>NC_047043.1:21327414-22582931 GCF_011762595.2 Tursiops truncatus
TTGGATTATAATCCAAAGTATAAAAATACATATTCATGAGTCCATACTGATATAAATAAATCAATCAATGAATACAGGAGAAGGGAAACATTTTCCTTACAGAAGCATTCCAACTAATATAAGTAAATACTCCCCCCCCCCCCCCCCAGGAGATGAAGCTTAATCCCCTCCCTTCCGGAATATGGGCCATACTGAGTGACTAATATCTAAATAGTACAGTAGGAAGTAGAAGAAAAATAGGAACTTCACAAGGGAGAAAAATGGCAAACACTACCTTAAAAATGATCAAGGTTGGCATCACCAATGGTAAGCTGTGCTCCTATCATGTACCATCCGATATGATGCGATGGGACAAGTACTTTATCTTTGTGGTCTCCCACAAAAACCTATAACCCCAAACCAATCATGCAAAAAACATCAGACAAACCCAGATTGGAAACAGTCAAGTATGCTACAGAAATACTTCATCAACACTGAGAAACTGTCACAGACTAGAGGAGGCTGAATACAATGTAGGATCCTGGAAACAAAAGGGACATTAGTGTAAAACCTGGTGTGATATAGTCAAAGTCAGGAGTTTAGTTATTAGTAAAGTACCCACGTTGGCTTCTTAGTTTAAACAAAGGTACCATGATAATGGAAGAAGCTAATATTAAGGGAAACTAGGTAATGGGTATAAGGCAATTCTCTGTATTGTCCTTGCAACTTTCCTAAAATTATTCCAAAATAAAAATTTAATTTTAAAAATTACAATAAGAAACATGTCTCTTTGCCACCACTGAAATCAGTGTTGAGGCAAATGCCTGGTTGACAGTACTTCCATGACAGGTCGTTGTTCAAGGCTGAAGGAATGTGATATTGATGTCTTATTTTGGTGAGGGACATGGCAGAGATATTTATATGGTTATCTGTGCTAGATGACGTATACTTGTCCTGCCAAATACTCTCCTAGAGTCCCATTCGCACACTGAAGTGCAAAACCAGACCAATGAGATTTGTCTTTAGCGTGTAAAAGACATCTGAAATGGAGCCATCAGGTTTATGTTGAACTTGAAGTTCGGTGGGTTTCTCTCAAAAAGTTTCACCTCACACCCAAAGGGTTTTCTTTCCTATCTTGGGCCTAAAATATTTCCATTTGGGCCAATAAACAACTGAACCACTTCTCTTTGTTACATCCTGCCCCACAAAACTGGGTTTATCTATCACACCAAGGTCCCATCATAGAATCCAAGTTTTTCAGAAAGAACAGTGGCCAGTTCAATGTTCTTTGGTGGGTTTTTTCACAGAGCTCAGACTTCTCCCAGGTAGTATTAATCATGCCCTCTTTTTTGTTCTTAAAGACTTCATAGATTACTTTAATGCTGGGTGGATTTGTGTGTGTGTGTCTGTGTGTGTGTGTGTTTTAAGTTTTAGGCATCTCTGATGTGCATAAATGCAGGTGGTTCCTAACTTAACTTAGTCTTCCCATTAATACACATAATACCTGATACTTAAAATACAATAGGAGAGGTGTATTGCATTGGGCAGAAAATTTTAAATCTTACAGATTTGATTACAACGAAAGAGTTCTTCAAATAGAAATGAGTGAAAAGTGTGACCTACCTTTACAGAAGTACTCAAGCTGTTGAAATAAACAACAAAAGGAAACAAATTGCAAGAGATACAGGCAGTTTCCTTACACTGTTCTCTGTCAGCTCAGGAAGCAATGCTGTGTACCTGGCCTAGATATAACACGCCTGTAGAAGTCTTATAGATTGAGGCTAGTCATAACCCACACCATCTGCCAGCACTCCCCAAAGAATTTGAGTAAATGAAAACAGGAAATAGAGATTTTACATTATTTTCCCAAGGTCCCAAATATAATGACAGGTTTGGGACAAAGAACCAATGGAGCCTGACATCACAGTTTGTGCTCTTAAGCATCATTCCATACTGCCTCTCATTCTCAAAGGGCAGGACAACTCTCTGATACTTATGCATTGATTGTTGATTTCAGGAACTAGGACCAGTTAAGAACTTTATGACATTTTTAAGTAAGACATGTCTACCTAAGTTTTATATTGTCTATATCTCTGTGTCAAACATCGTTCTTAACATGTATACATTTGCTGAATTCTTACCTTCGTTTTTCCATTTGCATGCCTTTACCTGCCACATAGCTCCAAAATCAAGATTGGGAAGCACGTTTCTCTTTTGTAAGACATGCTTTTTCACAGTAAGAGTAGCAAATGGTGTGGTGAAGTCCTTCAACGTGCTCCAGTTCATGTTATGTTTCAAGACCGATAAGCACCATCATTTCCCCATTGCAGATTTGAAACTGAGAAATATCTCCTATAACGAAGTTGTAAAAGCTCCTAGAGGTGAAATGGTTTGGCTGCCTATTTCAAGGGTCCAGAGGCTCAGAAAGTTTTTCTTGTCTTGGCACAGCATGTAAACTTCTGTGCATATTTCAGGCGAGAGAAAGTAAAAGAACTTGATAGAAATTCTGAGAAGTAGTCCCGAGACTCTATCATTAATCAAAAATTCTTGAGAAATGCATTGGTGAAACAGGAAAGTGACATCTCCTTCAAAAACTATAAGAATTAGCTTCGTGCCATAGTTGGCTCCGTGGCTTAGTTGGTGAAAGCGCCTGTCTAGTAAACAGGAGATCCTGGGTTCGAATCCCAGTGGGGCCTAAGGTGGCTGTGTTTTAAACATGGCAAACAAAAATTGGAATTAACTGCAGTTGACATGCCTTCAAGTCCTAGGAGGAGATAGGGACAGCATTAGTCCCCTTGCTTAAAAAATAAATATAATATCAACAACTCTCCCAAGAGCGTTAGTTGCCCTGAAATCATGAGATGAAAAATTAGAATTGCCTAGAGTGCGTCTTGGTCTTTCCTTTACCTTTTAGATCAGGTGTCAGACATTGCCAGTTCGGTTTTGTGTGATCTCTTCAATTATTTTTGCCTCCTAGAACTTTTAGCACAATGGAGATGTTTGTTTCTCTTGACTGATTCATTGCATGGTCAACCTCTCCCCTCAGATCCCCCCAATTTTGCGCCAGATAGCTTTTTGGCACATTGAATAGCGCCTTAGAGCCATGCTTCTCAAAATTTTGTGAGCATATGAATGACCTGGTATGGTCCATTACAATGAGGGTTTTAGATGACTACATCTGCAACAGGGCCTGAAAGTCACCACTTCTACAGTCTCCCAGATGAGTGACGTCTACACTACTGTTACGTGGACCATCCAGTGTGGGGCAAGGCTACTGAATTAGTGATCTAGTTTCGACGGGTGTGCTTTCAAGTTCTGCACTTACATATGTTTACAGCTATTTTCCACACCCATTATTTAGTCTGGAGTTGTTTTTACCCATTTGCCTTTAGTCAAATCTAATCCAAAACCAATAAAAGAACAAGGGAAAAGTTCTAATATAAATTAGAGTAGTGTAAATCAAGTAGTGTTATAACCGTTTCCTCTTTTCTTTTTAGTTTATTTTTACTGGAGTATAGCTGCTTTACAATGTTGTGTCTGTTTCCGCTGTACAGCAAAGTGAATCAGTTATACGTACACATATATCCCCTCTTTTTTTTAGATTTCCTTCCCGTTGAGGTCACCACAAGCACTGAGTAGAGTTCCCTGTGCTATGTGGTGGTTACCTCTTTTACACATAGCCGTGTATATATGTCAATCCCAATCTCCCAATTCATCTCACTCCCCCTTCCCCCCTTGGTTTCCATAACTTTGTTCCCTACATCTTTGTCTCTATTTCTGCCTTGCAGATAAGTTCATCTGTACCAGAAAATGAATGACCATTTATCTCTGTGGTTTCATTTGGCAACTTTAAAAATAATTAACTGATTTCGTGCAATCTTATTATAATACTCAGTGCATGTGCCCTTTGCTACCTCAGGCTTGCATACTTTTTCAGGACATCTGGTAGGGTCAGGACTGGCCACGTTGGGGGCCACTCATTGACTGCTTTACAGTAAACTTCTAATCAAAGTACTGGAAAATAATAAATCATCATTTTTGCTGCCAAGTCCATATCAGGGAAAAAGCGGACTCCAATCTTGCTAACTGGGAAATACTGTCTCACTTCTCTGTTTCCTGCAACCTTGGGACCAATCCAAGTTTGAGTTGCTGAGAACAGGAGTTTTCAGCTTGGCTCTTGGTCAGACGTGCTGATGCAGAGCTGTCCTATCACGAAATTCTCACCGAGAATTCGAGGAAAGACCATGGTTTTGCTGCTGAGCACCTCCCTGATCCTTGAGGTAAAAGCTGGGAAGTGGACAAATACAGTGACGAAGGTCAGGTGAAGTGAGGAGAAAAATAAAGTATAGTCTAGTACGTCAGCTGTTGCACAGATTGACGTCGCTCAGAGCGCAGGCGTTCCAGGCCAGTGTGAGTGACACTGGATAAGAAGTTGACTGACGACTCCCACCTCAACCTACTCGGCACAGAGTCCGGTCCCATGAATTCCCAAACACTACTCCTTTTGTCACTCCCTCCTGGGGCACAGCCCACTCCGCCCCTGCTCAGCAGTCTCCTCCGGACAAGCATGCCCTCTCGGAAGTCTGGGGGTCTTCGGGGCTCTGTGTGTTATGTCCTGGGTCCAACGGTGAGCAAGAGACATGGAAATGAAAGTCACAGGGTACTGTCGGGTAGTTCCTTGTAATCACATGCCCTAGGAGCTTGAAATTACCCTGCGTGGTGTTGGGGAAGGAATTTGGACTCTGCTTTTGAGTTACGTTTGGTTATGAGTCGTAGAGTTCCTATATTCTTATTTTAACACGTTTTTAAAAAGGAGGGTAAGCAAAGTGAGTGAGTGATAATATACTAAAAGAGAAATACTCAAAATTATTAGACTTGGGGAGCACCAAGGAAATGCCGTTTTATTGGACTTGTAAAATGCAACGTGCGTACGACGTTTCCGTGGTGCAGCGGTCAGCACGTTCGCCTTACACGCGAAAGGTCCCCGGTTCGAAACCGGGCGGAAACAGTGCCCTTCCCAGGCTTTTGCCACTTTACCCACAAGTACAACTACTTCCTTACTACCTTGCTGCCCTCTCTAAGGTGCCCGACCTCGAAACAAAGGGTTTCCAACCTATCCTCACAACAGCAGTGCTCAGAACTACATCTTGTTAAAGTACTTACTGCATTTTAACATTTCTGTAGGTTCCTCGGACTCCAACGTCTTTTACATTGTGTGAATTATGAGTATGTCCTTCCAGCCTGTGCCTAGTGTTTTTCTCTCCGAATGGACTTTTGAGGAAAAACGTGCTCAGTTTTTGTTGTTTTGTTTTGCGGGGTGGGGGTGGGGGTGGGTACAGTGTAGCAATCTTTCTTGTATGCTTGTATGCTTATTATGTGCTGTCTAACATATAGTTGCTCATCTCAAAGGCATGGAGTATTCTGCTAAATTTTCTTCAACAGACTTTACTGTTTTCACTTTCACTGTAGAGGCAAATGATTTGAAATGCAAGCAAATGGCCAGGAAGCAGCTGAGGTACGCTTACCGCAATTAGAAATGAATAAGTGAATGAATGCCATCAGACAAACAAGGATGTAAATCAAACAAACGAAAACCAAAAGGTGATGTTTCCAGATGTCTTCCATCTCCGGCATTTTCTTTTTTTCCTTGCCAGAAATATTTTCAAAAACCTTCAATATAAAATTTGTGTGTGGAGAAGGTGGAAAGCAATGGAGGAGGGGGTGGAGGAAATGAATCAGAAACGTTTCCCGTCCCCAGAAAGTACACGTGGATTTTGTGTCCGGCAGAGGCCGTTGCTTAACCTCACTGCCCTTTCCTTTTTCTCCTAGTTCCCGGGGTCCGCGTTGGTACCCCCGTCAATACTCTCGGGGACTCGGTCTGCAGTCCGCCTTGATCCGGGTCTCTCTGCTCAGGTGTTTGCACAACGCGGTCAAGGCCAAGCCGCCCCTTCTCCGGAAGCCCAGGCTGCGCGCCGGGATCCGTAGGCCGACTCGCCTCAGCCACCTAGGCTTGCCTGGGAGGGGTGGCCGCTCGCTGCCACGAGTTGTCCTTTGGGCGCAGACACCTGTCGCTTACGTGGGTTCAAAAGGCCGTTGCCTTTAGGCACAGAACAGTCCCGGCCGGGCTCGGAAAGGGGTTAGGGTGGGTTTACCGGCGTGTGTGTTTAGAGACAAGTCTGTGGGACAGACGTACGCGGAATGGGGCGCGGGGGCCCTCGCAGGCAGGGTATCGAGGCCGGCAGGGGCTCCTCTCGGACACTTCAGGGGCTCGGCATCCCGCTCAACTCAAGGTGCGCGCCCGGCGGGCGGAGATGGTCCGCGTTGCCACCAGGAAGCCCGCCTCTTCCCGGAGTCAGGACCATGAACAGCGCACTCTGCATTTGCCGGGCTGTGTGAGGGATTTCTCAGAAGAGAGAAAGGACAGGGGGGAATGTTCTGGTATAGTATATTGAGCTGGTGGTGTGTGTGTGTTTTAGGCACCGATTTTTTTTTTTATTTACAAAACACAGGAAGTACCGCATACAGTATTTCTACTTGATGGTTATGGAAGAAATGTTCATATATTAAGGTGTGGGGAAGTCATGGCTTACGTATGATTTAACTAAAACTTAACCCTGACTAGAGCAGCCTGTTTTGCGACCTATTAAACATACCTTTTACATAAGCTTTCACCGTTAAAAAAAAAAAAACCCAAAAAACATAAAACAAAACCATACCGTTACATCTGCTTTAACCATTTAACTTCTACCATTACCAGAAGTAAAAATGTCTGTTTTAAAGATGAAGCTTAAACGCCTCCCTTCCTGGGACGCCCGTGCCAGTAGTACTTCCCCTCTACAGGGACCCTGGCTCTTGTCCCTCGTGGACTAAGGGGAGTCACATGATCTGAACGCCTGGGAGTTTTCTCAAACCTTTGGGGGAATTTTAGCTGGCTTTTGCTTAGACTAGGTCAGACTAGATCTCAGATTCTGTGAACTTTGAGAGGACAAAAGTATGACAGACAGAAAGCAGTGTTTCTAAAAGAGTTGCCTGTCACCTAAACATCTGATGGCTATTTTATTATGTGGCCCTGAAGATTATGGCCTGAAATCCTCTCCACGGCCACTCCTGTGTCTTCAGCTTCATTTCGTACCTCACTGCCCCCTCTCTCCCAACCAGCAGCCCTTCGTCCTACCTGCCAGCAGTTCCTCTTGTTTCCCAGGGATGTGTGCACATATCATTCGTTCTACCCCAAATACTCCTCTATACCTAGTGAACATCTCCTCAACCTTGAAACTTGACCTCCACCATTACTCCTTCAGACAAAACTTTCTAAGTAAATCTTCACATTTCTGTTAGCACTGTACACCTCTCTTTTATTGCAAAAGCCAGTTAGGTGAAAGATGGCAAGGCTGGGATGAGAACGCATTGCACTCTGGATTCCAAGTTTGGGCCGTCAAGAACATTACCGTACCGTGCCTGTCTCTCAACATCCAAGGTCCTTCTCTCGAGGCAGTTGTACATTTTGAGGCATCTCTTTTGCCCAATTTGAAAACTAAAATAAACATGCAACCAAATTGTCTAAAAAGAGCATGTCTGTCTGTTTGAAATGTATGTGGTATTAAATCAGTTCCTAAATTCCCACATTCTATGTCAAATTTGATTTCTGGAATGTGTGTACCTTTACTGAAGGACTGAATTCTTGCCTCGTTTTGCCTTTATCGTTGACTTTTGCATGCTTTTATCCGATGCATGGTTTATCACAGAATTTGCCCATGATCCTCCCTCTTAGTGAGGCTTACTCTTTTAACAGTAAGAGGAAAAGATGTGATTCTTACAGCCGAACGCATTTCCAAACCAAATAGATAATAGATGTGCACTATTTTTTAAAGCTTAATTAAAGAGAATACAGGGCAGTCATTAGTCATCCGCGCACACATCATCAGGGTCCAATAGAAGTACATCCGAATATATGACGCGGGTGGAAGCATGGCAGATTAACAGATTGATTGCAAAAATTTGCAAAGAGCACTCGCAGGAGAAAACTTGCTTTCAGGGAATGACATTCTTGCTATCACGTATGCAATGTTCTAAGGGTTACAATTCTTATGATTTTAAATATAGAAATTGAAAACAACGTTGTAGTATATACACTCACCGCGAATTACATGAATCTGTCGGAGTCAACGGTTTTGCGGTTATTTCCATCCTCACTCCGGAACCAGCGACTTCGGAGGTTTCATTTAATTAAATAGGCATGCTTAAGGTCCTGTTTCACGCAGGGGCCAGTGGCGCAATGGATAACGCGTCTGACTACGGATCAGAAGAGTCTAGGTTCGACTCCTGGCTGGCTCGGAACCCTTTTGACACCCAATCACCTTGCAATTGACACGCCGACCAATTCTTCAAACTTCTTTCCGATCGCAATGACGTGCTGGGAAAAGCTCCCTCACCTTCCTTCTTGTTGCCCCACAGGGCAATCAATCCCGCCTCTTGCGCAACTCGGAAGGACCCTTCAAAGGCGATCACAGGAACGTTCACAATCTAACCTTTTCTGGTTTCAATCTCATACCGCAAATATGGAGAAAGGTTCAGTCTCACACGGCAAATATGGAGAAAGGATCACACAGAGACACCTATACACAGATTCAAATCAAAGAGGCTTTAAGAAAAAAGAAGAGGAGGAGGAAGAACAAGAAGAAAGAAAGAAAGAATCAATGTGGATCTACGAGTGTCTTCACCAATATTAGCTTCACTGGGTTACCCCTCAACCCCTTCCGAATAGAGAGACGAGAGGCTTTGACTGAGGCAATGGTAAATCTAGAAAGGCCGGGCTTGTGCGGGCCGGATATTGGACCTGGTCCTGACCACCACGCTACTCCACATTCCATGCCGCAGCTTGCTTTCCAGGACCGCGACTTCCAGAAGAGCTCTGGTTAGGCAGTTCCAAAATGCCGGGGAGGGGGGAGGGTGTAACGTGAGTGACGTGTAGGATTTTTTTGTTTTTCTTTTTCTTTAAGTAACCTGTGCCTTCCAAGTCTCAGAGACGTGTAACCACCTTGGGTGGTAAGGAGTAAAAGCAAGCGAAAGGAGTGGCCCGTACGGGGATCGAACCCGCGACCTTGGCGTTATTAGCACCACGCTCTAACCAACTGAGCTAACCGGCCGAGACGTGGCATAGCTTTTCACTTAAAACTTTTAACCCCACCGTTTCCCGCAGTACCTCTTCGGCCAAAGACAAACGTTTACTTTTCACGGTCCTCGGACACCTAGCTGCTCCATGTGTAACCCACCAAAGATCTGCTGTGCCCTCTACACAGAGAGCCAAACTCGGACAGCAGCGCTTTGTCCAAAAGGAAGCCTTGGGTTGCACGGCGCCGAGCCATTTACACAACAGCACATACTTCCATGGATTCCCCCGGCCGTTGGCCGCAGCTTCCTCCAAAAACGTCGGCTTCCTCTTTCACGTCCAGGAGTACGACTGAAAACTGGTGTGCCTTCTTTCCGTTTGGTTTTCTTTCAGGAGACAGCGTCTCATTCTGTTTATTTTGGGTGGAAAGCAACAACCACCACCAAATTCTCCTGAGAGAAGCTACACTTGGAACTTAACCTTTGAAAGAGGTTGGGGGGTGGGGACGGGGAAGGAGAGAGGGCGCAAGAGGAACGAAAGAGGAGAAGAAGGGCTGGGTGGCCGGGGGCCGGTTAGCTCAGTTGGTTAGAGCGTGGTGCTAATAACGCCAAGGTCGCGGGTTCGATCCCCGCACTGGCCACTCCCTTCACTCACCTGCGCAGGGAACCTCCCCTGCCTGAACCCCTCAGGAGGAAACCTGGCTCTTAACCTACGCACACCTGCGAAGACGGTGGAGTCCTCTCTATAATAACATGTTCCAAGTCCACCATCCCTCGCGGACCTTTTATCCACTCCTTACCCAAACTCGGCTCTCGGCCTACTACAACTTCAACATTCTTCCCAGCAGGCAGTGTACTCTTTCCTCCGGGACCAGTGGCTGAGGACGGAGACACTTGCAGGGCCAGAGGACGCAAGAGTGGGAGCTCGACCTAACACGAAAAGTGGGCGGGAAAAAGTGGAAAAGATTACTGGCAACCTTTGGTTACAAGCTTATTCGCTTTTCAATTCTCTTTCCAAAGTAGTTGCGCAATCAACGTCCTTTCTCAAATCCTCAAGAGATACAAAGTAAATAGGCGTTCTTTCAAAGGTCGTTCTTTCCACGTCTCTGACGACTCTTTCAGAGGAACTGACAGCCGAGATTGCCCTGTGAGGAAGGACCACGCCAGGCGGACTGGTTCAGGATACTTCCTCTTCCCTCCATGTCAGCAGCTCTTTGAACACTTTGAGCAAGAAACACAAAACACAGACTTTTCTTTTCTTTTCTTAAGGACAGGAATCGAATCTGGATTCCTTAGACAGACGTGCATCTCATATCGTTGCTTCTGACTTGAAAGGACAGTTCAGTATCATGGTAACTTCTCTGATCTTTGTGGGAAGTCCTTCCCCAGACTTGTACAGTTTCCCTACCTGCGTGCGCTGACCAGTGCTAAGCTCCACGTGGAGTGCTTTCTGGAGGTTTCTCTTCTCGCGGCTCTCTCCTTTCCGGTACTCTGTCCTGCCAGCTTTAGCTGCCTTGGTCTCCTGGACTATCCGCCCCGTCACTTCAACGCAGGGAGTTCACCAGCCTCCGCCTGGGTTCCTGTTCCACGCACTGGGGCCTGGAAACTCTCTCAAGGCTGCAATCCCAGGTCTCACCTCATGCCCAGAAAACTCGCTCATTCCTTTCTTTCTGTCAGGGAGCACCATCCTTCTTTGCCTGATGTTTGGTGTCTTGAAAACTGTTTCGTCTGTTTTGTCAGGTTTTGCTTCTTTCAAGCAGGAGGGTGTATCTGATCCTTGAGATTTCGTCTTAACTGGAAACAGGACTCTCTGCCCTTTAGAAGACGGAGGGGGATAGCTGAGGCCTCTTCGGTGTGTGCTGGGGGTTGCAGGCTCCGAGGGAGCAGAGGCAGGCGGGCTGCTTAGTGCAGCGGCCTGTCTCAGGGCAGTTGGCATTGCCTTCCTGGGAAACGTGGGGCCTCATATTGCGTGTGGCAAGCAGTGTGCTCAGGTATTGCACTGGGGCTCCAGGCTGCAACTGGGCCAAACTGTCTGGAGGGCTCAGGCTACAGGCCTCAGCGCCGGTCAGGTGGTTTCCTCTGGTGTGTGAGTGTGATGTGTGTGTGTGTGTGTGTGTGTGTGTTGGGGGGTGGGGGTGGGGCGGGGTTTGGGCCAGGGCTGTTTGTGGGAGAGGAGGGCTCTTGTGCGAGAGCAGGGTTGAGTCCAGGAGTGCTGAGGGGCCGATGCCGCCAAAACGGGCATTCGGATCTCTGTCCGGCTGGAAGGCTGAAGGTGGGAGTTTTCTGATGAGGGGGTGGGAGCCTTGGAGGGCGTGGGATCCGGGCACTCTTCCCTTATCGCCGCCCCGCTGTCGGCCGCGGGGCATCGGAACACCTACGTGCTCCGTCAGTGCCTCACCGTGGGTGAATTCCGGTCGTCCTCTTGGTGGCCTGGAGATGACTGCCACTTAGCACAGCCTCAGAGGCTGAGATTGGATGAATCAGTGGGACCCGCCCAGCACCCGAGTCCACCGGAATGACCCCGCTCCGTCCTTCCTTCCCTTGCTGCCTCTAGTACCCTTTCTCTCTCTCTCCCCACACACACCCCCGTCTCTCCTTTCCATCAGGTTACTACTTCTCTGTGGTACCCTTTTCCCAATACTTTATTGAAGTATATTTTTAAATGAAAAGCGTTTATGTGTAGTTTGAGCTGATAAACTTTACCGATGTATCCTACTCCCATGTGACCACCACCCAGATGGAGACTGAGAACATTCCCATTAGTCCAGAAAATCGCCTTATGCCCCCTTACCAGACAAGACTGCATCCTGCAAGCTAATCGCTGTCTGATTTCTAGCACCAGACAGTTTGCCTGCTCTTGAACCTCATAGAAGTGGAATCATATAGCATATCCTACTGTGAGGCATTTTGGGGGTCCAGCATGATATTTCTGAGAGTGATCTGAGTCCTTCCACGTGCAATAAGTCACAGAACTTTGTTCCGCTTATTGCTGGGAAGTTGATTCTTTCGATTTTATAAACAAACCAAAATTTGTCTGTATATACAAGGACGCATGACATAGCTCATGAGGTTCATAGTGGGGGAAAAGGAGCGCAGCGTGACGGCCTGTCAGCAGAGTGGCGCAGCGGGAGCGTGCTGGGCCCATAACCCAGAGGTCGATGGATCGAAACCATCCTCTGCTAAGCTTCCTTCTTCTAACGCCCAGTTCTTTTCTCCTGGATCGCAGGCACGACATAGCGAGAGGAAATTTCGTCAACTTACACATGCACCTTCTTCTTCGACCACCTCTAGAATCCATTGCCACCCCCTACCTAACCACTGAAAACCAGTTAGCGTTTTCCTTTCCCCTCCTTTTCCTTTCCTTTCCTTTTCTTTTTTCTTTTGCCAGTTGGGAGGGGGGGACGGGGGGTGGGGAGCACAATCCACCCTCCTCACTCATTTCAAAAGAGAGGCGAATCTCTAGCCCTTCTCACTCGAGAATACTTTAAAAATTTACCGTTCATTTCCAATGGATCAGTATCATTTCTTCCAGGAAATAAAATACACACTTCACTCCAGTTAGGGTTTTATATTTTCTTTACACTCGAAAGAAAAACATTTTTTCTTGATTTCTGCCCGATGACTATGTCGCATTTTTACTTGGGCTCGAGTCTCCTACCCTTTGTCGCCTCTTTTTTCGCTCCTACGCATGATTTATCAAATTTAGATCAAGTTAATGCGAAAGCTTTGTGAATCCTTTTTGAAAGCAATACATGTTGCAATTACCATGAAGACGCCATTCGCGTGCACTCTATGGGAAAAACAGAAGCAAAGGAGTTAAACGTGAAATGGCAGGAGAAAATGAAATGAATGTGTTAAAATAAAAACATCTGTGCATCACTATCTAACTGTCAAGCTCAGGGGGGGAAAACACACACATGGAAGTCTTAGGAAAAAAAATTTTTTCCCGTTTTTTGAGGAAAACTTTTTAGTGAAAGTACTCTTTAATGAGTCCTTACATCATGACAAGGAAGTATAAATTCCTCCAAAACAGGAAGCACTCTAAATAATGAGAATTTTAAAAAATCAAATGGAAAACTAGAAATGAGCTGAAGATGGCGATAGAGGGACCTGTTCTCTTCCTCTGCCTGTTGCTTTGAAGGTGTTCTTATCTGGACGTCCACTAAACCAACACTCTTCCACTTATTTTGCCTGCTTACCCTCTAAATTGTTCAGAGGAGGGAATAGCCAGGTTCTGACCAAAACTCTGGGTCCTTTGGCTCTGCAACGTGTGCCACCATGTGATGGAAGGGAGGGT
This sequence comes from Tursiops truncatus, assembly GCF_011762595.2. NCBI lineage: Eukaryota > Metazoa > Chordata > Mammalia > Artiodactyla > Delphinidae > Tursiops > Tursiops truncatus. The sequence continues at coordinate 21,340,799 of NC_047043.1, forward strand.
TTACGCCTTCAAGACACCTTTCCTATGGGTCCCCAAGAGGTCGAGGCCACATCACTTCCATGTGTGAGATGTGATGAGATAAGCAGTAAACCACGCTCTAAGAGTAGAGAGCAATTGCACTCAGCCAGCCAAGCAAGAACACTCGAGTATCTGGGAAGGACACGTGCAATGCACAATTCTTTTGTCAAGATAGAAGATAAAAGAGCAAATGGCACAGTCCCCACCACTGGAAAAGTCGACGAGGATGGGATTCGAACCCACGCGTGCAGAGCACAACGGATTAGCAATCCATCACCTTAACCACTCGGCCACCTCGTCCCACGACTGGAAAATGCTTTTGAATACTTTTTAAAAATCTTGCTTTTGGCAAAGCCTTACCTTTTCATCTTTCTGTACAGTACCGTTCTCCAAAGTGCAGTCATTTTAAAAGAATTTTCACACAGAACCAGTTCTTTCCCCCTTTCTCCTGGGAGCCTTTCACACTTTGATAATCTTTTAACCTGCTCGTGTCTCCAGCCTTAATTGTCATCCTTCCTCAGTATTCGCATTGCCTTCCAGTCAAGATAAAATTTTTTCTATTCCCCCCAAGCTCCATAATCTTCTCATTCTTCACCGGCAACACTCTAGTCCCCACCTCTGCCCTCACTTCACCTGTCTTCATTCTCTACACGTTCCTCAGATCTCAGTTTGGGCCTTACAGCTCTCCTCCCCGTCTCCCTCCTCTCCCCCTTCCCTTCCTCTTCCCCCCCACCCCTCATCCTCCGTCGAAAAGCCCTTCTTACTGAGCTTTTACAGTTGAAAAAATTTCGAGAATACGTTTTCTCTCAAAACATATTCTCATTCCGTTTCTGCCACAGAATTTTATCCTAATACTATGTATTTTTATGCTCAATTACCCAATCATGCCACTATGCAATAGAAAGTATTTATTTACATTAACTGGAATCTAAATTTCAGTTATTTCCAGTGACTATAAATCTGTGTTTAAGTGATTTTTTTTTTCTGACTTGAATTACCTTCACATTTAGTAAGAGCATTCAGTAAAAATATTAATAGCTAATTTTGATAAGGAAGTTGCTACATATGTAAAGTAGAATTGCATTAGTAAGACATTTTTTAGTGAAAGGGCAGGGAATATTTTCTCCCATCAATTCATGCGTTTGTGGATGAAAACTTCTTATGGCTGGAATAAGAAGAATTCGGTGAAAATTAGCAAAAAGACCATTAGTTTTGAATAAGTGTGTGGCTTACAAAAGGTGCTTTTATGATTATTTAAGGTGCATTATTAAAAGTAGAATGTTCAATACATTTCCACTGTTCATCTAAATTTAACAAACGGTGGCAATAAGTAGGAGTGATAGTGAGCAGGGGTCTAGTAATTATATAAAAATTATTTTTACAAAATATGGATTTCTATTTGACAGAGTCAAGGAGAATAATTTTTTTACGAGTCTGAATAAGTGTAAAAATATTAAAGCACTAACTTTCTGTGATATATATGTATGTTCCCTTCATTAAAACTGTAGTGTTCGTAGTTGGAAGTAGATGAAGAATTTGTCACTTTCTCCTCTGTGAAACTGTATAAAATACACAAAGGAAACGCAGCCCTGTGTCTTGTTTACAGGTGAGACTTTGGAGACACCAATATTCCCATTTGTTTTTTGTCAACAGGGAATATTTTTACCCCTGAAGTAACGTGCCACAGTAAAATGTTGTATAAAAAGTAATAGAATGGCATGATTTGCAAGGGAATGTGAAAGTAGAATCCGTTCACATCCTTCGGGAGCCAGCGCGCGATCAGGAAGATACATTTTAGGAAAATGTTTCACTTTCTCCTACTGGATCTGGCCATCTCCAGAGTAGCAACGCTGTAGTTGAGTTGCTCTGGGGTACAGTGTTCTCGCTTTTTCCATCTTCCTTAAACACTAGAGCTGAGTTATCCTGTTCACATTTCTTTTCTCCTCGCCTCTTCCATCCCGGGCTCTCTCCAAAACTAAACGACCCCAGCAATTCCTAGGACGACCACTCTTTTCGAACAGGCAGAAGAGGGTCCGAGCTCTGGGCCAGACCAGGAACCGCAGAGAAAGCCGAGGAGCAGCGCGCCCAGCAAAGTCTTCAGGGAACCCTCGCTAGGAAATGTCGGGGTCGCGTGAAGTAAACTCCGCCGTCAACAGGGAAAAGTCTATATAATTCAGTTCATTTGCCCGCTTTTCGAGAACAGGCAAAGTTCCAGGTGCAAACGCCAAAAGCGGTGCGTGCAACATTCCTGCTTCAATTCCTCCCATCTCCCACTCGCTTTGGTCAGGTATTTCACGTCCTTCCCAGATACTCGAGTGTTCTTGCTTGGCTGGCTGAGTGCAATTGCTCTCTACTCTTAGAGCGTGGTTTACTGCTTATCTCATCACATCTCACACATGGAAGTGATGTGGCCTCGACCTCTTGGGGACCCATAGGAAAGGTGTCTTGAAGGCGTAAACCCTCCCTTCCATCACATGGTGGCACACGTTGCAGAGCCAAAGGACCCAGAGTTTTGGTCAGAACCTGGCTATTCCCTCCTCTGAACAATTTAGAGGGTAAGCAGGCAAAATAAGTGGAAGAGTGTTGGTTTAGTGGACGTCCAGATAAGAACACCTTCAAAGCAACAGGCAGAGGAAGAGAACAGGTCCCTCTATCGCCATCTTCAGCTCATTTCTAGTTTTCCATTTGATTTTTTAAAATTCTCATTATTTAGAGTGCTTCCTGTTTTGGAGGAATTTATACTTCCTTGTCATGATGTAAGGACTCATTAAAGAGTACTTTCACTAAAAAGTTTTCCTCAAAAAACGGGAAAAAATTTTTTTTCCTAAGACTTCCATGTGTGTGTTTTCCCCCCCTGAGCTTGACAGTTAGATAGTGATGCACAGATGTTTTTATTTTAACACATTCATTTCATTTTCTCCTGCCATTTCACGTTTAACTCCTTTGCTTCTGTTTTTCCCATAGAGTGCACGCGAATGGCGTCTTCATGGTAATTGCAACATGTATTGCTTTCAAAAAGGATTCACAAAGCTTTCGCATTAACTTGATCTAAATTTGATAAATCATGCGTAGGAGCGAAAAAAGAGGCGACAAAGGGTAGGAGACTCGAGCCCAAGTAAAAATGCGACATAGTCATCGGGCAGAAATCAAGAAAAAATGTTTTTCTTTCGAGTGTAAAGAAAATATAAAACCCTAACTGGAGTGAAGTGTGTATTTTATTTCCTGGAAGAAATGATACTGATCCATTGGAAATGAACGGTAAATTTTTAAAGTATTCTCGAGTGAGAAGGGCTAGAGATTCGCCTCTCTTTTGAAATGAGTGAGGAGGGTGGATTGTGCTCCCCACCCCCCGTCCCCCCCTCCCAACTGGCAAAAGAAAAAAGAAAAGGAAAGGAAAGGAAAAGGAGGGGAAAGGAAAACGCTAACTGGTTTTCAGTGGTTAGGTAGGGGGTGGCAATGGATTCTAGAGGTGGTCGAAGAAGAAGGTGCATGTGTAAGTTGACGAAATTTCCTCTCGCTATGTCGTGCCTGCGATCCAGGAGAAAAGAACTGGGCGTTAGAAGAAGGAAGCTTAGCAGAGGATGGTTTCGATCCATCGACCTCTGGGTTATGGGCCCAGCACGCTCCCGCTGCGCCACTCTGCTGACAGGCCGTCACGCTGCGCTCCTTTTCCCCCACTATGAACCTCATGAGCTATGTCATGCGTCCTTGTATATACAGACAAATTTTGGTTTGTTTATAAAATCGAAAGAATCAACTTCCCAGCAATAAGCGGAACAAAGTTCTGTGACTTATTGCACGTGGAAGGACTCAGATCACTCTCAGAAATATCATGCTGGACCCCCAAAATGCCTCACAGTAGGATATGCTATATGATTCCACTTCTATGAGGTTCAAGAGCAGGCAAACTGTCTGGTGCTAGAAATCAGACAGCGATTAGCTTGCAGGATGCAGTCTTGTCTGGTAAGGGGGCATAAGGCGATTTTCTGGACTAATGGGAATGTTCTCAGTCTCCATCTGGGTGGTGGTCACATGGGAGTAGGATACATCGGTAAAGTTTATCAGCTCAAACTACACATAAACGCTTTTCATTTAAAAATATACTTCAATAAAGTATTGGGAAAAGGGTACCACAGAGAAGTAGTAACCTGATGGAAAGGAGAGACGGGGGTGTGTGTGGGGAGAGAGAGAGAAAGGGTACTAGAGGCAGCAAGGGAAGGAAGGACGGAGCGGGGTCATTCCGGTGGACTCGGGTGCTGGGCGGGTCCCACTGATTCATCCAATCTCAGCCTCTGAGGCTGTGCTAAGTGGCAGTCATCTCCAGGCCACCAAGAGGACGACCGGAATTCACCCACGGTGAGGCACTGACGGAGCACGTAGGTGTTCCGATGCCCCGCGGCCGACAGCGGGGCGGCGATAAGGGAAGAGTGCCCGGATCCCACGCCCTCCAAGGCTCCCACCCCCTCATCAGAAAACTCCCACCTTCAGCCTTCCAGCCGGACAGAGATCCGAATGCCCGTTTTGGCGGCATCGGCCCCTCAGCACTCCTGGACTCAACCCTGCTCTCACACAAGAGCCCTCCTCTCCCACAAACAGCCCTGGCCCAAACCCCGCCCCACCCCCACCCCCCAACACACACACACACACACACACACATCACACTCACACACCAGAGGAAACCACCTGACCGGCGCTGAGGCCTGTAGCCTGAGCCCTCCAGACAGTTTGGCCCAGTTGCAGCCTGGAGCCCCAGTGCAATACCTGAGCACACTGCTTGCCACACGCAATATGAGGCCCCACGTTTCCCAGGAAGGCAATGCCAACTGCCCTGAGACAGGCCGCTGCACTAAGCAGCCCGCCTGCCTCTGCTCCCTCGGAGCCTGCAACCCCCAGCACACACCGAAGAGGCCTCAGCTATCCCCCTCCGTCTTCTAAAGGGCAGAGAGTCCTGTTTCCAGTTAAGACGAAATCTCAAGGATCAGATACACCCTCCTGCTTGAAAGAAGCAAAACCTGACAAAACAGACGAAACAGTTTTCAAGACACCAAACATCAGGCAAAGAAGGATGGTGCTCCCTGACAGAAAGAAAGGAATGAGCGAGTTTTCTGGGCATGAGGTGAGACCTGGGATTGCAGCCTTGAGAGAGTTTCCAGGCCCCAGTGCGTGGAACAGGAACCCAGGCGGAGGCTGGTGAACTCCCTGCGTTGAAGTGACGGGGCGGATAGTCCAGGAGACCAAGGCAGCTAAAGCTGGCAGGACAGAGTACCGGAAAGGAGAGAGCCGCGAGAAGAGAAACCTCCAGAAAGCACTCCACGTGGAGCTTAGCACTGGTCAGCGCACGCAGGTAGGGAAACTGTACAAGTCTGGGGAAGGACTTCCCACAAAGATCAGAGAAGTTACCATGATACTGAACTGTCCTTTCAAGTCAGAAGCAACGATATGAGATGCACGTCTGTCTAAGGAATCCAGATTCGATTCCTGTCCTTAAGAAAAGAAAAGAAAAGTCTGTGTTTTGTGTTTCTTGCTCAAAGTGTTCAAAGAGCTGCTGACATGGAGGGAAGAGGAAGTATCCTGAACCAGTCCGCCTGGCGTGGTCCTTCCTCACAGGGCAATCTCGGCTGTCAGTTCCTCTGAAAGAGTCGTCAGAGACGTGGAAAGAACGACCTTTGAAAGAACGCCTATTTACTTTGTATCTCTTGAGGATTTGAGAAAGGACGTTGATTGCGCAACTACTTTGGAAAGAGAATTGAAAAGCGAATAAGCTTGTAACCAAAGGTTGCCAGTAATCTTTTCCACTTTTTCCCGCCCACTTTTCGTGTTAGGTCGAGCTCCCACTCTTGCGTCCTCTGGCCCTGCAAGTGTCTCCGTCCTCAGCCACTGGTCCCGGAGGAAAGAGTACACTGCCTGCTGGGAAGAATGTTGAAGTTGTAGTAGGCCGAGAGCCGAGTTTGGGTAAGGAGTGGATAAAAGGTCCGCGAGGGATGGTGGACTTGGAACATGTTATTATAGAGAGGACTCCACCGTCTTCGCAGGTGTGCGTAGGTTAAGAGCCAGGTTTCCTCCTGAGGGGTTCAGGCAGGGGAGGTTCCCTGCGCAGGTGAGTGAAGGGAGTGGCCAGTGCGGGGATCGAACCCGCGACCTTGGCGTTATTAGCACCACGCTCTAACCAACTGAGCTAACCGGCCCCCGGCCACCCAGCCCTTCTTCTCCTCTTTCGTTCCTCTTGCGCCCTCTCTCCTTCCCCGTCCCCACCCCCCAACCTCTTTCAAAGGTTAAGTTCCAAGTGTAGCTTCTCTCAGGAGAATTTGGTGGTGGTTGTTGCTTTCCACCCAAAATAAACAGAATGAGACGCTGTCTCCTGAAAGAAAACCAAACGGAAAGAAGGCACACCAGTTTTCAGTCGTACTCCTGGACGTGAAAGAGGAAGCCGACGTTTTTGGAGGAAGCTGCGGCCAACGGCCGGGGGAATCCATGGAAGTATGTGCTGTTGTGTAAATGGCTCGGCGCCGTGCAACCCAAGGCTTCCTTTTGGACAAAGCGCTGCTGTCCGAGTTTGGCTCTCTGTGTAGAGGGCACAGCAGATCTTTGGTGGGTTACACATGGAGCAGCTAGGTGTCCGAGGACCGTGAAAAGTAAACGTTTGTCTTTGGCCGAAGAGGTACTGCGGGAAACGGTGGGGTTAAAAGTTTTAAGTGAAAAGCTATGCCACGTCTCGGCCGGTTAGCTCAGTTGGTTAGAGCGTGGTGCTAATAACGCCAAGGTCGCGGGTTCGATCCCCGTACGGGCCACTCCTTTCGCTTGCTTTTACTCCTTACCACCCAAGGTGGTTACACGTCTCTGAGACTTGGAAGGCACAGGTTACTTAAAGAAAAAGAAAAACAAAAAAATCCTACACGTCACTCACGTTACACCCTCCCCCCTCCCCGGCATTTTGGAACTGCCTAACCAGAGCTCTTCTGGAAGTCGCGGTCCTGGAAAGCAAGCTGCGGCATGGAATGTGGAGTAGCGTGGTGGTCAGGACCAGGTCCAATATCCGGCCCGCACAAGCCCGGCCTTTCTAGATTTACCATTGCCTCAGTCAAAGCCTCTCGTCTCTCTATTCGGAAGGGGTTGAGGGGTAACCCAGTGAAGCTAATATTGGTGAAGACACTCGTAGATCCACATTGATTCTTTCTTTCTTTCTTCTTGTTCTTCCTCCTCCTCTTCTTTTTTCTTAAAGCCTCTTTGATTTGAATCTGTGTATAGGTGTCTCTGTGTGATCCTTTCTCCATATTTGCCGTGTGAGACTGAACCTTTCTCCATATTTGCGGTATGAGATTGAAACCAGAAAAGGTTAGATTGTGAACGTTCCTGTGATCGCCTTTGAAGGGTCCTTCCGAGTTGCGCAAGAGGCGGGATTGATTGCCCTGTGGGGCAACAAGAAGGAAGGTGAGGGAGCTTTTCCCAGCACGTCATTGCGATCGGAAAGAAGTTTGAAGAATTGGTCGGCGTGTCAATTGCAAGGTGATTGGGTGTCAAAAGGGTTCCGAGCCAGCCAGGAGTCGAACCTAGACTCTTCTGATCCGTAGTCAGACGCGTTATCCATTGCGCCACTGGCCCCTGCGTGAAACAGCACCTTAAGCATGCCTATTTAATTAAATGAAACCTCCGAAGTCGCTGGTTCCGGAGTGAGGATGGAAATAACCGCAAAACCGTTGACTCCGACAGATTCATGTAATTCGCGGTGAGTGTATATACTACAACGTTGTTTTCAATTTCTATATTTAAAATCATAAGAATTGTAACCCTTAGAACATTGCATACGTGATAGCAAGAATGTCATTCCCTGAAAGCAAGTTTTCTCCTGCGAGTGCTCTTTGCAAATTTTTGCAATCAATCTGTTAATCTGCCATGCTTCCACCCGCGTCATATATTCGGATGTACTTCTATTGGACCCTGATGATGTGTGCGCGGATGACTAATGACTGCCCTGTATTCTCTTTAATTAAGCTTTAAAAAATAGTGCACATCTATTATCTATTTGGTTTGGAAATGCGTTCGGCTGTAAGAATCACATCTTTTCCTCTTACTGTTAAAAGAGTAAGCCTCACTAAGAGGGAGGATCATGGGCAAATTCTGTGATAAACCATGCATCGGATAAAAGCATGCAAAAGTCAACGATAAAGGCAAAACGAGGCAAGAATTCAGTCCTTCAGTAAAGGTACACACATTCCAGAAATCAAATTTGACATAGAATGTGGGAATTTAGGAACTGATTTAATACCACATACATTTCAAACAGACAGACATGCTCTTTTTAGACAATTTGGTTGCATGTTTATTTTAGTTTTCAAATTGGGCAAAAGAGATGCCTCAAAATGTACAACTGCCTCGAGAGAAGGACCTTGGATGTTGAGAGACAGGCACGGTACGGTAATGTTCTTGACGGCCCAAACTTGGAATCCAGAGTGCAATGCGTTCTCATCCCAGCCTTGCCATCTTTCACCTAACTGGCTTTTGCAATAAAAGAGAGGTGTACAGTGCTAACAGAAATGTGAAGATTTACTTAGAAAGTTTTGTCTGAAGGAGTAATGGTGGAGGTCAAGTTTCAAGGTTGAGGAGATGTTCACTAGGTATAGAGGAGTATTTGGGGTAGAACGAATGATATGTGCACACATCCCTGGGAAACAAGAGGAACTGCTGGCAGGTAGGACGAAGGGCTGCTGGTTGGGAGAGAGGGGGCAGTGAGGTACGAAATGAAGCTGAAGACACAGGAGTGGCCGTGGAGAGGATTTCAGGCCATAATCTTCAGGGCCACATAATAAAATAGCCATCAGATGTTTAGGTGACAGGCAACTCTTTTAGAAACACTGCTTTCTGTCTGTCATACTTTTGTCCTCTCAAAGTTCACAGAATCTGAGATCTAGTCTGACCTAGTCTAAGCAAAAGCCAGCTAAAATTCCCCCAAAGGTTTGAGAAAACTCCCAGGCGTTCAGATCATGTGACTCCCCTTAGTCCACGAGGGACAAGAGCCAGGGTCCCTGTAGAGGGGAAGTACTACTGGCACGGGCGTCCCAGGAAGGGAGGCGTTTAAGCTTCATCTTTAAAACAGACATTTTTACTTCTGGTAATGGTAGAAGTTAAATGGTTAAAGCAGATGTAACGGTATGGTTTTGTTTTATGTTTTTTGGGTTTTTTTTTTTTAACGGTGAAAGCTTATGTAAAAGGTATGTTTAATAGGTCGCAAAACAGGCTGCTCTAGTCAGGGTTAAGTTTTAGTTAAATCATACGTAAGCCATGACTTCCCCACACCTTAATATATGAACATTTCTTCCATAACCATCAAGTAGAAATACTGTATGCGGTACTTCCTGTGTTTTGTAAATAAAAAAAAAAATCGGTGCCTAAAACACACACACACCACCAGCTCAATATACTATACCAGAACATTCCCCCCTGTCCTTTCTCTCTTCTGAGAAATCCCTCACACAGCCCGGCAAATGCAGAGTGCGCTGTTCATGGTCCTGACTCCGGGAAGAGGCGGGCTTCCTGGTGGCAACGCGGACCATCTCCGCCCGCCGGGCGCGCACCTTGAGTTGAGCGGGATGCCGAGCCCCTGAAGTGTCCGAGAGGAGCCCCTGCCGGCCTCGATACCCTGCCTGCGAGGGCCCCCGCGCCCCATTCCGCGTACGTCTGTCCCACAGACTTGTCTCTAAACACACACGCCGGTAAACCCACCCTAACCCCTTTCCGAGCCCGGCCGGGACTGTTCTGTGCCTAAAGGCAACGGCCTTTTGAACCCACGTAAGCGACAGGTGTCTGCGCCCAAAGGACAACTCGTGGCAGCGAGCGGCCACCCCTCCCAGGCAAGCCTAGGTGGCTGAGGCGAGTCGGCCTACGGATCCCGGCGCGCAGCCTGGGCTTCCGGAGAAGGGGCGGCTTGGCCTTGACCGCGTTGTGCAAACACCTGAGCAGAGAGACCCGGATCAAGGCGGACTGCAGACCGAGTCCCCGAGAGTATTGACGGGGGTACCAACGCGGACCCCGGGAACTAGGAGAAAAAGGAAAGGGCAGTGAGGTTAAGCAACGGCCTCTGCCGGACACAAAATCCACGTGTACTTTCTGGGGACGGGAAACGTTTCTGATTCATTTCCTCCACCCCCTCCTCCATTGCTTTCCACCTTCTCCACACACAAATTTTATATTGAAGGTTTTTGAAAATATTTCTGGCAAGGAAAAAAAGAAAATGCCGGAGATGGAAGACATCTGGAAACATCACCTTTTGGTTTTCGTTTGTTTGATTTACATCCTTGTTTGTCTGATGGCATTCATTCACTTATTCATTTCTAATTGCGGTAAGCGTACCTCAGCTGCTTCCTGGCCATTTGCTTGCATTTCAAATCATTTGCCTCTACAGTGAAAGTGAAAACAGTAAAGTCTGTTGAAGAAAATTTAGCAGAATACTCCATGCCTTTGAGATGAGCAACTATATGTTAGACAGCACATAATAAGCATACAAGCATACAAGAAAGATTGCTACACTGTACCCACCCCCACCCCCACCCCGCAAAACAAAACAACAAAAACTGAGCACGTTTTTCCTCAAAAGTCCATTCGGAGAGAAAAACACTAGGCACAGGCTGGAAGGACATACTCATAATTCACACAATGTAAAAGACGTTGGAGTCCGAGGAACCTACAGAAATGTTAAAATGCAGTAAGTACTTTAACAAGATGTAGTTCTGAGCACTGCTGTTGTGAGGATAGGTTGGAAACCCTTTGTTTCGAGGTCGGGCACCTTAGAGAGGGCAGCAAGGTAGTAAGGAAGTAGTTGTACTTGTGGGTAAAGTGGCAAAAGCCTGGGAAGGGCACTGTTTCCGCCCGGTTTCGAACCGGGGACCTTTCGCGTGTAAGGCGAACGTGCTGACCGCTGCACCACGGAAACGTCGTACGCACGTTGCATTTTACAAGTCCAATAAAACGGCATTTCCTTGGTGCTCCCCAAGTCTAATAATTTTGAGTATTTCTCTTTTAGTATATTATCACTCACTCACTTTGCTTACCCTCCTTTTTAAAAACGTGTTAAAATAAGAATATAGGAACTCTACGACTCATAACCAAACGTAACTCAAAAGCAGAGTCCAAATTCCTTCCCCAACACCACGCAGGGTAATTTCAAGCTCCTAGGGCATGTGATTACAAGGAACTACCCGACAGTACCCTGTGACTTTCATTTCCATGTCTCTTGCTCACCGTTGGACCCAGGACATAACACACAGAGCCCCGAAGACCCCCAGACTTCCGAGAGGGCATGCTTGTCCGGAGGAGACTGCTGAGCAGGGGCGGAGTGGGCTGTGCCCCAGGAGGGAGTGACAAAAGGAGTAGTGTTTGGGAATTCATGGGACCGGACTCTGTGCCGAGTAGGTTGAGGTGGGAGTCGTCAGTCAACTTCTTATCCAGTGTCACTCACACTGGCCTGGAACGCCTGCGCTCTGAGCGACGTCAATCTGTGCAACAGCTGACGTACTAGACTATACTTTATTTTTCTCCTCACTTCACCTGACCTTCGTCACTGTATTTGTCCACTTCCCAGCTTTTACCTCAAGGATCAGGGAGGTGCTCAGCAGCAAAACCATGGTCTTTCCTCGAATTCTCGGTGAGAATTTCGTGATAGGACAGCTCTGCATCAGCACGTCTGACCAAGAGCCAAGCTGAAAACTCCTGTTCTCAGCAACTCAAACTTGGATTGGTCCCAAGGTTGCAGGAAACAGAGAAGTGAGACAGTATTTCCCAGTTAGCAAGATTGGAGTCCGCTTTTTCCCTGATATGGACTTGGCAGCAAAAATGATGATTTATTATTTTCCAGTACTTTGATTAGAAGTTTACTGTAAAGCAGTCAATGAGTGGCCCCCAACGTGGCCAGTCCTGACCCTACCAGATGTCCTGAAAAAGTATGCAAGCCTGAGGTAGCAAAGGGCACATGCACTGAGTATTATAATAAGATTGCACGAAATCAGTTAATTATTTTTAAAGTTGCCAAATGAAACCACAGAGATAAATGGTCATTCATTTTCTGGTACAGATGAACTTATCTGCAAGGCAGAAATAGAGACAAAGATGTAGGGAACAAAGTTATGGAAACCAAGGGGGGAAGGGGGAGTGAGATGAATTGGGAGATTGGGATTGACATATATACACGGCTATGTGTAAAAGAGGTAACCACCACATAGCACAGGGAACTCTACTCAGTGCTTGTGGTGACCTCAACGGGAAGGAAATCTAAAAAAAAGAGGGGATATATGTGTACGTATAACTGATTCACTTTGCTGTACAGCGGAAACAGACACAACATTGTAAAGCAGCTATACTCCAGTAAAAATAAACTAAAAAGAAAAGAGGAAACGGTTATAACACTACTTGATTTACACTACTCTAATTTATATTAGAACTTTTCCCTTGTTCTTTTATTGGTTTTGGATTAGATTTGACTAAAGGCAAATGGGTAAAAACAACTCCAGACTAAATAATGGGTGTGGAAAATAGCTGTAAACATATGTAAGTGCAGAACTTGAAAGCACACCCGTCGAAACTAGATCACTAATTCAGTAGCCTTGCCCCACACTGGATGGTCCACGTAACAGTAGTGTAGACGTCACTCATCTGGGAGACTGTAGAAGTGGTGACTTTCAGGCCCTGTTGCAGATGTAGTCATCTAAAACCCTCATTGTAATGGACCATACCAGGTCATTCATATGCTCACAAAATTTTGAGAAGCATGGCTCTAAGGCGCTATTCAATGTGCCAAAAAGCTATCTGGCGCAAAATTGGGGGGATCTGAGGGGAGAGGTTGACCATGCAATGAATCAGTCAAGAGAAACAAACATCTCCATTGTGCTAAAAGTTCTAGGAGGCAAAAATAATTGAAGAGATCACACAAAACCGAACTGGCAATGTCTGACACCTGATCTAAAAGGTAAAGGAAAGACCAAGACGCACTCTAGGCAATTCTAATTTTCATCTCATGATTTCAGGGCAACTAACGCTCTTGGGAGAGTTGTTGATATTATATTTATTTTTTAAGCAAGGGGACTAATGCTGTCCCTATCTCCTCCTAGGACTTGAAGGCATGTCAACTGCAGTTAATTCCAATTTTTGTTTGCCATGTTTAAAACACAGCCACCTTAGGCCCCACTGGGATTCGAACCCAGGATCTCCTGTTTACTAGACAGGCGCTTTCACCAACTAAGCCACGGAGCCAACTATGGCACGAAGCTAATTCTTATAGTTTTTGAAGGAGATGTCACTTTCCTGTTTCACCAATGCATTTCTCAAGAATTTTTGATTAATGATAGAGTCTCGGGACTACTTCTCAGAATTTCTATCAAGTTCTTTTACTTTCTCTCGCCTGAAATATGCACAGAAGTTTACATGCTGTGCCAAGACAAGAAAAACTTTCTGAGCCTCTGGACCCTTGAAATAGGCAGCCAAACCATTTCACCTCTAGGAGCTTTTACAACTTCGTTATAGGAGATATTTCTCAGTTTCAAATCTGCAATGGGGAAATGATGGTGCTTATCGGTCTTGAAACATAACATGAACTGGAGCACGTTGAAGGACTTCACCACACCATTTGCTACTCTTACTGTGAAAAAGCATGTCTTACAAAAGAGAAACGTGCTTCCCAATCTTGATTTTGGAGCTATGTGGCAGGTAAAGGCATGCAAATGGAAAAACGAAGGTAAGAATTCAGCAAATGTATACATGTTAAGAACGATGTTTGACACAGAGATATAGACAATATAAAACTTAGGTAGACATGTCTTACTTAAAAATGTCATAAAGTTCTTAACTGGTCCTAGTTCCTGAAATCAACAATCAATGCATAAGTATCAGAGAGTTGTCCTGCCCTTTGAGAATGAGAGGCAGTATGGAATGATGCTTAAGAGCACAAACTGTGATGTCAGGCTCCATTGGTTCTTTGTCCCAAACCTGTCATTATATTTGGGACCTTGGGAAAATAATGTAAAATCTCTATTTCCTGTTTTCATTTACTCAAATTCTTTGGGGAGTGCTGGCAGATGGTGTGGGTTATGACTAGCCTCAATCTATAAGACTTCTACAGGCGTGTTATATCTAGGCCAGGTACACAGCATTGCTTCCTGAGCTGACAGAGAACAGTGTAAGGAAACTGCCTGTATCTCTTGCAATTTGTTTCCTTTTGTTGTTTATTTCAACAGCTTGAGTACTTCTGTAAAGGTAGGTCACACTTTTCACTCATTTCTATTTGAAGAACTCTTTCGTTGTAATCAAATCTGTAAGATTTAAAATTTTCTGCCCAATGCAATACACCTCTCCTATTGTATTTTAAGTATCAGGTATTATGTGTATTAATGGGAAGACTAAGTTAAGTTAGGAACCACCTGCATTTATGCACATCAGAGATGCCTAAAACTTAAAACACACACACACACAGACACACACACACAAATCCACCCAGCATTAAAGTAATCTATGAAGTCTTTAAGAACAAAAAAGAGGGCATGATTAATACTACCTGGGAGAAGTCTGAGCTCTGTGAAAAACCCACCAAAGAACATTGAACTGGCCACTGTTCTTTCTGAAAAACTTGGATTCTATGATGGGACCTTGGTGTGATAGATAAACCCAGTTTTGTGGGGCAGGATGTAACAAAGAGAAGTGGTTCAGTTGTTTATTGGCCCAAATGGAAATATTTTAGGCCCAAGATAGGAAAGAAAACCCTTTGGGTGTGAGGTGAAACTTTTTGAGAGAAACCCACCGAACTTCAAGTTCAACATAAACCTGATGGCTCCATTTCAGATGTCTTTTACACGCTAAAGACAAATCTCATTGGTCTGGTTTGCACTTCAGTGTGCGAATGGGACTCTAGGAGAGTATTTGGCAGGACAAGTATACGTCATCTAGCACAGATAACCATATAAATATCTCTGCCATGTCCCTCACCAAAATAAGACATCAATATCACATTCCTTCAGCCTTGAACAACGACCTGTCATGGAAGTACTGTCAACCAGGCATTTGCCTCAACACTGATTTCAGTGGTGGCAAAGAGACATGTTTCTTATTGTAATTTTTAAAATTAAATTTTTATTTTGGAATAATTTTAGGAAAGTTGCAAGGACAATACAGAGAATTGCCTTATACCCATTACCTAGTTTCCCTTAATATTAGCTTCTTCCATTATCATGGTACCTTTGTTTAAACTAAGAAGCCAACGTGGGTACTTTACTAATAACTAAACTCCTGACTTTGACTATATCACACCAGGTTTTACACTAATGTCCCTTTTGTTTCCAGGATCCTACATTGTATTCAGCCTCCTCTAGTCTGTGACAGTTTCTCAGTGTTGATGAAGTATTTCTGTAGCATACTTGACTGTTTTCCAATCTGGGTTTGTCTGATGTTTTTTGCATGATTGGTTTGGGGTTATAGGTTTTTGTGGGAGACCACAAAGATAAAGTACTTGTCCCATCGCATCATATCGGATGGTACATGATAGGAGCACAGCTTACCATTGGTGATGCCAACCTTGATCATTTTTAAGGTAGTGTTTGCCATTTTTCTCCCTTGTGAAGTTCCTATTTTTCTTCTACTTCCTACTGTACTATTTAGATATTAGTCACTCAGTATGGCCCATATTCCGGAAGGGAGGGGATTAAGCTTCATCTCCTGGGGGGGGGTGGGGGGAGTATTTACTTATATTAGTTGGAATGCTTCTGTAAGGAAAATGTTTCCCTTCTCCTGTATTCATTGATTGATTTATTTATATCAGTATGGACTCATGAATATGTATTTTTATACTTTGGATTATAATCCAAAACCACACCATCTGTTGTTCAAACTGTTCCAGCTTTGGTCATTGGGAGCTCTTTCCCTGTTATAAAGAGACAATTGGCAAAGCTGTTTCTTTCCTACTGTGTTGATATTAATAAATATTTTTTTCACACATCATATTAAAAAAATCTTGTTTCACCTTTCGCTGAACTAGTTAAGACCCGAGTGTGGAAGTGTAGAAAGTGTGGATGGTTTCCCAGTTTATTTTAGGACGAAAATAATCCGGTAGGGTCAGTTTCTTTGCAAGAATCAGTTACCCAGTGGAAAATTAATATACCCATAGCGGCTCTATTTCCCTTGCTAGTCACTGACTACTATCCTTTCACCCTGTAGATGGGATTCAAAGGAGGACTTCAACCTTGGGGTAAATCAAAGATGTGTGTTTAAAGTTTTTAAGTTCTCAGCGGGAGGTTCGTCTGTCTCCCTGACATTAATTGTGATATCGCAGTGGACCTGAGACTGGAAGAACTCTCATCTGTGTAGAAGTGTAAGAGGTAAGCGTCGTCATACAAATTGGCCTGTACGGGGATCGAACCCACGATCTTGCTGTTATTAGCACCACGCTCTAACCAACTGAGTTAACCGGTAGCCTGTTTCTCTGTAGGCAATTCAATACAAGGGAAACAAAATGGTTTCTTCAAATTCTCGGGGCGGGGGTCCGGGGGTCCGGAGGGATGGGGCGGGGGGAGGCGGGGAGGGAGGAGAAGGAAAGGGAACACAGAGAACTGAAACAACCGAAAAGTAAGGTTAATTTTTTAAATCTCCACATTCTTCCTATTTCATTCTCCCCCATCTCGGAGTTAGGAAAAAGAATAAGAGAACACAACATTTGGCCTGATTGAACTCTACTTCTTGGGGACCTCTCTCCAACTGACGACTCTGAGCCCCCCCCAAAAATCAAAGTCGCCGAGGGAGGCTTCCTTCCTCCTACCTATTTAAAATAATTTATAAAGATAAATTATTTTTAAAATAATTTTATTTCATACTATCAGAGTCCTTAATCCATCTGGAATTCATTTTTTTAATTGTATGAGATGAAGCAGTTTTTTTTATTTTTTGAAGAGTTTTTCTACTTGTACCAACTGCACTTGAAAAGTTCATTAACTTCCTGCCGTTCTAAAGCGACGAATTTAGCCCTCTTTTTCATATTCTATACCCTCCCCGTAAGGAATCTCACCTTTTCCCAAGATTTCGATATTCTAAGGTACATTGACAACGCTCCAATCTTTCCCTAGCCCTCACCAGACACTCCATACATTCATTTGCTCTAACCAAAAACCTTTGCTTTATCCCGGATTCCTCTCTTCATCTCACACCTCACAACCCCTTTAAGAGCAAATCGGTTAAATATATATATATATTTATATATATATCTGACCACTTCTCACCACTTGCATTGTAAGCATCCTCGTCTGGGCCACCATTGAATCCCAGTGGATTCCCGCAGAACCCTCCTCCCAGTCTCCCCGCTTTCACTCCTCTACCGTCCCAGCTCAGCCAGCAGCCAGAACAATCCTAACAGTGAGTCAAGTCATGTCATTTATTTGTCCCAAAGCCTCTGCTTGTTCCACATCTCACTCCTGGGGACTTCCATCAGGTTTTCACTTTGCCTGGAATCCTCTTCCCTCATACTCTGGCATGGCTGGGTCTGTCAGTGAATTCAAGTCTTTGCTCAGATGTCAACCTCTCATAAGAGCTCAGATGAAACTGTAGCGCCATCTTAACCCACCTACCCTGCTCTATATTTTTGCCAGGCCGTTTGCAATCTCTTTCACATGGGAGTTATTTCCTATTATGTTTATTGTTTATTTTTTAATCACACCCCCTACTAGAACATAAACTCCAGAAGAACAGGAATTTTATGTCACTGAGAACATCCCAAATATTAGAAGAGTGCCTAGTAACCAGTATCAGATGCCCAGTATTTTTTGAGTGAATGAATGATTGAATATGACAAATATTTCCTTCATATTCCATAGTCATTTCACACTCAAGTCTATAAACATTCCATGTATTCTGCCAAAATTACATTTTCCATCCTCCAAGTCAAATGGCTAAGGGTCGGTCTTCTGGAACTCCCCCTTACCCTTATTCTGCCCATCTCCTCCGCCCACACGGTGCAGTCGGTCACCAAGTCCTGCTTCTTAATCCCTCCTCTCTCTACTGCCTCCCCACGCCCACTGTTAACTACCTGGTTAACAATCCCTGTTAACCAGGTAATTAATTACCTAGCTTGAATGTATTGTATCTTTCATCTTTGTTGGTGTCTCCGCAGCCTCCCACACATTTCCAAGCCTCCAGCCTGTCCCCGTTTGACTCCTCCCTCACATGACAGCTAGAGCAATCTAAACCCAAGCTTGTCTCTTTCCTACTTAAAATCTTTCCATGACTCTCCATTGTATTTGGAACCCTGTGCACACTGCACGATATGGTTTATAAACATACCCATGATCTGCCCCTTCTTCTCCCAAACCATGTCTGACTCCTTGAAAGTTACCCAGATAGATGCGTTCTGTCTTCCAGACCCTCCTGTGCACGTGTTTTGTCTTTGGCCTGAAATACCCTTCTCCAGTTGCTAGAACTGGAGAACACACACCGTAAAACAGAATTCAAGTTTCAAGACTTAGATAAGATGACCTTCTGCCCTGCTTCCATTCCCTTAGTACCTGTCGCTTGTTATGGAATCACTGGCTTACTTACCAGTCTCCCCACTAAATTGTAATCTCCAAAGCAGAAGTTTTCCTTCACCTCTGAATGGCTGGTGCAAAGCACGATACAAGGTATACAGTCATCACTGTATAAATGTTAAATTATCATGTAAAGAGCTGTAGGAATTGTCTAATGCTTTTCCTCTTGCCCCCCCCCCCCACTGTAAGATGGCAATCTTGGGCTGTGGAATGCCTTTCAAAGTAGAAACAGCATGGATATTTAGAGTCCTATATACCTGGGTTAGGGTTCTGACTTTGGTGATTTGCTGTAGTGAGGGAGAAGCGAACACACACTTTGGAGCCAATAGGGTTGAAATCCCAAATCTAACCTTTACTGACTGGTTGAGCTTGGGCAAGTTTCTTAATATCCTTCTGCCTCTGAATAGATATGAGTTTTATAGCAATTCCTGTATCATAAACTCATTTCAACAATTTATTTTTATTTTATCAACCAACTTAAGATTGCTTATTTTTCCAGTTAGGTCTCTTCCAGGGTATCCGTACAACAGGAGATAGATGCATTCAGGGAATCATTCTTGCCTTTTCTTTTTTTCCATCAGGATGGAATATGTCGTAGCTACTCATAGACCTCCCATTGGTTACAGTACAGAGGTCAGCTTCGGTATCTGCTCTTCCTCCCTTTCTCCCTTTGTTCTCAGGCCCAAGAGTCTTCCTGCCCTACCCACCCTATCTGGGAGAGATGTGAGGTAGAGGGTGATTTTATAAGGTACAAATTAAAAGAAAAGTAGAAGCTTTGGTTCCCTACTTGAGCATTTCTCATTCGTAATTATGGAGGAATTATGACCTATGGTGTAAAGAAAAGAAGCAAGGTGGCACCACTCTGTTTTTCCTCCCCTGGCCTTCCCATGGATGCTCTCATGGGTAGACCATTGATCCTCAAGGAAAAGTTGGCTTCACGGTCAAATTGCATTAAAAGCTTCTCCAAAATATATAAATTAAGCTAAAAAAAATCTTCTCCAAGAGCCAACTGAGGAGCAAAATAGCAAGAAATGAGGAATCGGCCTCCCTAGGGGACCAGATAAAGGAACCACTTCTTTGAGCCAAATAAAAGCAGGCTAAGATTTAGAGAGAATCTATTCCTCCTCCCAAAGATGCAAGAGAATATGGGTTGTACTTTTAGCCTCCCTGGCACGTCTGTTCCCGGAGAAAAAAGCAGGAGGCAGTGTCCTGACTGAGCTCACCCCTGACACAGAAAGGAGTGGCAAGGCTCCTCCGTTCAATTCCAAAGCTTTGGTTCCACTCACTTTCATTCTGCTATTACCACTAGATATTTTAGCCCTTCATTTTCCTGTAGAATGTAGATTAGGACCACAAGGTGAATGTGCAAACCTCTCACCTTAGAACTGGGGTATTTTCGCTGTAGAGAATTAAAAGTGACTGAGGCACTTTACTATGCTGAGGTCCAAATCAGAGTATGAGTGGCAAGGAAAACAAATTATTTCTTGTGGGCATGATGCCTTCGGGAATGCCCTTGCTCCCCATTCTTTGGGGTTTTTGATTTTGCACCAATGGGAAACAAAGGGGCTGACAGTCTGAAAGATCTTCTCCCAACAGAGCCCTGGGGCGGTGGAGAGGGCATCCCAAAGCCAAGGCTGCTGCCTGCCTTAACTGATCCAGTGACAGGGGTGCTCTGAGCAAAGGGGGCCATGGAGGGGTCCCCAAACATAGTTTCTCTTGCAGAAATGCTGGCCTTCCCCAGGGCCAAAGGTGTGCCCTGGCTGGTCCGGCCCTGGCTGCCTGGGCCCCAGCCTTTCCCCAAGGGTGTGATGATGTTAGTGCTCCCACTCGGCACTGCTCCAGGGCTGAGTGCTCCGGAGCTGGAGCTCGCGTCTGGGGCAGTGACGCTGAGCCCAGTCTCCTCACAGTCCACAGGGCTCACTAATCCCCCAAAGTCAAATGGTCGTGGGGATGTGCTGCCAAACACTGAGCCACAAGCCCCAGTCTGGTGGCTTGGGGTGACAACTCCCAAACCATTCGTATTAGACCAAAAGGGAACCTACTGGAGTGCTGTCAAAGGCCGGCCGGAAGCTGGCAGGGATGTGAAAGGTGGAGGCTGGTGGTGCCAAACCCCCAGAGGCTGACTGCGTGGTACCGCTGAAGGATGGCTGGGCTGGGGTCGGTGTTGGGGTTGAGGAGGCCACTGTTGAGTTTCCAAAAATGGGAGAGCTACAGAAGCTTGGGCCAAGGGCTGGCTGGGGGCTTCTTGCTTCTGCATATATGCAGCCCCAAATGCAGGTTGGGGAGTGGCTCCCAGGGTTAGTGGGGAAGGTGGCCTTGAGCTTGACTCCAAGGGAATTGTGAATGCTGACGTCGAACTGGAGATCCTGGATGACGATGCAGGCTGGCTGGTGGTTACTAGGGCTGAAGCTGCCGGAGGGCCACCCACAGCGCTAAAATCGGCAGTGCTCCTGGTAGGGGATATCTGGACAGCACTGGGAAGAACCTGGCTAAAGATGGTGACTGTGCACAGTAGGAATGGTTGGACGCTGGCTCAGTGGGAAAGTGGATCCTGCATCTGGGGAGAAGCTGGCCCTGAAGGCACAGGCAGCCCCGAGAGGGAAAGGGGGGCAAGTGGAAGGACTGGAGCAAGTGCGGCCCATGGTACTGGTAACATTCACTACACCAAATTCCAAAGGCGGCTTAAAGGAGCCTTTGGATGTGCTGGCTGAGGTGGTGGACATGACTACAGAGGTAGCCTTGACCAGGCCATGGAAGAGACGGGTAGAAGCAGGAGTAGGTGGAGGAGTGGTCTGCTTGAAAGAGAAAGGAGCTCTCACGGGCATAGTTTTAAGTGGTCTTATGCTGCCAAAGATAGGCTTGAAGGTGGGAGTTGAGATACCCAGAGGTGAAGATGCTGCAGCTGTGCTTGAAATTCTGGAATATGAGGAGCCTCCTGTCTCACTATTGGCGGGGAGCCCCATGATGGGTTTTGACATGCGGTCAGCAGAAGTTGCAACAGGAGGTGCAGATGCAGGAAGATGGGGGGCTGGGCTGCTCATCAATCCAAACGAAGTGCTTTGCATAGTGGGTGCTGCAGGGTAATGGCAGGGGAGTCTCGGGGTATGGCAGCCTGAGAGGTTGAAGTGGCCACGTGGTCTCAGTGACTGGTGCTGTGGGAGAAACAAGGGTCAGAAGGATGAAAGTAGTGGTGGGTTTTGAGTCTGAAGAGGTGCCTGAAAGGGGCTCTGACTGGGAGCACCCATGTGAGGCCAGCAGGCTCGCTGTCTTCAGAGGCGAGTGGGCCACACTGATTACCTCTCCAGTAGGTTGTGGGAAGGCCAGTGGACTTGGAGACTTCTGCATTTTATGTAAGCTTTCCAGCTGAGGATCAGTGCCCTGGGACAGGGGAGGCTGAATAGCAGACCAAGTGTCAGGGACAGAGTCTGTGGTGACCTCAGTCGTATCTTCTCTGGCTTTGTTGCTCCGTTGGAGCCCAGCTTTCTTCCCTGAGGCCAGGTCTTCGGGGACCGCATAACTGAGCTGAGGAGGCGGAGTCAGGGACAACTGGATCCCGGGGTTTGACAGAAGCAGGGGAATCTGATTTTGCTGCCCAGAGCTGCCAGATGTTTCTGGGGACTCATCTGATACCAGTGGGGCTGGAGAGTGAGACGGATGACCAATGTTCTTTCCTTTTCATTGGCCACTCTGGTACCTGGAGTTATGTACTGGGAATACTCTTCCAAGCCTCAGAGAAATCTCTAGAAGAGCTGTAAGAGCTTGTAATAGCATTTCTTTGGGAGCCAAGGGGGCCACCTGTGTGTGTGCTGGCCAAGGAGTCCATGGAGGAGCAGCTGGGCCTGTTATGCAAGCTGTGATCTGAGCCCCAGCAGTCGAGGCTTCTCTTCAGAGGCCCAGGCCTGGGCACAAAAGAAGTGAGGACTCCATTTTTCGTCAGAGGCTTAAACGCAGATGGTCTGGTCTCTGGAATCCTTCTCTTACTGTCCAAGCTCTCATGGAACAAGTGATTCTTCCCACCTCACTTTCCCCTTCTTGCACTCTCCGAGGGCCCTCAGCACTGTCTCCTTCGCACATGGGTCTGGGGCTTCTCAGAAGGTGAGACCCCTGCAGAGTTCATTACCTCTGCTGGGGCAGTGGAGGGGGGCGCTGTCCGCTCACG
The DNA here is from genome assembly GCF_011762595.2 of Tursiops truncatus. Taxonomy (NCBI): domain Eukaryota; kingdom Metazoa; phylum Chordata; class Mammalia; order Artiodactyla; family Delphinidae; genus Tursiops; species Tursiops truncatus. The sequence continues at coordinate 21,363,515 of NC_047043.1, forward strand.
AGGAGGGAGCCTCATGGTCACCGGGCTCCTTGTTGCCCTGGGGTGCCGAAGAGACCAGATACTCCCCCTTGAAGTAACTTTCCCACCAGTCTGAGGGAAGAGGCCCCATGATGGAATTCCGGGACCTGTTCATGGGAAAGGGCCTCCAAGCCTCATTGACCACGCACGCGTTGGGACTGGTAGGATCCCAGTTCGGCAGGCTCCTCGCAGGTCTGTGCCGAGGGGCAGGGTGGGCACGATGGACGTGCTGAACCCGGGGGACCTGATGAAGGGGCTGAGCTGGCCGGCGGTTCAAGGGCCTCTCCGACAAGTCTGTGCGCCCCCCTGCTGGGAGTGACGGCCAGAGTCCCAGCTTGCCCACGTAAGTGCCCATGTGGAGCAGTGAGGCGGGGTCGGTGACTTTGACTTCGGGTTTGGGCTCCCGAGGTTTCTGACGCCTGGTGACTCAGCCGCAGTCGAAGTTTTCCGGTGTCGGTTGGGATCCCTGCGCGAGGAAAGTGAAAGGGTCTCGGGGAGCTCCTCACCCTCCAGGTCCTGCATCCGAAAGTGAGCGGCCGGTGGAAACAGAGGACACGCGGGACCTCAGCAGCCCCCGTAGCCTGCTCTGCTAGTTTGAGGCCTAAGCTGGGCGCTCTGGCCTCTCTTCTCTCCTCTCCGGGTTGCAGCGCGCGGCACGAGGAGAGGGATTGGAGAGGACGCGCGCGGCTGGAGTCCCAGAGCTAGAGTCCCAGAGCTAGAGTCGAGCAGGCGCTGGGTCTCCAGACTCCGGCTCCCGGCCCTGCACCGAGTCCGCCCGCCCGTCCCCGGAGTCGGAGTAGGGAGGGCAGTCCGATCCCCTCAGGGTGAGTGGGTGGAGGTTGGGGGCGAGGGGCGGGGCGCTGGCGGGAGCGCGGGACCGGAGACCCGGGCGCGTGGACCTGGGCAGCCCAGACGGCGTTCGTGGCGCCAGCAGCGGGGAATAACGGAGGCCGGATTTGCTGCTTGGCGATTCCCGCCCTTCTTCCTTTCCTTTGCCTTTACCTTTTCCTTCCTTCCTTTTCCATCCGCCTCCCCGAGGCTGAATGTGTGTCGCCCTCGATTGTTCGCACTTTGAGTATGCGGGTACGATGGCACTCTGGCGGGCTCGCGAGGCTCCGGAGGGGGCCAAAGGGATTTCTTGTCTACCGACCAAGAGCCTGAGCGCCTCCGCAGGAACCCGGCTTTGTCCCTCGCTCAGCCACGCCCCCCCGCCCCGGCCACCCTCTCCAATCGCGATCCTCACACAGCCCGGTGGGGTCGGAGCTCCAGGAGGGGAGCAAAGAAGTGGGAGATTTAATTTGCGGCTGAATATTCAGGCTTAGCCTGAGTGAACTAGGGCACTAACATTCTGAGAAATTGAAAAACGAATAACGTTTTAAGATTTCTAACACCATTCCTTCCAATAACAATAAAAATGGCACGGATTGAATACGATTCTTTCAAGAAAGGTCATTTTAAGTTTGTTAAGTTAAGGAACTCGGAGAACGAGCTCCATTCAAAACCCACACTGTCCAAAAATGGGTCCAGACATCTCCCACTTCACCGATCTCTTTCTCCTTGAATTTGTATTTCCACAGAATTTCATGCCAATATAATGTATGCTTACGCTTAAAGTCTTTATTCGATCGTCCTACTATACTAGTCTGCACCAAATATAGGTATAAACACTGAAATCTGAAATTTTGATATGTGACAGAACCACAAATCTGTTATAATTAATTCTTTTGGTTTCATTTATATTTGCATTTACTAATAGAATGCAATCAATGAAAACATCGTAAGTAGATAACAAAGTTGAAAGGGCCTTTACTGGAAGTTGTAACAGAAGTAAATACGGAATTTATCACCTCTTTCTCCAAGAGGTCGCATACAATATATTGATATAAGACCGCCTCCGCTGAAGGAATATTTCCATTGCTCCTCTACTGGACACCAGGGATGGAAGGAATTTTACAATTCGGGGCAGTGTGTCACTTCAGATAGCTAGAAGGGTTTTGGAATTGCCTAGTGAGAGAATGGTGGGATTTCAAAGTAAGTTGGGAAGCAAGAAGCCAAACTAGAGGATTCTCAAACTCGTGAATGTTAACTGGTTGAACATGGAAGAGGTAGGAATTGATTCGGTGTTTATGCGTGATTGTAGCCGAGTTGGAGTAAAGTTTTAATAGCAAGGGATGGAAAAACTCTCTAGAAGAGGATGGTTTCGATCTATCGACCGCTGGAGTTGTGGGCCCCGCACGCTACCGCTTCGCCACTCTGCTTAGCCCCTGACAGAAGCCACTGTTATTCCCTTCAATGATTATGTCACCGTTTCTGCGCTGAACATTTTTTTCGATTTCCTTTCTTTCTGATTTCCTTTCTTTCTGTCGCCCCTCTCTCTCGAGGCACGTAGATCAGCTCTTCCGCAACCAGATGACCTCGGGTCATCACCTTCGGGTCTGCAGTTTTCCAACCTGCCCAAGAGTGCCCAAAGCTCGTCATTGAACCCCCTCCCCAGCACTCCTCCCCACTCCCTCGAGCCGCTAGCCTCTCGGAGCGGAGGAAGAGCCCGCGGAGCAAAACTCTGGGTGAACCCTTATCGGGGAGAAGATCGGAAGTCGTGGAGCCAACTCTGCTGCCACCGGAAAGGAAACGTGTTAACCGTCTCCTCTGTTACCTGTCGAAAAATCTTATAGATGACACTTTGAATAAAAGAGAGGCATTTTGCTTGCTCGCAAGGGCGCAAGATTTTCAGTACGGTGCGCCTGAAATAGAGTTCACCCAGGTTGTTTCTCAAATTATTACACGGGGGTCACAATTTCGACTGTATCTCGTTTGGGGCCGTTTGGACTAAACAAACAAATACATTTTATAATAAGATAGGACCTTCCTTTTCCCGAGGCTTATATTAGAGAGCAGAACCTTTGGGAAGTTCCCGAACACAGCTCTCATTTGCGGCTGCCTCTGCGATGACGCTAGAAGGGGTCCGTCTGGAAGGTTGTAAATCTTTTCTCTTTAGTACTGGAAGCTTTTGGACAGTGAGCGCAGAGTGTTCCTTCAGTCACATGGCTAGGCCGAGGCTTGTATGCTAGTGTGTTTTTCTTTGTTTTGTTCGTTTGTTTTTTCTCCTTGTACTCCATGTCCCCGTCCACAATAAAACTTAAGGAGCGATGGTGGAGTGGCGAGCTTAGCAGCTCGCACCAGCAGAGGACCCTCCTCGGGTCCGCAGTCACGCGCACTGAGCCCAGCTATGCAGCTCCTCGGGTCTGCAGCTAGGCTCACCTGAGCCCAGCTATGCAGCTACCCCAGCCAAGGAAAGCGAAACTCCATTATTCCTTTGGGGCTCTTACCCCGACACCCCACCCCCAGATATTTGTCATCTCAAGGAGATGCTGCCATCTTCAAATTATACCCTCTCAAGAAAGTCTTTTTTCAAAACTTTTCTGACTGCAACTCAGTGTCGAAATACATTTTAAGTCACAACTCAGTACAATATGCAAACAAATGTATGTATATGTATATATATATATACATTTATACATATGAGAGAGAGATTTATATATATATATGAGAGAGATAACTATCTGAATCTATCTCTATCATCTATACCAATATCGATATAGCTATAGATAGATGATAGATATTTGGAAAGACAGAGAGACCAAACTCTACCAAACAGTATTTTACTGCACGGGTTTATTCTGATATTTCCTATTTCTATTCCTATATCTTCTATTTCATTTATTAAAATACCATTCATGACTTTTTTTTTTTACATTGATTTTACACCCATTCACTTCTGAGTGATTTGAAAAACACTGTCACTTATATAATGGTATTCAAAATGTCTCTTCCTTTTAGAGTCAGATAAGGAAGATGTGAAAGACAGTGACCGTTCCACAGTGGTCAAAGAATTAAGGAAATTGTTCTAAGGCCATCAGCTTTTTTTTGGTATCAAACAGGACACAATGTTAACTCTCCCAGAGACTACACTCCACATGCCCCATCTGTGATTTTTCCTGCAGTTAGTGAAGGGAAATCACACTTATTCTAAACAGTCCTCTCTGATTCCATTTTTTTCCCACCTCTATTCCACAGTTGTGATGTGGATTCTTTTCCTCCTCATCTGCTGAAGGATTCTTGCCTGTGTGACTAAGTAGGTATTTGTCCTCACCTCTTAGAGAATATTTTGCTTTTATTCCTCTATTTTATCGTGTCCAACATATTGTTCTGATGCTGTAGAGAATCTTCTGTGTAGAGAATCCTCTGTGTAGAGAATCCTCTGTGTAGAGAATCCTCTGTGTAGAGAATTCTTACCTCAGATATCTATAAGATTTACTCCCTGGCTTCCTTCAAGCTTTTGTTCAAATGTTGGGATCAATGGATCCAGAGGTTTTGGACAAATGCAGTCTGCTCTCCATTTTCCATGACTACTTCAAACGATTTGTCTATTAAGTTCTCCTAACATTTCTTCTAGGATGAATAATCCTCACCTGCCTTTGCTGTGTTGTCACAGTGCACTGGTTGCAATGTTACCGCATTCATTCAGCATTTACTCTGGCTAGCTGTCGTTTATGGCTCTCTAGCATCAGTTAGATGTTTGTATACTGGAAATTTCAACCTTAAAGTATCTGGGATCATTTGAGATACCGGAGACATGACTCACCAAACTTCAGCCCCACATGGAGAAGGAAAAGAAAAAAAAAGAAGGTAAAAAACCTTCCTTCAATCTTTTAATAATATTTTAAAATATGAAATTCCTGTTATTGATGCCTGAGGGTGATGACATCTACTGGATGAGTTGATCTGTGCAGCTAATTGTTCAGTGGCTGTTCTGAAGTAGATTTTATCTGGAAGGTATTAATATATGATAAAAGATCCTCAACATTTTGACAATTCCCACAAGTCAATCCACATGCATTTCTCCACACCTCTGGTCTCTAATCTTCAAATCTTACGCTTTTCAGATTCCTGACCTTCCAGCCAACCATTCCCTTTTGCCTAGGATCCCATACACAACTTTATCTTAGGCCACTTCTCTCTCCATGTAAAGAGGAACATCAAATGAACCATCTAAAGCTCTAGCCACTGGGAGGATTTCTTTTCACCATTATCTTGCAGGGTTACATCTGAATGGGAGATTGTGTCACAGCAGTTCATTTAAAGCTCACAGCAACATACAGAACTCACCTATCTATGAACCAGGTGATTTGATTACCAACGGCTCTTCTACCTAAACCCCACATAATGGTTCTTAACTTCTCTGATATGTCAGCCTGGACATTTCCACTGACATTTCATTAGTCAAATCAAGTCACATGGCCAAGTCCATGAGGAAGAGGAAGTGTGTATATTATATAATAAATATATTATTTCAATGAAATAATCATAAATAATTATAAATTCACATGAAGTAATTATACTTATAGTTATAAATTCACATGAAGTTGGAAAGATAATGTATCAAGGTTGCATGTATCAACAGTTCTTTTTTTTTTTACTGTTGAGTATGGATGTATACTTCCATAGTATAGATGGATCACAGCTTGTTTAACCTATTCACCTATTAAGGAACATTCTGGTTGTTTTCAGGTTTGAGCTATTACAAATAAAGCTCCTATAAGTAATAATGCACAGGGATTTGTGTGGATATAAGTTTTCATTGTTCTGGGATAAATGCCTAGGAGTGGAATTGCTGAGTTGTATGGTAAGTGTGTGTTTAGCCCTTTAAGAAACTGACAAACTATTTTTCAGAGTGGCTACACCATTCTACATTCCTATGAGCAATGTATAACAGATCCAGTTTCTCTGTATTCTTACCAACCTTTGGCAGTTGTTACCATTTGTTATTCTATCTCTTGCAGTAGGTGTGTAGTGATATCTCACCATGGTCTTAATATATATTTCCTAAATAACTAGTGACATTGAACATCTTTTCATGTGCTTATTTCCCATTTGTATATCCTTTTTGGTGAAAAGTCTTTTCATATTTTCTGACCATTTTCTAATTGGATTGAGTGTTGTTTTAAAGTGGAGTTGTGAGAGGTCTTTGTATATTCTAGATATGTCTTTGCCAGATATGTGATTTACAAATATTTTCTCCCAGTCTGTAGCTTGCTTTTTTAATTTGCTTAACAGAGTCCTTTGCAGAGCAAACGTTTTTAATTTTGATGAAACCCAGTCAGTCAAATTTGTCTTTTATGGATTGTGTGTTTGGTGTTATGTCTAGGAACTCTCCACCAAGCCCCAGGTCCCCCAAATTTTCTCACATTTTTTCTAAAAGTTTTATAGTTTTATGTTTTATTTTAAAATTTATGAACCATTTTCAGTTACTTTTTAAATAAAGTGTGAGGTTTAGGCGGCAGTTGGCTTTTTTTGCCTATGGATTGTTCCACCACAATCTTGTGAAAAGACTTTTATTCCTCTACTGAATTGCCTCTGCACTTCTGTAAGAATTAATTTAGATGTACTTGCATGTGGTGTTTTCTGGGTTCTCTATACTGTTTCATCGACATATATCTATCCCTCTGCCAAAAATGTACACTCTTTATTACTGTGGCTGTATAATAAGTCTTGAAATAATAAGAATATTTTCTTCCACTTTATTCCTGCTTTTCAGAATAATTCTAGTTATTCTAACTCATTTTTCTTCCCATATAAATTTTAGAATAGTCATGTCTATAGCCACAAAAAATCTTACCTGGATCTTGATAGGAATTATGTTAAATTATGTTAAACCTCTATATCATTTCCAGGAGAGTTGACATCTTAGCTATGTTGAGTTTTATAATCACGGAATCTCTCTCCATTTATTTAGGTCTTTGATTTATTTCATCAGAATTTTATAGTTTTGTTGTTTCCAGCATGTACATGTTCACATGTCTGGATAGATTTTCATCTAAGTGTTCTTTTCTTTTTTTACAAAAAGTACTGTATTTTAATTCTGGTGTTCACATGTTTATTGCTAGTATATAGAAATACAATTGATTTTTCTATTTTGATCTTGTATTCTGTGACTTTGCTGAACATACTTATTAGTTCTAGGAGGAATTTTGTTTGTTTGTTTGTTTTTAGGTTCCTTAGCATTTTCTATGCAGACCATCACATAATCTTCAAATGGCATGGGAAGCACAATCCTTCCACAGAGAGGGAGGGGGGAAATGTATATTTCTAAAGAGAAATACAATCCACTGAGCAAGAAATTGCACCACCAACACACAACAGGACAAAATTGCAGAAACGTATGGTAAAGTATGCCAATATTTCTGGGTAGGGTGAGCATTTCACCTAAAGATCATACTGCAGTATTTGTGAAATAACTCCCTACCTTTTGGGTTTATCATTAGAATATGACATTATCACGGTTTAGTGGAGGGCTTTCCCATCTGCCAAGTAGGTCAGTTGTGAGAATGAAGAACTGAAAATCTAAAGGTCCTGACCCAGAGAATACTTTACCCAACAAATATAGTTTCCAGTTCCTTTTCTAAAGCACCCTAGTCTAGAGAGATAGCCTTCTTATATTTCATGTGCTGTAAGGGTTTTGTACTGCATTCCTCAGGAAGTCTCTATTATTAAAAACTGCTAAAATCATCTTTTTTTTGGAACAGAATATCAAACCTCAACTACTAGTTAAGGCTGAAGGTAGCTGATTTCTTGGCTTTTTCTCACGGTAGGTTGGTAAAAGTCATCGAAGTTTAACCCAAATTTTCCGTGGGAGAAAAGCTTAAGTACTAGTGGCCCAAGGAAACAGAGGTCTATAGTGCCTGGACAGGGACTTGAACCCTGGACCCTCAGATTAAAAGTCTGATGCTCTACCAACTGAGCTACCCAGGCTCTGTGTGCAGGTTTTTATTAGCTCTCCTTTGTACGGTTCAATTGCTTTGGAGGCATTCTTAACCCCCAACAGAATTTTGATAAATTCGATATTCCCCCTCACATTTTTTTCCAGTGGACATGTAACATTCTTCTTCATAAGGTTCAATTTTTCTGAAGGATAGAGTAACTTATATCAAAGGAATCTTAAAACTATAGTAATTTTATACTTACCAACATCTCTTGAGAAAGAGAGAGAAGAGAAAGCCCTTGTTAAACTTCTGTAAAAGATTTTCCTTTGATCTTTTATTTCCTTGAATTCGTTATTTCCAGCCCGTGTCTCCCATAGAATTTTATTCCAATACCACATCTTTTTATATTTAGTGTCTTCTTGATTTTCCTACGATGCTTCTCTCTACCAAGTCCAGGTATAAACATTGAAATCTGATGTTTTTCTTTTGAACCCAAATCTGTATTAAAAATACTTCTTGTGGATTGTGCTATATCTGCATCTACTTGCACATAATTAATCAGAGATGATAAACAGATAATAATTTAAACACCCTTTAATGGAGCACATAATGGAAATAAATGTGGAATTTGTCCTCCTCCCTCCTCCATGAAATCGTGTACAAGACTACGTCTACTGAAGGATTCAGTTCTTCCCATTGTTCCCGTGATGGGATTCCGAGAGGAGAGCATATTTACACCCCGGGGCACTGTGCCACAGCCAAATGAGTCTTAATTTATCAGAAATGTCTTAATTTATCAAGCAGAAGGGCGAGACTTTTCCATGAAAGGTGAGAACGTGGGACTTACGTGCCACACTTCTATGGCAGGCTGATCCTCTGAGAGGTGACTTTTGAAAGGTAAATACCTTAGGAAAGGCGAAATATGATGTAAGATCTAGAAGTAGATTTAGTTCAACTGTTTGAATACTGCTTAACAATGGAGTTGCTATAAAACTTGCAGCCAAGGTTGGTTCCGATGCATCGATCTCTGGGTTTCCTGTCCAACACACTTCAGCTGGTCCACTCTGCTTATAAACGGATGTTCCCTCGTCGGTATTCAACTCCATTATCACAACTGGGTTTTCAAACACAAGAATGGCTTCTTCTCTTTTCGTTTTCCCCCGTCTTTTTCTTCCTCCCCCCTAGTTCAGCTCACTCCTCCCTTTACTCGGCCTCTTTTCGTTCCCCATGAGAACCACAGGGTTCCAGTAGCGCCTCCAAGTCTGCCCGTTTCCAATCCGCCAAATATTCAGTCTCTGAACCCGCTTCTTCAGAAGCTTGTCTGGGCTCACAGGAGGAGCTGCAGGGGGAACGTAGGAGGAGCCGGCAGGGCAAAGCCTTGAGGAAACCCTCGCTTGAGAAGAAACTGTCAAAAATCTCAAGAGGTTTTTCCTTGCCTGCAAGGGAGGCAGATTTTCAGAATTCCATTTCCGATTGGATAACGTTTGGATCCGTTTCGACAGGGCACAGGAATTCCTGTGTCTGAAAACAGGATTTTTGTTTTCGGAGTTGGTCTCGGAATAGGGCTTTTGGAAGCCTCTGCACACCAAGGCTCCTGTTCGCGGCTGCCTCTGCGTGCTACCTTCCAGAAACGGCACTGCTAGGTGCCGAATAAGAACTTCACTCCACACAGAAGTAACTAGAAGCCACAAAAATATTGCCACCAAATCCAAATGTTAAATCTCTCCAATTTAACTTCCCTCCAAACGTCTATAGTCCCTCCTCTGGCAGGAGGGTAAATGTGACAGAGAAGTTGGAGTGGAAAGGGGCAGGGGGATTCCTGACTGTTTCGTGTCCTCTCTTGCTTTTGGACGTCGAGGTTGCATTTCCCCTGGAATTCCTTCTCCCTTTCCCATTTGCCAGTTTCTACTTGTCCTTTGGATCTCAGTTCAGACCTTACCCACTACCTCTTCCCCGAAGCTTTTGCTGACTCCTCAAGACTGGTTTAGAAACTCCTAGAATACACCTAGGATCCCTGAAGTTATTTCAATCCTATTAATAGTCCTTATTACATGTTGTATTATAACTATCACTTGTATGAATCTTACATTTGCACACTCAGGGCTCAGTCCTTAAATACCACGTATATGCAAATGTCTTTCCACCTTGGACTGCTCCTTCAAACTCCAAATTCACACATACAGCTGCCTTCTCGACAAGTATTTTATACTTAACATTGCCAAAGACTGAATTCCTAATCTTCTCCCCAAAGTTTCTACTCCCCAATCTTCCCCCATCTCAGTAAACAACTACTCCATCTGTGCAGTTATCTGTGAATCTTTGCTTTTGCTCAGATCTTACATCTCATCAGCTCCACCTTCCAAATATATCCATAATTCAACCAGCTTTTACTATTTACTTTGCTATCATACTAAAAGGCTTATCAATCTCTCACCTAATTTTAAAGAAATTTTTATTTTATATTAGAGTATAGTTGATTTACAATGTGTTAGTTTCGGGTATACAGCAAAGTGGTTCAGTTATACATATACATATATCTATTCTTCTTTCAGATACTTTTCCCACATAGGTTATTACAGAGTATTAAGTAGAGATCCCTGTGCTATAGAGTAGGTCCTTGTTGATTACTTATTTTATATAAAGTAGAGTGTATATGGTAATCCCAACCTCCTCCCTTCTCCTTTTTTTTCCTTTGACACAATTTTACATTAATTTTTGTTTCCTTTCTACAAAACCATTTTAAAGGCATTTTACTGATTGAGAACCTCAGGTTTTATGTGAAGTTGCTCCTGTTGTGAATAAAGAGGGAGTTCTTTACTCTGGAAATTTGCTTCTGTCTTTTCCTCCAGGCCAGTTCTACCTGGCAACAAGATACAATTTGAGGTGAAGTCCAAACAGTCCTCATTTCACTTAAAAAAGAAAAGAATCTTAGCCTGCCCTGTGGCCAATAGTAGTTGTGACCACAGCTGGCCATTGGGAACATTTCCAGTATGTAAATTCTCAGGAGTTTCTCTGGTCCATCACCTCAATTTTTGCAATAGACCCGTCATTGGTCCCCTGGTTTGTATTAACCTTGCCCCTTTCCGGTCTATTCTACACACAGAAGTAGTGCAAAATTCCCCAAGGGTTTGAAACTCTCCAATAGTTTCCCTCCTGTTCAGTAAAGAAACCAAAGTGCTTCTTGTGGCCTGCAAGAGCCCTCCCCGCCTCCCCTCCACCGTCCTCTCTAGTTCCTTGCTCTTCCTCAGACAAGTCAGACATACTCCTGCCTCAGTCCTTAGCACAGGCTGCTTCATCTGCCTGGAAACACCCTTTCCCAAATATGTGCCTAACTCATTTCCTCATATCCTTCAGGTCTGCTCAGATATCACTCTCTCAGTGCAGGCTTACCTGTTCAACATATTTAAAATTACAAGACAGTAAAAAGAAAAAGAAGCCATCCCTATTATCTTTTTGCTATACTTTTTCATTCATACTTATCACCATCTACTGCACTATATATTTTACTTATTCATTGGTCCGCATTTCCCATTACAATGCAAACTCCATGAGAATAGAGTTTTGCCCATTTTGTTCACAGGTTTAGTCCCAGTATCTTGAGAAGTACATGTTAAATAGCAGCTACTCATTAACAATTTGTTGAATACATGTTGAATGGATGGTCTACCAGGGTACAATAAATGAGTTTTTCCACAGGTGGATGTACAAGCAAATTTCAAGTGTTTAACCCTGAAAGGGGACAGGAATGGTCTGTTCATAGGTAAAGGTTCTGAATTCCATTCATATGGCTCCCTGTTGTGGGTGTGTGTACAAACCTGAGTGAGTTGCTAACCGTGGGTCTTCTGTTTAATTATGTGACCCACCATTGCTAGTTAGTGCTTGTGCAAGGACTTAAAGCTTGACCCTGCAGTTAGGACTAAGCACCTAATACTTCTAATCCCATCTGGAGAGCTGCAGATGTTGATCTGTGTAATCACTAGTTGTTCCACTTTCCAGACCTTCCACTGTCCAGGAATAAACCCTGACTCCTGAGCTACTGGAGCTAAGGCTGGATGAAGATAACACATGAGGCTCCAAGGGAATGGGAATCTGTTCTAAAGAGGACACATTTTCCTATAGGGCTTCTGAATAGTGCTTTTAAGAAATTTTATTTATTTGGTTGTTTTGTACTTTGAAAAGGTAATACACTCATAGAGTTCAAAAATGTATAAATTGTTATACGGTTAAAAGTTTCCTTCCCATCCCTGTTACTCACCTACCTGGTTCCTTCTCTTTTCTCCACCTTCCACAGGTTTCTACTATTATTAATTTGTTACTTAACCTTCTGGAGTTTCTTTATCCATTTGCATGTAAATATATAGATTCAAATGTTCTGGGTGTTGCTTTTGATACCTCACAGTATATTTTGGAAAACTTTACACATTGATAACATAGAAAGCTTCCTTGTTTGTCTTTGCTCAGTTTTACATTTTGTTGCAAAATAAAACATACAGAGAAGTAAATAAAACCTTATTTCTACAACTTAACAATTAATTATAAATTGAACACCCCTTTAACCATTACTCAGGAGCAAAAAAAAAAAAAACCCAAAAAAACAGAACATTGCTGCATTCCAGAAGCCCTCAGTATGTCCCTTCCACTCACCCTGCCTTCACGCTCTTCTTATCCCCCCAGAAAACCACAATCCTGACTTTTATTGTAATCATTTTTTACATTCTTAATACATTTTACCATCTACACATACATCCCTAAACAATGTATCATAATTTTGTGGTTTTTACATTTATATAAGTATAATCATACTAAGTGTTTCCTTTGTGTCTTCTTTTCACAAAATTATGCTTGTAAGATTCATCCATATTTTTGTGTGTAGCTCTGATCTGTTCATTGTCAATTGTTGAATAGTTTTCAACATTATGTATCCAATTTACTGTAAAGGTTCATTCAGGTTGTTTCCAGTTCTTGGCTATACAACCAATACTACTATGAACATTCTTATACAAATCTCCTTGTGCACATATTTCTGTTGGGTGTATGTTTAGGTTAATAGGGTATGTGTATCTTCAACTTACTAGATAGAGTCCAACTGTTTTCTAAAGTAGTTGTATCAGTTTAGACAATAGTGGTGATGAAAGTTCTTATTGTCACATCTTTGCCAAATAGTACTTCTTGTCATATTAATTTTAGTAATTCTGGTGAAAGATCAGTAGTATTTAATTATAGGATAACTTGCATTTTCCTAATTTCTAATAAAGTTGGTTGCTGTGGTTTTAAAATATATATATTTCCACAAATTCTTTGGCACTCCTCTTTTCAATAGGTGGAGTCTGATTGCCTTCTCCTTGACTATGGGCTGGGCTTAGTGACTCGCTTCTAAGAAACAGAATGAAGCCTAAGTGACGCTGTGTTTGACATCTCAAGCTAAATAAAAGATAAACATCTTCTGCCTGTCTCACTCTCTCAAGAAGTCATAGACTTCATAGAGTCATGGACTCATAAAAGTTCTTTATACCATATTTTCATGCTACTCCTGTTGGTAATTTATATTGGAAATATCTTCTCCCATTCTGTGTTTCATTATTTTATAGTTTTTTTTTGGATTAACAGAGTTCTTCATTTCACTTAAATTTATCAAATTTTCCCTTATGTTTAGTGCTGTTGTGTCTTATTCCTTTAGAAACCCTCTCCTATCCCAATGTCCTCCAGGATTTTAAAATATTCTCTTCTAAATGCTTTATACTTTTTCCTTTTACATTTCAACAAATTAATTAATGCAGCTGAATTAATTTTTATGTATGGTGTATATTTTCCATATAGAGATCTAATTATGCCAGCACAATTTATTGAAAAGTCCTTCCTTTCCTTCCTCTTCTACAGGGTCCTATTTATTACATACAAGATGTGCTCTTTTTTTTTTCTGTTCTATTGGTCCATTTGTCTATCCTTGTACCAATACCACTCTGTCTGAGTTGATAAGGCTTTAAAGGAAGTTTTCGGGTATGGTTGAGAAAGTGTCCCCTTCCTCCTCTTTCTCTTCTTCTTTTTTCTTGACTTTTTTAGCTGTTCTTGGCTCTTTGCATTCCCAAATATTTAGAAAGATATTATTAAATTCAAAAAAATGTTGAGATTTTAACTGGAATTACATTAATCTATTAATCAATTTTAGAAGAGTAAATATTTTTACAATATTGTATTATTTTACAATCCATAAACATAATATGTAACTTCAGTTATCTAGGTCTTATTTAATGCCCCTCAATAGAGTTTTATTTTTCCTATGAAGAATTTTACATTGTTTCTTAAATTTATTCCTGAGTATTTGATATTAATGCCATTTTAAGTTTAATGTTAGAATTCATAGAAAAACCATTTATTTTGTATCCAGCAATCTTGCTAAATCTCTTACTGATTTTAATTATTTATGTGGATTTAAAATTTTCTGCATACTGAAGTAATAACTCTAAATAATAAGAATTTTATCTCTTCATTACAATTCTCTCTTTTGTTTGTCTTGCTTTGCAGCACTGGCTAGGACCTACAGTACAGCATTGAATGGTAGTGGCCTTACTACTCTGAGATAGCTGAGATAGCTTTCACAATTTTACCACAAATGAGATGCTGCCCTTAGCTTTTTATACATGTTCTTTTTCAAACAAAAGAAGTTCTTTTCTATTTTTAGTTTGCTTAGAAGTATTATTATTACTGGTGAATGTATGTTGAATTTTATCAAAACCTTTTCTGCATCCATTGAGATGATCATATGTGTTTCTCCTTTGATTTTTTTAAAATAATGTTAATATTCCTTTAAAAAATTTTTTTTTATAGCTGTGCAGCCTGTGGGATCCTAGTTCCCCTACTAGGGATCGAACCTGAGACTCCTGGAATGGAAATGTGGAGTCCTAACCACTGGACCGCCAGGGAATTCCCTTCTTTGATCTTTCAGTGGGATGAATTAATGTGGATTGGTTCTATAATCTTCAGCCAACTTTCATTCTTTGGATAAATCCAACTTGGTAGTGCTGTATTATCTTTCACACTTATGTGGATAGACAGTGGGTCAATAGTTTGTTCAAGAGTTTTGCATCTATGATCATGAATGAGACTGGCTTGGAATTTTCCTTTCTAAATATTGTCCTTTTCAGACTTTTGTATGAAGGCTATGCTAGACACAGAATGAGTTGGGAAGAGCAGACTCTCTTACTCTCTGGAAGCATGGAACAGTTCTTTCTTTACTGTTTGACAAAATCCACTGGTAAATCTATCAGTGTCTAGAGCCTTTTTTGTGGGAAGATTTTAAATTATTGATTCAAGTATACCCCAATAAACCTGACTTTAAAAAATGTCTTTTGGCAAGTTACATTTCCAGTCAATTTTGGTTTCAGGGCCATTAGGTACTATTATTGTTCAATAGAAAGGATATTTCCTACTCCTTCTGAGCCTACCATTTTTTGACTGACTAATTTATAATTTATGCCATCATTGAGGTCACAACATAATAAAATAGTTCACATAAGTTATTATATAATATGTACAGTATACTATAATAGCTTACTGTAATAACTATTATGGTATATTGTAGTATATTATATACTATATATTACAGTATGTTATATTATATAACTAATAACATATAATATTATATATGTTATATAATTACAATAGTAAACTTCCCACAAAGTGTCTGGCACATTTATATATCATCTCATTTAATCCCTAAGGTAACTGTTGACAGGTAACCTTGTCATTATTTTACAGATGAAGGAACTAACTCTGAGAGGTTATATTCTCTGACCAAAAGTTACACAACTGATAGGTTACACAACTGATAGGTTGAGAAATTGGTGCCCTTAACCATTTTCCATACCAATTCCCTCAAATGAGCTATTCCTCAAGAGAATGTGCAGACTGCTCAAATTTTTTTTGGTTTTGCCTATTTCTTACTAAATTCATTCCTAAATATTTTTTGTTTCTATAGTTATTGTGAATAAAATCTCTTTTCCATTACATTTTCAAATTATTGTTAGTATAGTGTATACGTATGTGTAGTACTATTAACTTTATTTTGTAACTGCTTACAAAATTGTGTGAACGTGTCATGCATTTTTCTGGTGAGAAAGTCTGCGACTTTCATAGGTTCTTAAAAGGATACATAAATTCAGAAAAGCTTAAACACTGCCGCCTTAAGTCCAAGTTTTCCCAAAACTTTTGTAGCAAGTCCATTACACTTTATGCTTTGTGTGAACAGTCTTCTTGGACACCAAAACAAACACCAAACTTTGATAGTCTGGACTACTCTCCAAAACCATGTACTGGATAAGTTCCATAAGTGGATTTTTTTCTGTCCCTAGGAAGTGAATTTAAAATCACAGGATTCTGAGGTAAATCTTCATATTTTCAGGCCATTGTCTCTATAACCACAGGAAGAAGTCAGACAACAGACCAACGGACTTTTCTAGATGTTCTGAAACTCAAAATTTATTCTCATTCAGATGACCCTTACATATTTAGGTGTGTAAATAACAAATGAACTTCCCAATTTCATCTTTTCTTGGTAATCTGCCCAAGACATATTTCTAGTTCCTTTTCATCTGGGAGATGATGGCAACACTACTCAATTTAGTAGAGAAAGTTGAGAAAGTTACATTGCAAGATTAAGTTTGAATAAATTCTAGGAAAGCTAGCTTTATTTTATTATTTTTTAAATAAATGTATTTATTTATTTTTGGCTGTGTTGGGTCTTTGTTGCTGCGCGTGGGCTTTCTCTAGTTGTGGCGAGTGGGGGCTACTCTTTATTGCAGTGCGTGGGCTTCTCTTTGCTGTGGCTTCTCTTGTTTCAGAGCACGGGCTCTAGGCACACGGGCTTCAGTAGTCGTGGCTCTCAGGGTCTAGAGCACAGGCTCAGTAGTTGTGGCACACGGACTTAGTTGCTCTGCAGCATGTGGGAACTTCCAAGACCAGGGATGGAACCTGTGTCCCCTGCATTGGCAGGCATATTCTTAACCACTGCACCACCAGGAAAGTCCCGAAAGCTAGATTTATATACCAACAGTTCGATTCATTCTTTGCTGGGGTTTTATCCAACATCATATCCTTAAGAAAAGATCTCAATGTTCCTGCTGAAATCAAGGAATTTATACTATTTTATCTCAATATTCTTCAATATTCATAATATGTTGCATTTTGGAGAAAAAGTACAAGGGTAATATATAGCATATATGGCATATGGTCTGTATCTTCACTGAATCACACTTGATGTAGAGTAAATAAGTCACAATTTAAGAACCACATCTACAGAAGCCTGCATTAGTAATAAAAACAATAAATGTGGAACTTAAATATAAATTAATCAGGCCTTCCAAATTTTCAGGTGAGTAGATCAAAGTTTAAAGAGGTAAAGCAACTTACCTCAAAATAACGAACAGACCTAGTTAGTAATAGAGCTGAGATTAGAATCCAGGACTTCCAAAACCCAGACATGTGCTCTTTCCACTGAACTATGTGGTCACTCTAGGAAGTTGACAGTTTTTTGTTTGTTTGTTTGTTTTGTTTTTGGTTGCGTTGGGTCTTCGTTGCTGTGCTTGGGCTTTCTCTAGTTGCGGCGAGTGGGGGCTACTATTTGTTGTGGTGCATGGACTTCTCATTGCAGTGGCTTCTCTTGCTGCAGAGCACAGGCTCTAGGTGTGAGGTCTTCAGTAGTTGTGGCACATAGGCTCAGTAGTTGTGGCTCACAGGCTTAGCTGCTCCGTGGCATATAGAATCTTCCTGGACCAGGGATTGAACCTGTGTCCCCTGCATTGGCGGGTGGATTCTTAACCACTGCACCACCAGGGAAGTCCTGAAGTTGACAGTTTTCAGGATCTTCTTTCTGTTTCCCTGGGGAAGGTCTCCATACTAGCCAAGTTTCCAAGGCATTCAGAGGATTTCTCTCCATTGTGAAGCTTTTCATGTTGAACAAAAGAAGAGTTTTGTCTAAAGGTTTTCCTACACTCAGTATGTATATTTGCCTTCTCTCCACTATGAATTTTCTGGTGTTTTGTAAGATATGTGTTCTGGCTAAAGGTTTTCCCACATTCATTACATTTGTAGAGTTTTTCTTTAGTATGAGTTTTCTGATGTTTTTTAAGGTCTGTCTTCTGGCTGAAGGCTTTGCCACATTTATTGCATTCATAAGGTTTCACTTCAGTATGAATGATCTGATGTTGAATAAGGCCTGAACAGTAACTAACAGCTTTTCCACATTCATTGCATTTATAAGATTTTTCAATGGTATGAGTTTTCTGGTGATTTGTGAGGTTTGTACTCTGACTGAAGGCTTTTCCACATACATTACATTTATAAGGTTTCTCTCCAGTGTGAGTTCTCTGATATTGAATAAGTGCTGACCAACCACTGAAGGCTTTTCCACAGTCATTGTATTTAAAGGGCTTCTCTCCAGTATGAATTCTCTTGTGCTGACTAAGGGCTGAACAGAAACTGAAAGCTTTCCCACAATTGTTACACTCATAGCACTTCTCTCCAGTGTGGGTTCTCTGATGCTGAATATGCCCTGGGCGGTCACTAAAAGCTTTCCCATATTCATTACATTTGTAAGGTTTTTCTCCAGTATGAACCCTCAGTGTTGTGTAAGGAATGAACTCTGGATAAAAGTTTTCCCACATTCATTACATTTATATGGTTTCTCTCCTCTATGACTTCTCTGATGTTGAGTAAGGTACATACTTCTGCTGAAGGCCTTCCCACGTTCCTTACATTCATATGGCTTCTCTCCAGTATGAGTTCTTTGATGTCAAATAAGAGCTGAGTAGTTACCAAGGGTTTTCCCCATTCACTGCACTCATAAGACTTCTCTCCATTGTGAGTCCTTTGATGCTGAATAAGGGCTGAACAATCATTAAAGGCATTCCCACATTCATTGCATTTGTATGGTTTCTCTCCAGTGTGCATTCTCTGATGTTGAATGAGGTCTGAACAGTAACTGAAAGCTTTCCCACAGTCATTACATTCAAAAAGTTTCTCTCCAGTATGGACAATATGATGTAGGGTAAGAGCTGAGTGATCACTGAAGGCTTTCCCACATTCGTTACATTCATAGGGCTTTTCTCCTATATGAGTTCTTTGATGTTGAGTAAGATGTGCACTCTGACTAAAGGTTTTACCACATTCGTTGCATTCATAAGGTTTCTCTCCGGTATGAATTCTTTGTTGTAGAGTAAAATGTGTGCTCTGGCTAAAAGCCTTTCCACATTCAAAACATTTATATGGTTTATCACTAGTATGAATTCTTTGATGCTGAGTAAGTTATATACTACGACTGAATGTCTTGCCATATTCAGTACACTTGTAAGGTCTTTCCCCACTATGAATTCTCTGATGTTGAATA
Source organism: Tursiops truncatus (assembly GCF_011762595.2). Taxonomy (NCBI): domain Eukaryota; kingdom Metazoa; phylum Chordata; class Mammalia; order Artiodactyla; family Delphinidae; genus Tursiops; species Tursiops truncatus. Next base: position 21,382,673 of record NC_047043.1, read on the forward strand.
AGGACTGAGCAATAACTGAAGCCCTTCCTACATTCATTGCATTTGTAGGGCTTTTCTCCAGTATGAGTTTTCTCATGGTTTGTTAAATGGGAACTCTGGTTAAATCTCTTTTCACATTCATTACATTTAAAGGGTCATTCTCCAGTATGACTTGTTTGATGTTGAGTGAGAGTAGTGTAGTCTCTGAAGGTTTTCCCACATTCACTATATTTACAAGGTTTCTTTACATCACATTTACTTTGTATAATTAAATCTGAGTTTTGTTTGAACATTTTTCCAGTGTACCACATTCATGGCAATGCTATTCTATAGTAGGACTTCCCTGGTTGTCCAGTGGTTAAGACTCTGTGCTTCCAATGCAGGGGGTTCAGGTTCAATCCCTGGTCAGAAAACTAAGGTCTCATATGCAGTGCGGTGCATCAAAAACAAAACCAAAAAACCTACTAGAAAATTTTAAATTATATATGTGGCTTGTATTATATTTCTATTGATCAGTGCTGGTTTAGAGAGATTAGACATTTGCTCAAGGCTACAGAGCTAGTTAATGGCAGAGCCAGGACCCAACCCAGTCAGCTGGGTGAGAGAGTCCACCTTCTTCACGACTGGTCCCCATGTTGTGTCAGCATATTCTCCATCAGAGAACTCATCAGTCTTTTTTACTAGACTTTGAGCTTCTGGAGATCATAAACTAGTCTTTAACCTTTTAATTGTCAATTTCTAACACAGTATCTGACATATAGAATATGCATGAGGAACGTTTGGTGGTTTTTTTATGAGAATGCCACAATGATAGCAGTTTTTAAAAATTAGTCTGTCCACTTTTTTTTAAAACTAAGCCCTAGAAATTACTTAAAGCAAAAGTTGAGATAAAGCCACTATCCTAATACTTGGAAGAATAATGTTTGATAGTGAGCATCTCCTTTTAAAATCATTACAGGCATAAATGCTAAGAGGGATATTCAACCTGTAAACTGAAACAAATTTCAGTTTACAGTTCAGTTCCTTCAGTTTCCTTCAGAAACCATGAAGGAACCCATGGAGTAGCTGGAAATTTAGGTGTGTCAGAGCTTTACACTGTCATGCACAGCATGAAAAGATGGTTTCATAAAGGACAGTGAACTCAATCAATTTTATCAGAGAAAATAAAAGAGGGCTAGGAAAAGATAATCAGATTCTTTCTGAAAGAAAAGGAGAAATGCCCTCCATAAGCATATTTGCAACACAGTGGTTGAAGATAAACAAATTATAGTCAAGAAGTGATTGTGTGATCATTAAAAGAGCAACATTAACAACCACTTTTAATATTATTTGACTTGCTTCAAAAATTACTTGCATTTTAAAGGAAATTTTACATCAAGATCATGAATATTACAAATAATTCAACTAAATATATAACTATTAGCATAAACAATTTTTTTGTGTGTATTATCCTGTGGAACTGTGTAAATACCTGCCATGAGGATTGGTGTAAAAGAAAGGATGCACAGTAGATGGAAGTACATAAATAAAGAGGCTAAGACTAAAATGAGGATGAGATTCAGATAACTGAACTTGAAAATCTGCAACTTTATTAGGGTTTTCTTGGTTGCCTAATATACATGATTAACTTCATAATTCTTACTGGACTTTATAGTAGAAAATGTATTTTCCATTTGTGGAGGTACAAAATCAACTTTAATGAATTATCCAGACATTCCTCATCTTTATTTTTTGCTTGTTTGATTTTGTCCAGTAGTATGAAAGGCATGTGATCATTGCATGCTTGTCAATATATCTTCCATTTTTAATAATTTTATGTTACAGATATATAATTTTTTTCCCCCTGCACTGGGCAGCTTGCGGGATCTCAGTTCCCTGACCAGGGATTGAACTTGGAGAATGGCAATGAAAGCCCAGAATCCTAACCACTAGGCCACCAGGGAACCCCCCTCCCCCCACCTGAAGTCTATTTTGAAATCAACTTGCAGCTTAACTTCCTTTTTATTTATATCTGTCCAATCTTTTATTTGAAACTTCTTTATTACTTTCATCCAAAAATCAAAACACAACTAAATAAGAAGCCCATATTTTAGGGACAATAACAAGTCCTACAACTCAGGCTTATCACAAGGATTAGATAAATTAATATGTAACAAATATGTAAATACGTTAATATGTAAAGCACTTAGAACACTTAGAAAGTAGCTGTGTGAGGCTAGTTTCAATTAATGTCATCCATTACATCAACAGACTAAAAAAGATAAATTATATGATCACATCAATAGATGCAGAAAAAGCACTTGAAAAAAATCCAACAATATTCATGATAAAAACTCTCAGTAAACTAGGAATGGAGGGGAACCTTCTCAACTTGCTAAGACTATTTTTAAAAAATCTTCAGCTAACATCATACTTAATAGTGAGAGCCTTGAAGCTTTTCCACTATGATGAGTTACAAGGACAGGATGTCCACTCTCACCTCTCTTTTTCAAAAATGTACTAGAAGTCTTTGGTAATGCAATAAGACAAGAAAAGGAAATAATGGTATACAGACTGGAAAAGAAGAAATAAAACGCTCTTCATTCACAGATAACATGATCACCTTTGTAAAAAATCCAAAAGAATCAACAAAAACTCTTAGAACTCATAAGAGATTATAGCAGGATTGCAAGATACAAAGTTCATACACAAAAGCCAATTGCTTTCCTATATACAAACAATGAGCAAGTGGAGTTTGAAATTAAAAACACAATACCATTTATATTAACACTGAAAAGAATAAAATACTTTGGTATAAATCTAACAGAAAATATATAAGATCTATATGAGTAAAACTACAAAATTTTGGTGAATGAAATCAAAGAAATAAATAAATGGAGAGATATACCATACTCATGGATAAGAAGACTCAGTATTGTCAAGATGTCAGTTCTTTTCAACTTGATTTATAGATTCAGTGCAATCCTAATCAAAATCCCAACTTATATTATGAATATAAACAAACTGATTCTAAAACTTATATGGAAAGGGACAAGACCCAGAATAGCCAACATAATATTGAAAGTGAAGAACTAAGTTGGAGGATTGACAATACCCAACTTCAAGACTTACTATAGAACTACAGTAATCAAGACAGCATGGTAAAATAATTGGTAAAAGAATAGACAAATAGATAGATGGAACAGAATAAAGAGCCCAGAAATAGACCCACATAAATATAGTCAACTGATCTTTGACAAAGGAGCAAATGCAACACAATGGAGCAGAGATGAATTCTCAACAAATAGCACTGGAACAACTGGATAGTCACATGAAAAAAAAAATTAACCTAGGCACAGACTTTACATCCTTCACAAAAACTCAGAATGGATCATAGACACAAATGTAAAATACAAAACTATAAAACTCCTATGAGGTAACATCGGAGAAAACCTAGAGGATATTGGGTATAATGATGGCTTTTTAGATACAAAATGATCCATGAAAGAAATAATTATTAAGCTGGACTTCATTAAAATTAAAAACATCTGCTCTGCAAAAGACAATATCAAGAGAATTAGAAGACAAGCCACAGACTAGAAGAAAATATTTGCAAAAGACACATCTAATAAAAGATTGTTATCCAAAATATACAAAGAACTCAGAACTCAGCAATAAGAAAACAACTCTGTTTAAAAAATGGACCCAAGATTTTAACAGACACCTCCCCAAAGATACACAAATGGCAAATAAGCATATGAAAAATGTTCCACCATGATATGTCATCAGGGAAATGCAAATTAAAACAAATGGATAACACTACACATCTACCAGAATGGCCAAAATCTGGAACACTTACAAAAACAAATTCTGGGGAAGATGTGGAGTAATAGAAACTCCATTCACTGCTGGTGGGAATGCAAAACGTACAGCCACTTTGGAAGACAGTTTGACAGTTTCTTACAAAACTAAACATACTCTTACCGTATGATCCAGCTCCTTGATATTTACTCAAATGAATTGAAAACTTATGTTCATACACGAAGAAAGGGGCAGCATAAATAGACAGACAGATAGATAGATTGATAGACAGATAAAGATACATATAGAAGCTCAGGTAGTGAAAAATGCTATCAAAAGAGTAAGGTAAGGGGATAAGGAATAAAGAGGATCTTTATTGTAGATAGGATGGCCAAGGAAAATTTTTATGGGAGGAAACATTTGATCAGACCTGAGTAAAAAGAGGGAGTGAGCCATGAATATATCTGAGGACAGACCCAGAGAACAGCAAGTACAAGATCTCTACATCAGAATCCTGAGGTGGGAATAACTTCAGGATGCTATGGGAAGAATGGGAGGCCAGCGTACCTGGAGAGAGTAGTAAGCTAGGAGAGTGTAAGAAATGAGGAATGGATCATTATGTGGTGTAAAATACAGCCAGCCCCCGGGATCTGAGGTTGGTTTAATCCATGTGTGCAGAACCCACGGTTACTGAGGGCCAACTGTACTGAACAATTTTACAGAAGAGACTTGAGCATACCAAGATTTTGGTATACACGGGGGTCCTGAAACCAATCCCTTGTGGATACCGAGGGACAACTGGAATGCCATCTCCCTTATTCTTCAAGGATATGGGAGAACTTGCTTGTTAAATTCTTACAGTATAGGACATACTGGCTTTATTATCATAAGCAGTGTTATTTAATGGAAAAAAAAAACACTCAGCTGGAGATAAAGGACCCTGGATTCTAATATCTGAGTAAAATGCTGTAAAAGTATTAAGCAAGTCAGTTTGAATCTTGGTTTCTTCAGTAACAAAATAATAGGCTTAACAGTATCTGTTCCCCTTGTTTTACAGAATTTTGTAGGGATTAAGCAAGATTTAAAAATTTTAAAGGCCCACTAAATTTGAAGGGAGAGGTTTGGAACACTGCTTCTCAAAATGTGGTCCCTAGACCAGCAGTCTGAAAATCACTTTGGAACTTGCCAGAAATGCAAATTGGTTTTTTTTGTTTTGTTTTTTTTGTTCGGTATGCGGGCCTCTCACTGTTGTGGCCTCTCCCATTGCAGAGCACAGGCTCTGGACGTGCAGGCTCAGCGGCCATGGCTCACGGGCCCCACCATGGCTCACGGGCCCAGCCGCTCCGCGGCATGTGGGATCTTCCCAGACCAGGGCACGAACACGTGTCCCCTTCATCAGCAGGCGGACTCTCAACCACTGCGCCACCAGGGAAGCCCCAGAAATGCAAATTCTTAAGTCCCACCCCAGACCTACTGAATAAAAACTGGCAATGGTTTTAGTAATCTGTGTTTTAATGAATCCTTCAGGTGATTCTGATGCACACTCAAGTTTGAGAAGCACTGGTTTAGAAGAAGGTGAAATTGTTGAGCCAGTCCCCAAATTACCAAGCAATGAGAATTTCCTCTTGGAGGTTCAGAACATTGCTGCTTGCAGCTGCCATGAGCTAGTAAATATACTGAATATTTCACATAATTCAGGATCTCAATGAGCAGGAACTGGCCCTTATAATGACTGGAGGGAAGGGCCCCTACTAGCAATTAATGTGTGAGAGCCAGGATGCTAGATGCCCTTCAGCATAGGATAGTCCCATACAATTTTCAAATGTCCTGCAGGACATTCACATGGGTGTAAATCTGTTGACAATTAGCAGAGCCTAGAACATAACTCTTTTTTACACACGACTACAGAGTTTTGTGTTTGTTTTTCCAGTGCTAATATACAATGATTTTTCTCTAAAGGTGACTACAGTCTAAATCAAGGTATTTTTCTGAATTTTACTAACATTTGGATATTTTATCAGCCTGAGATGCAGTGTGTTCCTTTTTTATTTCTCCTCTATTTTAGAGTTGGAGCATTATATAGCTTTTAAAAGTATGTAGGTTGGGGCTTCCCTGGTGGCGCAGTGGTTGGGAAGCTGCCTACCAGTGCAGGGGACACGGGTTCGGGCCCTGGTCTGGGAGGATCCCACATGCTGCTGGAGCAGCTAAGCCCATATGCCCACAACCACTGAGTCCGTGCTCTAGAGCCTGTGTGCCGCAGCTACTGAAACCCGTGTGCCTAGAGCCCATGCTCCGCAACGAGAGAGGCCATCACAATGAGAAGTCCGTGCACTGCACAGAGGAGTAGCCCCCGCTCACCACAGCCAGAGAAAGCCTGTGCACAGCAAGAAAAGACCCAACACAGCCTAAATAAATAAATAAATTTATTTAAAAAAAGTATGTAGGTTAATTTTACTAATTTAATAAACTTTATTTCAGGATAGAAATGAAAGCATTACAAAATATTTTTTATAAAAAGGGACTGTTCAGTCTGAAAGAGTTGAGAGCCACTGATATCTATTGCATCATTTAACCTCACAAGACCCTGATGAAGGTACTCATCAAAGTTAAATAACTTGTGCAAAGTCACCACACAGTTAATAAGTCTCAAAGCTAGGATTCAAATTCAGACTTGTTTGCCTTCAAACACCAGGCTTAATGAAAACGATTTTCACACAAAAACCTGTACATGAACACTTAGGGCAGCATCATTCATAATTACCAAAAACTGGAAAAATTCAAATGTCCATCAACAGGTGAATGGATTTAGAAAACAAAACAAAACTGTGGTATATCTATTCAGTGGAATATTACTGAGGAACAAGAAGGAACTGACACACACAAGATGGATGAAACTCAAAGGCATTGTGCTGAATGACGGAAGCCAGTCTCAAAATGTTATGTAATGTATGATTCCATTCAAGACATTCTGGAAAAGATAAAACTACAGAGATGGTGAATAATCAGTGACTTCCAGGGGTTAATGGTGTAGAACCGTACGCCCCTCTCAGATAGATTTTACTGTATGATAATTACAAAACTAACTAAACCAGGCCGTTTTCTCTGTGCCATGGTGGATAAAAGACTGGTGTGGAAAAATGGGGTTACTCGAGGCAACACAAGGAGTGATTTTATTTTGGTCGAGGCTTCAGGCATCCCCTCTCATACAGACCCCACCACGCAAGCCCGGAAGTTTTCTTCCCACCTTCTCACACAAAGCTCCTGCCCCTATGTTCTCCTCTCACCCATCAAGGTGAGGAAAAGGAAAGCTACCTTTCCTCAAATTCAGTCTCCAGGTCGATCTCATCGATTTCTTACCTCTTTTAATGCAGAGTCGTCGCCTCCACCTTGCAGTGCTCTGGCTGCTGTGACATCACGAAGGCTCTGTTCTCTGTATTATCGTTGGTTCTGTTTCCTTAGTGACGCTGGGCCTCCACCAGATGAGCCCCTGGTCCGGGCTAGGGGGCTTTCTCTTATCCAGTTTGAGGCTCTTAGAGAATTCGCCTCTGCCCCTCCCTCTCGCGCACCTACCTCTTTCTGACATCTGGAGGCCAGGCAGGGCCTAGTATTTTATCACCAGCGCCTGCCAGCTGCTGTCACTCTCTGGATGGTCCCCTTAGCGCCAGGCTCCAACGCCCAGAAGCCGTCGCAATCCCGGGGTTCCTGAAACCCCGATCTTGCACGGCCCCCGAGCTGGCTCGAGTTTCCGCGGAGACACACCGCAAGTTCGATGGCCAAGAGGGAGCGTCCTGGTTTCCCCCGGGGCCCTTCAAGGGTTAGCGACAGCCACAGGTAAAAAGGTGAACCTCCGCCCCCACTTCTGAAAGAGCAAGGCCTACCCTCAGCGAAGCTTCAGACTCTGCGAGGCTTGACCCACTTGTCCCGAGCTAGGGGAACCCCAGACAGCTCGCAGCGGGAAGCACTGACAGTGTTCCCCCGTCCCAGAACTACGCTTGCGCGCCTCTAGCCGTCCGTTGAACCCGTTCTCCCTCCAACGAGTACATTTCCCAGCAAGTCTGCGGCTGCTCTGATTCAGGGGCAGGGGCGTGTCTAGATTCGACCCCTGTAATCCTAATTGGGCAGAACTAGGCGTGGCCACTGGAGAGCGTCGCTTGCCTGGAGTTTTCCCAGTATGGTCCTGATTTATGTGACACCTCCACGATGACTGGGATTTACGTGAATAATTTGCATGAAACAAAGTTCTTCCAAATTACAGCATTCACTGTTCTCTAGTAAGCAAAGGACAAAGGTAGATTCCTATTAACTTTTTACGACTTACATTAAACCACTAATTAAAAATTAGTGTCATAGGAAAAGCAATCTCCTTTACTTTATAATAACAATAGCCAGTGATTATTAAGCACATACTGTGTGCCAGGTACTCTTACACTTTAGATGTATTATCTCATCTGAAAAAGCAAAAATCAGCCCTGCCATTAACCAGACTCAGATGACACTGATAAAGCCTGCTGCAAAGTTAATAGCAAACAATCTTTCCCCCAAATCATACTGCAGCTGTAAAGTGTCATAATGGTCCTCTTTAAATACTGCTTTCTTACCAATGCGACATCCCCATCTTTGCTTTGCTACTCCCACTTCAAAAAAAATACTGAGAAATGTTGCTTGCTAAAATCACAGACTGTCAAACTATTTGACATCCTATCAGGAAAAATGAACGTCTCACTCTTGCCTGGAAGATCAGAGCCCTCTTTGAAAGAAAAACAATCTCAATTTCCAAGCCAGGTGCAGAGCTTCAGATACAGCATTTTCAGACACAACATATCACATTTACCATAACTTTGAGATTTCTAAAGAGAGAGGACCTGGAGTCCATTTTTTAATCCAAACATGCCTTGCAATGAGCCTGTTAAAATGCTACAATAACCCTGGTTCACCCTTTGTGAGATGCTCCATGGTTCTGCTGGTGACCTTTTGGTAGCAAGTGAATAAATCTAATTTTGTTGGACTATAAGTTTATCTCTGGTAGTCCTTATCAGATGTGTTTTAAAACATTTTACTTCAAAACATAAGCTCAGAGACTGCCACACTGTAATCAAATAATTAATGATTTATGTAATCTGTTTCCTCATTTTACAGATTACAGATGAGGAAACAGATTCAGAGAGGCTAAGTAACTCACCCAAAGTCACCCATATGGTTTGGCTACAAGAACTCATATTCTTAATTGCTGTGTTTTGCGCCCAACTACTTTCCAAATGCAAAGAAACAGCCCCAAGATGTTACTTGCTTAACGTTTCACAAATAGCAAATGGCAAAACTACAATTAGAGTCCTTATCTAATCCCAGTCCAGTTCTTTTCCTACTCTACGTCACTGTACTTTCTGGATATGTATGTTTGTGTGTACAATCTAGCTCATCTGCCTGATTTTGTATAGACTTCTGTATACTATTTATCCATGCATGACAATATCTCTGAGATCCAATACCTTCATATTTAAAATGGAAAATAAATTAGGTGCCATCCCTTGGTAAGGTATGGCCTTGATGTTTTTTGTTGTTCATTCTAGCAGTGATGAATGTTAAGGGGCCTCACACTGAGAAGCATATCGGTTATTGTGAGAAATCAGTAATGCACAGAAAAGCACAGTGCCTGGTACTGAATAAGTGTTGTTTTGTCAGCATCACTTAAAATGTCTTCAGTTCCTTCCTAAATGGACAAGCCTGGGAAAACCACCATCAGTGGATTTAGGGGATTGGTTCTCTACATTTCTAGATTCTTATATCTAAGCAAGTCTCTCATATCTTTTGATTAAGAATGGACAGAATTTGAGAGCCTCACAAGGTATGGCGTTCTCCCGTAGTACATTTTGAAGATTGTTCCTTAGTGGTTCCTAAGGCGGTTGTGAAGATTAAACGAGTTAGTAATGTAATGTTGCTGAGACCACAGCCTGGCAAATGACACAGGAGCATCTCAAGGAAATTGGAACAGTTAAGAGAGAGTCAAATGGAACTCATAATTAAGTATCTAGGACCTCAATAAAAACTGCCATGGACATTCAAATAAAGCAAAATAAGAAAAGTACAAGGAATACTATCTGGGAAAATTAAAAACTAGAAAATCATTGTCAAAATAAAATAGGCATGATTAAATTTTATGATATTCAATGATGCAGCAAGAGATGGAAATATGTATATACATATATGTGTGCATGTGATATGTGTATAGAGAGAAAAAGAGAAATGAATGCTGCTGAATTTGAATCTGGATCCTGTAGATTTTCAAATTTAAATAAAGACCCAGTTTTAAAAACTTTTTAAGAATGTTACAGATCTTAAAGAAAAAATATATTACCTGAAAGAGAAACAACAGAAATTATTGAATGGGCTATTAAAATTAAAAAATTTCAAATATTTGTTGATGTATAATTTTTAAGTATACAGGTAAATGACTTGACAAATGTATACACTTCAGTAACCACCACCCCCATCTCTCTCTACAGAAAGTTTCCTAGAGACCCTTTTGCAATCAGTATCCCTGTATATAACATTTTAACAATTTCCCATTAGATATATGAAATCAGAATTTTTAAAATTAAAAATACAGTTGAATCATAGATTCTATAATGAAAATTTTATATAGTACTTTATTTGAAGTTATGTCTCTTGGATTTGTTAACTAAATGATTTTGCAAATGAAAATCAGCATTATTGACTTTTACATACTCAAACCGTCCAAAATACCAGTTGTTAGAACTGTACCAAAATAACCACAATGTCATTAACCCATCAATGGATAGCTTAAATTGAAGTTAGTTGAAATTTAACTTGTATTTTCCATTTATTATCACTAAATATTGACCTAAAGATTTAGAGAAATAATTTTTGTACAATATATTTAAGCTATTTCTGTTGCCAATGTTAGGCTGTATTGTAAATGTTGCAGTGCCATACAATCTAGAGTATATTTTAAGTTGTATTTGAACTTACACTGATTAACAGTCAACTAAAACTAAATAGAAATAAAGTTTAAGGAGGAAGCAGAGCAGTTCTGAGAAGGAACAGAAGGAGTAAACCAAGTCCCCTAGTTCCATCATGTTTAGGTGATTTCTGGTTTTATTCTTCTATGTTGTGGGTATTTCAGGGGAAATCTGATTTATTATCATCATACCTTTCTACCTAAGGCCGAATCTCTTAAAATGATGTGCTTTGTAAACCAAGTACAAAGTAATAAGAAATAGGCTTGGAGATTTAGTATCTTTGTTTTTCCCAATCTTCTACTTGCTCACTGGTATGTTCAAAGGGGAGAAGATAGACTTCAAAGAGTACATGCTTACATCCTGTAGAATGTATTTTTGTGAAATAAATCTTGAAAATCACTCTCTGTCCATGCGTCTTTCCTTAGATAAAACCTCGTGGTGTTGGGGATGAGAAGGTAAAGAGAAGCATAGTGATGGAATTGCTCTGTTAAAGGGATCAGTTATTTAAAAGGTATCCTCTTGCTCTTGCAGGTCCTCTGTTATTGTCTCTGTTATGGTGGAGAAGACCCATGTTATAGATACCTGGATTCCTGGCTTCTCTGAATAGAAATTGTAGATACAGAATTTGAGATGCTCTTCCTAATTAAAAGCAGTTTCTCAATTTTATTTGGGTGATTCTATTTCCAGTTGGGGCATTCCTATTTTTAAAAGCCTAAAAAAGTTTCTGAGGATGGGAGTACAACAAATCTGACGAAAAATCTATTAACGATACAAGCATTTACTACAGAGTCACTGTACAAAGCCCTAAGAAAAAGCTGCTAAGGAATATCAGAACCACACAATACCTGTCCTCAAGTATAGTATCTCACAAAATTTATTTAGTGCTCTCTTGCTCAGAATATTAACTTGCTGACCTTTCATGAAACGTCAAATCTTACGTAAACTTTCCTTATGTTAAAATCTTTGATATCTGGTGATGACTGATATTTACCAGAAGTCATTAGTACTCATCACATTCATGAAATTTCTAGGCATGTGAGTTGGCAGATGCTTAAAAGAACTGAACTATGGCTGAAGGCTTTTCACACTCACTACATTCACAGGGTCTTTCTCCAGTGAGCATTCTTTTTTTTTTTTTTTTTTTTTTTTTTTTTGCGTTATGTGGGCCTCTCACTGTCGTGGCCTCTCTCGTTGCGGAGCACAGGCTCCGGACATGCTGGCTCAGCGGCCATGGCTTATGGGCCTAGCCGCTCTGCGGCATGTGGGATCTTCCTGGACCAGGGCACGAACCCGTGTCCCCTGCATCGGCAGGTGGACTCTCAACCACTGCGCCACCAGGGAAGCCCCAGTGAGCATTCTTTTGGTGTTTGGTGAGACTTGCCTTCTGGCTAAAGACTACCACATTTACCACATTCATAGGGTTTCTCTCCAGTATGTATTGTCTGATGTGTGGTAAGGTGTGAACTCTGGCTGAAGGCTTTTCCACACTGGCTACATTTACAGAGTCTCTCTCCAGTGTGTTTTCTGATGTTTGGCAAGATTTGCACTCTGGCTAAAGGCTTTCCCACATTTATAAGGCTTCTCTCTGGTGTGGATTACTTGATGTATGGTAAGGTGTGAACTCTGGCTGAAGGCTCTCTCACATGCATTACACCTGTACGGGTTCTCTCCAGTGTGAGTTCTGTAGTGACTTCTGAGAGCAGAGTGGTCTCTGCAAGCCTTCCCACCATCAACACATTTAAAGACGTTTTCTCCATTATGAGTCCTCTGATAATGAGTCAGGGATGATCTTTGGCCAAAGCCTTTCCCACACTCATTACATTCATATGTTTTCTCTCCAGTGTGTATTTGTGATGCTGAATAAGAGCTGACCAATTTCAGAAGGCTTTTTTACATTATAACTTTGCATTCAGAGGGTTTCTCTCCAGTGTGTATTCTTTTATGTTTAATAAGTGATGAGCTCTGGCTGAAGGACTTCCCACACTCATTATGTCCATAGGGTTTCTCACCAGTGTGAGTTCTCTGATGTGTGTGTGTGTATTTTAAAAAAGGTTTATTTATTTATTATTTATTTTTGGCTGTGTTGGGTCTTGGTTGTGGCACGCGGGATCTTCACTGAGGCATGCGGGATCTTTCGTTGCAGTGCGTGGGCTTCTCCTTAGTTGTGGTGTACGGGTTCTCTCTTCTTTAGTTGTGGCATGCAGGCTCCAGGGCACATGGGCTCAGTAGTCTGTGGCATGTGGGACCTAGTTGAGGCGCGAGAGCTCAGTAGTTGTGGCACACAGGCTTAGTTGCCCCGGGGCATGTGGGATCTTAGTTCCCTGACCAGGGATGGAACCTGCATCCCCTGCATTGTAAGGCAGATTCTTTACCACTGGCCCACCAGAGGAGCCACTGTCTGATGTTTAATAAGAGAACTCCTGCTGAAAGTTTTCACACAGTCATTGAATTTGAAGGGTTTCTCTCCACAGTGGATTTTCTCATGCTGAGTAAAGGTTACATTCTCACTGAAGATTTTCCAACTATTACATTCAGAAGATTTCTCTCCAAAATGAGAAGATAAAGGGTGACTCTTTGGATGATTATTAAGAAAAGAATAGTAACTGAAAATTTTCCCACATTCCTTACAATTGTATTGTTTCTCTACACTGCACAATTTATGTTTCATTAGTTCTGTATTCTGTTTGAAAATACCTTCAGTCACATCACACTTATATGCTCTCTTTCCTATAGGAATTTTTGTTGTATAATAGGATATATTCTTGCAAATTTTCTTTTTGCCTGGCCCCTCTCTTTGTTGAGTATTTTTTTGCTGGCAACTGACATTTGATCCTATACTCTGCTGGCCTCCCTCTCTTGGCTCTCCAACCTATTCTTTACATTCCCCATCTTCTCTCAAGTTTAGGTTTCAGGGACCATCTTTGGTAAGTCTTTTCATTGTTCCCAAGGCGGTCTTATTCAGAAACATCCTGATTTTCAATAGACTTTTTGGTCTCCAAGATTATTTTCTCAGCCTGAAAGAAAAAATTTTTAATGCACGTGTCTTGTGCTGAGTGACAGCCCAAGTGAAGTGACAGCACTGGTGAAGGTGAAGTGATATCATGAAAACATGTCCACAGATATATATGGCTCTTACACTCTGAAATATGTCTTTGCATTTAACATCACAGAGGGATGAGGAAGGAAGATATACACAGGACAAGAATGGTATGAAAGGGGGCCACATCAATCTATATGCATAATTCAAAATGTGAGAGAAGGAAGGGAGGTGATCTAGTGGGAAGCATCATCAGAAGTTAGACAGATGGACCAGAAAAAAGGAAAATGGTCATGCCATTTGCAGGGAAATGACTGGGGTTGGGGGTAGTGGGGTGGGGGAGAGAATACTGGAAAGCTGGAGGCAAAGCAATTACTCAGAGATGTTTGGGCACTTATTTCACTTTTTACAGTCGAGTGAGAATATCACCTCCTGCTGGTGTTTTCAATACCAGAATCAGGAAAGCCCAATCTGAGTAAACATTTCTTTTCTTTTCTTTTCTTTTTTTGCGGTACGCGGGCCTCTCACTGTTGTGGCCTCTCCCGTTGTGAACACAGGCTCCGGACGCGCAGGCTCAGCGGCTATGGCTCATGGGCCCAGCCGCTCCACGGCATGTGGGGTCTTCCCGGACCGGGGCACGAACCCGTGTCCCCTGCATCGGCAGGCGGACTCTCAACCACTGTGCCACCAGGGAAGCCCCCTGAGTAAACATTTCTTTAAATGAAAGTAGCAGGCTTCCTGAATAGTGACAAATGCCCCTACTATAAAATTATGTGGTACACCATGTGCAAAACAATGTCATCTTCAGTACCTGGCTTTTGTTGGGGGATCCTGGGGAATGTGGTGAGCCACAGTGAGATATGCTGCATCTGTTCCTGCTCTGTAGGACCACCTAAGTTTCAAGCTTGAAGACAGTTGGCTAATTAGTTTAGAAATTTTCAGGGTTTCTTTTTATTTGGTAAAGAGGCTCTCTTTCCCCCAATCCCTAGCCCATTTGAAACATGCATATGTATAATAACTGTGGGAAGGTATCTGAACTTAAAATCTAGGTCTTCGTGCCTAAATTATGTGTCTCCTGACTAATTTCATAGCTGGCAGTCTCTCCTCATTGCAGCCATCTACGTTCTCCCAATCTGTTCTCTACAATTTCAAGGTGACACTGTTTTGCACACAGTGGGGTTTTATAACCATGGACCACACAAGAGTCTAGGTAGATGGTGAGGGCAATCATGGCATTCCAAAGTGTCAGGGACCCAGGCTCTTCTATCTTGTTTGTCCATCATGTATAAACTTGACCTCATACTCCAAGATTATAAGGAGAACAGAAGGGATAAAGAAGGGCAAAGATCAGCCATTTCTTCAGAAAGTTTCCCAGAAACTGCCACCTGACACTTCTGCACATATTCCATTGAGTAGAATTCTAAGATAGCTCCAAGATGCCCACTCCTGTGGTACTAACTCTGTATAATCTCCTCCCTTTGAGTGTGCATAGCTCCTGTGACTATGGTGGGGTAGTCATTTCCTTGATTAGGTTACATTTTATAAGACTCTATGGTAGCAGACTGGACAGATTGTCCTTCTGGCTGTGAAGAAGCCAGCTGCCTCACTGTGATAGGGCCATGTGGCTAGCACCAAAGGACAGCCTCTAGTTGCTAAGAACAATGCCCAGCCAACAGCCAACAAGAAAATGGGTCCTACACATAAGGAACTGAATTCTGCTAACAAACTAAATGAGTTTAGAAGAGGATCTCAAGCCTCAGATGAGACTGTGGTTCCAGCTGACATCCTGATTTCAGCCTGTATTAAGCCCTGAACAGAGAACCCAGTTGAGCCCTGTTCTGAATTCTGACCTACAAAAATGTGAGATAATAAATGGGTGTTGTTTTCAGCTGCCAAATGTGTGGTAATTTGTTATGCAGCAACAGGAACCTAACACAAAATGTTTAATGGATGGATAAGTAAACCAATGACTTGAAGAGGTGATTACTAGAGAATGGTACTGTTGAGAAGGAGCTTTTTCTACAGAACCTACCATTTACTACAATAAGTCAAATAACTTTAGATTTGATTTCAGAAGTGTATATATGGGAACATAAATTTTAAGGTGAGAGGATAAAATGTGTTAATGCTCTGAACACTGGAATGGCATTTCTGAGGGGAATAAACTCATATTTACCTGGTGTCCTGCAGTTAGATGCATGGTAGCCAGCCTCTCTCCTTTGGGCTCCATTTTGAGGGAAGGAAGAATCCTGGGAAGACAGGGATGTCAAATGAACATGGACTCCTGAAGACAAACTACTGACCAGCAAGTCCCTCAGAACAAGAGATGTGGCCCCTACCTTCTCTCCAAAGAAAGCTATCAAAGGAAGCAAAAGGACAGATATAACTCCCAATTCCTAAGTTTCAGAGAAAGGAATTCTTATCTCTGTTATTAGAGTGGGTTGCAGGTAACAGTTATCTGGGTGCTATCGGGGGCAGGAACAGAGAGGGAAGCATGAGGACATAGGATGCCTGGGCAGGGAACACTAGGAGGTGACAATCAGATACAAAAAAGGAAGATGAAAATATTAAGGAGAAACTTAACCTCAGTAAGGTGTTCATGTAGTATAAAGTGTTATATCCTTTTTGGAGAGTAATTTGACCCCTCATACCACAGAATCATGCAGCATTTTGTTGATAGTACTCTTAACAAGTAGTTATAAGAGAATCATTTTTTACAAAACAGAATCTTTTAAAAACAAAAACAAATCGCAGGTTAAAAGACAATCCCTGCAGAAAGCATTAAAATATCAAAAATTCCAAACAATCTAAATATGTCATAAAAAGAAATAAAATTTACAAAGTATTAAAACGGCATCTTGAGGGAACAGCCCACATCTATCAAAATAATTATGAAAACTACACAGCCAACATATAAAATACTTGTGATAGAATGAAAATGTCTTAAACAATTATTGTGACTATTCTACAATTAAAATTGAGTAAAAAGTATGCATTTATCTAGGCAGGGAGTGGAAAGAAACATGGAAAATATACTTGATGTGTTATAAGATTCTGGCTGATTTTTGCCCTTTTCACTCTTGTTGGAAAGTTTGTGCAGTAATAGAAAATAAAATTACCTAGGATTGACTCTGTGCCTAAAGAAGGGTAAGGAAAACTTATGTTTCCTACTTTTACTTTGCAGACTGCCTTCTTCTAAGCTTATTCCATTAGTACATTTTTTCTATAAGCTATACTTATTTCTTCCTCATTTGGGTTAAATCCTCCAGAGACACAATCTTCATTATTTTCAGAGTTTTGAGACAAAATTTAAACTCCTTGTTCAGGAGGATCTGAAACTGTTTCAGCACAAGTAATTTCACCATTTCTTTGATCTTGCCAGTACCAATGCTCTAAAGACCTCTGGGTCAATTTGTCTGTTGATTGATCCTGCACAACTAGCTTTTCCTCCACACAAGGGTTCAGAAGATGTCTGAAAGGAGCTGGAAGCTAAAGCTTCTCTTCAGACTGCAAATCCTCTTCCAAGATGCAATTTCTTTGGAGGCTCACCTCCATCTCAGGCATTTGAGCTGTACTTTCAACCTCTGAAGTTCCAAGCTGAGGCCTCTATCCAGAAAATCTGTGGGCAGAAACACAACTGCAAACATTTACTGAACAGTACTCTGTAGAGGACACCAGGATTCCAAACTTTTAAAAGATGTTAAACTATTAGGGGGAAGGTTGACAGGAACCTTTATTATATATAAATCAGATGGACAAGCAGAACAGTGGGACATCAAGCCATCATATGCCTCCTGCAAAAAGAAGGACAAAGCCACAGGTATCAGTATTCTTGTCAGGAACTTGAATCTAAATCTAAATATAGTCTTTAGATATAACCATTAGCTTGTAGAGATAACAGAAGACAGAATTGTTTTAAAAAGAACTGTTAATTGATACCACTAATATGTAATTATCCAAATCCAAAATGTAGGAAATTCTACATGATGAATGACCCTGTTTCTTCAACAACAACAACAAAAATGGCATGGGGAAAAAAAGAAAGGAGATTGTGAGAAAATGGCAGAGTAAAGAAATCCAAAAGTCTATCCCTCCACAAAAGCAACAATTGCAATTCTGGAAAAAAACTGTCAGAATCAACTGTTTTAAAATTCTAGAGATTAACCAAAACTTGCAGCAGCCATTGGAATGCTTAAAAATCAAGGAAAATCATCTGAATCTTAGTAAGAACAGTGAGCTTTATGGCATTTTAACTGGTCCCATTCTACACTCCCTAGTTTGGCTGTAGCCTTGAAGATAATAGCCCTCATTTTCAGCACGGGTACTAGTACCAGAGGGAATGGAATAGACCTCATCCACAAAGAATTGTGGTTTTTTTGTTTTTACCTGTCAGGTGGGTTCATGGAGGAATGACTCAAAGAAAATATAAGAAGACTGAACACTTACTAATTCATTGTATGAGACCAATATTACCGTAATACTAAAGACAGAAAAAGACATCACAAAAAAAATCAAAACTACCTAACAATATCCCTTATGAATCCAGATGTCAAAATCTTCAACAAAATACTAGTAACTTGAATTCAGTAGCATATTTAAAATATTATATACCACAGCCAAGTGAAATTTATCCCAGGAATGCAGGATGATTCAACATAAAAAATCAGTGTAATATACCTTATTAACAGAATGAAGGGGGAAAACCACTAGTTCATCTTAATAGATGTAGAAAAAGCATTTGACAAAAATCCAACACCCTTTCATGAATAAATATATATATTATATATATGTATTATATATATTATATAATATATAATATATATATATATATATATATATATATATATATATATATATATATATATATATCTCACACAACAAACTAGGGAAAGAAGGGAACTTCCTCAGCCTAATTAAGGGCATCTATGAAAAAAAACCACAACTAACATCATGCTTAATAGTAAAAGACTGAAAGCTTTCCCCCTAAGATCAGGAACAAGACAAGGATGTCCATTCTTGCCACTTCTATTCAACACTGTACTGGAAGCTCTAGCTAAGGCAATTCAGAAAGAAAGGAAAAAAACAAAAACAAAAAAAGCATCCAGATTGGAAAGGAGCAAGTAAAACTATCTCTATTCACAGATGACACAATCTTATACCTAAAACCCTAAAGAATCCACACACACACAACACACACCCACACATAAAAACTATTCCAACAAACGAGTTCAACAAAATTGCAGGATAAGATAAAATTGAAAGATCAATTTGCAAAACTCTGTTGTATTTCTACATACTAACAAGGAATAATCCAAAAATAATATTGAGAAAACAATTCTATTTATAATAGTATGAAAAAGAAAAAATACTTAGGAATAAATTTAACCAGAGAAGTGCACAAATTTTACAATGAAAGTTATAAAACACTATTGAAAGAAATTAAAGAAGATCAAAGTAGGGCTTCCCTGGTGGCGCAGTGGTTAAGAATCCCCTGCCAATGCAGGAGACACTGGTTCGAGCCCTAGTCAGGGAAGATCACACATGCTGTGGAGCAACAAAGCCCGTGTGCTGCAACTACTGAGACTGCACTCTAGAGCCCGCGAGCCACAACTACTGAGCCTGCGTGCCACAACTACTGAAGCCTGTGTGCACTGAAGCTTGTGTGCCTAGAGCCTGTGTTCTGCAACAAGAGAAGTCACTGCAAGGAGAAGACCGCGCACCTCAATGAAGAGTAGCCCCTGCTTGCCGCAACTAGAGAAAAGCCCCTGCACAGCAACGAAGACCCAATGCGACCAAAAATAAAGAAAAGAAAAAAAAAGATCAAAGTAAATGGGAAAATATCTGGTGCTTATGCACTGGAACACTTAATATTGTTTTAAAGGCAATATTCCCTGAATGATCTACAGACTCAGTGATTCAAAATCTTAGCTGCCTTCTTTGCAGATATGGACAAGCTGATCCCAAAATTCATATGGAATTGCAAGGGACACCAAATAGGGAAAGCAATCTTGAAAAGAACAAAATAAGACTGACATTTCCTGATTTCAAAACTTACTACACAGCTACATTAATCAAAATAGTGTGGTATGAGCAAAAGTCAGTTGAACAGAAGTTAGAGTCAATAAACCTATGTGACTATGGTCAATTGATTTTCGACAAGGGCTTCAAGACCATTCAATGGGGAGTCACTTTGCGGAATCACTTTTTCAACAAATTCACATCCAAAAGAATGAATTTGGACCCCTATGCCCACATATTCAAAAGTTAACTCAAAATTGATCAAAGACCTAAATGTAAGAACTAAAACTCTTAAAAGGAAATGTAACTATAAACCTTTGGGACACTGGATCAGGCAATTATCTTAAATATGGCACCAAAAGCACAAGTAACAAAAGAAAAAAATAGATAAGTTGGACTTCATCAAATTTAAAAATTTGTGGATCAAAGGCCACTATGAAAAGCATGAAAACTACCCATATAATGGGTGAAAATATCTGCAAATAATATATCTGACAAGGGTCTAGTATATAGAATACACAAAGAACTCTTATAACCCAGCAACAAAAACACAATCCAATTTTTAAAACAGGTAATGGATCTGAATAGTCATATTGCCAAGGAAGACATGCAGATAGCCAATAAGCATATAAAATAATGCTCAATACCATTAGTCATTAGGCAAATGTGAATAAAACCCACAAGATACCATTTCACACCCACTAGGACAACTATACTGAAAACAATTTGATTTTCAACAAATATTGATAAGGATGTTGAGAAATGGAACCCTTACACATTGCTGGTGGAAATGTAAAATGGTGCAGCTGCTGTGGAAAAGTTTGACATTTCCTTGAAAATTTAAATATAGAGGTACCATATGATCTAGCAGTTCTACTCCTAGGCATAAACCCAAGAAAACTGAAAAACAGAAAAGCAAACAAATAAACAAACAAAAACACATTCACACAAAGTTTTATACATGAATTTCCATAGCAGCATTATTCATAATAGGAAAAAATGGGAAAAATTCAAATGCCCATCAACAGATTAATGGATAAACAAAATGTGGTATATACACACAATGGAATATTATTCAGCCTTAAAAACAAATGAAGTGCTAATAAATGTTATATGTGTGAACCTTGAAAGTGAAAGAAGCCAAACACAAACAGCCACATATTGTATGACTCTATTTATGTGAAATGCTCAGAATAGGCAAATTCATAGACAAAAGAGAACAGTGTTTGTCAGGGGCTGGGGAAAGGGTGGAATGAGTGACTGCTCAGTGTGTACAAAGCTTCTTTTGGGGTGATGAAAATGTCCTGGAATTAGATAGCTATGATGGCTGCACAACATTGTGAATATACTAAAAACTAATGAATTATACACTTAAATGGTTAAATTTTATGTTATGTGAATTTTACCCCAATAAAACAAGAGAGGCATAACCCACACAAAAACTTGCATGCGAATGTTTATAAATGCTTTATGCATAAACTTCAAAAATTCAAAGCAATCACGATGTCCTTCAACAGGTAAATGAATAAACAAATGGTGTACGCCCAACTACTGTGGATCCAATACTATCCAACAATAAAAAGGAATGAGAGATTAATTCACACAATATCGATGAATCTTAAATCCTTTTTGCTAAGTGAAAGAAGCAAACTGAAAAGGCTACATACTACATGATTCCATTCATGACATTCTATTAGAAAGGCAAAACTAGAGGGATGGAAAACAGATCAGTGGTTGCCAGTAGTTTGGGGAGAGGAAGGTATTTGACTAGGGGAAGCACAGAAGATTTTTTAGGGTGATGGAACTAACCTGTATCATATTGTAGTTTGGATATACAAAACTATGCAGTTTTTTAAACCAACAACTTTACAACGTAAAGAATGAACTTTAATAAATTAGAATGTTTAAAAACCCAACCAGGAGATTGGGGGATCTTAGGATAGATTGTAAGATGTGAAAAAAGATTCTAATTGTGTTACAAATGTATGATATGACCTAACTAAGGAGGATGGAGAATAAAGGGAATGATTTAAGTATCTTTGGAAATGACTGGAAACTGTAAGACTCAGACAAAAGGAATTAACTTCACACAGCACTCTAGTTGGTATATTTGTTTCTCTTGGGAATATGAGAAACAAATTCTGCAACAGCTGTACATGTACACTGGAGTTGAACAGATAAGTAAATGGATGGTTGACTGTGAGTGCCAGATTTCTCATTATTGGGCAGGGAAGTTACAAATAAGCTAGAGGGAAGGTTAAAATGATACACGTGGTATTGGATTAGAGTCAGAGACATCAGCATGTATTCACCTCTAGCTTAATATAGATATGGATGGATACAGAAATAATTATAGATATGTATGGATATATTGGTTAGTATACCTATATAGTATAGTCTAACACTGGCAGCTGAGAGAGCCCAGAAGCAGTGACACCTCAGTGACAATGAACACACCCTATATTGCTGACTCCAGGACTGGGACAGAGAAAATACAAGATGAACCTGGAGCATCTTGTATTGACAGAAAGTAAGAAAATGCTTAAAAAAATAATGGGGAAATGGGTAGGGGGAATGTCAAAGGGACATAGGACCCAACCTAAGAGCACCCAATGGCCAAAGCTGAAATAATTTGAGCAATAAAATAGTGTGCTATTGTATTATAACACAAAGTATAAAATAAATATCAATGGATCCATATTGATATAAATAATTGAATAAATAAATAGGGGATTAAAAAACTAATCTCCCTTACAGAGCATTCCAAATAATTTATATAGCTACTCTCCCCTGCAGGATGGGGAGGTAAATTTCCTCTCCTCCCACTCCTTCTATGGGCTATGCTTATTGACTTGCTTCAAAGAATAGAATATGGAAGGAGAGGTAACTTTACAGTGGGGAAACCTGGTAAATAATACCTCAGTCAGGTGATCAAGAATAATATCATCAGTGATAAGTCATGTTAATAGCATGAGATGTTGATATGAGATGTATCCTTGATGTGATGAGATTGGGACTTCTCTTCTGTGGTCTTTCGTACCCAAACCTATAACCCCAGTCTAATCATGAGAAAAAAAATTAGAAAAAATCCCAATTGAGGGGCATTGCACAAAATACCTGACCAGGTCAAGGTCATCAAAAACAAGGAAAGCCTGAGGAAAATGTATAGATCAAAGGAGACTAGGGAAACATGACATGTAAATGTAACATGGTATCCTGGAAAGAGTCTTGGAACAGAAAAAGAACATGAGGGGAAAACAGTGAAATCCTAATAAAGTGTAGTGTTTAGTTAATAATAATGTACCAGTGTTGGTTTCTTAATTGCGATAAACATACCATAGTGGTATAAGATGTTAACAATAGGGGAAACTAGGTCAGGGGTATTCAGGAACTCTCTATACTATCTTTACAACTTTTCTGTAGATTTAAATTTAAATAGATCTAAAAATATTTAGAATTAAAAGTTTATCTTTTAAAAAGAGAAAGACTTAAACACAATGTGTGCACCTCATTTGGGACTAATTCAAACAAACAAACTGAAAAAAAGTGGAGGGGCCTCCCTGAAGAAGTAGTTGATCCAAGTCTCAGGTGGGGAATACATAGTGAGCAGAAAGGCAGTTTTGCCAGGAAACAAGGAAGGTCTCTGAAAATACAGCAAAAAGACACAGAAGCTGACTTAAAGTCTTCCCATTAGCAAAATTTTGGATAATTCGAGAATCAAAAGAATGATGACAGTAATGCATATAACATGTTGAATTTGTAAAAGAATGCTTGAGGACATAAAAATATTGATAAGAGGGGAGAAATGTACCTTAACATTATGCAGATACCGCCTTAACCTAAGTGATCAAACTTAACCAACAGTGGGACAAAGTGACATAAAGTACCTTCTGATGTGATGCAATGGGAGATACATATGTGATACTCATGCCAACAATGCTTAATCATAATCTAATCATAAGAAAATAACTAGCCAAATCTTAATTGTGAACATTCTACAAAGCAACTGACCTTCACTCTTTAAAAATGTCCATGTTAAAAAACACAAAAAGGCGGATGTAGTATTCAATACCACAATTTATTTATCCATTGTACTTTTTTTGGATATTTGAGTTATTTTCAGTTTTTGCTACTATAAATTATGCAGCTATGAACATTCATGTACATGATTTAGGACACTTGTATATGTATCACTGTTGAGAATTTACCTGGGAAGGGAATTATGGGCTCATAATATATATATCTTCAATTTAGTTAATACCAAACTTATTTCCAAAGTCATCATACCAACTTAAATTAAGGGGTTAATTGTGCAAAGTTCTGTACTTTTGTGTGGTTGGATCTTTCCATAATTTTTAAAAAATATAAGGTTAATAAGGAGGATAATTTCCTTCTCCTAAGACATACTACCAAAGGGGGCAAAAAGAGAAAGAAGGGAGGGGGGAGGAAGAAGGAAAATAACCCTAAAAATTATATATGATTATCTCTAACATTCTTCTAAGTTTTTTTCCCTTTCCTGGTTTAGTGGCTGGGTGACCGACACAGAAGAGTTGAAAAAGAAATAAAGTATGATACACTCTTACTGGCACAAGCCAACAGTATCTATCTTCAATCCCTAAGGATAGAGTTACTTTTCTTTCCTTGAATCTCAGTTTCAGAGTCCCTCACTTCTACCACAATCCTTGAAATGGCTGTATTTTACTCATTCTGAGAATACCAGCATCTTTCCCTTTATTCTCATCTATAACCCTCAAGCATTTCAGTTTAATCATCTACTAGTGAAGTACTTTCTTTCCATTCAGAAATACATTTTACTTTGCAACTACTACAAACTTGCCTCTATGTGTGTATGGTGTGTGTCTGAGCCAAAATTTCACAAAACAACAATTATTCCTACTATACATGTTTGCTGTTACTCTTATTGTGTGTATAAGCTACTCTGGTATACATATTTGCTATTCTATTTCTTTCTTCCTTTTTTAAAACGCTGTTTGCAAGCCACTGGATCGATTTCATAACTCACAATGGTCCCAAAGTTTGAAAAACACTAGTCACTACAGCTTCTCTGATCCTCAGATACTGTGCCACCATCTAAATGCTAATCTTTCCCAGCAGTCTGTTCAGAGCATTCCTTAGCACCAGAGGACTTTGTCCATCTGAAAATCTCGAGTCAAAGGTTATCTCCTGACAAAGGGAGTTCTCTGTGTCTCACGTGTCTCCTCTGTCCTCCTATATGGCATATAGTTCGTTGTAAGTCAGTGTCTACTTTTGACCACACAGTAATACGTTTTATAACCCATTACACACATTTGAATACACAAAAGCTTCACGAAACAAATACTTGCCCTTTCTATATGTGTTGCTCTCTGATACTTTCTATTCCATTTGGGTAAAAAAATGCTTTCACTCTGAAGAAGCACTTTATTTCTATGGCTCTGGGACCTGGAGATTAAAAGAAACAATGAGAAGTGTCCAACACAAAAAAATGAATCTCTGTGGAGAGAACCCTCACTCTGCAGCTCGAGAAAGAATACTGCAGCCTTCATCCTCAAGTCCTACTTACTCCGGGAGGTAACAAGAATGGCCAAATGATTTTTATAAAGCCCATTTTAAGGATGTAAAGTAGGTGCATGACGTTGTTATTAAAGAAAAAGCATGAGTCCCCAAAATCACTCTGGCAGAAACAGTCATCCTGCGTGTGTCCTAACCGATCTCTTGAACAGGGAGCAACACAGATCCCACAATGGGGAAACCTACGAGGAAAAACAGAACGGAAAAGGCAGACAAGTGCTAAAGAAAGGCCTTGATGTGCACACTTGCCTGGAACAAACCCCAGCATTGGCGATAAAACTCGAGACTTCACCTGGAGGACAGGCGGTTGCCAGGATACGTAGCTATCCATCCAGACACTCCCACGACTCTGTCCGGAGCGTTGTGGTGCCGCAGCCTCACAACTGACAGTGGGGCATAGAAAGCTTTTCCGAAAGGGCAAAGCGTACTGTCAGCCAATACTCCGGAACACACTATTCAGGCTCCCAACAGACACTCACCCTCCCAATTAACGCGGGCTGGGGCGACGGAGCCAAGGGCCAGCGGTGGGAAATGACGCAACAGAGGCGCCGGGAATCCTGTGCAACCAGCCGCTCCCGCCGTCTCCATGGAAACAGCCAGATTGGTCCCAGCGCTCAAGGCAGCGGTTTTTGATCTGAGCCTAGGAACCAAGGGTCAAGCTTAGCACTCTAAGTCCGCCTGTCTTCCTGCTAGCAATCCAGTTTTGTTTATCCTCCCATGTCTTCGTCTTCTTGGCAGAGAATAACGCCTGCGTAAAACCAGAGTCTCAGGTTCCATTTATGTTCTTTAGGAACATAATCTGGGTACCCTTACCAAGGCTTATTTAACATCAAGAGCAGATAATTTTTTTAAACACTTCTCTCCTCTGTACAAGAAAAATTATTTTCAGTAATAATCCTGAAATGGAATGAATAATAATAATGGCCAGTGAAATAGTCTTTATTTCACTTCACATACAATTATGAAAGTTTTAAAAAAGTTTTTTTTTTTTTTTTTGCGTTATGTGGGCCTCCCACTGTCGTGGCCTCTCTCGTTGCGGAGCACAGGCTCCGGACGTGCTGGCTTAGCGGCCATGGCTTATGGGCCTAGCCGCTTCGCGGCATGTGGGATCTTCCCGGACCGGGGCACGAACCCGTGTCCCCTGCATCGGCAGGCGGACTCTCAACCACTGCGCCACCAGGGAAGCCCTAAAAAAGTTTTTAATATAGGCCAAAAAATTTTTAAATAATGGATTGGTATTTTTAATTACATGAATGTATTTCTGGGAAAAGATGAAAAAAACTCACCTACATATTAGTGTGTTGCAGTAATGAATAATAACTTCATAGTTTCTGTTTTTGAGTCTTCTGCAAATTTCTCAATGACTGACAAAATTTATCCTGTTTGTATAGTCACCTTCAATAGACAGTATAGCCAGATTTGTCAATTTATCATCCCTTGTAGCTGATTGAAGAACGCTTTATTTTTTTAACATCTTTATTGGCGTATAATTGCTTTACAATGGTGTGTTAGTTTCTGCTTTATAAGAAAGTGAATCAGCTATACATATACATATATCCCCATATCTCCTCCCTCTTGAATCTCCCTCCCACCCTCCCTATCCCACCCCTCTAGGTGATCACAAAGCACTGAGCTGATCTTCCTGTGTTATGTGGCTGCTTCCCACTAGCTATCTATTTTACCTTTGGTAGTATATATAAGTCCATGTCACTCTCTCACTTTGTCCCAGCTTACCCTTCCCCCTCCCCATGTCCTCAAGTCCATTCTCTACGTCTGCGTCTTTATTCCTGTCCTGTCCCTAGGTTCTTCATAACATTTTTTTTTTTTTAGATTCCATATATATATGTTAGCATACGGTATTTGTTTTTCTCTTTCTGACTTACTTCACTCTGTATGACAGACTCTAGGTGCATCCACCTCACTACAAATAACTCAATTTTGTTTCTTTTTATGGCTGAGTAATATTCCATTGTATATATGTGCCACATCTTCTTTATCCATTCATCTGTCGATGGACACTTAGGTTGCTTCCATGTCCTGGCTATTGTAAATTGTGCTGCAATGAGCATTGTGGTACATGACGCTTTTTGAATTACAGCTTTCTCAGGGTATATGCCCAGTAGTGGGATTACTGGGTCGTATGGTAGGAAGAATGCTTTATTTTATTAAATTCATTTTAAGAAGTTTCTTTCACATGAAGCAACAGATATACAAATTGGGAAAATCTTAAAGGTAAGTTTGGTAGAAGTTCATAAAAGTGCCATTTCAAAATTCACAGCAATTGTTTACAAATGAATTTTAAATTTCTCTGCAGTACAAAAATTGTAAAGACACGAGTCCAAGAAGTCACATAGAAAGGTGTAAGTTAAGTATGTTCAGCATTTCTTCTGTTTTTAAGATTAAAATTTTTTTCTTGTCCCTCTTCTTCCAACCAATTTCTCTCCTTATATTGCTTAAACTCCTTATATTCAGGAGACCCTTTCCCCCTTAAAGAACACAAGATTTAATTCTAGCCTTGTATCTGTCTGTGTCATTTCACTCTTCATTCCATGATTTTGTGAAAGGAAATGACAGTTATGTCATGGAAGAGGGATGAGTAGGAATGTCCAGGAATCAGTCCCTCCATAGAAACAACTATTGAGCTCGCAGGACTGTGTGAAGCAACTCTTTTGGAAATCTGGGGTCTAGTCAAACACTTGCAGAGTCCAGAAGAGAGACTGATGAATAGATTGATAAATTTTGGTGAATCTCACTGTTTCATGCAATGGCTACCATCTCCCATCTCCTAGCACTGTGGCAGGCAGCCAGTGGGAACTATGGGCCTTGCTCCTGGTGTAGCTTTCTGGTGCTGTGGTAGGCAATAAAAACCTTGCACTCTAAACACTGGGGTTTAATGTTTTGATTGCTTATCACTGCTTTTGATTGCTGAGGAGCCAGTACAGAGTCCAGCCATAGTTTTAACTCCAAAGAGCTGAAATGGCTTCCCAACCCCTAGGGGATTTTAAAAAACAGTGCTTCACCCCATAAGCTTTGGTGTGTTGTGCTTTTGTTTTCATTCTTCTCAAGTTATTTTCTAATTTCCTTTGTGATTTCTTTTATGTTCTTTTTTGTTTAAGACTATGTTATTTAATTTCCACACAGTTATGAATTTTCTAATTTTCCTTCTGTTATTGATTTCTAGTTTCATTCCATTTTGATCAGAAAAATTCTTTGTATGATATTAATCTTTTAAAAATTATTAATGCTTTTATTGTGGTTTAACATATGCTCTATCCTGGAGAATGTTTCATGTTCACTTGAGAAGAATGTGTGTTCTGCTGTTGTTGGGTGAAATGTTCTATATGTATATTTTGTTAGGTCTAACTGGTTTATATTGTTGCTCAAATCCTCTAGTTTTTTAAACTAATCTGGTTGCCCTATTCATTAAAGAATTCCATCTACAATAGCATCAAAAATAATAAAATACCTAAGAAGAAATTTAGCCAAGGAGGAAAAAGATTTGTACTTCAAAAAGTACAAAACATTGCTGAAAGAAATTAAAGAAGACCTAAGTAAATGGAAAGACATACCATGTTTATGAATTGAAAGACAATATTAAGATGGCAATACTACTCAAAGCAGATTTGATGTACTCCCTGTCAAAATACCAACAATGTTTTTTACAGAAATAGAAAAACCCATCCTAAAATTCATATGGAATCTCAAGGGACCCTCAAAACCAAACCAAATTTTGAAAAGGAACAAGTTGGAAGATTCATACTTCCTAATTTCAAAACTTACCACAAAGCTACACAGTGGTAATCTCAACAGTGTGGTGCCGGAATAGGGATATACGTCTAGACCAATGGAATAGAAAAGAAAGCCCAGAAAAAACAAATTCCACGTATATATCAACTGATTTTCAACCAGTGCTAAGACCACATAATTGGGAAGTAACAGTCTTTTCCAACAAATGGTACTGGGAAAACTGGATATCCACATGCAAAATAATGAAGTTGTACCCTTACTTTACACCAAATACAAAAAAATAATTCAAAGATCTAAATTTAAGAGTAAAACTATAAAACTCTTAGGATAAAACATAGGTAAAAATCTTCATGACCAGAATAGGCTCCTGATTTTATTTACCTTTACTTCTCTTGATGGAATTTGGGAAGTGTCCTGCACTTAATTGCATCTAAGCATCTAGACTGTGCAAAAAAGCCTGTTTCCCCAGAGATGGTCTGAGGACCACCTGCATAAGAATTACCTGGGATGCCCCCTGAAAATGCAGTGTTTCTGGGATTTTCCTGTGACCAACGAGTGCGAAGCCTGGGAATCTGCATTTTAACCAGCTCTGCGGGTATGCTGTTTAAAACTAAACCACTGGTTTGGACTATACTGCATAGACTGTATTAAGATCTTCAGGACCTTTCTAGGGTCTCCAGCATCAACTTTCTCAGGCTTCTAGCATCAACTTCTCAATCTCGGCGTCACACACACCAGGGAAAGTGCTTTGCAAAAATCTCCGGGAAACAACCTGGCGGTCCCGGACTCTGAAGCGCAGGCGCAGAGCCACGGCCTCTGGCGTGCTGCCCATTCTCCTCATCGTCTCTGTTCTCTAACAGATCATCTGCTCCAGGAGAATTAGGTCAGGGCCGTTGATCAGGCAATGACTGGCCCCACATACTGACAAGGACACGACCAAGGGTCTGAGTGGAAGAGTGTCTGTGACCTCGGGAACCTTGGTGAGCGCGGGAGCAGTGGGTCGACGCAAGGGTTTCCCGTTAATCCTTCCGGCTTCCTCAAGCCCCGCGTACTAAGGTTCCGTCTAAGCGTGGGTCCGGCCCAGGGTGTGTCCCGGCGCTCGCCCCGAGGCGGCCGGTGAGTGGGGCACGTAGGGCTCCGGGTCCCGGGGCCTGGACGGGTGGGCCTGGAGGTTCTAGGAATTGGTCGTGCGGAACACTCAACTCTCTCGGGGGGAGACCGGCGAGAGGTCCAAGGGTGGTGTGGCCTCAGATCCGGCCGAGAGGTGCCTCCGCGGCTGGGACGCGGCATGGTGTCTCTGCGCGGCGCCCAGCGCTCGCCTTGCGGGTGGGCACAACCTAGTTCCTCAGCTGCAGTGACAGCAGGTGGTGTTCTCCGGTGAACCCCTGGGAGATGGAAAAGCTCAGAGTTTCATTCCGCTCCGCTCTAGCTGGGCGAGGAAGGGCTTCTGTACTCGGGGTGTTTCCCAGATGCTTACCGTGTACCAGGCTCTGTTCTAAGAGTTTTTACCTGCGTCAACTCATTTAATCCTCGCGTTAACCCCATGAGATGTCCGATTATTATCCTCATGTTACAGATTTTAAAGTTGAGGCACACAGAGATGAAGTACCTTACTTAAAGTTACAGAGCTTGAGAGTAGTAGTATTTATCTTATGGTTCTGATGATAACGGTTGTACTTCAGTATAGTAGATGTTGTTAGGGGTATTGACAAATGCTGTATATCAAATTCTGTGAATTTGTTGTGACTTTGAACCAATCTTCAAGGACACTGTTGTCTGAAGACCATCTTTTGGTAGGCCTGGAGACTTGACTGTCTCTGTTTTAGAGTTGAACAGAGGCTGCCTAGGCCCTCCTGCTGACTCTTGTGTATTCACAAAGGCTCCAGGAAGTAGTCAGCCCGATACCAGAAAGCAAAGCACCAGAAGAAGAGCTATTTCAGAACCTTCAGAACCTGCTTCCTTCTGAATGAGATAATTTCTTAATATTCAAGGGAGTATATACAAGGGAAAATTATTCCAAGATCAGCAATTGATTATAAGAGAAAGTGGCATGGTCAAAAGAATTTCAGATGGTTAGGGTAACAGGAGGGGGTCAGGGCTGTGCGGGCTGGAAAGTTAGTCATATAAAGAGGAGAATGGGTTTTGCTGGTGCTGCAGCACTTTCTGACCACTGTACTTTCGAGAATAATGATTTGGTAAGGTTACAATATCTATAGACCAGTAAGGTGATCCAGATAAAACTAAAGTATGAGGAAGAAAGGAGAAAAAGAGAAAAGGAGAGGCAACATTCCGCATCACAGTGGAGGAACCCCTTGTATGAAACCTGGATAAGGGTATTGTCCTAACCTTGTGGAGACAGAGACCTCCTAGCCTCTCTGAAATATATCTGGGGGCTCCTCCTGAGAACTTTGTCATATCCACCAGCTCTGCCTTCCCCATTTCATGTGCATCCTCCAAAGCCAGGAAAAAGAATGCATCTGTCTACACTCTAGAACAGCAGCACAAATCCTCTGAGAGCATCTTTCCCTAAATGTATACTATCACAATTTAAAAACTAATTCATTTGAGGTAAGCACAGCAGTAATATCTCCTTATGTCATAGATGATATTCTTTATAGTAAGCTTTGCCATTTATAACGTGTAGCATTCATAGAAGCTTTGTGAGAAAAGACAAGCGAGTACTAGTAATGCCATTTTATAGTGTGGGTCCAGCCTTTCAAAAAGGTGAGTGGCTTGCCCAGAGATGCACTGCCCTGTGGTGGAGCAGTATCATCTGCCTTCTGTTTTGACTCTCAGGAAGAAGTAAGGGACTACTGCCTACTCCCTTTGAACTCACATCCCATGTGAGGAAATCGATAAGCAGACTGGATTATATGCCTCGGAACACCTAGAGAGTTTAGAGAGAGTTTGGACTCAGCCCAGACCAATTCCCTTTACCTTTTCTCATTAAAGAACTAGGGACTTAAACCCAGACATAAATGGCTACTGTCATTTTCTTTGTGTCTGGGAGGAGGTGGGGTTACTTTGGGAAGTTTGTTTTACCTCTTAATACCTAGGGTTGCATTCACCTGGCCCAGTGTGGACATTACTAGACCAGTGACTCTGGATACCTTAGGATAAGACCTGTTATCCCCAGATTTTTTTTTTTTTTTTTGCGGTATGTGGGCCTCTCACTGTTGTGGCCTCTCCCGTTGCAGAACACAGGCTCCAGATGCGCAGGCTCAACGGCCATGGCTCACGGGCCTAGCCGCTCTGCGGCATGTGGGATCTTCCCAGACTGGGGCACGAACCCATGTCCCCTGCATCAGCAGGCGGACTCTCAACCACTGCACCACCAGGGAAGCCCGTGTTATCCCCCAGGTTTGCCCTTGACCAGAAAGAAAACGAAGAGGAGGTGGAAGAGGGAAAGGCAACTTTCTGTCTCACTATAAGATCGTATACCATGTATGTTAAGGATTCTTCCTTCTTTTCTGGAAGTTTGTGCCATCTCGCCAAATGGAGACACATGTATTTCTCTTTTCAGAGAATGTCCCTTCTTAGGTGAGTGTGGCAAATTTTGCCCAGTATGGGATTAGTCCCTGGTTGCCTGCTGACTGCTTTTGATACCTTCCTCAGCACCCCCTTGCTCTATTTCAGCATTAGGCAATTGGCCTCTTTCTCAAACAGTTTCTTCTGAAACATGGACCTTAGGCTCTCACATGTCTCTGGGGATTTGAAAAAGAGTCTGTTCGTTCTAGTCTTATCCCCTTAGTCTAGGCAGATGGGTCTGTGCCTCAGAGTTTGGAATCTAAAATTAAATTCCAGGAATCAGACAGCTCTGGACTAATCAAGTCCAACATCTTCCTTTTACAGATGAGGATACATAAAACCAGACTGGTTATTTTTCCTTGGTTTTTATTTAGCTACCAACAGAGCTATGATCAAAATCCAGATTACTTGGTAAATGTAATACCAAGTAATTATTTATACCACGGGGCCTCTATCTGGTGTTTCACTGATTTATGCCAAGGATGCCACTTGCTTTGTGGTGGCACTTTAGTGGAAGCCAGGAAATTTAATCCTTAGTTTACCCAGATAGGGCGTTTAGTGTAGTTGGGACTTATTGCAGCCTCTCAGGATAGTCATCTCTCAGAGGTAGTCACTCTTGTGTCAAGGTCATGCTGGTGTCCTGGGATCAGTGGTTTAGTTTCTTGGCCCTTTAGAGGCCATATGAATGGAAAGCATGACTCAAGTGTTTTTTCCCTGCTTGTTGAGAAGCAGTAAGTATGATGTAGTGTAGTGAGTTTGAGTCCAGGATTTATCACTTGGCCTTGGGCCAAATTACTTATGCTTTCTGTACCTCAAATTCTTCATTTGTATTGTGGAAATAATAATAGTAACCCTCTCATTGTTGTGAGACAAAAATGAGTCTGTATTCATAAAATGCTTAGAATAGGCAGACCCAAGAGAAAAGACCAAAAACGGGCCTTTCCAGAGGCTGCACCTCCAACTCACGTTCCTTTCACAGTTGGGTTCTTTTTTTTTTAATGTAGAAACTTTCCCCAATGTGGTTTCTGTGTGTCTGTCATAGGTGTCACATATACAAACACATAATGCATAATACAGTTACACATGTCATGAGCTTATTTGAAATGCAAAAACAACTACATCTTGGGACTCTTGTACTGCACACTATATACACATTAAATTATAATTATCTTATATCAAATTGGCATATTTTACCAATCATCAAGGTATTAATAAGCATGAGAGTAAACCCTCAACTTCAAATTGGCTCTCTCCTTTGAACTCTGTCCTAGTTCTCTCTCTGTTCAGGAGATCGTGCCTACTTTTAGATGTCCTATGTTTTAATGGTTCTAGTGAGTCAGTTTATAAAGATCTTCACATTTCAGATCTTCCTGGTTTCCCTTTGTCTCCAAAAACCTGAACAAAATCTCTTCTCAACAATATCTCTTCTCCAAGATGGAATGTAATATGTAATAATGTAATAATATTCCACTATGTACAAAATTCCCACTGCTCCTACGTCACCTTTATGGCAGTCTGGGTGTTCTCAGATCTTCAAGGACTTCTGTTGGGGACAAGGACTTTTGCTTTAAGGCTTTAGAGGCTTTGCAATTTACTGCCTGAGACAGTCACTATTTATCTATTGTGTAACTGTTAATACTTTAGTTCTATTGCACTAGAGAAGTAATTTTCTACCTTTCAAACCTACCATCCCCTTTACTATCTTGAAATAAAATTTATAGATAATATTAACTACCTATAGATATAATTTCCAGAATATCACTATGTTACCTTAACTGTAATATAAAGGAGAAAGAAAAGGAAAGTAATTTATAATAGAATAATAGTTTTTCAGCATGTAAATGATTGGATGAAATAGACACTTGTACCTATTCATAGAATCATGTGAATACAACAGCTACAAATGCAGACGGATATGTGAATGTCGTATTTGTGAATCTAATATCATGAGTGGCTTGATTTTCCTAAAATGGCAAACAATTCCGAATATCATTCAAAGAAAAAGAAGTATATTTCCTTGATTTTCCAATACATAGCAAAGTTGTGCAAAATACTTTGTATTTATTTGTAAAGTAGTTCCAGTCTCAGGTAACCATTAACAACTCTTTTGAAAGTCTGGCAGGATAAGGGACATTCTTTGTTTTACAGGAATCCCTGGCCCTCACTAAATTCTGATAGCCCCATTCAATCAACATGACAACCAAAACCAAAACCAAACCAAACCAAACTAAAAAAACCACACACACAAACCCTCACAAATTCCCAAAACTCTCCCTAGGAGGTGATATTGCTGCCTTGAGGATTACTGTAATAGAGGAGAGAAGTAACAGTGAACTGCCAACAGAATAATGATGGAGTAGCTTAAGGATCTGGGCTGCAAGAATGTAGGCCAGCCAACCTAAGCAGTAAGACAAATGCCTACTAAGGAATGTTAGCGCCAAAAAGTATGCAACTGGATTTTATTGCAAGGTTCTAAATAAATTAGAAATTCTGACTTCTCAGTCAACCTAGTGGTAGAGTTTTGCATTCCCTGCTTTCAGTTGAAAGGCATGTTCTTGGCAAAGCTGGACACAGACAGCATTGTCATGTTGCTCTTGAGGTTCTCCATGGATGGCTTCTTCGTGAAATCCTCCAGGATTCATTTCCACATTTGGGAGGTTCCCAGTCTCTGAGAAAGGCAAGACTTGTGAAACCAGATCAACTCTTAACCTAGTGGATCTTAAATTGTGCTGTGAGCAGAAACATTAGAGGAACTATTATACAATTTGTTGCCTACTGTCATGCCCAAGGGCTCTGAGTGAATTTACAAGAAAATGGGTTAAAGAAAAAACTTCAGTGGGGAAACATAGAGTCCAGAGAAGGGCTGGAAGAGTAGGCACAGATTCCCATATCCTCCCCATTTTACCAACAGAAAGGTTGCCAGAGCCAGGATGCTCTGCTATACACGAGTTTAGGTCAGTATTCTAGGAGAGGGCCTTGCTGCTCTTCCTTATTATAAGGCAAGTGTTAGAACAACCTTGTGAGTGGGGAGATAAACAGACTGCTTGGTACAGTCTGAATATGGGGTGCTAGCTTTTTAAAGGAATCGTCTGGGAAAGCTAGCTGCCTAATACCTGGAAACCTTGAGATCCTTGGGAAGTGTTGGCCCTTCCAGCAGAAGGAAGAAGTCACCTGTCCTAAGGGAAGCTGAGTTTATGTTTTAGACCCTCTGGCTGTGAGAAGAATGTTTGGTAGAAAGGCTGGTCCCAGTGAACACATTTTTCAGGCAACCTAGAGAGTGTTTCTAAGGTTCATTTTGGACAATTCAACTTGTCGAGTCATATGAACTTAATAAATGCAAATGCCTGGGCCTCATTATACTTAACTAGGTCTGAAGTAATGCCCAGTATCTAGAGTAACAAGTTCCATAAGTGATTCTGATGGGTATGTGTATAACCTTTCTTTTGGAACCAGTTTTAGCCCAGAACTTTCAGATACCCATTTTCTCCAGCCCCTCCTGCCACAGCCTCTAAAAATGCACACTATGGTTTTTGTTTGTTTGGAGTTTTTTTTTTTTGGCCGTACCGTGTAGCTTGTGGCATCTTAGTTCCCCGACCAGGGATTGAACCTAGGCCCTTGGCAGTGAAAGCGCGGAGTCCTAACCACTGGACCGCCAGGGAATTCCCACACACTATCTTTTCTATAGATCAAAGCATTAATGTTGAGCTCTCAATAGCCCTGTGTCTCCAGCACCAATAGCCTTGTGTTAAATCATTTACAATCAGCAGGGATCCCAGCATGTGAATTGGACATGATCACCCAGTTGGAGAAAGAACAACTGTAGACACTGGATCTTCAGGGAGCTGAAGAGGGGAGTGACCAAAAATATCTGTCTAGGTGAGTAGTATCATGAAAAGGCCACTAACTTGAAATTTCGGAGACGTGAGTTCTAGTCTAAGCTCTTGCAATTTGCTGGGTGACTTAAGTTACTCTGTTTTCTATCTGTCAAATAAGCAAGTTGGCCTTGATGAACTCTAAGTTAAGATCTGTTATGATGAGCTCTGTTAATCCTCTGAAGTCTGTGGTTGTAGACTTGTTTAGAAGAGTACCTAAACTAGCTGGAAGAAGGGTTGGGTGATCAAAGGGAGATCAAATGGGGATAGCAGGGTAATAGTTAGCATTTCTGAAATTCTGTTTTCTCTCTTTGCCAAGAAAATGGTTGCATACAAGCTTGATAGAGTCTTCCTCACTTTTTGCATTTTGGCAGGGTGGTGGTGGTTATGTTTTCTACATTTGAGAGTCTTTACTTTTCTCATCCCTTTCCTGTCTCTCATTTACCATAACTAATTGGCTACAATAGCTAATAGCTCATTTTACTTTCTAATCCCCTGTTCTCTGCTCATCAATTGGTATATCTGCTCATGTCCATTTTGGGGGCTCAGCATTTAACCAAGCCCCTACCTGTATTTCTTGATGTCTCTGTGCATCCACTGTGAAAACTCTGTTATCACTTCTGGCCTTGTTCACTTCTCTTTCATTGTCCCTTTTAAGTTTCTGCCCATATAAAGTTGCTAGTGTGCATGAATTGCAAATTAGTTGTCTTTTTTTCCTGTTGGTTTATTTTCCTTGCTCTCCACACTAGACACAGGTGACATTTGCACTTTAAATGTCTTTCAGATAGGGATATTTGAACTGAACCAAAGCATCAACACCAATCAGGCTATTTCTGAAGAACTAGAGTTTCCAGGGTCAGCAATGGAAAGTCTCCGAAGGAATACTGCCCAACGTCCTATGAATGAAGAAGCCTGTAAAAGTGAGGGCCAGTTATCAAGGCAGACAAAATGTCCTCCACAGAAGAAATCTTCTTTTGAGAAAACAGCAATCAGAAAAGTGTCAATGACCCTCAAGGAAATTTTCACTAGGGAGAGAGGCCCTGAATCCAGTGAATTTAGTCTAAGCTCAAAGCTTAATACACGGCAGAAAATTCCAAAGGGAGCTATGTCCCCCATATCTAGGAAAAACTCCAAAGATAATTCAGGCTTAATTAAACACCAAAAACTTTTTCCACAAAGGAAACCTTGTAAATGCAATGAATGTGGTAAAGCCTTTAGTTACCAATCAGACCTTATTGTCCACAGTAGAATTCATGGTGGAGAAAAGCCTTTTGTATGCAATGAATGTGGTAAAACTTTTAGCCGAAGTACACACCTTATTGAACATCAAAGAACTCACACCGGAGAGAAACCTTATGAATGCAGTGAATGTGGAAAAGCTTTTAGCCGGAGCACACACCTTAGTCTACATCAGAGGATCCATACTGGAGAAAAACCATATGAATGTAGTGAATGTGGAAAAGCCTTTAGCCGAAGCACTAACCTTAGTCAGCATCAGCGAACTCATACTCAAGAAAAACCTTACAAATGTAATGAATGTGGGAAAGCCTTCAGTGACCATTCAACCATAATTCAGCATCAACGAATACACACTGGAGAGAATCCCTATGAATGCAGTGAATGTGGAAAAGCTTTCAGTTGGATCTCATCTCTTATTGAACATCAGAGAACACACACTGGGGAGAACCCCTATGAGTGCAGTGACTGTGGGAAGGTATTCAGTCGGAGTTCATCCCTTGTTGAACATGAGAGAATACACACTGGAGAAAAGCCCCACGAGTGTAGAGAGTGTGGAAAGGGTTTCAGTCGGAGCTCCTCCCTTATTATTCACCAGAGAACTCATACCGGAGAGAAGCCTTACAAGTGTAATAACTGTGGAAAAGCCTTCAGTCAGAGTTCATCTCTCATCAGACATCAGCAACTTCACACTAAAGAGTAATATCTTTGCTTTCCTTAATGTTAGCACAAGAGCACACAGCATAACCTCCCACAGCTGAAAAGAAACATATATACTTGTTTGAATTTTCCTTCCTACTAGCTAACTCTAAGCCAATTTCAAGCTAGCCTTCCTTCCTTTTTGCAAACTAAATGCTCAAATGAGTGATCAATCCAACAAGGGGATGAATTTTAAAACCTAACATTCACTCTAATATTCTGGAGGGCTCCAATCTTAGAATATACAGCTACCTAACACCTTGCAGTTCCTCACCTTATCTATTCCATGGAGCTTGGATCCCTGAACAACTAGTGAACCCTCTCTTTCCCAACCACATCAGCTCCTTCACTTAAAAGAGGAAATACCATATGTGTGTATTTTCATGCTTGCTGGCTCCAGTGGCAGAAGAGAAGGAGCTGGCTTCAGATTAGGATAAAAAATTCCCACCAGTTTGGGGATAAAAAATTCAGTCTCGAATTATATGGACAAATTTTTCTCTTCCTTCCTCCCTTACCTTTTTTGCTATAGCATAGTTTCCTCAAAGTATAGCCCATAGTTCTAATGTGCCTAACTAATCCCAGTGTTATTTTATCTTATCCTTACCAAGAAGGTCCTAAAAATCTTAGTTCCTCCATTATCTTTTAAAAAATTGCTGTCCTATTTTAAAAACTTTTCTTTTGTTTACAGACTTCATGAAACATATACCATCTGGTTCTGACACTCACCAGCCTTGTTAAGTTGATCTGTCAAAGACAAACTCAGTGCCTTTTTCTCAGTCCTCTTCCTACTTGACATTTGCAGAATTGGTAATTTTGGCCACTCCTATGCCTTAAAACGTGAGCTTCTGGGATCCATGGTTCTGTGCTGATCCACACTTTTCCTACCTCCCAGCACTTCTCTGATTAACAATGATCAGCTCTGTGACTTGGGCAAGAGTTGGACCAGAATAATTTCATTTTATTGGCTTATAGTACTTCATGTTATTCAATTAGATTGTAAGCTTCTTGAAAACAGAAATCTTGTTTTAGATCCCTATAAAACATCACACAGTGCTGAGCAGTCACTAAATGTCCCCAAATTATTGCTTACTGATTCCTCTTTATCTATCCTGGGTAATCAGTCTGCTAGGATTTATTTGAAATGTCTTGATAGTTGATTTCTTTCTCTCTATTCCTACTGCTGCTGCCAAGTCCTCAGTAGTTTGGGCCTAGATTACCAGAGTAAACACATTGTTGCTGCTCTTGTCTCCCTGTCTTTATATAGCTGCCTGACTAAACTACCACTTGGTTCAGAAAGAATCCACAGGTTTCCCATTGTCCCAAGGAAAAAGTTCAAAGTACTTTAACTTGAAGACCTTGCACAGTTGGATCTATTTACTTATTTTCCATTACTCCCCAGTACAACTGGGCAGCCCTGTCCTTTGTCTCTACGACACCCTTTCTCTTCACACTTGGCTCCGCTTCAAACTATTCCGTGGCACTCTTTTACATACCCTGCTTTCCTCCCTGTATCTCCAGAAATCTATCCATACTTTATAAAAGGCCCTGGTCAGGTCCTGCCTCCTCTGTGATAATTTCAGCACCACCCCCCCCCTTAGAAGTCCTTTACAGTGATGGTTTCCCTTATTCTCCTGTATTACATACTTTCTTATTCTGTTCTCTGGTTCTGTCAGGTGCTTTTTTCCATGAACTTTTTTGAAGTTAGAAATTGTCTTAAATCTCTTAGAAGCCCCATCTAATACATAGTACAATGTAGGCCTGGATTGTAGTTTTAATCTAAATCAGGAGGGTTTAATTTAATAATGCAGTCACTTTACTCTTTTGAATGGTGAGATTACCTCATAAATATTTTTGTCCTTTTTGTCCTACCTTGAATTATATACATTAAGCCTTGGGACTGACTCTCCTTCAGAGCTCCTGGGATGCTGGCCTCTTGGCTTTCCACTGTTTTAAGGAGTATGTGGGTTTATTCATATAAAGTGATGAAAACAGTGCCTGACATATAGTAAGTGTTCAATAAATGCTAATTGTTATGATTCTATTCCTTCATATCTGCCTGTAGTCTTTCATTTCATCCCTAAAG
The DNA here is from genome assembly GCF_011762595.2 of Tursiops truncatus. NCBI lineage: Eukaryota > Metazoa > Chordata > Mammalia > Artiodactyla > Delphinidae > Tursiops > Tursiops truncatus. Next base: position 21,423,200 of record NC_047043.1, read on the forward strand.
GGTCTGTAACTCCACAGAATGGAAAACTAGGATCACAGTCAAATAAGTAAGAAGATATTTCTTCTGCCATCACAGACAATTGTCATCTATTTTATTATAACTCTATTGTGTGTCAAAAATGACTCAAGGCGGCTTACAAGATATGATAAAATACAAAACTGAAAAAATACAAATCAGTATTAAAGAAGAAAATGCCTAGAAGATCAAGATCATGACAAATTATGGTATGCCAGATAGTTATTCAGGTATGAAAGTGAGATGGTCATTTGCTTACATTGTATTTGGAAGGGGAGAAAATGTCCATTCTTCAAGGAAAGCCTAATAGAGTTAAGATGAATTTCTCCACTGGCCTTCATGTAATTATACAATGTGCTTGATAACAAAAAATTAAAATTAAATTATGTGTTCTCTACAACACCTAGCATATAGTATGTTTTCCAATAAATAAATATTTAGTTCATAGTAGAAGTCTCAGAAAGGCAAATATAAAGATTCTTCTTGGGGTGGAGTGGGGTTAGAAGGAGCAGAGGGTAGAGATAATCAAGTAATTACTGGGTGCCAGAAGAAAAGCTCTTTTTGAGTCTCTTAACTTACCACATTATGGGATGAAGAAACTGAAATTTACACATGTTAAATAGCTTACCCGAGGATCAGGATTTGACCCCACTACTGGATCTCTTAAGCTGGGCCCTGGCAAGATCTGGGAAAGAAAGAACTGTGTAAGTAAAGGTATAGAGGTAGGAAAATGCTCTGTTTGTTCCAATAGATGAACTGGACTGTCTATGGCAGGGAGTTCAGTGAAATAAAAATAAGAAAGTTTATTTGGAATTGGATAACTAGACAGTGGCTGCCCTGAGTACTAGCTTGTGTGTGGATTTAATCATTTAGGCAATGAGGGAATTACAGGAGGTTTTTGATCATGGTAATAAAAATTTGGTTTCGGGGAGAAGATTAATTTGGTAGAGGAGACAAGGTGGTTTGGAAATGAGAGAGACAGCACGCAGAAACTAGGTGAGAAGCTGAAGTATTAGAATAGTGGTATTGTGGAACAGAGCAGTGGTCAGATGAGGAGACAGTATAAAGTAAGGATCCTATGAAACTGGTGACTAGATACGGGCAAGGAAGAAGAGAGACCAGCACTTCCTTAATTGCTGTTGTTAACTTTCCTGTAAGCTACCTAGGGTATGGAGGGAGGAATTTCTGATACACACTCAGCAGTTAGCCATGAATACAAAACATTAAAAAGCTGAACGCCTGATATGATTAACTTGCATCTTTAAAGTCGATTTGGAACCAAAAACTTTTGGGATTTCTGGTGGGGAAATCGGGTCAGAAGATAAGAGCGATCTGGAGTGGGGAGCTTTATTCTAAGGAGAAACAGCGTTTTCCAATGCAGCCAAAAGCACTGTGACTCGGCTCACACTGAACAATGTCTTCAAAATAATCTCCGTCCTTGCACGGAGCCCACATCTAGGCGCTCAGCGTGGGCCCTCTTCTGCGAGCCCTGCAGGTGGCTCCCGCGGAGGCCAGCTGCCGTCCCTGTCCTCGCACGTCCGGACGCCTAGGCCATTCCTCGGGAACCCGGGTAGGGAACGAGGCGCGTGAGTGCGAAGACCACCGCGGGGGTAAGAGCCTCAGAGCTCTGCGCTTTGGCTGTGCTCCCGGAATTTTATGGTGACCGTTGTGTGCTCCAGTTCCCCTCATCAAGGCTGCGATGGCCACTCCTAGAACCACCGGATGGGGTCCCGCGACCACCCCAGACGCCATCTTCCCGCTTCCCCGGGGGCGCTCTGAAGCAAGATCGGCCAAAGAGCTGATCCTACATCTGAGAACTACAATTCCCAGAAACCTCGGAGACTCGCAGTCATCACAGCGCCCAGACTCCATTTCCCAGAAGTCTTAGGACCAATTCCCATCCTCACTGAAAACCTTATGTGACGTCATCGACTTTCTGCTGAAGATTCTAAAGGCTGGCGGGGTGGGCGGTGCCACGCAACGTGATGCGGCGATACCACTGGGCCTCGTTTCTGGATCGTCTTCTAGCCTGAATCTCTGTCACTTCTTTTTCTAAAAAATTGATAAATTAGAGTGAAGCTTCCACCCTTTTCCGTTAGATTTTATTCATTTACCATGTGTTTTCCGTGCCTACTATGTATTAATCCGCTTTTCTGATTTGTGGACTGTGAGATTGAAGATGAGTCACTTTCTTCGCTAAATATTAATTCAGCTCCGTTAAAGAGGCCACGATCCTTCCTCAACATTCTCCCTGCCGCCCAACCCCTCACCCTGACACACACACACAGGCACACACGCTGAAAAGCATAAAGGGATGAAAAGCAAAAAATAAACACTGGTCCCATCACTCAGATAATCCCTGGACATATTAGTAAATGTTCTTTCAGACTTTTTTTCTTCTTATATCTGTGTATCTGCATATGCTAGATATGGAGATGGATTGTGTGTACACGTTTATACATAACAAAAAGTTATAGTTTATACGTAACAAAGGATTTACTATATACATTCATCTTGAACTTTCCCCATGTTAATATTTTCCAAAATAATTTTTAATGGTACTGTCAAAGAACTAATCCTGTCCCTGTATTAGCATTTCTTTTCAGGCTTCCTAAACACCAGTGATTTTATTTAGAACCCCTAACAAATGCTTCAGTCTGCTGTTGTCAAAACAACTTTAAAAATTACTGTTAATTTTATTAGTTGTGATAATGATATTATGGTTATGTTTAAAAGGAAGAAAAAGTCCTACTGGCTAAAAGTACATACTGACGAGACAAATGATGTCTGGGTCTAACTTTAAAATATTCCAGGAATAAATAAAAGGGGAGTCAGGGAGGGATTGCTAAACAAGACTGGCAAATGTTGATTATTGTTTAATCTGGGTGAAGAATACACTGAAGTTCACTTTTCTATTTTGTGTCTATTTGAAATTTTCTGTAATAATTTTTTTTTTAATGTATACCAGCATTCCTCTTGGAGCGGTGTGGCCAGCTAATTCCTTCCAACCTCATGTTCAAGTCATCATTTGACCACTGCCCAAATGAAGAATTTTCACTTCCATTGTCATCTCTGATGCTGACTGATTCCTTTTCCTGGGACCCATCTTCTGACTACTTTTTTCACAGTACATCTGAAACTAAAGTAAGTCTCAACTCTTTACAGAACACTCCTTTTACCTTCATGATCTCCTGCATCTTAGTCTCCTCCTGATCTCCTATGTACATGACTTTGGCATCTGGCTTATAGTTTTCTGCTGTATTTCACGTCTCATTTCATTCTGAGTGACATCATGACAGAGTAACTGCTCAGTAAACATTTGTTGAATCAATTAATGTCCACGTGGATGAATCATCCAGCAAACATTCTGCCTTTTATCTGGAACCCTGGGGTCTTGGCAGGCAGGAATCCCCGCGCTTGTGGGTAATGCAGCATCTGCTGCCCGTGCTTTTCCTCTCACACCGGTGAATCTTATCCTTCCCTTTTTAATTCCTGTTCCAGAAGTCCTCCTCCGCCTTTGCTTTTACAAGGTGCCTGCCATCTGCTCCCCACGCACAACCTTCTGTCCTTCACACTTTCCACGCCCACCACTTAGCTTCTATCCATCCCAACATTGTCAGAGACACCATTTCTTTCTGCCTCCTTTAGAACTTTGCTCTCACACTCTTTCCACTTTTCAATCTCTCCTTTTCTAGTGACTCATTTCATTATCACTTTAAACAAGTCTAGTATGTCTCTCCTATTTAAAAACATCCTCATTAAATTCACATACTGCTTTAGCCACCAAGCTAATTCTCCCCTAGAACTTCCAGAAGGAGTGTGAACCAGCCAATACCTTGAGTTTGGCCTAGTGAAACTGATTTCAAACTTCTGGACTCCAGAACTGTGAAAAGAAGTCTGTTGTTTTAAGGCACCAAGTTTGTGGTAATTCATTATAGCAGCCATAGGAAATGAATACATTCTTCTTTTGCTCTTGCTCTTTCAGGCTCAGGGGTGGTAATGTTTTCCTGCAATTGTTAGACGCTAGTGTTCCACTGTCCTTTGCTGGTTCCCTCTTGGCTAAATTTTCTTCAATTAAACTGCTTGAGTATGGCCCTTAGTTTCTGCCTGGGACTCTGCCTAGAGGTGGAGTGAAGAAAAATATGGACCAAATAAAAAGTGGCCCCTGAAAATACTGTCCTTCACCAATAGACCCACTCCTTGTTTCCTGGTCTTCTTGGGCAATGCTGGGCCATTAGCCTCCCAGAACTGTGGTTCCAGATTTCTCCTGGCCCCAAAGTAATCTGCTCAGAACTACATTGCTCAGAGGCCTCAGTAATGATACATATTTTGGACCTGGACCTTGAGCCTTCATGCTTTCTCAGTAGTCCAAGATCGAGATGAATGCCCCTGTGCAAGGGTGAGTTCATCCATGGCCCAGGCACCTGTCTGAGCCCATCTGAGGCAGAGGTGTGTCCAAGACAGGGTCTAGAATACAGGTTCCATCACACTGTGAGGTCATTCATATCAGTCCCCCTTTCCCTCCCCTCTCCACACCATCCTCTTGAGATGTAAACAAATCCAGAGAGAGGTAAACTCCTTTGACTTTCCTCTTGTCATATTGTTAGGGGAACCACTGACCGAAACAGCTCGTGCTGGCCAGGCCCTATAGTAACCACTTGCATGAGTTATCTTAAAACAGGAGGTCCTGGTAAGGAACTCGGAACTAACAAGCAACCTCCAGATAGTGATCACACATTCTCGGTGCTCTGCATTTGATCTGACGGTATCTATGAATAGATCAAATGAATGGAACAAAGTAGGATCTTCCATGGTTAATGACAAATTCCCAAATAAATTCTGTTCCCTCATATAGGAATCATAGTGGCAAAAGGACAAGAGTCTTTTTGTCCTTTTCAGGCAGACTCTGGTGTTCTCTATTTTGGGATCTCCTTTGAAACAGGAGGACCCTTCACCTGGATATACAAACTTCTTTTCCTTATACTGTGGGAGTGGCTCAGATTCCAACCAAAGCATATCCTATAACCTGAGATCCATTCCTCTCTGCTAGTGTCCACCTCTCTGCTATGGGATCAATAAAATTCCTACATAATGGAAGCCTTGAGAAATTAAAAAATACCAAGATGACATTTCTTCATAGATATTTCAAACCTATGACAGAAAAAAGTCCTGAGATTTAAATGGCTACTTTATCTCCTGAACTCTGTTCTTCACTGTCTGGCATCTTCTTTAAGGAGGTGACAAAATTCTGATGCAGGTCACTGGCATTTATATAAGCAAAAATGACTGAATTTTTTTTTTCACTTGAAGAAAGCTGCAGCACGCACTCCCCCAAACCTTTGTGGGAAGAGTCTTGAACTCCTTTTATATAAATAATGATCAACTTCTGTGCTACCTCCTGTTCTCAGAGCTCCTATTCTCAAGGCCAGGCTAGGAAATTGTCAGTTACTCTTAAAAGAGCAGACCTGATAATTAGACTGTATCTAGAGAAAATATAAGGGCCCATCTCTTTATGGCTAGACCCATATTTATTTCTGGCTCAAATGTTATCTTGACCAGGGTTGCCACAAATGGCCATGCAGGCTGTGGGCTGCCCATCTTCAGAAGTGTCACTCACACTGTCATCTGCTTGTGATATCAGGTGGCCAAGGAAAAGCAAGTAAAATGACCATTATTTTATACAGCCGTTTAATTTCTGTACTTTGGTAAGGAAACAAATTTGACCTTACCTCTCAAAGTTCATGAGAAACCAATTTACAAAACAAGGTAACAGTCAAAATTACATTATGTGTACATCCCCTTCAGTACATTATGTGTACTGAAGAGCTAATCTGTGAGCTTCTAGGAGGAGTCACAAGAAGCTACGAAGGAAATGAGTACTGAAATCTAATCCAGTTGTTCTTTCCAGGGTACACATTAGGAGTTTAAAAAAAGAACTGAAGCCAGGATCCCACTCCCTAGGCCAGTCACTGGGGGTGGGGTCTTGGCAACAGAATTTTATAAAGTTCCTTAAGTGATTCTACTATGTAACTGGGGTTAAATAACACAGGTTTAAGCTGTAGTAGAGGATCTATGTAGTTGTGATAAACTTCTAGAATGTTAAAACATACTAGGAGAGAAAATAGTAGGAAGGTTTAATACTTGTACTGACTTAAGCCATTATATATTACTGAATTATTAATTTGAGGGTACTTTACAATTCTTTTTATTAGGAACCGGTTACTTAAAGAACTTAAATGTGTTAGAACAGGAGCATGATAGATCTCCAGTCTAGTTACTGAAACATAAATGTTTTCTATTGGCAAAACATGCATAAATACATACATTCTAGATGCAACATAGCAAAATGTTGATGTACAATAATCCTATTCAAGAATATATTGTGAATATACAAAACCGAATATAAAACTCCAAACGACCTTTGAAATGACCTACTCCAAATCCCTCATTTCACAGAGGAAACTGAAGCTTAAAATGGCTGAATTTGCCAATGTCACAAAGTTGCTTAACAACGTAATTGGCTTACTTCAGCCCAATGTACTTTCCATTCCACAGCATGACGGTGAAAAATAAAAATATTTTCGGCAGTTTCTCAATCCACCCTGATTCTTCTGTACTTAAAAGGACAAACTAGAGTAAATGCATCCCCTATGTTTATGATGTTCCTAGAAGAGTCATATGCCAGGGTGCAGTCTCTGATGTTTGTTGAGAGCAGAACGATATCTGAAGGCTTTTCCACAATCATTACATCCAAAGGGCTTCTCTCCTGAATGAATTCTCTGATGCTGAATGAGGTAAGTGCTCTGGCTGAAAGTCTTCCTGCATTCATTACAGTTGTAAGGCTTCTCTCCAGTATGAGTATTCTGATGTTCAGTCAGATGAGTGCTCCGGCTAAAGGATTTGTCACATTCATTGCATTTATAGGGTTTCTCTCCAGTGTGAATTCGTTGATGCTGAGCCAGATGGGAGCTCTGGCTAAAGGCCTTTTCACACTTATTACACTGGTAGGGTTTTTCTTCTGTGTGAGTTTTTTGATGTTGAGCCAGAGATGAACAATGTCGAAAGGCTTTGCCACACTTGGCACACTCATAAGGCTTTGCTCCTGTGTGAATTCTCTTATGTTGCGTAAGGTGTATGTTCTGGTTGAAGGCTCGCCCACATTCATTACACTTGTAAGGTCTTTCTCCAGTATGTATTTTCCTATGCTGAATAAGGGATGAGCCATAACTGAAGGTTTTCCCACATTCGTGACACTGATAGGGTTTCTCACCAGTATGAATTCTTTCATGTTTAGCAAGAGATGAACTCCGAATAAAGGCTTTCCCACATTCCTTACATTCATAAGCTTTCTCTTGGGTATGAGTCTTCTGATGTTGATTAAGGTTTGAGAGATAACTGAAAGCCTTTCCACACTCATTGCATTCAAAGGGCTTTTCTCTGGTGTGAATTCTCCGATGCTGAGTAAGGGATGAGCAATAACTGAAGGCCTTTCCACATTCATTACATTTGTAAGGTTTTTCTCCAGTATGAATTTTTAGATGTTGAGCAAGGGATGACCAGTAACTAAAGGATTTCCCACATTCAGCACAATCATAAGGTTTCTCCCCAGTATGTGTTTTCTGATGTTGAGTGAGGTTTGAGTGCTGACTGAAGGCTTTCCCACATTCATTGCATTCATATGGTTTTTCACCAGTATGAATCATATGATGACGTATAAATGTTGAGGGTCCATTGAAAGCCTTCCCACATTCATTACATTTATAGGTTTTCTCTCCAGTATGAATTTTTTGATGTTGAGTAAGGTGTGTGCTCCTGGTAAAGGTTTTATCACATTCGTCACATTTAAAAGGTTTTTCTCCTGTATGAATTTTCTGATGTTCCATAAAGTGGCCTCTCTGGCTAAAGGCTTTTCCACACTCATTACAAGTATATGGTTTCTCACCAGTGTGAATTCTCTGATGCTGAACAAGATGGGTCCTCTGACTAAAGGCTTTCCCACATTCATCACACTTATAGGGTTTCTCTCCAGTGTGAATTCTTTGATGTTGAGTAAGAGAAGGACCCTCAATGAAGCCTTTTCCACACTGATCACATTTATATGGTTTATCTCCAGTATGAATTCTTTGATGGTTTATAAGGTTTTCACTCCGGCTGAAGGCTTTTTCACATTCATTACATTTGTAGGGTTTCTCTCCAGTATGTGTTCTCTGATGGCGAATAAGAGCTGAACAGTAACTAAAAGCTTTCCCACATTCATTGCACTTACAAGATTTCTCTTTTTTAACCGGCTTTAAATTCTGTTTGACGCTTGTTTTGGTAGAGGTCTCTTCTGGAGATACTTCTTTTTGTGTTAAAAGGTCTGAACTCACATTGATGCTTTTTTCAAAGTCATTATTTACATGGTCTCTCTTCAAAGTAGGTACTGTCTTGTCAGTTATTTTTATTTCCCTTGGCAGGGCCTGTTCATTTGCCTGTTGCCTTTCTGGACTGCCTTCAGATTCTCCAGTTTCTAAGACATTGGAACCCCAAGGATCATCCCTTTTGTGCTTTTCTACTATTGCCTCTGGAGATGGCTCTTCTTCAGAAATGTCCAGCTCTGAGACTGATATGCTATTTTCTGGTCTTGTCTCCCAGTCTGAAAGAGAAAATGTCAGTATTCTCTGAATTGAGGGAAAAAAAAAACAGACACAACAACAAAAGTGTTATTGTGGGAATGACCTAATGAAACTAAAAATAAAGCCCTCAGCAAATTCTGAGGATTTTCAAACACAGCCCTATTATTTAGGGAGAAATTTGGAAAGAGCTAAGGAGAACGAGAAATAAAATATGAGAGTAGCAAGAGAATGTCTAATTCAACTTCATAGATAATCTCTAAGAACCAGTAAGGGAACTTCATTTAAGTTGATAGTAAATTTAGAAAGTGACTACAGAGATAGATAAGAGGAGACAGAGATGGACTGAATCTAAAGGAGGCAGTCTGAACTGGGATTCCTTGCCAGTGAACAGCAACAAAAAGTCTAAGAACCATGATTTCAAGACAGGATAAACACAAGACATGACTATGGCTCCATGATTTTTAGCCTAGAAAACGGACAAAATAGTCATATCACTGCTAGAAATGAGAAAGTTGTAAATAGTAGAGGAAGTAATTTAGGTGGAGGAAGAAACCGAGTTCAACACTAGGCATTTTGAGAATTAGGAAGAGAAATGGAAGACTAGACTATAATGGTGTTTGTGGGGGTGGAAGATGCCAAAAGTAGCAGGATAACTAAAATGTTCAAATATAGGACAGAAAATATCAGCTCAAAAGAAGAAGGAAAAGAATAGCTAAAGCCATAAGAATGTATGTGAAAAAAAAGCAGCAATGGAGGAAGATCCTTGAGGATGTTTAGGGTAATGGGACGAATAAAATATACTAATGAAAGAAAGCAGTTTTTCAGCAAGCAAACAAAAGAATATAAGAAACACAGAGCCAAAGTTGTTAAAAAGAAAACGAGAACCAGAAAAGTACATAATCAGGACATAGAGTTACAGTACTCTACTGTCTACTCTGGGATAGTTTGTCTTTTGCCAAGACAAGAAAGATGACAGGGTAGTCAATGCTGGCAGATTCAGTAAAGAAAAAAAGGCTGTGTTTAAAACACCATTTCTTGGACTTCCCTGGTGACGCAGTGGTTAAGAATCCGCCTGCCAGTGCAGGGGACACGGGTTCTAGCCCTGGTCTGGGAAGATCCCACATGCCGTGAAGCAACTAAGCCCATGAACCACAACTACTGAGCCCATGTGCCACAACTACTGAGCCTGTGCTCTAGAGCCCATGAGCCACAACTACTGAGCCCGTGTGCCACAACTACTGAAGCCCACGTGCCTAGAGCCTGTGCTCCACAACAAGAGAAGCCATCGCAATGAGAAGCCTGTGCACCACAACGAAGAGTAGCACCCACTCGCCGCAACTAGAGAAAGCCCGCGTGCAGCAGTGGAGACCCAACGCAGCCAACTTAATAAATTAATTAATTTAAAATAAAATAAAATAAAACAGCATTTCTTTGGTTCCACTGGTAACGGGAAGGTACAGCAGACCCCCAGAGAACCCTGAATCTCCTGTGCTGCCAGCCCAGTCATTGTCACCACCATTATCACTGCAAACATAAGAAGCAAGGCAGGGACCTAGAGCTGCCTACCATCCTCTCCATACCTGGTACCATGGGAAATGGTACAGCATGCATCAGCATGCAGAAGTGCAGGCAGCCTCACAACAGCAGTGCTTCTCCAGCAGGGACAAGACAATTAATGTAACACAAGTTTTGGGGAAAAGCCAATCAGTATAAGAAATGGATATGTTTTCATCAACAAAAATGACACTAAGGATATACTTGTACAGCAGATAGCCATAAAAAATAGCTCCTGGGAAGTACTTCACAGGGAAAAGGATATGGAGACCATAGAGTCGGATGCTGTTAAAGGCAAAAAGAGTGTGGGAGTGACTGATCTCTAGCTCAAGTTGGAGTTCCAGTTGAAAGCAATAAACATGCAACAGACTGTGACCAATATCATACACATTGTCATATTGTCCATGTACTAACCAAAAGAGTTACCAGAATATCAGAGGTGGGGTAATGAATGAAGGATTGGAGAAAATTCCAGAAAGCCAGACTGAACAGCACCATTCCTACTGCAGGAAGCAATTCTCACTTTACTATATGCAAAGTCGAAGGGCACTGACCACAATATTCAGACACCCATGTGCATGGAGAGATAATAGAAGGTGCTGACATCCAGGTTGTAAAAGAACAACATAGACCAGTAAGACAGAATATATATCAGAATACAATCACAATTCTGCAGGGGCCAAGTCACCAAGACAGCCTAAAGAAGAGGATAGGAAAATGACGCAGACAAGGCCCAGGGCCAGTGGCCACCTCAGTGTAACTTTCCAAAAGTTAACAAACTATAAGCACAAGTTAATAAAGTTCTTATTTTTAAAAAATTAGTTTTCTAAAAAAAAAATTAGTTTTCTAAATTGTGTTCCATGAAACCATCTTTTTTTTTTTTTTTTTGGACACACCGCACAGCACGTGGGATCTTAGTTCCCTGACCAGGGATCAAATCCACGCCCCCCTGCATTGGAAGGGAGTAGTTTTAACCACTGGACTGCAAGGGCAGTCCCATGAAACCATCTTTTAAAAGAAAGATTTTAAAGGTGCAATATTAAAAAAAACCGGAATCACGGTTAGGAGGACGGGGGAAAGAAATGTTACATTCTATGCACTCTGTTGGAAATTCATAATTCCCAACTACAAATTAAAAAAAAAAATTCTGAGTGGTACTCCAGTAAGAAACCTGCTAAATTTTAGCTAATCCAGTACTTGCTAAATTTGAACATGGCATGCATTGTTTCTCCCCATAAAAAGGACCCCCTACTCCGACCTCATTAAATCTGGAGATATATTCCTTACCTAGAGTGACTAAATTTGTACATTTTTTCAGGGTCAGATCTTTGAAGAAGTCTCTCTGTGCAGTTTGGGAATTGATGGTTTACAAGAAAGTTATTCAAAATTTCAAGGGCAGTCCAATAAGTGATAGGGTCAGAAGCTACACAATGAGATTAAGACAGGAACAGGTGATGAAGAAATGACGGCTACAGGTATGGAACTCACTTTTGCACAGTTTGGTTGGGAAAGCAAGAAGGCAGACTGGATGGTAGCCAGAAAGATTAACAGTGTTGAGTGAAAGTATTTGGAATTTATTTCTGTTTGAAGGTACTGGGGGTGGAGGCTGTAGATCCAAAAAGAAAACTGTAAGGGTGAAAAGTGGGGTAATAATTATGAGACCAGGGCCCCAAAGGAGGCTGGGAAAGGAGGAATCCAGATTCCATGTTAAGAAGTTGCCTTTAGAAAAAAGCAAGAAGGATAATAACTCCTTTGAAAGGAGTACAAAGTTAGAATACATGTTGAGACATTTACTGTTTTGACAAAGCATAAGAGAGTCCAGGGCTTCCCTGGTGGTGCAGTGGTTGAGAGTCCGCCTGCCGATGCAGGGCACACGGGTTCGTGTCCCGGTCCGGGAGGATCCCACATGCCGCGGAGCGGCTGGGCCCGCGAGCCATGGCCGCTGGGCCTGCGCGTCCGGAACCTGTGCTCCACAACGGGAGAGGCCACAACAGTGAGAGGCCCGTGTACCGCAAAAAAAAAAGAGTCCAGATGCCTTCCCATTCTCCACAGGAGCCACTTTAAAGAGAAGTACATCTACATTTCAGACGTAAAATCCTCTCATCAGGCTGGTGGTTAGTGTCAATAACACTCATCTGCCGGGTATCCATAACTTACCTCCAAGGGCACCTACTGGAATGCTGGGCTCCACAATCCATGGCTCTGTCCCTTGCTCTAACTGGGAAATCACATCAGGTTTGGAAACTTGGAGTCCTGCTCATAGGGGTAAAAAAAGTTACCTGTCTGCACTGAGAGAAAAGTGCTGTATCAGAGTTCAGTCTCATCACTTTGTCTTTAGAGGAAAGGATACATGGACAAATCGGATGGAGTAAAGCATATAAAGCACATATAGCTTCCATGTTATACATTCCCAGATGTGGTATAACTTGGGAACTGATCTGGGTTCAGAAAAATTATTAGTTTGTCCTTCTAGTTGCTAGAGAGTAGAAACCTTTTCAAAACCTTTCAAAGTTTAGGAATCTTTGGTTCCTTAATGGCAAAACTCACCTAAGCACAAGAGCACCCTCCTCCTACACACCCCCAGATAGTAACGCAGAGAAGTCATCCTTACCTATAGAGACCAGATGTGTATAATTTTCCAATGTCACATCCCTGAATAAATCTCTCTGTACAGGATCCAGCTGTTTCCATTCTTCCTGGGTAAAGTCCACTATCACATCCTTGAAGGTCACTGATTCCTGAAATACCAAACATATTTCTGCTTAGCCATAAAGGATTTACCTCAGAAAGGGGTAAAGTTAGCAATACTGACAGAAGTAAGGCAAGCTCTGGGCTATCTGAAAAATGATTTTGATATTTTCTCCTTCGTAAAATGAATATAAAAACAAAACCTGACTCATAGGACTATTGCAAGAATTAAATAAGCAATGTTCAATATTAAATGCTTAATTTAAGGTCTAGAATATAACAAGTGCTCAGTCAATGTTGGCCACTGTTATTGTTGTTATTGATCTTCATAATCATCATCATCATGATCTCTGTGTTCCAAGATATATCAAGTATTAAGAATATACCTATTAACATCAATAATATGTTTTACTACCTGTAAGTGCAAAAACAAAAACGTTTTTGAAAGAATTTGAGGAGGAGACTTACCCTACCACATTTCAAAATATACTAAGTAACATACCAAAATATACCGAAAGAAAAGATAAATTAGAACAGAGTGGTCTAGTATGGAATAAAACTCAATGAAAAACAGAGAAACCCAAAATATAGCCATGTTTATAAGAACTAAATGGGATTAAGCAACTTTCAAATTAGTTTTAAAAAGCTGGATTATTCACTAAATGGTGTCATAACAAATGCTGTCTATTTGAGAAAAGAAACTAAGGTGAGTTCCCTACTTCACAGCATACACAAAAATATCTGCTGGATTAGAGACTGAATTTTAAAGAAAAAGCAAAAATAAAATAGAATAAAAGACAGAAAAATAGTTTTATAAGCTTGATATGTGGAAGGCAAAAATTATAAGACAGAGAGACTGACACATAAAACCACATAAAAATGTAAAACTTCTGTAGAAAACCATAAATAAAATGCAATATTCTGAGTTGCTACAACTAATTAGCAGAAAAAATGAACAACCTACAACAATAACCAACAAAGGCCGACAACCCAAACAGGCAATTCACCCAAACCATTGTTAACAAACCATGAAAAGATGCTCCACTCCAAGAAAAACATAATAAAACAATGAGATACCAGATTAGTGAACACTGCTTAAAGTGCTCATGTGTATTACAGTGGGAACAGGGCCCTAATGCAATCTATCAGGGGGCACTCTGCCAGGATCTATCAAAACTTTAAATACATATATCATTCAATCCAGATTTATAGCTTGTAGGAATTTATTCTTTAGAAACACCTCAGGGTGCAAAGACATATGTAAAAATTTCCTTGCAACATTGTGAGGGGAAAAAAAAAGCAAACTTAAATGTCTATTAATAGGATAGTGGTTAAAGAATTCATGGTACATCCATACTAAAGCAGCTTATGTAGACATTTTAAAAATAAAGTGTCTCTATATGTACTGATTAGGAAATATATATCATATTAAAAATAGCATACATGGTATTATCCCATTTTTATTTTTATGAATAGGAAAGTTTGTATGTAAATGCAGAGAAAAAGCTAAAAGAATACACTACCGAATATTATCAGTGCGACTGTTTAGTGGGACTCTTGAGGCAATGCAGGGGAACTTCCTACTTTTTCTTTATTTATTATGTATTTGAAACTGGGCAAGTGAGTTAATTTTGTTTCAAAATAGATAAATAAATTATTGGGACTTCTACTTCTAACCACGACAGAGCTACTGGACTAGCTCTCCAAGAGTAAACAACTGTAAAACTCAAACTGAAACAAGTGCTTTCGTATTTTTGAACAGCAGACAGAACAGAACTGTGATCCCTGAGAGAAGGGAGACAATCACATGAGCCCCACAGACCCTTCAGTTTCCTGCCTGGAGGCAGAAACTGAGCAAGACACAGTGGTCTCACTGAACTAAGGAAACAAAGGTGGCAGCTCAGGACTACAGAGGCAGGGAATTTGCAGGGTAGATACTAGAGAGAAGGGAGATACAAAGAGGAGGAGCTCCAAAACTCTGGTGTAAATACTATCTCCACAGGCCATATCAAGTTACCAATGTGACATAACTGAACCCAGAGTTAAGAAGACATACGCACAATCAGTTCCCACAAACAGTTCCAGCGCGCTTTAGGAGCAGCAGAAGTTTAGCCTGTGAGGAAAGAGTTAAAGCAGCAAGTCCGGCTTGCCCAATCCTTGCTAATCTCCAGGGACACTTGGATCCATGTTTCTGAACCTTAAACAAGCTCTGAAAACTAATGTTTATATAGTCACCCATTGACGATGTTATTGTGTGCCTGGAGCACTGGGACAGGATGTACCAGACTGTCAGCATTGTTTAAAGTATACATGAAGATTTACGATGCACATGTGGTGCCTAGTTTGAGGTCTGCACCATGGCTGGTCAACAGCAAGTACACGCTGATGTATGTGATCAGCTCCCTTTAAGAACTCTGGACTGTGAGACTCAAGAAGACTTCCCTGGGTAGAGACATTTCTCTGTCTCTATGGACAACAGCTCTAGAGAAAGTACATCTGTGTGATCATCACACAAGGAGGACTTGGAAGCCTGCACCTGATTTCTTTGGATTCTTATAAATATCTTTGTCCTTCTGATGCGTTTTGTATCCTTTGTTGTAATGATCCCTATCCCTGAGTTATGCTGCTGGGTTGGGTGGGTCATCCTAGCATATCACTGAACTAAAGTGTAGTCACAGACCCCATGAAACACAGTCCTAGAATAAGGCTACACTAGGTCAGCCCTAACAAAGCTTACAGTTCAAAACCAAACCTCAAAAGGATCAAGCTGTGGCCAAGATGGGATTAACAGGACTGAATTTACCCTCCTTCATTAAAATAACCAACAAATTCCATACAAAACATATGAAACAACAGTTTCCAAGGCACTGAATCTCAGATAACAAAGAATAGTGATCCCCAAGAATCAGTAAACAAATGAAGTGAGCCCTACAACTGCTCCAGCTTACTACCTTGAGAGTGTCCAGGCAGGGGTGCAGGGAAGGGGAACCCAGGAGCGAACCAGCAGACTCCTTGAACTGAAGAGGTAATGCTGAGAGTTTGGGGAAGTCAAGGCGACTAGAGTTCACACAGAGTACTGTAGGGAAGAGAGCTACAGAGGAAAAAAGCAAGAACTGCAGAAACTCTCCTAACCCCTCCAGACCACATACATTTTTGTTGAGTCTCTGTTTTCCATGGTACTCATTTCACCTTTTTAATATTTAGCAGTTATTTGGTCTATTCAGGTAAAGTATCAAGTTTTGTACTTCTTCTGCTCTCTCATCAGTGGCACATGGCAAGACGTAAGCAAGAAGTTAAGTGGTGAATATATTAGTTAAGCTGGAGAGGCAGAGCTAAGAAAAAAGTGGTTGGCAGATGGGAGCCCAGAATGAACTGCCAACATTGGTTTTCAGCTAAACATAACCCACAGCAAAAGAATACACAATCCCACTCTAACGACTGAAATGACATTTGAGGAAATCCCAACTTACCTGAAAACTAGCTGATGGGAGTGAAGTATGTCCCCCTTGGAGAAGGGCAGACTCTGGAGAAGACAGATCTAGGGGAGGAAAAAGAAACCACAATGAATCCTGTCCAAGTTAGCTGTTCCCAGCAATCCACAAAATCCACTTATTTTTCTATATGAAAACAGCAGGAACTATTTCTGCCATTTGAGAAGCCATTTCCTTCTCAAAATCCAAAAAAAAAAAAAAAAACGTAACTGCTGACTAGGACCCTCGTACTCTCATGGGTAGGCTTAGGAATTAAAGCATTACTTTAAGATTCACAATTTTGCCCCTAGATACTTACAGTCACATGGATCATACAACTCAATCTACATTCCTCATTAAGTGAGGCAAAATATTTCTGCTGCCTTCTCTGCTACATATAAAATATGAATTAATAATCAGATTACTTTCCAAAAGTCTTCCCATGCCCTTTGAAACGTTGCTATTAGTATAAATTACATATCACACCGACATATACTTATCTATATTACCTACCTACCACAGTGTCTAAACTTAAATACACATGGTCAATACTAACTACTGGCAAGAATACAGAGAGATTAGAACTTTTGTACATTGCTGTGGAAGTAAACATTTACCAATCATTTAGAAAAACTGTTTGGCAGTATATACCAAAGCTATACGTACACCTGCCCTATGACTCAGCAATCCCACTCCTGCGCATATATCCAGAGAAATGAGGGGTTACGTCCACCAAAAGACTTGTACAAGACTGTTCACAGCAGGTTTATTTATAATATGCCCAGATTAGAAACAATCCAAATGTCTTTCAGCAGAATGGATAAACTGTGATATAGTCATACAATAGAATATTATCCCACAGTGTAAAAGAATGAGCTCTTGCTTTACCTAACAACACGGATGTATCTCATAAACAATACTGAGCAAAATAAGCCAAACACAAAAGAATGCATACTGGGACTTCCCTGGTGGCGCAGTGGTTAAGAATCCACCTGCCAATGCATGGGAGACGGGTTTCAGCCCTGGTCCTGGAAGATCCTACATGCCGCCGAGCAACTAAGCCCGTGGGCTACAACTACTGAGCCTGTGTTCTAGAGCCCACACGCCACAACTACTGATGCCCATGCGCCGCAACGAGAGAAGCCACCGCAATGAGAAGCCCGCGCACCTCAACGAAGAGTAGCCTCTGCTCGCCACAACTAAAGAAAGCCCATGCACAGTGATGAAGACCCAACGAGCCAAAAATAAATAAATAAATAAAATTTTTAAGAAAAGAATGCATACTGTATGAGTACATTTACAGGCATGCCTCGTTTTATTGTGCTTCACTTTATTTGCACTTCACAGATACCATGTTTGTTTTTACAAATTGAAGGCTTGTGGCAACCCTATGTCGAGCAAGGCTATCAGCACCATTTTTCCAACAGCATTTGCTCACTTCATGTCTCTGTGTCACATTTCGGTAATTCTCGCAATATTTCAAACTTTTTATTATTACTATATTTGTAATGGTGATCTATGATCAGTAATTTTTGATGCTACTACTATAAATTGCTGAAGGCTCAGAAGATGTTTAGCATATTTTAGCAATAACATATAGTTTTAGATTAAGGTATATACTTTTTTTTTTACACATAGTACTATTGCACAATTAATAGACTACAGTATAGTGTAAACATAACTTTTATATGCGCTGGGAAACCAAGAAATTCATGAGATTCAGTTTATTTCAATATCTGATTTACTGCAGTGGTTGGAACTGAACCCACAATATCTCTGAGGTGTGCCTGTATATTAAGTACAAAAACTTAGACTAGTGGTTACCTCTGGAGGGTTACTGACTGAGCAGGCACACAAGAGAGACCTCTGGGGCATTAGAAACATTTCATATCTTAGTGTGGGTAGTGGTTACACTGGCATATAATATATAAAAATTAATCAACTGGTACGCTTAAGATCTGTGCACTTAATGTAGTAACTTACACATCAATAACAAAACAGAAACAAACTTTGCTCTTGGGGAAGTCTATTCAGAGTAATGGTTGACGGGAAAGTCCGATTCTCAGAAAGTAGAGGAAGTAATAAAAGGAACTATTATTCCAGACTTAATTTGACCAGTAATGGAAAACTGTCTTGTAAAAGAAATCTTGAGAAGAAAATGAAGATGTTAGTTGGAGGAAAGTTGAGGAAATGTTGTACATAGGCAGATATGTACCCAAGACTTTAGGAAAATAGAATAAAGAGAAATGTCTTAGGTAAGATGATTTTGATTCCAAGTAACAGAAACCAACAAAACCAACAACAGTAACAGCTATAGAAACCAACTAAGTGCCTGGCAATAGTAAATGCTCAGTAAGTGTTACAAATATTACCATGACTATAAGGGACAGAGGCTCATGAAAGTTAATCCTAACTATACAATCGTGAAAATCCCAAAAAGAAAAAAAAGGCAAAGCCTTAAAATGAAACCATTTGGGCTGATTTAATTCTGAGGAAGTTAGAATTAAAAAGAATATTTATGAAAGATATAAGAGGCAAAGAGCTGAGAAGGGGAGAAGGGATGTCATCAACATGGTGGAATAAGAATTTTCTACCATCTTCCCCACAAAAAACACTGATTTAGACAATCATCCATGGTTGAGAGTGTCTTTGTGGAAGTCCAGGAGTCTAGCACAGAAGTTCCAGCACACCACTGGAACAACAACAACAAAAAATCCAACATGGATGCATTGAAGAGGGTAAGAGGAACAGTTTCATTTTACCAGCATCACCCTCAAGGAGGTACAGCTCAGTGCCAAGGCGGCCTTCTTGGCCTGTGATTTCTCTCACGGAAAAAAGTGAAAGCATGTGAGTGCCCAGGTTCCCCAGCAGTATGGGACACCACCAAAGATATCCACTTCTTTCTCACCTCATCCAGAATACTGAGGTGTCCTAAGAGAATGAGGGGAAGAGAGCAGCTGGGAGAACAGCAGCCGTGGCACTTGGAGGGTATATCAAAGGAACATGGATCCTACTAACCACTTCACAGACTCAATCAGGAAGCCTGACAAAGAGCCACTGGGGATGCTTCACTTGTGGATCCTCCCAACTGCAATGCTCCATGCACCTCTCCTATACACCCTCCCCACAACCTATGGCCAGCTCTCTGTGCACACCCTAATGGTGGCAAGAGGAGCTTTTATATAGCTATGAACACACACAGAAAGCCAGCCTGACTCTGCATGATTTGGAGAAAGCTACCAAAAGCACCTGAGCATTAGCACCACCAAGGAAAAGCAAAGGTGAAGCTGTTAGCACCCAGCCTGGCTTTGCAGGATTAAGAGATGGCATACAATCTTAAGAATCCCCCTCAAGAGGGAACAAAAAGCATGGAGCAGATGTATGCATAGAAGATCTGAGAAAGCCTCAGAATCCCTAACAGAATTGCTGATGGAGGATATTTCTCTCCCAAAGCCAATCAGTAAAGACAGGAGGAGGTGATTTCATCAGTGGTGTTTCTATACACTAAAAAGGAAATATCTGCAAAAGAAATAAAGAAAATAATCCCATTTAGAACAGCATCAAAAACAATAAAAGACTTAGAAATAACTTTCACCAAGGAGATGAAAAATCTGTGGAATGAAAACTATAAGTCATCGATGAAAGAATTTGAAGAAGGCACAAATAAATGGAAAGACATCCTGTGTTCATGGATGAGAAGAATTTCTATTGTTAAACTGTCCATACTACTCAAAGTCATCTGTAGATTAAATGTAATCCCTATCAAAATTCCAATGGCATTTTTCACAGAAATAGAAAAAAAATTCTAAAATTTATATGGAATCAAAAAAGACCCCTAAAAGCCAAAGCAATCCTGACAAAGAAAAACAAAGCTGGAGGCATCAAACTATATTATAAAGCTACAGCAATCAAAACAATATGGTACTGTCATAAAATAGACACAGATACCAATGGAACAGAATTGAGAGCCCAGAAATAAAGTCTCCTATATATGATCAACTAATATTTGACAAGGGACCAAAAATACTTAATGGGGAAAGGACAGTCTCTTCAACAAATGGTGGTGGGAAAACTGGATAATCACATACAAAAGAAGGAAACAGAATCCCTATCTTACACCAATCATGAAAATTAACTTGAAATGGACTAAAGATTTAAACAAGACCTAAAACTGTAAAACTCCTAGAAAACAGGAGGAAAAAGCTACTTGACATCAGTCTTGGCAATGATCTTTTCAATATGACACCAAAAAAACACAAGCAACAAAAGGAAAAAGCAACAAATGGGACTACATCAAACGAAAAACCTTCTTCACAGCTAAAGAAAGCATCAACAGAATGAAAAGATAAGCTATGGAATGGGAGAAAATATTTGCAAATCATATATCTGATAAGAGGTTAATATCCAAAGTGTATAAGGAACTCATACAACTCAACGGCATAAAAACAAATAATCCAGTTTAAAAGTGGGCAGAGAACCTGAATAGATATTTTTCCAAGGAAGACATACAAATGGCCAGTGTATATGAAAAGGTCCTTGATATCACTAATCATCAGGGACATGCAAATCAAAACCACAATGAGATATCACCTCAGACCTGTTAGAATGAATATTATCAAAAAGACAAGAGATAAGTGTTGGTGAGCATGTGGAGAAAAAGGAAACTTTGTCCACTGTTGGTGGGAATGTAAATTGATATAGCCACTATGGAAATATAAATATATACCACATTTTCTTTATCCATTCATCCACTGATGGACACTTAGGTTGCTTTCATGTCTTGGCTCTTGCAAATAATGCTGCAATGAACATGGAGGTGCAGATATCTGAGATAGTGATTTCATTTCCTTTGGATACATACCCAGAAGTGGGATTGCTGAATCATATGGTAGTTCTAGTTTTGATTTCTTAAGGAATCTCCATATTGTTTTTTATAGTGGGTAAACCAATTTACATTCCCACAAACAGTGGGAATGTACATACACATACACATATATAATGCAATATTATTCAGTCATAAAACGGAAGGAAATCCTGTCATTTGGGATAACATGGATGGACTCTGAAGGCATTATGCTAAGTGAAATAAGAGGAAGACAAATACTGCATGATCTCATATGTGGAATCTAAAAGGTCCGAACACAGAAACAAAGAGCAGAATGAGGGTTTTCAGGGGCTGGAGGGTGAGGGAAATGGGGAGATTTTGGATAAAGGGTACAAACTTTAAGTTACAAATAAGTTCTGGAGATCTAACGTACAGTATGGTAATTATTGTTAACAATACAGTATTATACACTTGCAAGTTGCTAAGAGAATAAATCTTAAACATTCTCATCACACACACACCCCACCAAATATGTGTGGTGACCAATGTGGTTAACTAACCTTATTGTGGTAATCATTTTGCAATATATAGGTGGGTCAAATCATAACACTGGACAACTTAAACTTACACAATGTCAGGGTCAATTATATCTCAATAAAGCTGGAAAAAACTTCTCAGCAAAATTTTGTAGCTTTCAGTGTAGAGATCTTGCATATTTTTGTTGGTTTATATTCTTGTTTCATATTTTGGATGCTATTATAAATGGAATTATTATTTTTATTACAATTTCCAATTGCTCATTGGTGATAGAATGAAACAGTTGATTTTTTCATCAAACTTTTTGTTTTGAGATAATTGTAGATACACATGCAGTTGTGAGAAATAAAACAGAGATTCTTTGTATCTTTAGAAAAAAAGAGCTGAGAACAAATATAAGGTATAGCTCAAACCTAAATAATGTTAAGATTTCTAATGATATTAAACAAATCCGAGAAAAAGGACTGTATGATAGCAGCTAGGTTAAACCAAACCTGACTGCATAGCCATACCTACAGAATGTAAAGACAATGACAATGCAGAAAGAAGTCTACAGTGACATATCACAGGGCTCTGTCCTTACCCTGACCTGTTGAATGACATATAGGAAGAAAGAGAAGGAATATTCATTAAATATGCTAGTGACATAAAGTTGGAAAGAACAGTTAAAACACTGAACAACCAAGTTAATATTAATTATTAATTATTCTGACAAGCTGGAACACTTGGCCAAAAAATGTGAACAATCATAATAAATGTGAAGTCCTGACATTAAGGATAAAAAACAAGTCTATTATACAAGGATGACATAAATCTAGTTCACAGCAGTTTATGTAAAAAAGATCTAGGACTAACAGCATAATATCGCTGATTTTTTAAAAAGCAAATACAATCTGATACTAAACAGCAGAAATATCCAAATCAAAAGAAATAGTATGTCACACTTTAAGGTATTTTTCAAAGTACATCTAAATGACTGTTTAGTTTTAGGCAATGCATTTTAAGAAGCATGCTATCATGCAGTAGAGTTTTTAGAGAAGAGGTCTAGATATATCGCATGGAGACCCATCAAAGGAACTGAGGCTATTTTGCTTTGAGAAAAAGAATCTGTGAGTAGGAGTTGTAACAGCTGAATTCACATATCTGAAGGGCAGCAATGTTAAAGAGAGAGCAGTCTCTTGCTTTTGGGGACTAAGAACTAAGATCAACACAGAAGTTACAGGGAAAGGCACTTCTGCCTCATATAAGGAACTAAAAAAAGAAAACACCAACAAGGGAATAGTCTGCACCCAAAATGGAGCTTAATGCCACAATTGTTCAGGCATAGGCTTAACAGATGGTCATCCGCCAAGGATATTTCAGAACTGATTCTTACATTGAAGAGATGATTACCAAGATTTTTTCTGACTGTAAGATTATCATTCTAATTTTTAATAAATAGAAATCATGTGAGGGTCACAGACATTCTGAATCATTACTCCTTTTCATTCCCCAATCCCAAAGCCAAGCAGAATTAACTCTTCCTCCAAGTCTCTCCCTATAATGTAAATAAGAATCTCTCCCTATGATGTAATTGTTTCTTTTCTCGATCGTCATATAAGGTTCCCTCCTTCCACTTCTTCCAGCTCTGTCAAGTATTCAATCTTCATGTCATGGCTGTTCTTTTGCCCCCTTTATCCCACTCTCTCCCAAGTCGTCCCCACTACCTTCCATCTCAGGTGCTCATCCCGTTCCTCTTGAAATCTGGACACCAGGGTTTCCCAAGCAGCGTCCCTCCAGTGGGGTCCTCTCTCTGGAGCCCAGATGTCCGGCACGAGTCTGTGCCCTTACACACAGTGAAGCTGGCTGCCCTAAAAGACACAAGATGGGGTCAGCGGCAACCGTCACAAAATCACACCTCAAGAGTTTTGCACAGTGGCCAAGAGGTCCTTGGAAAAGAGAAGTGCCCGGAGAGAACAGTAAAGAGGCATGTGGCACTCCCGCTGAACAAAAACAGAATGGAGATCGAGTACGCAGGTTCGGCCCCAGATTCCAAAAGACCCCTGGCGCCTACCCTAGAATCTGGGCAGAGGCGCCCACCTACTCGGACGGTTACCTCGGTGCACACTTGTGGGTTCACACCCCCGCGGGCTCAAGAAGACACACCTGTTGCGGAGCGGAAAAGCTGGAAGGTGGACAAACAGGGCGGGGCTCGGCTCGCGTCCTTCCTCCTAGGCCGGAACAAAAGAACAAAGCCCTCCCAGGGATCGGGGCGGAATAGTCCCACACTAAAGGAGGAGAGGGGAGCCCCCTTCGAGGACTCCCCAGCTCCCTCTCGCAGAGGCCGCTTCAAGCGGAGAGAGAGAGGGGTGACGTCACGCGGCCAGAGGGGCTGGCGGTTGCCATAGTGATACCTGGGCTTCCCTCCCGCTAGAGCGATTTTCGCACTCTGATCCCGGGTCCAGAAGCTCTGGGACAATCACCAAACCTAGTGAAGTGAGCCGAAGCAGCTGGACTTTCCCCCTCGCCAAGCTCTTTTCACGCCTACAGCCGGCTTCAACGGCCACTTCCGCTGGTGGGAGAAGAGAACACCCACCCCCCACCCGCTCGCTAGCGTTAAACCGCGCCCCGCGGACACATAGGACTACGATTCCCAGAGTGCTCCACGACGCTAAACTCCATTTCCCAGAAGAAAGCCAACGTATGAAATCCAGTGGAGCGGGGACGAGTGTTGTACCCACTAGTCGTTTGTTCGTACACGTCTCAGGTAAAAGTATGCGTTAGAGCAGTGACTCTCAAGCGTGTGTCACCGGACTGATTTTAAGAATACACATTTACACACATATATAATTTAAAAACGCAAACATTTCACAATGCATAACTTGCCTTTATTACCTGTCCTGCATTGTATTTAGTGTTCTATCCCTTTGTTTAAAAAATTCTAGCCGTGACCCATTATATTGACGCTCAACCACGACTCTCAAATGGAGCCCAACGCCAGTCTGTCGGTGTGTTCTTGGGAGAAAAGAATCCAACAGAAGTAGGTAGGTTTCTGTATTTTTAAATGTGTGGCCCAAGCACTTTACTGTGCTTCAGTGCATCTCCATATTTGTATAGTGGGGCTAAGGTCAAGTCACTCAGCCTGTTGACTGACAAAACACTAAACTTGGAAATCAGGAAGACATGGCCTAAGTGAAACAGGAATGAAAGCTGTGAGAGAACAGTCTGAAATAAAAACATTATATGAAAAGGGATTAAAACACGTGCAAGCATATTTAAAATGCAGGAACATAACTAAAATCGTACTAGAGAAGAACTGAATTGATGCTATGGAAAAGTGAATCAGTTATGTATAGGATATTCTTTTAAAGCTGCATGGTTCAAAAGAAAAAGGTGAATGAAATAGAAGAAAGTGATAGATATAAAGGACAGAGGATGGAAAGCCAACATGTGGATGATTGCCCATCACGAAGGAGAGACCACATGAAATCAGCTATCATTTAACACTTTCTATGTGCCAGACAGTGTTCTAAGTGCTTTACACCTGACTTATTTAATTCTTAAAACAATCTAATGAAGTTGTTCATTATTATTCTTTCTTTACTACAAAGGAAACTAAGGCACAGATGAGTTGAGTAACCTGCCCAAGGTGACATAACCAATAAATGGGGAAGCTAAGACTTGAATGTAGTACTTTGGTCCCAAGCTCCCACTTTTAATCTTTAGCACTAGAATCCCTAGTAAAGAGATGAACAATTTCCTAAGTTTAAGAAAGAATGCATCTCTCATTCACTGCTAGTGGGAGTGCAAGATGTCCTAGTTTAGAAGACAGTTTGGCAGGACAGTCCTTAGTTTCGAAACTAAGCACACTCCTACCATATGATCCAGCAATTGTACTCCTTGGTATTTACCTAAATGAGTTGAAAACTTATGCGCACACGAAAACCTAATTGCTGAAACTTGGAAGCAACCAAGATGTTCTTCAATAGGCGAATGGCTAAACTGCGGTACATCCATACAATGTAATATTATTCAGCAATGAAAAGGAATGAACAATCAAGCTACCAAAAAACTCCACAAAGGAACATTAAATGCAAATTGCTGAGTGAAAAGGCTACATACTGTACAATTCGAACTATATAACATTCTGGAAAAGTCAAAACTATGGAGACAGCAAAGATCAGTGGTTGCTAGGGGTTTGGGGAAGGGAAGGAGGGATGAATGGTTGTAGCACAGGGGATTTTTAGGGCAGTGAAATTATTTTGTATGATATTGTAATGGTGGCTCTATGTCATTATACATTTGTCAAACCCCATAGAATGTCAGACACACAGAGTGAACCCTTAATATAAACTATGGTCTTTAGTCAATAATAATTTATCAATATTTGCTCATCAGTTGTAACAAATGCACCATACTAATGCAAGAATGTTAATAGGGAAAACTAGGGGGAGGGGCAGTGGTGAGAGCATATGGAGTTTTTCTGTAAACCTAAAACTTTTTAAAAAGTGTATTAATTTTAAAAATATGTAAATGTTAAAGGTGCTTCTCTTAAGGTCTCAGCAGGAAATGAGGGATGTGTAGTTAGAAACTGGAAGAAAACTGATTCTTGTTGTAAAGTGGCAGAACTTGGCTGAATTGTGTTCTACAGTTGGGTGAAAAACAACTTGTAAGCAATGAACTTGAATATTTAGCTGAGGAGATTTCCAAGCAAAGAGTGGAAAGTGCATCCTGGTTTCTGTGTGCTATTTATAGCAAAATATGTGAGGAGAGAGACAAATTGAGAAAGGACCTGTTAAGCAAAAGGAGCCATTTTTTTGATCGTTTGGAAAATTTTCAGCTACACCTTATACAAACGAGGCTTTTGATACAAATTGAAATACATATGTATTGAAAAAACATATATATATGTAAAATTTCTGTCCTCAGTGACTTCTCTTTGTAGTTTTAGCAACTGGGTGTACACATAAAAAAAGTAAGCAACCATAGCAAGCAGCATATAGATACTTCCTGAGTGTATATGCAAAATATTGAGTACCTACTATGTGCCGAACACTAATAAGAAACACTCTCTGCATATAAGGTATAATCTAGTGAATAAAAGTCAAAGTTTCTTGAGTTTTTACTTGGCTCCTAGCTCTAGGTACTTTACTTGAATCAACTCATTTAATTAACTCCGGTTACCAAATAGAGAACAGAAAAGGATGGAAATTCACAGAAAACGCATAGGTTAATAATTTAAGATACAACCCTACCTTAATAATGTATCTTTTTGCACAATGGCCATAATTTTGGTAATGACCAGATTTTTTTACTCAAAAAATACATAATGAATATCTTAGTATGTCATCAATAAATATTCATGCATTGAATGCCTTTTAATGGCAGCAAAAGTATTGCATCATATTGATGAATAATTTTTTAAAAGAAAAATATTTACCATAGCTTAGCAGATACACACAAAAAACATATGAAAGCGAACCACTCAATGCATTTACACAAAGCAAACACATCCATATACCCAGCACCCAATCTGAGAACCAAAATCATTGTCAGAATCCCAGAAACTCCTTCCGAGGGTAGTGGGACCTCCCAGTCACTACCTACCAAGGGTAATCATTACCCTGGTTTCTACTGTACAAGGAACATTAATTTCACCTGTTTTTGAACTTTCAAAAGTTGGAAGGCACTATAATATGTGTTTTTTTGTCTGGCTTTTTCCACTCAATATTAGTTAGTGAGATTTAATCCATGTGGTTGTGTGTACTTGTAATTCATTCACTCTCGTGGTGTGGTATTACATTGGGAAAACCTCTCAATATGTCTTTTCTACTGTAGGTGGACATTTGTGTTGTTTCGAGTTTCGGCCTAAAATAATAACTAGACTACTTTGTGTTTCTTACAACTCAACCCTGGCTCTTCCTTTACTGAGATCTATTCTGATATGTTTAAACTTTTTTTCAGTGCAGTAAAAGTTGCAGCTGTGTCCAGTCCTTGTTCCCTGTTACCCTAAAACAAACTCCTGTTGATAAATAATTTTGCTTCAAATGCATCACTAATTGCTTTCTGTTTTGCATATATATATATATATTTAATTTTATTTATTTATTTTTATTTTTGGCTGCCTTGAGCCTTTGTTTCTGCGCGCGGACTTTTCTCTAGTTGCGGTGAGCAGGGGCCACTCTTCGTTGCGGTTCTCGGGCTTCTCATTGGGTGGCCTCTCTTGCTGCAGAAGAGCACTGGCTCCAGGCTGCGTGGGCTTCAATAGTTGTGGCACTCAGGCTCAGTAGTTGTGGCTCACAGGCTCCAGAGCGCAGGCCCAGTAGTTGTGGCGCATGGTCCCAGTTCCTCCGCGGCATGTGGGATCTGCCCGGAACAGGGCTCGAACCCGTGTCCCCTGCACTAGCAGGCAGATTCCCAACCACTGCACCACCAGGGAAGCCCCTGCATATATATATATATATTTTTTTTAAGCACAAGTTTTTCTTTGGTATGTAACTTCAGGCAAAACTAGCGTTCCAAATGACTTAAGGAAAAAAAATATATATATATGCTTGATAAAAATCTATACATCGAATAAAGTGATATGTATAAATTATGGACAGCAATCTTTTATAGTATAATTTCTATCAAAACTGCTTCATGCCTCTCCTGTCAGAGCAGGTCGTCTGCCATAAAACCACTGGACATCTTACGTCTCTCTGTCTTCGTCTCACTCTCTTCTCTACCTCTCCTTCTCCCTCTCCCTCTCGTCCCTCTTCCTCACTTCTCTGTTTAGGCAACGTGGTTTCTCTGTTTGTGATCGTCTTCCTCTTTTCTTAAATCATTAGTAAATAATACCAAGAAGTAGACAAAAGCCAATTACAGTATTGTTTGCACTGGACAGGCTCAGGAAAACACGTGACCCGCAGTTTTGACTCAGATGGAAAAGTAAGAAGGGGGAAAGGAAACATATTTGCGTTGTTTAGATTTCGAGAACATGAACTCCTGTCTTGGCCAAAAATCAAACTAGGATCTTCCTTTTAGAAGGTAGCCAGGTTCCAGGGGCGACAGGAACTCACGAACCATCTATAAATTTTGTTCTTAACGTGACGAGAGCGTGGAAACACACTGTGAAATGCAAACCACGGTGCAAACACAATGGGATTGATGTTCCCTTAGGATTGATGTGGGCTCGGCACTTGGGGACACCAGAGCAAGGGGATGCAAGGAGGCTTTTCTGCATCATTTCCCTCGCCCTTTACTCAGGACGCAAGTCATCGAACTAAGTTCCTCTCTGAAAGCCACTAGCCACTAGCTCTTCAAGGAGCTTCAGTGCCTGAAAGTTTCAAACAAAAGCTACACGTATCAGGCCTAAAACTAGGATGACAGTCTGATTCCACTTCGTTGGGAGGTTAGTTTGGTTCCAGGTGAGGACATTACAGAGGCCTCAAGTTGTCTGGAAAACCTATTGCTGATGCGGTGAGGACACCCCGTTTTAAGGCTCTCGACTCCCGCAGTTGCCCAGCGAGGTTGGCCTCCACGCCAAACTTGCACTTCACCTGAGGGTTTCTATCCAATTTGCAGAGTGCGTTTTCTTGCACTCCAGCTCATTTTTATCCTTTCTTCCCTTTTTGTCCTTACCTTACATCAGCCAGTGAAATTTCTATTTAAGTATTTAACAGCATTCGGTATTACTCGTGTAGTCGTGGCCGAGTGGTTAAGGCGATGGACTAGAAATCCATTGGGGTTTCCCCGCGCAGGTTCGAATCCTGCCGACTACGTTAACTTTAGCGAGCAAAATACGAAGCTTATTACCTGACTATATAGGTTTGTAAGCAACCTCTTTTTCCTTTGCCTCTGTGCACTTCCTTCCTTGGAAACTTGAAAGTATTTCTGGAGTCAACGGATGCCCCTGGTAGGGTTTAGCAACTACCTCCGTGTTCAGTAGATTCAGATCATGGCTGTGAGTATAGATAGGAACCGGTGCACTGGTTCCTTTTTGTCTTTTACCGTAAGGTTGTCACATAGCGCCATGGCCGGCCGCCCCTCTGTGCTGCCTGTTCTGGGAAGTGAGGGACGGACTGGAGTGGACTCAAGGCTAGACTTGGACAGATTCGGCTCGGACGCTGAATCGCATAATGTATGCTTGATAGCAGGAAGCGTAGCCTGCACAGTGACGTAATAAAGACAACAGTGAGCAACTGTATGGAAATTCCTCCAGAGTAGCATACTGTGTTTTCCACATTAGTGCAGTAGTGTATATCTCTACCTGTCATTCTGGAGACCATAGTTCAATTACGCTACACGTTGGCCATTGTCTCTCTTCTAGTTAACCACCAAGGACTGGGGTTCAGGAAGTAACATGAAGAGAGGATGGCCTCTCCACAAATACCAAGTGATACAGCCGGTTTGGTGACAAGTAAAGATTACATCTTGATGTGATGTAAATATATACTATTATGTGTACATATGTACTTAAAAATACATGCATATATACACATTTAAGAGTATATATTTTAAAAGCATATATATGTGTGTGTGTACTTTTCTCTCATGTATATGACAGAGAGAAAAGGAAAAGAAAATGCAGTAATATGCTAAATATGCTAACATTTGGGGACTGGGATAACCAGGAATTCTCTGTATTCTTGTAACTTTTCTGTCACTCTGAAATTATTTCAAAATTAAATTATTTTAAAATAAAAAGTTAAAAGAAAAAAAGACTAATAAAACTATAAATGAAAAATATATTCATTGACATTTAAAAGCACAGATATGCAATTTGAACCGTAGATATAAAAGAGATAAGAAGTAAATTAATGAATAAGAGTTTAGAATTGATGAAGGAATGGGATGCAAACTGCTACAGTGAGCAAGAAAATTCATAACCATGAGAAGAGCTAAATAGAGAGTGCGTGCCTAAAACAGTATTGTTCAATAATGACTATATTTGGGGATATGAAAATAAGATGGTACTATAATTCAAAACAGCAGTAACATGTATGATGGGAAGGTGTGGCCATAATCCAAATTATTCTATGCTCCTTTATAATAATGAATAAGTTCAGAATTAGATGTTCACTCAAAACATGATACATACTTTGGACCAATTGCTGAATGGATGAGTCTTAAAATCAGTATTTTTGTGGGCCATGTTCAAAGCCAAACAGCTTTTCTTTTTAATGAAGGAACATCCTTCCAAAATATAAGAATAAATTTGAAATTTTAATTTAGAATTAATTTTTAACATTTTATAAAATTTAGTCGAATTTAAAAGTTAATATTTTTATGCAGCACTGCCAGACACTAGATTATTTCTTCAGTAATTCTGTTGCACAGTTGAGTGATCAAAGTCCATTCCTTTTCAACTAACATTGAATCTCATTTGTCTCTAACTATTAATTCTTTTCATCATAGACAAAATATTCTTTTTTATTTTTTACAGAGGAAAAAATGATTGATCATAGATAAGAACTATAAGGGCATGGATGAGCAATCAACACAGGCAGTGCTTGAAGGGCCACATCCTTGAGAGAAGGGAAACACATGATATGAGTTGCACAAGAGCTTGCCCTCGAGGGACATGTTCTATTTTGCAGCATTTTAGAATAGACTCCAAGTGGAAAGAAGCAGTTGCCCTGGACTGAGGAGACACTTGTCAGTGTTTGGCTACCAAAATCCATAGGACCTTAGGGTCAAAATTCAGATGATGAGGGAACCACAGAGAAGGAGCTCAAATTTCCATGTATAAATTCTCCTTACAGCATCGGCTAATTCCTAAATTGTACACACACAGGAAGATGTTCCAAAACTCTGTGGGAAAGAGCAGCTGGAAGGCTAATGATCTGTAGAGATTCAGCAGCTGCTTAGTTCTGGAGAACTAAGTTCATACCTCTCCCAGTTGTAGGGAACCCGATAAACACTATCAGCTGTCATTTGAGACTTCAGAAGCATACCTCTTAAGTAGTAAGTGACAAACCCAGCTGTAAGGACCAAACAAGAAGAGCAAGGGCTATGTCTTCAGAGTAAAGAAAAACTAAATAGACCGACCATAACAAAGGCTCAATCTTTGTATATTGCAGAAAGACTACCAGAAAACTCTGAATGTTTGGAAAGAAAGCAATACATGTCTGTATAATCCATAGATCAATGAAGAAAACACAATAGAAGTTTTAAAATACTTTGAGCTGAATGATAATGAAAATATGACACATCATAATTTGTCTAATGTAGCTAAAACTATTTTTAGAAGGAAATTTTTGTCTTTAGTTGCAAGTATTAGAACAAGGAAAAGGTTGGAAATCAGTGATCTAACTCAAGAAGCTATAAAAAATTGGGAACTTAAATGCAAAAAGTAGAAGGAACTATTAAAATAAGTGCAGAAATCAGTAAATGGAAAGCAGACATACATCAGAGAAAATCAACAAAGTAAAAGGTTGGTTCTTTGAAAAAATTGATGAAATAGATAAATCCCAAACAAGAATAACTAATAAAGAAAAGAGTAAGTTAAAACACAAAATACCACAACAGGAAGGAAATAGCTGATATTCATATATATCCTAGATATACTTTATTTGTTTATTTTTTAGATATATTTTAAAAACAAGAATGGTATCATAAACATCTTTATGTCAATATACATGAAGCAGTTAATAAAATGGATGCATTCTTTGAAAAATGCAGTATATCACAAGGGACACAGAAAGCAATAGGAAATCTGAATTGTCTTATGCCTATTAAAAAATTAAATCCATAATTTAAAAAGTCACTCCTATAAACCTCCAGGCCTAGGTAGAATCTCTTGTGAATTCTTCTATACAAATAAGAGATAAATAATATCAATCTTACAGAAACGCTTTCAGAGAATAGAAAATATTCTATATCTTGATCATGGTGATTATTACACAAGTATATGCATAAGTAAAAATTCATCAAACTGTATAATCAAGATTTATGGTCTCTTCAGTATGCAAATTACACCTAAATTTAGAAAATGAGAAAAATTAAAGCAAAGTAAGGATGGTTTAACTCAAACAAAAGTAAGGAGAATTCCTCACTTGCAGCTGTGCATTACAAGACATAATAAAAGGTATTCCTGGATTAAAGAAAAATAAAAGATTTGAAAATTGGAATTAATAGGTGAATTAACATAGTAGCTGGTTTCATGGTCAGTATACGACATATCAAGTGTGTTAATACGTACCAACAACAAACAATTGGAAATTTAAAGTTTCCATTTCAATAGCATCAAAAACAACAACTGTTTAAGAGTAAATCTAATAAAAGTAAATTTAATAAAATAAAAATATAAGTAAAAATCAATCCAAAGAGAAGAAGTAAAATAATGTAAATACTTTCAATCTAAAAGGGGTTAAGAAAGCAGAAATTAGAGAACAAGAACATACTGGCAAAATTAAAAGAAGAGCAAGATGGTAGACTTAAACTTAACTAAATAAATATTATCTTGAATGTAAGTAGACTAACTATTTCAATTAAAAAACGAAGATTGTCATACTGGAAAAAATTTACCCCGAACTACATGTTCTTTATATGGCATACAGTTTAATATATTTGTTTTAAAAAAAAAAAGGATTAAAGTAAAAGAATGTACAAGACATATCAGAACAAGTAACCAAAAAAGGCAGACCAGAACCATTTTAGTGATAATAATGTGGTATTTGTAGACTCTTGAGAAAGTAGCATTACTAGAAATAATGAGGCTATTTCACAACCTCCAGGGTCAATTTAGTAAAAGGATATAACAATTTTATATGCACATAATAACTGCTTCAAAGTATAGAAAACAAAAGATTGGCAGAGCTAAATGGAGAAATACAAAAATCCATAATCATAGTTGAATATTTTAACACTTCTATAGAAATAACTACTGCAACAAACAGACAAAAGTTTAGTCAGAAAATGTTAAGCAATAGGATTAATACTATACCCAACTGAAGAATACCTCTGTTTTTGAGGTATACATGAAACATTTAACAAAATCACCAAATGGTAAGCATAATGCAGGTGTCAACAAATTTCAGAAGATTGAGATCACACAGAATATGTTCTCTGAGCACAGTACAACTAAATAAAAATCAATATCAATAGCATAGATAAATAGAAAATTCCTAAATGTTGCAATATTAAGTAATACAGTGCTAAATAAACCCATGGGTCAAATAAGTTTTTTAAAACTATAAAATATTTTTAACTGAATGATAATGAAAATAAGACATATCACAACTTGTGACATGAAGCCAAAACAGTGCTTAAAGTCGAATTTTTATCTCCAAATTCATATATTAAAAAGAGGGAAAATTGAAATTTAATGATCTAAGCTTTCATCTCAAGAACCTAGCTTAAAAATATAGCTAGGTTTTAGAGTTTAAAAAATTAAACTCTAAAAGTTAGAAGGAAAGAAATAATAAGAGCTGTAATCACTGAAAAAGAGAGGAAAAATAGACAAAATCAACAAAGCAAAAATTCGCTTGTTAGTAAAATTGCTACCCCAAATTGATTTTTTTTAAAAGAAACAAAGAAAAAATAACAAGGATAAAAAGAGGGCAACATTAAAGATCTTACTGATATCAAATTAGAGTCAGAGGATAAAATGAATAGTTTTGGGGAATAACTTTGACAATAGAAGATAAATTACAGGTTTCTATATAAACACAACTTACCAAAGCAGACACAAGAAGAAATGAAAAGTTTAAATAGTCTGAAGTTCATTAAATAACTTAAAAATCATAATTACCTTCTATATTAGTTTACTATGGTTGCCATGACAGAATACCACAGATCAAGTGGCTTAAGCAACAGAAATTAATTTTCTCACAGTTCTGGAGGCTGGAATTCCAAGATCAAGGTGTCCACAGGTTTGGTTTCTCCTGAGGCCTCTTCCCTTGGCTTGCAGATAGTGACCTTCTCTCTGTATCCTCACCTGGTCTTTCCTCTGTGCTTGCTTATCCCTGGCATCTCTTTGTGTGCCCAAATTTCCTCTTCTTATAAGGATACTAGTCAGGTTAAATGAGTGCCCATTTTAACAGCCTCATTTTAACTTAAATAAACTTAATTCCCAACTCTTTTTATGAGGCCGGCAAAATCTTCATACTAAAATCTGAGAAGGTTGTTACTAGAGAGGAAAGTGCAGGTCAAACTTTGTGTTAAGCATTCTAGATGCAAAACCATTAAACAAAATAATAGACATCAGATCCAGTAATATAGAGAGAAGAGTCAAAGTGAAAAGGTAATGCTTGTTTTAGTAATATGAAATTTGTTTTGTATATAAAAATCAATCACTTTAAATTTATTACAAAATGTAAGAGAAGAAACAAAAGATCATATTAGTAGATACAGGAAAAACATTTGAAAAAATTCAATGCCAATCATTAAACATTTCCAGCAGTCTACGAATAGAAAGGAGATTTCTTAATCCCATGATGCATATATACAAAATCCTACATCTATCATCCTAATTATGGTAAATATTTGACACTTTCTCCCAGTTACTGGGACCACGACAATCAGGACCACTATCACCACTGCTATTCAACATTGTATTGGGGGTCTTAGGCCATGAAATAAAATAAGACAAAGAATTAAAAGATATTAAGATTGGAAATGAAGAAATAGGACTGTCATCATTTGCAGATGATATCATTAAGTGCTTGGAAAATCCCCCCAGATATACAAACTATTAGAATTAATAAGAAAAATAGCAAATTTACTAGATACAAAACCCCATATTCAAATATATATTGTATTCATATATACTGGCAAAAATAGACAACTGTTTTGTCATTTACAATAGCAAGAAAACTACCAATATCCTAATAATAAATACAATAATAAATGTAATAAAAATGTGCAAGAGTGCTATATTAAAAACTCCAAATCACTGTGCAGAGAATTTTTAGTAATATCTAAATAAATGAAAAGATACATCATATTCATTGATTGAAAGTCTCAGATTCAATGTATTTGAAATAAAATTCTCAAAGAGTACTTCTGATAGAATTGACAAACTCTCTCTAAAATATATGTGCAGGTGGAAAGAACCTAGAATAGTAAAGGAAATCTTGCAAAGGAAGAACAAATCTGGAGGAGTTTTACCACCACATAACAAGACTTATTCTAAAGCTATAGTGATTAATAAAATATACTATTGACGTAAAGATAAAGAAAGAGATCATTGGAACAAAATAGATATGCTGATACAAAACCACATACATATAACAAAGTGTCACTGCAACTCAAAGGGGAAAATGATAGATTTTTCAAAAGATGGTGCTGGGTCAACTGGATATACAAAGGAAAACAATGTGGACATTGGCCTCTTCTGTAAACTATTCCCTAAATTAATTCAAGATGAATTAAAACCCTAAATGTGCAAGGTAAAATAATAAAATTTACAGAGGAAAACAGGAGACTATCTTCATGAACTTTGGGTTGCCAAGGATTCCCTGTATAATAAGCACAAAAAGCAATGACCATAAAAGATAGGTAAATTATACTTTTTTAAACTTAAGAATTTCAGTACATCCAAAGACACCATTAACAATGTGAAAAGGCACAGAGTGGGAGATGTTTTTAATAAGTACATCTGACAAAAGATTTATGTCTAGACTGTATACAGAACTCCTTAAAATCAGTAAGAAAAAAGACAATAGGTAATAAATCAGATGGTGGGAATCTGGGTAGTATCTCTTCTGATGATGGCTGATAAGCTGGTCACTGTAGGGGTCCTCTTTCAAGGACAGTGTCAATCAGCTCCCTCTCAGCACAATACTGACACATTATTTTTAATTCTCTGGGAAGAACCTCCATTTTTGACAGAACATTTCCGCTTCAGTGTCTGTACAGGGTATAGTAGATGGCCAGTAATCATCTATTTCCATCTCTCCCAAGAGAACCTTCCTGTACTACAGAGGCTAGACGGTTAACACTACATTTTCCTAGCTCCCTTGCAGCTAGGTGTGATTTAAGCTTTTTCTGGGAGTTTTCTAAGGTGGAAATAAGGCACCTTCTAATTCAGTTGTTTTGTGCTAACAAGCATTGTTATGGAAAAATTGGGATTTCCTGCAGAGGAACACAGTTGAGGGGTGTCAGTTGTTTTGCTAATTCATATCTAGGAGCATGGCACACTCCAGAACGTGGAATTCTCAAAGTGTGGTCCCCACACCAACACCAGCAGCAACATTTGGCACCTTGCCTAGAAATGTAAGTTGCTTTCTGACTGTTCTGTGTTTGTCTATTTGTCACCCATTAACCACAGGTCCAAATTAACCACCAGAGTTGTTTACATTTCCTGCTACCACCTCATTTATCTAGCTCTCACACGTCAAGCCAATATTTCTCCTGCCCTAAATAAGCCCAGGGCCAGGTACCAGATAACTAGGGACAGGCCCTATGCCCCCAAACTCCCTGGATTATTAAAATGATCTAATCCTAAACTGTTTACTCTGACTTGCCTTTCCTTTCCTATGGAAATCCCAATAAAGTCTGTAACTTGTGCCTTCCTCTTGCTCTTTTCTGCCTCCTGACCAACACCAGGTACTTCCCCCTGGGGCCCTGAGTAGTTTCTAGAGGAACTGTTTCTAGGGAAACTGTGAGTAACATCAAACCTCTCTTTGGTGGCATTGGCCTCTCCCTGTCTTCTCTCACTCACCTTTGTAAATTAAGACCTGGCTGACTTGCTTTCTGTCATGATAGATAGCTTTCATACTAAATTTTGAGAGCAACTTTCCTAGAGAGAACACTGCTGTTGCAGAAGCCTACAGATATCTGCACTACAGTTCAGGCAATAGACCCCTGAAATCAACGATTTCAGCAGCAGCATTTTGATTTCCTATTTTCTTCATTGTAGACAATGGCAACCTCTCTGGGAGACTATTACTTCAGCGTTGTTTTGGGAATTTCTGCATTAGAAATGATGGTGAATTAGAGGTGAA
The DNA here is from genome assembly GCF_011762595.2 of Tursiops truncatus. NCBI lineage: Eukaryota > Metazoa > Chordata > Mammalia > Artiodactyla > Delphinidae > Tursiops > Tursiops truncatus. The sequence continues at coordinate 21,460,815 of NC_047043.1, forward strand.
TTAGAGCTGGCACCTCCCTTCATCCCTCTGTGCCAAAAAGTTTGTAAGCTTCTGTGTTCTTATTAATCCCCCTTTTGCTTAAAATAGCTTGAGAGTCTTTGTTTCTTAAGTAATTTTTTGACATATAACACAATATTAATGTGGAAAAGTACATAAACCATAATTTACGGCTCAAGAAATTTCCACAAAGTAAACACACCTATGTAGACAGCACCCAGAATGAGAAACAGAACCATTCCCAGCATCTCCAACAGCCCCCCTTATGGCCTTTCTCTGCTTTCAACAATCACCTTTCTGATTTCTAACACCAAAGATTTGTTTTGCCTGGTTTGAACTATATATAAATAAAATCATGAGCTATGTATGCCTTTATGTCTGGCATCACTCCAATAATATGTTGTGAGATTCTCCCAATTTGTGTGCAGTTGAAATCATTTATTCTCATTGCTTTACTATTCCTTTGTATAAAAAGCAATTATTTATCTTTTCTGTTGCTGATGGACTTTGGATTGTTTCCAGTTTGGGACTAAAATGGGTAGAACGATTTTGTTTCATGAAGCTGAACTCAGATTCACTTCTTTTATCTGAATCGATTCTGCCAGGCTATCTTTTTTTTTTTTTCAGTCCATACATGTTAATGGAGAGAAAAATAAACAAGGTTGAAACTTACAAGGATCTCTGTTTATTTTATTGTAAGTGAAAAAAATGATTAAATTCAGTTCATCTTGATTGCAGTCAATTTTTTTGAGGGGGGAGGATCAGATTTTTTTTAAAGCATGAAACGTTCTGTCATTTCTTCAGTGTTTAACTCCCTTCAAACTAGAGTCCCAAAGGAATTTACCTACAATGTTATAGGCTTGTTAAAAATGTGTAGACCAAATAAAAGGGCTGTGATATGACTAAATATGGCAACATCTGTATCACAACTTATATTTTACTTTAAATTTGCAATTAGTTATGTGATAACTTGCCATGAGTTTTGAAGAATGTTTATGTGATTTTCATTTTGAAAGGAAAGACAGTTCAAATAATAGGCTGCTTAGATATGGAATCTGGCTTCTCTACCCAAAACTCGGCTTAATACTCAGAGCAGACTCCCTTTTCCATTAAACCCTGAGGTTTCTTAGGGTTGCTTTTATTTCGGTGGAAAACAATCTCTCCTCATCCCCTGAGCCGCTGCACTCTTCTCTTCACCACTCTGTTCCCTCCGCCTCTTCTGTTTGGACCGCTTGACAGATTCCTCTGTCTTCGGTTTCTCCTCCTCCCCTTCTTTGTCTTCCCCCTTGTCCTCGTCCGTCTTCTTCTAAAAATTAGATTAATACCTCCTAAGCAACCTAGACAAAAATCAGTTTCAGGACTTGGGAAAACATTGTGACTGAGAAACTAAGGGCGAAATATAAGGAGAAAAACAAAAACAAAAACACAACAACCTGTTGCGTTGGTTAACTTTAGAAAGAAATGGCCCCTGCGCGGGCCAAAAATCAAACCAGATTATGAGCCTAAAGCCTTAGCAATAACGTGGCGAGGGAATACCAAGGCAGCTTTCCACGTCATTTTTCGCGCGGTCCACCTGGGACACAAATCAGCGGAAGCAATTTTCTGCTTGGAACCCATTTGGCACAGCGGCCTTCATCCCGGAGCAGACCCTTGGAAGTCCGAACATCCCGGACTAGAAAACGGTTAGGTCCTGACTCTCCCTCGATACGGGCTAGGTTTGGTGCCAGTGCATGGGGATTGCAGACGCTCCCCAGAGGCTGCGCCCCGGAGTGTTATTTGAAGTTTGCTGGTAACGCTAATGCCCACGCGGTGAGGGCGCTATCTCATTCCGGTGTTCTGATTCCAGGGGATGTCCGAGGTTGGCCTCTCTTCCTAATTCTCGTTTCACCTCAGCGTTTCCACTCAGCTCACCAAGGACACGTGTTTGTACCTGCCACGTGATTCCTGTCACTCCACCTTCGCTCCGCAGATGTAGTTGTGGCCGAGTGGTTAAGGCGATGGACTAGAAATCCATTGGGGTCTCCCCGCGCAGGTTCGAATCCTGCCGACTACGGCAAGCTTTTTTCCTCCCTGAATTTATACTTAACCTCTTAAACTGATCAGTTTGACAATCTGAAGTTACCCAGAAAGGAACTCGCTAACCGTTTCTCACCACAATAACGCAAGCTTCTAGACTAAACTTGTCCCGTTCCGGCCCGGACATCACTCAAAACGCACGGAGCTCCTGTCCTGCGATGATTACAACAACAACAACCCAAGCCTTTCTTTGAGCGAAATGCTCAAACCCCCACCTCAGATTTTCTTGTCCACGGAATTACGCCCTATTTGAGAGAACACACACAAAATATATCTCGCTTAGAAAAGTACACTTCATGAAATCCTGACTCACTGCTCCGTTTCCAGGGAGTCGAATCTGAGATATTCCATTTACGATTCTAGTAAGAATCGTCACACCAGCAAGCAAACCAACATTATCTCGCTAGATGACCCAGCCGAGGAGCCTGTGTTACAGGTGAAACAAGAGGTACTCTTCACTAGGTGCTTTTTTTTTTTTAGTATAGTGGTGTGTGCGCTGGTTTGTTACCTGCAATACAGGGGCTCGGTTCCCAGACAGGATATTTAAGTGATTTTTCTGAATTTTGTGGCTCTGACAACCTATTCTTGTTCTTCCACTCAAATGTTAAGTTTCTTCTTTTAACTTATTCTTTTCAAGACAACTAAATGTAATGAAAAAGAAGCGAGCAGAATAAATCATGTGATGAGTAACACAAAAGGAAACTCGTAACTTGACAGGGGAGAAACTTGTCAGATACTCCCTTAATCAGTTGATCATAGTTAGTATTTCAAGTATTAGGACATTCAACATCATGTGCCTCTCTATATGATGAAATGCACAGGACACAACCTAACTAGTGTGGTATTCGTGTTGAAAAGGCATTATCTGAATTTAACTCTCAGAAAACAACAGACGAATTCAAAGTGAGGGGGCATTCTACAAAATATCTGACCTGATTTTTCAAAATGTCAATGAAATGCAAAACAAAGCAAGATTGAGGAACTCGATCCAGATTAAAGGACTAAAGAGACATGTTAGCTGAATGTAGTGTATTTTTCTTAAAATAAAGGATTCACACTATTGGCAAAACATTAACAAGGTGTGTAGATTAAATGAGTTTCAACCCTGATTTTATAATTATTCCATGGTTAGGAAGGAGAAGGTCCATGTTTTAAGAAAATACATAATGAAGTATTTAAGGTAAAGGGACACCTTGTCTAAAATTCACTCAATAGTTAAGAAAAAAGTTATACATATGTAAATCTGTCTATATCTATCAAGAAAAATAAAGCACATATGATAAATTGTTAACATTTGGGGAATCTAGGTAAAGCGTTTATGAAAAATCTCTGTACAACCCTTGCAATTTTTTCATAAATTTGAAATTATATCAAAATAAGTTAGAAAAGGAAAAGAAACAGATAGAACAATAATAAAAATACACTCATGGAAATTAAACCCCAAATACAGTTTGAACATTAGGTGTAACATAGGTGATGAGGAAACTATTAAATATAATATTAGACCTGATGGAAGAATAGTATGCAAAATTCTATAGCAAGCAAGGCAAAAAACATTATTTTTAATGATGACTGATATTTAAGATATAGGTACAAGATGGAAGTATTACACAGTAATATTATGCATGGTTGGAGTGTGTGAATATAATAAAATAATTTTGGGGTCTAATGGTTTTGTATCAGGTGAAAATGAAAAGTGCATTTACATCAGCTTTTCTGTGACATCAGCATCAAAGTTCATAATTAAGAAACACCTGTCTAGACTATAAAAATAAACCTGAAAATTTAATCAACATTTTAATTTAACTATTAATTATTACCATTATGTTATTTAAATGTTAGTATTTATTACAAACTATTAGGTATAAAATAAGCTACAAAGCTATATCATACAACATGGGGAGTATAGCCAATATTTTATTATAAGTGGGGTATAACATTTAAAAATTGTGAATCACACTGTTGTATGCCTGTAACCTATATAATATTGTACAGCATCTATACTTCAATTTAAAAAATTAAATTTAATTTTAAAAACAAAACAAAATGTTAGTGGTTAAAATATTAAAACGTGATACTGTGTAACAGAATTATTCACTAAATTATTTCTTCAGTCACTCTACTTCACATTTGAAGTAATATGTAGATGCCCAATTTCAGCTAAGCTTAACTATTATTTGTCTGTGTTTCTTCTTTTCATTATAGACCATATACAAAATGTATGTGTGTATAACAAGTGGAAATTAAAATTCAAATATTCCATTTGCAGCAAAAATGTAAAAGTCTAGGAATAAATCTAACAGAAGATGTGCAAGAAATCTATATTAAAAACTACAAAATATTGCTGTGGGAATTAAATGGAGGAAAGTACTATGTTTATTTTTCTGGAAGACACAATCTTGTCAAAATGACAACTATTTCCAAATTGATCAACAGATTCCATGAAATCCCAATCAGCCTCCAAATATGTATTTTATGGAAGTTAACTCAGTTTCAAAAACACATTTGGAAATGTAGAGCAAATTAAAAAACAAGAAAATATTGAAGATAGCAAAATTGGAGGAATTACGCAAATATATATAAGACATATGTAATTACTTATAAATCTACAGTAACTAAAATGGTAAGCTATTGGTTATTATATATAAGTAAGTACAAAAACATTATCTTCATCTCTGTATCAACTTGGCCAGGTTGAACTACATTCCCCAGAATTCCTTTTCCTGTGTGTTTCTGGTTGGATAGTCCTCAAGAGATATTCTTGTAGGAAATTTGGAGGGAGAAAGTCAAGTCGAAGCCATTCTGTAGCTCACATTAACTCATCTGCTGACTTGTCATGTGGCAACATTTGGGCCTGCAGCTGCCTCACCTTCCCCTGGATCCTCCTTCACCCGCCTCCTTTCCTGGACCAAATGTGTGTGTTTACCTCCAGGTAAACACACAGGGCTCTGGCTGCTGCTCGACACCTGCACCACCAAGGTCAGGGGCAACCAGAGCTGACACAGGTATCAATCCATTGCATGGGGCTCATCTTCCCTTCTCGACAACCTTCTCTGTGGATTTCGAGCTTCAGCATTATAGAGACTATTTTACCAATCCCTACAAACCTCATACATATATGAAATGTATATATCCATCCTAGTGGTTCTGCTTGTCTTATTGAGCCCTGACTGAAATTTTTACTTTCATATTTTTGCTATTACAAACAATGCTGCAGTGGACATTGTAATCATGTAAATCACCAGCTGTTTCTGCCCTGTTTCCGAGTGGGTCAAAGTGATGATTTCACACAAGCTATCTAATCTCCCACTCTCTCTTCAGTGTGCTTATGAGTATCCAGGACTATTGGAAGACGAGCTGTTCAAAAGCAAGTGTTCAGTGGGGGTTGGAAGTTAGGATCTGACTCCACCTCGGAGTAAGCAAAGTTTGGTTCTAGTTGCAGACCCTCCAGAGCCCAAGCTCAGACCACAGCCTAGTCTCCAGGGCCGGCAGGCATTCGCTCAGAGTTTACTTAATTGACTTGTTTGCTTGAAACACCTATGATCATGCGGTGAGGACTCTCACACAAGCGCTCTCGATCGCGTAGGAGGCATGAGAGGTTGGACTTAAATTAAAAAAAAAAAAAAATGAAACCCTTATTTTACCTGAAGACTTGTATTCAACTCTCAAAACCTACTTTCTTGTATGCTGAGTAATGGTCACCCTGGTTTCCGTTCTTTCTTGTCTATAATTTAAAAAAAAAAACAAAAAACCGTGGGGACATTGTGTAGTCGTGGCCGAGTGGTTAAGGCGATGGACTAGAAATCCATTGGGGTTTCCTCGCGCAGGTTCGAATCCTGCCGACTACGGCAGTCACTTTTTCCAAGTGAAAGTAGTTGGGAATTGCTCCGCCGAGAGAAAATTGAAACGAAACCACAGCTTTGCGAGATCTTGACTAAACTTACTGTGTTCTTTGCCCAGGCCCAAACTCCACAGCTATGGGGAACGGAAGTTATTATTATTTCATTACTTTTTATTAAAATTAAAGGTGTCTTAATAAGTAGAGCCCTAATCATTTTCCCGCCAGCGGAGCCTCCGCACAGTTCTCCGGAGCACCTTGAGTTTCCCTGCCCTCCAAACCCCCTGGAAGCCTATATTTTCAAGACAACTCTTTGTAGTTTTCCTTCCGCAATGGAAAGGAGCCCTGTTTCCTAGCCCAGTCTTCGGTCAGTTAGCAGGGAAATTCCGGGGAATCAATGGTTCAACTGCTTTGCTCTCCTGGATTCGCTGTTTGCAAATCTAGTACAACAAATCGTCAATGAAACCGACGCCATCACTGTCAAAAGAGCAGGCTGTCCTCCCTGGCCTGCAGTTTCAGCTCCGGGGCGGAGGTGGGTGGAGCGAGAGGGCTGAGAGAAGGGCTGGAGCGACACTTGGTTGGTCGCGGACGAGTCCGAGGGAGTTCAGGCTCAAATTTGCCAAAGGTAATCTATAGTAGAACACAAAATCTGTCGGCTAAAAGAACACGAACACTAGTATTTACATTTATTAGGTATCTTTAAGAAGCGAAAATTAACTTCCTCCTCGTTAGTATAGTGGTAAGTATCCCCGCCTGTCACGCGGGAGACCGGGGTTCGATTCCCCGACGGGGAGATAGTGTTGTTTTGTATCTCGTCACGTATTTTAGAATTCCCAACAATCGTGTTGTCACTGCTTAGAATCGAATATTATACACCTTCTTTCTTTAGCATGAAAGCTGCAGAACTCACTCTGGTTAGCGATCTTGAGCAGGTGACCTCAGATTCTGCGGAAGTTGCTGCGGCTTCTTCTGAATTCTGGAGTGTGTTCGGCGATGGCCACTACAGGGCTCTGGGACTGGGAACTGAAATACACGGGGACCCTTCTGCCAGTTCTTCCCAACTACAGCACCCTCCCCCGTTTCCGTCACTTCTAGTCCCGGCTGCTCTAATCAGAAAACATTTCAGCCCATCAAAGCTACTTTAAGGCCCAGAGGGAAATCTAGGTTTAAGTGACACAGGACTGAGAATGCTCATCGAGAGTTAATGAGATTATGGTTGTCTGGCACCTGCCTTCTATTTAAATGCAGAAAGAACTACTGAGGCCAAATGCCAAGATCAAAAATCCCATGTTCAAGACCTCCGTCCTCCTAGACATCAAACTCTGGAATGATGATACCGACCTGGCACAACTGGGGGCCATGTGTGCTCCATCCAGCTGAACTGGCTAGCCTAGGCAACTCGAAATTGGTGCCCTTAGATGCATATAAAAGGTGTGGAGGAAGATGACAGACATGCGGGAAGAGGAGATTCCCAATTTCCAGGGGCATGTGAGGAGTGTCAACATTGCTGCTTTCAACAAGATCCGAAGCTCCAAGTAATGTGTTTGTGACTGTACATCAGACTTTACGAATTAAAGCTTTCTGAAGGGGGGCGGGGAACTCAGGAATGGATAAATAAACTGATGGAACAGAAGAATGCATCCTAAACAGACCGACTTATATAGTCACTTGATTTAAAACAAAGGCCACCCTGCAGTGCACTAGGGAGAGACCGTTCTTTTCAATAAATTGAAATTCAATAAATTGGTGGCTCAATTGGATATTATGGAAATAAATGAATCACGACGTACACAAAACTCTGATGAAATGTATATTTAAACATGAAATAATGCTTCTGAAAGATAACTTAGGATAATATCTTCATGACTTTGGACTATGCAAGAATTTGTAAAACAGAGCACAAAGAACAGTCACCACAAAAGATATATTTATATATTAGACTTCAGCATTGGAAACTACTGTCCACCAGTAAGCAAGTACAAGGCAAATCTTAGAGAAGGTATTTGTATTACATATGCCTAACAGAAGACTGTGTCTAGAATATAGATTCAGATATAGATGCATTGTTATGACTTTGTTAAATTAACAGTTGTTAAGTAGAGCACAGGATGCCAGATGGTGAGTCAGTCAAGTTTCAACAACAGACTACAGAGAAATTGAAATAGAGAAGTTTATTATTCACAGATCCTGGAGGAAGTAGTACACTGCATACTTCAAGGGGCCACATGGGGGAGGTCAAGGCAGAGTATAGACAAAACAGAGCAATAGGACCTGGGGCACATGTTTTTATTAGGGTCCATGGGTGGAGTTCTTTGGGGTTCCCAGACTAAGGCGGGATTGATCAATTCAAACCAAAAGAGAGAGTAAGTTCTTTTGGTAAATTCCAAAGGGGTCTAATCTAAGGGGTACACAAGGGAATGGTCCTGCGCAGGGATGACAGTTGATCACAAGGGCTGTTGGGGAGGTAATATCAGTAACTTACATTTGTTTGAGACTCTGTAGGCCGCTATCTAGGGCATACACTTGCATGACGAGGCTAGTATCAGCTCAAGGTCCCTGCACACCACTTGGCCAAACAAATTGGATGCTAAGGCAGTAATACCATGGAATAGCTTAGCTAAACTCTTGACATGTATAAACACAGATAGACGTGAATAAGAAAAACAAATATGGAAAGGATAGACAATCCATTAGAAAAATGGGCAAAAGAGTTCTACAGGTCCTTCACAAAAGATATATCAAAATAACCAATAAACATACAAAAGGGTGATCTTCATTCATCCTCAGAAAAAGTGAAAAGTAAAACAATTAGATTCCACTATTCTATTTGTTAGAGTTTACCAGAGAAACAAAACCAATAGGATGTGTGAAGGAGATTTATTCTGAGGAATTGGCTCATGTGATTCTGGAGGCTGGCAAGTCCAAAATCTGCAGAGTGAGCAGCAAGCCAGTGACCCAGGAAGAGTTGATGCTGCAGTTCAAGTCTGAAGGCTGACTGTTGGCAGATTTCCCTCTTACAAGGGAGACCAGTCTTTAATTTTATTTTTGCAATTGGATGAGGCCCACCCATATTATGGAGGACGATCTGCTTTACTCAGAATCCACTAATTTAAATGTTACTCTCATCCAAAAACACCCTCAGAGAAACATCACAGAAGCATGGATTAATGGTTGACCACATATCTGGGCACTGTGGTCCAGCAGGTTGACACATAAAATTAACCATCACAAATATTTACCTACTAGAAGGGTTAAAATAAAATAATAGAAGACAGATAATACCAAGCATTATCAACGATGTGGAGCAACTGGACTCTCTCATACATGGTAATATAAATTGGTTCAATCACTTGCAAAATTGTTTTGGCATTACATACTAAAGCTTGAGCATACACAATGACTGCAATCGTGACTCTGCAATTTCGTCCATAAGTGTCTCCACCCAGCAAAAATCCTTGTTTGTATTCACTGAAAAACATATATAAGAATATTCATGGCAACACTATTTATAATAGCCAAAATTGGAAACAATCCAAGTGACTTTGTGGAGGAGGTGGATTTTAGAAATGCCTTGACATCTGGTGCTGATTTTGAAGAGTGGAGATGGTGCAAAGATGCCTGTCAGAACAAGGGGCTTCTGTGACCGAGGAAGCTCAGAATAAGAGTGTCCGGAAGGGGTGAGGACATTCCTGTATTTGGTACCCTGCTGGCTTCTCTTCTGTTCCATCCCGTCCATCTCCTAGCCTTCCTCCTTCTCGTTCTCTCCCTCACTACCCCCTCCTGTTTCTCCTTCCTTTTGTTTTTCCACATATTCTCTGCTCCTACCTGGACCTTTTCTTTCCACTTTCTTCTGCATGGGAATCAAAGTACTGAGTTTCTGAATTCATATTTTGTTTCCTGAATGAACTGTAAAGCCCAGATAAATGTTCACAACCATGTTTAAGTAAGTCGACAAAAAACCAAACAACACAATCAAAAAATGGGCAGAAGATCTAAACAGACGTTTCTCCAAAGAAGACATACAGATGGCCAAAAAGCATATGAGAAGATGCTCGACATCACTAATTATCAGAGAAATGCAAATCAAAACTACAGTGAGGTATCACCTCACTCCAGTCAGAATGGCCTTCATCGAAATGTCTACAAACAATAAATGCTGGAGAGGGTGTGGAGTAAAAGGAACCCTCCTACACTGTTGGTGGGAATGTAAATTGGTACAGCCACTATGGAGAACAGTATGGAGGTTCCTTAAAAAACTAAAAGTAGAACTACCATATGATCCAACAATCCCACTACTGGGCATATATCAGAGGAAACCATAATCCGAAAGGAAACATGCACCCCAATGTTCATTGCAGCACTGTTTTCCATAGCCAAGACATGGAAGTAACCTAAGTGTCCATCAACAGAGGAATGGATAAAGAAGATGTGGTACATATATACAATGGAATATTACTCAGCCATAACAAAGAATGAAATAATACCATTTGCAACAACATAGATGGACCTAGAGATCATCATACTAAGTGAAGGAAGTCAGACAGAGAAAGACAAATATCAAATGATATCACTTATATGTGGAATCTAAAAAAAGGTACAAGTGAACTTATTTAATCTATAGAAACAGAGTCATGGATGTAGAAAAAAACTTATGGTTACCGGGGGAAAGGAGGGGAGCGATACATTGGGAGATTGGGATTGCCATATACACACTACTATATATAAAATAGATACCAATAAGGACCTACTATTTAGCACAAGGAACTCTACTCAATACTCTGTTAACCACTATGGGAAAAGAATCTTAAAAAGGGTGGATATAGGTATATGTATGTATAACTGATTCACTTTGCTGTACAGCAGAAAGTAACACAACACTGTAAATCAACTATACTCAAATAAATTTTTTTTAAGTCGATGGTTCAAATACCATTTTATTGTGCAGTGTTGGGCGAGTCAATTCTCAGTTTCTTCATGTTTAAAATGGTGCTAATATTATCTACCTGATAGGGTTCTATTGGTGATTAAGTGAGATAATCCATGTAATGCCAATTCAATGCCTGGGGCATAGTAAGGCTTCAAAAATTGTAGCTGTTAGAATATATACTGTTTTTTATAAATCTTGAGTTCCCTAGAACAGATAGTAGCAGTGAAAGCACCTCCACCCTAGGAGAGGAAGGAATCTGACTTGGAGGCTGAGTGAATCCAAGTTGGCATGACCTGTAAATAAGGAAAAAGGAACGGCCTTCCTCGATTCAGGATTTGATATCATGCTGACACCGTAGTAGACTTACTCCTCCATCTCAAACTGTCAGTGTTTCAGGAGGACAGGTTATTTGATCCAAGGGAAATAGGTGACGAATGACACAGGGTGAAGGAGACTACAGAGCAGTTTCGGTTGATAGTGGCGGGAAACTATACAAAGGAGCCTTCGTCAGGTGCGGATAAAACCGTAGTCGGCAGGATTTGAACCTGCGCGGGGAAACCCCAATGGATTTCAAGTCCATCGCCTTAACCACTCGGCCACGACTACCTGCTGAAGGCTGCTTCTTGTTAACAGTGTTGAAGGTATAGAGAGCAGCGTGCTATTTAATCGCTGTGAATCAAAACATAGTGAGAGCTATTTTGGTACATAACTATTAGGTCTGGTAACAAAGAATTTCCTATGTCCATTCAGGGCTTCTCACGCTTGGATGAAATAAGTCATCCACGGCAAACTGAAATTCAGCGGAGGAAGATGGAACTCAAAGAATCATTCTGAGACAAAGGGATTCGAATTCTCTATGCACTAGAACTGAGTGTCGCCCTAGTAGCCTCAGACCTGCAAGTGCCAATGGAACTGCAAACGGGCTGGAAGAAATCTGGGGAAATCCGAAATCGTGGGGCCAGTCGCGTTTACTTTTCAGCGTTAAACACTAAAACAGAAATATCTTCAATGGCTTTCAACTGCTTTTACCTTTCCCTGCCTTAAAAGAACTACTTGAAACCGGACTTGAGCCGGGTGCGGGGTGAGAGGGGTGGGGAGGGTCCAGGAACTGAAGGAAAAGATGCTGGGAAGATCTCCAACCCCTCAGGAAAAGTTCACTCCTTTTCGCCTTCCCCAGAGAGGAAAGCCCATAGCCCAGGAGCCTTACGAGGGAGAAGCAGCCTGAGGACATTCTCTATCTCTCTTAACACACAAGGTCGTGAATGCCAGACTAAATCTAGCTGTAGTAATTGGATTGTTTCTGGGTTTAGAGACTTGATTCAGTGAAACACTGTAGAAGTGGCTTCTTTTTTCCTTTTTTTTTTTTAAATGGGGAATTTAGGGCTATAGCTCTGAGTTCTGAGAATTGAAGTACTTTGCCAAAAACACCGTCAAGTAGATTCAGACAGACTTTCAGTTACAAACGGGAGAATGCCTTTCATGGCTGAGGCCCTCAAACTCTTTCATACGTAGAGCTCTCCCATATCTGTTGTCATTTACAACAGGCAAAGAGACAGTTGTTCCTGTAGTGGGTTGAGTTGTGTCACCCAATAAGATATGTTGAAATCCTAATTCGAGATACCTGTGAATATGACTTTATTTGAAAGTAGTCCTTGCCAGTGCAATCAAGTTAAGACGAGGTCATACTGGATTAGGGTGGGCCCTGAATCCAATGACAGCGTCCTTATAAGGAGAGGGAGATTTGAGACATACAGAAAAACAGGCACACAGAGACAGGAGATTGTGTGAAAGGGAGGCAGAGAGTGGAATGATGCAGCTGCAAACCAAGGAGCTACAAGGGTTTCCAGCAACCACCAGAAGCCAGGAGAGAGCCATGAAACAGAGTCTCCTGCAGACCCTCTGGAACCAAACTTGCAGACACCTTGAGTTTGGATTTCTGGCCTCTGGAACTGTGAAAGAATAAATTACTGCTGTTTTAAGCCACCCACTTTGTGGTAATTTGTTAAGACAGCCCTAGGAAGCTAACACTGTTCCCCTCTCCTTATGCTTGGAACAAGATCCTTCTTGCCACGTTAGCACTTCTTAATTCCACCAGCAAGGCTCATGCAAATAGCTACTTCCTTTCATATGGTAAACTCATTTTGAACAAAACTTTCCTCGGGAGGTAATCCAAACTAAAAGAAATCATTTATGTGCAGAGATATTTATGATACTTTTAGTTATAACAATAAAATAATTAAACATTTTCAATAATGGGGAGGGGGATGATTATATAACTTGGAGTATATATATATACCTGGAAGAATATTACCAAGCCATTGAAAATAATATTCTGTAAGAAGTTTTGAATAGCTCAGGGGAGAAGCACAAGATATAATGTTAAATGAAAAGAGTAGGATAAAAAATATATGTGCTATATGACCTCAATTATGTAAAATTTGGGTGGTGGGAGAAAATAAACCAAAGTGTTGCTAGTGTAGTTTCTGGGTTGTGTGATTGAGGGTTATTATTTTTTTCTCTTTGTTTTTCTATGATGTGAAGCAGACATCATTACTCAAGTTTTAAAAGTGAGGAAGCAGAAATAGTGATTTTATTGCTGGGACAAGAAAAACGTAGTCTCTAGATACAAGACTTTTGTATTACTCCGTAATCAAACATTGAGCTCAAGTGGTCATTTTCCAAAGGGACTACTGTTTGCTATAGTGGTGAAACCCAGGACTTTATCTTTGCTTTCTTATGATGCTTGTAAGTTAACAATAAATGTAATTAAAAGAGGTGTAATCTCACAGTGATGAAAAGAGCAGGAGAGCAAATAACAGATGGTAAGAAGCGTTGTTTGCTTTCCAAATTGCAGTAGCATGAGGCAGTTGAGATTTATTCCTTACTCGTGTAAGAGTCCATTGTAGATTTTTGAGTCAGAAAAGAAAAGGGAACACATTTTTGCCCTTGTGCTGATTCAGGGACCCAGCTTCTTCCACCTTAAGGATCTGCTATCTCCTAAGCCTTGTGAAAGTCCATGCTTCTTAAAAGTCTAAAGGGAAACATGTTACTTTTGCATTCATAATCCATTTATTATTACTAATCACACAGTCACACTGAGATGTAAGTTGTCTTGGTAGATACAGATGCTGACTGGGTAGCTTATTCCCATAGACAACTCTGTACTGTGGAAGATGGAACATGAATTTAGGTGAATACTACAATTACCAACAACATTTTGGGAGGTAGAAAGGCGTCGGATAAATAGTAATTGAATTCATAGAGTGACTAAAGCTGAAACCTTACTGTCTGCAAGGTGGAAAGCTAAAAATTATAAAGTTATTAACACCTGTAAAGGATATTACAGATCCTTGGAAAGGCTAATAGGAATTGAAAAAAAAAAAAACATGTAACCTTAGGCTTATTATTCTGGATTGCCCCTCTCTCACAGAGGTCAAAGACAAGACTTTCATTTTAGGGCAAAAATGCTCCAAGATGCTCTTGACTTACAGAGATTAAGCACAGCTGAAGGTGGAGGTGAAGAGCCATACTGAATACTGGGGGATTGAATGAAAGTCTCTCTGGGAGACCCGCAGCTCCTTTTCTGTATTTGTTTCAGAAAGCATGGAAAGCTAACTTTACATAACCTCTGATCCTAAACACTTAGAAGATTAAAGGATTAGTCTCTGAGAAAACTGTCATGGAAAAACTGAACCACAGATATGAACATATCAGGTAACCTGATTGCGGTGGTCTATCATATACAATCATTCTAGAATGGGTACATCTATTGGTATATAGGCTTATAGTACCAATTAGGTTTTGGGGTCTACTTCTTAAATAAGACTGGGCTGCTAAGGGTCACCAGAAATCTGAGGAAAGATACGCACTGAAGGAAAAAAATGGAAGAAAGAGAACATGATGGAAATAGAGACCAGTAAGTAACAGAAAGAAAAAAAAAGTATTATTAATTTTTTCAGAACTAAAAGAACATTTTGCACCTATGGGACAATAATAGTTGCTATTATTTTTGAAAGAGCATCAAGAGAACAAGAACTCTTGAAAATTTTTAAAAACTGTGATGATAGGAAAAAATTTAATAGAAGGGTTGGACGATAAATTTGGAAATGTTTTCCCATAAAAAGGAAGAGAAAAGAAAGATGGAAAATGAGAGGACAGAAGATAAGAAAATTAAAAGGTCATTCTAGGAAGTCCAACAACATCTGATTAAAAGAGTTCCAGGAAAAGACAACAGAGAAAATAAAGGGGTGACAATTATTTATAAAGGCAAAAAAATCCCCAAACCTAAAACATCCACCTATTTATTGCTCCACACAATGAATGAAAAAGACCAAGAATATACCGGAGCGTCTATTTAAGAATGGCATTTAACTTCATCACCACAATGATACCTAAAAGACAAAGGAGTCATGCTCACCAAATTCTAAGATAAAATGATTTCCACTCTAGAAATCTCTAGCTGACCAAACTAAATCATTTATGAAGTTAGAATAAATACCTTTTCAGAAATGCATTATATTTGGTGGTGGGAGGGGATAACCTGGAAGCAGAAACCTCCTGAGGACTTAAATCTGGGTGTCTCTAATGCAGGGAAATCGGAACCCGGGGGGGGGGCGTTGGGGGGAATCACATTCTGGCAGCAGGCCTGTCTGGTAGGGTCTGGAGTCATGGAGGAGACACAACTGCTGTTGCCAGGTGATGTTACATGAGGCAGAGAAGCAGTTACGGTGCGGCCTCTACAAGCTGGAAGTATTTCCTTCCACATACCAGACATCTTTATGCAACACAGGTTGTCTTGGCTGAATGCCGATTTGTCTCCAGGGTTCTTGCTCAGAAGGTTCAAATCCGCACAGCTACGATTTTTTACTCTTAGTAAAGACGTTTGCTCTTCTCCTCAACCCTCGGGTTGGCAATCTGGAGGCTTCCGTCTCCTGCCGTTTCCCTACCCTGCTGCGGAGGCAACGAACCGTCCTGGACAAGTCACGTCCCCTGCTTGACCTCAGGAAAAATTTCCTGCTGAGGAGTTTGGGAGAGTCTCATATTTGCTGCCCTTAAAAGAGGCAGGTCACAGCTTTCTCAGCTAGAACCAAGTTACAAAACCCTGCTTTGAAAACATTCACGCTTTTTTTTATCGTGCTTTACCCTTCGGTCTCCACGAGGTGGAAGCTTTCCGAGAAGCAGAAGCCATCTCTTAGCATCCCGCTTTCTCCCCACTGGGCAACGCCCCACAGGGCCAGGACTGGTTGGCACACCACTTCAGATGAAGTCATCCACAGTTTATATGTCACGAAATTAAACTTCCAAGAGCGTTCCTTGCGTTCGAAGAAGAGAACTCGGGACACAGACTCGGGAGGCAGCGAGCCCCGCCGTTGCTCCAGCAACGCAAGCGGGGAGCGCGGCTCGGCGGATGCCGTGTTGGAGCCGCCGGCCTCTGCGTCTGGGCAGCCTGGCTGACTGCGGCCCAGCGGACAGCCGCCCCGCGAGCTGCAGAAAAGGCAGAGGGGCGCTAAAAAGCAAGGACCTACCGTATCTATCCCTAGAAACCGATTTGCTCTTGGGTTTTGCACTAGGAGTCCTGTGCACGCAAGAAAAGGGACGTGTGCTGTGGAGGCAGATAGAGAAAACAAGGATGAGAAGTTCGGCTTTTCAGAGGGCTTCTTGATTGCAGAACTGAAGCTATATCGTATCAGGGAGGAGCGCTATCACAGCCGGTTGCTGCGGGGTTCCATGGTGTAATGGTTAGCACTCTGGACTCTGAATCCAGCGATCCGAGTTCAAATCTCGGTGGAACCTAAGTGCTTTTACTTTCTAATTAGTTAAATGTATTTACTTATCTTTCCAGTTTTCCTTTTAGGGATGGTTGGCTGGGAGTCCGCGGTTCACATTTCACCTTTTCTTTATAGACTTTAATATACGTGAATAAATGAATATTTATCGTGGTATAATTCATAATTTTAGAGTTTTTCTTCCTTGTGAAAGTTTAAAATGGCCAAGTATACATTCTGCTTTTAAATTATCTTAACCAGATGGGAAGAATTTTCAAATAGAACTTTAAAGACTCAAAGCCAAAACAGAAAATAGCTTTCAAAGTTGTTTTAAAATATTCTAGAAGTAAAGAATTAAGATACAATCACATCCTTATTATTCCTCATTATATTCTAATGAAAATATTTATAAACGTTTGCTGGGAATAAAAGTGTATGATGTCCTTTCTACTGTTATTAGCTAAAGAACGCTTTCATTATATTAATTTCCTTATATTAATTAATTCAATTTTTGTTAATTATTAATATTACATAAAATATAGATAAAATTAACAGTTTTCTCAAATTATTAATTATTGAAGCCCTTGAATATTCATTCACACTTTAACTGATTCATAGTATTTCAGCATGTAAAGCACATTAAGGATATTTTCACTCTATGCTTAATAGCTGGAATTTTTATTCTCATTGCGTCTATTTTTTTTAACTGAATTTTCAATTACCAACAGATGTTATTGAGCAATTTGGAAAAGCAAATTGCTAAAATAAAGGGGGAAAACCACCTGTCGACACCTTTTCTTTCTTTGCTATGTTATTGTGGTTGCTAATACTTCAGCCTAACTGATACTGCATTTTATGAAGACATCAACTGCCTGATTGTAATTTGAAATCTTAACTCCTCAGGAGTTTGTGAAAAGGCCATATTTTCATTTCTACCAATGATACAATTTGTGCAAAGCCCTGCGTGGATGCTATTATCAGAGACTGCTTCCTGGTAGATGTATATCCCTGGGGCCTCAAACCCTTTGTTATAGGTACACGTTTTGTCACCTTCCCTGAGTGCATTTACTTATAAAGCCATGGAAATTTGATGGGTACAGTGAACCTCAGCTGGCACCAGTTCCTAATAAGGATGTCCACAACACTATTTTTAAACATAGGACTCCATAATAAAACATCTACTAATTCACCTCCAAAACTTGAACTCAAAAAATGGAGAAACAACCTAACAAAGTCAACAATTGCTGTAGGCAGCGGGGTCCTCAGGGAGCCACTTCCTGCTTCTATTAGCACAGTGGAATCAGCATGGTAGGTCAGGAAAAGGAGACACTCTGGAACTGAATTCTTACTCTGTGAATGTCTAACTGTAATTTTTGAAATATATAACTGCTTTGTACCTCAGTCTCTTTATATGTAAAAGAAGGTAAGGCATTCTTTACTATGTTTTACCATAGTAAGTACCTTACTTAAGGAAGACACTCCACAAATATTAAAGCTCTCTCTCCCCCTTTTCTTTTCTCTCCTCCTCCCCCTCCTCCTCCTCCTCCTTCGAACAAAGGAAAGAGAAAGAAAGAAAGAAAGAAAGAAAGAAAGAAAGAAAGAAAGAAAGAAAGAAAGAAAGAAAGAAAGAAAGAAAGAAAAAGAAAGAAAGAAAAGGACAGAATGGGGGAAAGGGGACATTTTGGTCTCTTTGGATAAATTCAAGTACAATGATGCTTCCTTCCTAAAAATATTTTTCTTCCCAGCAGAAGCAGCCCATCCTCTATCCCCAAACACTAGCCTATCCTTGCTTTAAAAACAGGTAAAGATCTCACCTGAAGCAGTTACCTTGCATGAGGATATTGATTTTTCTCAAGACCCACCTCTACCACTCCTCTCTGCCTACAGGACTCAGGGAATCAGTACATATTGCTATTTTACATACTGAAAGAATTACAAGATCATGCTAATTCATATCAAAAGAAACCAGAGTAATGTGTGTGGGAGTGCTAGGTCAGGAAAAAAGAAACACAGTGTAGAATTCGATCAAATTTATTGATATGGGTACACTTAATGAAGACTCTGAAGTTAGTGTGTTAGCTAGAATAGCTGGGAGTTATTATAACAGTGTGCTTGGTAGGTTGCCTGCAACCTGAAATCAGTGGAACTACAGTAAATAAAGAAGCCAAGACTTCTTCGGTATAAGGTAGAGAAAGATATCCAATATCCTAAAAGATGCAGGGAACTTGCAATGGATTTGTCACATGTGACACCCTCTCATCCTCCCTCTATTATCTCCCTAGAGGGCTCAAAGGACACTTTCCTCACAAAACCCCCTGAGAAACAGATGGGTGGAGGGAGTGCCAGGGTCCTTGGGAAGCTCTCTAGTACCTGTCCTCTGTAGAAAGGTTTGATGGTAGTACATGCATCCCTAATTTTTTAAAAATTTATTTACCTTTTTGATCCCCTTCCTCCATTTCTCCCACTTCCCCTGGCCCTGCCCTCACCTCTGACAACCACTCATCTGTTCTCTGTATCTATAAGCTTGTTATTTTTTTTTTTTTTTAGATTGGTATTTGTCTTTCCTTTCTGGCTTATTTCACTTAGCATCATGCCCTCAAGGTCCATCCATGTTGTCATAGATGGCAAGGTCTTATTCTTTTTTATGGCTGAATAATATTTCATTATATATGTGTGTGTATGTGTGTATATATACATATATATATATATATACTATAACCTCTTTAATTCCTTCATCCGTCGATGGACACAGGTTGTTTTTATACCTTGTGTTGTAAACAGTGCTTCAATGAACATGGGGGTGCAGATATAATTTTCAAGTTAGTGTTTTCATTTCTTCAGATAAATATCCAGAAGTGAAATTGCTGGATCATATGGTAGTTGTATTTTTAATTTTTTGTGTAACTTCCATACAGTTTGCATAGTGGCTGCACCAACTTACATTCCCATCAACAGTGCACAAGAGGTCCCTTTTCTCCCCATCCTTGCCAACACTTGTTATTTCTTGTTTTCTCAATAATAGCCATCCTAACAGGTGTGAGATGATAGCTCATTGTGGTTTTGATTTGCATTCGTCTGATGACTAATGACATCGAGCATCTTTTCATGTACCTGTTGGCCATATGTACGTCTTCTTTGGAAGACAAAGATCTATTCAGACCTTCTACCCGTTTTAAAATTGGATTGTTTTCTTGCCTTTCAGTTGTATGAGTTCTTTATATATTTTGGATATTAATCCCATATCAGATATATGATTTGCACATATTTCTCCCATTCCAATGGTTTTATGGTTTTAGATTCTTCATTCAAGTCTTTAATTCATTTCAATTTTGACATAGGTCTTGGTGATGATTTTTTGGATTTAACACCACAAGTAAAAGCAACAAAGGCAAAAATAAGCAAGTGGGAGTATCAAATTAAAAAGCTGCTGCACATCAAAGGAGACAAAGATAAACAAAATCAAAAGCCTTAGCCTCCTTCCGTCAGGGCATCCGAATAAGGAGTCATTCCAGTCTGAGGAGGAGGCATTACTTGCCACAACTGCATATTTGTCTAAATGATGCCAAAGAGTAAGAAACTTTGCTTAATACAAGTACATTTTCCGATAGAAAATGTGACACTTTGAAGAGAGCCAAAGTTCTCTACAGCTACTTCCATGAAAGGACTCACTTGTCAAGTAGTCGTGGCCGAGTGGTTAAGGCGATGGACTAGAAATCCATTGGGGTTTCCCCGCGCAGGTTCGAATCCTGCCGACTACGGCACCTTTCCCTATTGAGGCATAGCCAGTTGGGGAAGAATGCTGTTGCCTTACAGAGAGAAACTGGATTGTTCTCCAACCTGGCTCTTTATGGTTGTCGCTGAAAGGCTCCACGATTGCGTCCCAAACAGCGTGGGGTCTTTCTATAACCATTATTATTTTTAAGTAATTACTACTATTATTTTAAAGTAATTTTCCCTAGAAGAGCCAAGGCTTTGGTGATGCCTTGCTGCTTCCTGCAATCAAAACACTCCTTACTAGGCAGCGTTTTCTAAAGAAAAAACTTGGCAGAAACGTTTTCCCCTTATTGGGGCTCTTCTGCAGTCATGTACGTCCTTGTTCACGTACAAAAGGAAACTCCACGAAATCTTGGATCAAATACAAGTGAAAGCCAAGACTCATAGCTATGGTTGCGAATCCAAACTGGGTATTAATAGGCAAACCACTACATAACTAAAGATACTAATTAAGCCATTTTTTGGGTAACCCAACAAAAAGCTTGACGACATTATGCCAGACTGACTTGTCCTGGGGTCCAGGACAGTGGTAAAGAGAGAGGGACTTAAAATGAGGTGAAGTTTTGACTCATTCTGGGCACAGAATTCAGATGCAAAATCCCATTGTATGATTAACATGTTTGGGTTAATGTATTAAAGTGTTAAAGGAATGTTAACCACAGCTGAGCACCTTTCTAGGAATTCCTAGGAAAATTTATCACTACCCTGACAGTTTAATGGAACTTGTCCTCACCTCTCTTGTGGAGATTGGCGCAGTTGTCATACTTTGGTGCATCTCATCCAAGAATGCATCTAATAATTTTTCTTAAACACAGTGCTTTCCATAGTCATTGATTAAATACCAGATTCCTTCCTCTTTCATGTGTCTGTTCAGAGGAATGAAGTACAATAAAAAGCGTTGAGTTGCAAAGTCACATGGGTCAGCGATGCTGAGCTGTGACAAGTCCTCTTTGCTAAGCAGTGCCCGCCTGATGAACATGACTTGGTTTTGTCTACTAAGACCTGGGCTTCCAGAGGATGAACTTCTTTCTTTGCAAAACTCATCATCTCTCATCAAGCTGTCTCTCACATTCAGCATACGGGTTGCTTTGAGAAACTAATAGAATTCTGGAATGTCAAAGCTAATGAAATGTTAAGGCCCTTCTGTGGAAACAATTCCTAACTTTAGAGCTGAGGAAAGTGACTCACATGACATCAATGTACAGAATTTAAAAATAAAAATTTGTTCAAAAAGATACCTTAGAGAAGAGTGTTGATAGTATAAGCAGAAATTCCTCTCATTCTGGACACTTCTTTCTGTAGGAGCCTATGGAGAATGAAGCTTCGGTTCTGGGGGCTGGAATAGAGATCCTGAGCCAGGACTGGCCATTACACAGAATCTTGCTTTGTGGAGTATCAGCCTGTGATCTGGTTTCCAAATACTGCTTAGGATTCTAGAAGGGGTTCTTCTCTCTTTACTTTTAAATCGCTGAAATTTCTTATAAACAAGGAAAATAAAACCAAAACCGAAACACACTGGTGAACAGTGAAACAAAAACCAGAGTTACAGCAACTGCAACAGAGGATGTAAGTAAGGAAGTACATTTCCAATAGAAATAAATGTGAGCCACTGACATAATTTAAAATTTTCTAGTAGTCATATTAAAAAGTAAAAGGAGACAAGCATAATTCATTTTAATGATGTATTTTATTTAATCCAATATATCCAAAATATCATTTCAACATGTAAGCAATATTAAAAATTGACAGTGTGATATTTCACGTGTTTTTTTTTTCATACAAAATCTTCAAAGTGTGGTGTGTATTTTGCAGTAAGAGCTCGTCCCAAGTAGGACCAAGTGCCCAATAGTCACATGTCTCAAGTGGCTAAAGTATTGGACATCACAGATCTAGAGTGTGTAGAGGGCATAGAACTGAGTTGGTAGAAGACTGAAACCAAGGGAGGGTCTACACTGCAAACAATAGGCTACAGTCCAAGATAGAAGTCTTCTTGGCATGCACTTCTCCGTGCTTTTGGGACTCGTGCTGCTGTAACACCCAGTAACTAAACTTGCTATTTCAGGGAGCTCTTCCTTACCTCCCTCAGGAGTGTCTGCGGAAGCCCAGCGAGTGCTGTTCCCAGCTCCTCTTCCAGCGCGGAAGGCCGCACCTGGCCCAGTGTGGTGGACAGCTCCTGTTTCAGTATCGTGGGCACTGTCAGCCCACCGAAGATTCTATTTCTAGGAAGGCAGAGGCCGGGAAGTCCACGAGCCTCCTTCACTCATGTCTCTTTTCTTTTCATTTGTTTCAGTTTTGGGGATCATTCGTCTCTGATTGGCTGATTTGCTGTCCTTAAAGCCAAGGTAGAGTTCCTCAACTGTAAAATTGATTATTAGCTTCTCCAATGTTGTCACTCTCAGGTCCTTCACCTCCTGAAATCCTGTGCATTCTTAAAGATTGCCTCCCCACGTCTCCTACTTTGAAAAGTCCTCAAGTTCATCCTTCATTCCCCTCCTTCTGTGCTGCTTATGGTGTCTTTACCATAACATTGTTTAAGAAAATGCAACAGTAATATTAGTGCTTCCATATTTCTTGTTTATAAGTCTTATATGAAACTACTTCTATATTTATCATGCATTCTGCCTGCTAGCATGTGTATTTTTGAAGAAATGAACTGTTTAAGTCTTATCTTAATCCTCCAAGCCCAGGTAGTCAGTTATTAAATCACTTTAAATGATGTAAACTAATGTAGTAGAAACTAACCCCATTTATGAATTGAACTGGTGTGTGTTCTTTAAATAATATGTTCCTTTAGTGCATCCTTTCATCTCTTTTGTTTTCTTGGCACCATCTAAAAGTCTCAATAAAGTAGATGGTCAATTAATCCATCATTTTTCCTTATATATGTTATTAATCTTTTATATTTCCTGTGCTACACCTGTTAGTCTTTCAGAATCAACAGAACATCCTAAATTAAGTGCTATTTATGAGCTATCTTTGACTTTGAAAAGGAAAGTGGCACCTCTACATGGAAATTGTAGTAAACACTCAGTAAAAACACAGAATTCAGAATAATCATTAAGACTTAAGAGAGCCAATGTTGTCTAGCATCTGTCTCCTTTTGCATGCTACCTTCTTCAACAAGAAAGGGAGAATATCACAAATCAAGGGCTTCTTCTCAGTGGAGATCTTAGAGTAGGGGTTGAAAAGTAAATGAAATATCCTCTGGTTGAAAAAGAACAAGGTTCCATTCCACTGTGTAGGACCTACATATGTTTAATTCTAGTGTCCCAAATGAGTACCGTGAGAAGCCCACACCCATGATCCCTCTGAAAAAGGTGAGAGACGCTCTAAGAACTGGTTTGACCGGCATTTTAGCTTCAGGCATGGGTGCACTTTGGCCTCCTAACTTACAAAATTGAGGTTAATGACTCACATAGCCATATTTCAAAGATGATATTTCTTCAGCAACTTTGTACTTAATTACAGTTTAGTAATGGTTAAGCTTATTAGTTAAAATTAGGTCTTGTAACATAAAGGAGACTCTTCAATGTAGAGGGTTCTCAGCCTTGTGTCTGTGTTCTCAAACAGTATTTGTGAATCCCTGGTATGGTTTCTACAGTTGTTAGCTTTGTGTCAGGGCCATCTCTCTGTGAGAGGGTGAACAAATTTTATTTTACAGACCGTGGGATTTTGAGCCAAAAAATAATTTAAGAGTCTCTGTCTTACTAACTTCATGACCACTGAATGAGAAGAATTTGTTAGCTCTATTTTGTTGTTTGGGAAATACATAAAATGACTATGAAAAGATATGTGGGCTCCAAACAAATTCCTTCTCACTTTTGTAACAGATTTATCTGACATGAACCCAATATCTGTCTTCCCAGTGACAAATTCACACTTACCACTATACTGGGAAAGAAAGTTTTATTGAAAATCATTATGCTCACTGCCATGCCTTTGTATATTTCTAATGTCCACAGACCAAAACAGGCACACGTCCATCTAAAGCAAATAATTTTCAAAGCCTTGCCTGACCCATGTTGCTAAGGGCATTGACAAAGTTTTTCTTTTTCTTTACATTTCACTATCACATTGATCCTGAGAACAAATAGGCAGTATCTTAATCTAGTTCACAAGCCACCTCTTGTACATAGAAAAGACATGGACTGGTACTCTCTTCTATTCAGCACCTTCAAGTCCCATTCACCTAAAATTACAAATTTCAATTTTATTTATGCTTTCCATCTTATCTCTGTCATCATGCTGTCAGTATTAGGCAGTTTCTTCAAACTGTCCCTGTGTGGGCTATATTTATTTTCCCTCTATGGAGTATTCTGCCTAATGGACTTGAATCACAAGGGCAGGGGTCATGCTCTTTGCCTTGTTAACTTTGTGTTATTACACCCCCGTCAATATGGTTAATTCCATTCAGAAATGGGGTTTTATCATATCATGAACCATATGAAAGAGACTTTTTAATTAAGGTGGTTAATTAACCATTAAGGTGGTTCCCAGAAGTAATGATTAGCACTCTGGTCTCTGAATCCAGCCATCTTGAGTTTAAAGAAGCTGTTTATTTCACAGCTTTGTTTCCCTGTTGTCAGGAGTTCATTGTCTACAAAAACCATACTAAGCAATTTTATTCCTGACCTCTCTCAGCACTTAATATCTGTATCTAGGAGGCTTCAGACAGCCTCATCATGTTTCACAGGGAAAGAAAGGGGTCAAAAATAAATACATTCATTTAAAATAGCATCAAAAGGAATAAAATATTCAGGAATAAATTTAACAAAAGAAGTGCAAAACTTATACTCTGAAAACTACAAAACATTGCTGAAATGAATGGACATCTAAATAAAGAGGAATATATCTCATGTTCATAGACTGGATCTTAAATTAACATTGTTAAGATGGCAATTTTCCTCCAAATCGTTCTACAGATTCAATTCAATTCCCTTCAGAATCCCAACTGACCTTTTTGTGGGAATTGATGACTTGATTTAAAATTCACATGGAATTTCAAGGGACCTGGAATATCCAGAACAATCTTGAAAAGAAGAAAAAAGTAAGAGGACTTGTACTTCTCAATTTCAAAACTAACTACAAGGCAATGATAATCAAGACAGTGTCATAATGGTGTAAGGATAAGCATCTAGATCAAAGGGATAGAACTGAGAGTCCAGAAATAAAGTCATATGTCTATGGTCAACTGATTTTTTTAAGGGTGCCAAGACCATTCAGTAGGGAAAGAATAGTCTTTTCAACAAATGGTGCTGGGAAAACTATGTAACTACATGCAAAAGAACGAAGTTAGATCCTTACCTCATACAATTTACATAAATTAACTCAAAATGAATCAAAGACATAATGTAAGAGGTAATATTATAAAACTCTTAGAAGGAAACATAGGAGTAAATCTTCATAACCTCAGATTTGGCAGTGGATTCTTAGATATGACAGCAAAAACACAAATAACAAAAAATGATTGATAAATTAGACTTCTTAAAAGTTACAAACTTTTGTGCTTCAAAAGGCACTATCAGGAAAGCGAAAAGACAACACAAAGAATGGAAGAAAATATTTTCAAATCATATATCTGATAAGGGACTTGCATCTAGCTTATACAAAGGACTCTTACAACTCAAGACAAATAACCCATTTAAAAATGGGCAAAGATATAGGGGTTCCACAAGAAATAGAGAAAACGAAAGAGACTGCGAAAATATTTGAAGAGATTATAGTTGAAAACTTCCCTAATATGGGAAAGGAAATAGTTAATCAAGTCCAGGAAGCACAGAGAGTCCCATACAGAATAAATCCAAGGAGAAACACACCAAGACACATATTAATCAAACTGTCAAAAATTAAATACAAAGAAAACATATTAAAAGCAGCAAGGGAAAAACAACAAATAACACACAAGGGAATCCCCATAAGGTTAACAGCTGATCTTTCAGCAGAAACTCTGCAAGCCAGAAGGGACTGGCAGGACATATTTAAAGTGATGAAGGAGAAAAACCTACAACCAAAATTACTCTACCCAGCAAGGATCTCATTCAGATTTGATGGAGAAATTAAAACCTTTACAGACAAGCAAAAGCTAAGAGAGTTCAGCACCACCAAACCAGCTTTACAACAAATGCTAAAGGACCTTCTCTAGGCAAGAAACACAAGAGAAGGAAAAGACCTACAATAACAAACCCAAAACAATTAAGAAAATGGGAATAGGAACATACATATCGATAATCACCTTAAATGTAAATGGACTAAATGCTCCCACCAAAAGACACAGACTGGTTGAATGGATACAAAAACAAGGCCCATATATATGCTGTCTACAAGAGACCCATTTCAGACCTAGAGACACATACAGACTGAAAGTGAGGGGATGGAAAAAGATATTCCATGCAAATGGAAACCAAAAGAAAGCTGGAGTAGCAATTCTCATATCAGACAAAATAGACTTTAAAATAAAGACTATTACACGAGACAAAGAAGGACACTACATAATGATCAATGGATCGATTCAAGAAGGAGATATAACAATTGTAAATATTTATGGACCCAACATAGGAGCACCTCAATACATAAGGCAAATACTGACAGCCATAAAAGGGGAAATCGACAGTAACACATTCATAGTAGGGGACTTTAACACCCCACTTTCACCAATGGACAGATCATCCAAAATGAAAATAAATAAGGAAACACAAGCTTTAAATGATACATTAAACAAGATGGACTTAATTGATATTTATAGGACATTCCATCCAAAAAAAGCAGAATACACATTTTTCTCAAGTGCTCATGGAACATTCTCCAGGATAGATCATATCATGGGTCACAAATCAAGCCTTGGTAAATTTAAGAAAATTGAAATTCTATCAAGTATCTTTTCTGACCACAATGCTATAAGACTAGATATCAGTTACAGGAAAAGATCTGTAAAAAATACAAACACATGGAGGCTAAACAATACACTACTTAATAACGAAGTGATCACTGATGAAATCAAAGAGGAAATCAAAAAATACCTAGAAACAAATGACAATGGAGACACGACGACCCAAAACCTACAGGATGCAGCAAAAGCAGTTCTAAGAGGGAAGTTTATAGCAAAAAATTCCTACCTTAAGAAAGAGGAAACACCTCGAATAAACAACCTAACCTTGCACCTAAAGCAATTAGAGAAAGAAGAACAAAAAAAACCCAAAATTAGCAGAAGGAAAGACATCATAAAGATCAGATCAGAAATAAATGAAAAAGAAATGAAGGAAACGATAGCAAAGATCAATAAAACTAAAAGCTGGTTCTTTGAGAAGATAAACAAAATTGATAAACCATTAGCCAGACTCATCAAGAAAAAAAGGGAGAAGACTCAAATCAATAGAATTAGAAATGAAAAAGGAAAAGTAAAAACTGACACTGCAGAAATACAAAAGATCATGAGAGATTACTACAAGCAACTCTATGCCAATAAAATGCACAACCTGGAAGAAATGGACAAATTCTTAGAAAAGCACAACCTGCCAAGACTGAATCAGGAAGAAATAGAAAATATGAACAGACCAATCACAAGCATTGAAATTGAAACTGTGATTAAAAATCTTCCAACAAACAAAAGCCCAGGACCAGATGGCTTCACAGGTGAATTCTATCAAACATTTAGAGAAGAGCTAACACCTATCCTTCTCAAACTCTTCCAAAATATAGCAGAGGGAGGAACACTCCCAAACTCATTCTACGAGGCCACCATCACCCTGATGCCAAAACCAGACAAGGATGTCACAAAGAAAGAAAACTACAGGCCAATATCACTGATGAACATAGATGCAAAAATCCTCAACAAAATACTAGTAAACAGAATCCAACAGCACATTAAAAGGATCATACACCATGATCAAATGGGGTTTATTCCAGGAATGCAAGAATTCTTCAATATATGCAAATCAATCAACATGATACACCATATTAACAAATTGAAGGAGAAAAACCATATGATCATCTCAGTAGATGCAGAGGAAGCTTTCGACAATATTCAACACCATTTATGATAAAAACCCTGCAGAAAGTATGCATAGAGGGAACTTTCCTCAACATAATAAAAGCCATATATGACAAACCTACAGCCAGCATCGTCCTCAATGGTGAAAAACTGAAAGCATTTCCACTAAGATCAGGAACAAGACAAGGTTGCCCACTCTCACCACTCTTATTCAACATAGTTCTGGAAGTTTTAGCCACAGCAATCAGAGAAGAAAAGAAAATAAAAGGAATCCAAATCGGAAAAGAAGAAGTAAAGCTGTCACTGTTTGCAGATGACATGATACTCTACATAGAGAATCCAAAAGATGCTACCAGAAAACTACTAGAGCTAATCAATGAATTTGGTAAAGTAGCAGGATACAAAATTAATGCACAGAAATCTCTGGCATTCCTATATACTAGTGATGAAAAATCTCAAAGTGAACTCAATAAAACACTCCCATTTACCATTGCAACAAAAATAATAAAATATCTAGGAATAAACCTACCTAAGGAGACAAAAGACCTGTATGTAGAAAATTATAAGACACTGATGAAAGAAATTAAAGATGATACAAATAGATGGAGAGATATACCATGTTCTTGGATTGGAAGAATCAACATTGTGAAAATGACTCTACTACCCAAAGCAATCTACAGATTTAATGCAATCCCTCTCAAACTACCACTGGCATTTTTCACAGAACTAGAACAAAAAATTTCACAATTTGTATGGAAACACAAAAGACCCCGAATAGCCAAAGCAATCTTGAGAACGAAAAACGGAGCTGGAGGAGTCAGGCTCCCTGACTTCAGACTATACTACAAAGCTACAGTAATCAAGACAGTATGGTACTGGCACAAAAACAGAAATATAGATCAATGGAACAGGATAGAAAGCCCAGAGATAAACACATGCACATATGGTCACCTTATCTTTGATAAAGGAGGCAGGAATGTACAGTGGAGAAAGGACAGCCTCTTCAATAAGGTGCTGGGAAAACTGGACAGGTACATGTAAAAGTATGAGATTAGATCACTCCCTAACACCATACACAAAAATAAGCTCAAAATGGATTAAAGACCTAAATGTAAGGCCAGAAACTACCAAACTCTTAGAGGGAAACATAGGCAGAACACTCTATGACATAAATCACAGCAAGATCCTTTTTGACCCACTTCCCACAGAAATGGAAATAAAAACAAAAATAAACAAATGGGACCTAATGAAACTTCAAAGCTTTTGCACAGCAAAGGAAACCATAAACAAGACCAAAAGACAACCCTCAGAATGGGAGAAAATGTTTGCAAATGAAGCAACTGACAAAGGATTAATCTCCAAAATTTACAAGCAGCTCATTCAGCTCAATAACAGAAAAACAAACAAGCCAATCCAAAAATGGGCAGAAGACCTGAATAGACATTTCTCCAAAGAAGATATACAGACTGCCAACAAACACATGAAAGAATGCTCAACATCATTAATCATTAGAGAAATGCAAATCAAAACTACAATGAGATATCATCTTACACCAGTCAGAATGGCCATCATCAAAAAATCTAGAAACAATAAATGCTGGAGAGGGTGTGGAGAAAAGGGAACACTCTTGCACTGCTGGTGGGAATGTGAATTGGTACAGCCACTATGGAGAACAGTATGGAGGTTCCTTAAAAAACTAAAAATAGAACTACCATATGACCCAGCAATCCCACTACTGGGCATATACCCTGAGCAAACCATAATTGAAAAAGAGTCATGTACCAAAATGTTCATTGCAGCTCTATTTACAATAGTCAGGAGATGGAAACAACCTAAGTGTCCATCATCGGATGAATGGATAAAGAAGATGTGGCACATATATACAATGGGATATTACTCAACCATAAAAAGAAACGAAATTGAGCTATTTGTAATGAGGTGGATGGACCTAGAGTCTGTCATACAGAGTGAAGTAAGTCAGAAAGAGAAAGACAAATACCGTATGCTAACACATATATATGGAATTTAAGAAAAAAATATGTCATGAAGAACCTAGGGGTAAGACAGGAATAAAGACACAGACCTACTAGAGAATGGCCTTAGGATATGGGGAGGGGGAAGGGTAAGATGTGACAAAGTGAGAGAGTGGCATGGACATATATACACTACCAAACGTAAAATAGATAGCTAGTGGGAAGCAGCCGCATAGCACAGGGAGATCAGCTCGGTGCTTTGTGACCACCTAGAGGGGTGGGATAGGGAGGGTGGGAGGGAGGGAGATGCAAGAGGGAAGAGAGATGGGAACATATGTATATGTATAACTGATTCACTTTGTTATAAAGCAGAAACTAGCACACCACTGTAAAACAATTATACTCCAATAAAGAAGTAAAAAAAAAAAAGTGGGCAAAGAACATGAATAGACATTTCTCCAAGAAAGATATACAAATGGCCAATAAGCACATGAGAAAAAAATGCTGTAATTAGTCATCTGGGAAATGCAAATTAAAACCACAATGAGATACTACTTCACACCTTCTAGGATGGTTTGAATGAAAATGACATATAATAGCAAGTGTTGGGAAAGAATGGAGAATTCAGAACCGTCACACACTGCTGGTGGGAAGGGAAATCATACGTCCACGTTGGAAAACAGTCTAGCAGTGCCTGGAACAATTAAACATAGCTTTACCGTGTGACCCAGCAATTCCACTCCTAGGTATATAAACCAGAAAAAGGAAAATATATAAATAAGTAATAATGATAATAAAACTCAAGTTATTTTGAAGTATGTACAGTGAAAACTAAAATCTCTCTCCAATCTATGTGCTCAGCTATTTAATTTCTATCCACAGTAGCAAACTGAAACCAGGTCTCATACAATCTTCCAGAGTTAAAATATATGTATGCACTTAAGCTCTATTTTTTAAAAATCATTGCTGTTACATATAATTCTTAAGTGAATGTTAGAGTTTGTTCCAGTTTGCGGGGGATATCTCACGAACCTCCACCAGAGGCTGGCAGAGTGGAAGCTGATCTCATTCCAACAATCCATCAAATAAGGAGTCCTTCCAGTTCTGAGGATAAAGTGTTACTTGGCAATATGGTTACAACAGCATGATAGTCACCCAAATGACAACAAAGAATAGGAAACACTGACTGCAAATACTCTTTCTGATACATGATTCAGTCTTTCCGGTATGTGATTTGCTTTTATGAGACCTAAGTTTCAGCACAGCTGTTTACTTTTATAAGAAAACACCTTGTCGTGTAGTCGTGGCCGAGTGGTTAAGGCGATGGACTAGAAATCCATTGGGGTCTCCCTGCGCAGGTTCAAATCCTGCCGACTACGTGGTAGTTAGCTGAATTAGTTCCTTAAGGCTGTACATTTTGACAAATCCTGGAGTTGCTAGCCCAAAGACAAAACATGAATTCTAACCAAGATGCAGGTGGTTACTAAACTCGCCAGTTTATGATCCTGCAATTAACTTACCCATGATGGGGCTCCATCGTGCTGGCCAGAAAAAAGAAGTCATAATTACTGTATTTTCCAGGTAGGCTTGACCTGTATCCTAATACATTTTCTTTCCTCCCAAGAAGAGTCCTACCTTCAGAGATACCTTGGTGTTTCCTGCTATCAAAATCCTACTTGCTTCTCCATGGAATTTTACCTTTTCAGGGATTTCCTTTCTCGTATATAACTGTATCCTTTATATGTCTCAACACACTCATAGTTTCATGTCTGAGTGAGGTTGATCTACAACTCCAGGCTTGCTTCACACAACTCCAGCCCGTTTATGGGGTAAATAAAGTGCCAGGAGTAAATGCTATTTGAAGACAGCAAAATTCTTTGCCCCCATGTGACTGGAAAACTGTATCTACCAAAAAACAGTAATCAACTGATATAAAGTTTATTTTCCTTCCCTATTAAGAATTTTAGGGCTTCCCTGGTGGCGCAGTGGTTGAGAGTCCGCCTGCCGATGCAGGGGACACGGGCTCGTGCCCCGGTCTGGGAAGATCCCTACATGCCGCGGAGCGACTAGGCCTGTGAGCCATGGCCACTGAGCCTGCGTGTCCGGAGCCTGTGCTCGGGAACTGGAGAGGCCACAACAGTGAGAGGCCCGCGTACCGGAAAAAAAAAAAAAAAAAAAGCATTTTAATATTTACACTAATCAAACATAATAATCATGATATGAAGCTCTAATGATTTTGAGGTTATATGCAATGAATAAAATCTATCTTCTATCCGTGTGCTGTGGCTGTTTAGTTTCTCCACAGTGAAATGAATTTTTGTATAACCTTCCAGAGTTATATGTGTGTATAGTGTTCAATCCACTCTTTATTTTTAAATGAATGGTAGCAAACTTATATTCAGTGATGGTCTTGGTTTTTTCTCTCCCTTAAACATATATTCTGACCTGTACATAATATGCCCAACTGATTTTTTGACAACAGTACAAAAAAATTCACTGGAGGAGGGATAGCCTTTTCAACAAATGGACATCCACAGGTAAAAACAAAAACCCACGTTGACCTAAACCTCATTGCGTATACAAAACTTAAAATAAATCAAAACTTAAATGTAAAACTATAAAACTTTTAGAGAATAACATAGGAGATCTTCAGGATCTTAGTCCTTAGACTTGATATAAAAGCCCAGTCCTTAAAAGGAAAACAGATAAATTGGACCTCATCAAAATTAAAAACTTTTACTCTTCAAAAGACACTATTAAGAGGTTGAAAAAAACAAGCTACAAATTGGGAGAAAATATTCGCAAACCACATATCTGACAAAGGACAATATCTAGAAAATGCACAAGAATTCTCAAAACTCAGCAGATTAAAACAACAACAACAAAAACCCTAACAATCCAATTAGAACATGGATAAAACACATGAGATATTGCACCGATGGGGATATACAGATGGCAAATCAGCGCATGACTAGGAACATGCGCAGGGAGTTTGGCTCAGCTTTATAAAATTGACTCTAGCAATGTCAAAGTCCCTGGCCATAATGATCTTACAGCTTTCCCACATACCCTTTTTCAGGTCTTGGCTCAAAACTTTCCATTTCCTAGAAAATGACTGATGCTCAGCTGCATAGGCCAAATGAACCTCTTTGGAGGTGGCTACTGTGTTCTGTTAATGCTGGCGGGAGAATACTGGCAGTCGATACAGATGTAGAAATGAGGGCCCCCTTCTCCCCCCGCAAAATTGTCTTGGGCTGTCAACACTGGCTCTGCAGTTTCTGTGGCAGAGAATAGGGAAAAGAACAGAAACTCTGAGAATCAACTGGAGAAGGCGAGCACCCTGCAGAATTCAGAAGAGAATCAGAAAGAATGAAGGACAGCTCAAGGAGGAAACCAGTCAGCATCTTCTGAGGTTTGACTTCTTGCTGCTACAAACGACGCTTGCCTCAGGGGAAACTTGTCCTGAGGTCACGGAAAAATCCGCATTTCAGAAAAGGGACTTGTCCCTACCCTTGGGAGATTTCATTTCCAGTTTGGGGCCTTGGCAACCTGTTGAGTCGCCGGGGCCTTCTATCTTAATTCCTAAGTCTCTCCGTTTCTGAGCGATGAGAACACGTTCAAACGAACCTTCCATATGAGGAGACCTTTGAAAGTGGAGAGCGAAGTGTTGAGGACTCCATATCGAGTTATGGAGAGGAGGAATCGCAGTTGGCCCTGAATCCCGCAAGAAGGGGGAACTTGGAAAAAGGGAGGCTTACTTTGGAGTCTCCAATAATAGAGAGCAGCAGAGCAAGTGAAACCTGCGCAGACACAGGAGGAGGGGGGAAACTAAAGCTGAAACAGAGATATTGTCCACTTTTGCCTGATAGATAGGAGTGCGTACTTGGAAGGAGGGAAAAGAAGAAAGGTAGTCGGTTTCAGGACCAAGAAGAAATCCTGAGGCAAGGGCTTTGGTTGAGGAAGAACCTGACTCTTGAAAGGTTTTATAAGGCTTTGCTGGGTTCTAGTTCTGGAAATCTGACATTGTAGCCATCATTGTTCCCTACCTAGCTATCATAATTCCCAATCCAAGGGGAATGATTGGCATCCACTTGAAGAAAGGGTTGAAGATTTGTGAAGACCTCAAACTAGAGGTGGTGTGGTATTAATATTTTGAGAATGACATGACTGTAAGGGTGGGAAATAAAGTGAAAAGTGTAGAGGAGGCGGATGAAGAAAAATAGTGAAAAGAAGACATTGAAGTGTTGGGAAAGTGGGTAAGAATCAAGAGTGAAAAGTATTTCTCAGCTTTTTGCAGTGAGCAGAGTGGTGCAGCAGGAGCATGCTGGGCCCATAATCCAGAGGTCAGTGGATCGAAACCATTCTCTGCCAGACTTGCATGTTTTTCTCAGGTCCGGAGATTTTTTTCCTGATTCCTACACCTACTGAAACATCCACAAAGCAGAAATGGCAGTCAAAAGAAAGCCACCGGAGACAATCTCACAACCATTCTCATCCTCTCATCTTCCTGGGGCAGGAGTATCTCATTTTCTCTGCTCCAACTATCTTCAAAGCCCACAGAATGATGGCAAATGCTACCCAATCTTACTTGTCTTCCACCTCAACTGCTTACTCCCTCACTGCTTGCTTGGCTCTCACTTAGAGGTGCTCAAAAAATATATGCTGAACCAGAGAAGCCTTACCATGACCACGGCCACACGCATTTCCTCCACTGCTGGTGTTGTGGTCTTTGAATGGGATGAAGTCAAGATAAACTGTGGAAGGAAAGCATTAGACAAAGACCTGGAATGATGGGGAATCTCCGTGTGTTGGGTGGAGGCAGAGGTGGATTAATGTGATTTCACCTTGTCCTAGAGGAAGGGACATGGAGGCGAAAGTGTCCAGTTGGGAAATGCTGGGTAATGGCAGGAGAAGAGGGAGAGGAGCGGAGAGAAGAGGAAAAAGAATGGAAGATGACGAGAAAGGAGACCAGAAGTACAGGACTGGGGCGATGTGGAGTTTGAGAGAGACGGTCTTCACCAACTGAAACAAAAATAATTGCAGGCTCCCGTTTGTTTGGTTTCAGGTAAGGGACCAGGAGGGAACTTGACCCTTGAGCCTAGGACTTCCTGACCTCCCGCCACATACCTAAAAGGCATCAAGCAAATACATTATGCTTCAGTCCTCTTCATCAGCTGGGTGTTGCTTCTTCCTCAAATAGAAGCTGGTTTCCCTCTGCACATTTTTGTATAATTCGGGCCTGGGGCTTTTCTCCTGACTACACGGAGATAAAACACACCCCCTTCATTCACGTGCAATCATTGATTCCAGGAATAAACTCCCTGAATCAATCTTACCCTAAGTACTCAGCCCGACTTTGATCTACTTTTACCCTGCACTTTCGTGTATTTATCGTCAATAATGCAGAGATCAACAATGACCCACTCAGCTGCCACCGACCCCCCGATCCCCAAGGCCTGGGGTGGAATTAGGAATTACCAAGGCTTCGGAAAGACCCATATATTCCCTCAGATTATGGACCACTGAGTTGATAGAGACGCACACTTTTAAACTGAGCATCTATGATTCAAATCCCTGTTTTTCTTCTTTTGATTTCAGCCTCACCAGATATGACCTACGGCCTACCTGGAAGATCGCTGCCCAGTGGAGAATGTCTGGGGACCCAGTAAGTTAAGAATAAGAAAAAAATACAACTTGCAGATCCATCCACAGTCATACCCATAACTGCTTTGGGGCCCCAGTAAAAGCCAGCCAGGTGTAATGTTGTCGTCCCTATCTGGCTGGATCACAAAGGAAATGGCTTTATTTAATTTCTTTAGTTGCGTAAGTAGTTTGCTAATTAATACCCAGTTTGGATTCGCGACTTGGTGACCTAGCTATGAGTCTTGACTTTCATTTGTATTTGATCCAAGATTTCGTGGAGTTTCCTTTTGTACATGAACAAAGACGTACATGATTAGAGAAGAGCCCTGATAAGGGTGCGATTCTTTGGACATGGAAATGCTCCTATCAAGTTTTTTCTTTAGGAACATCTGTTTTGTAAGCAAGGTTTTGATTGCAGGAAGCAGGAAGGCATCACCAAAGCCTTGGCTCTTCTAGGGAGAATTACTTAAAAATAATAGTAGTAATTACCTAAACATAATAACAGTAATAAGAAGACCCCACGCTGTTTGGGGCGTAATCCGGTTGCTTCGTGGAGCCTTTCAGCGGCAACCATAAACAGCCAGGTTGGAGAACAATCCAGTTTCTCTCTGTAAGGCAACAGCATTCTTCCCCAACTGGCTGTCTCAATAGGGAAAGGTGCCGTAGTCGGTAGGATTCGAACCTGCGCGGGGAAACCCCAATGGATTTCTAGTCCATCGCCTTAACCACTCGGCCACGACTACGTAGCAGCTGCTCCCTCTATTAGCATAAGTAGCTGCATGGAACTCCAGCCCTCTTCAAAGGATCAAATTTTCTACCAGAAAGTGTATTCATATTAAGAAAAATTTCTTTTTTTTTTTTTAAGAAAAATTTCTTTTTCCTTGACATCATTTAGACAAATATCATGCTATGGCGGCAAATTGGCAAGTAACACTTCCTCCTCAGTCTGGAAGGGCCCCTTATTCTGATGCTCTGCTAGAAGAAACCTAAGCAGGAGACATCCTGAGGGACCAGCTTCCTGATCTGGCAGCTTCTGATGGGGATCCTTGAGATACACACACTCAAAACTGAGACACACTCTAACATTTGTTGCAGAATTATGAGTATAACCACGATTTGAAAAACTTGAAATGACCATCAGTTTTAAAAATAAATTTTTGGGACATCCATATAGTGGAAGATTCTGAAATTTCTAAAAGATTTCAATCTTTTAGAAAACTCACAACTATTTGATTTGAAGGATTGTCCCACCTATGTCAACACTTTTTTATCTTCCTGCATCCATATGCAAGAATAACTAGGGAACAGACCTCAAATAAAACAGCTCCCCAAACCTTAAAAACGTGAAAATTCATGTTACAAATTTAAAAGACTTATAAAACTGTGCTCAGTGTTCTTTCAAAATGATTTTTAAAAAAGAAAAAAAATACAGTTAAATGCTAGTAAGCAAGAAGGGGTGGAGAAGTCTTCATTAATTCTAACAATCTCTAAATGACACTGATTATTTGAGAAACAAGTTTAAGGTGAATGCTTTCACTGTGGAGTGTATTGAACAAGACAGATGATTAATCCAATTACCACTTGAGGCAAATATCAGCTCTCGAGCAACATCAATAAATAACCAATAAATCAATAAAAGACATTGTTCTGCTATTCACTTACAAAACTTGATGATTACTTTACACTGTAAAAAGCAACAACAACAAAATTAACTCATAATCCTGTAACCCAGAAACCAGCACTAGCAACGTTTTGAAGTATTCCTCCTCTACTCCCAATATTTCATATGCAAAAGTTTTGCATAGTTGAAGTCATGTTCTTTGCATCCTGCTCTTGTCAGTGAACATTATAAACATTTTCCCAGATCAATTACAAAGTGTTCCCAGATTTTGTTTTACTGGCTTTGTAATGATCTATTACACAGATGAAGCAAAAATATTTAAACACTTATCTATTTTTAAATACCTGTTTTTTGCTATCACAATGAGAAATAAAAATAAAGATTTTTATGCAGTACGTGTTTTTCTTTGTTAAGATTAGTTCCTTAAGAGGGTGCTTCTCAGACTTCGTTGGGCATCAGAACCACCTGGAGGGCTTCTTGTTAATACAAATTGCTGGATCTCCCGGCTTCTGCTCTCCCCGCTCCTAGCAAGTTTTCAATTCTGTAGATCTGAATTCAAGCCCAAGAATCTGCATTTCTCACAAGTCCCCAGGTGGTGCACACGCTGCTGCTGGGGACAATAACTTTGATAAGACCGCTCAAGGACAACAAACTTGAAAATAAATTTACTGTGTTAAAGGTTATAAACTCCTTATGAACCTAAATGGAGGTATATAGCAAGCGCCATGGTAGTAAGACCAAATAATATTTGCAAGACTACAGTGAGGGGAGGATAGTTTTTACTGTCCTAAAGAAAAACATGTTTTTTAACTACCAGAGGGACAAATTCCAGCCTCGATTATGGAGGTCACATTCCTTTTGTATCTGAGATTCTCTTTAAATCTACTAGTTTATGCCCTGGGGACGCACTTCCATTGCTGGAACTCAGAGAAAATCCTTGGTTTTGGAGTCCTTGACATTTCCATGAAAAGGAATCTAAGCCAAGTGTCCCCTTCATCATCCCATTCTCATAAACCAGATAGTCTCTGACTCAAGAACCAACCTTATTAATTTAGCTAGATTTATTCTGACATATACATGTTTGCATTTCTTTTTGGCGCTATTCTGCGTTGAGAATGTCTTCCTGCTGAGTTCGGATCCCTGGAAAACCTGTATTCTGAGTTCCTCTCTTTCCCCCGGGCTCCGGAGGCTGAAGGCTTCGTTCGCTTGGGAATTGTCTCGCGTCCTTCACTAGGACAACATAAGTGACCTTCAAAGGAAGGGGTCCGAGACCTCTCCTGCCTTGTCTTTTCCAGTTAGGACAGAAATTGCTCGCCCCCCACCCCGCCCCCTCATTCCGAATTGTCGCCGCAGTCCAATTTTAATCGTTCTTTTGGAAGCATGTCAGTTTGATCCATGGAAGAGATTCCTGATTTAGATTTTAAACCTGAAAGTAAACATAGATGACTCCCCACCCCCACCCCCGCCATTTCTCGCACTTTCCCTTCATTCGAGTTCCTTCTCGCATTGGTATTTGCGACTGGAGGTTGTTTAGAGCTCACTCTAAACTCAAAGCTCCCCTTCAGCAGGTTCCCGAGAATTAGGTGTGATCGTGCGTGTCCAAGATTATCACCGGCTTTTGGACAAGCTCCAGCGTCTAAGAAGTTCGAGTCGCTTGTCTAGGAGCATTTTATTGAATTACATCACCAGCTGGCTCTTGATTTGCTCTAGATGAGCTCATTCATTCTCGAGGGAGTGGCCTGGACAGGGCTAAGAAACTTTTTGTTGCCAGACCTACTGTTGGGGAACGTGCCACATATCCACCACTAGTTTTCACTTTAGCCCACTAAACAGTCAGTAAGTTGGTAGTTGTGGCCGAGTGGTTAAGGTGATGGACTTGAAATCCATTGAGAGTTTCCTGCACAAGTTCGAATCCTGTTAACTAAGATTTTACCAGGAACTCTGCGTGGTTAAACACGCCTGAAAGAACATTGCAGTCCCTCTTGCTACTATAAAAGCACAGTGATATTCTCCTACTGTTGATTCGTCACTATGGTCAACCAAAGGGCTGTCGGGTTTCATAAAAAGTAGCGAGACGGACCATTTTTGTTGAACACTTAAGATGTGATATAAACAAGAGCTCCATAATATTTATATCTCCATTTGGTATTTAAACTGTGTGATGGCAATAAATGTATGCAGTAAAGATAGAGTTACAGTTGCAGAGTAGAGGCGTTTTTTGCATTTTCATCTAGGAAAGAAAATTTATGTATCAATAAATACAAGAAAGATAAAGCAAACTTCAATTCTGACCAAACTAAAAGTGATCTGTGCAGTATATGAATGATGGAGCATGAAGAGTAGATTCCACATACTGTGAAGGTCGAAGGGCTGTAATGAGACCATAAGCAGTGTTTTCCCAGTACAGCATTTGCAAAAAACAAACAAACAAACAGGGGTGCATAGTGTTTCACAGTTAGTGGCACTGTGAGAGAGAAAACCAACACTCTCTGGTTTTGAACAATGAAATATGTTTACATGTGGAAGCAGGAACTTCACAGAACTCATTTATTATGAAGGAGAATCTACATATGAATGTTTGGATAAGCAACTTACACATGGGCAATGTTAAGAAGAAGCAGACAGTGAATAAGATCAGTGTATGGGGGGAGAATCTTCATCGTGAGCACACTTGGAGTTAGTGATATGTGTTGGTTGTGAGAAAAAAATTTTGCTTAAAAGTTCCACACACAACCTGACTATTTGTGTGTGTGTGTGGGGGGGGGAATCTTCCCAGCCCCTAGTCCATGTGAAATGCCTGCAAATTTCTAATTCAGGAAAACAAAACAAAACAACTCACACTTCATCCAAGACAAATACTATACTAAAAAAAAAAAAAAAAAAAATTTCCTGAGACCTGGGCAAAACAGTACAAGAACAAATGAAGAAAGGAAAACTTATACACAAAGAATGTAATTAGTAAAGAAATCATTCGTTAGCATAAGTCACTCATTTTATCTGAGAAAAAGGGATGTTTGGTGTTTTGTGCATGGCACAATGACCAGATGAATATTGCAATGAAAATATCATTATGGATTCCCCCCCAATTTTAACTTGAAGTGTGTTAAATCTGTAGATATTTTTTAAATGTAATAATGAGTCTTGCATGCCCTTTTACTTAGAGTCACCTACTTTAAGATATTCCATATTTAGATCTGCCCCCCCCCCGCCCCACCGTGTCTGTGGTGTCTGTCTGTATTTAGTATATATAAAGCACTTATATATACTGGGTTCAGTGGCCTTGTGGATGGGGTGGAGTGCATCAGAAATTGTGCAGGTAGAGGTCATGGGCAGAAGAGAAATTTGCTATTAACTGTATATTATCCAATACTATTAGATTTATTTATTTCCCGTATTTGAAATATTGAACAATTTCAAATATTCTTTTTAATGTGCACAGAAAATAAACTTTATTAAAAGAGCGTTATTGCTTTCTATTAGAGTTGGTTTTCTAGTCGCAGCAGAGTGCAGGGGTTTTGTTATCTTCCACCTGTACTTAACTTACTTCTGATACTTCTTTTATTCCTTATAAAATGAATTCCATTAAACCAGAATGGAATTCCACTTCTGCCTCCTCACTCACATACAGATATGTTTGGACTCACAGGAGCTCACAGGAGATATTAGAGGCAAAATTGATAGCGGTCTTTTAGGTGGACAGTATTTTCCGGGGGAAAACAAGTGAAACGAAAGGACGAAGCAGGTTCCACCGAGACTTGAACTCGGATCGCTGGATTCAGAGTCCAGAGTGCTAACCATTACACCATGGAACCGCACATGAAGTGCTTCACCTCATAATTGTCCATGATATGTCTTAGTAGCTCTACTGAAATCATTTAGCTTAAACAATCAAAATTTTTAGTCTACGTCCACTCAGGTCACTTTCGAAGAAAATCCTAGGGGATTTAATTTTATTTATTTTTACTTTTCATCCTATTTTTTGCCAAGGAACCCATAGTGTCTGCCCCCTACCATTAATTCAGAAACTTGGCGATCCTAGCCCTCGCTTTCTTCATTAAGAAAAACAGAGTGAGCAGTTCTTATATACACCAGCACTGAACTGAACGTCTTATATCCATTATATGATTTAATACTTAAAACCTCGCTGAAACTTTTTTAGTCTTTATATAGACGGGAAAACTGAGCCTTAGAAATTTCAAGTCTTTTATCTGCACCTCTGCTCAATTTCAGCCATGTGCTATTTTTCCCCACAGAGATTATGTAGTGATCAGGTCCATTGCCTCTAGGAAAACAAGCTTTAATGTGTTAATTTCTGGCACATTCACAGAAGAAACCTTGAGAAAAGCTATGTTTTCGAGAAAATGGAAAAGGTATGCTTGAAGAAAAAGTCTGAATTTTGTCACCTGTAGCGATCTGTAAGGGACGCGATATTTCAGGATCAGAGACTCATCATACTCGCCTTCATCGAGAAGTGCCCAGTGAAGGCTGCCAAATTGTACTAAAGACTTTGTGGGGTGTTTTTGTTTGTTTTACTGCTATTCCATAGACACCTTTTTCTTAGACCCAGCGCGCTTCCTTAAACACTAGGTTTCTTGGGCGGTGTCGGTGGATCCCTCCGTGTCTACGCAGCCAATAGAGCCCCTGACTCCCTTTCAGCTCTCCTGGCTTCTCGCCTCCTTTCGGCTGCACTCACCGAGGCCTCCCAGCAGCAAGTTTCTGTTGAGATTTCCACAGAGCTTTAGCTGAGTTGCGCTTTGGCATTTGTGTTGGTGGAATTCTGGGGACGCTGGCTCCTTTCCCAGCACTCGTCCCAGTGGATGTGTATATAGGCATTCTCCTACGACTGCATAATGACTTCTAACTCCATGGAAGGACATCTGCCCCCTTAAATGAGGCGGCGCAGTGACTACCCGGGGAAAACAAATGTCCGCCCTCAGGACTGTTCTGAGAGTTCAGTGACAGAGGCCTCTGCGATGGCAGCGAGAACGTCGCCACGTACGGCCCTCCGCCTCTCACTCACAGCAGATTCCTGCTGTCTGGTGCACTCGCCCACGCGGCGGAAGATAACAGAATGGAACTCTCCTGCTAACTGAGATGAACAAAATTGC
Source organism: Tursiops truncatus (assembly GCF_011762595.2). NCBI lineage: Eukaryota > Metazoa > Chordata > Mammalia > Artiodactyla > Delphinidae > Tursiops > Tursiops truncatus. The sequence goes on from NC_047043.1 coordinate 21,503,524, forward strand.
AAAGAGGGCCCACTTCTCCTTCCAGCAGTCTCAGTGTTTACAAACAAACACACGAGGATCTTGCAAAACATCAACCCCGTGTAAAACCCTTATAGTGCGGACCTTCTAAAGGCTATAGGAACTTGTACCAGACCCTGAGTTGTGTTCTCCCAACACAACTGCATATGATCTTCAGCGCGTGAATAAAGTATTATCCTGTAACTCACAAGAGCACAGAACAAAAACCATAGCCAAAGGAAATAATTTTAAAGGGAATGTAGAACTAACGCTTGCAGAGTCCAGAGATAAAACCTCCCCACCTTTCCTAAATAAGCCATTCTTTCAGGCCGGGTGATAGACGATGTCACCTCTTTGTCTAGAGCTACTATATATATATATATGTGTGTGTGTGTGTGTGTGTGTGTGTGTGTGTGTGTGTGTGTGTGTATCAGAAAATCAGGAAGAAGGAATGGGATAAGAAGAAATTAGAAATGAAACAAAGAATTCAAACAGATTTTTTTAAGTTCTTATTGTGGAAAAAAGTCATTAGATTAGCACCTGTTTCAAATCATTTGTTTAGCTAGTTTTACTGAATTCCTGTGAAGGATCGGATGCTGTGCAAGGTGCTGGAGGCATAAAGATAAACAAGGTAAGCGCGCAACCCCTGTCCTTGTGGAGATGCGTATCTACTAGGAAGGGAGCTCTATCAACGTGTACATAAAACAAAGCCTAGCCAGGAGTAGGTTGGAGAAAGCGCTTGTAACGCAGAGTAATGGCACAGGTATGATGGAAAGCTAAAATACAAATAAAATGGAATTTGGTTTGCACAAGAATTAATACTGCCACTCTGCAGAAAGTGCTGGTCCATGATCTTCCATACACAAAATGCACAATAAGAGTGCAGCACATGGATCCTAATTGTAAAAGATGGAGTGGTTTATCTTGGGCAGCAACAATATAGTAATATATAAAAGAGCAAATAAAGAATAAGCTCCATAATGGACTTAGAATTATGGCTCAGACAAGCCCCATTGCTGTTTACTTTTAGGGGGACATGCCAGCATCAGTATGTGAATGTGAAAACCAAGTAGGGCACTGCTGGTGAACATAGGAGCTTCTGGTGGGGCTTGTATCCTTAATATATTGGTGAGCATTGGTTGCCATGAGGGAAAAAGGCATTGAGCCCATGTAGAAAAGCTGCTTGTACTAGTTAAAAAGAAATTGCTTGGGGCCTCATGGCCACCAAAAGGCATTTAATGCATTTTTCAAAATCAGAAAATTAAGTTGGCATTTTCCTCTCTCTCCCTTTAATAGATTGTGAAGTTATTAGGGAAGACTTCTAAAACCTTTGTTTGTTTAGCAACCCATGGCAAATGGAATGGAAACTTAGGCACTCTCTCACACCAAGATGAACCTAGACACAAAACACAGCACTTAGCAAACCATACCAGGGAATTCATAAAATTATTGAAGACTCTATGACTTAGGCTAAGAGTTTCTCCTTTATATCATGTGGTCTAATTGTAACTATTCAAAAATGAAATCACTCAAGTAAAATTAGGCATAAAGCTGCTAAAGAAACATCTTTAAATTCAGGCTCCATGATTCATTAGCCCCAATATTGTAACTTACGAGGCAAAGTTACACACATGCCTGAGGCTGAGATTCTAGTCAAACCAGTTCTGAGTGCCCCTCTCATCTCAGAGTGGTTGGTTATGGGATGTGGGTTCCTGACTATGCAGTTTTGAGAAGCCAGAGTCAGACATCTCTAGGTCAGGACCAGTGGATGGAACCAGGTTCATTTTTAAGCACAGGGTGATCAGAATCTGCACTGCAGCTTATCCTCAGTCTTTATCCAGAGTTTCCCATGAGACAAATTATGTTTGAATTACATTTTCCTCATTTCTTTTGAGGAAGGAAACATGTAAATTTCTAAGAAGCAGCATGTCCCTAAAGTCTCAATGGATATTCTAAAGCTTGTATAAATTAAATATATGTTTTTCCCGAGGCTTTTCTTGTTGCAGTTGTCCAATTGGAGGGAGCACCTGGTATCTCCAAGTCCTAGCTGTTAAATAAATCATGCTCTATGCAGAATTTCTTGTTTCTGGAAGTTTAAGAAATGGAGAAGAAAATCCAGAAACTGATGGAAGTACAAAGAGCAATATAAAAATCGCAGTCATGGTGGGATAGTTTTGCACAATACACCTCTCTGAAAAACTAATTAAAACCACACATGAAAAAATAGCCATAAGACAAAGGAATGCAATTCATATAATATACATACATATATAAGGAACAGTGCACATACCAACTTCTGGATTCCAACTTTTTCCAAACACACATGGAATTATCTCAAACTTGACATTTTACCAGGCCACAAAGCAAGTTTCCAAAAACATAACAGGGTTAGATACGTGCTATTATTTCAGAACAATAAAATTGTGCCAAAAATCAAAACATAAAAGTTAAAATTTGTATTTGTTTACAAAATAAATATGCTTCTAAATAATTTATGGTTTAAAGACCAAATGTCAATCAAAATTAGGAATTATTTTACATAGCATTGTAAGTCAACTATACTTCAATAAAAATATTGACAAAAAAAGAAAGAAATTAGGAACCATTCTGAAATAAATGATAATAAAATAGTATATGTCAAGACATATACTGTGCAGCTAGAAGGGTACTTAGAGGGTAAGTACCCTAGATATCCTAGAAGGATACCTTAAACACATTTGTATAAATAAAATAAATGCTAAGGAGTAATTAAGCATTCGTTACCTGAAATTAAGAATCAGCCACTAATTTAATTCAAATGAAACACTAGGGAAGGAAATAATGAAGCAAAGAACAGATAGTAATGCAATAGAAAATAAATACAAAATGGACTCAGAGTGTTCATCGAAAAGAAAGCACAGCTAACACTTTTAGGAGTGGAAATGGACTATGTTGAAGACAAATCATCCAGTGAGTTTGTGTTCATTAACCCAAACAACAAAGACACAAGTGGCTGTGGAGAAAGCTTTAACATTTGACTCCTAGGGACTACTCAGGCTGTAAGCTCCAGGAGCGCTCATGGAAACCCTATGGCTTTCTGAAGAAATCTTGTGACAGTCACATACTTAAGGTTTAAAATGTACGGTTGCCTTATGAGTAATGCATTTTTTTATGAGTAATGCATTTTAATGTAAAAATTAAGTAATGCATTTTGAAAATGAAAAATAGCCAACAAAACTAACAACAAAAATGGTAATCTCTTTTTGATTTTTTATTGTGACAAAATATACGTAACATAAAATTGACCATTTTTAAGTGTACAGTTCAATGGCATTAAGCATATTCACGTTGCTGTGCAACCATCATCACCATCTATCTCCATAACATTTTTCATCTTCTCAAACTGAAACTCTGTATCCATTAATTAATAACTGCCTCTTAATTCCCCCTCTTCCCGCCCTGGGCAGCCGCCATTCTACTTTCTATCTCTATGAATTTACTCTAAGTATCTCATATAAGCAGATTTATACAGTATTTGTCCTTTTATTACTGGCATATTTCACTTATCACAATGTCTTTAACGTTCACTCATGTTGCAGTATGCACCAGAATTTCACTCCTTTTTAAGGCTGAATAATATTTCATTATATGTATACTTTGTATGTATGTACATTTTGTTTATCCATTCATCCATCAATGGACACTTGGATTGCTTCTGTCTTTCTGCTATTGTGAATAATGCTGCTATGAACATGGGTGTACAAATATCTGTTTGAGTCTCTGCTTTCAGTTATTTTGAGTATACCCAGAAGTGCAATTGCTGGAACATATCATAATTCTATTTTTAATTTTTGCAACTTCATTGAGATATAATTGACATATAACATTGTGTAAGTTTAAGGTGTACAACATAATGATTTGATATATGTATATATTGCGAATGATTACCACAATGAGGTTAGTTAACACTTCACCAAAAGGAGTATGAAGGTGGCAAATAACACCCAAAAGGATGTTCAGCATCATTAACCATTAGGAAATGCAAATTAAAATAACAATGAGGTATCATTACACACCTATTTAAATGGTTAAAATTAAAGATACAGACAACATCAGTGGCTGGTGAGAATGAGGAGCAACTAGAAATCTCATTCATTGCTGATAATAAAGAAAAGTACAGCCACTCTGGAAAACAGTTTGACAATTTCTTATAAAGTTATACACTTGCCATGTACCCCAGCAATTGCACTTCTAGGAATCTATCCAAGAAAAATGAAAATGTACATATGCTAATGTTAATAGCTTTTTCCCCCACAATTGCCCAAAACTGGAAACAACCCATATGTCCTTCAATGGATAGGTGAAGAAATAAACTGTGGTACACCCACACAATGGAATTCTATTCAACAGCAAAAAGGTACAAAATTTTGATATATGCAGCAACTTGCATAAATCTCAAGGCATGTTGTATCTTAAGTGAAAGAAGCTAATCTCAAAAAGCTAATGTTACATTTTGTATGATTCAGTTTCCATAACATTCTCAAAAAAGTCAAACAAAGCAACAGAAAACGTATCTGGTTGTCCAACTCTTATGTATGGGATTAAGAGGTAACTATAAAGGGATAACACAAGGGAGGTTTATGGATTGATGGAACTGTTCTGTATCCTGATTATGGTAGTGGTTACAGGAATATATGCGTATAATTTCAAAAAGCCAATATTACTCTATGACAAAATTCTTAATAAAATAGAAATAGCTTAACACTTTCACCAACATGTTATTTTAGGGAGGGTTTTGGGGAGAGAAAACTCGGGCACACTTGAGCCTTGTACAAGGATGGGAACGGGGAATTACTAAGGCTCTACTGAGGGAGTAATTTGCTCTCTGTTTTTCGCCGGAAGCACGTTTTTGCCAGGTTGGAGCAGGTGCACTCTCCGTAGGTTAAAATTTCAATCGCAGTCGGCAGGATTCGAACCTGCGCGGGGGAACCCCAATGGATTTCTAGTCCATCGCCTTAACCTCTCGGCCACGACTACTGGTATGGGGAGGGAGGGGTCTCACTATAAAACGATATGTGGTAGATATAAAGATAAGATTCCTGTGTAGATAAAAGTGTGTGCAGCGAGTTGGGCAAAAACACTAAGGTGAATGAAAGCTTGGGGAGGGAAGTCAAACTCTCTCCGGCAGCCCCGACATTTAGGAGAACTGGGATGATAGTACTCGCTGTACAAGTATCATTGTTCAAAGTTCAGGTCAGTTCACCAATTAGCGCCTGCCTCCCTCGCGGATGAGTTGGTTTCATGCTGGGTGCTGGGGTCTCCGAAACAGGAACCAAATTTACTCAGCACCGAGGTGAAATCAGCGTAATCCTACTTTTAGGCGTGGTGGGACCAACACTTCTGCTAGAACTTCTAGCCTGCTCGATGAATGATACTGTGCACAACGGGTTTCAGGGAAGGAAATGCTCCCGCTGATTTGTGTCTAAGGTGGGAGGAGAGAAAAACGACGTTGAAAATCTCCTCTGCATTCCCTCACTCATTGTTCCTAGGCTCCTAATTTAGGCCCAAAGTATTAATCTCACTGTGTTTGGGAAAGTGCTTTGCAGATGCAAATACGCTTTCACTTTCCACACACATTAAGAAGAGGCATTGCCGGTCCATGAGTTTCATTTTCTGTGAGATCATAGCTGCTTTCTAAAAAATGGATTACGTGTTCAGTTTTTTGGGGGCAATGCAAGGGCTCGTTTTCTCTAAATGTAACTCACACTGCACGTTTCCCGTTCTCCTTTTTACATTTGTAACTCACTGGTTCCTTCAGCAGAATTTCCAGATGCTCTGCAAAAACGATTCAGAATAGAATGGTTAAAAGCAGATGCTGGATCCCAAGATGCATATATAGGTCCCCATTTTATGACCAACAAACTGTTAATGTGTAAGAGGTGAGAGCTGACGAATACGATGTATCCTTGAGAAAGCTGGTAGGTAGTTGCTTGGATTTAATACATTATATTTAACCAGAGGTAACAAAGTGTTCTTTAAATAGAGTTCTATTCAATTCAGATATCACTGAGAAAGCCTTATGGGAGGGGTAGATCTAATTAAATATCAAATAATTTACTTTTATCTATATCCAGAAAAGATCAATAATGCCATGACTGACAGAAGAAATCTGGTCATGAGAAGCAAGTGCATCACTCACTCTGTGTGCTCATAGATTCAGAGCATTTCTAATGTGTTTTTCCATTGGCAATTTTTGGAAAATTCCCAACCATGTGCATTAAGAGATTGCCAAATATATTTAAAATCTTTATCTTCTGTCCCTGTAGGAGTATTTTTGGGGCAGACCTGTGTCATGAGGGTTCCTAAAACGTTTCTTTAAAGTTACAATTTTTTTGTTATGAAAATAAAGGCCCATAAAAGATTAGTTTATCAAAGTATGCATACAAAAGAATTTTAAAAGTCTAATTAACTATTAGCAGGTGATGGGGGGGAGAGACGCCTCCATGGATTCTACAAACTTCTAACTAGCATCAATTATTCAAGAAACAAACTCAAGGCCCACGTGATTGTGAAGGGCATTGAAAAAGACAGTTGCTCAAACCAAATACTACTGAGGTAACATTCAGTAACCTCAAAGTCCTTGAGTCTACGTTTAGAGAATTCATCTTTCTTGTGCCAAGTAAAATAAATTTCTCCTTCTTGAGAAAACTTGGGTAATGATGACTAACACACTGGGGGTCGGGGGGGCATGGAGAGAAACCAGCAACAGCAGCACTTTGGTTTATCTCTCCCTCAGTATTTTGAATGCAGAAAAATGTGGATAGTTGAAGTCATACAGGATATGAATTGTGCCAATATCTTCCAGATAGAAACCACCAGGAATACATATGCAGTTGAACAAGTTGGGCATAGAGCTCCTTGTAGCAATTGAGAACACGGTGGGGAAGCATGGGTACATCCTAGTAAAAGAGTACTAAAAAGTACTCAAAGAATTTAGTCTTGTGTTGGGCGATTTGGGAAAAGAGTTAAAGAATCAGGACTTTGTTTTAGATTAAATGTTGTCTGGAAGTAAGGGGTGATTCTGTCATTAAATAGCTTAAATTTAGGATTAGGATTTAAAATCCTATCCTGAAGGAAGGAAGAATAGAGCAATGCTAAAACTATGATTGGCAAAAAACCTTAGTCATTTTTTGGCATGTGTATTTACCAAGATGAGGTTTGGGGTCATTTTTGTGGTTTGAACAATGCTTTTGTGCAAGTGTGTGTGTGTGTATGTGTGTGTGTGTTTCATGTTTGTGTTCGTGTTCAGGCATGATTACAAAGTGATCTTAATTTTGTCTTGATCAACCATGGTCATAGAATGGCCTTGTCTGACATTGGTGCTCTGTGAAATTGTTTCTGTTCAATAAAAGAACATCAAGTCCTAGCTGATAGTACCAGGTCAGCTCCCAAATGTCAAGGGTTGCTTTTATCTCTCTAAATTGTGTATTTTACTAATTTAATTGAATATTATATCAATATTTTTTCAGGAGCTTTCTAAATGTTATTTCAGTGGCTTTGTAATGTTCCATTATTCAGATGAAGTAAGAATTAATGAAATATTCCCCTTTGTTGGACTGCTATGTAATTTCTGCTGTGCTACTGTTATCAATGTTTTAAAAATACCATCATTGTTTTTATGCACCAAATGTTTTTCTTCACTTAATATTAATTTCCTAGAACAGTGTTTTACAAAACGAATTACTGATTCAAGTGTTATCAAGCTTAAAATTAGCTGAAATGACTGTATTTGGTAAGTGCTATGGTTTCAGGAACAAATAACATCTTGTGAGATTATAAAGAAGGGAATAATTACTCCTGTTACAGCAGAGGAAAAGAGAAGCTGGTGAAATTTAACTACGAATGAGAGTTTGGAAGATATGGACTTGAGAAAACTTTTCCCTTGTAATCTGAAAATGTGTTGGTATTTACTTGTGCCCTAGCAACACACTTCGATTCCCAGAATGGGGATTGGGAGTCTAAATTAACTGTCCCTGTCCTGTTTCCCAGTAGCAGGGAGCTGGCTCAAAATCCTCCCTCATGAACCACATAATCTCTAAACCCAGAATCAACCCTATTTATAATAAAACTTAATTCTGCATAGCTTTATTTACATGTTTCTACCTGTCCTTTGAGCTTTGTGCGCGACAGAACTTCTGAGCAGGTTGGAGACCGTCCCTGAATCCTCCTTTTCAGTAAGGAAGGGAGCTGGTCAGCTCCCCACCGACTCTTAGCCAGCATTCCCCCCACGTGAGACTTCGAATAGTCCTTTGGGCCAGGGGAAGGGCAACCCAGTTTACTGTTATCAAAGTCAGTTACCGGTTAGCTGTGAAAGCAAACGCAGACGACCCTAATTCTTTCGAGTGCCCTTCATTCCGGGTCCCTCTCCCACTAGCATTTCCAAGTCTGAGGCTGCCTGGAGGTGCCACTCAGCTCCGGCCCGCGTCTCCTCAGTTCCCGAAACTTGGACTTGAACCGACACGTCCTCAAAGACAAGAGGCTGGAGTATAAACTCTGTGGTCAAGGAAGCTTGACCAGATCTACCTCCCACCTCCCCAGTCCTTAGGCTGCCGGAAGGAGCTGAGGAGCTAAGGGAGTGATGGGCGGCGTGGTCCTGGGAAGAAGCCGAGCATTGGGAGAGCAACCACGGCCCGGAGGAGAGGATGCGGGAGTGGGCTGCGGGTGTGAACGCGCAGGCCCTCAATACCCAGGCTCCTAGGCTCTAGGGCTGCAAGAACTTTTTCACTCAACTCAAACTTCAGCTCTGGTCTAACACGTCCTTTTTCTGCTTTGCTTTTTCTGTTTTTTTTCTAACACGTCCTTTTTCTGCTTTGCTTTTTCTGTTTTTGCAGACAGTCGGTTCAGAGATCGCGTTTTGTCTTGTAATTTTCAGAATTATTTTCATTTCTGAAATAAAATGGCCTGAGCTTTCTTCTCTTCCTTCCACAACCCTCCTCCAGTTCCTCAGATCACAACCACTCGCCTGCTCTGGCTCAACAAACCTTGGACTCTCCTGCACTTGAGTTTCACACTTAATGACCTCACCTGTAATTCATCCCTTTCTGTCCTCAAAGACATCAACCCACGTGACCGACGGTCGCTAAATGAGCCAGTGCGACTGGACCATACGGTGTCACAGAAAAGCGGCAGCGAATAAAAAGGCGTCTTTTAATCTCAGCGCAGTCACCAAAAGAAAATTCCCGAGTTAGAAAACCTGCGATCTTTCCAAAGCTCCCTGGACGCATTTAAAAACTGTAGTCCTCTCCTTCAAGAGAGAGGGCGACAGTGGGATTGCGTTGCTCCATGAGCCCATTGGCAAAACAACATACGAACTCACCGTTTTCAAAAAGAACACAAGTACGAACAAGAAGGGCCCCCAGATCGAAAGAGAGAACTCCAAACTGGAGGAAAGGGAGTGGTGGGGCTGGCCACATATTTACAATATCTCCCAACGTCATTTGCTGGAAGTTCCTCAAATTCCATTTTTGCGAAGCCAACCGTCCCGAGAGTGGACTTGGAGAGACCAAATGAAACTGGACAAACTATTTCTTATTTCATGACAACGAATGACATTAGTCACTGAAAGGCTGAGAAATTCCCCTATGTTGGGCACTGCGTGTCCCTTGCACTGTCTTATTTGTTTTTGTGTTTCTTGAACTTTCACGGTGACTGGAACAGATTAAATCTCCACGAATTGTATTTATTGATAGGCAAATAAATAATCACCAGTCTTTGGGAACCAGCCAAGCCCCATGCATTGTCAGGCTCTGTGGCGCAATGGATAGCGCATTGGACTTCTAGTGTGGAAGCGAGGTATTCAAAGGTTGCGGGTTCGAGTCCCGCCAGAGTCGCGGATGTTTTGTCACCAAGTGGATGCCCTTGCCAATAGTTGGTCCATTCCTGTATGAATTGAACGTTTTCTCCACAGTCAGCGAATACCAGGTCCCTACATTTCTCACTGCCGATATTTCTACTTTCTGGTGTTTACATTTGAGGAGCTTCTTCATAAGCATTCCCACGTGTGTCAACAGTGATTTGATGAAAAAATTATATATCCTACCCATCTTTTGTGTGTATATACATGATAGCAGGAGAAGAGAAAGAATCAGAAAGCCAGATAGCAGGGAGAATTGTTGGGGCTTAAATTATACTTGAAATCCTATGGGAGGAAAAGTAGATTCTGTCATTCTCAAAGTTGAAAGTGTCATTCTCATTCCTTGGAGTGGCTACATATTGTAAGTAGAGCTGTTACTAGAGCCCAGGACTTCTAAACAAGAATTTTAGGCACCCAAAATAGGGTCAGTGGATAGAAAGATTGTATTGTTACTAATAAGAATGCAGTAATAAGGCAGAAGTAGAAATGGATGTGTGCATGGGTCATTTTCTGGGTCCAAAGATAAACAGTCACATATAGGACATTCATAAGAAATGTGGTCTGTCACAATGAGAAAAAAAAATTTTTTTTTTTTTGCTTGAATGCTTTGCTTAGTTTTGGGGAGTTCGTTCTAATAATGCCAACGTTTCAGGCCATAACTGTTTCTTATGTCACTTCTGTGCATTCCTTAGGAAACCATAATTATGAGTAAAAGTAACTGATTCATAGGAGAAGATGCTGGTGATCCTTTCCCGGAAGAAAAATGTGAGGTAACAGGATGTGAACCCAGCCGTGGAAGTAATGGTCCTGGCTTCTGTACTACGATGACAACACAATGTCTACAGTTCTGTGGCAGAAAATTGGAAAAAGAACGGAATGCTAGGAATCGCTTGGAGAAGAATGGCACCGTGCAGAATTTGGTGGGAAATCAAGAAAGGGCCAATGATGGCTCCTGCAGGAGGTCAGTCAGCATCTCCTCAGTTTGGACAAGGCACAGCTGCCCTGGGCTCTGGAATCCTGGGCTAGTTTCACCACAACGCCTTATCACTTGGAGAGCAGTTGTTTCTTTTTCCTTAACATACTCGAGACATTAGTATACTCTATCTGCAGAACCCCACTTGAAACCTTACTTCTCATTGTTAAGAGTATTTTGTCTCTAAGAAGTTTTACTTCAGAGCAATGCAAATTCATTTAAAATTAAATAGGCTAAAATTATGCATTTGAAAGCTAAGATGTGAATATGGCTAACTCAGCATCTGGTCACAGGGGAGGAGACTAAAATTGGCTCTGGTCTTGGATGCGAACAAAGTCTTTGATGAAGGAAAGATCATAAGTTTGGACTCTAATAACTAAAAGATTAATAATAATCCAGAGAACCAAAGGAATATAAGATCTGCACAGACTTGAAGACAGTACCAAAAATGTCTAAATAAGTTTTAGTGACCACTCTTGCTTGGCAAAGAAGGCACTTCTTTGGGAGGATAGGGAAAGGAGGAAGTTAGTCTATGAGAACAAGAACTAAAGTGGAGGGAAATGGCTTTGCACAAAAAGGATTTAATAAAAAAAGTTTTTAAATGGCTTTGCCCAGTTCTGCATCTGGAATAGTGGACTGTCATTGACAAAAAAAAAAAACCCACAGACATAACCATAAATTTCTATTTTCTGATCCATCATCCATAGACAAAATGGTCAAGACACTACCAAAAAAAAAAAATCAGTTTCCTTTATAAAGTGAAATGGCCACTTCAATTTTCTTTTAAAAATAAACGATCTAGACAACACTATTGTATTATAATCATCAAACTTGCTAAGAAACTAGAACTTAATTACTCAAACACTAAAAAGAAATCATAATTACTCTAAGCTAAGAAGTTAGCCTACTACAGTTTCATGGATACTGGCAGAAGATATGAGACTCCTGGATGAGAGACAAAGGACAATGTATTATTCACCACAATATCAGTAACCTGATAACATCATTTGAACTGATTCCCCAAGTATCATATCCCCACAGGGATCACTGGGAGGACATCTTGGAGGCTGGCTACCAGATATGTCTAAGTGTGGTCTTTGTATTTATCCACCTTGGTTGTAGTAGGGCTTTTTGAATATTCAGATCAATTTCCAGTTATTATCTTTTCAAATGTGGCTTCTTTCCAATCTTTTCTCTCCTTGCCTTCTTGGCTGTAACTGTCAATGTGTTATACCTTCTCAACTTCTTGATTTTGTTTTCCTTTAATAACCTTTTTATTCTGGATAATTTCACCTGACCAGTTTATTAACTCTCTTTTTGCTAATTTGTTTTAAAACCCATCCATTACATTCTTAAATTATTTTTTAAAGTTTTGTTTTAAAGTTTATATTTTCTTTTTCTATTTTCAGGTGGGTTTTTTTTTTGAGTCAAAATTCTTAATTTTGTGTGTCATTTCCTTTGACTATATTAAGTGCAGCTAATTTTGAATCACTTTGTTGGACTACCATTGTGTGGATTCCAGGAGGGTCGGTTTCTACTGTCGGATGTTTCTCATAGTTTTGGTCAGTTTTGTTGGTGCTTTGGAAATCTGCCATCAGAAATGAAGTGTTTTACTAAAGAATAATGGATTGCATACTTTTCTTTTAAACCTCCCCTTGCCATGGGACCACTGGTAAGGTAAAGTAAGATCACTTGAAACAATATGTACTGGTTTGAAGACTATGCTTTTAAGTCATAGTCTGCTTTCCAATAGTCATCAACTTTTGGAATAACTTGAAGCATTGCTAGCTTGATTCAATTCAACTTAAAATTTTTAGATGGGTTAGAAATTACATGAAGTTTCTATAACAAACATTATCCATATTAAATTAAGATATTATTGAGACAGAAATTACATATTTTATTGTATGTCCTCCGAAAACTCACTGATACTATAGTAAAAAGACTTTTTAAAGCACAACTATGGGAAGAACACAAAAGAAGTGAAAAGCAAGAAACATTAAAGCCAGAAAACAGGTGGACAAATAGACTTCACAGAAACAACCTGATTTATACCAAAGATTCTTCAAAAAGCTCTGGAACTGAGAGCGCTATGTACTGGAGGCTGAAGGGAAATTTAAGCAGATTGTCTAAAATTTGAGAAGCAATTAGATTCCTAAATTCTCTGCACTTATATATACTGACTGTTTGGCCTTCCACCGCCCAGGAAGAAATCTGGAGATTTATCCTTCAAAGGAAATAAAGAATGGGGTTAGACTCTTACAGATGAGGATCTGAGTACCATAGTGAGAACGGGAGAGGTTAAGCATTTTGGTGTATAGGAACGCTGAAGGCCGAAATGCCTAGCTCTTTTTCTTCACCTTACTCTCAGATCTCTGCCAGTTAGGGCTTTACCCTGCTGGCAGGACTGAAAAAAACAGACTTTCAAAAATGAAAGGTAAAAATACTAAGGATCTATGTATGGGGCAACTGATGTAAGTTGGGAAAGTCTAACATAACAGATAAGCATATTGAAGGCTCTCTTCACCATTACCTCAGACTTTGAGTTATTTTTATAACCTAAAAAATAAAAACAAAAAACCCTTGAGAACACTCTCCACTAAAACAGTGGAGCAATTAAACGTACAAAAAATAGATTATAAACAGGTGAGCAAAGAGAAGATTCAGATGACAGCTGTGCAGCAGGTCCACAGAGCAACCAGTTCAGACTGCAAGCAAGTAGAGGTCAACTGGAAAAATAGCTTCAAGAAAAATATTTGAACTGATGTATTACCTGATTTGATTGATCTTGTGGAAAGCTCTACTGAAAGCTATTTGGCAGTTAAGGAAGAATTAGCAATTACCAATAGATGCGAAGGAACTTAGGTACATTAAAGTTTTTCTTTTTAAAGTTTGCCTTTTTAGGCAATTATTAGCATCCAGTAAAGAATGGAAACAGAATCATAGCTCACAACAATGCTATGTATAATACTTTCATAGGAAAATGACCTAAACAATAAATGTTGAATTAAACAAAAGCTGAAACATAATTATTTTGGAAGGATAAGGAGTAGTGGGTGATGGTGGTGTAAAACAGTTAACTAATTAACATGATGGAAAGTAAGTGGATAATATCTTAATTGATTAATCAATAATAGCAGTTATACATATTATTTAGGAAAATAGAGATCTGTAAATCCAAGAAGGAAACAGTTAAAATGTTAATTTTGGTGGCATCTAGACAAGATAATTTGAGGAATTAGGGGACAGAAGACTTATGTATTTCACAATAAGACTTCTAGTAATATTGAACCTTTCAAAGCATATGCATGCTAGAGGAATTTATACTGAGACATTCAGAAAGCACTCATTTTTATTTTTAATATAAGGACTATTTATAAAGATGTATACAATTAGAGAAAAACCACCATGGAGGGTGTAGTTCTCCAGCACAAGTAATAGTAGGGGTATTATTACTCCTATACCTGAGGAGGCATCGAGGGAGTGTAATTACTTGAACTCGGAAGAAGAGAGCCTTGTAGAGAGGGCTACCTTGAGGTGTGGCCCCCGGTCAAGTAATGCAGCTCATCTGGTGACCTGCAGGGAGAGAGACAAGAAGTAAATACCTGCCACTCATATCTCCTCCTGGGACTCCCACTGACCTAACCCAGCTGGAAACCAAAGAGCTCGAAAACCCATACAGGTCAGGTCCAAGGGCTATATCAGCATGCAGTAGGGTGAAGAGCCACACACACACACACACACACACACACACACACACACTATAAAAATATATATATATATATATATGGCACAAGCACAAAAGAGAATTGACAATGAAAAAAACAGCAAATGATATAGAGGATATCAGAAGAGAACAGCAAAAACAGAACTAAAATTTCAAAAAGGATTGGGTAGAAAATGATATGTAAAAAGAAAAGCAAAGAAGATTCAACATATGAATTTCTGGATTTACCAAAAAAAAATCAAGGTAATAAAACATATATTTAACAAATAATTTAGGTTCTGTTAGGTAGAGCCACCCTTAGGGGCAATGGGACCTGGGCAAGTTTTTCTTTTTCTTTCTTTCTTTCTTTCTTTCTTTCTTTCTTTCTTTCTTTCTTTCTTTCTTTCTTTCTTTCTTTCTTTCTTTCTTTCTTTCTTTCTTTCTTTCTTTCTTTCTTCTTTCTTTCTTTCTTTCTTTCTTTCTTTCTTTCTTTCTTTCTTTCTTTCTTTCTTTCTTTCTTTCTTTCTTTCTTTCTTTCTTTCTTTCTTTCTTTCTTTCTTTCTTTCTTTCTTTCTTTCTTTCTTTCTTTCTTTCTTTCTTTCTTTCTTTCTTTCTTTCTTTCTTTCTTTCTTTCTTTCTTTCTTTCTTTCTTTCTTTCTTTCTTTCTTTCTTTCTTTCTTTCTTTCTTTCTTTCTTTCTTTCTTTCTTTCTTTCTTTCTTTCTTTCTTTCTTTCTTTCTTTCTTTCTTTCTTTCTTTCTTCTTTCTCTTTCTTTCCTTCTGTCTATGAAAACAACTTGATTTAAAAATTACTCCTGGCTGAGAATCACTGTTCTACTCCTTCTGTCTCTCACACCTCTCTTACCTTATGCCATAGAATATATCAACCTCTTCATTTCACAGCCCATACCCTTAGACTAGCAAAGAGACGTGATGGGAGAAGGTATGCAAGAAAGGAAAGAGGAAGGAGAAGAAAAAAAGAGAGTCAGTTGAGGACAGTGGAGAGGGAGGGACACGCAGGAGAGCTGTGGAAGAATATGCAAAAGTTATCCTTACAGAACAGTTAAAATACTGAATATAGGAACTTATAACCATCACCTCAAATATATTTTAAGACCTGTGTTTTAATACTGATATATTAGTATTATTCCATAGATATTCATAAACATGCAATTTTTATTGAAAGAAAGAAAAGGAAAAGAGGGAAGGAAGGCGGGCGTGATGAGGGAACAGACATCTAAATCGCACTGGTCTAAGAAGGGTGAAATATGGATGGTATTGGGTAAGATTTGACAACGCCTCATACGAAGGTAGTTGTGATCACTCACAGAAGGTGCAGAATTTGGGCGTGATAAGAACAGAACAACCCCATCTCAGAAGTGGGGTTCGAAACCACGCCTCCAACCAGAGACCAGAAACCCCGAGCTCGGGAAGTAGAAACTTGAGTCTGGCGCCTTGGACCACTCGGCCATCCTGACGTATTTGCTTTTAAGTGTGGTATAATCTGCTGCCGTGATTAACAACCAATGAAATTCGTATTACATCCAGAATACGTGGGGTGAAACACAAAGCTCTGAACTGATCGCAAAACGGAAGAGGCAAAAAGACAATTTTTGATAGAAGCTAGAGGCTGTTGCTATGGCACAAAGTTAAGTCAGCCCCAGAGCCCGGGAGCCGGGGGTATTGATAAGCCGCTCCCACCACACGTCCCCTTACCCCTCCTGCACCGCGCTGCCTGCCTCCCAAAGGCCCGCCAGGCCACGGCCCACGACGGTCCCCATGGTGTGGGAATTTCACAAATCATAGAAAAGCCCACAGAACAGAATTAGCGCTGGTTTCGAAGACCGCTTCAGCCTGCTTCCCGCAGTGTTCATGCTCTCGCATTCCCACAATAAAATAAAAAGTAACATAGGCAAGGAGAGAGCCCGTGAGAAGGGCTAAAACCCTCCTTTAATAAACCTATTTAAAAAAAAATAAACCTATTTAAACATTAGAACTGTCGGTCTAAGAGTACGAGGCAGGCATATTGCATACTCTTCCGGTGTTTCTCCCCATAATCTCCACTTCTCCTTCCATATCTTCTCTTCACTGGCTTTTATCTCCCTCATTTCTTTTCTCCCATTAATTTCCTCCCAATGGCCTAGGGAAAGGGGATGCGATGTATTATGTGATACCGGATAATAGATACACGAGTTAAAAGGGTTGATAGCCGTTACCTAGTAACAAATAGTTTCTCTCTCTCTCCACCCCAGCCCCCCTGCCCCCAGTGGTAAAGGTGAGAGGTTTTTACTCTGTTGTTTATTCTTCATTTTGTGTCAAGCTAGTTCCTACTGTCCTTGCTTCCATTTCCTATGGTTAGGGCTCCCAGCGTTGTAGACACCAAGTGTAAATCAGTTATTGCAGTCTACTTTGTATATGGACAATGGCCAAAGGGGAGTTGATTTTACTTTTGTTGTTTACCTGTCTGTAATTTTTTGTCTGACTGAGCACCTAAGATATTATTTGCTGCTTTCCTGACCTTCCCTTCCCAAGAATGTGACTTTTTGCTTTCCTATGGATAAAGCTGACTCGATTTATTTTTTTATTCACTTATTTATTTATTTAACAATATTTATTTAATGTATACTCAGATTCTGTAGTTGGGTCCGAGGATACAGAAATGGAGCAGTTGGGGGCTGGGGGCAGACAGTACCCCAAGCCAATGAGTGCCAAAACACACTCCTGCCAAAGTCTGCCAGTGACACCCCTGCAACTGAAAAAGCTGGTTTTACTAACTATTGCAGCAAGAGAGAATGCACACCAGGGTAACAGTGGAGTGTCTCAGTCAAAGAGTGTTAGAAAGAACTGATTATAGGATTTGGGTTTTGGTTAGGTGATTTGGGGGAGGGTTTAAGGAAGTATGGCTTTGCAGTGGTTTGTGTGCTGTCAGGAGGTGGGGGTAATTCTATGGTTGGATATCTTAAATCTTATCTAAAGGGAGGGCAAACTAGAGTAAAAATAGAGCTGGAATTAGTAAAGAAGCAGCAGTCGTTTATATGAAGTGGGAGAGGGAAATGTTTGGCATTCTGTGGCTTGGACAATGTTCATGTTTTCATTTGTGTGCAGACACTATTATGGAGTTGTCTTGTTTCTGTCTTAATTTACTAGAGAGGTCTTGTCTGATATTGATGTTCTGGGAAATTGTTTATATTCAACAAGAAAACATCAAGACACAGCTGTAAATGCCAGGTCAGCTCCTGGATGTCCAGGACTGCTTTTCTCTGTCTCATAATTAATATATACAGACAGCTAGATGGTGGTAAAAGCCATAAAGAAACATTAAGCAAGGAAGAGATACGGGATGTGAGGGAGATCTTTGACATTGTTGAATAGTGTTATTATTGACGGTCTCATTGAGAAGGTGGCATTTGCACAAAGACCTGAATGAATAAAAGGATTGACTCATGTGAATATCTGGGATAGATATTTCCAGGTAGAGGGAATAGCAAGGGCAAAGTTGATAAAATGGGATGAGGTCTGAGGTTTTTGAGTAAAGGCAAAGAAACCTATCTATCTGGCAGAGAAATTGTGCAACATATAATCTCATTGCTTAACCTGTCTCCATCCTTTCCCAAATCAAGATTATCATCCCTTCCTGCCCACTCCTCCATCCCTAGGCCTCACCGGAGCTCTCATCCTATTCTTTCTTCCACGTCTGATTTTTATCTTATCGATGACCTTGAGAGTCAGAAAAAGTACCTAAAATTGCATGAAGCTCAGAGATATAGAGAGGATGTTTATTTTATACATTACTTGGACACTGGGAGGAAAAATATTCTGCAGGTGTGATGGTTTGTATTTTTTTGGTCAAGTCAAAATGACCTCTGATCACATTTAGTAATATCTAAATGTTATTCCCCAGGTATATAATTGTCACATTATATTTAATTTCTGAAATTCTGTGTGTAACTTATATAATAAAATGACATTTGCACACACATTATTTCATAATGGTTAGTATTATAGGTAATATGAGTTTTATGCATTATTTTCTTCATATTTGGTCAGGATTGCATTTGGCTTCATGTATAGAAACCACAATAAATAATGCCTTAAATAATAGAAGGATTACTGATTCAAAAATAAGTAGTCCTGGGTTAGGCAGTCCTCATGAAACTAAGCACTTCCTATCTTCCTCTTCTGCCACCTATGCTTTGGGATGTTTGTCCCCATGATCTCTCTACGGGTGCTCAAAAACTGTGTCATGAACAAATAAACACTGAATGAAACAAGAGCACTATTTCCTTAACTGCCAAGTCATTCCTGTCTTTGGAGGAGTGGGCCTCTAGATAAAATGTGGAGGAGAAAGTTAGAGGACGTCTTGGATTTTTTTCCCCTAGCCCTGAAGAACCCAGACATCCCATTTCTGAAACTGAGGGGAAAATACCAAAGGGTACAACCAGATTTGATTCTCTTGCATTAGGTCCAGGTTATAACTCATTTCTCCCCATCTTTTCATTCTTTGGAAGATTCTCCTCAGTTACTCCAGTCGTTCCTAAAAATGGTCATCTCCTCTGGGTTCCCCCACAGGTTGGTGAGGGAGCCTGTGCATCTTCTCTTCAAACATATCTGAGAAGTAAATATGGTCTCCGAGGGTCCTTCTGCCCAGAACTGCGAATCCCCTTCGGCAATAATTGACTCTAGGAATAATCTTCATTCTCCCAGCAATTAAAAAGTGTGCTTGAACGTACAGTGCAGAGGTTAAATGTTCTGCTTGGTGAGTAAATGATTCAAGTGGTCGAGCCACACTTTTGGAAGACCTTAGTTTTTCTGAAGCCATGGATTACTCCAGCTCTTCCTGGGCATTGAAATTGCTAATGGAATTTGGTTACTTATAGCATGAATTAAAGCCTACAACAAGTACCTTGATGGCTCAGTTGGCAGAACATCAGACTTTTAATCTGATGGCCCAGGGTTCAAGTCTCTGTTCAGGTGCTGGTTCCTGTGTTTTTCTTTTTTCTTTTTCTGTTTTTTTTTTTCTTTTTCTTTTTTAGGCAACGCACATTGACGTATTTTGGAGAAAAGGGGGAAGGTTTATGTAATGTACTTTAAATGACTCAGAAAAATATAATATACATAGAGGAAATAATAAAAACAAATGGAGTAAAATGTTAAGAAAAGGTGAATCTCGGTAAAGTGTGTTCCCTCTAGTATTTTTATTTTTGCAACCTCTTGTAAGTTTGAAATTATTTCCAAATAACAATTTTACAGTTAAGTATATTAGTAAATGTAATTGTATAAACATCAAGAATCACCAGACTTTGAAATTGTAAACTACAAGTTCAGCAATTTTTACAGGTTGTATATGTCCAAATTTCAAAACATCCAAGTATAAAAGAAACCAGCACACTGTATATGTTTAGGTGTACTGTATAACTTATGTTAGCTAGCACCTAATAACAACAACATTATCAGGCTTTTTTTTTTTAACCAACACAATAGGTTTTCATTTTTACATATAAAAATTAAACTACTTTAGCAAATTAGAGCTATGGAAGGTGTCAGCTCAAATGTCCATATTTTTACATGAATTGAAACATACTATCCCCGCTGCACACTTTGACACTCTGTGGT
This sequence comes from Tursiops truncatus, assembly GCF_011762595.2. NCBI lineage: Eukaryota > Metazoa > Chordata > Mammalia > Artiodactyla > Delphinidae > Tursiops > Tursiops truncatus. Next base: position 21,523,703 of record NC_047043.1, read on the forward strand.
GACTCCATGATTTGGAGGAGAAACACAAAGTTACTTCTGTTGTTGCTACATAATGGGCAACAACAATATAACAATATCATCTATGTTAGATCACTAGTGGGTTTACTTTTTTTATAATGCTTTACAAATAGTTTAAATTTTATATTAAATACAATAAAAAATGGAATATGTTAGTAACATTGTCAGAGTAACTAATGACAGAGAAATGACCAGCGGCTCCCAAACTTTGAGGCATATTGAAATCACCTAGGTGGCGATTTTAAAAACCTACTGAAGCCTGGCTCCCACCCCCAGACATCTTAAAAGCACCCAGGTTAATCTAATGTGCATCAAAATTTGGGGACCATTGAGAGCTTTCCATGGGCGGTTCCTGCACAAGCAACATCTCCATCACCTCAGTCAACAAATGAAAATTCCCACTGCAAGATCCTGGAATATTTCCAGAGCCAAATGCGCACATTTTGAACCGCCACGCTGAGGGTAACTTCTTCCAGAGAGAAGGCGGCCGTGGATTCCCATCTGTAGGCCTTTGCTTGCTTGGTGGACGCATTGATAAACCAACATGCAGGAATTCGACATAAAACAAAACAACAAAAAGAGAGAAACAAAGCAGCAAGATTCCCTTTCTGTGCAGTTAAAGACTGGGAACATCGCCTCTCCGCGGGGTAATCGAACCCCGGCCCCCTGTATGACAGGAAGGGATACTCACCACTGCGCTAACGAGGAAGACGTAACCATTGATTCAAAAGAGTCTCAACTGAAGAGACATTTACGCTTTGTGTCCTGAACTCTTTCTGGGCAGTGAATTCCTGGAAGTTTCATCAATCTTTACAATAAGAATCTGTTATAAGAATCTATAAAAAGGAATTCCCCACTTATCTAAATCTGAAAACGGCCCTGCAAAGGATTGCAACGTTGCTATAGTTTAATCACTAATAGCAAAGAAATGTTCTTTAATAGGCATTAAACTTTAAAGCAAACAAACAAAAATCTCCCTCTGCTCCAAAGAACTTCCTTTCTTCTTCACCTCAAGCTTTTTCCTTATTTTATATTTACCTCAAGGGTCACCTTCCCCTGGGACTTTTTTTCACACCAGTGTGATTTAGATGTATTTCCTCTGTTTCACTTTGTCATGATAAGATCATATATAGATGTGTGAATTTCTATGTGAAATAAAGGTAAGGGCTTAGTCTTAAAATCTAGGTCTTAGATTTTTCAGGGTGGGCATTACATGCATGTTTATTTTTGTGTAGCCTCTTGGTAGTAGAAATTCCACTGTTAGGAATAGTCCTTAGTAAAATTCCAGCTCAGTTCCATAGGTGGCTTTGCAGAGGACAGTCATTGTAGCAATTCCAGGCAGCAGAGAATTGGAGACAACTTGGATATCTAAAATGAATGTGCTACACAGAGAGAAAAACAGTAAGTTTTCTAGGGCTGCCAGAACAAATTACCACAAACTGGTTGGCTTAAAAACAACTGAAATTTACTCTCTCTCAGTTCTGAATACTAGGAGTCCAAAATTAAGATGTTGGCAGGGCCATGCTCTTTCTGAAGGTTCTCTGAAGAACTCCTTCCTTGCCTCTTCCTAGCTTCTGGTGGATCCCAGAAATCCTTGATTTTTTTTTGGCTGTAGCTGTATCATTCCAATCTTTGCCTCTGTCCTCTTATGATTTTCTTCTTTCTCTCTGCATCTGTGACCTTTCTTATAAGGATACCAGTCATTGAATTTAGGTCCCACCCTAGCCCAGTATGACCCCATCTTAATTTAACTAATTACTCCTGCAAAAACTTATTTCCAAGTCAGGTCACATTCAGAGGTTCTAGAAAGACACAAATTCCAGCTGACACTATTTAACCCACTAAAATTAAGTATGAAGGATGAAGTGTTATATGCATAAACATAGTTAACTGCACCAAAGTATGCATTAATAGCTGTAAAGGTACTGATTAAAACTGGTTGTGATGAGAGGGAAGGGAGGTGGAGAGGAAGAGTACACAATCTATGTTATTATTGTTCAGACTAAAGAAACAAAAGAGATTCTCTAAAGAAAGACAGGCACCAAATGCCTAAAAGGCAAATCTTCATGGTTCATGTTCTTTGATTGTCAGGTGAGAGCTTCCTGGCTCATGGACCACTGTCTTCTCACTGTTGCCTCACGTGGCAGAAGGGAGAGAGAGCTTTCTGGTGTCTCCATTGAGAGGGCACTATTTCTATTTAGGAGGGATTAACTCATGACCTAATCACCTCTCAAAGATCCCACTTCCTAATACCATCACATCTAGTCGGGTCCATCCAAATTGCTCCCCTCCACTCCCACATTAATGAATCATTTTAAGGGAACTTTAAATGGCTTACTTCTCAATAAATCTATTACTGGTTTATTATTTTTATATGATGCCCTTTTTCGATTCCTCTTAGAAACTTGGGGAAGTGTTTCTGTGAATATTTGAGAAAGGAAAATTAATGAAAAACTAAAAGGTAAACTATTTTAGGTCAGTGCCTTTCCCTAAATTGGCTGTTAAGGTTTCCCCACTTTCAGAGGCATTTCTAAATGGGCTCTGTTACCTGAAATGGAAAAGTAGTCTTTTCCGCCTGAACAGGGACTTGAACCCTGGACCCTCAGATTAAAAGTCTGATGCTCTACCGGCTGAGCTATTCAGGCTTCGTCAGTAGCTTTTTAACTCGTTATACAGAATGCCTAAGAACACCGAGGTGTGCTACTGATGTTCATGATTTCGGAAATCACTTGGGTCTGCCAGGGGCGTTGATCGCGTACCCCCGACCCAGCGCTGCAACTGGCTTGACTGTATTGAAGATTCCATTTAACCCCCAAACTATTTCTTCGTTGCACAGACAATTATTGTGTAGCACTTATTGCAGGGGGAAAGTCGTGCTGAGAGTAGGGTGGGATCCGTTGGGGAGGGAATATTCCTGCAGTTAATGATTGCAGACAGAGCCCTTTGAGGCCGCACCCACTCATCAGAGGTGGCTTTAGAGCGGGCGCGCAGGCTCCTTCACCAGCAACGACTTCAGTAGGTGGGAAGAACTTCAGGAAAATCAAAAATTGGGTAAAGAATGAAGGTTATGTCACAAGGAGGAGGTTTATTTCCCTTTGTTTCCTCCAGTGTTTTCTTTTAGAGTTGGGGTCTCCTGGAATTTTAACACCACAGCAAGAAACAACCTAACGCCCACTTCGAAGTGGTGCTTCCGTCCAGTAAAAGAGCTCCCTGAAAACCCACTTCTTCAAAATTTTCTTACATCTCACTTTTTCAGCACGCCCACCTTTCTGCACCTTTCCTTCACACGCCTTTTCTTCACCCTCTCCCCAGTCTCCTTCCCCCTCTACTCTTCCCTTCGTCTCTCCAACCTCCCTCTTGCCAGTGTGGGGAGTCCACATTTGTCCCTGTCTTATTCCTTTACTTTTCAACTCCACATTTTATCTTGAGCTCCACTCTCTTTAAAGGCAGGAAGGACCAGGCAGGTGGAACAGCATTCGCTGCCTCTGTCACGGCAGGTCTTCATTTGTTCATGAGACTGTTACCGAAAGTGGGGTCCGGCTGTCCGCTGCTCTAATACTTGAGAGGCAAGCTTGGTGAAAAAGAAAGTTTGCTTTATTTCAGAGGCCGGCAACCAGGGGAGAGGGCGGACTCCTGTCCAAAGGCCGACTCCCCCCACTGACAATCAGTGGCCAAGAGCTTTCAAAGGTGGGTTTCAGGGGTGGATAGGCGGAGGGAGGGCGCTACATGCAGAAATAGCACTGTTAGCTCTGACAGTCATCTTGAAATTGGTCGTGGTTGGTCTGATCAGTGTCATCTTGATTGTTTTGAGTACAGTCAATCTTTAGTTCCAAGGCCGGTTTTTTCCCATTTCTTTGAGGTCAGTTCTCAGAATTGTGGCAGCTTAGGTCGTGGCTACAGTCTGGTCATCAGGTAGTTAACTTCTTCCACCTGGTGGGGATTTCAGTATCTACAAGACAGCTCACAGAATGTGGCTCAAAATATTACCTATAGCCCTGAGGAGGAACTAAAGGGCATTGACTTTGCTCAATGACTAAACTATTATTATTTTGTCCTCTTTGACTGCTTTCCTTTGCTTCTGCATTTTCTCACTTCTCTGATTATACTTATTCTTTTGGCTAGTTTTTCTACAGATAAAAGGCAGGCGGGGGGCATGGGGAGGGTCGGGGAAGACCGAAGGGTCCTGCTCCTTTTCAAGTCTTGTTAACACGTCTGCATAGGCAAAAATGCAGTGACAAGGTCACTGCACACAGATGATAATTAAGATGTTGCATTGTTTCCCAATATGTTGCGAGCTTTATAAACATTGATAAAGACACATTTTTGATAGACGTTAATTTTCATTAAGATCCAAAAGAAAACAAGAAATGTAAATCAGTAGTGTCACTGTCATGAGTGCTTGAATTTAGCTGCCTCTGCCTGGTGTTCTTATGGGAATCTTGGAGTTTGAGGAAGTGAGTAACGTGTGTTGGTCCAATATTGGAAAAAGAAAAGTGATAGCAGAGGATGGTTTCGATCCATCGACCTCTGGGTTATGGGCCCAGCACGCTTCCGCTGCGCCACTCTGCTCCTTGCACTTGGTTATTTTCTTGTACCTTATCAATTTGTATACAGACTGATAGACGCTCAAGCCTGTCGATTCTTCCCTCTCCCCCTTTCCCACTAACTTCCTTCTTTCATTCTGAGTTGGCCCCACATTTCCTTCTCAAGATTGCTGCCTACGAGCAAATCTCTAAGGCTTCTGCACTTTTGCAATTTACTCAAAAACCGAAGCTCTGAAACCCTTTCTCAGGAACTTGGTATTCAACCCGTTAGGGTCTCCTACACCGATTTCTAGGGATGAATTTAGAACTCAGACTTTTTTCCCCCGCGCCTCCCACAGCTCACTCCCAGACTCTGAAGTTGCGACGCCTTGGCTCTTCCCCCTCAGTGGCAAGGCCGAGGACAGGGCAGGGGCACTGTACGCCCCTGGAGAAACTGAAGACGTGGCGGAAGAGAAGAAAAAGCAAATACTTCCGAGAATTGTCACTCGCAGAGCTGAGGGAGACGTGAAGCCCAAGGTGATCTACCCTAGCTGGATTCTTTGTTCACACCTCAGTCCACAGCCACCTGCTGCCTGCTTATTCAAAACCAGACTTCTCCCTTTTTATTTTCATGGTTATATGCCACATTCTTTTGTATGATTTGGATTGCTCTAATATATTTTTAAAATAAGTGTTGGACATCGAAGGTGCTACGGAGGAGGTGAAACTTTTAAGTGGATTTTTACAAAGACAGGTTATTAATACTCCAATCTCCTTAGGAACCAGAAATGATCATTTTCCAAGGGCAGAGAAAACTCGAGTTTCTTGAGATGAACCTAGCCACCAATATTCAAAATCCAGAAGGGTGATTTTTGCTGCATAAGTCTACCTCAGGAGATGATTGATTGATTCCTTTTCTGAGCTGTTCTTTCCTTCTCAATTCCCCTCTGAATTCTGCAGGGCTCCGATTCTACTTTTTTTCATTTTCTCTGCTACAGAAGCCACAGACTTTGTCTTAACCTCCTAAGACCGCAGCCATGGAATCATCATTTCCTCAGATATTTTCATCCCCAGTAACCTGCCCAGCTACATTAACAGAATAAAACTACCACCTTCAAAAAGAGAATCACTGGCCCATGGTCTTGTAAGCCAGTAACTTTTAGTCCTGAGTGCTCTCCCAGGAAAACCTTGGAAGGAAGGTTTGGAAATTTGATGAGGTATGGTTGGGGTCCAGGCCTTGGCATTATTAGTGGCCTTCTGTAAACCTCTTCAAAAGCTCAATGCAAATGTTCTTATTCCAGCAAAGTAACCTGAGTCCTTGAGGGTCACACCGTTTTTGTGGGCATTTATGTAGCTTTGGATTCTAGGGCATATAACACACACATTTCATTTCTATTGTTCATTCCTTATTGCCTCATCTTTAGCTTCAAATTTATCTTTCAATTTCTATTCATCTGCTTAAAGTTCTCATTTGAAAGGCCCATATTGCAGTCACAGCTCAGCTACAGGTTGGAGTGGCTAGAGGAGCTGCAGATGATATTTCATCACCAGAGGGACCAAGCCAGTATCTCTCCCACAAGATTCTGAATATGATTTGTTCTCCTTAAATGGGCCAGATTCATGGGCCTGAGACCTATGCAGTCACGCAGCTCACTGCCCCCAAACCCGCACTCAGAAGGGTCCTGCTCTTGGGGTTTAATGCTCTGCAATTGCTCTCTTGAAATTCTTAATAGTTTTACCTTCACACACGTTTCGTGAGGTCCAATAGGACATGGAGCATGTGCAGTTGTGGGGCTTTCGTTGAAGCCTTGGCTCTCACAGGTCCCCTCACCCAGAGATGAGTTTTCAGCGGCCAATGTACCCTTCAGCTGGCAACCTGCCCTACTATCCTTCCCCACCCCCCTCTCACACCTGCCTCAGCAGTAAGCCCCCTGGGAGGTCTAGGGAAGAGGTGGTTAAGCAGCATAACCCTGGTGCCTCTCAGGTGTGGCACAGTGCCTGTTGTCCCTGCCCCAGGCTGGCAGCCTGACAGTGCCAGGCTAAGTTGGGTGGGAGTCTTGGTGGGCGTGAGCCTTTAACCCAGACTCATATGGGTATATTTTCATAATTTTAACAGCAATTTCTTCCTGCTTTTTGAACAAAGGGTCCTCATTTTCATTTTTCACTGGGTCCTGTAAGTTATGTATCTGGTCCTGCTTCCCAAATTTCCATAGAGTCTGGTTCTCTTTCCTGCAAACCTCCCCCCTCCCCCCCAGCTTCTTTACTATCTTTCTATCACCTTTGAAAAGTCAGGCCTGAATTCTCAAAGAGGGAGCCTGATGTCTTCACTGGAAGAATGCAGGATAAGCTACTCCCCACAGGACAGGCCAATAAATTGAGTGACGAGGTGTTGAGGCAAGGGGAGTGACTTTATTTGAGAAAGCTAAACAACAGCAGTAAAGAAGAAAAAAGAGAAATCCAACTAACCAAGAAGATGGTGGACAAGTGCCCTTAAAAAACCATCTTAATATGGTTTTTAAAGGCACAGGCTTTTAAAGGCAGTGTGAGGGAGGGGCTCCAGGGTGTGTGATGAGCTTGTGCACAATTCTCAGACTGGTTGGCATCGAGGTGAAATTTTGAGCACCACACGTCTTCTGGTTTCAGTCAGTCTGGGGTCTCCATGCTTGTGGTCAGCAGTTTTCATCTGGTGGGCGTCTGCTTCCTGTAGAAAGTTAGTAATGTATGTCCGACCTTTACGTCTATCTTTCAGGGAGCTGGGAGTTCAGTGACTCTGCTATACGGCTGGTTTATAGTCTAAATTGTTACTAGTTTCCTGGATCAACAGCTATTCTTTGTGTCTATGTCTTCACAATTCCTAATCGTTAACTCTTGAGTCAACATTTTGAGACTCAGAGGAGGCCTGGGATGTTAAAGCAAAAAGCCTTTAACCTCAAAGGACAAGAGCATAGGGGCTTGTATATGGTTTCAAACCTTCATTTTGAAATCCCACTGCTTAATGCTGCTTAACCACTCCCCTGTAGTACTCCCTCAGCAGATTTTTTTAAATGTGGTCATCTGGATTGAATTGTACTGAATTGACCTGGAAGTGTTTCCAGGGAGGAGACAAAGTAAAAATATTTAAAGGATACCAGTGAAGAATATCTTTAGGAACTAAAGGTAGAAAAGAACTTTTAATTAAAAGGGGAAAATCCAACAATAAAGACAAAGATGACAACTGTGACTATATTAAAATCAAGAACTTTTCATTAAAAATATTGCACTTCATGGGAGGGGTAGTGGTGGGATAAATTGGGAGATTGGGATTGACATATGTACACTAATATGTATAAAATAGATAACTAATAAAAAAAATCGCACATCATTCAACACTCAAGGGATGGGGATAAATAAAAAATTAGATACAAATGAAGAAAGTAAAAGTAGAAAAAATATAAGTGAATATTCCTGAGTCAATAAAACAGAGATTAATAGAAGAAAAATATGAAACACTAGTAAATAAGCATGAAAAAGGAGATTTAAAGTTCCAAACAAGAAATAGAGAAAACAGGATTAGAAGTTGCTCCTTGACTGGAGAATCAGCCAGTGATTGTTTATATTTAGTCTGTAGATTCTGGAGTTAAGATATCACATGATGGGTAGTCTTCCTGTTAGCATGAAAAGAGAGCACCATATCTATTAAAAGAGAAAAAATGTAATCTCTCTAAAGATAGATGTTGAAGGGAAGCAGAATATGCCACCCCAAAATATGCCTCTTTGGCATGTGAATTATTTTGAGCTGAAGTCAATCAAGACCCAGGTGACTCAGGAAAAAAAATTTTTTTACCTCTCCCATAACTACCCAGAAGAGTTTTGATAGGGGGTCTGTACCAGAAAAAACAAACAAACAAATAAAACAACAAAAACAACAACAAAAAACTATTACCAGATGTAACTTTTCTATCTGAAAGACCTATCTGCATGGCAGGGCAAATTTCTAATTACCAAACTCCTCCTCTTCTTATCCTCCTGTGAACTACACACCTCCCCATTGAAGCCTCAGGCCCCTATCCCATTCCTGAGCTCAGGGTGGCATAAGCCTCAATTCGCCAATTTGCCCCTGAGCCTCATATCTTTGGGGCTCCTGTATGTATGAAATTAAATCAGCTTTTCTCCTATTAACCTTTCCTATGTCACTTTAGTTACTAGACCAGCCAAAAAAAACTAGAAGAGAAGGGAAATTGTTTCTGCATAGTACAGTCAGCTCTCCATATCCCTGCATTCACATTTGCAAATTCCACCAAATTCTGATCGAAAATATTTGAAAAAAAATTTCAGCAAGTTCCAAAAAGCAAAATTGAAATTTACCAAGTGCTGTTAACTATTTACATAGCATTTACATTGTATTTACAACTATTTACACACATTTACATTGTATTAGGTATTATGAGCAATCTAGAGATGATTTGAAGTATTAGCATATGGAAGGGTGTGTATATGCAAATACCGTGCCATTTTATATAAGGAATGTAAGCATTCTCGGATTTTGGTATCCTTCGGGGTCCTGGAACCAATCCCCCAAGGATACTGAGGGATGACTTTATTTGCATATAACCTACACTCATCCTCCCGTACACTTTAAATCATCTCTCGATTACTTATAATACCTAATACAATGTAAATACTATGTAAATAGCTGCTGGTGCATCGCAAATTCAAAATTTGCATTCTGGAACTTTCTGGAACTTTCTGGAAATTTTTTCCTAATATTTTTGAACCACCGTTGTTTGAATTCAAGGATTTCAGAACCTAGGGATACGGGAGGGTTGACTGTATCCCTGGGGGTGGAGCCCAGGCATCTGTGCTTTAACAATTGCTCCAGGTGATTCTTTCATATATTAAATGTACTGAATAAGAATCTGCATTTAACCAGATCCCAAGGTGATTTGTAAACTCATTAAAATGAGAGAAACACTGACCTACAAAACTTAAAAAAAAAAAAAGGCTACTGTTCCAAGATGCTTCAAGTAATATAACTTAGACTTGCAGATACTAATTCCACATTTATGTTTATTTCAGAAACTGTTCTCTTTTCAAGCCAATTTCTAACTTATTTTGAGTAAGTGGAACTCAGTTGCAGAAGTCTTTATTCCATTGATTTCCAGCTTATGAGAAAAGTCCATGACTTTGTGCAAATACTGCTATCACAGACTATCTTCTTTACGGCCTAAGCTGTCCCAGCCTCTGTTCAGGAGCTCTTAAAACAACCTCTTTCAAGTGCACACATACAGTTTGTGGAAAATGTATTTTTATTGCTCTTTCCCCTAAAAGACATCCTTACAAGTGAAAGCTTCAAAAAGTTCCCGGAAGGGATTAATATGGAGTTAATCAAACTGTGGAATCTCTAATGTGGAGTCTTTATTTCTCTGGTTTGCCAGATTTTGACCATTTCGATTGAGCTGCACATTGTATTGGGCTTGGGAAACAAAATTCACTTGCCTCTGGAGACCCTGCTGATTTGGAATTCCCTTCACGTTACATACACCTGATATTTTAAATAATCAAGTGGGGAGGGATAGAAGAAAGATTGGAAACAAAAGCAGGATAATACATTTGTTTTTATTCATCTTGGAAACACAAGAGTCCATTAGAAAGCATGTAAACTAAGGAAAGTATAAAAGATTTAAAAATGTTCCACCTGACTACAGCACTGTAATTAAATATTATACCCCCTCAGTTTTACAAATAGGTAAACTAAGACAAGAGTCAGAACTCAGGGACCTGATCAAACATGTCTCCATTTCCACTGACACTCTCCTAATTAGCTTACTGTTAGACGACTTCCATAAATTGTCATATGTGTCAGGAAAATGTGTCCAAGATTTTAAAATGAACAACAGAATTTACTGGGTCCTTGCGTTAGTGATGTACTGGGCATTAGTCTAGTAAACCATGTAGGAATTATCTGATTTTATAGGGGTGTGCATCTCTGACTGACTTTCTATTTACTAGGCTATTCTGGAACTCTATGGTGGGAGAAGTTAACTCACAGAAAATTGATAATAATGCAATTGGTTCTTGTTTACATCAACGCAAAGGATTTTGCTCAGTTGAGATACAATTTTACCCAATAGAAGAAATAAGTCCAATCTTAAGTTTTATTACCCTACAGAATATTAACCAATTTTGCATCTGTTAGCACATTTATTTCAGCCTTTCAGATTGTGTGTTGTCTGTTCTTCATAATCTCCTTTGAAGCATTTTTAACAGCTTACTCATTGATTAGTGAGATATATGAAATCTTTGACACTGTGTTCATATTATATTGGTTTGAAAGTCAAGTTTTCAGCTTTTCATTGAATGATAACACCAATATGTTTGGGGGGTTCAAAAGAGGGAGAGAGAACTCCTGACTGGGATGTCGAGGGCTGAATGACAGAGCACATGACCAAGGGGAAGGAGGAGCTGTTATGTTTGAAAGATTATTAATCGGCAGAAAAGGAGAACCCAGAGCACATTTTCTAAGTGTTTGGAAGGTAGGACACCATAGTTCAGAAAAGGCAATGGAGCAGGGAATTTGGGTTGTCGCAAAACTGTATAAATGCCAGAGGTTGTAAATAGAACCTCGAGGGTGAATGGTCTCTTCAATGACTGCTCCTTGTCACATGGCTTGCTGGGGAAAGTACCTACATAAATTCTTTTTAATCCCTCAAGAATCTTGAGGTAGGGATTTCCCTCTAAATTTACAGATGAAGGAAGTGTTCACAGATGGTCTCAATAATATAAAATATCACACATCACAGTTTTGTAAGTGATGAAGCTTGAATTCAAACATACACATCTGATTCAAGATCCTCATGTTTTCTACTCTTCCTGCATTGCCTTTAAAACTGTATTTTAGGTTCTCTGCATGAAGACCAAAAATGAAGCAAAAGAAAACAACTCACCCCTGATCATTGTGCACACAAAATTGGATCTTTCAATAGCTGTTTTGCCAGTTCATACATATGTGTTTGGGTTGTTTTTCTGTAGGGAATGAAAAGTTTCTGAAGGCTATTAATTTGGGAGATTAACTAAAGACTACTATGGCACAGAATGGAAAAAAACATTGGATGAACCTCTCTCTTTAACCAAAGCAGGAGGGATTTTAACAACAACAAAAACATTTTTTAAAACTCAGTAGAGATTTTAAACCAAGACCAAGACCTAATTTGAGTCCTCCATGCTCTATATTTCTCTTATTATGTGTCCTATAATAAACCACATCCTGCTTCTTCACTTCACATCCCTTCTTTCACGCGGGTGGAAAGAATGGAAGAGGGAAGATAAATTAGAGGGAGAGAAAAATGGCAACGGAAGGAAAGGGAGGAGAGAAGTGCAGAGAGGAGAAGGGAGTGGACCCTTGCAGGAACTGTTAAGATGCTGGAAATACTATTGTACAGGGAATCTTTAAGTCCCACTCACAGGCCCAGTCTCCACTAATAAAAACTTAAGATAAAATACTGTGTGATACTGTGAGCAGCGGGGAAAGCTCCTGAAAGCCGGTAGTTGCAACATGGGCCAATAAAATCTATATCCCAAGTCCCCTACTCCTTAAGGTCGGTCTTGTAACCGTGGTCAGCAGGGGTGGAGTGAGAGAAAGAGACTCAAAGTAGGTGATGTGGGCTCCCGGTTTTCAGAGCAGCATCAGTTCTGTCGCCCAGCGCACGTCCTCACCGTAAAACTCCTCCTTTCCTGTCTTTCGGTTTTGCAGATAGTGCTTGGTTTGCTCCTGTAATTTCTAAAAACGACAGGTTCCTCTCCTTCCTGGATGGAACAGTCTTCAATCATGGACCGAATTATTACCGCTGAGTGCTGTCATGTGCTGTCTGGTGCTATCGTGTCAGGATGGCCGAGTGGTCTAAGGCGCCAGACTCAAGCTTGTGTCTTCCCTCTCCTGGGGTTTCTGGTCTCCGCGTGGAGGCGTGGGTTCGAATCCCACTTCTGACAGGATTCAGTTTTTGTTCTCGGCAGGCACACTCACCTTTCAGCGTTTTAAAAATCTCACTCTTGCCCTTCCACCTTGGTTCCCCCTGGCACTTGAGCATCATCCTCGCTTATTCCGTAGTTCGGCCCTTTCTGCCTCTAAAGACACCCCTCCACCAGCGTCTCCCGAACCTCCAGTCAAGCCTTTGACAAATGAAAATTCCCAATTAGAGAACCTGGAGTACTGGGCACATTTTAAAAATCTTAGCGCCACCGATGATGCCCCTCTCTTCCCGAGAGAAGCCGGCAGTGGATTTCCAGCAGAAGGTCGTGCCTTGCTATCTCAGCCTGTTGATCTTAACGAAACCCAGGAACTTGACTCAAAAACAAACAAAACAAAACAAAAATACAAAGTAACCAGGAAGATCTCCCTTTCCCGGAGAGACCCACTAGCTGTGGGCAGGAGGAAAACGTTATACTGGCTGCCTCGCTGTTGGCAAATCAAAGGCCAATCTCCTGCACGACCACACCAGCCAGAAGGACCCAGACTTTCTCTAGTGGTAGCTCAGCTTAAGGGTCTCCCACACAAAGTCCTAGACTTTTCCAGTGCGGAAATTATTGGAAAATTCACAGCTTTTCCCCATAGAGAGGAATTGAAAGAAACAAAATGGAAACAATCATACAGTTGTTAAAATCAATTTGCAGTCTTTGTATTTTTGTATTAATGAGAAAAATATACAAAGGAGTAAGTATATACAGTTTCTGGTTTTGCCTTTTACATTTAAAAACAACATCACAATGCCTTATTTTACCATCTCCCAAGTTAAATATTTAAGAAATGACACGTTGGGGAAAGTGGCAAGTACTCAGAACATCGTCTCCTAAGTTGTTTTTTGGTTTTTTTTTTTTTTTTTTTAAATCAAGCTCTGTAACAATTTCCTTGCTAGAAGGATCCTCAGAGCTCAGTACTCACCATCTTGAGCAGATGTTGGGTACCTTATAAAGAGAAGTAAACATTGTAAAATTATTTTTTATTTTATCAATACTTTTTAGGTTTCTCTGTCTAGTCCAAAATACAGTAGGAATGCTTTGAAATACAAAATAAAGCCAGTAACAGGAAAATAAACAGTCCCAACTCGAAACAATGGTTGAAAAAGATGAAAATGGAGAATGGAGAAAAATAATTTAGAATTTCATGATTGCAGGGGAAATGCAGAGCAGAAAAGAGTGGTGCGTGCTTAGGAATCTGTAGAGTGTAAAAAAGTGGAATTTAATGACGGACGGGAAAGAGAGGCTTTGGGTTCAAAAGGTAAGTTAATCACACTTGGTTGTCCAGGGCTCATTTGTGTTATTGGTCCATGAAAGGTCACTCTCAGTTCTACTTTGTTTCATGGCCTGTATCCATCCCTTTCCTCTCCCCGCAACATAGAGATCCTCTCTAAAGTTGTTAATGTTCTTTAGAAAAGAAACTACCCTCAAAAAAATGCTGTTGCTTTGTGTGATTTTAATTTTCATTGGCACTGTTCATCCTGATATTTTTTCTTTTACTCAACGCAGTTTGAAAAATCTATTGTCTTGCTACATTTACATCTGCTTCTATGTGCAACTACCACGTAGTATGAAATTCATGGGTGGCCACTGCTGTACACCTGATGGACATCTAGGTTGCCTCTAACAATCTGGTAATGCAAAATGCTACACTAGGTAAGGCCAAGCATGGAGCTGAGCTGGAATTTCACTGAGATACGTTTCTAGGAGAAAAACTGCTGTGTAGTGATTTAAAAGCTATACAGGAAGAAAAACTCATTTAATGTCAAAGCTGCAGAAGTCTAAGATCTTAATTTTAAGACCAAGATCTTACTTAGCCTATGTAGAACTTCATAGAAGGCATTTTTTCTTTATAAAATGAAAGACTAGACATCTAGATCACATCATTCTGAAAAGAAATCTCAAAATGAGCTATCAATTTACTTAATTTTAATAGTATGAACTTTTTTGGCTATTGATAACCAAAAAATGTTTTCAGCAGCGTCATAATCTTGAGGGACTTTCCCTCTTAGATTTTAGACGTGATATAAGAAGGTGACAAAGGAAACTTTTTGTTAGAACTTTATAACAGATTCCTTTCTGTGTGCAGAAAAGCAGTGAAGGTTTCAGTAATTCTTCCCACAGTAAAAACCCAAGATCCAAGTGTGGATGCCCGGTCAGTTGATCCACTAAGGAAAAGACCACAAGTTGTTATGGTAGTTTTTTCCTGGGAAGAGGGATCTCACAGAAGGCAGCGCTGGAGTTTGCCCCCATATAGCTCTGAAAGTATCCTAAGATTCTCAAACTGGGGAATTCTCATTTTCGAGTGCCCTTCAGGGTGGGAAATATTTGCGGTGCTGAGGGTTGAGTTATTATGAGCTATCCAAGGTGAAACTTTTGACCTGAACGTGGCAAGTGAAACAAAATAGGAATGTGTCAGAAGTGGGATTTGAACCCACGCCTCCATTCGGAGACCAGAAGCCTCAATGATGAGAAGCAGGTGCTTGAGTCTGGCGCCTTAGACCACTCGGCCATCCTGACACGTTGCTCTGTTTGGAAGTGTTATACTGCAGACTCTGAGGGGGTTAGCGCCTAGCTGCGTCCCAGAAGAAAGCTTCTGAAAATTTGTCGGACTAGTTCTGAGTTCAGAGACTGAGAAACAGAGAGAGGTAGGAGGTACGAGCGTTAGCGAGGACCTGAATAATTCTTTCTGCCTTGGAGACGGGGTGGCAGGGTACTGAGCGACACTCCCTCCTCGCCCCTCCCCCTTCCCCAGTACTCCCAGCCCAGTCTCCTGCTTTCCGCTCCGCCGCCCGCCAGACCAGCGTCCCGCGCCTCACACGAATCTCCTCCTACGGCCCCGACCCCCACATGTGATCTGGACCCCAGGTCGCTGTGTTCTTTGTGATTCAAACCTTTATCCAGCAGGTCCAGTTCGATGCTGCCCCAGGATCAGTGGAAACTTAAAGTGAATAAATGGTCAACCCCACTGCTCTGGACAAGAGAGGGTCAGTCCCCTTGTTCTCAACCCATCCAAACTGTGATTTTATCTCCTGAAGCCATACTTACATCATTCATTCCACCCATCACCGTCTCCTGACCTTCAGGGTTGCCTGTGCTCTACAGTAATAATCCTGCCTTTCTTCTCTCTAGAGCTCTCAGATGCTTTCCAATAAATATTACCATCTTGGGTGACCGCAGCTATTCTGAAACATAATGTTGAGAAAAATATGTTTAAGTGACTGAAAATTAAATAGCCAAAGTGGGGGGGGGGGGGGACAAACAGAAAAAAAAAAAGAGAAGAAATATCTTTGTTGCAATGATTATTCTAGGATTAAAGGAGAGAAGAAATCTAAAATTCCGACAAGTAGGAGTATCACCAAGTTTCTATAATTAGGCTGTAAAATCTAAATCTATAGGACACTTAAATTTGAGAGCTATCACTTTTTAATTTGTAATTACCTCATCTATTACCCTAAAACTAACTGGGAAGCATCTCTTTTTAAAAAATAAGTTTATTGCTTGTAGGTTTTAATCTTTTTATTGTGACTATTTTTTCACTATACTAACAGTACAATTACAAAGTATGCAAAATTGACAGTTTGTATTTTAATATATACATATGTTGAATTTTTGCACTAATGCTTCCTATACCTTGAAGCATAGGTATATTCCTATACACTCTTGAATTCTATTTGTATATTTTTTTGTAGATGAAAACGTCTGAATACAGGTTTAAAATATTTGGAATACTGGAAAATGGATATTATCAAAATATAATGTAAACATGAAATTGCAACTGAAATATGCCATAATTCAATTTTCTTTATAGACTGATTTTTGCAGGGCCCAGTACAGGCAATATTCCATGAACTGCTGGGTAGTATGTTTCCTAGGCACCTGTTTAATATTAATTTATTTTAATGTCTCAAAATTTTCATTACAAGTCCAGGGGACGTTGGATAAGTGAAATCTGAGGAGATAGAGGCTTCTAAGTGGTTAGAGTTCAGTCATAAAAAACCTGTAGTAAATTGTATTTTCCAAAGATGGCCATACAGCTGTATCTCATGCCATGTGTTTTCCTTTGAAAGCAATTTTGACCCATTTCCTTCCAGAGGTTGCGGGGGTCTCTGTTCCCTCCCCTTGAATCTGGATAGGCCTGTGACTACGATGGAAGAGATACTCTATGACTTCCAAAGCTAGGTCATAAAAGGTGATAGAAGCTTCCAATAGTTTTCTTTCAAGATATCTGTCCCCGGAACCCAGCCATCACACTGTGAGGAAGCCCAAACTAAGCCGCAGGGAGGGACCACATGGAAGATAACTGAGGCCTCAGCGCACACGCACAGCAGCGGCCATACATTTGAGTAACCCATCCTTCAGATGATTTCCTGTCCCTGGTCTTAGAGTCTTCCACTTGAGTTTCCAGAAATCACGGAGCAGAGGCAAGCTGTCCTCATTGTGCTCTGCCCAAACTCTGTGAAAACCAACAAATCTGTGAGAACGAATAAATGACAGGTGATAAATTAAGCCGTTTAAGTTTTAGTATGATTTGTTACGTGACAATAGTTAGGTATGGATCAGTCTTGGTCCAATGAGGAGAGAGGAACAAATAACTTGGCAGGAAAAGTTGTTTATTTATTTATTTTTCCGTTTTATTGAGATATATTTGACATATAACATTGTGTAAGTTTAAGGTGTACAACGTAATGATTTGACATATGTATATATTGCAAAATGATACCATAATAAGTTTAGTTAACAACTATCAGCTCACATAGTTACAACGTTTTTTCCTTGTGATGAGAACTTTTAAGATCTTACTCTCTTAGCAACTTTCAAATATAAAATCCAATGTTGTTAACTACAGTTGTCATGTTGTACATTACATCTCCAGAAAGTATTTCTCTTATAATGAACAGGGAAAGTTTAATACAGAGAATTATTACCTAAAGAAGGTGTTGGAGAAACAAGGAATTGGCTAGTAAAAAAGTAAAGACAACACTGACGAATAAGGGAATAGCAAATCTAAGGAGCAGTCATTACCCTTAGGGCTGAAAACAGCTTAGGAAGTGCCCCTCACCTACAGCTGAGCCAAAGCACAGAAGGAAGAGCCCTCTACCCTTCATCCCACCCCTAGCTAAGATCCAGACCTCAATGGTGAAGGCACGGACATGGCTCACTGAAGGGTGGAGAAATTGCTCTCGGGTTGTGCCAGCAGAACTGTGCCCTCTGGAACTGGCTGGAGATCCATCTTCCAGCGTTTCTTGGAAAGCTCTTCTTGGAGAGGTCTCTCACTGAGAGCACTCCACTATAAAACACTCAAGGGGGACGCTGGCCAGGGGAAGTTGGTGGCTGCTGGTTGCTGCTGGATCATGAAGCAGGGGAAAGCCATGCCTGGTGTAGCAGCAAGGCCCTGGGGAAGCAGCAGTCCAAGTAGTGCGTGGGAACCAGGATGCAAAACCCCCTTCCACCTGCAATGATTCTCCACCATCCTCTACCTGCAGAGTTTCAGTGCCGATTGGCAAAAGAAAACTATTTAAAGGATTCATATCCATTTCCACAAGGCAGGCAAAAAGGGTGAATTTGGGACTGAGAGACAATACATTCATGATGAGTACTGGGTAATGGACATTTTGTTACCTGAAAATGGGAACAAACCCTAAAGCATGTGACTTTGGGCCCGGGCAGCAGACAGAAACTAGAAAGATCTTGAGGAGAATGTTACTGAAAAGTCCTGAGGACAGTTTCTTCCTGTTGCCCGTCTCGCCGTATTTCATCGAGGTTATACATTTCTTTAGGTGCAAGAAAACCAGAGGTGAACACTATAACCTAAATACAGGATGAAATCTGAGAAAACTGCAAATCACAGGTTTGTTGGGACTTTATGATCTCTCTTGAGCCTGCATCCCCTTCTTCTCTGATACTCAGGAGATGAAGAGGGGCTTCCGGTGACAGGCCCTTCTGCACAGGCAAGTTTAGGATTTTGGAGAATCTGAGCAAACTGGCTCCTCTGGAAGGCAGGAGGCAGACCTTGAGTCCAGAGACGTTTAGGAAGCGCTGATGAGTAGTAGTGATAAAATTGACCTCACATTTCTTTCACTCCCCTCACTCTCAACTTCTTTAATACGCCCATTTCTTTTTTTGCTGCGTTTCCCTATTATTTGTATTTATGACGCTCCAGGTCACAAGGGCATTGTTTTGCCTGTATATGACTTTGGTGAGTGGGAGGTGGAGTGTGTTATTTTTTACCCTGGGAGACCTTTTAGAGAGCTGGCGGGCTGGCTTTTCAGAGACTGCAGCCTCTCCTCTGGATTATGGGAGAACTGTATTCCAGGTTGGGACAGATGCACAGAGACTGGATTCCCCACTTCTCCACCAATAAATCTTATTTTGCTGAGTTGTTTTAATGTTACTTGTATTTGTCAGTAGTCGAGGTGTTTTGGTTTTGCTTTTTGTTTGTAATTAAGAGCCATTGTTTCTTTATTAGCCAGCTATCAAATCCTGAGAGTAGACAGGAAAACAGTCCTTGCTTTGTTTCAGGTGCACAGGGCCTCTGACTTGGGACAGGAGACCTAGGATTTGTGGTTGAGTTTTCTTCTTTACCGGCTCTCTGTACATTATGGTTGTTGCTTGTGTGAGCTGAGTCGCTATACAGATTTTTTTTTTTTTTTGGTGACCCTCACAGCCCCTTTACCCGGGTGGAAATTAACAATTTTCTGGTATCTTTGCCACAGCTCCTTTGGACAGAACTTTTCTATTTGGATTTCAGCGACCCGCGGTGGAGGAGAAACATGGCCCTTTCTTTACGCCCCGGATTGAGGCTCCAAAACGTATTCCAGCCTCAAGGACTAGGCTACAAAAGGCAGAGCCTCTCCTCGGCTTCTGTTCCCGGGAGGTCGCTCCATTTCCTTCTTCCTGCTGGCCTCATCATTACCCTCACCCCTCAGTCTCTCTTCTGATAGCTGATATCAGGGAATTTGAGACAGATCTTGCCTGCTTTCCCCCAAGGCTCTAAGAACTGATGTCTGGAATATCTGGGCTTCAATCGGTGCGAAAGGTACTGCAGAGCACCGGGCGTGGCTGTAACTAAAATCAAGTGGCCCAGTAGTTCTCACCCCAACCTCCGCATCTTGGCAGATGGGCTAGCTGTTTATTCCCCACTCCCGTCAACTTGCAACCTCTGACCCTCGGAGGCTCTGGATTCAAACAAAACTCTCAGAGGTGATTTAAGGGTCTTGTACTTCCTTTGACAAAAGCGAATCGAACGGGATATTAAAACTAGCAGAGTGAGGGAATTTGTTTGACCACAGCCCAGAAAATCGAAAAGGGGATGAGGGCAGAGCGTCAAATTTTCTAGAAACCAATCAAAACAAAAACCTAAAGATCTCAGCCTATAATCTGCTTTAGGAAAAGGAGTGGAAACTTTATTAACCCGGGCTCCGTAGCTCAGGGGTTAGAGCACTGGTCTCGTAAACCAGGGGTCGTGAGTTCGAATCTCACCGGGGCCTTGGAAGTGTTAGTTTTCCATCTCGCGCTGACTTTAATTAAGAGATGTATTTCTAAGGGGTGAGTTTCAGTTATCCTTGACACCAAAACCTAGAACAAAAAATGGACCTTTTCAAGTAAAAAAGGAATTACATAACAGAAATAAAGCTGCTGTGCTATCTGAGTTCTTGATGATACCTGAAATTCAGGTATGAAAACCTTACTCAAAGTACCACCAATACAATTAATACCAATATAAGCTGATAAACTATCAGTAATTTTTATTGGGATTCAATAAATTGCAACGTACAGTCCTGACTGACTTGGGTGCTATAGGCCTAAAGAGATACTGTAATTATCGATTTAATCATACTTACCTAATGGACTTTAAGCTCCCCTGAATGCAGGAGCCATATCTTGTTTGACATTGTATCTCAGAGCCTTGCAGAGTGTGGAACCTAGTGGGTGCTCAGTAACTATTGAATTAAGCCAAGCTGAAGAAATGTAACCAGAGTGTGGTGAGTTTGCAAACACCTTAGGAGGCATAAAAGTTACCTGAAAGCCAAGGAACCGAGGTCAGTTTATAGAGAAGAACAAAGAAAGTAACACAGTGCTGATGAAGAGTCAACGTAAGTAGGAAGCAGTTAATCTTCCCAGTCTCAATTTATGATCTCATTATTGGAATTAGCTGTCTGCAAAAGCAAACCCCTGATCACTTCTGAATGGCTAACATAAATTGCTAAAATCAAGAATCTATATCAAAGATTAAAATGATGGAATTTCCATATACCACATTTGTATTAAATAATTAATAATATAATAATACCCCAAAGTCACAGATACATTCCTCAAAAAGTACTTTGGATTCTTGAAACAATCCAACACACTTTATATTGTATCATGTTTGAAAATTTTATTGTAAATTGCTAAAGATGCAGGACAGGCACAGATGATTCGTTTTTATTAAAATCAACCAGAGTAGCTGTCTGTTTCTTGCAACTGAGGACTCTGGTTGTTTCTCAGTTTTCAGAGTTTTTTATGCTTTTCATAGCTTCATGAATACCACTCTCTCTGCTCGAAATATGCCTCCATCCCTTCTTCTAGCTAAGATCTACTCATCTTTCAGAATTCAGCTCATGTATCACTTTACCTTCAATCTAGGTGAGAGGTGTCTTTTCATAGCACCATTTGTACACCTTTATTATAGCATATATTGGATATATCTACTAAATAATTGATGTATTTTTTTCTCTTTTTCTTCTAAAGTGACACTTATTGATAGTAGAAACCAAGCCTTGTTTAGAGCTGTATCACCACAGCAAGTTGGCATTCAAATATGTGTGAATACATTTTTAAAAAATGAATGAGTGAATGCCACATTTCCAAACCTGCATGCACTCTGTAGACAGATGACATTATCAGGAAATTATTTAGCCTGGTGTTAAAAGGAAACAATACGGAAAATTAAAACCATCTTTGTAATAACTTTACAGTGTTAATGTCTATAATATTTGCAGTTTATCCACTGAACTTCAGGGACCTTGATTTTGGCACACACTGGTAAAAAGCTGTTAATTATGTGACACCATATTCAGTAATTTTAAAAACGCAACACATGGTTTCCAGTTCCTCAGGTAAACAGCTTGGAAGTCTCTGCACTGTCCTAGCAACAATTAAAAAGCTGAACAGACTAAAAACCAACAACTCTTCTTGAATCCTTAAGAGAGAGGAGAATACAGGGCAAACGCCTACTGGCAAGATTGGAGAGACAAACTGGTGAATACGATTCACAAACCTACCAAGCAGAGACCCATGGCCAGAAACTGCCGGGGAACGAGCACTGGGAAGAAAACCTGAACTGTAATTTATGAATTTCTGGAGGCTCAATGTGGACAACTCTGAGAGTTAAAAACTCCAGGGGAACTCAGTCACAGGGGGCCCTAACAGTATTGTGAGATTTACCACCAGGAGTTCAACCAAGTTCTCACAGTAAATATTGGAGAAAATTTTTTTCATAATACTGGCAGAGGAAAAAAAAAAAGAAGAACTATTTTGAAATACACCAGAAGACTCTGTCCATCTATAAAAGGCCTGCTCTCGGGAGAAACTAGTTAACCAGAGCCTAACCTGATGGGGTATTAGCAGAGCCATATTGACTTGGGGGAGGGGAAATACTCTATTTCAGTCAGTTCTAGCTTTCTATATGGGAGAAGGAAAATGCCCAACGCCAGCCCAATCTAATCATCCTATCCCATCTAAGGGCCGGGGTTGCGGTGGGGGGAGAAAAAACCAGAAATTTTGTGAAGTTCACAGTCCAGATGCATAGACTCACTAAAAGGTCACTGACCTAATCATATGACCATAGAACACTTCCCTGCCCCCCACACCTCGCCACCACATTACTAAAGGTCTATTTACAGCAGTCCCTTTTACTCAGCACATTATGTCTGGCTATCAAGAAAAAATTACAAGGCATACCAGAAGGCAAAAACCAAAAGCCAAAAAAAGACACTTGAAAAGACAGAGCAAGCACCATAGCGGGAATGTTGGAATGATCAGACCAGGAATGCAAAACAACTATGATTAATATTCTAAGGGGGCCAATGCATAAAGTAAACAGCATGCAAGAACAGAAGGACAATGTAAGCAAAGAGATGGAAATTGAAAGAAAGAAAGAGAAAGAGAGAGAGAAAGGGAGGGAGGGAGGGAGGAAGGAAGGAAGAAGAGAAATGCTAGAGACCAAAAAACACTATAATGGAAATATAGAATGCCTTCAATAGCTTTTAAGTAGACTGCACACAGCTGAGGAAAGAATCTCTGAGCTAGAGGATATATCAATAGAAACCTCAAAAACTGAAAGAGCAAAGAGAATAAAGGCTGAATAAAACAGAACAGAGTATTCAAGGACTGTAGGACAACTACAAAAGGTGTAACATATAAGTAATGGCAATACCAGAAAGAGAAGAGAAAAAGAAACAGAAGAAATGTTTGAAACAATAATGACTGAGGCTTTCCCTAAAATTAATGTCAGACACCAAACCACAGGTTGAGGAAGCTCAGAGAACACCAAGAATACATAACAAGGAGACTACAAGTAGGTATATCATTCTTAAACTACAGAAAATCAAAGATAAAGAAGAAGTCCTGAAAGAAGCCAGAGAATAAAACACCCTACCCATAGAGGAACAGAGATAAGAATTACATCCAACTTCTCCTCAGAAACCGTGCAAGCAAGAAGAGAATGAAGTGAAATATATAAAGTGTTGAGAGAAAAAAACCCACCAACCCAGAATTCTGTACCCTGCAAAATTATCCTTCAGAAGCAAGCAAGAAAGAAAGACTTCTGGGTTTCGCTGATGGCGCAGGGGTTAAGAATCCGCTTGCCCATGCAGGTGACACAGGTTTGAGCCCTGGTCCGGGAAGATCCCACATGGCACAGAGCAACTAAGCCCGTGAGCCACAACTACTGAGCCTGTGCTCTAGAGCCCGCAAGCCACAACTAATGAGCCCATGTGCCACAACTACTGAAACCCGCGTGACTAGAGCCCGTGCTCCACAAGAGAAGCCATCACAATGAGAAGTCCGTGCACCACAGCGAAGAGTAGCCCACGCTCGCCACAACTAGAGAAAGCTCGCATGCAGCAACGAAGACAATATAGCCAATAAATTTAAAAAAGACCAACAAAAATTTAGGGGATTTGTTGCTAGTAGACTTGCCTTGCAAAAAAATGCTAAAAGAACTTCTTAAGAGAGAAGGAAAAAATATAGGTCAGAAACTCAGGTCTACATAGACAAAGAAAGAGTACTGAAGAAGGAATACATGAAGGTAAAATAAAACCCTGTATTTTTCTTATTCTTAATTGATGTGCCATATAACAGTTTGTTCAAAATAATAGTGTAAACAAAGTATTTGCTCATGTATGCTTATTTGTATATCATATGTATATGTATTTGCTTATGTATGTTTACATATATGTGACATGAATGACAGCAATGATACAAGGTACAGGAGAGACGAATTGGGATTATTTTGTTATTATAAGGTACTCACACTATTCATGATGTGGTATAGTGTTATTTGAAAGTAAACTTGGATTAGCTGCAAATGTATATTGCAAACTCTAGGGCAACCACTAAAAAAATGTAAAAGAAGTATAACTGATATGCTGACAGGAGAGAAAATAGAATCATATAAATGCTCAATTAAAACCTCAAAAGTCAGAAAAAGTGTAAGATGACAAACATAGGAAAAAAGAACAAGGGCAACAAATAGAAAGCAATAATGAATTCATAAATATTAATCTAACTATATCAATAATCACTCTGAATATTAATGGTCTAAATACCCCAATTAAAAGATGGAGCTATTATCAAAAAGACAAGAAATTACAAATGTTGGTGAAGATGTGAAAAAAAGGGAACCCTTCTGCACTCTTGGTGGAAATGTAAATTGGTGTAGTCACTATGGAAAACAGCATGGAGGCTTCTTAAAAAATTAAAGATAGAACTACCATATGATCTAGCAATTTCACTTCTGGTATTTATCTGGAGCTTGAAGGAAATGTCCACTTTGATGAACGAAGTTGACCCAGAGAAAGGGATCCAGAGAAATAAATACTCCAACCTCTCTGTCTTCTCTCATTCTGGTTTCCTGCTAAGTGCTCCCACAAATGAAACTCAAAGCTGAAGTCACAGGACAGGGGAGCCCATGCTGTGGTCCATACAGGCTGGCCTTCCATGGAAGAGTAGGCAGAGATCAGAATGTGTGTGTGTGTGTGTGTGTGTGTGTGTGTGTGTGTTAATATTAACAATTAAAAGCACTTAGCTTTCTATCAACATTTTTCTCCATTATAATGCCTATTTTGTGTTAATGAAAGTCAGTTTAATATCCAGTGACATACTGTGAGTCTTGTAAGTTTTCATCTCTTAAGAACAGTAATTCCCTAGATACTGGTTCTTCTTACCTAGATCCAGACTTGGAACACAGCACCATGAGTGCTCTTATGAGGTTTATATAAATCACTCAGAACAGTGTCTGGCCCGTGATAAGCTCGATCCAACTAGTGGCTGCTATTGTTATTTAGATGGAATGACCTCTAGAGGTTCAGGCAGATCTCGGTCTCTCTCTAGGACTGTGTGGTGGGAATGTAGGAGGAGATCGTGTGGTGAGATGGTCATTACTAAAGAGTCTATATCGCTTCTCACTGCTTCTCACTTTAAGGTGTATGTAAAGATCCCAATTCAGTAATGCAATAGACACCGAGATGTGGAAACACTTCTGCCCTCACATCCCTTCATTCGTCAGTATGGAGAAATTTGCTCACTGGTCTATTACTCTCTGTCCTGTTTGTTAAGTACTCGGTGGTCAGGAATAGACTATTCCCTTCTTTACACAATTCTCCTTTTCTCTGACAGGAATTATTCCATAAAAGCCAAAAAGCTTCATATCTCGTGTGTATGTGACAGCTGCGATTTCCCCACGCCAAAACCAAGCAAGCAAACACACAAATAAACAAAACTAGCCTTTATAATTAGATGCCCCAGGCAGGAAACGAGGATACTGGGTGGGCATTAGATCGCAGAGGCAAACTATCTGCAATGAACCTCTAAAGAAGGTCAAAACAGGTGGAGGAGCAGGGTGGGATTAGGGGTGGTGGACACCGCCTTGATTTCTGTAACACGCGCCACAAAGGAGCGGTTACCACTCTGGCTTTTCCCGCAAGAGATGCCGGACCAGCTGGCTGTATGACTTCGAATGCGGTTTTCAGGCAGGCTCGGGGAGGATTTGGGGGAACCGGGAGGCGCAGCCTGGAGGTGCTGGACAGCGAGGCGGGTAGTCCCTCCAGGAGCGCGGCGGGTGCTGGGAGACTTGCGGAGCGAGGGCTGGGCTGTCTCGGCTTCTCGGCGTCCTCCATCTGGTAGGAAGCATCACGGACCAGCCAGGCGGTGCGCGGTGATGCTCTGCCTCAGCCAAATAGCCCTTGTCTTCCATGAATATCGTTCCTTTATTGGGGTCAAGGCGAGGAAGAGCTAGAGTCCGCTCGCTCTTTCTCCTCAGCCTTCTCTCGGGGCTTCTAAAAGGAGCACCCCCGGATCCCGGGGAACTGCTGATTTCCGCTGGCGTAGAGGAAGGATCACATACACGCCTCCGCGAAAGATGAAAGCGTCTCGAACAAAGCGTGTTTTATTCGCCAGGGTAGCCGCGGTGGAGGAGGGTAGGGGCGAAGAGGGTCCCTAGCAGTGTCGCGCGCTCCAGCTCCAGCTTGTCTCGGGGACCGAGCGCTCCCGTCGCTCATGACTCTGTAGAGCGCGCACCGAGAACGCAAAGAAAGCATGCTCCAGTGGCGCAATCGGTTAGCGCGCGGTACTTATACAGCAGTATATGTGCGGGTGATGCCGAGGTTGTGAGTTCGAGCCTCACCTGGAGCATGTTTTCTGCCCTTCACGATTTCAGTCTCTTTTCATTCTACTGCTTTCTGTCCCTCTTCTTTAAAAAAAAAGCTAAAAAGAGGTTATTACATTTTCCACGGTGAGAATGCAGATATTCCATGATTAAGGAGGATATTTGGTCATTTTTCAAACATAGGAAGAAATCACAAGCCAAAAGGAGGTAAATTGAACATATTCAAGCAAATTCGATTCTCCTCAATCAGGAGAATTTAAAGTCAGGTTGTACAGCCTCAGATGAGTCTCCCTCACCCTTTCCTCGCTCCTTTTAAAAAACCATTTCTCAGATCCTTGGGGACTGAGCAAGGAGGAGGAAAACCTGGGTCTTGTGCTCTGCAATTTCGTACAGCTGTCACCCGGGGCTCACGGATTTGCGGAAGCTGCTGTCAGGCATCTTAGCTTTGAGTTCCACAAGATTTGCAGTGAGGTTGCTGAACTCCATCTTTGAAATATACATGTGCTTTGAGTCAGGCTCCACCGCCTACTTTACATAAACCAGACTGGGGAACAGAAAAAAATTTCCCCCAGCAATGAAACATAGGTGGCTATGTATGTATCTCTTCCTAATTTCATCAGAAAATAAACGGCCTTGTTTGGGAAAATGACATTCATCCTGACGCTTTAGTAAGACATGTGTGTACAATAAGATTCACCCATTTTAAGTGTACAGTTTGATTAATTTTGATAATTGTATTAATTTCCTATTGCTGCTGTAACAAATTAGCACAAACTTAGTGGCTTAGCACAAAATTATTGTCTTGCAGTTCTGTAGGTCAGAAGTCCAAAATGGCTCTCACTCGACTAAAATCAAGCTGTTGGCAGGTCTGTGTTCCTCCTGAAAATTCTCACAGAGAATTCTTTTCTTGCTTTTTCTAGCTTCTAGAGGCTGCCCACATTCCTTGGCCATTGGCCCCATTCATCTTCAAAGCCAGCAACTGCATCACTCTGATCTCTGCTTCTGCTGTCACATCTTCTCTGATTCTCATCTTCTTATGCTTCTCTCTCCTATCTTTAAGGACCCTATGATTATATCAAGCCCACTTGGATAATCCGGGGTAACCTCCTTGTTTTAAGATCCTTACCTTAATCACATCTGCAAAGACCCTTTTGCCATGTAAGGAAGCACATTCACAGGTTCTGGGGACTATGGTGTGGACCTCTTTTGGGGAGCTCTCATTTGCCTACCACAATAGTTATATACCATTGTACACATAGCACTGCATTTAACATGGAGAACAGCACCTTTCCCCTAAAAAGTTTCCTCCTGCTCTTTGGTAGTCCATCATCTCCCTACACTCCTGCCTCTGGCCACCAGTGATCTGCTTTCTATCACTATAATATGTCCTTTTCTAGAATCTCATGTAAATAAAATGATACCGTTTGTAGCCATTTGTGTTAGATTTCTTTTACTTAGCTTAACACTGTGCTGATCTCTGTAGCAGAGAATCATTTTTGATTTCCGGCTTCTCCACACTCCCCATATTTATCTGTTCCTGAGTCTTCTCAGTTCTATCTTACCTCCTTAATATCTCTCAATATTACTGTGCTCACAGTCAGTGTTCCCGAAGGCCTCCTCCTATGGCAAATACTCCTCTTCTGCCCTGAAACTTCTTTGCTCCTCCTTTTCATTTGCTTCTACTTCTTCCATTGGAGATCACTTGTCTGTCCTCAGGATGTGATGAGAGCTCCACCTCCACAGTTTGGATCTCACGCTCTCCTGTGCCAGGCACTTGATGTATTAGTTCAGTCTTATCTTAATTCACTCTCATTTATTGGGTCATGAGCTCCTTGCGGGAGACAGGGACTGCATCTTCATTGCTTGTTTATTTAGCACCCAGCTCAGCTGCTGACTGAAGAGATTGTAACTCTCACATAATTTTTCCGCCTGTGGTTTCGTGGAGGTCTCTGCTTCCTTTACAGCACTCTTTTGTCTTACCCCATTCTCACTGCTTAGGGTGAAAGTTTGCTGTATTGATTTAATTTATTCATTTTGGCAAAATAAAGGTTCAATTTCAGCTCTGGGAAATGAGCAACATTAGCAAGAGAGTTTTGTTTTGTCTTGCAGTTTCTTTCACTAAAGGAATGTAAAGATCTGAGGTCAGAAAAGAGATTTGCCAGTGCAAATAAAAAAGACCTCTTAAGCTCTTTTCTCCACAAATAATGCTCATCTTCCTCTTGTCCATGTGACAGACGCCTACTCATACTTCATGGCCCAGAAAAAAAATCTGATAATTTATTTCTTCTTACTAATAGATAATTTGTAATATTAAATTCACATTTATCTCATTGTAAAAACGATGTATTTACACATACAACTGTCTTCCTACTAGATTGCTTATCAAGGACAATTGCCATGACTTTATTAAAAAATTTTTTTTTCAATTAAGTAGTCCAGTATGTGACACTTAGTAAAGCCTCAAAAATATCAATAGAGTCTCAAAACTGTACAGTGGAATAAAGTCAGAACTTTGGATAGAAGAGGAGGATAGGAAAAGAAGAAGGAAAAGATACGGTGGTTTGGATAGGAATGATGAGAAGGAAAAACAACGTGTTTCTTTTTGGTTGTTCCAGATGAAAATATTGGACATTTTGAACACTGTTACTCAAGGTTTTTCTAGAGTTGATATATGCTTCTGCCAAATAAAGGACTAAAATATATGTTTGGCTAATAATTAGAATTTGAAATAAGTTTGTTTTAGCCCCATTGTAGGGTAAATAACTACTGTAGATCTCATACTATTATGAAAAATAGTTAAATATTCTGCTTAAAATTTTTTCCTCCTCATATAAGAATACTCCAATAATTTTTTAGACTATTTATAGAATTATAGTGTCTTATATAATAGTGGAACAAGAAACTTTTCTTACCATTTTGACCTTTTGGGTTTCTTTACTATTTATTTCTCCCCAGTTTCCGTTTCCGTTGCTGATACAAGCTGAAAAGATTTGTATCCTTAAAGGGTCTCCAAGTGATTTTATCTATAACATAAATATGGCCTACTTTTGTGTCTTTGGCATGTCCAAATTATATTTCATATAACTACTTTGTTAATTTTCAAATTTTTTGTATACATAATATATTCATATGGTTCAAAATATTTTATGTATAAAGGCCCTCCCTATTCCTATCCCCAGCCAACCAGTTCCCCTCAGTACAGGGTACTCATTTATGTTATTAGTTTCTTGGAAAAATAGAATTATTCGCATTCTCTTTGCCAGATACCATTCTAGGTGAGGGTCTGGGGAGGAGCCCATCCCTTCCCATGTAGAGAAAAATTTGGCCACGCCCAAAGAGAGGTCTGGCCTTTGCCCTCAGCTTTTGGGAGGTAATCTATATCACATCTAATAGTAGTGTATTTGGAGGGCGGGGGGTGGTGGGGTTGGCCATTCTCTGTAGCCATGTCAGAAAAACCAACCATGTGATTTACAGGGAGGGCTTCGGTTCACTCAGTATCAGTCAGCCTAGCGAGTGAGTTCAAGCATGTGGGTGGTCAATCACTCATGCCTATGTAATGAAGCGCCAATAAAAATTCTGGACAAGGAAGGTTGAGTGATATTCCTGAGCTAGCAATAGTCTGTGTGTATTGTCACACATCGGCATCAGGAGGGTAACTCATCCTGAGGACAAGGAAAGTCTTATATTTAGAACCCTGCCAGAATCTACACTATATGTCTCTCCTTTTGGCTGATTTTAATTTGTATCCTTTTTCTGTAATAAGTCATAGCCAGTGAGCATAATAGCTTTTGGTGAGTTCTGTGAATTCTTCTAGTGAATTATCAAACCCAAAGGTGTTTTTGGGAACCCCCTCAAACTTGCAAATAGTGTCAGAAGTGAGGACAGTCAAGGGGACTTTGTTGTTTGACTAACTCCAAGTAGAGAGCTAAATACCTCTTCCAATTTGACAACGCTTCCCATGCAATATATATATATTGTAATATATCAAATAAATTAAACTCTTTCTAGAACCTCTCTTTTTACCTCTTTTTCTAGGGCCTTCTGGGAAATCTCAAAGCCAGTTTTAGCTGCAAATGATGTACATTAGGACTTGATTTGAGGAAGAAAAATGTCAAAAGTTGTCAGATATTTTGAACACCTAATTAAACAGGATCACATATTACTGGAAAACGATACTTGGCTGCCTAGTTAATCAAAGTGACAATAAGATTTTAAAAGTAGACATAGAGGACTTCAAGTTTCTACCCCAATTGTAAAAAGTTTGGAAGTCATCACTCCCTACCTCACAACAACAGGAAAGCTAAGAAAAACTAAAAACTAACAACTCTTCTTAGATATATCAGAGAATTGAGTCACAGGGAAACATGCTGACAAAAAAACAGGAGAGAGAGGCAGATCCCATGAATCACAGTTACCAGTGGATAGAAGCCCAGGAGCAAAAGCTCACAGCTGGAGCCAGTACTAGTTGGAGTATCCAGTACATAAACTCTAATTGATATGCTAAGAGGAGAGAAAAGAGAATCTATAAAATGCTCAATTAAACCCAGAAAAGGCAGAAACCGAGTGGAAGACAAAGAATAAAACAAAGAATAGGAAAATGAATAGAAAGTAGTTACAAATATGGTAGATAGTAATCCAACAATAGCAATAGCAATTAAATATAAATGTTCTAAATACACTAATAAAGAACAAAGACTATCAGAGTGAATAAAAAGACAAGATACAACTACATTGTTATCAGTTGAATTGTGTTTCCTCTGCTCCAAATTCATATGTTGAAGCCCTAACCTCCAGTATTTCAGAATGTGGCCTTATTTGGAAATAAGATAATTGCAGATGTAATGTGGATAAATGCAGATTAATTAAGTTAGGATGAACTTATACTGGAGAGGAGGGGAATCCTAATCCAGTAAAACCAATATGACATCTCCTTATAATAAGGGGAAATTTGGAAGCAGACATGAACACAGGGAGAATGCCTTGTGAAGAGGAAGGCAGAGATTGGAGTAGTGCATTTACAAGCCAAGGAACACCAAAGATTGCCAGCAAACCACCAGAAACTAGGGGAGCTCACAATTTATATTTATAACTAATCTAAATACTCTTTCAAATAACACTACACAACTACATGGGTAGTGCAAATACCTCATAACAGAATTTTCCCAATTCCTTCCTCCCATCAATTATAACATTGTTGTTATTCAATTATCTATAAGTTATAATCAGTGAATACATTGTTGCTATTATTTTTAGCAAACTGTTATCTGTTAGATTGATTTTAAAAATAAAAATAAAATATTTGATTTTACCTTTAATAATCGGGGAAACTCCGAAGTGGGGAAAAGATGGTATATAGGAAGTCTCTGTATTTTCTGCTCAGTTTTTATGTAAACCTAAAAATTCTCTAAAGAATAGAGTCTAGTTAAAAAAGTAAACATAGGAGGTAATGTAATTATAAATAACCTTAACTGTTTCGAAAGTGGAAAGACTTTGTTATCTTAAATAATCAAGACATAATAAAAAGAGTGTCCTAGTAGTTAAATTCTGCCATTTTAGGAGGTAATGAACTGAATTGTTATCATAATGCAAAAGCATGTAATGGTGAGGGTTGAGGGGTGGATTTTATATTTTAACCCCAAATGCCAAAGGTAAACAAAAACTGGCAACAAAACCAAACCAAAATAGTGCTCAAACAAGGAACCAAAATCAAATCCTTACCATGCTACAACTGACACATGTCTGGAGCACAGAGTCCAGGAGCTGGACTCACTGAGGGATCTCCAAATTGCCAGTCAGGAAAGGGCCACAGCAGGCATGCGAGGACCCGGTGCCTGGATGGAAAAGATGGGTGTCTGAGGTGGGCTATGACTCATGGCAACAAACAGTCAAAGACAAAACCCAGATAAATGAGATTTATTTTATTCGGGCTATTGCATTCAGGAGAGAACTCCAGATTCAAAGATCAGTGTCTCTGCAAAGTTGTTTGCTTTAGATTTTTATAGGGAATAGTAGACGAGTTACAGGTGAAGTTATTTACATTGGGAATTGCTCGGAAATCTCAATCAGATGAATAGAAAATATTTATCTCTGGGTCTAGTTACTTTTAAGGGGATTGTACAGAAAAGGGTTAACATAGAAGCCTGAGATTGCTATTCTTAGAAAGATCAGCTTGCAAGATGGGCCCTTAGCTGGCATCTGGAAACTAAGATTTTGAAATAGTTCCCACCATTTCTTAAATGACACAAGTGGCTCACTCTGCCTAAATGTGGAAACAATATGGTTTATCCTGAACACTTTCTTTCTGGGAGTTCTGGTACATGCTAGGCAGCTACCAATAAATATCTGCACACTGAGTCTCTAATGAATGAATTTCCCTTGTGGACATTTCCCATGTGTTGTCTTTGCACTTATATACTATATATATATATATAAAACGACTCCTATTTATAGATTAGAATGTTATTGTTGTTAATGGTGCAGTAGGTACCATTGGGATTTGGGATTTGGGATTTGGGATTTTCCCATTTGGGATTTCTCATTATTCATGGTGCTCAGTTAATTAGGCTTTAATTACAACAACTAAACATTTCTAAATATTGTATTTCCATTTTCAAATAGTTATGATAGCACTTTTCTATGTAAAATGGTGTAAGAAATAATTTTATTAAGATCAGTGGGTTCTAATAATGGCCACATCAAGTATCCAAGCTCTTTCTTCTTGATAAAGAAAAAGACTGTGTCTTTGCTGTGGCTAACGTGGGTAGTATGCTGGGTAATGCTTTAGTTCTTTTAAGATGAGGTCCTAAATTCAAGCCCCTTAATATGAAATTTGAGCTTAACTTCTGCCTCTGAGAAAAATTATGTAGGACACGAAATCCTAAAACTCCCACTACAACAAGAAAGAAGGTGAGATGAATCACAATTACAAACATCATATTTGTAAAACATGGGAGTGTTATGGAAGCAATGAAGACTGTATGAATTGGAGTTTCAGAGAATGGTAAACCCTTCTGTGGTGAGCTTATATTAACTGGATTTTTTTCTTTTGTTTTGTAACATACTGAGATTAGCTTGTAAAAGGACTGTTCTGGAGGAAAGAGAAGCCCGAAAGGATTTCGTTGGTTAAGGGAGCTGACATGATAATTTAGAAACTACAGGAGCCCCAAATATGATTAGTTTCCCTAATGAGACACTTGATAGACTGGGGGACTATACAAGCATACTTGGGGAGTTTGGCCAAAGGCTTCTAAGGACAGAGTAAAATCTTCCATAATCATACTGTTTAAAACAGAAAGTCCAGCTAGAGACAGGCCTCTATCTTGTACACACAGCTGCTCTCCCTTTCAAGATGTTTGCTAGATTTGAAGCTGTAGGAGATAGGAGACTAAAAACTCAAAATATCTGAGGGCCAGCATGTCATCTCCTACAGTCTTCCACAGCTAAAGAGACAAACATCTGTCAGGGTAAAACAATCAAACAAACAAACAAAAAATGCTCAGGAAATTCAAGGAACAAGAACAAACTAGACATAGTAAAGATGTGAAAATTTAAACTGCATGATTAGCCAACCTCACCAAATTGACATGTCTAAAACAATATATAGAACAGTGTTAGAATGCATATTACTTTCAAATGTACATGGAACATATATCAAAATAGACCATATAATGAGCCATGAACAAAATCTCCAAAGACTTAAGTTATGTAGTATATACTCTCACATCACAGTGCAATTAAATTATAAATCAATGAATGTATCTAGAAAATCTCCCACTGTTTGGAAATTAAGCAAAGAACACATTTCTAAATAACACTGGGGCCAAATAAGAAATCAAATGGAAAATATAAAATAGGTAGAATTGAATGATAATGAAAATATGACATATTAAAAGTGCTGAGGTGTAATTAGAGCAGTGTTGAGAGGCAAATTCATGTCTTTAAATGTATATGTTAAAAAGAAAAGGTTGAAAATCAAATATTTAAGCTTTCATCAAAAGAAGCTGGATAAACAAGAGCAAATTAATTCTAAGAAAGTAAAATGAAGAAGATGCTAAAAATAAGAGGAGATATCCATTGAAATGAAAGCTAACACACAATAGAAAAAAATCAACAAAGCAAAAATATTAACATCTTTTTGCCAATGAAGTTAACGATTTAGATGAAACGATTTGTCACAGAGTGAAAAATGCAATTTGCCATAGCTGACACAAGAAGAAATAGAAAATCTGATCTGTCCTATATCAATCAGAGAAATAGAATCTCTAATATGAAATTTTCCTACAAATTAAACTTTAGGTCAATATAGCTCACTGGTGAATTCTTCCAAATATTTAAGAAAGAAATAATACAAATTGTACACAAATTCTTCCAGATAATATAAAAGGGAAGCTTCCCAGCTTACTTGATGAAGTTAGCATGATCCTGATATCAAAACTTGACTAGGACATTATAAAACTAGAAAATTTCAGGTCAATATATCTCAGGGAAATAGATGAAAAATTCTAAATATTGGTAAATTGAATCCAGCAACATTTTAAAAGAATAATCTATTATGACCACATGGAACTCATTCTGTAAATTTAAGAATATTTGGTTTAGCCTGTAAAAAACAATATACATTACCACACTGAATTTTAAAGGAAAAAAATTATATGTATATCTCAATAGATGCAGAAAAATTATTTAATAAGGTTCAATCCCCATTCATAATTACAATTTATACAAACTAGGAATAAAGGTATCTTCTTTAATCTAAAAGAGTATTCTGGAAAAAAAAAACCCTACAACTAACCTTATGCAATGGTGAAATATTGAAAGCTTTCTTTGAGACTAGGAATAAGACAGGAGTGTCCACCATAGTAACCTCTATTCAGTATTGTACTGGAGGTTCTAAACAACAGGTAAGGGGAAAAAAAAGTATAAAGACTAGAAAGAAGTAAAATCAGCATTGATCACACTGACATGATAGCATACATACAACCATGATCTACTAACAATTATCATTAATAAGTAAATCTAGCAAATTTACTGTATATACAAAAATAAATGGCATGTCTCTATACTAACGATAAGCAATTAGAAAATGAAATTTAAGAAGAAATGCCATGTAAAATAGCATTGTTAAACATCAAATGCAGAGCAGTTAATCTTTTAAAACAACACTTCAACACTGAAAACTTCCAAACATTGTTGAGAGAAATTAAAGACTTGAATGGAGGAATCTACCATGGTCCTGGCCAGAAAAATCCAATCTTGCTAAAATATTAATTCTCCCCAAACTTACTTATAGATTTTATGCATCACCAAAAAAACAAAAAACAAACAAAAAACTGCTAGCAGGATTTGGGGGGAGAGTGGGAGGTGGAAATTGACAGTTGATTCTAACATTTATATTGAAATAATAATGTTTTAAAAATCCAGAATAGCTATGGCAATCCAAAGTGAAA
Source organism: Tursiops truncatus (assembly GCF_011762595.2). NCBI lineage: Eukaryota > Metazoa > Chordata > Mammalia > Artiodactyla > Delphinidae > Tursiops > Tursiops truncatus. Next base: position 21,559,549 of record NC_047043.1, read on the forward strand.
AAAACAAAACTGAGCCCCTATATTATCAGATATTATTACTTACTTTTAAGTTAAAAAAATTAAGACAGTGTAATATTAGTGTAAAGGCAGACAGATACCAAAGGGACAGAATAGAGAGCCTAGGGGAAAAAAAACCCACACATATGCAGTTCCCTGTTTGATGACAAGGAGACATTGCAATTCAGTGGGGAAAAGATTGACTTTTCAATAAATAATGCTGGGTCAATTGAAATCATATAGTAAAGAAAATGATTTCAATCCTTATCTCACACCATATATAAATTGAAAATGGAATATAAACTTAAATGTTAAAAGTAAAATACTTAAACTTCTAGAAGAAAACATAGAATAGCTTCATGACTTTAGTGTAGGCAAATATTTCTGAACTAGGATGCAAAAAAGCACTAACTGTAAAGATTGGACTTCATTAAAATGAAGTCCAATTGGACTTCGTTAAAACTGAAAAGTTCAAAATACAAAATTAGGAGAACTAAAGGTGTGCCACAAATTAGAAGATATTTGCAACACGTATACCTGACAAAGGACTTGCATTCACAATACATAATGAACTACAAATCAATTTTGTAAAAACTGGCAATCAACCCAATTTTTTAAATGGGGAAAAGCATATGGGAAGATGCAAAATATCATAGTCATCAAAAATGCAAGTCAAGATCACAAAGACCTATCACTACCTCCTGGCCTGAGTAGCTAAAATTAAAATAACAATACCCAGTAGTGGCTAGGCTGTGAAGCAACCAGAAGCCTCATACATTGTTTTCAGTAGTGAGAACTGGTACGTGCATTTTGGAAAACAGTTTAGCAGCACCTAATAAAGTTAAACATACATATATCCTATAGACCAGCAATTCCACCTATGTATCTATCTAATAAATCAGTGATTATGTTCACCTAAAACCATGCACAAGAAGGTTCAGTGCTTTTTATAATAACCCTAAATTGAAAACCAAATGTCCATCGACTTCAGAATGGGTAAGTAAATTGTAGTATATCCATAAAATGGAAGTCGATACCTAGGAACAAACTGCTTTTAACTACTTTAGAAAACATAGGTGAATCTCAAAGACAATATTGAGTGAAAGAAGCCAGACATAAGAATGCGGAGTCTACCTGATTCATTGTAGAAGTTTAAAAACAAATGACAGTAGATATAGTGAAAGAGTTCAGAACAGTGGCTTACTTTGCGGGGGTATCAAATCAGAGGGAGCAGGAGGGAGCATGCATGGTGACAAAGGGGTGTAAACTTGTAAAAATCAACACACTGTACACTTAAGATTTGGGTACTTTACTGTATATAACTTATACCTTAATAGAATAGAAAGGAATAAAAAACGACTGAAAGAGTAAAAGATATTTAAGCGTCAAGCTAGAAATGATCCCAAATGATGTTTTCTTATGTACCTAGGAAGCTTACCATTCCAACAGGAAGCTCTGAATCACCACACCCCTATAGCTATCCAATTCGTACCCTTAAGAACAATACATAAATTTTCTTTTATCACTGTTTTTTTGTTCTTCCTATCATACTCAGGAAACTTTAAGTATGTTTCCCCATTGTCTGAGTTTTTGTTGGTACAATTATTTTTGAAATGGGAAATACGTTACATTTTCAGAAAACAAGGCAAAAATTTTTCTCTTTTCTTTCTGAAATGGAAGAGGTTGTTAAGAAAAGACTATTTAAAGGGAGTAGCTGAGAAAAAGCTAGCCCAGGGGTAGCCGAAATAGCTCAGTTGGGAGAGCGTTAGACTGAAGATCTAAAGGTCCCTGGTTCAATCCCGGGTTTTGGCACTTATTAGACACCCTTTTGTAATTGTGAACTAGGAGATACTGACCCAATACCAAGTGTCCGTCACCTTCAAATATATTGTCCCTAGTGCCATTTATACAGTGAGGAGTAACATACATTTACCCTTAATTTCCATGGCAAAAAGCAATTCTATGCCCATATGCATAAATTCTTCCACAGCTTCAAGTAATTCCTTGCGGTAAAGAAAAAAAAAACAAAAACCCCCCAAAAATACCCCACAAAACTTAGTGCTTTATTTAGTTTGCACCTAGATGTTATTAAAGGCATCTGTAAGAAGCAGGGCATAAGCACTTTCAATTCTCCACTTATTTACAGTAATTCTTTCGGTGTTCAAATTACTAAAACAAGCTCATTCCTTCGCGAAGTCTTTCTATATGAACATCAGGGATCTATACACAAACTGTGGGATGTACAAGGATCTTCAAAAGCCAGAATGTGGTTGATTTTGACAAGTACAGAGGACGTGTGACTGCAGAAGAGGTGTCAGATAGATGTCTTTTCTGTGATTTTTGAGCACCTTGAAGTCTTAGCTCTTGCAACCCAAGACAAGAGCTCTTGAAGACTAGAGGAATAAAACTTAGAAGACTCTGGCAGAACTTGAGCCAGTAACGGTTGAATATTTACCACTAGAAACCCACACTTCTCTCTTGCACCAGCGTCGGCCTAAAAATCAACAAAATCATCACTTGCTGATTCATTTAGCTTTAAATTAATATATTCGTTGAAAATTTAACTAGGGGTCAGTCAGCATGAAAGTTCGAAAAGTAGAAAAGAAATGATACAACCTCATGAAATGTAAAGGGACATTTCCCGAGGCTGCAGGAGATTCCTTCAACTTCACATGTTAAAAACTATAGCCTCACCAAGGACCAAAGAGCACATCTCACTTGTTCTATCCTCTCCGACCTAGTGCTTGGATCCTCTGCTTCTCAAAATGGAAGTTGAGTGATACAGAGAATGAACATTTGGGTGAAAATTTTAATACCGACTTGAAAAAATTAGGTCACTAAGTTGAAAGTCATTAAAGAGACGTTTGCTATTAGTGATCCAGTAGGGACATGCTTCTAAAAACCGGAGGCTCCCTTCATTCACGATTGAAAATCTCATAACAGTGCTTTCTCCACAAATAAACTAGACAGCCTCTGCATGAAAATTTCTCCGTGGATTTTCTAGTCCAAATAAGAAGAATTGAAATCGTGTAGTTTCCTCATGAAAGTCTATGAATGTGGTTTGAGGGAGCGGGGGAAAAGAAGTTCCTTTTATTTTTCAAACACAAAAAATGTAAACGAATTTACTTTCTTAAGAGAGAGTAACTTTCAGAGTAGCAGGTTAGTTCAGTTGGTTAGACCGTGGTGCTAATAACACCAAGAGCGCGGGTTTGATTCCCGTAGCGGCCAGTCGAGGTGTGGTTTTGACCTTCTGGTGCCTGCCGAGTAGGCACTTAGAATCCAAAGTACGTATTAACTCCGAAACGCTGCTGCTCAGAACAGGAAGTTCAGATATTGTCTTCTTTGTGAAACAAGAAAGCTATGTATTTTCGTTTCGCCTTGTTTGTTGTAGTTTTTCAAAGTAAAAGTAACTTTAAAAGTTCAAGTTTATTGAAGAGAATTGAAGGAGTAGTGTGGGAACGAGACGGTTGTGTTTTAGGGAAGGATTAAGGTTAAAAAGAGTTACGAAATGTGCCTGCTTAGTTTTTGTGAACCTTCAGGAGACAGTATTATTTTGGCGCTTTAAACGAGTTTCAATCGAGAAAAGAAAGCAAGCTCAGGGTGGCTAGAGACTGAGTTGTTTAGAGCGTGGTCCTAGTAGCAGCAAGACGCGGGGTGTGTTCCCATAACGTCTGTGCTTCGTTCTCTTTCCTTATCCCAGGCAGTTTCCAAGGTAAATGCCCGCTCCACGTGAGGTTGCACTTGGCTTTCATGGAAGATCTTCTCTCCCTTTAGCAGTAAAGAGCTGGGAACGGGATAAGAAGCTGTAAGACGCCAGTTCTCCTTTTAATCCGTTCACAGCCCAACAGGCTTGGGCCCCCGGAGGCAGCGCGCTAGGTGGTTCCTTTCATTTCAGCCTCAGGGGCTCCTCATAGCGCACGTCGGCAACTTCGATAAATTTACCTGCGGTGCAGAGCGAGGATACAAGCTATACCTTCGGAAATCGAGCCACATATTAAGATGCTCTTTTGGTTTAGTTTGAGAAATGTTTCCCACCCCCCACCCCCCCTCCCGCCTTGGCAGTGATTTCCCCCCAGCCTCTCTATTCTGTCTCCACACAGAGAAAAGAGGCAGGTCTGTTCTTTGGAGGGGCCGCTCCAAAGCTGCCTTCCCACGTCTTCCTTACACGCTCATCTTCTCCTGGGGTATTTACTTTAAAAAAATAATGGGGAGGGCACTCCTCTTGGTTCTTCTGTCCACTGAGGTCCGGTTTCCCAGCTCCTGCCTACTTCCAGAAGATGGTCAGTTATGGGTGGTGAGGGAGGGGGAAGAGGGGCATCCGCCGGGCTTCAGAACTGAACCCTAATGGGCCCAACTGAGTGAGGCAAGGAGCCTCTCGCATCCCGCGTCCACAACAGCCGAACCTTTCTTGACTCAACCTTTCCCCAGGAGATGTCCCTTTTCTTTTTGCTAGTACCCATGCGAGGAAAGAGCTGTGCAGGTAGTCCTCTGTGAGTGAGGACTCTTCCCAATGGGAAAAAATATTGATGGAGAAGATACTGCCAGGAAATTTTTTTTCGTTTATTTTTCTTTAAAGTTTCTTTGATTTAAAACCCTCCCTTCCAGTGGTCTTTTTCAGCCAATATCTTTTCTCAAGTTCAAGAAGTGATGAAAGGAAGAAAATTTTCAGGATGGTCCTCTGATGCTTCTGAAGTCTCTTTCAGACTCAACTGACAGAAGGTGAAGGATCACTTCCACGAAAATACTTTCGAAAGACTTTAAAAATTGTTTCAGTATCCTTTTGAAAAAAGTACCTAGGAAGATGAAGGAAAAACGGAGCTTACCGAGCCAACAAGGAGTCGAACCTAGAACCTTCTGATTGGTAGTCAGATGTGTTAACCATTGCACCACTGACCTCTGCTGAATGAGTGTTCTCATATTCATATTTTCATTACCATCCACAGTTTATGCCAGCTAAAAGAATGATTGCTTTTTTTTTAACTGAGTAAGAGTTTAAAACCAGAGACTGTATGGACTTTGGGAAGCATGATTTCTTTTGTGCTTTGGTTGCATAACATAGATTTACATAAAATGTTTTCTTTGAAAACAATGGTTAATCTTCACTTATTCTCTGACTACGCAGTTGAAAACTTGTTTGGTGCTTAGTATGCAGCAGCTCTCGTTGCTTGAACAAATCTCTATGAACTCAGTTATCTATTCACTTTTCCTCACTCTATTTCACATCCTTTCTTACCCAGCTTATATTACTGCCTGGTTTTGAGCTCTTCATTCCTTTTTTTTTTTTCTCAGAATATTCATCTGCCCTCAAAATGCAATAAGGAGACAAGAATTCAACAGAAATATACATTTTAAGAATCTCATTTGAAAAATAAACTTAGAAAACAGAATAGAATTGGCTTAAAAATGTACTTAGCTGTTCAAAGTAGGCAAAATAGCTGAAAATGCAAAAGTGCTTTAAGAGTGGTTTAGTACGTTAAGAAGGAGACCAAGTTTTTGAAATTCAAGGCAAAGTCAGAAGTTAAAATGTAATATATCCTCTCTGTGCCTCAATTTCCTCGTTTGTATAAAACGCTTGTCTTAAAGAGCGTGTAGCAAATATGATGGAATATTATCTTAAATTTTTATGGCTCTCACCAGCAGCCGCTGATATCAGGACAGACACTGAAGATTGCTGCCTGGGAATGCTTTAAAGAAGCATTCTTTATAATCGGCTCTCTACCATCACAAAGAGAAACGATTTTCCCAAATTCCAACGTCTCCTCTGTACAGTTTGCTGCTGTAATCTCTCTTAACAGATTTAATAACTTCATTTCATCGCAGCCAGTATTTTTGAGCGCGCTCTAAACCCGGTGAGGACAGTGGGGAGGCTGGGCTCAGGAGGCTCACAGAGCAATGAAAGGGATTGAAATCTGGCTGCTGCCCACGCTCTTTGAAAATTTGCGTTCTAAATCGGAACTGCAGCCTGAGGGATTTCTGTGAGGCGAGTAGGCACAGCAGTAAATTTTGCGGAAGCCACATCGAAAACGCTGTGAGCAGGATTTGAACCTGCGCGGGGAATCCCCATTGGATTTCGAGTCCAACGCCTTAACCACTCGGCCATCACAGCTCATCAGCAAGGTCTCTCTTCATCAGACTAAAGACAAGTATGTATTGTTTCCATGCAAAGTGGAAGAAGAGATAAGATCACGGACTTCTAAGTGTCCCCAAGAAAAACTTCTCCAACTCCAGGCTTGCTTATTTCACTCAGAGGCGATTTCGACTTTTCAGATATTTAGGCAAAAAAAAAAAAAATGTTGGCAACATTTTTTAATATTTCAATTTTTCTTTCATTCCATGGATGTGGGGGAATTGTCTTGTTCTACCTATAAAATCTGAAAAACTTCTCACCACCCCAACTGCTACAGCCCTGCTCCAAGAAACCTTCATCTCTAACATGGAATGTTACACAATCTCTTAGTAGGTTTCCCTTCTTCCACCTTTTTCATCCCTACAAAATATTCTATGAAAAGCAGTCTCAGAGATCTTTGTGAACCTAAAACACTTTATAGCACAGCTTTGCTCAAAACTGAACCGGCAACTCCTCATTTCATCAGAGTAGATGCCAAAGTCCTCACTGGGCCTACTGGATTGTCCGTGATCTCATTTCTCTGGTTGTACTCCTTCTTGCCTACTCTGCTGCCGTTAATACTGACCCTCTTGTTTTACATCGTATGCATCAGGCACATTGCTGTTTCAGGGCCTTTGCACTGACTGTTCCCCCTGCTGGTAATACTCTTGCTTTGATATATGTATGACTCAGCCCCTTATCTACTTCAGGTCTTTTCTCAAATATCACCTTATCAGTGGCCATAAGTATAAACTCCCCTCATTCCAATGCTTCTCCTCCCCTCATTCCAATGCTTCTCCTCCCCTTATTCCAATGCTTTTCCTCCCCTTTATTTTTTTTCATATCACTTATGATCATTTGACACACTTTAAAACTAGCTTGTTTATTTTGTGTATTTTCTGTCTCCTCTATGAGAGTGCAAACTCCAATGAGGGCAGAGATTTTTGTCTGTTTACTGCTAGACTCCCAGTACCTAGAAGAATGTCTGGTACATTTATTGAATGGATGGCATTCAATAAATATTTGCTGAAAATGAATGAAATGGGTTTTAATATCCCATTTTGCAGATGAGGAAGTGAGATGCAGAGAGGTTATTAAGTTTCCCAGGATCACAACATAATAAAACCAAGACAGAAACCCAGCATTCAGACTTCCTTCCTAAAGATCTTTCTGCTCTTCCAGAGATGCCTTAAGGGTTAGGGATGAAGTTGGGGGGAGAGGATAGGGAAGCAGTGTTGGCTGACTTGGAGAAAGAGGAAGAACTACAGAGGTTGGGATGGTTCAAAACAAACAGCTTCCTCCATGAGAACCATGTATTTGACTAGAACTTTTCTGATGCTCACATTCAAAGGCAGCAATCTATATAGTGTGTCTTAGGGAACACTGCCTCAACATCAGGACCATTGTTCATACCCATTCGCTTAAATGAAAAAATTCAAGTCTCCTTTGGTTCTGAAATATTCATTTCCCTATTTCCTCCAGGGGAGCAATACCAATAACAAGCATAATGTTTGTGACAGTTATCTCTGGTTACTCTCCATATCCTCTGAGACTCTTCATATCTAGCTTTCTCTGCCTTCTCCCTAATCTGGTAAAATCACTTTCATATTCTATGCTCAGTATCACCATCTTAATATCCATGTCTTTCTGTAGGCCCACCCTTCTTCTAGAAAACTGCAATAATGTGGAACACTTCAGCCCCAGTCAGTCATGGATGCAAATACTGGCTCCAAATTTTACAACCTGGTGATCTTGAGCACTCCTCCGCGTCTGCATCTATAAAACAAGTAAATGATTGTCAATAATAACGGCACCTACCCCCTTACACTTGCTTGTTAGTTTATATATGAAAAATCAAAAACTACTTGATTTAATAGCTGGTAACAAATGGTAGCTATTACTACTGTTCTAGCTCTTTCTTTCCCATTTTTAGTTTCAACAACATAACATGGGGAGGGAGTCAGAATATGCCACCCCAAAATATATCACTTTGGCATAAGGATGGTTGAAGGCAACGGAGAAAAAGCAAACACAGGAAGGACTCTCAGCCCTCTTCCTCTCTGCCTAAAAGCAGGTTGTTAATTTCCCTTTGTGAAGATGTTCCCCTCCCCATCTCCTGTACCAGAAGGAGGAGAACAACCCTTATCACCAGAGATGGAAAGTCAACACCAAGATGACTGCACAACCAACCTTACTAAAATAACCCTTATCTTCTATTAGTTGCCCTATGTATTTACCTTCCCAGATTACTGCCTTTGGAAGCCCAAATCCCTCTTTTCTCTGTCTCTACTTCTCTATAATTTATTGCGCTTTGTTAAAACAGTATAAAATCTTTGAGTCTAACTGCTTCTTTGGGTTTTCACTTCTATTCTGTGAAGTCTCTGTGCATGTAAAATTAAAATATTAACATCAATAGAATTTGTAAACGTTTTCTTTTAGTAATCTGTCCTTTGTCAGTTTAATTCATAGGTCCCAGCTACAGACCTAAGAAGGTAGGGAAAAAGTTTTTCCTCCCTTACACATGGCAGGTGCAAAGATCAGAGCTTTGCGACTTTGAAGAAAATACACCCACTTCCAATAGGATACTAAGGAATGAACAGGTAATGTGGAGCCAGGCGTACTCATGTTTGAGTCATAACACACACACTAGATCCACACTTAGGCCAGATAGGCAATCACTGCAAGACTCAGTATCTCAAATTACTGAGATACTGAGTCTTGCAGTGAAATTAGGAAAAGAATACCTTCCTCAGAGAATCATGGTAAGGGTTCAATCTTAACACCAGTATCTACTGAGTGTCTATTTTGTATCAGGTATATGCAAGGCAGTGTGGATTCATTGATGAGCAAAACTAGACACTGCTCTTACCCTCATGCAATTTACTACATTCCAGTGAGAGAAACAGACATTAAGAAAGTTATCACACTGATAAATGTAAAATGTGCTGGGAAAGAGAATACATGATACTGTGAGTAATACAGGACGTTCACTTAGGGATTTTAAGGAAGTCTTCCCTGAGAAAGTAATAATCCAGCTGAGATCTAAGCACGAGCAAGAGATAACTAAGCAATGAGGCAAGCACAAAGTTCTTCAACTAGAGGGGACATCACGTGCAGAGAGACTGATTACCTGAAGACCCATGAGTATGGAACACAGACTGCAAGAGACAGTGAGCTGTGACATGAGGGTGGAGAAGTACTTAAGAGTTGGTATTTGGAGCAGTTATACGTAATGTGTCATACAATATGACATCTACAACGTGTAGTGTGGTTCAGACTCTTAAAATGCTTGTTTCTGCCTCCTCTTGCCTTTATCTAGACAAAATATCCAGAATATGAGATCTGGTGTGACTTAACCTCTAAGGAAAAACCAGTTAAATTCCCCCAATAAGTTTGAAAGAATTCACCTCAAGGATCGTGAGAACCCTCCTAGAGGCTGGTAGGGGCAAAATCGGAGCCCCTGCTTCCCATTCGGAGATCTCAATCTCTGTCGCCCTTGTGTGGTCACTTCGTGCAGGCACGGATGTTAACTGAGTTGAACGCTTGCAAGACGAAATAATTTCCCTGAAGGTGGGTCTGGAAAGCGGAAGCACCCTCCTTCCTGTGTTATGTCCATTCCAAAAGAAAAAACTGTCCTCCTTAATGGTTTTTAGCAAAATATATCATAAAATATACACAAACAAGTCACCAAACTTCTCAACCCTTTCTTATTTCCGGGAAATCCCTCAAACTGCCCGAATACCTGATTTCAGAAATGGTAAGGATCCTTCCTTTCATCCGGGACGGTCTCCGCCTGAGCTGGATGCCAGATGCCGAGTTTTAGGAAAAAGTTGCGTTGATTTCGCTGAAGAAAAGGAATCAACGATAAGCGAGGGCCCCGAGTCCGCCCTGAGCCTGGGGGTGGCGTGGGGGGAGGGGGCGGATCCGGCATTTCCCCCTGCGGGGGGACACCCACTGGAGTTGAATAGCCTAACATCAAGCCCCGCCGAGAAGCAGACCCAGAGGATCTTCCTGGGGTGGTGGGAACGGAGGGGAAGGGGCGGTCCCGAAAATGCAGGGAAGAGTCGCCTTTCTCCAGTGCAGATACCCAGGGTGTTTTTGAGGGCAGGGGTCTTCTCTTACTCAAACCCCCCGCCCCTACTCCTCCCCACAACTCTTCTTCCCCATCTACGCCTGATGAGTTTTGGAACTACTGGATGGTATCAATAGGAATAAGCATAACTGGACAGTTGTGCGGTCGCTGCTCAGTTTCGAAGTGGAGCGCTTTTCTTCCTCTGAAGTTCAGGAGAAAGTCACTTTGCAGAAAACCCACACGTCCAAGGGAGCCAGTGTCTCCCGCGCAGCGCAGGCCGGGTCTTGTGCAGCGGGTGTCTCCTCGGGTTGACACCATTCGGGCCTCTCGGCCCTTCCAGCGGGAGGACGCCGAGTGCAGGAGGAGAAAGAGCGGCCCGCGACCTGCGCGGGAGGGGCGGCGGGGAGACCCGGGCTTCAGCGCAGGTGGCGTCGGGACGGCTTTTCATTTTAAACCCCTGGACCTCAAAAGAAGCGCAAATGTCTGTGTATGTTTTGAAGTCTGGCACCACAAAAAGGAAGCACAGGTTTCGTGCCGAAACGGGAAACAATTCAGAAGTAACAGAAGAAGCCAGACCTGTTTCCGCCCGGTTTCGAACCGGAGACCTACCGCGTAGTTAGGCGAACGTGATAACCACTACACTACGGAAAGTGGACACATATAACGAACATGTGAAGGTATTCCTTGATGCTCTAGGTCTCTGAAATTTTTCCACTTATTTGAAATTAACAATATTATACATGAATAGAAATGCGTTTACCAAATATATCTACCACAATGTTCAGAAGAAATCTGTTCGAACAGCCAAAAAACTGGCATGCCCCTGAAGGCTTCCCAGAGAAAATGACACCAAATCTAAGACTTCATAGATGAAAAGAAGTATGATGGTTGTAGAGAGGTAGAAAGGGAATTTTGTTACTGGGAACTGAATGAAGTGGGAATAGTTCGTGGAGTGGAGCGGGGGTGGGAATCCAAGAATTTGAAGCAAGGCATGGAAAGAAATGAGACTTAAATGGAAATATATGAGCCAGATCAGAGGGAAGAGGGATGTGCCTTCCAAAGAGGGGAAGGTAGATTTCAATCTGAATATGATGAGAGATTGGAGACTAACCTATAATTCTTGGAGTATAGACGTTATCATTGAAGGTTTTTTTTTTAAATCAAAGCGTAGTTTACATACATTAAAATGCTCTAATCTTAGGGGTACTTATAGCTCAATGGGGAAAAAAATGTGACAACAACTCATTGATTCAATAAGTTCAGCAAATAACAACCAGGATAAACATAAAGAAAACTATAACTAGCCAAATTATGTTGAAATTCTTGAAAAACAAAGATAAAAACATCTTAAAAAAGCTGAAGAGAAACGATACTACATGTTAGGTTAAACAAAGATTAAATGGAATAAATATAAATTCAAAGAAAGGTAGAAAAAGAGAAACAGAGAACAAGTAGGACAAATGGAAAAAAATTATGATGACCAACTTAAACCCAAATATAAATAATTGCATTTAATGTAAATGGAATAAACAATTAAAAGGCAGAAATTGGCAGGCTAAATAGTAAAATAAAACAAAGAAAAACAGGAGCCCTCTGTGTCCTGCTTACAAGACATACACTTGAAAAATAAGACAAAAGATTGAAAGTAAAGTGACAGGGAAAGATAAACCATGAAAACATCAACCATTAGAAAGCTGGTGTGGGTATACAATATGAGACAGAGTAGACATCAAAGTAAAAAGTCATACTAAAGATAAAGAGGAACATTTCATAATGATAAAATGATCAATTCAGCAAGAAGACATATCAATTCTTATATGAAGCAAAACTGAGAAAACTAAAACAAGAACTACAATAAGCACAATCATTGTTGGTGATTTTAAAGACCACTTTGAGCAGCTGATGAGAAACTGACAGAAAAGGGGAAATAAGTCGGGATAGAGAAGACGAACCATAGCTAGTAACCAATCAACTTGACCTAACAGACATTCAGACTACACGCAACTACTGCAGAATTCACATTATTCTCAAGTGCATATTAAAAATTCACCAAAACAAACAAGTGCCTTCAAACAAGTCTCAATAAATTTTAAAGGAATAAAACAATTTTTAAATGTTTTCTGACAATAACAGAAGTAAACTAGAAGTCAATAACAAAAAGATAATTAGAAAATTCTAATACTGGGAAACAAGCATTACACTTCTGAATGAAGAATAAGTACAATGGAAACTAGAAAATACTTTGAACTGAAAGAATGAAAATACAACATGCAACTAAGCAGTGCTTAGAGGGAGATATATAGGTTTAAATGCATATATTAGAAAAAGAAGAAAGGTTTAAGATTGGGAAATTTTAAGGAGGAAATTATGTTTTGTATTTTAAGCCAGAGATTTTTGTCTGCTGTGTTGAGAATGGCTTCAGATGGCCAGTCTTGGAGACAGGGAGAACAGGAAGAGGCTGTTGTAGATTGTGGTGAAGAAGAGATGTTGAAGATCCAAATAGGAACCAACAGATGAACAGAAGGGAAGGACATCTCACATATGCTGAAGGTAAAATCAGGAAGACTTTGAGATAATTTGATTGGTCGGGTAAGGCAGTGGGAGGAGTCAAGTTTTACCACAGATTTCCAGTGGGATTGATGATCAGTTGAGATCATGGTGTACTGTGCAAGTGGTACTCATGTGAAATGCAGGTGGCAATGGAAATATGAGTTTGATATTAGGGAGACACCTCTTTCAGACATGGATATTTTGAAAGATCAGCTCTAGGCAGGCAGCCAAGGAAGGGTCAGCTCCAGAGACTCCACAACAGAGACAAGATGTAAATGTCAGCCCTGGAGAGTGCTGAGTGCTTTCAAGTTTTCCATGTGTGATCGTGGTTTAGGTGCAAGGCTCAGAGAACTTTAAACTTAGCAATCTGTGGATGTTCAAGACTCCTAAGTTTGGTGTGCTGCTTATGGGGAATTGTAGACACAGAGAAGAAAGTATGGTAACAGGAAACAAGGACAGTTGAATCCAGAAGATCTCAGTTGAGTCTGCAGAGTAACAATGTTTGGAAGTAGTTTTCCATAGTGTAGTCGTTATCATATTCACTTCACACACCTAAGTGTGTGGGCACCAAGTGGAAACACTTCTTAATCATTTCTCTCCCCCCAACATTTTCCATCATCACCGTGCCTTACCTTCCACCTTTTTAAGGGACTTTCCATTCGAATCGGTTCACCAAACTTTATCCAGTGCCCAACACGAGAAATGAATAGCTGGCCATGAAGAAGAAAGAACCACACAGCTGGCCTAAGACAACGTCAGGCCTACACTGAGAGCACAAAAGAGGAGCTGTCCCTTTGAGGATCCCAAGCCAGGACACATTTAATGGGGGAGGAAGTTTGAATGAAGAATTGTTTAGGTCAAGAATGAAATAGCATTTCAGTTAGAGAGAAGTCCCTTTAACAAAGACACGATTGTGAATGTCCATGATTTGTTTAAAGCCGTTTTATAGAATAACGATAGTTTTATCATTTAGTACTATTAAGTAGTCAATATTTCTGGAGGTACAGAATATTACTGATTAGATTCAATTCCATTTTAAGGGGTTCTTTAAAATGTCAGTCTTCTGACACATTTGCATACCTGATGCTCAACAAAGGTGTAATTAATCTGTTGGCCCATGACAGTGAGAAGCAAGAAGGTACTTAGGATGCAATCATTGCTTGTAGAATTCTGTGCACATTTCTAAGTATGGGGGAGTGGGCATTTGTACAGTCTGACAAATTATTTTAAGATATATCTTAGAATGCCAAAAGAAACTGCAGATAAAACAGAAACACATTTGTTTTTAGGATTTGATGTGTTTTTCAGAACTTTTATGGAAAAATCTGTCTAGAAAAGAGGCTAAGACTTCAGACCTCAAAATGCTTTTTATATCTGTCTCGAAACTCTTGTTAGATGCTTTATATGTTTTGTCACTAACCATTTTTCTCTTAAGATGGCATCGTATTCTTCTCTTTTCAAAAATTTCAGTGATGTCCTAGAGTCCAGAATCACTTAAAAAGTAGAAACAGCTATTACAATACTCAATTTAAAGTTTAAATTAGGGGTTTTTAGCTCTTTAATTTTCCCCCCTTACCTTCCTCTATTCTTCCTTTAGAATAGAGGTAAGAGCAAAAATGCAAGGGAAAATTGCAGGTTTACTAGGAGAAATGGTGAGTAGCAAGAATGATTCAATGGTAGAGTATTTAAACTCACCCCCATTGACCATGGGTCTCTGTCTTCAGTGCACTATCCATTGTCCCTCAAAGGTACTTGATAAATACTTCTACTTATGACCTTGAAATTAGAAAAGCCATTAGCCATTTAATAGTTCATTGTAAAAGAAAAAATTGAGTGCCAACTCTATTCGAAGTGTGTCTGAGGTTGAAAAAATAATTAAACCTCTCAGTAATCAGGCAAATCCAAAGGATATCTGAAAGGGCATGTATTTAAAGCTGTTGAATCCCCATCACTTGATCAAACAGTTGGCTAAAGGGGCAAACCTCTGCTGGCTAGGCTGGCTACCCACTGCTAATATCATGATTCGGACAAAGATTCAGAGTCCTTAAATTACTCTTGGTATGTATATTGGGAATGCTTCTCCGGTTATTATTCGACCTTCTACCTCTGTCCTCTTCTACAAGTAACCCGTTTTTCCCAAGCAAAGCTTAAGTCCTGAGTATTGGAAGATTCATCGGGTGTCAATTCAAGTTGGAATCACCCAGAGAAAAATACTTTTTTACTACATTAAATCACTCAGCAGGGTAGGAGTAGGCCCCGCTGGGATTCGAACCCAGGATTTCCTGTTTACTAGACAGGCGCTTTAACCAACTAAGCCACGGAGCCTCACTCGTTTGGTTACATATCATTGAGCCTCACTCATTTGGTTACATATCATTTGAACACAATTTTACACACCTCTGCTCTAATGAGTCTAGTAACTGGTTTACCAGGTGATTAAAAAATATATATATATTTTAAAAAAGACACCTTGTCTCAGTCAAAACCAAGGAAAAAATATTCTTTTGGAAGAATAAATACAGGGACTAGATTAAGATGACTATCTCCTCCTGGGAAATTGTTCCAGCGTGGACACCACTAGATCCACTAGACTGTAAACTCTGGCAGCAGGGGTCAAAGACTTTTGTCCCAAGAGAAAAAATGAAATGGCTTTCTACAAACCAGCATTTTGTTCAAACCACACCTGCTCTCTTCTCTGTTAGTGTGTTGAGGCGTTACTGGTCAAAGATTAGCACATGTCTGACACATGGTTGCTGGAAGAACTGTGTTTGTTGCACCTGTCAAATCATTCTCGGGATGGCAGCACTTATCTCTCCACTCCAGGAATGTTGACTTCTGATGGCTTACTACTGGGTTGGTCTCTGTGCCCTGTCCTCAAGGGAAAAGAGGCACCTTGCTCAAAGTTATACCTGCCCCTGGGTGCAGCTCAAATCCAGCCTCAGTTCAGAACATTACTGAAGGGCCATTTCAGGTTCAGATATCCCAGTGAGATCAGCTGAGGCCGCTGTTACAACAGCAAGTTCAACTTCTGCCTCCTCCCAATCCTACTTCCCTCACCCTCTCGCTGCTGTTGATTCTAAGAGTGTTCCCAGTAAAACTCCTGCACACAAATCTCCATCTCAATGTCTATTTTCCAGGGAACTGACCTATGACCAAAAGCAAGTGACTGTGGCCTACTATCAGAGTAAGTCTGAATGTGGCCAGATTTTCAAAAATCACTTAACCATACCAAGTACCCTAGTAAAACAGGAATGATAGATAGTACTAATAATATTCTGCTCTACAAACTTTCAAAATTTTCACCACGGAACAAAACAAATGAAGACACCTGCAAGTTGATTTGGAAGATGTACAAATTTAGTGAAAGGTGCTAAAGAACCAGAAGAATCATTTACATTTATGATATTAAAAGCAAAGGATTGAAATGGAAAGTTCGAAAATAAATGGCAAATTTAGCTAGTCAAAGGATATGATTCTCATTTCTAGGGGGGAAAAAAACCCCGTGAATACCAAATACTAAACACTTTATATACTAGCAGTGCATATCCGAAAGGAAACTATGTAATATATATAGATATATATGCACACATGTACTTATAAATGGCGGGAGAGAGCATAAAGAAGGCTTTTTACAATGTACACAGGTCAATTAACTTCTGAAAAATACTACTACCCCTAACTTAACAGAAACAGTCGTGGTGGGAAGGAGGGAAGAAGTAGAACCCAGCAAAGAGAGCAGAGGGTGACTCAGGAATTAGCTGCTCTACTGGCCCCTCCCTGGGTTGACACCTGCCCGCAGGTGGATCAGGGTGCACTTCGGCCTGGAAAGGGTGCATTTCTCAGTTATGCCTCTGGAAGGAGGTTTCCTGCCTCTTTCCACTGAGTTGCCCAACTGGGGCCTCGGCTTCTCCTTCCCTTTCAGATCCCAACGTTCCTCTCAGGTCCAGATAACTGACCTGACCCCTGACACGTCCTGGCTTCGACATCCCTTGTCTTTGGTTCTACCCAAGGACATGGCCGGTCAGATGCTCTTGAGAAGCCATCCGCAAGGTTCTTTCCCTCCCGCGGACCCCAGCCACTCAAGTGTTCGATGACCAGCACTGCAGCACAAAGGCCGTGACTCCCCCGCGCGGAGAGGGAGGCCCGAAAGCACAGCGGAGGACTCAGGGTCGCGGTGACCGCGGAAGGACCCCGGGGCCAGGCGGCCACAGGGTGCAGGTTCCCGCGTCCCGAGGCTTCCAAGAGGAGCTGACCTGCCTGAAATGGTCTCCAGGAGCAGAGAGGAATCTGGATCCCGCGCGCAGGAGCCGAGTCCTTAGAGGTCTGTGGCGGCTCAATGGTCAGTTCCGTGATCCACACGTCGCGGTCTCAGGAAGCCCTGACTGGGGACGTTGGCCTGAGTCTTCTCGGGCCAGAATCCGATGTTTGAGAAAGATTAAGTTTTCCCGGAAGAAGGACACTTCCTTGAGACAGAATAAGAAGCTTTTTCTTCCCTCCTCATCCATTTCCCCGGCCAAAGAAGCAACTCTCTCTTCCCAGTGTAAACTGCAAGACAATGCTGTTTAAATATCATTAGTAATGCGAAGAAATCCGGCCGGTTAGCTCAGATGGTTAGAGCGTGGTGCTAATAACGCCAAGGTCGTGGGTTCGATCCCCACACGGGCCAATCCGGTTGACCTTTTCTGTCCCCCAAAAGAGTAAACCTACCCTAGAATGCTAGAGTTCTGTACCTGGCGTGCAAACTGCAAAGAGGAAGGAAGAGTCTCTGAACGTAGTGACTATCACATTTCCTTCTAACTTCCTTGCTAGGGGGTTCTAGAACCTTGTTCGGGTGGAGCAAACAGACCCCCACCCCGCCCCCCACAAGGCCTGGTACCTTTTCTAGGCTCCAGGCGCTTCTGCAACTCACAAAGCTCAACAGCAGCGGAAACCTGCAGGTGAAAGGTACAACAGAGGGCCATTCTTTGTTTATTTCATTTTGTTTTGTTTTCCTGTAAGGAAACTATTTCTTGGAGAAAAAACTGAGTTATTTGATTGCTTCCTCCGAAAACAAATTGTAAAACCACCCATTCTTCATATTGCTCCCTCTGGGTCATTCTGTACTCCCCAGTTCCGTCTAAAGAAAACAAGATTTAAAAATAGAAAGAAAAATTGTCCAAAACTTAAGTAGAAAAAATGACAAAAGATCTTTGTTTTATACACTCTGCACATTTATACCAACATGAAAGGTATACATACTTTAAACATTTTTAATTTTGTTTTTCTTGCATAAATAAGACAATCACATGTTTAAAAAAGGAGAAACTAAAAATAGATACATTGGAAAGTTTCGCTTCCATTCTTATCCTCCACCAGCCCACTTTTCTCCCTCACCTCGCACAGGCAAATTCTGTCCTTAATTTTTCGTTTATCCTTATTGGTTTTCTTTATGCATATACAAGTAAACATGTATATTGATTGTTATTTTTTCTTGTTTTTCCACACGAAAGATAGCATAATTATTTATTCACTGTTTTGCATTTTTCTCTTAGTATATATTGGATGTCCCAAATTGCACTTTCACCTTTGTACACTGTCAAATCAGAGTTTATTTTAAAATGAGTTGGTCCTGCCAGCCAGAAGTTGACTGACTCTGCAAACTTCTTAACCATTGTACAAAGTGTAGGCTTTTCCAACCCAAGGAAGGAGGTGGTGGAGATGATATCCATACTTTTCTCTTATAATGTGAAATAAAGCATTTTCTTAAGCCATATAATGTTCAAAGAGGTTTGAATATGGGCTCCCAAGCTGCTCAATAATCAAATAAAATTAGGTATAATTTCAACAAATATTTATTGATCTCTCTCTCTCACTTTTCAGTATTATTGTCCTTCATGAAAAGATATGAAGGAAATATAGCTAATCGACAAATTAGAGTACAAAAAACTGTGTGCGCGTGAATATGATCTCTTTTAAAAAAAATACACTGCAACTAACTCTCAAATGATTCAGGGGGAAAAAAATGAGTACATATGAAGAGAGAACAAAAAACCAAACAAATGTAGAAAATGTGTTAACAATTGCTGAAAATGGATATAGAGTATACAGGAGTTCTTTGTATTATTTTTGCACTTCTTCTGTAAGTCTGACATTATATATATATATATATATATATATATATATATATAACCTTAAAAGTGTAAACTCAACCAGAATGTGTACACACATATATTAAAGGATATTCAACAAATGTGCTGACTAGTAATTCCCTGCAGATGGTGGAATTTATGGACCATATTTATTTTCTTCTTTTTGTTTAGCCACACCTTCTAAATTTTCTACAATGAACCTTTATAAATAATTGTATAATATAAAAAGAAAAAAAAACTTCAGAGTAAAACAAAAAGGGAGAAAAAAAATCAATCTCTAGGGTGTTTGCTCTCAATGTACCTCCTTTCCTTATTGGGGAACCAAGAAGAGGAAGTGAATTACTAAATAATAGAGTAAAATTCCTAGAAGGAATTACCCTGCCATAATAATGCAGTGCATATGGCTGATGCTCAGAGTTCCTTATCTGGGATAGGAGTTTTCAGGTCTATGTTACATATTCAATATTAGTGGTGAGATTAATATTAATTGAAAATTGAAGCAATTAATACCCTGGGGTATAAATCAAGATGCTATGAATTTGGTTATTTGAATAGGAGAGTCCTCAGAATGTAGTAATCCAGCAACAAAATGATGAACATGATTTTAAGAAGCAGTTTAGTGACTTAGTTAAAAGGAAGTTCTCTAGAGCTAAATGATGAGAATGCTGATTCTAAATTCTGTCCTTGGTTATTTGTAAAATGAGCATGGTTATAATACCCACCTCATAAGTTAGTTGTTATGTTTAAATATGTTAATTCATTTAAAATACATAAATAGTGTATTTTATTTAGACATATGGTGCATATGTCTAAATAGTAAATGTTGAAAAACCAGAACTGCAGTATAGCATAGCAATTCTGGGATCAACCTTAAAAAGCAGGTCTATTTTATTCTCACAACACTACATTCATTCCCAAATTCAATGTATACTCTTTTCCACCTGTCCTAAGAATCAGCTGACTTTTCTCACCTCAGATCTAGTTCCTCTTTTGTTCATGCAAAGTTTTGTTCATTACTATTTCCTGGGTTCATTTTAGAGCTTTTTCACGATGAGTTTTTTTCCTAGCTCAGCCTTATTATCAAGGTCATATGCCTTTTGTTTATCACAAGCATGACATTTCCATTATTTCCTTGTGGAAGGAAGCTTTTAATTTTTGCTCAGGGATGGATGGATGGATTGCTTTAAATTAGTTGTTCTTTAAAAATACTGCTCTTATTCCTTCCAACCACACATTCTTCTCATTCCCAAAGAGTCTGCAGGTTGGAAGACTCTTTTCCCATCTCTTATCATCCTTTACTGTGGTCTCAAAGATGCAAATACATCAAAGTCCTTACAATCGAATGTTTCAATTTGCCATTTTCATTACAAGTGGTTTTTGTACTTGTTACAAAAGAATTTGCATTGGTTCCAAGAAAGGATGTCCTGAAAGACAAGGTTCATTCTTTACCAACACAGAGCTTTCTTCTTTACTTTCTCTTTTAACGAAAAGTGGGCCTGGTGGAAATACGACTGATGAAATTCCTGTTAATGGTAAAGAAATTCCACGAAGTCAACGCTGTTAAAAATATTAACGAAGAGCCATAACGGGCACGCAGGCCTGTTAGCTCAGTCGGTTAGAGCGTGGTGCTAATAACGCCAAGGTCGTGGGTTCGATCCCCATACGGGCCATGCCTTTGATACCCCCATGGCAACCTCCGACAGTTTTCTTTGCTCATGATTCAAAAGGAAATCATAACTTCTTACAATCATGAAAGCTTGATTATGACCACTTAGATCCCTTCCCTACCTCTGAACTGATAATAGCCAGCAAGGGAACGCCTTTGCTCACTGGTTTAAACCTAAATTTGTAAATTAATCGCCTATAAAGGTTCAGAACATAGATATTTATCATAGACTAATCATGAATTGCCCCTGGAACTTAAAATGGGGGTAGAATCTCCTGAGTTATCCAGTTTATGTGCATGAGTAGTGCATATCTGAACAAAATCAGAATTATATTAAGAAGGAAAAAGGGTGAAATGGATACAAGGTAGCAACTGTGACCAGTAGTATAGACGGGCTTCCTCTACACCTCTGCCACCCCGTTGTAGTGTGCCTTCAATACACTGGGCCTGCAGCACTAAAAGCTACATTTCTCAGACCTCCTTGTCACTAGGATTCCCTGTGTCACGTAGCTTTGGCTGAGCAGACGTACTCGTGCGAGACTTTGGAGAAATGAATATTGTGAGATAAAACCTGGATAGCTCTTCTGGCATATGTCAGTCTAAATAAAGAGGTAAACTGAGGCAAGTTAAAAGGACAGAAATTGAGTTTATTTGGGAATAGCAGAGGAATTGCAATTCAAGAAACGCAACATGTAGCAAGCCACGGGTGGGTCTGTTGAGGGCTTGGGGTGGCTGTATTTACGGGCAAGGAGTGTAAAGGGGGGGAAGTCTAGCCAGATTAGCAGCTATCCATGGATCAGGAGATAAGTCTCTGTCTTCTGTAAATCAGGCATTTAGGGGAAATCAGTCCCTCAGTTCTTATCTTCCATTCTTCTGAGGGTGCATGTGTGAGATTCTCTATTTCATATCCTCTGGTTCAATTTTAGATTGAAATCCTTTCACACATGCGTGGTTGTTGGGATATTTTAGTTTACCTGCAGCTACTGTCTAGGATTTTGTGGAACCAGAAGTGGCAGCAGTAAGATTTCTACCGAAGCATTTTCATGGCTGGGTGCTTCTGACAGTGTAGTATCCACACTTGATTCTGGTCTCCAAGAAACTCTGTAAACTCATAAGAAATCCCTTTTAATTTTACTCAATTAGAGTGGATTCTATTTTCTGAAACTGAGAACACTGATTAGCTATCGACATTGTCTGCTGCAGTTGTGGTAAAGATAAATGGTGGGAAATAAAGGCCAAAAAAAATCCAGTTAAAAAAGCTGTGGTCCATATTTGAGGTCAAGTAAAACTTAAAGGAGTTTAGGCAATTGATGG
Organism: Tursiops truncatus; assembly: GCF_011762595.2. Lineage (NCBI taxonomy): Eukaryota > Metazoa > Chordata > Mammalia > Artiodactyla > Delphinidae > Tursiops > Tursiops truncatus. The sequence goes on from NC_047043.1 coordinate 21,581,382, forward strand.
AGTATAAGAGAAGGCCTTGACGTTGGGAACACTGTGAATGACTTCTGACTTTTTAGCTGGCTTTTGCACAGTGAGGCTTACCCATCATAGATCAGCCTACAGATCCTACTCCTTCATGGACCTTGATCGTTTTACTCATCTATCTGATTGACAGACACCAGATTTCTCTCTTTTCTTTCCTGTGCTGTCCCACAGTCATGATAATCTTTTCTCTTTACCCATTCCACTGATTACGATCCTTGTTTCTCTTTTTATATCTCTATGCTTGTCAACATTCCTTGATTTTCTTTTTGCCCCACTACTCCATCCTAGTACCATTACCCACCGTTACCACTATCTGAGATACCTTCGCATTCTTACCTCTTTCCTACTGTCCTACTCTTTCATTCACATAAACTTCATACCCAGATATCAGCTTTCCCAAGACAGCTTTCCCAGACCGGGCCTGTTGGAAGTTTGTCGCCAAACCTTTGATGATAACATAATGCTTCAGATGATCTATGTCTATGGAATTGGTAACATATGGACCTTAGATACTTTTATCTAAGAGATATCTAAGGGATATCTTTTATCTAAGAGGTATCTTTTAGCTAAGAGAGTTCTCCCTCAAGCCCCTCCTTGTTACTCACCTGTGACCTCAACAGGTTTCCAATCTGTGCACAAAAATAGGCAAAGAATTTGCCTTTATGGAGCTTTCATTCTAGTGGGAGAGACAAACAAGTAAACAAATGAAGGATCAAGATAATTCTGAGTAGTGGTAGGTGTATTATACTTATGAGAAAATAAGACAGGGTGGTATGATGGAGAAGACTGGGTGGAAAACTATCTTAGATGGGGTGGCCAGGGAAGGGCATTCTGCAGAGGTCACTTTCAAGCTGATAAGGGAATGTGGAAAAAGTCAGTCATGAATGATTTGAGGCAAAGCACTGGAAGAGAAGGCACAGCAACTCCAAAGGCCCTAAAACCAAGTGACCTTGCAATGCTGTAGGGACAGATGGCCAGTGTGGCTGAAGAAAGCTGGTAAGGGAAAGGATCTAGTACTCTGGCTTTCCCTGCTCATATAAATCTTGGAACAATCTCTAGTTTCAGGTGGTCCAGCTGCAAAGTCTGCTGTTGTGAGGTAGGTTTGCTGATCTGTGGGCTTTGCCATTAAGAAATAGACTGAAGCTGGTGAAGGGTGGAAGAGTTGGCCCCAAATATGCCATTTTGGCATAAGGATTATTTTGAGCTAAAGGCAGTTGAAAAATAGCAGCTATAAGAAGAACACTCTAATTTTCCTTCTTTTTCTTTAAAGTAGGAGATAAAATTTCCATGTGAAAGATGTCTTCCTTATACTCTGAGAAAAGTAACATTCCTATTATTAAGGATGGAAAGCTGAGGCTGAGGGAAATCTTTACAAATTAACCCTTATCTCCCTAGTCAGTTCACCCAATTAACTATCCTAGCCCAAGCCCCTTTGCCTTGTCATGGTTTCATAATGTTACTACTCTTTTTCTGATTCAGTATATATGCATCAACTCTTAACTGCTTCTTTGGGTCTTCATTTCCTTATGAGGGCTCCCATATCACAAAAACTTAAATACATTTGTATATTTTTCTCCTCTTAATCTGTCTTTTGTTACAGGGGACCTAGCTGAGAATTTCGAAGGGTAGAGGGAAAGATTATTTTCCCTCCCCTACACTGGAGTGAGTGACTTGAGTTTTCTGATGTGTGCATTCTTAAAAGTCCCTGGGAAACAAAATCTCAGGTTTCTTCTACAAATACATGAAAAGGAGAAAGAGAGAAACTATAGTTTCAAAAAACTTGAGACATATATGTCCAATGAATTGTTTGTAAAACACATAGATATGATATATATATCTTGTATATATGTATGATTTTTATAATATATATTATAGAATATATTTACAAAATATATAAAACTGGTGAAATTTGAACAATGATTTGATAATTGATCTTATTTTTGTTATTATTTTTAGATGTGATAAGGATATTGTGATGTTTTTCAAAAGCATCCTTATCTTTTAGAGATACTTTAGTTTCAGTATTGTGTCAGTCATATAGGAGCTAAGCAGAAGGAAAAATCAGTAATACTGATTTTCTATTTAACATACTGTACTCATTACGGAGTTTTTGCATTAATTTTCATTTAAAAATATTGCTTTAAAATATTATTTGTGTCTATTGCTAAGCTTTTTGGCAGCCTCTTAAATTTTGTGCCCGAGGCAAGTGTCTAACTCGTTTCATCTTAGTCTAGGCTGTGTTAAATTTACCAATGACACGTGTCTGAGATTTACTTCAAACAATGTGTCTGGAGGAATGAGGATTGGGTTATATGTTAGTAAGATTGCCGTGAGTTGATAATTGTTGACGGTGTGAGATATGAACATCGAATTCATTGTACTATTCTATCTTTCCATATATACTTTTTTTTTTGCTGTTCGCGGGCCTCTCACTGTTGTGGCCTCTCCCGTTGCGCAGCACAGGCTCCGGACGCGCAGGCTCAGCGGCCATGGTTCACGGGCCCAGCCGCTCCGCGGCATAGGGGATCTTCCCGGACCGGGGCACTAACCCGTGTCCCCTGCATCGGCAGGCGGACTCTCAACCACTGCGCCACCAGGGAAGCCCTGCATATATACTTTTGAAGTTTTTCCCAAATAATTTCTCTGCGAAACCTTCCCAGCACATTTAGAAGGCAAGGTCTAGGACCGAGTTAAAGGTACGTGAAGCTTTAACAGCTAGAAATAACCACAGAGACGCAGAAACCTCCCAGGTTCCTAGAGCGGACCTGGAAATGACGTCAGTGGAGGTAAACCATCCTTTATTCAACCCCAGGGCGGAAGAGTTCGTCGTTTTGTGTTCCGGTCAGTGGGCCTCCGCGGACTCTGGAACAAACACCCTGAATCTCGTGCGCAGGCAGCACCGCCTGGTTCTTCCAGGCGGCTTGAGAAGGGCTAGGCTTCGGAGCCTCCAACCTGACAAAGGTGGGACTTGGGCAAATGTCGAGAGGCCTAAGTCTGGGACTAAAGTTGGCCCCCATGGCGCACATTCTTGGTCAGAAGCAGCAGATTTCAAAAATCAGGAGGTGTCGGGGCGGGCGGGGGATGAAGGCAAGTAAGCTCCGGCGCTTCGCCTCCGGACCCCAACACAGCCTCCGCGGATTTGGGAGCGGAACGGAGTCGACGACTCTGCAGAGACGCCTCTGGCCAGAGAGCAGATGGCACAGGCCTGCACACTCGCCATCAGTACGGTCCATCTGGAAGCGGCCTAGCGGATGGTAATAGGTAACGAGTCACTATTTATGGGTGTGGTTATGAGGGGCGGACGCATGCAGGGAGGCATTCAGGCTCTTGAGCGACAGGTGCTGGAGAGTCCGCATGCTCTGGGTAATAATACTTGGTGGAAAACTGTTACCCGCAAGGCAGAAATGTTGCGACTGTGTTGAGTGCAGTTTGATGATTCTGGGTATCAAGTAAATATGAGCTGTGTAATGGTAAAGGGGGGGGGGTGTTCGTCATCAGACAGTACGTCTCCACAGCCAGCCTGCCTTCACTTTAGAACCATCTGGAGAGCTTTTAAATTTCCTAGGTAGTGCTAGTGTGCAGCGGGTGATAATAACCACTGAGGTGCTGTCAGATTCAAGAAGTGCATCTCACTCTTTACTCTTCTGGGCAGAAACCATTCTTCTGACACTGTCTAGTCGAAGCATTGGGGCCTAACTAGCACTTAATTTGTGTGTAGAGGTTCTCCGAATGAAATTTATCAGCAGGGTCCAACACTTGGATAATACAGAGTAGAAGAAGACAGTTCTCATTTTATGCTGTCTAATCTGAGGCACTCAGCAATATTTTTCTATGTTTAAGCAGATATTTCTTCAACAAAAAGAAAGAAAAGCAAGATCATTGTTTAGTATAAGAATCCGGGATGTTTGAATATATGGTTGAGGATGTATTTGCCCTCAGGTTTCACCCTTGTGGTGGCATGTGTCAGAATTTCTTTTCTTTTTAAGACTGAATATTATTCTATTGTATGTATATACCACATTTTGTATATCCATTTGTTCACTGATGGGCACTTGGATTGCTTCCACCTTTTGGATTGTGAATAATTCTGCTATTGCACATGGGTGTACAAATATTTCTACGAGACCCTGCTTTCAATTCTTTGGGGTATGTACCCACAAGTGGAATGGCTAGATCATATAATTCTATTTTTAATTTTTTGAGAAACCTTCATACTGTTTTCCATAGCGGCTGCTCCATTTTACAATTCCACCAACAGTATGTAAGGATTCCAGTTTCTTCTCCTCCTTGCCGACACTTGTTATTTTCTGAGTTTTTTGATAGTAGCCATCCTCATGGGTGTGAGGTGGTAGTATCATTGTGGGTTTGATTTGCATATGCCTAATGATTAGCGATGTTAAGCATCTTTTCCTGTGCTTATTGGCCATTTGTATATCTTCCTTGGTGAAATGTTCAAGTTCTTTTTCCATTTTCTAATCAAGTTGTTTATTTTGTTAAGTTGTGATTTTTTTTTTTTTTAATTGAAGAACCTCCTTCATCTGCTATTCTTTGCAGGGATGGTAGATAAAAGAGAAGATGGGCTCAGAAATAAGTCTTGAATCATGTTCAATTCTTCTGGCTTTTTTTTGTTAGTATATGTGTGTAGAGAAGGTAACACTTAAAAAATGAATTCTTGTTTTCCAGATGGGCAAGGTGAAGACAGAATTCCCAGGCAGCAGGATGGTAAACAGTGCAGATCTGAGAAACAGCCTGCTGACCTCTGGTAACATGTATAGCAACAGCAGGTAAGTCTGGAGAGAAAGAACTTTATAGATCATGTAGGAGACTTAGACATGCATCTTGTAGCCCAGTGCTGTCCAGTAGAACTTTGCATAATGGTGGAAATGTCCTACATTGGTGTTGTCCACCATGGTAGTCACTGGCTACCTGTGGCTATTGGACGCTTGAAATGTGGCTAGTACTATTGAATTTATTTTATTGAATGTTTATTAATTTTATTAGCTCCATATGGCTAGTGGCCACCATATTGGACAGTACAACTCTAGGCAGTGGTTTTAAATGAGAAGTAGCATAACCAGATTTATATCTTAGAAAGATTACTTTATAGTCAGAATGTGGAGAATGTGTTGGACAGGCACAAGACCCCAAGCAGTAAAATCAGTTAAGAGACTCTTGAAATAATCTAGGGAAGTGTGTATGAACTTTAGCCACCTCCGCAGTTAACAGCCCTTTATTCTCTTTTTTTTCCATGTATTTGTTAGGTTGTTTATATGATTAGAACCCCAAAGAACAAGTAACAGTGGTTTAAGTAGGATAGAAAATTTATTTATCATGTGAATGTCCTGCTGAAAGGCAAGTCAGAAATTTCTGGAAGCTCTTCTCCAAAAAGTTCTCCAGTGGCCTGTGCTTTTCTTGCTGCTCTGCGATCTCCAGAGTACTATCCTTGTCCACATGGGCAAAACCAAATCACAGCCTATAGGAAAGGGAAGGAAAATATTGTGACCAAGCAACTTCCTTTTAAGCAACATGACAGAATGAAAGTTGCCCACAACACTTTTGCTCACACTCTGTGTTAAGCTAAAACTTGGGACATTCTTTCTGACATCAGAGGGGCCATATATTTAGGAAAGTGTTTGTAAGTATGAAAAGCATGGGCAAATTTTCGGCCACAGCTCAGCCTTTATATAATCGTGTCCTTGCATGGAGAAAGAAGGAAGTGGTCTTTGAATGTGAGGAATAAGAGGAAACTTTTGTACAACATCAGAGAATCCTTGCTGTACTAGTCTGCTAGGGCTGTGGTAACAAAGTACCACACCTGGATGGCTTAACCAACAGAAATATATTGTCTCACAATTCTGGAGTCTGGAAGTCCAAAATCAAAGTGTCAGCAGGGTTGATTCCCTCTGAAGGGCAGTGAGGGAAAGATCTGTTTCAGGCCTTTCTACGCTTGTAGATGGCCATCCTTTCTCTATGTCTCTTCACATTGTCTTCCCTCTGTGTCACTGTGTTCATCTTTCCTCTTTTTATAAAGACACCAGTCATATTAGATTAGGGCCCACCCTAATGACCTCACTTTAACTTTTCCTCATTTTATTTCTTTAAAAACCCTGTCTCCAAATAAGGGTCACATTCTGAGGTACTGAGGGCTAGAACCTAAATGTTTGAATTTGGGGGGAATACAACTCAACCCATAATACCTAATAAATATCCGACCAGAGTTCACATCTCCTGACACCAGGAATCCATATTCCTTAAGGAAACCATTCATAATAACATTTAACATGGTTTTATGGCAACCCCAAATAAGTTTGTCAACTGCTGCTCTGTTTTGATAGTTAAAGCAGAGGTGCCCAAAGTACAGACTTCAGTGTTTTAAACAGTTAGAAAAGAAATAAATCCAGTCCTGCCTGTCTTCTTTAAATAGTCATCCAGTTTCTTCTGTCAGGGAACCTAAATCTCCAGTTATTAATGCCAGCCTGAAACTCAGGACAGAAGAACTTAATTCTTAAGTTAATGCTCCTTGTTCCGCAACTTTATATAAATGAAACAGGAAGAAAATACACGAAGAAGCCTTTTTTAAAGAAGTATATGATCTATTTGGGAAGTCACATTAAAACACAGGCACACAGCAAGAACTACCCTGTAGGACTACTTATAAACAGGTATTTAAATAACATAAGTGGCATTTACAAGTTCAGTAGAATGTTTTAAAAAAGGAAGAGAGACAGCAATTAAGAGGCTTCCATGCTCTCAGGTTTTTTGATATCATGTGATGGCTGAGAGATGGAGCATGCAGAGTAGACATCCTTTTTGTTAAAATATTTGGATGCTTGAGTCAAGAAATGTGGGCTTGAGAGCCATATTTTTTTGATCTTTAAATATCTAATGAAAGCTGTGGACTGACTCCTCAAAAAAATACACATACATTTGATATTTTGCATGAGTTTCTGTGTGTTCATGGATACCCTTTAGGCAGATGCTGTATATTATTTATCCTAAACTCCTTTCTCCTTTGATTTCCTCCACCATGGTAGCTAGAAAGCCAAAATCCTTCCCTTTCTTCTCTCTTGTAGTTGGGGTGGGATGTGAGCTGGGTCTGACCACTGAGATTCAAGTGAAAGTCGCTCGTGGGGGACTTCTGGAAACATTTTTAAAATGCGAGTGACTTCTCTAAAAAAATAAAATATAAAGGGAGGGGCTGTGACTTGGCTGGCGTGCTCCATCAACTCTTTACCCTATATCCTTTGCTCTTCTCTCCCCCTGTCTGGAATTCAGACAAGATTCCTGGAGGAACAGCAACTATTATAAGTGTGATGATAAAAGCCACGGAACAAAGACAATTGAGCAAAGAAGACAGAGGGAGCCTCAGAACTTCATGACATTCTTGAACAGTGGCGCCAGCCCTGGACGATTGACCTCAGGACCTCTTGCTGAATGACATATACTAACTCTTTTCTGTTTAACCCACTGGAGTAGAATTTTCTTTTGCAGTGAATCCAATCCTGACTGATAGGCTAATATGTATTAGCACCTGTTGTGGGCCAGTGGAGTTCTAAGAATGTTTATGTACTAACGTTTTTAATCCTCACAATGAATGACTTTATGAGATAGACCAAAGGTTCTCAAAGTGTGGTCCCTGAGCCAGCAGCATTAGCATCACCTGGAAACTTGTTAGAAATGCAGATTTGGGGGCCTGACCCCAGACCTCCTAAAGCAGAATCTCTGGGAGTGGGGCCCAGCAGTCTGTTTTAGCAAACCCTCCAGGCGATTCTGATGTATGCTGAAGTTTGACAACTTTATCTCTGTAGATAGGGTATTGTTGTTGTCCCCATTTTACAGATAAGTAGACTGAGCTGAATTTAAGTCACTTGCCCAATGTCACACAACCAGCAAGACTTGACTCCTAAGTCTGTTTGTAGCCACTGTGTTACACATGTTAAGAACTCCTGCTCTAAAGTAGTAGTCTTCAAAATTTGAAAGCATGCTCCTCTGAAAAATTATGTACCCCCTGTACAATTTTAGATCAATATCTAAAAATTTCACTTAAGTTCAGACAGTTGTAAAGAATCTGATTTCCAGTACATTGTAAATTGTGCCATTTCAAAATGTGTTCCATCACTCTTCTAAATGAATCTAAATACCATAGTGATTATTTTTTAAATGGACTATCATCTATTTAAAAAAATGTTTTCTCTAACATTTGAAATTTTACATCTTCTCTTTTTATGAACTCGTATTTTCATTCCCCTACCCCACAAAAATACATTCTATTGTAACATGGCTGTTTTTGATCTACTCTGTTGTGCTCTACCCCAGGCTAACTGGTTCATATGTCAGCTTATCTCAATTTGTTCTCAATTCTTTACTAGGAGCTTGAAATGACAAACTGAAACATTATTTAAATCTCCAACCTCCCCCTCTTTATCTTCTTATTCCCCTGCAGCTGAAAATGTCAAATAGCCTAGGGGAAGAATGCTCTATGGGCAGTAAAATGTATTAAAAGAAAATCTAATCAGAAGATCCTAGCACTGTCATAAGTATATACATAGAGGGAAACAGATAAATTTAAAAATTGATACAAGGATATGTAGAAATTAGTAAATGACAAAGTTGATATTTCAATTCAGTAGGTAGGCAGAATTGATTTTAAAATAAATTGTGATGCTATAACTAACTTTGCCTATTGGAGAAAACAAAGATGGACATTTACCTCTCAGCCAGTAATAAACCAAGTTCCAGATAGATTAGTCACTTAAATACAAAATATAAAATAATAAAACATGTAGTTGCAAATAATAAAAGAACTCAGAAGAAAAATATTTACTTGGAAACTATTGCATAGGAAAAGTTTGAGCAACAAAGGCTTAATAAAAATATGCTTCGATGAAAGCCTACAAAATCATAATAAGCTATCTTAAATCAGATGTACACAAATGGGAAATTCACAGAAGAAAAAAATCCACCTGAAAATTAGAAATGAATGAGTCTGAGAATGAGATGATGGTGAGGGGGCTGCTTTGGTCCATCACTTCATTGTTTTAACCAAGGACAGTGTCTTCATGATATCTTAATTCCTTAGTCTATGAATTGCCAAATATTTTGATGCTCTTACACACTGCTTTCCAGTGGTCTTCTAAAATGTTTCTTAATAAATTTAAATCATTCTAAAGAATGTAATTGCCAGTATATGGTAAGATTTGAACATTAAAAGAGCCCAATCCATCATTGATTTTTTTCCATTGGAACCTAAGAGCAATTTGATATACCCTAGCATCCTTTAAAAATGTACTTGGTATACCTTTATTTAACAGTCGAAAAATGTTCATGAGTTATTTTTCTCTTTCAAAGGCATTTCTGTTCTATAGCTGTCATGGAATTTTATCCCCATATATTGCATTTTTTATGCTTAAAGGCTGTGACTGATTATTATACTACTCCGAAACAGAAAAATATATTAAAAATGAGATATGATATTTAGTTATTTCCAATGAGTGTCTTCGTATTTTAAGAATCTCCCCCCGCCCCCCCAGTTTGAGTTGTTTTCAAGTTTAATAGTAACATGTGATCAATAAAAAGTATCTCAAAGTATTTTTGAGAAGTATTTAGTATATGAAGAGTAAAATTGTATTTGAACCTAATGAAAGGGACAGGACTTTTTCCCCCAAGTTAGCTCATGTGTCTGCGGATGAAAATTTCTAGGAGCTGGAATGGGAAAACTTCCGTAGAAATAGCAGAATTATCAGAAATTTGCAGAGAGATGGATAACCAGGTAAACCTCAGGTCCACAGCGAGATTTGAACTTGGATCGCTGGATTTAGAGTCCAGAGTGCTAACCATTACACCGTGGGGCCTGTTTTCGCTTAGTGTTTGCTAAATTCTTTGATGATATAGTTCTTCCTCCCTAAGTCCCTTTATCTGGTTATCTGAAAGGTATAAGCACATTTTGCTTTTCTTCCTCTAGGATTAATTCATGGACGCTTACCTGTCACATGCCTGCATCCATCCCACAGAGTGCTCGGTTTTGTGACTGTACTATTACTTCACCCAAGGCTCACAATCGCCCTGTGAGATGGGAGGCATTATCGCTATTTTACAGGTGAAGAAACTGAGGCAGAGACCTGGTGTCTTTCACCCTACTTTATTGGATCCTGTTGCTTTCACGAAAATTCGTCTTTTTTTAGGATGATAATCTTTTACGGACGCGTTATGGAAAGATTTACCAAAGTAGCAGAGGAGACATTGGTGTTTAAGAAAAAACTGAAATAAACATGCTTGGAAGACGCGGCTGGAGGAAGGATCCCTGCAGTCCTGGGAACACAACTCAGAGTTGGGGGGCGGTGGGGGGGGAAGCAGAAAGGAGAAGCGCTCGGGAGTTTTCCTAGGACCGAGTCCAGCCCCACGGCCCTCCTGCTCCCCTTTCACCAACGGGAAATATGAGCAGAGGAGACTCCCAAAAGGGCACAAAGAAAATTCCCGCCCCGCCAGTCACATCTATTTCCCGCACACACATAGGCGCCCACACTTTGTGAAAACCCACAAGACAAATCATTTTCTGTGATGGGTCTTGGTGAATGTTCTGAGTCGCATCCTAATCCTGTATCTTCACAAACTCCTTGCGCTGGCTTTTCGCTGGCTCAGAGCGCGACGATATCCTGCGCAAGTTTAGGAGTGAGTGCCTAGCAAATTCTTTAGTGGTATAGGGGAGTCCAGTTTTGCTCCAAATATATTTCCAGGATTTCAGATTTTAAGCGAAGATACGCTGGAGGCGGGCTTCGAGGACGGCGCGCCCTCTTGTGGACACAGACTATAAAGCGCAAGCCCTCCCTCCCCGCCCCAAACAAAACCCCACCAAATACCCTAAACAAACCAACAAAAAACTCCACAACCCTGTAAGTATCCCTGTAAACACCAGGCTTCTTGCAGGATTCCCTTGCAGAAGGATTTTTTCAGGGTGGCTTTTACTGGAAAAATCTTAAATTGGTTCTTTTCTGGAAAGCTGGGTTGGGAGTTTTCCTCAAGCTTAGAACAGATGGAGAATGGCCAAGGACGGTTCATTTTTTGCATACAGTGGGTAGGAAACCCTCAGGAGAGAGGGTAAACATCCTCCACTGGAGATTCTAAACTGTCGAAACCTGGCAGATTCAAGAAAAATGTCCTTACAAAGGAGATGCTTTTAAACCTGTGCGGGGAAAGCAGTAGATTCCTCTTCCCTCGGCATAACCGGTCAGCGACGAATACACCAGTTCAATTACATTTTCCAACGCCACAGGGAAGAATAGTCCCAATGGCCTTGACCCTGTGCGGTTCCCGATATGTTAACAAAAGTGCACCACGTGCAGGAAGGTGCCTGTGACTTGTGCAGCAGTGACTCCCCGTCTAGCAGAGAAAAGCATCTGTGCTTCTCCAGGGCCACATCCTACAGCTTTCCCAGACTCTTGCCCCCAGGCAAACTGTGATGAGAGCAGCAAGTGAAACCCTTCTGAGTAGGGGACAAACAAGTGCAGCGTTCAGAGGTTAAGGTCTGTCTCTTTCCTGCACCCTCAGAAAGGGAAAAAGAACACCTTCAGCCTAAATCCTAGCTTTCTGTGCAGCGCTCAAAAATCTTCAGCTGAAGGACAAATGTGTAATTTGTGCTTTCCAGAGGTTAAGCCCATGGCAGGCACTGGCCTCCCTACAACCAATAGGTAACCGAAACTAGGCACATACAGACTTCAGGAAGACAGGGCAAGAATGTAGTCAAAGGAGACTTTCTTTTCAAACTCTCATTCAAAAGTGCAAAATTCAGTGCTCCAATTACACATCCCCCCCACCCAACTTTAGCTACCGCTGTGGTCTCATTAAGACAGAGTCATGGTTGACATTCACCTTCAGGGAGGCTTCTGCTCCAGTCTTGGGCAAAGACTTGTTCTTAGAGTCACTGTAGACTTGGGATCATTGAAGGAAAAGAGTGAGAAGAAATCTGGGAAGAAGTGGAGCAGACAGATTTGGAACCAAGCGTGGACATGAACTGTCCTGGGTTCTGGGATGATCAAACCAGATTAGGTGAAAACTTTATGCACTCAGCAACTTGTTTTTTGTTTGTTTGTTTTGTTTTGTTGGCCATGCATCTTGTGGGATCTCAGTTCCCCAAACAGGGAAAGCCCGGAATCCTAACCACTAGGAACCAGGGAACTCCCTGCACTCAGCAAGTATTTTTGAACTCCTAACAGGAAACAGGGACTGTGGGACTGAGAACTGAAAGGTGAACAAGGCCACAGTACTGGTCTCTCCCCTAGGAGACCTTGCTGTCTAGAGCAGGAGGGAGGGCTTATCAAACAAGCAATTAAAACGTGAGGTGGTAGGAGAAGGGGACATTCCGGTGCTGAGGAAACAGATGGGGCACGAAAGCCTAGAGGAAGGGAGTCAATGAAGTCCTCAGTAAGAAGGGCTGAAAGGGCTAAGTTAATATTTGAGGAATGAGTAGAGAATCAGACCTCATAACATGAGGGGAAATGGGAGGGCAAAAAAGTTTTGCTGGTAGAAAATGTGGAGAGAAAAAAAAAGGAAGAATAGAAATAATTTTATCGTGGCTTGTGGCTAGAAGCTAATTTGGAGGTAAGTGTGTGACAGGAACGGTGACAAATGAGGTTGGAGATGTGGGCAGGTTAGGTCAGCAATCATTAAAATGTGGAAAGCTGCCCGAGCAAAGTGAAAAGAACTTGTCCTGTCTTAGGATTCTCAAAGGTGACAACAAGGGCTGCTCATTCATGGGTTGCTACCTGCAGTTTGAAGAACTGTACCACACGGATCAACGTAATCGAAGTGCAGAAGTATTACTAACATAAGTCTAAGAAAGAATCTAAGGAATTTGCAGCTAAGATGGGTCGAGGTGGCGTGAAAGTGGTTGAGGCCCGGGACTGCTAATGCATCGTGCTCTGCCTGTGTGGGCTCGGATGCCACCCTCTGAGAAAGCTCAGTGAAGAGCAAAGCCGCGAGGGAAAGCAGCTGCTAATCAGATATTTATCACGTCTCGGTTTAGACTTCCTTTTCCAGTTTTAGGGTAATGTGGCCATTCTTTTAAAAACAGAAAGTCCGTTTGCATGCGTACATAGATTCCTTTCTAGGAATAAAGCGAGGGGAGACAGTCGAGAGACAGCCCCTCCGCGCCCGGACCTGGGCACAGGTAACAGGATTGGCGGCTGCTCCCCGCGGCGCTGGTTTCTGCATACAGCTTCGCTCCAGCAGCCGGTGGGCTCCGATTTCCGAAGCTTGACCAAGATACTATTGCTCATTATAACTGACGTGTGGTGGGCTGGATTACAGGGGGAAATGCTGGTTTTAAGGGACGAGATTGCAGAAATAAAAATGAAAACGAGAACACTCAGTAAGGTCCCACCGAGATTTGAACTCGGATCGCTGGATTCAAAGTCCAGAGTGCTAACCATTACACCATGGGGCCCACAAGGAATAATTTTGGAAAGGTATCTCTTGTGACAAATATCCATCTTTTAGGCACCGGATCCCAACTAGTAAATTTTAAACAACGTGTTCCCCCCACCCCACCAACAAAACTGTACCGCCTCCTGGAGGGGCATTTTGAAAACGTGTGGGTGTTTTGGTTGTCTCAATGGTTCAGGGCACAACTGGCGTTGACAGAACAGGGCCAGAGATGCTGGAAGTCCAGCTGTGCTCAGGACAGTCCTATACCCAAGAATTATCGTTAGGACTCCTCAACTTTTGTAAAACGACATTTTCATCTGGGTTTTCAGGGACCTTTTCTAAGGGCGAAATCCCTGCTTCCAGCTTTGTACCTCCCACTTAATCATCTTATATACAACTGGCAATGCTGTGTGGGACCTGGTTAAGATTTTGACTTTTATCCTGAGATGGGAAGTCACAGCTTCTGGTTAAGTATCCTGGGAGACTCACTTTTGGAATATATGAGAAGTCTGAACATTCTGGGCCACCACACAGTTACGAAGCCAGACCACATAAAAGTGCTCTCGCAGACAGTCCCAGCCCACAGCCAGTGTCAGTTGCCAGACATGTGGGTGAAGATGCTTCCAGACGATTCCAGCCCTCAGCGGCTGTCCCAAGAATCACAAGTCAGTGACCCTCCACCTGGGGCCCCAGACATTTTGGAGCAGACAGCCATTCCTGCTGTGCTCTGCCCTAATTCCTGATCACAGAATCCATGCACATAATAAAATGTTTTGTGCCACCGAGCTTGGGCTGCTTATTATGCAGTAACAGTAACCTGAACAACTCTAGAAACAGGAATTTTCCTGATCTCCCTTAGTTTTACTCAGTAGGAGTGTCCCCAATTTTTTGCCACTATAAGTAATGTTTTAGTGAACGTCAGTGTCTTCTTATGGGGCTATTTAAGTTTGTCATATGTTTTCAAAAATGATGATTGTTTACAAAATTGTTGGGCTTGCATGGAGTTTTGTGAGAGTGGGATGATTAGAGATAAGAAAACTCCCCTAAAGACACCATCTAAGTGCTATGTATGGTTATTATATTAAGCTGTAAAAAAACATTTGTTGGGGTGTCATTCACTGAGTGTACATTCCAGGCTCTGCACTTGGTGCTGGGGTATGGCTGAGAACAAGACTCCTTTGTTGGAATTCACCTCTTTCGGGATGGTTTTGCAATAATACTGTTTGCTTTCCTGGATCTAGAGCCTTGCAGAGGTGGCACCATCTCGTCTTGCTTTGCAGGGCATTTTTTTCAGCAGCTATTTAGAAAACATGCAGGCTGCCAAGGCTCTGTGCAGAAATTAAGTTGGACTAAGAGAAAAAGACACAAGAAGCTCAAAACTGCTCACCCCATAGCTCCCTTTCCCCAGCCACAACGGCCTCTTGCAGTTCCCAGAACACACTAAGTACCTGACTTGGTTACTTGTTCCTTTTGCCTGGAACAGATTTCCCCAGGTAGTGACTCAGCACTTTATGCCAATGACTCCTCCACGATGCCTTGTCTGCATACCCTCCTTAAAATTGAGATCCCCAACTTCTTATCCCCTTTCCTGCTTTATTTTTATCCAAATCACTTACTAAGGAGCTGATATATTAAGAATTTTATTAATTTATTTTTTTATTGCCTAGCTTACCCCTCCCCTCAAAGTGTCACATGAGCAGGAACTTTCACAGGCTTTTTTTTTCCCCTTTCACAGGCTTTTTTTTCCCAAGAAACTTTCACAGGCTTTTTTTCACTGTGTATCCTCCATACTAGCATAGTGCTTGTCACATAATCATAGGTGCTTAACAAATACTTGATGATGAAATAAATTAATTTCCCTTTTGCTGGCTGATTGGGTCACATAAAATCATTGGCTCTACAATGATATGCCTGATTTATAACTGGAATTGGCAATACTTTCTATATAATTCTTCTTCCCTTATTGTATGATGCTTAATTATTTCCCTGATACATATATTGTTTTATTAGATCCAAACAACTTTTTGATGAAACTGGGCTGGCTTTCTACCCCTGTTTCGCGGATAAGGAAACTGGTACGAGTTTCACTGACTTGTCTGTGATCCGCACGGTGACCAGAATGGCATTTGCCTCTTTGTGGTAGTGAAGTCACCCCTCGGTGACCTCAGATCATCCATTTTCTGGTATTTTGTTTTGTTTTGTCTTGTTTTGCCAAGGAAACATGGTCTTGGTATCTAAGAGTTCTAACTCCTACCTTCATTGCATGGAGAGGGAGAGGAAAACCTGGGGGCCACTAAATGAGAGGTTGGTTGGACCTCTGCTTGGTTAAGCTTGCAGGTCTCCTTCTCACCCCTTTCCCTTTCTTCCTGCAGCACAGTTTTATAAATGACAAAGTTTTGTTTTAAAATTCTAAGTCTGTAGTCTTTTTTTGTACACACAGATATTGAGTTTCTAAATCAACACATTTGAGAGCCTGAAGGGTGCTAACCTCTCCCATATGTAAGTGCATCTTTGGGGGCTCTCATCTGGGAATTCAGTTTTATAAACCTTACGTGGGGTTCTTTCCCAGAAGTTAAAGAAAGGGTACAGAAATAGAACCTGGTCATAACAGGAGCAGGAATAGATGGATGAGGTTCTTTGAAAGCACTTCCAAATCTCTAATGTTTCTCAGATATTAAGAAATCATGCAGTCAAATGTAAAATGATATAAAAGTGAAATTCCAACAATTTAATGACAGATATGTGCACGGGAGTTGAGATGGAATGCTAGGATCTGAGCAAAGGAAAGGTGAGGTGTGAGGATTGTTGGTGACCTCTACCTCAAAATCCTCCAGGGAGACAATCAATTCATGCTAGATTGCAAGTGTGACTGTTTAAGATACAATTGTACCAAGAATAAAGAGAGAGAAGTTATAGTACTATTAAAGATTTATGAAAATGTTCCTTAGGAATCAGGCTACTTCATTTACTTTCTTGACTTACTAAAGCAATTTGTGACCAACAAATTGGTCAGTCAGGCCAGGCATACTTCTCATTACAACTAATATAGTGAATTCTAGTTTGATGAGCATCTCTTGTGAGTCTTGTTATCGTGAATATATTCCTCAGATGTAAGAATCCTAATAAAGTCCCAGCTTGAAGCATTCCATTGTTACTTCCAGTTTATAAAAACTAAGGCTCATAGAAACACTGGAAAGGAAAGCAGGCCCTCCTTACGCTCTATGGATTCTCGCATCTCTGTTACAACTTCTGTCTTATAAACCTGCTGAGACAGATTAAATAGTAGGTTCTCATAGAAGAATATGAGGTTATAGAAAACAAATTTATTAAAAAACTTGCATGAACGAAGGTGAGGAATGTACCTACTAAACATATGAAAATAACAAAAAACAAAGAATACCCTTATTATTGACAATAAGCCAATCTGTACAGTAGAGAGGACTTCCTGGATGGTGGAAGATAAAGCCCTTTTGAAGGATAAAATCCTCTGCAGTCTTTTTTCTGTTTTTCATGTAAAATATGAACTCAGGCCTGCTCTTTCTTATAATATTAACTACTTAAATTTCAGAACCTAACCTTAAAAATGAAAGTCTATAATTAATGATTCTCAAAAAAGTAAGATGTTCCTCTACCCTGAAATTACAGTTCCAATCCTCCTTCATAAAAGTAGTCAAAAGAATGTGATCTAAAGAGTTGTCAGATTCTCTTTCTCCTGTCTAATATGGAATTCTCTGCCGGTGTTCAAAACTACCACCGAGTTGTCTGTTCTCAGTTAATAAAAATGTGGGAGTCTCATTTGATTTGTAAGACATCTCCTAGGAAGTCCAAACATTAGACATTGTTGCATATTCCTTAGATATAGATCTATGCAGTTTGCAATTCTGATCCCTGGCTGGCTGCAAAGGTAACAATGTTGTATTTGACATCTCTTTTTAGCTTGTTAAAAAGAGGACTACTAGTTCCAAAATGGACCAATGGTACTTTCTTTTTCTCCTTCATGCTCAGGGGAACAAAGAAACTCGTATGACTGCTAGATTAATTTAACGAGTAATGTGAGAGTCTGCTTCATTTAAATAACCATACAACACTAAATTGGCATCTTGAATCGTGAATACTTCAGAATCTTATTTGATAAACGTTTCATGGTTCATACCTAGTGGTTTTATACTGAAATCCTGTCATCGTTTTGAGAAGCCCACTCCTGTAGACTTTAGTCCCACTAACCATTTCCAATGCCTTGAATGTGATATCCACTTTCTTACTTCAAGTATCCAGAATGCTGTTTTGTACCCCACCCTCCTTTATTGGTAATATTATTTATTCTGGGCTCTTTGGGCTTTCCATGCACATCTCTACTGAAGCATTTATTATCTTACCTGTGTTTTGTTTGTTTATTTATGGACAATGTGTACATATGATTCAAAATTCAAAGTGCTTAAAACGGGCACAATTAAAAAGAGCCTCCATCCATCCCTGCCCCTAGGCCATCCAGCACATTCCGCATTCTCTGGTTAATCTCTTTTTCGTGCCTAAAATACATCTCTGAGTCCACAGCACCTTTTCTTCCCTCCAAGGGCACCGCACCTTAGGCCTCACCTTATCCAAGATGAACTCAGCTACTTCGGGAGTTCCGCCTTTGTTTGGAACAAGGAAGGGAGCGGAACGAGAAATGCGAGTCTTTCCCTCTCGAGTTTCTCTAGTTTTTAATTTGGTCCGAAGAATTCAAATAAACGGCTGCCCCCCACCCCCACCCCACCCCACCCCCCGCCTTGAGTACACCTTTTTTCCACTGTTGTCTTTAGAGTTTCGATTTATCTGTACTCTCAACATGGCAAGGCCACGGCAAGGCGGGGAGGGGCTAGGGTTAATGGTGGTGCTAAGAGCCACGGTAAGGTCCTGTGTGCCAACATCCAGGGTATCACCAGGCCCGCCATCCGGCGCCTGGCCTGACGCGGTGGAGTCAAGTGCATCTCCGGTCTCATCTACAGAGACACGCGGGGTGCTGAAGGTCTTACTATGAAATGTGACCATGACGCCATAACCTACACCCAGCGTGCCAAGCGCAAGACGGTCACCGCTGTAGACTTTGTTCTCTCAAGCTCCAGGGACACACCCACTATGGCTTTGGCGGCTGATTGCAGTATTGCTGTTTTCAATTGTAAAAGCTCTTTTCAGGGGTACCTATCTTTTCTTTTAAGGAGTTATCTGTTCAGATCACGTATTGCAGCTGAAGTCTTGTTCCTTTGTTCCTGCACTAGTGTACGGCATCGTGGTCTGCTGCAAAGTGATACGAGAAAAAGGGCTATGCAGTGAATGGGTGTGGAGTTCCTGTACACGTAAAAATGGCTTCCATTCACAATGCTTACAGGCTCCCAGGCGCACTTATAGAATGGGCTAAACTGCAAACATTTTAACCTGGGGCTTCCTAACTGTGAAATTAAACTAGTATCTAAAGGGAACCAGTCCAGTGACTTCCTGGATTTCCCTGGCGTTGTCATTGTTGTTCTCGAGGTTTTCAGGTATTGTCTGTCCAGTCAAAACCTGGGGAGACGGGCTAGATGAATCAAAGAACATAGTGTTGACACCAGAAGTGCTCGCCAAAATGCACTTCCTTGTCTGAACATTTGTCAGATGAACACCAAATTTGGGTTAAACGTCACCTCTTCAAATATTACCCAAATCCAGCAAAGACACCTCCTCCTTCTCTCTCCCCGCCACCTTCCCCCACCCCCCGCACGGAAATGACAGGCAAGGCGCCCCAGCTTTCTTGAGAAGTGTTAAGTAGCTCTGAAAAGAGCCTTTGGGTTTGGTAACGCCTATAAACACATTTACTTGGAGCTGGTATACTTGGTGACAGCCTTGGTGCCCTCAGACACTGCATGCTTGGCCAGCTTTCCAGGCAGCAGCAGGCGAACGGCCGTCTGGATCTCCCTGGATGTAATGGTCGAGCGCAATGCGCCAGGCGCGACGCCTCGCCCGCGATGCGCTCGAAGATGTCGTTAACGAACGAATTCATGATGCCCATGTCCTTGGACGAGATGCCATTGTCCGGATGGACCTGCTTCAGCACTTTGTACACGTACACGGAGTAGCTGTCCTTGCGGCTGCGTTTGCGCTTCTTGCCATCCTTCTGTGCCTTAGTCACCGCCTTCTTGGAGCCCTTCTTTGGGGCAGGAGTGGACGTCGCAGGCTAAGGCATGCTAAAGTACTGCGATCGAAATGAAACAAAGGACCAGGAAAGTAAAAGGCGCTTCTTTAACAACAAGGGTTTATGCAAATGAGGTGGGATAAAGGTGGCTGGTGATTGGTGATTTTCTCCAGTGACGTCATAGCTCAATTTTTGCCCAGTCAAGGTAGGCATCCTGCATAGTGGCGTTTCCATTGGCCTAAATGAAAGTAAAATGTTAGCCAATCGTACCGCTTCCTTTTCGCGCCTAGCAGGGCCTATAAAATATGCGTTTTTAAGTTTTTGCTTCTTATCTTTGATAGCCGTTGTTGATCCCGAGCCATGTCCGGACGAGGCAAACAAGGGGGCAAGGCTCGCGCCAAGGCTAAGACTCGCTCTTCGCGGGCCGGGCTCCAGTTTCCCGTGGGCCGAGTGCACCGCCTGCTCCGTAAGGGCAACTACGCCGAGCGGGTCGGGGCCGGCGCGCCGGTGTACCTGGCGGCGGTGCTGGAGTACCTGACGGCCGAGATCCTGGAGCTGGCGGGTAACGCGGCCCGCGACAACAAGAAGACGCGCATCATCCCGCGCCACCTACAGCTGGCCATCCGCAACGATGAGGAGCTCAACAAGCTGCTGGGTAAAGTCACCATCGCGCAGGGTGGGGTCCTGCCCAACATCCAGGCCGTGCTGCTGCCCAAGAAGACTGAGAGCCACCACAAGGCCAAAGGCAAATAGAAGTCTGGATTAGTTTAATGCAGCTCAAGTTTCGCAATCAAACCAAAGGCTCTTTTCAGAGCCACCTACAGTTTTCTGGGAAGAACTGAGCACTAGGTTTATAAAGCTTATACTCTAGATAATACTTAGGACCATTATAGGTGAATTATACCAACCTCAAAACTTGTGTTAGGAAGTGATTTCCACTCCATGTTAAAGTGTGTGAAATAACCTATAAACTTTGATTCAACACCATTGGCAGATTTGAGGGGTTATGTGGAGTGAGTCATTCTTAAGTATTGTCACCTTCACCTCTACGCATCATGAACCTCTGGAAAGCACAAACTTCTGGTGGAAGGTCAATGTGCCTTTTTGTGGCAGTTTTAAGACATCTTTGTTTTCTGGGTTCTAGACATCCTGAATGTTCAGGGATCAAACCAAACCTGTATCTTAGGTCAAAGGCCATTTTTGGAGCCGTAAGATATCTGAGAAAGACCTAATTTCACATCAGTGTACATTACCTTTTATATTGCTGATTAAGGAATATTTAAATACTCAGGCTTCTTATTGGAAAAGTTAGCTGAGGTGCCTGACAATTATACTCATTGTTTATTATTGGGTTCTCAAGTATTTTCCAAGCTCCCTCGCATCCATACAAACAGATGTCTATATAAGTCGATGATCATTCGTTTCAGGATAAAAATGCTAAGTTCTAGTTTAAAATGCCGTTTTCTTAGTCTTTTTATTGTTAAAAGACCTTGTACTGATGGGATTAGATCATTTTTTCCTTAAAACAAAAAAAGCTTGCCTTGGTAATTTCTAGGCCCTGGGGGGAGGGGGAGGATCAGATGTATCAGATGCCAGGCAAGGAGGCTCTCCTAAGGTTCTGCCAGTTGCTAAGGAACTATTGGATGTAGATGCAAACCCAAGGGGTGTGTAGCTTGCGGTAAACATAGGTTACTGGTGGGGAATTAGATTCTTTAAAAACAAAGGAATTACATTCCTAAAATAGAAAAATAAATTGTGCTGCAATGGAATTGTTTTATATTAACTAACAATGAAAAGAAGTTCATGTAAGGATGAGTTTCCCTATGAAGTTATTAACCCTTTAATTCCTCACATGCAAATCAGATTGTACTTACTGAAAAAAATTTTTAAGTTCTTAAAATTCGTGTTTGAAGGAAAGCTGAGGGGTGATGGTACAGTGCTACTATTAACCAATTGTGGCCACTGATCACTGGATATGTGGCTCGTTTGAACAAAGCAGTAGACATGTAATATACACACTGGATTTCAAACTGCAAAATAAAAAAAATTAATGTGAAATATCTAACAATTATATTGATTACATGTTGAAATGAATATTTTAGATATATGAGGTTAAACAGAATACTATTAAAAACAATTTCTTCTGTTTTTATTTTGTTCTAATGTTGCTAGAAAAGTTTGTTTCTTATGTAGCTTGTATTTATTTCTACTGGAAATTGCTGTTACAGAGCAAACAACTTTACAGGAAAAATGAAAAAAAATTGAGGTCACAGATAACTAACACTGTCGGAGGATTGGGGGAACAACAAATAAAATTTTCGAGTCCTAACCAGTCCGGTTACCGGTTGGATAGTCCTGTTCTCCTTTTGTCCAATCAGCTTGTGACTCTCGCTATAAATAGGTGGCTAGGGCGCGCCTTTATGCTAGCTGAACCATCTAGTCATGGCTCGCACTAAGCAGACCGCTCGCAAGTCCACCGGCGGCAAGGCGCCACGTAAGCAGCTGGCCACCAAGGCGGCCCGCAAGAGCGCGCCGGCCACGGGCGGCGTGAAGAAGCCGCACCGCTACCGGCCCGGCACGGTGGCCCTGCGCGAGATCCGCCGCTACCAGAAGTCCACGGAGCTGCTGATCCGCAAGCTGCCGTTCCAGCGCCTGGTGCGCGAGATCGCGCAGGACTTCAAGACCGACCTGCGCTTCCAGAGTTCTGCCGTGATGGCGCTGCAGGAGGCGTGCGAGGCCTATCTGGTGGGACTCTTCGAGGACACCAACCTGTGTGCTATCCACGCCAAGCGCGTCACCATCATGCCTAAGGACATCCAGCTTGCCCGCCGCATCCGCGGGGAGAGGGCGTGAGCCTGAAGGTCTCCCATCCACCCCAAAAGGCTCTTTTCAGAGCCGCCTACATGCACACTGAAAAAGGACTGTTTCCCTGCTAATTACTGCTACTAGCTTTGCTTGTGGGAGACAGGTGAACTTTATACATTGTGATTTTCTAAGTACCAGGTGTATGTGTTATTTCCGTCTCCCAATGTAGTAAAACAAGTGGTTAGATCTTTCTTACATTCCTAATTTCTCTTTTAGTTAGAAAACACTACTGCTACGATTAGACTGTCAGATGTAATCATGCCCATTCCTTTTCTGAGGGGGCTTGTGAAATGTAGGACCTATGATTTCCACATGGGATTTAGGGTGATGCTAATATTTTACCAAGTTAAAATGATTTAATGCTTTCTACTTGGATTAACACCTTAAGCAAAAAATAATTGAGTGTCCCCTCCCAGGAATCAGCCTTCCTATGGGAAAAAAGATTTCATGGGAAGCAGTCGTCCCCCACCCCCTCCCCGGGCACATCTAAGGCCAATTTCTAATCAGATTGGTATTCTTGAGTGTGTAAACAGGGCCTTCTAGCTTGGGGAACTGAGATATTAAGTCAAGAGGGGCCCACAACAGAGATGGCCCTTTCTGCTGGCTGGGTAGGGCACCCTCCCCTGAATATATGCAGTCAGTATATTGCTTCCCCAAGTAATCTTTCAGTCCTCATTATTTGAAGATTTATTCAGGGGAAATGAGCAGTCCTAGTTATGTGTACATTTCTAATTATGTGGATACAAATATTCCATGTCTCTAAACTAAGTGCTGAACTCCGGTAGTGTTATCCTTCTACCTAAGCTTTTCTGGAATTTCAACATAATTTCATCATTCCATACAAGGAACTTGGATTTTTGCTATAGTAATGGCTCACAAAAATGAATACTCCAGACGCCAGACCATTTTGGCTCATGCTAATGGGTAGATGGTGATGCCAAGTACTAAGATAAGATTCACTGGGAAAGTAGTGATGATGTTCAGTCTGGGATATACATTTTGAATTCGCCGGAGATCTACAAGAATATCAGAAAGTAGATGTATGTGTATGTCTGAACTTGAGATAAGTCTGGGATGGACATAAGATTTGGAAGTCATTAGTATATATAAAGCATTGAAACCAAAGGACTGGCCTAGAAATCCCTCTGGCTCTTCCTCTCTTGCGATCACTCTGCCTTATTTGCCAGTATCGAACTTTTTCTCATTTGCCTGCACACACCACAAGCCATGAATTTGGTGACGCTCATTTTCTGCTTTCCTCTATTTCCCGACTTCCTTTAATCCTCAGACCAAGTGTTACCTCTCACAGATCTTATTCCTCTATGCTCCCCTTATATTCTGAGCTTACTTATCTTGCTAAATTGTTCTTTATTTACTTTTGTTTCTCCCCATTAGACTTTCTTTAGGACCGGCGGCGTCTCGTTAACATTGTATCCTTAATGCCTGGTATCCAAGCGTGTGATATTTGTTGAAAATAAGCCTAAGTAACGACTGCGTATCGTGTTTTAAAACAACTCTTTAAAAGCAAATTTTAAGATGCAGGATTTACTATCTTTCTGACACCCCAAATGAGTTTGTGTATCATTCACAAAAAAACCACCTCAGGGCCCCTCCAACAGATATTTTGGCTTCATAAAAACTCACTTATGCCACTTGCCAAACTCCCACATATGGACCTAGATAGATATGAGCCAATAACCTTGTAGCTTCAGTGACTTTGAAATTAGTCTAACACAAATGTCAATTTTGTTGACTTCTAAATAACAACTGTGAAATATGAACAGGAAAGACGAGGATATCCTAGGACTGAAGCCTAATTAGAGAGTATCAGTACTGTACTTCACAGAACAAATTAAAAGTGTACCAAGTCGTGTCACCTTTTTTATGATGATAGAAGTGGCTCTGAAAAGAGCCTTTTGTTGCTTCCAAACTTGATCCCTACTTGGCCTTGTGGTGGCTCTCGGTCTTCTTGGGCAGCAGCACGGCCTGGATGTTGGGCAGGACGCCGCCCTGCGCGATAGTGACTTTACCCAACAGCTTGTTAAGCTCCTCGTCGTTGCGGATAGCCAGCTGTAGGTGACGCGGGATGATACGCGTCTTCTTGTTGTCGCGGGCCGCGTTACCCGCCAGCTCCAGGATCTCGGCCGTCAGGTACTCCAGCACCGCCGCCAAGTACACCGGAGCGCCAGCCCCAACCCGCTCAGCGTAATTGCCTTTGCGGAGCAGACGGTGCACTCGGCCCACGGGGAACTGAAGCCCAGCCCGCGAAGACCGGGTCTTAGCCTTGGCACGAGCCTTGCCGCCTTGTTTGCCTCGCCCAGACATAACTCGACACCAACCGACGCTTCCAAAGATAACTGACGCAAAAGCTTTAAAGCGCACCTTTTATAGCCCCTGCTGGGCGCGAAAAGGAAGCTATACGATTGGCTAACATTTTACTTTCATTTAGACCAATGGAAACGCGATTATGCAGAATGCTTACCTTGATTGGGCAAAACTGAGCTATGACTTCACTGGAGAAGAATCACCAATCACTAGAAACCTTTACTGCACCTCATTTGCATAAAGCCTTGTTGTTAAAGAGGTACCTGTTGGTGTCCTGATCTTCGTTTATCCCTTGCATCGCAGTTTTTCGCCATGCCTGAGTTTGCCAAGTCCACTCCTGCCCCGAAGAAGGGTTCCAAGAAGGCGGTGACCAAGGCCCAGAAAAAAGATGGTAAGAAGCGCAAGCGCAGCCGCAAGGAAAGTTACTCGGTGTACGTCTACAAGGTGCTGAAGCAGGTCCACCCGGACACCGGTATCTCGTCTAAAGCCATGGGCATCATGAATTCGTTCGTTAACGACATTTTCGAGCGCATCGCGGGCGAGGCGTCGCGCTTGGCGCATTACAACAAGCGCTCGACCATCACCTCCAGGGAGATCCAGACGGCCGTGCGCCTGCTGCTGCCCGGCGAGCTGGCCAAGCACGCCGTGTCTGAGGGCACCAAGGCTGTCACCAAGTACACCAGCTCCAAGTGAGTCACTGATTGCAGAGCGATTGATCAGACTTTCTCACACCCAATGGCTCTTTTCAGAGCCACCTACACTTTCCGAAAAAGAGCTTGTCCGTTGTTAGGTCTGTTTTGAAATGTTTCATGTTTTCTTGAATGTGTAAGTATAGCTTTAGATTAAAAGTTTGTACTTTTTTGGGGAGCCTTGGTTCTCATGCATTTTTGCATGTTCGTTACAGTTACCTTTCACTATTATAAGTAGATTTCGTGTACTTAGTGAAGAACTAATAATGCATGTATCCTTCAGTTTGCAGAAGTATTTGAAGATAACTCATTGCACTGCAAGTAGCCAGAGCATCGCAATAACTCCTGGGGTTTTCTTTATCCTATCCTAGGTTTTCTGGATCCTATCCCGATAAGCTACCTAGTTTCTGGGTCCTATCCAATAAGCTACTTAGCTACTTACTGCCTATGAAATTGAAGTAAGGAATTACTTACTCCTGGAGGATTCAGAAGTCGAAGGTATTAGTTGACAAGGAGGCCGAATTCGCAGCCAGTGTGTCTGAGTGCTTCCTCCCTAAGCTGCAACGGGCCCACAACCTTATGCATTATTAAAATCTCAACCTTAATAGTTGGAAGCTGGGGTAATTTTAAGATCGAGTGCTGACAGGACTTGATGACTTAAGAGTTACGAGACAGCATAATGTAGATTGTTTCATTTTCTAGTTTCTCACCTAGTTCCCTCTCCTTTCAATGTACCCCACCTTGCTCCACCACCTCCCATACGTAACTGTAAAATGATAAGCATTGCTAAAGGGATTAGATGGCTTTTAGTCATGGAGTAAACAAGAGCAGTTTGAAATATAAACCTGAGTCCTTTCTCTTGTAAGAGAAAAGGTTGGAAATTTAAAATTTTTTCCTTCACCTCTTCAGTTCTCTTTGAAATTATACCTTTCCTATGTTGGTAGGAAAGCCTGGTGCCTCTGAAAAACCCAAAGGCGTTTTCTTTTTTTCTTGAAACAAGTTACAATGTTTAAAACATTTTAATGGAAACACAATAGGAAGAACTAGTGTCCCCAGTACATTACAGAAATTAAAAAGGGTACTTTATCACTGGCAAATAAATCCATAAATCTTGCTTGCTGACCACTTGATCAACCAGACCAAAAAAAAATCATCTGTCCCCAAATTAATTCTGAATGTAACAAATAGATTTGGGAAACCATAGTATATAGAACAGAATAGAATTTTAGTAATAGCTCCAAGTATGATGTTAAAGGCATTTCATTGGTGGAGAAAAGAATTATTTTAAAAATCTGGCTGATTAAGGAATTGCTAGGGAATTGTTTAAAACTGTGCTATGGAGAATTAATGGGAAGGAATAATAAGCAGACATTAATAACTTGTTATTAAAAACTCAAGGGAAATTGAGTTAAATACACCAGTGTAAAGAGGTTTTAAAAGGGCATATGCAGCATTGCATACATTTTCTTTGAAAGAATATGTGCTTTTATCTATTCAACAAAATACCAAATTAGCTACCAGCAGTGATCTCTGTGTGGTGAGATAACGAGTTTTGCCCTTTTCCACAACACTAATGTTTTGCGTGCGCATTCAAAAGCAATTGTTAAAGCCTTAAAACATGGTAACAAAATAAGTTACCACAGCGTGAAACAGTACAAAGGAACAGAGAAGGCCTCTTTTTCTTTTTTTTTTTTTTTGGTCAAATTCCCCTCCCCCGCTTAGGGAGGGACTTCCCGCCTTCAGGTTCTCAGTTCGGTCCGCTACCGGACGTATAAAAGCTTGCATCCGCGATCCGTGGAAGCAAAGGTTTGTTGAGCTTCAGTAAGTGTTCGTTATGTCGGGTCGTGGGAAGGGCGGGAAGGGTCTCGGAAAGGGGGGCGCCAAGCGCCACCGCAAAGTGCTGCGCGATAATATTCAGGGCATCACTAAGCCCGCTATTCGGCGTTTGGCTAGGCGTGGTGGTGTCAAGCGCATCTCTGGCCTCATCTACGAGGAGACTCGCGGGGTGCTGAAGGTGTTCCTGGAGAACGTGATTCGGGACGCTGTCACTTACACTGAGCACGCCAAGCGCAAGACCGTCACCGCCATGGACGTGGTCTACGCGCTCAAGCGCCAGGGACGCACCCTTTACGGCTTTGGCGGCTAGAATGTTCAGTTTTGTGTCTGTTCTGTTAACAAAAGGCCCTTTTCAGGGCTTCCTACTTTTCGCTTGTAAGGAGCTGTGATTCTCTAATTTTTTCATTGCTTGGAGATGTTAAAAAGAGTATTTAATTATTGTACTTTAGCCTGCGAAATTTTGTGCTCATTCTGGGACGCGTGTGTTCCCAATCCCGCCTAGGTACAGCAGGGGTCGTTAGGATCGCTGTCCAGTCAATTCTTTACCTAAGGATATATCCACGCTGAGTTGGTATGGAATCTTTAGTTGTGTAATTTGCTAAAGGAGGTAGTGGGGAAAGTCCTTGCAGATGCCTACGTTCGCTACTGTGTAACTTTTTCTTTTACAAAGTAACTTATAGTTGAACCACCTATTAAAAGTGGGGTAACTTTCTATCAGTTAATACACTGTACCACTGGCAAGAAGTCACACAATCTGGAGTCTGGCAGTGTTACTTGGAAAAAGTGTATTCAGATCCCAAAGTGGGAAAGTTTTATAGAAAAAGAATTCGTCTTTAAGATTAGTTAGTGACATGTCTGCCTCTCTAAAGGTAATAACTATCTTGTCAAATCAAGCTCGCAGGCATGTTCTATGTCCCTGGAGGGATAGTCAGTAGCCTATTACTGGTCTGGATCACTTATTTACCACAAAGGATAGGGAGAACATTTTAAACTTAAATTAGTCCATTCATAGAGTCAAGTGAGTAAAGGGTTTTTTGGTTGATTTTAAAAGGCGAGGCTCATAATTAGCGCTCATTAAGTCTTAATTTATGTATTTGGTGAAGTGAATGTCACTGGTGACAAGAACTGGGGAGGGACAGTTATAGTAATGGATTCAGATAAAGCAAAAGTACAAAATTCCTGGTCCACGTATGGAGAGCACATGTTTTCTTTAGACATATTTTTCTTAATTTTTTGTCATTAATGTAAGCATGTTAATGAAAAATGTACTTGTTTTCTACTTGTGAAAAATCGTCCGACTTGGCACCGCTAAGCAGACCCACATATATTTTGGACATAAAAAATAATCTCTCTGTTTAGGATGTAAAAGATAAAAATAAATATTTTAGGAGATGTAAATGTCCTGTTTTGTGACTTCACTACCAAAGGAATGCAAGATGGTGAAACGTTTAAGCATAATCATTAGAAGCAGATGGCTTGGGATTAAACCTATACCACCATTCTCTTGTGGTGAGAACGGGTTAAGTTACACATCTTTTCTGGGCCTTAGTTTCTCCATTTATACAACTGTGTGATAATGATATTGATACCTCGCTCAAAGGATTGTTTTGAGGATTCATGAGTTGATAAATGAAAAGTGCTTAAGTACCAGTGCCTGACAAATAGTAAGTGCAAAGTGTAGCAGTTATTACTCATCTATGCCTCATCCCTAATTGCATCACAACCACATTCCAGCTGAGATTCTCTAGTCTGTTATGGGGCCATGGGAAATACCCTAAAGTCAATATGTTTTTGGAACCAGTTTTTGCACTTGGAGATATTATCTTG
Source organism: Tursiops truncatus (assembly GCF_011762595.2). Lineage (NCBI taxonomy): Eukaryota > Metazoa > Chordata > Mammalia > Artiodactyla > Delphinidae > Tursiops > Tursiops truncatus. The sequence goes on from NC_047043.1 coordinate 21,610,515, forward strand.
ATTATTCCTAAGTGTCACACCTGTTCGTTTGTACTCACATTCTGGGTGGTAAATAAAAGGCAGGAGGAGCCTTCCTTAGCCTTCTGAGGATGGTCACAGCATAACTGGGTAGGTTTGCTGTGATTTTTGTCTTTCTCTTTCTCACTTTCTATCAACCTCATCTCATTTTTTCTGAATAGCCATAGAATTTAACTTCCAAAGAGAAACCCAGACATCATGTGGACAAAAGATCTGTCTCTTATGTGAAGGCACATAAGAATTACTATGAAAAAGTTGTTTGTTAAAATAATAACTGGTCTTTCCCTAGACCAGTTAATCAGAATCTGTAGGATTGGGTCACCTCAAATGCAACTCATTAGCACTTCCCACTTCTACTGGTCCCACAGGCCTTTTCAAATCTAAGGGGAAATCTCGGTGTTTTAATACCATCTTTTCATCAATTTCAACTTTAAGAGAATGCTCTCAAAGGCTGTGGAACTCTCAGACCCAAAGCTCAGACCCAAATTAATGGACAAAGGATCAATCATCCTTTGTTGCAATGAGAGGGCCTGTCCAGGAGTTCAAGTCCTTACCTTTCTCCTAAGAGAGGATTTAGTTCAAAATTCATGGGTTTATTTTATCTGTGGTTGATGGATTAAAGTTTGTTGCATAAAAAGTTCTTGCTATAAACATCTGCTAGCTTCAGCGGTTATAGAATCGAGACATCAGAAATCAAGGACAACTTCTTGGCTTTCCTTTCCAGCTGTACTGGGAAAATTACCCTTAAAAAAGAAACCGTAGGAGTTCCCTGGTGGCGCAGTAGTTGGTGATCTGCCTGCCAATGCAGGGGACATGCGTTCCATCCCTGGTCGGGGAGGATCCCACATACTGCAGAGCGGCTAAGCCCGTGTGCCGCAGCTGCTGACCCTGCACTCTGGAGCCCGAGAGCCACAACCGCTGAGCCCGTGCACCACAACTACTGAAGCCCACACGCTTTAGGGCCCACGTGCTGCAACTGCTGAACCCGCATGCTGCAACTACTGAGGCCCATGCTCCTGGAACCCATACTCCACAACAGGAGGCGCTGCAACGGGAGGCCCACTTACTGCAACAGAGAGTAGCCCCCGCTCCCCTGCTTGCCACAACTGAAGAAACCCCACGCACAGCGACAAAGACCCAATGCAGACAAAACAAAAAACAAAAAACACAACATAGTCTACACTAAAACCTTAACAAATAGAAAAAAGTATCCTGACTAAATACCCTGAGAATCAGCATGTATTACTTAACACAGTTTCATTGCTTGTTCAGGACTCTAACCTAGTGAGTATACAGGAAAGCTCTCAGTCGATAGCATCAGGAATGTTAGTTAATTAATTCATTTATTCATTAATATTACTGAATGACTGCTGTGCTTCAGGCATTGTACTTGGCACTAGTGATACAGCAAGGGAAAAAAAGTCTCTTTTTACTAGGGAAAGACAGAAAATAAACTAATATACAATCATTTTTCTACATCCAGTGACCAATTATTAGTCTTCATTTTTTTTTTGACCTATTGGAAACACTGACATAATTGACCCTACAATTTCTCTTTGATATACTTTCTTCACTTGGTTCTCTCTTACCAGAGGCTCTGTATCTATTGTTAGCTCATCTCTTCTCCCCAGACCCTTAATGTTGGGGGATACAGGGCTAAGTTTTTACTACTTCTTTTTCTGTACTCACTCGCTTGAAGATCTCACCAAGTTCAGACTTTCAATGCCATCTGTACATTAATGACTTCCAATTTTATATTGCGAACCCAGTCTTCTCTCCTAAACTCCAGACAGACATACACCCAATTTCTTTCTCTTTTCTTTTTTTTTTTTTTTTTTTTTGCGTGGAGGTTGGGGGCGAGTGGATTGCAGTACCTTAGTTCCCCCACTAGGGATTGAACCCAGGCCTCAGCAGTGAAAGCACAGAGTCTGAACAACTGGACAGCCAGAGAATTCCCCACAGTTCCCTACATTTTTTCTTCACATGGATGTTTGACATCTTAAAGTTAACATGTCCAAAATAGAATCCTTAGTATTCCCCCTCCCAATCTTTCATTAAAACACTCCCCCATTTAGTTGATAATTATTTCATTCTTGTCCATTCAATTCTTCTAGAAATCCTCTTGATTTTGCCTTCAAAATATATATGGAAACATCAATTCTCTGTACCACTATGCTACCACCCTGGCTTGAGGACCGTCTTCTCTCCCCTAGGTTACTGGCTTCAGTTTCCTTAATATTTTTCCTACTTCCACATTTGACTCCCCACTGTCCTGTGGGAAGGTACCTTGATGCCCTGGTAGCCTCCAAACACACTACCAGGCAAGCTCTCCCATGGCATAAAAAGACTCAAATTAAATCAAAATGTCGGGGATGCATGATTTTTTAAATTAATTTAAACACATAACCTGAGACAAGGAGAAAGATTGAGGTAAGTTAAGACTTAAAATAAGGTTTCAAGGAGATGGGCCACAGTAGCTGAATCATGGGTTACACAATGTTCAGATATCTTTCTGCTGCATCAAACTTCCTTACTGATGGTTTGGTTATGAAGCCCAGAGTACAGGTTTGGGCAAGAAGGTCCACAGATAGACCCTGGCCAGTACCTATCAAAGAGAGATTATTACCCCTGACCACATCTGTTGCTTGCTCACCAATTTGCCTGCCAAATAGCCATGGGTTTTATTTGTGTTATCTTGGGCAAAGGATGCTTGGGGGCCAGAATGGATAACCCATATCCCAAATATATTTAGTGTATCAGGAATATTTAGTGCCTCATATATCCCAGGCATATTTAGTGTCCAGGTGTATCAGGTATAACTAGTGCCTCAAGGATCGTGCAGATCTCCTGGTCCTTTCTCCTTATACTTAACACACATGTGCTCTACTTTCTAACTACTTATCTATACAGTACTTAATACATCTTATGAGTTTCACCCATCACATTTGTTTCTCTGTAGCAGAATTAAATCTATGCAAATAGTATAAGAAATACATATTTCATAATATTTAGGAAGCCAAGAATTTGATTAAGTATGCTCAGACCTTTAGATAGGTATTTTATAATAGAGTATTTAAATTTTTATCTTTTGTTTAACTTGGTCTGTTTTTTATTAATATGACATAGTTGTGGAAAAGGGATAAAGGCTTACTTGTTTAAGAGGAGTGGTTAGTTCTAAACCTATATTAATAACCAATTCCTATGAAAAAGGATTCTGTATAAAATCCAATCACTCTTCTGTATTGTTTTGTAGACAGGGCCAATCAATCTATATTTTATATTTTCAAAAGTCATTGTTAAGTATTACTGTTTATCAAAAGTTCTTTTAATGGAATATTTTTCTAAAATTTGAGGAGTCAGTTTGAAAAATATAGCAACTGAAAGTATAAAAAAGTTTTAGTAAAGGACCTTTAGGCACAATCAAATCAGTTCATTCAGTCCAAAGTGATTAATTCTTGGGAATTCCCTGGCGGTCCAGTGGTTAGGGCTCCGCACTTCCACTGAAGGAGACACAGGTTCGATCCCTGGTGGGGGAACTAAAATTCCCTCATGCCACGTGGCCAAAAAAAAAAGAAAAGTGATTAATCATTGCTTTGTTGATCTTGCGTTAAGCAGCCTGCTTCTAATATGGCTTGCAAAATCTTAGATCAGACCTGTGGTAGAGCCTGACAGTATCAGGTACAGTTATTTATTAAAGTTCTTTTGATGTTTCTTCTGGAAAACTAATTTCAGATCTGTTTTGTAGCAGGGGCCTTTAGAGATAACTGTATGGAAAACCAGCAACTATCTGTTGATGATAAAAGAGAAAACGTCTGGTCAATGTATTATATTAATCAACGTTATCAGTATGGAGTAGGATAGAATCCCCGATTTAGATATGTATTATGAATAGTGAGGACATTGACATACCTCCGAGTGCCCTTTGATATATGTCATAAAGTATTTGCTATTATTGTCACCAAATGAGAAGGTATTTATACCTAGGAACAAAATCTGTTGGCAGTTTTTTGTGTCTTTTATATGCATATAATTATGGTCTACCCAACTTAAGAAGTATAACCGTTAAACATTTATATCAATAGCATTTTATCTGGTTAACTTAGGGATGTATAGTGTCCTCTTTTGATTTGCCCTCTTTTTTCAAATATTGCACAATATATAGAGAACAATTCTCACAACTGTATATGCTTCATTACAAATATAAATGAGAGAACAAACCTTACCTGTGGTCTAGTGGTCACAACTACAAAAATAACTTAGATATAAATAGATAATACCTTAATGGCTTCATTATTCAAAATTTGGGGGTCTGGATTTAGAAAAAGTAATATCAAAAAGAAATCAGGCTATGAATGTAATAAGAGATTTCTACAGCCAAATACTAAAATATTGGGTATAAGATAGCATTTAAACTATACACAGAATGCTTAGGGATTTTTTTTGACTGTTGGGTTTTTTTTTCTTTTTCAAAGAACTGAGAGACTTTTGTCAAAATTATTCGAGAAATCAGTGGAAAGCCACAAATAGTAATAGACGCTCAGAAAATGTTGGGGAAATATAATTAAAAGCAAAATCTCCCAATTCAGAAAAGCTCTCCAAAAAGGGAGTAGGAACAGAAAAGTTTTACTATTGCATAAGCATTAAACCAGAACGTGAAGCACATCACAGGCAATTTGCCAAAGGGATTGCAAAGCAGAGAGAAATCTCTTTTATACAGCTAAATGGGTACAACCCATTCAAACATTATGTAGGCTTAGCAATTTGGAATCTTGTGATAAGGGAAGTTAGGCCTCTTTCCGGAACAGATGTGTTATCTTCCTTGATTGTATTTCAAAGAGGAAACATTCCTGAGTTGGGAGACTGGCTAGATGAGTATTTAGCACTTGACATTATGAAGATTTACTGGTGAGGCAAGGGAATTTTTAACTTCAGCTATAAAATATGTAAATCTGGTCATTGTTTTCTCATTTTTTGTACATGTGGGCAATTGTCTTTTAGTCTGTGTCTCTGCATTAGTCAAGCTTTCACCTTTGGCTTTGGGTTTTTTCCTATAGCTTCTAAGACCTGTGGGAAGATACTAAGGCCTCCTTTGAGATTAGGTCTGGATTTCCTAATCTGTTAGGAAAAACTCTACCAAGGATCTTATTTTAATTAGTTCTCCTAGAGGGAGAACTTAGAGGGCTTAGAGGGCTGCCTGTATTTTTTCACCCTAGAGAACATTTCTGTAATGCGACCTTGTTTCTTTTATAATTTAGTTGAAATGTCTTTTGATCACATCCCACCCTCACCAACTATTCTGAGATTTTACAGTGAGCCTGTCCTTTATCAGCCTTCCATACTGGAGTGTTAAAGCCTATTTAACAGCCACGGGTTTGTTTCCTGAGCAGAGGACACCTGGAGCTAGAATAGGTTATTGTGATCGAATCATTTATGTATACTAAATATGCTACGAATTAGTGAGGAGACAGGTGCACTTCTTTTCCATCCCTTTCTAAACAATCGCTTGCACTCCATCTACAAAGAGAAATGCCACTCTGGTAAAACTCTCAAGTCATATGTATTTGGGTGGCCCGTTTGCTTCCAGCTTATGACCATCTAAGCTTTCTGTGCTCGAGCAAAGAAACTTTCACAGTAAAGGATGTAAGTAGTGCTTCTAAACAGTTAAGGGTAAAGAGCAAAGCTAAGAGCTTCAGGGTGTAGAGAATGTGAAGCGTGAAAAAGCAAGCTCAAAACAAACCAGCATCACGGCTCCTCAGATGAAAAGATGGGGGCCCTGAAAAGGGCCTTTTGTTGAACAAAGAGCGCGAACACTCAGCCGCCGAAGCCGTAGAGAGTGCGTCCCTGGCGCTTGAGCGCGTAGACCACGTCCATGGCGGTAACAGTCTTGCGCTTGGCGTGCTCTGTGTAGGTGACTGCGTCCCGGATTACGTTTTCCAGAAACACCTTCAGCACCCCGCGCGTCTCCTCGTAGATGAGACCAGAAATGCGCTTCACACCTCCACGCCGGGCCAGACGGCGAATAGCGGGCTTCGTGATGCCCTGGATGTTATCGCGCAGAACTTTGCGATGACGCTTAGCGCCCCCTTTTCCAAGGCCCTTACCACCTTTGCCGCGACCAGACATACCGAAAACCTGTAAGATTAACAAAGGTTAACTTCCAGGCCTCCCAGATGCAGGCCTTTATACGTCCGTTGGCGGACCAAACTGAGAACCTGAAGAAAGGTAGCGGGAAGTCCCGCCCCGGGAGGGGGGAGGGGAATTTGACCAAAAAAAAAAAAAAAAGCCTTTTTTGTTCCTTTGTACTGTGTTTCATACGGTGGTAACTATTTTGTTACCGTGTTTAAGGCTTTAACAATTGCTTTTGAATGCGAACGCAAAACATAAATATTGTGGAAAAGGGTAAAACTCGTTATCTCACCACACATAGATCATTGCTGGTAGCTAATTTCGTATCAATATTTTGGTGAACAGATAAAAGCACATAGTCTTTCAAAGAAAATGTATGCAATGCCGCAAATGGCATTTTGGAACCTCTTTGATTACATTGTAACCAATTTCCCTTATTTAAAGAGAAAATACATTTTTTATGTCTGCTTGTTATTCTTATGAATGCTCTTTAATACAGTTTTAACCAACTCCCTAGCAGCCCGATTTTTTTTAATAAATCTTTTTTTTTTCCATTTAAGAAAAATTTACTTCTTCACTCTACTTGGGTATATACTATACTGACGTTTCTAATGAAGGATAGCAGAATACACCACTCCCAAATATCCTTTAGCATAAGGATTATTTTGAGCGGATTGTTTCTGAGAAAAAGCAGATACAGAAGCTCTAAAAACAGAATAGAATTTACCCCTTTTTAAGGGAAATTTACATTTATATGAGAAATCTCCATTTGTAAGGGTATCTCACTCAGTGTGCCAGGAAGAGGAAGATAACTCACAAGAAACTTACCAATGGAGAAGGTGCAGGATTTAATCGGCCTCCCCTTGTTTACTGTGCTCTTCCGGGTCACCTCCAACAGCCCCCCCCCACACACACACAGCCATGTCTTTTGTCTTTAGCTGAAGATGATATTTAAAGTGGCGGTTCGGGCCACTTCTGGGAGTTTTACTCAGTTCCCCTCTGTTTATTCCATGTATACATGAGACATACACAGTATTACAGTTTGTTTTTCTCTTGTTAGTCTGGTTTTGTTTTGTTTTTAATTACAGCAGGGTGTCAACCACAGAACCAGTGAAACTAATGTTTTCGTATAAACAATTGAAATAGTAAGCATAGATAAAGGTCTGGAAGAGGAGAAATTTATAAAAAACACAAAAAACAACCTTAGGGGAAAGGCATTGTTTGGGAGCCTCACAGATTCGTATTGTTGAAGGCTCCCTAATTCTCTGTACTTACTGTCTGCCTCTTGTCCAGAGTCCCTGCCTTCTTCCAAGTTACTGGTCCCCAAAATCATTCAGTGTCTTCATTATTCCACCAGGTAATTAATATTCATTAACATCAGTAGCATTTATTTAAATGTGAGACTGTTGCTAGACTGGAGAAGGAAGTAGGAGGTACACCAAACTAATAAGGTCATGCAGATCAATTTTTTTACAGATAAATTAATATCATGAAGTGAAAAGGCAGTGTAACTCTTTACAACTGGTCTTTGCTCGTTGGACCCCTCTGATCTTTAGGCTCCTTCCTCCAGTTTAGCTACTTTGAAGTTATTCATTTGAAAATCCCTACATTTTCCTCCATGTGATCTCATCCTTGTTTAACTTTCAACTTCTTTTTTGCCTTTATTTATATCACTTATTTAGTTTATAAGGATTTTTATTATTATAGAATTAACAGCATTTTTGGACTATATTTTATGAGCTTGTCATTGAAATAGGGTCTGGGGATATGCAAATATGAATAAAACCCAGTCTCCACTCTAACGGAATTTGTACACTAATGGATAAGATACCAAAAGTGTTCAGAATGAGCTCCCCAAAATGTGCCACATTTGCACATTGATTATTTTGAGGTAAAGGCAATTGAGATCCTGCAATCTCAAGATAAACTTCTGCCCCTCCCTTAACTACTTAGAAGGATTTGAATTGGGGGTCTTTCCCACTATGAGAATTATTACCGGAGAAAAATTTTATCTGAGTGAGCCAGCTGCATGGCAGGGCAAACTAATTACCCAATATTTAATTTTCCTCTTATTGTCCATGTGAATTATCCTCCTGTGCTTGGAAGCCACTAAGCCATTCCTTAGCTCAGGAAGGCATATTTACCTTTCTGTTTTTGAACTTCTCATGTATGTGGGGTTTCCGTATGTATGAAATTAAACTTGACTTTCTCCTGTTAATCTATCTCATGTCAATTTGATGATTAGACCAGCTAAAAGAACCTTAGAAGGGTAGAGGAAAATCCTTGCTCCCCGACAATATAAAACAAATCTAATATGGGAAGATACTGTTAGGTTCTTTCATGGTAGTCCAGAGTCTGCAGAAAGGGAAATTAATGGGAAGACCAACTCCGGGAATAAAGTTTAAATAATACTTTCATAAATCTTGTGCTACTAAAATTGAACTGTACCTCTTATGAAAACAACTTTACAGTATAAACTATGGAGTCCTAAAAAGTTCTTCAGGATCTAATTGAAATTAGAAATATCTAAATTATTTTGGCAAGATTTTTTGAAAGTTTTGTTATCTCCATTTTTAAATACAAGTTTTACTTTTTTTCTGATTATGTAGATAGTAAAGAACAGTAAGTGCTTTATCCAATGAAATTGGGTTAATACTCCATTAATTTAAAAAACTCAGTTAACACGTGGAATTATAAGCAATGACATATCACACTTGAATATTTTATTTTATTTAAAACAAAAATTTATAGTCATTTATCAACTATTTGATTATAGGTTCATTGGTTTTATCAATCAAAAACCACATCAATTATTGTAAAGGCGTTATTTTAACAATGTGGTGGTTCTTGCCATGGGGAATAGAATGATGCAATAAGCAAGTGTTAGTAATTGCATGATCAATATCAATAACGATAACAACAGCATATTTTATTATTAAAAATTGAAAGAACTCATAGGCCTTCCTTGGAGCTGTATCACTTACTCTACTTGACCGTTCTACTTCTGAGATATAGTTGTTTAAAATATACAAACTCAAGTAATGCAGATGACTTTCTTTTCTTAATTTATTTATTTTTATTTTTTGGCTGCGTCGGGTCTTAGTTGCGGTGCTCGGGATCTTTCGTTGCGGCGCGCGGGCTTCTCTCTAGTTGTGGCGTGCCGGTTTTCTCTCTCTAGTTGCAGAGCGTGGGCTTAGTTGTCCAGCAGCATGTGGCATGTAGGATCTTATTTCCCTGACCAGGGATCGAACCCGTGTGCCCTGAATTGGAAGGCGGATTCTTTACAACTGGACCACCTGGGAAGTCCCGCAGATGAGTTTTTAAGAGGGAAAAATTGAATAATTAGATTCACTGAAATCAGGATTCGGGTCTTCCAACATCAAATAATGAAGCCAAAAAGAAAAGGGAAAAAAGGTAACATTTACGTCCTGTTTGTGATTGCTGAGGTCACTTTTATTCCAATGAATATTATTTACATGTGATTGAGGTTCAGATTTAAATATAGGATATACTGGGAATTCCCTGGCAGTCCAGTGGTTAGAACTAGGCGCTTCCACTGCAGACGGCCTGTGTGTGTGTGTGTGTGTGTGTGTGTGTGTGTGTGTGTGTGTATAAAACAAATATTTCAGGAGACTCAGAAAACCTATTCTAATGGACTAGGAATGCCATAGAAATTCATTTTCATTAAAATGTATTCATAAGAAATTGTATGTATTCATAAGAAAATGTATTCATAAGAAATTCATTTTCATTAAAATGTATTCAAAATGTATTCATGAGCTGATGTGGAGAGGAATTGAAGGCCCTCTCTAGCTAGGGTGACTTGGTGATCTGACAGAAGGTGAGAGGGATGATGGTGGGGTAAAGGGGAAGCAAAAATCATTGACAGCACTAGGACTATAAGAAACTGATAAGTGATTTACAATGTCGACCTTTCCTATTTGTTAACACACTCTTCCTAATGCAGTTCCAAACCGCCTTTACTTCACCATCATTGATGTAAACAGTCCATTATGAAATGTGTCCTCTGCCTGAAGTTACTTTTAAACAAGTAGTTTACCTGTCTGGATTACTACCCCATTCCCATTTAGGAGGGTGTGTGGTGCACAGTAAGACTGAATTGAATTAGAAGGGAAGGTAGGCCAAAGTCGGATGGTGCTAAGTTTTTTTATCTCAGATAGATGGACACTTGCCCCTGTAGAGGAATCACAGGGATGTTAATTTTGCTCATAAGTTTAACCTAAATTATGTAAGCAAATGTTTTGCTTTTTGGAAGGCATTTAAGGTTATTAAGGAAAATAACCTAGATGCAAATGACTTAGTCAAACTTTGTTCTAGGATTAATTTCCAACAGCATCTTGCTTTCCAAAACAATGTGACTTTGAAAGCGCAGCTCCTTTTGTTGATAAGGTGGGTGGCTCTGAAAAGAGCCTTTTGGTTTGGAAAGATTTGAGTTGCAAAGAACGACGTACTTCTACTTGCCCTTGGCCTTGTGGTGGCTCTCGGTCTTTTTGGGCAGCAGCACCGCCTGGATGTTGGGCAGAACGCCGCCCTGAGCAATAGTGACTTTACCCAGCAACTTGTTGAGCTCCTCGTCGTTGCGGATGGCCAGCTGCAGGTGGCGCGGGATGATGCGCGTTTTCTTGTTGTCGCGGGCCGCGTTGCCCGCCAGCTCCAGGATCTCGGCCGTCAGGTACTCCAGCACCGCGGCCAGATACACCGGCGCGCCGGCCCCGACCCGCTCGGAGTAGTTGCCCTTGCGGAGCAAGCGGTGCACTCGGCCCACGGGGAACTGGAGCCCGGCCCGCGAGGAGCGAGTCTTGGCCTTGGCGCGAGCTTTGCCTCCTTGCTTGCCACGTCCAGACATACTGAAAGTAGAAACCCACCAATATGAGTTAGGTCTGAATAGATACAGAGAGAGCTACTCTACTTATAGTTTTCACTGGGCGCGAAAATGAAGGTGTACCATTGGCTAAAACTAGTTTTATTTAACCCAATGAAGTCGGATTTTGAAATACACTTATTTTGATTGGACAAAACTGGTACGTGCTGTTTCCAGGATTCACCACCAATCAGACGCTCGACTTTACTCACTGCCTCCTTTGTTTAAGAAGCTGTGAAGGAAGAGGGCTCAGCCTGGTTCTTGTTCTTCCTGTTATTTTTGAACTGCTTGGCAGTTAACTCCGCGCCATGCCTGAACCCTCCAAGTCTGCTCCGGCCCCGAAGAAAGGCTCCAAGAAGGCGGTGACCAAGGCTCAGAAGAAAGACGGCAAGAAGCGCAAGCGCAGCCGCAAGGAGAGCTACTCCGTGTACGTGTACAAGGTGCTAAAGCAGGTCCACCCGGACACCGGCATCTCGTCCAAGGCCATGGGCATCATGAACTCGTTCGTTAACGACATCTTCGAGCGCATCGCGGGCGAGGCGTCGCGCCTGGCGCATTACAACAAGCGCTCGACTATCACCTCCAGGGAGATCCAGACGGCCGTGCGCCTGCTGCTGCCCGGCGAGCTGGCCAAGCACGCCGTGTCCGAGGGCACCAAGGCCGTCACCAAGTACACCAGCTCCAAATGAGCCAGGCCGCAGCGGAGCGAGCGGTAAGGCTAGGCCCACACCCCAAAGGCTCTTTTCAGAGCCACTCAATCTTCTGAAGAGAAGTGGCACTCACTTTATGCAGCAGGTGTTTGTTATTTGGTTCAAAGTATAACAAGTTCCGCGATTCCTTTTTTTTTTTGGTCTTTAAACAGATTTATTTTCTCGCAGTTCTGGAAGCTAGAGGGCCAAGATTTGCTGTCAGCAGGGGTGGTTTATTCTGAGGCTTCTCTCTTTGGTTTGCAGATGGTCATCTTTTCTGTCTTCATTTGGTCTTCCTTCTGTTCGCGTTTCCTCATTTTCATCGTTAGAAATTACTTCCACTACAATGTAGGTGGTGCTGCAGCAATACTCGAGATATTTTTATATGTTTTTATGTCGAGAAGGGGGAGGTTCATTATCAGACACACACGTAGTGAAGAAGGCAAAATGCACTTTGTCCCAAAGGAAAATCCGCTCGCCTTTAAGTTTGAACCCGGCAGAAGTTTTTGCTAACAATGACTTGAGCCCTCCATCCTTAACTTTATTTATTTATTTATTTATTTATTTAGTGGTACGCGGGCCTCTCACTGTTGCGGCCTCTCCCGTTGCGGAGCACAGGCTCCGGACGCGCAGGCTCAGCGGCCATGACTCACGGACTCAGCCGCTCCGCGGCATGTGGGATCTTCCCGGACCGGGGCACGAACCCGTGTCCCCTGCGTCGGCAGGCGGACTCTCAACCACTGCGTCACCAGGGAAGTCTTCCATCCTTAATTTTAACGTGTACATACCTAATGAATTGCTTGGCACACAGTAAGAAAGGTACCAATCGTTTTATTCACTTATGTTTTCTTTGGGGAGAGGTGCTGGCTCTCCTCCCCTTTCCCTGGGTTTGGGTTTGCCAAATATTAAGTTAGAAAGGCAGAAGAAAAACAAATGGAAGTGAGAATCCAATTCAAATTATCTCACACATCAACCAGGTGCCACGTTTATCGATAGCCAATCCAGACGCTGCGCGCGCAGTTTGAAGTTTACCAACGGTGTCCCTCATGAGTCTATCCTAATTGGGAGATTTCTGGGCCACACGGCTTTGTTGGAAGAACTCTGCCATTTTCTCCACTCCCTAATTTCTCTGAGTGAAATTTCTCTGTATGGGAGGGATTAGGTCCTACTCCTGCCTTTACTGTGAGGATCCTCTCCATGTTTTCTTTCTTTCTGCATGTCACTTGCATTTACTGTTTCTCTATTAATCGGAATAAATTTTTTTTAAATAGAGAAGGGCTGTTTCCCTATCCTCAGTTCGGGAAACCAAAATCCATCTCTTCATTTTAGGCCCTTAGGAATGAATGGCATATTTAAAACTATTTTAGTCTTTACAGGGAATCAGCATGGAAATGCTTCCCCAGAAAAGTATGTTATTCTACAAAGTGACCACTTGATGCAAAAATTACCATTTGTTCATATTGCATATGAAAATACATAGGTGACCTAATATGTTTAATTTGCAGTATGCCGAGACAAACGAGTGACTAGCCATGAAAAGTCTCTTAAGGACTAAAGTCTTACGATGGAGAAACTACTTTGAATCTTTGCTTAAGGGCTTACATTCAGAATTAATAAGTATGACCTACATCTTTGCAAAGTGTATTATATTATTTTTTCTAGGTGATTTATAATTTCAAATTTCTGACTTTTTATATTAGGCATATTAAAAAGAATAATTTTAATGTAGGTTATAATAAAGCATAGAGACAAAATATTTCCCAGAGGATTTCCTCATGTGCTTAGAATAAAGAAAAATATCCATTAATAAATTAAGGGTTTTTTAAAATATGTTTTAATTCTTTAAAAAATGACTTTTTATATCGTGTCTGCTTTAATTTCTAACGTCCTTGCACATGTCCAAGAAAAAAGAAAACTATAAAGTTACACCTCATTTAATACTAGGAATATGTATATGTGATGTGACTCTGGAGTTGCACCTAAAATATAGCTCAAGTATATCAGTGTCTTTTACTAGTTGGTTCTTGTGGAACAGTGTTTTGAGAATATGAACTGTATAAAAATATCCCAGTCAAATTTGGTACGTGACATTGTATAAATGTAACACTGGACTTTTAAAAACTAATTTTTTAAAAGAAATTTTATGTGCATAACATTGCTAAGTTTATTTTATGTGCATAACATTGCTAAGTTTATTTTATTTTCCTCATGTGTGGAATGAGACCAACAAGTACTACCTCAGATGCTCATTGTATTTATTTATTTTTGGCTGTTTTGGGTCTTTGTTGCTGCGCGTGGTCTTTCTCTAGTTGCGGCCAGAGGGGGCCACTCCTTGCTGCGGTGCACCGTCCTATCACTGCGGTGGCCTCTTCTGCGGAGCATGGGCTTGGCGCGCGGGCTTCAGTAGTTGTGGTACGCGGTCTCAGTAGTTGTGGCTCGCAGGCTCTAGAGCGCAGGCTCAGTCGTAGTGGTGCATGGGATTAGTTGCTCCGCAGCGTGTGGGATCTTCCCCGGACCAGGGCTGGACCTACTGTGCCCTGCACTGGCAGGCGGATAATCACTGCGCCACCAGGGAAGCCCCTAAAAAATAATTATTGATATTAATTTGATTGTAGCTTGTTTTAATTTACTCTTTCTTCCCCAACATTTTAAACTGATATCTTGAAAATAAACTAGTGAAATATTAAGATAACTCTCTATGTTTTAATGTATTTGTATTTGGCCAAATAGCTGTATTTGACCAAAAATCTCAAGAAATTGAAATTCAGTGCTGCCTGCAATTAAAATAATTACACCATAATATGAGTGTGTGCATGTATGTATATGTACATATATTTATGCATATACATATAATATACACATAAAATATGTTTTATTTATACACACATTACTAAAATATGTTGTATTTTAATTTTTCCAACACTCTTACTCCAAGAGGGTGACAAAAAATATAAAAGCATTGACTGTCTAGTGTCTGATTATTTTAGGCTCTTGGTACAGAACAGCAGTGAGATGGAGAGTATAGAGCCAAACCTTTGAGATTTTTAGCTATACCATTCCATTAGCCAGGATACACTTTATACATGCATACATATATATTAAGTTTTAATTTCTATTATATTTTAATTATATTTAATGGAATTAATAGAATAATCAGAAAGTGGAAAGTGTTGGAAAAATTAAAATTTCATTTTCTTTTAAAATAACTGGTGTACAGATGATAATGACTGGGAGAATCATTTGGGACAATGCATTGCAAAAAGAAAACATAGTAAGATCATCCTCATGTTTATGAGCTGTGGACTATATTAATTCTTCCAAAAGGTCAAAGTGAAATATTAAAATTACTAATGTATTATGTGTATCTTAGAAATATATATCTGGATAAAAGTCCATTGTATGTTTTATAAAATTTTTAATAATACTGTTTTATAAACACATTGTTTAGATAAGCAGCCCAAAATCTAGTAAATTAACCTTGGTGAGGTGACGTTTTATATGGCAGAGAAGAGTGAAGCTATCAGCTCAAGAAGAAAAGTGAATTTGATTGAAAAAAAAATTTATTTGGGGACAAGATAAAGTGCTTTCTGTGAAAAGAGTAACAGGCACTTAGCCTTTAAAAACAGGGCTTTTAATCTGTCATCATAGTGTTCTCAAAGTCATCTGATGCAGCCAGGTGCATGACGCAAAACCCTGGTATGGAGATTTCCACCTCTATTCAAGAAACTAAATTCCTTGAAGAGGAACTGATTACAAGTTTTGAGACAAGGGAAAATCTGATGGGTCTAGAACACCATGCTCACTGAAAGCAAGGATGATCTTCCATGTTTGGAGTAACAATAAAGAGAGTTAAGATGAGAGTGGCAAGAAAGCCTGAAAGAATCCCCACGGTGTAAGTAGTGCTAACTTGAGAATTAAAACTAAACAAACAGAACAGTTGTAGTTTACTGGAATAGATTCAGCATGTAAAAGCCATGAATCCATAATAAGCAATTGGAACAAATACTATGATGAGCTGAATAAGAAGTTTACCTGGTGTGTCTCACTATTCATCTTTTCCAAAGTCTTTGTGCCCTGTGTCACTGAGATGAGCATCTTCTTCTCCAGAAAGTGCCTGGCTTTACAGTCTTAAGGTTCTGTTGTACTTATATTAGGGGAAACTCCACCTCCTGCAATGCTATAGGATCAAGTCTCAAAAAAGAGCTCCCTGAGAAACTCGCTGATGCTTTGTTCAATAAAATTTCAGGAGAGCAAATTGTATTTTAATGATTGCCATTGTTAGAAATCAATCCAAACGCTAATAACCAAGGCATTCTGAAATTGTCCTGTGTACCAGCTTCTGCCACAGCCATCCCCAACACTACCACCAACAATGTGGTTACTAAATAAATAAATAAAATGTTAGCTTTCTCTTTGTCCTAAAGGCAGTGATTCTCAAAATGTGGTCTGGGGACCCCTGGGGGTCCCTGAGATCCTTTTAATGGGTCTGTGAAGCTAAAATTATTTTCACAATTATCCTGAAACTTATTTAAAAGATACTTGCAAAATATAGAACAGTGCTAATCTTCTTACTAATTTTTTAATTTTGAAAAATATAGCTATCTTCATAAAATATGTATGTTGAAAAGGGTTTATTGTAATTTTTAAATGAATTAATAAAACAAATATTCTTTCAGTTTTAACTTCTAGTAAGGTAAATATCAATAGTAGTAACCTACAGAAACACAAATTCGTTGGATCCTCAATACTTTTAAAACGTGCATGGGTCGAAAACTTTGAGAACTGCTGCCTTAATAAATTATGTCACACTAGAACTGTTTGATTTACTGTTTTTCAAATTATTTGGAAATAAGTTCCTGTGTGCTTATGCTACTATCTGAATACACAGATCCATTTGCTTCATTTTGCTGTTATGTTTAGGGATTTGGCTTTTTAAAATTTAACCTTATCCTTACATAAAATATTTTTACATAGTTCCAAGGTCAACTCAAGCTATGTTCAAAGAGGTCTTTCTCTTTTAGCCTATAGCCTCTCTCATAAGTAACAATTTTTAATGTTGTGATTTAACTTCCAATTATTTGTTTGTTAATTATAAACATGCATTTGTGTATTCTTAGTTCCTCTCTATTATATTTTTTAATATTTATTTTATATTTATTTATTTATTTGGCCGCCTCCGGTTTTAGTTGTGGCATGCGGGATCGTCGTTGAGGCATGCGGGATCTTTCACTGTGGCGTGCAGGCTTCTATCTAGTTGTGGCGTGCGGGTTTTCTCTCTCTAGTTGTGGCGCACAGGCTCCAGGGCGCGTGGGCTCTGTAGTTGTGGTGCGGGTTCCAGAGTGCGTGGGCTCTGTAGTTTGCGGCACGCGGGCTCTCTAGTTGAAGCGTGCGAGCTCAGTAGTTGTGGCGCGCCAGCTTAGTTGCCCCTTGGCATGTGGGATCTTTAGTTCCTTGACCAGGGACGGAACCAGCTTCCTCTGCATTAGAAGGCAGATTCTTTACCACTAGAACACCAGGGAAGTCCCAGTACCTCTCTACTAGATAAACAGTAACATCTTACACATAATTTTCTCTACCTTGGGTTTGTTTTTGTTTTTGTTTTTTTTCCTTTAAAATATATATCCTGAAGATCATTCCACAATAGTATATGGAGATTTTCTTCCTTTCTTATTTTTTAGCTGCCTAGTACTCTGGGCTTTCTTCTTTTTCTGATTCTTGGCTCTGTAATTCATTTTCTTGCTAGCTGCCTGACCCTTCAATCAGATGTTTTCTAGTTGTTCTAAGCATCAGGGTTTATCTGAGTTGCCTAGTCTACTATTACTGGACATAGGATCAAGGTATAGTATTTGTTAAAATGTTTTTTTAAATGTCAACCCATAAATTACTCTAGGACTTCCAATCCTTAAAATCTTTAAAATGCAGTTGTGTAAAATTGATACGGGTCACTGCAGGCATACACTCTGGTCCAGCGATAACTCAAGTTCTTGCTAACGATGCTCAAGTTAGCACATCAGTTGCCATAGTGGGTTAGTTGTTCATGATCAAAGAAGTGAGATGGTAAATTGAATGTAAATAAATACTAGTCACAGGACTAGAGGAAGAGACTAAACACTGTATTGTTGGTTCAAGAAATCAGGTTTATAAATTTGAAGAAATCAATAACTTTTATGCAGTGTCTGTGAAGCCCAAAATTTAAACATACAGAGATTAACTGCAATACCTTATCAGTAAATGGTAATAGGATATACCTTAAAAAGTATAGGTTATATTTGAGTCAAATCTCTTGAAGTTTAGACATTTCATTCTGGCTCCATTTTTTTGCAGTGTCCACACCAAAGAGCTTAACATTCAAACACCTTCACCTCACTGTCAAGGACATTTTTATCAAAGCTACCATCTCTTCAGTCACATCTTTTTTTCCTTGAACTTTCGCTTATGCCTTGTTTTCCAGAGCTACATCCATCACTTCGTGCTTGAGAAGGGATCCTTCTGAAGTCATCAGAACAATTAACCTCATCAGAGCGCTCAGAATAACATCTACTATGGATTCTCCGCTTCTGCCATCCTGACAATCCTCTGATATATTTTTGTCGGAACCAAAATCTTGGTGGAGGGAAATCCCTGAACAACATCCTGACTTCTTAAGGTGGGATGCTTATCTCCTTAGGCTACATCAGACTGTAGTTGTTGCTTACTTCAAGCCTAGTGTTAAATTTTCACAGTGGCCACACCGTGGAACATAGACCTCTACAAACCACAAACCATGACTTTCAATAATTTTTCAGTTGTAATTTGATGGAGTTAAGAAATATAGAAGAATATATACCATCAATCTGCACCGTGCCCTGCTGCT
Source organism: Tursiops truncatus (assembly GCF_011762595.2). Taxonomy (NCBI): domain Eukaryota; kingdom Metazoa; phylum Chordata; class Mammalia; order Artiodactyla; family Delphinidae; genus Tursiops; species Tursiops truncatus. The sequence goes on from NC_047043.1 coordinate 21,629,083, forward strand.
CCAGTGTCCCGGACCTCAGTCCTTCCTATGTAGGAAGATGATAGCCTGCAATAGAACTTTAAGGCCACTCTCATTCCATACCTATTTTCTAGATGAACAAACTGATGCAGAGAAGGGGAGTATTTTGTCTAAATAGCTAGAGGATCAATGACAGAATCAGTTTATAAGCCTCGTGGTAGTGGCCATCAGTATACAAATGATAGATTTTGTGGTCTTTTGTTATCATCAAACTAAATTCTTTCAAAACAAATGGAGATGACTCATTCATATTTGTTTTAATAGTGAAAAAGATGCCATTCTTTATTTGAAAAAAAAAAAAAGATTCTCCCTCTTGTTCTCAAGAACAGGAAAGAAAAAAAATGTCAATTTTTTCTTTTTTTGTCTTGGAGAATACTGGTCAAATTCTCTTTGGAGGATCCTATAGCTCTACCCTATCATCATCATACAATTAATAACTTTTGCCTTTCCTGTGGGAAACAAGCATGTATAGCAAAGTCTGCCTGTTGATTATAGTACTGAAATTAAGACGAACTAAGCTCTGTCTGTAACTTTTCCAGAAGACAGTGTTTGAAAATTGCAACTTATACTCACAATGCTTGCAGACACCCTGTATTTCAATTGTTGGAAATATGTACCACCAAGGAGCAGAGAGAAACCTGCCCCCTGAAATCGCACCACGTGAGACATGGACTTGTTGTTATATCTCTTATCTGACCATTATTTCTGCCTTGAAAGCAGTAATGAAATAGACAAGAAGAGGCCTCTCCCTGAAGCAGCAGCCCCCCCTGGGAAGACCCTTTATACTCATTCTCCCAGAGGGTCAGCAATCCAGGTTTGCCCAAGTAAAAGGCAAGTATCACTGTGGATGAGACCTGAATGCTGCTTAATTATTTGCAATAGATACAATGTAGTTATTTTTAAAGTAGACATTTAAACATTAACCTATCCTTATTCTTAGTTTCTTTTTTCCTCCTCATTCCAAAGAACCAAAACTAGGCCTAGTCCGGGGAAGGTAGTCATACACCCCTGATTTCTATTGGCTGTTCTATTTAAAGTAAGGCAGCTATTATGGGGAGAATTTTATCTGCCTCCTCCCGCCTCGCTAAACCCTCAGAATGTAACCATATTTAGGGATAGAGTCTTTAAAGAGGTAATTAAATTAAAATGAGGTCCTTGGAAAGTGGTTAGGTCCTACTCCAATATGACTAGTGTCCTTTTAAGAAGAGGAAATTTGGACATAGGCAAGTACAGAGGGAACACATGTGAAGATAGAGGGGGAAAGATGGCCGTCTACAAGCTAAGGAGAGAGGCCTAGAACCCAACTTTCTCTCACAGCCCTCAGAAGTAAACAGCCCTGCTGGCACCTTGATCTCAGACTCCAGAACAGTGAGAAAACAAATTTCTGTTTTTTCAGCCACTCAGACTGAGGTACCTTATTATGACAGCTTTAGCAAACTAATAAAGCAGCCAATATGTTACGATAATGTTACAATCCCAATCCTCTGTCTCTTTAGCTGTAGACCAAAGATACCACTAGCACTTACCTCATTAGATTGGAAAAATAAATTAGATAATGCACGATATCCAAAGATAGTACACACTTAATAAATGACAGCCAATAACTACTGGGATTTTTTCCCCATATGCCAAAAGCAAGATGTAAGTGCCATATCGTTTACTGCTTAAAGGCAGATCCTTGAGTGAAGAGCCATGACGTAAACTCTGACATTCAATAATCCCTCAATGACAAAATATTAGAGCAAACGAAATGAAGAACTTCCAGATGTACTGGAGATAAGCAAGAGAAATACATGAACGGGAATAAAATGCTGAAAATAGCAAAACCAAATAGAGCACCAAAGGAAGGTCATTCTGATAATCTGAATTAATAAAGAACCTACTCTAAAGCAGCCTAAACAGGTGGAAGGAACATAGGCCCTGGAAAACCTTTTGTGACTGAAGTTCTGCCCAATGCTTGTTAGCTGGTTATCTTGGATACTACTTCAGTGAGCCTGTGTGTATGATCAGGCCACACAAGATGGCTGTTCTCTTGCTCTCTGTACATCCCCTGATCGAACAGTCCCTGCTTCACCTCACCCTACTCACAGGACTGACCTTTCCTCTTAATCATAGAGCTTATCCGTATCTGCTTAAGTGCTTGCCCCTGCTCCAACCAGAAATTTTTCTGATTCTTAGAACAGAATGGCTCCAGCATGCTGGGTTATTAAAGGGAAATATCTGCCCCCTTGATGGCTGTTAACCAAAGGGACGGTGAGGGATGTCCTCCTCTGCTGGTTTCCCCGGTTAATGATAAGCCCACCTGACATCAGTTCCCCCTATAATTGGTACACTGGTACACCCCCCACCCAACCCCCACCATGAAGACTGCTGCCATGTCCTGTCTGCTGTTGGTACGGAGTGGGGAGTCACTCTAGAACTTTGCTTCAGACGTGTACGATCCCCTGTTCAATAAACCATTGATGTCTCTGTTGCTGTCTCCAGGCATTTTTTTTGGTCTCAAGGCTGGGCAATTACAGGACTTGCAGGCCTACAGGGTGCAGCCTAACACTGTGATTCTTCTGATTACCTGTAAAATGGAGATAATAATAAGGCCCCAGTTTTCTTAGAAGGATTTTATGAGATGATGTACCCTGCTTCCAAGTGTGTTCTTGGGACCCAGGTGAGGTGCACAAATAAAAGTTACTATGAAAAAGACATTACATAGATTTTTTTTCTTTCAACAAAATAATGATTAAATAATATGAGAAACAAAAATAAGTATAACTTAATAAATGTTCCACCACAAAGTGAGCTTCCCTGGGTCATATAACTTTATATTTCCTGAGTTAGACATATAATAGTGGCTCAATTAAATAGTACATTAATTAACCAGTATTTTCTCAGATCTGTACTAAGTATTACTGGGGGCATGGAAAATTATCATAAGTAGTATGTGGACTTTGGTGTTTAAAATGTTGAAACAGAGAGTGAAAATATCATTCTCTTTTCTTCTCTCTCTAAATCTTTCTGATTAAGTAACTGGGAAAGCATTAATTTGGTGCTAGCAGATCTTTAAGGCCTTGCAAACACTTGTTAATCCTTGCCCCCTTCCCCAGTCTTTCAACTTTATAACAAAGAACAAGTTTCAGACTCAAAGTAGTAGACAGCAAATAGCATATAACTGAAATTGAATAATATATACATATATGTACATATTTACATATTGTTTTATAGTTGTATTCTGTTCATGGTCAGAGGCAGGAATTTTCCACTATGGTTGTCTTTTAAAATACATTGATTTCATTTTTTTTTTTTTTTTCTTTTTAGGCTGAGCAGCCCTGCTTGCAGGATCTTAGTTCCCCGACCTGGGATCAAACCTGGGCCCACAGCAGTGAAAGTGCAGAGTCCTAACCACTGGACTGCCAGGGAATTCCCCTAAAGAATATATATTTTTTTAAATATTAAGTAAACAATAGTATAGATTGCACCCTGATACAGAAAAAATCATAAAAGTGGAACTCAAATAACTAACTGAAGTTTGAACAATACTGAATAAAATAAGCAATGTCATAAACCAGTAAATGGCAAAATGGCACTATTATATTTTATACTTCTATATAAATTATAGATCTATATATGTTATATAAATATATAAATTATATATTATAGCATTAATATAACACTACTTATATATAATTGTATATATAAAATGTAATATAATTAATATTTATTATTGTTACATCAAACTGTATTTAATATTAACTGCTGTAGGAATTTGGAGGGAGTAATATTATTCTAGAATGTGGCAATCTGGGAAAGTTTCTTGGAAGAGGTATAACAAGATTTGATCTTGAAAGAAAGGATCGCTAAGGTTTCAGTTGGTATATTATCAACTAAATATGTTGAGTAACACATTGTTCCAAAATTGAACAGCTTAAAACAGCAAACATTTATTACCTCATAGATTTTCTTAGGATCAGGAACCTGGGAGCAGCTTAGGTGGTAGTCCGATTCAAGATCTCTCACAAAGCTGCAGTCAGGTCATCTAAACTTTAGATTCTAAAGACTTGACTGGGACTGGAGCTTCTAAAGTCCAAGAAAAAGCTTGTTTATAATGCTGTTGGCTGGAGGCCTCAGTACGTCACCATGTGGATATCTCTATAAGGTTACTCATGACAAGGGCTGGCTTCCTTCCTCTGGAACAAGTGATCCAAGAGAGTGGGAGTTATCAAGATGGAAGTCTCTTATCGAATCTTGAAAGTGACATACCATTACCTCTGTCATATCCTGTTGACCATAATGCTGGAGCAATGTGGGAAGGGCACCAGTACTAGAAGGTAGGGGTCACTGGGTGCCATCTTAGGGGCTACTTCCCAGAGTGGGCACAGAAGAGTGTGCCTCTCAATCCTCACAGCCATCAGCATTAGCTGGGGAATTTCAAATACCCGAGATGTCCAGGCCCCTCCTCTGATAAATTGAATCAGAATCTCTAGGGGCAAAGCTCTGCAGTAATATATTTTTTCAAAGTTCTACCAGCAAGTTTGATGCATGATTGAAATTGGGAACCACTGGACACAAGAGGAGTGAGAAACTAGGAACGTAAAAGTGAGAGTGGCCCTTTGATTATTACCTAGTTACATGGATAATGTACCATGAGAAGAAATATGCGAGATTTCGCTCTCGTGGCTTGAGACAAGGGTGGAAATAAGGCCAGAAAAAACAAAAGAAGTTGGAGAAAGGTTAAGATTCAGGAGTGGACACATGTATTAAATGGTGGGTATGGGTTTGATGTTTGAAAGAACATTATTTGTCAGTGGCTCTTGTTTGTGTGGTCCCTGGTGACCCCCAACTGGAAACAGATTCAAAATCAGTGATTCTTCCACAGGAATTTGCTCAGTTCAGGAGGCTTTGGAGAAGAGGACTATTCTGGAACAAAAAGTAACTGTTGGGAGTAAAAGGCCTGGAGTTCCTATATCTGTAAGGAAGGGTCTGGTACTTCTCTGGGGTCCCTGATGCCCTGACTTGGCCTGGTAGTCCTTCTCTCTGACCTCTCTGAGAGTTTTCAGCAAAGAAGTAAAATGACACTTCCACACAGAGCACCATGCCCGTTGTCCTTTTGAAGTCCAGGATCAGGGGTCAAGATGAGTCACAGCTGGGCTTCCCTGGTGGCGCAGTGGTTGAAAGTCCGCCTGCCGATGCAGGGGACGCGGGTCCGTGCCCCGGTCTGGGAAGATCCCACATGCCGCGGAGCGGCTGGGCCCGTGAGCCATGGCCGCTGAGCCTGTGCGTCCGGAGCCTGTGCTCCGCAACGGGAGAGGCCACAACAGTGAGAGGCCCGCGTACCGCAAAAAAAAAAAAAAAAAAGAGTCACAGCTGATCACCCAAAACCTACAGCTTTCTGCAGCTACTAAGAATTTGAAACATATAAGAATGAAACCAAAGCCATTATACTGTCATATAAGGTCCTACACATTCTGGAAGGCCCCATTCCCAGCACCGTTTCCCACCTCCAGCTATTTTGCTACTTCAGTCCCAGTCACATTGGCCACCTGCTGTCCCTTGTCTAACACCAGGTATTTACCCCTTACCCCCACATATACATTCGGGGTCTATTGTTCCTGCTTCCTTCTGCCTAGAAGAATCTTCCCCAGTGGCCCACTCCCTCGTCTCTTCATCTTTGTTAAAATTGCACCTTCTTGATCAGCATTCTGTGATTATGTTATTTAAAATGAAAGATAACAAAACCATTCTTTATCTTCCTTTTCTGCTTTGTTTTCCTCCCAAATGTTTAATGTTCATTATCTTCTGACACTCTTTTTTTGTTGTTGTTTTTGTTATGTGCATGTCTGTTCCCACATTAGAAAATAAACTGTATCTGTGCGTGACTTCCTTTCTGTTTAGTTCCTTGATATATTTCTGGCACCTAGAAGAGTTTATGGGACATAATATGTGCTCAACAAATATTTATTGAAAGAAAAAATGAACTAGAAAACACTGTACGGGCTGAACTTTGAGATTCAGTTTGATAAATGAAGATGACCTTAAGCCTTTCAAATGCCAAATAGATGTATAAGATTCCTTTTTAATATATACAAAATATGTGCATAATAATTCTTAGACATTCACAAAGCAGTCTCACTGATCCTCACAATAGTCATGTGACTAGGAATTGCTGTTATGCCCAGTTTACAGATAGGGAAACTGTGTTTCAGAGAAGCCAAAATCTTGGCCTCTTAAAGTAAGTGGCAAATGTTTTAGGAATTGGTCTCCTAATTTCAAGTGTAGGTCCCATAGGCCAATCATAACAGTGGACACAGGTAATGTTGATTAAAAATGAATTATAAGGGAATTCTCTGGTGGTCCAGTGGTTAAGACTCTGTGCTTCCAATGCAGTGGTCGGATATCTAGATCCCACAGGCCATGGCACGCACCCCCTCCCAAAAAATTGTAAAATAAAATGCTAAATACCTAAAGAATACTCTAGAAATAAATCACACTTCCTAGGTCTAATGGAGATAAAGGCATAAAGATATAGCAAAGACTGGGAGGTCCTGGTTTGCATATAGACAGGGTGTATGTGTGTGGGAGAGGTTGAAATAAAAAGGAAAAACACTCTGGAGAAACTTCAAGAAGGTAAAACAATGCAAGTTGGAATAATCAGAGAGGCGATTAGATTTGAGATTGGCTTTGCAGGACAGACAGGATTTAGATGGTAGAGGAACTGGGGCTTAACAGAAACAGAATGGAGAAGGACTATATGGTACATTTCAGGAAATAACTGTATCTTTCTAGGCCTGATATTAGTCATGTCTTCACTACATCAATAACAATTCTAATTTCATATTCACTGTTAATTGATGTAGTAAAGAAATGAACTAATATTAAACTCCATAAATATTCTGCATATTTCTAGTGACCTTTTTGAGGCTACAGGGAAGGCAATCACTGGCTTTTGTCTACAGTTTTGGCTTAACTCTCCTTTGTTCCTGAGCTCATAAGTTCAGCCCCAATTTTGTGCTTTCTATTCCCAGAAGCCCAAGGCCTCCTGTCCTTTAATGGGAAAAGATTGAATAATATCTAGAAAAACAGTAAAGATGTTGGGTTTTACCATCTTAATATCTGATAGTCTGTAGCATGCTTGGGACTTATATTTCCACACTGATTCTTGAGAATGCCTAATTAGCTCTGAAATATGGGCCTAAACACCGGGAGATTGCGCTTCCCCCTTGGAGAAAAATGCCATCCTTCAGGTCTCAAAGATTGCCTTTTCATTTAGAGTTTCTCCCTTATTACAAGGGGAAAAAAGGTAAAGAGGAAACAGAGTGAGAAGAAATGTGGAACTGACTCAGAAAAGAAACTGATACTCTAAATTCTTTTTCCCAATTAAAAAATTTGACGATGTAAAAATAATAGTAAACAGAAATGTCATTCCCAAAAGGGGTGAAACATTAAAACTTAAGAATGCAGTAGGATCAAATTACATGAAAAATCTAAAGGGGACACTACCTGCTTGTTTTCCTTTAATTCATTTTTTGGGGTGATATTTATAAAGCATGGTGAGGGTCAGGGCATGGAATGGCAAGTGTACGACTGCTGAAAAATGATGTAAGGTAAGTTAACGTTCAGTTAAAGAGCATTTGAAATTTGCTAGCCACTAACTTTAAGATTGATCCTCAGAGTAAAGCTGAGCTGGACGGTAAGTGAAATAAGCACAATAAAATTCTTTTTGGGTGATGGCTGTAACATGTACAACTTGTTATCAAGATCATCTTATTTGAAATGCCACAAACCCAAAATCTAATTTGTTGCACAAATTAAGCAGCATTTACTAAAGGCTTCAGATTAATATTGCTTTTGTCTACCTCTAAAGCTGTTTAAACTAAGTGCCAGTTCTCTTTGGAAAGCGTGGATGGCTCTGAAAAGAGCCTTTGGATATGATGGAACCTGATCAACTGCTTTGCAGCCAGTGGCTCACTTGGAGCTGGTGTACTTGGTGACAGCCTTGGTGCCCTCAGACACGGCGTGCTTGGCCAGCTCGCCGGGCAGCAGCAAGCGCACGGCCGTCTGGATCTCCCTGGAGGTGATAGTCGAGCGCTTGTTGTAATGCGCCAGGCGCGACGCCTCGCCCGCGATGCGCTCGAAGATGTCGTTAACGAACGAGTTCATGATGCCCATGGCCTTGGACGAGATGCCGGTGTCCGGGTGGACCTGCTTCAGCACTTTGTACACGTATACGGAGTAGCTCTCCTTGCGGCTGCGCTTGCGCTTCTTGCCGTCTTTCTTCTGAGCCTTGGTCACCGCCTTCTTGGAGCCTTTCTTCGGGGCAGGAGCGGACTTGGCAAGCTCAGGCATGGTGAAGTGGCGTTAACAAAATCCTCGAGAAACAAAGAGTGAGCAATGGGCGAGGCGAGTCCGTTTCACTTACAACTGTATATTCAAATGACACTTAGTAAAGTCCTATGTCTGATTGGCGAACACTGCTTATGACGTCATTACAACTTTGTCCAATCAGAACGCGCATTTAAAGGACCGACACGTCTCTTTTAAAACGGAATTACTACTTTACCCAATGGAATAGCTTCTTTTTCGCGCCCAGCTGCAGCTATAAAATGTGCGATTTTCTTCTTTCACCTTAGTTGCTTCTGGTGTAGGCTTTAAAATACTGCATTATGTCTGGACGTGGCAAGCAAGGCGGCAAAGTTCGCGCCAAGGCTAAGACTCGCTCTTCTCGCGCCGGGCTCCAGTTTCCCGTGGGCCGAGTGCACCGCCTGCTCCGCAAGGGCAATTACGCTGAGCGTGTCGGGGCCGGCGCTCCGGTGTACTTGGCGGCGGTGTTGGAGTACCTGACGGCCGAGATCCTGGAGCTGGCGGGCAACGCGGCCCGCGACAACAAGAAGACGCGCATCATCCCGCGCCACCTGCAGCTGGCCATCCGCAACGACGAGGAGCTCAACAAGCTGCTAGGCAAAGTCACCATCGCTCAGGGCGGCGTCCTGCCCAACATCCAGGCGGTGCTGCTGCCCAAGAAGACCGAGAGCCACCACAAGGCCAAGGGCAAGTAAGGCCTCAAGAGCAACGCCTTCGAAACCAAAGGCTCTTTTCAGAGCCACCTACTTTTTCTGCGGAGGAGCTGGGACAGTAGTTTCATTTAATTCCATTGTCATTATTGCCTGGGGAAAAGAAGTTACTTCATGTAATTAATTTGGCAAGCAGTTTGAGCCACTTTTCGGACTCCTAGTCATGTCCTCGGAATGTCAGGAAGATATCAAGAGCTTTGGTAAGGAAGTGAGTGCAGTGTCAAGATGCAAAATCAAAGTATCTTTAAGGGCCCCTGAGGACAATCAAAACACTTTCTCGGCTTATTTGCAGTATATAACTCGACCTCTGCTAGTGCTGAAGTTATGCTCTGTGCCTTGATTCCTGCAATATCAAATTAAAAATAGATGTGTGTGCAGTGAATTAGGTGGCGCATAAACCGGAATAAAAACGTCTACCATTTGAACAGAAACAGTTGACCTATCTGAACGTGACGCGGGCTTTTTAACTTTAAAAAGTTCTTTGTAGCTAAATACCCAGGAACCAAAATGTCTTAAAATGGTCAACTCACATTTAACATGTTTGTGGACAATTTTGCAGGTTCCTGGATGCAGGTCAAATTTTCTAACTTTGTTGTGTTTTAAAAAGAGTATGTTTTTCGCTTTGAGTTCCAAGCAGGAGCAAAGGTGAAAACGTTTAGTGGAAGTAGAGGGCAAGCAATTTTTTCTTGGCGGGCGGCTGAGAATAATGTTACTCAGTGCACAGCTGTTTTCAGAGATCTCTAGGTGGCTCTGAAAAGAGCCTTTGGGGTTTGCGTCTTAAGCGCCAACTTCCTACTTCTTTTTGGGAGCCGCCTTCTTTGCCTTTGCAGCTTTGGGTTTTGCTGCCTTAGGCTTGGCAGCTTTGGGTTTCGCCGCTTTTGGCTTCACTGCCTTAGGCTTAGCGGGGCTTTTGGCAGCCTTCTTCGGCTTTGCCGCGGCTTTGGTTTTCTTGGGACTCTTGGCCACCTTTTTGACGCCAGCGGCTGCGGGCTTCTTCGCCTTCTTGGGAGTCTTCTTCACTGCTTTCTTTGCTCCCGCAGCCTTTTTGGGCTTCTTAGGGGTGGCCCCTGCGGGTTTTTTCGCTTTAGCAGCCCCCGCCTTCTTGGCCTTCGGCTTGGCTTCCCCGGTGGGCGCCTTCCTATTGAGCTTAAAGGAACCGGAAGCACCCGTGCCCTTGGTCTGCACAAGGGTACCCTTGCTCACCAGGCTCTTGAGACCCAGCTTGATTCGACTGTTGTTCTTCTCCACGTCGTAGCCGCCAGCTGCCAGGGTCTTCTTGAGCGCTGCCAAAGAAAGGCCATTGCGCTCTTTGGAGGCGGCCACAGCCTTAGTGATCAGCTCAGAAACTGGGGGCCCGGTCGCCTTGCGCTTAGCCGCGCCACCGCTCGCGGACTTCTTAGTAGACTTCTTCTTGGCAGGAGATTTCTCCACCGGCGCCGGGGCAGCCGTCTCAGCAGGAGCGGTTTCCGACATGGCGACGGAAGAAACTGCTAGAAGAAGAGAGATTCAAAACCCAAAGAGCAAGTTTTGCAATGCTACCTTGCTCGGGCCCGGGGCTTATATAAGCCGGTGCTGCCCTGTGATTGGTGGAGCGTCCGATCCACCGCCCTCAGGCAGCCGGCTCTCGTGGTTGGACTCCCAAATTGTGTTTGTTAGTCCCAAAATTTGATTAAATGCTAAAAACAGTGGTACAGAATTTGACTCTTTGAAGCTCCAAAGGAGGAAAACAGCCTCCATGTTCACATACTTGTTTGTGTTTTTATGAATCACGCGCAATTAATGAAAGATATTTTTAAAAATCCCTTCAGCTTTTCATATGTGTCCATCAGGCGTGAGGCATCGAGCTAGTTAGTTGCATTGTTGCAATAAATTTTTACTAAGTACCAAGTGAACGTTTTTTAAAAGGTTTTGTCCCTAAGTTCGGCCTTTGATTTTTGCAAGAGGAAAGACACTAGGTTCCGTGGTTTTGCCATAAACTTTGTTTCAAACTGCGGCAAGTAACACAGGCGCAGGACAGCTGGTTGCCTACAGCCCCAAATTAACCATATAGATCTTACTTTAAAAACCGGTTCTGCCTCCCAAGGAGTTTCCACGTGCCACTGTCTTTAGAGAATGGGATTTTGCCGCTAGGAAAAGTTCTGTTGCCAAAGTGACTTCTTCCAGGAGGAATAGAAATAGCTTTGGCTACAGGATCCAATGACCTTCATTCAAACAAATTTGGTTTGTTTTTGATTGAGATGCTTTCTCTCTTTAATTCCTAAGCGAAACCAATAAAATAAGAACAAAGAAAAATGCTTAACCCCGATAATGTATTTTAGAAAAAAACCCTGAAACCTGCTAAAAATTATTCAAGGGCTTCCAGTAGCCCTCGAAAGTGCAAACTGTTTAAATGGCATGGGACTTTGTCCCTCTTTCACGGTGCTTTTCCCAATGCTCTCAAACTCCTTACCTCCATCAACATTTAACAAATTACACGGTCAAAACACCCTCTTTTGTAGGACATCAGTGTGGATATTTTTGTGTGTTTAAGTGAAGATAGACCTGTATCTTCCAGTGAAATAATTGGCCACTGACTATAAGTGTGGCCTGGCTCTTAAGGGACTGGAGGTTATAGAAGTTTAAGAGAATTCAGGAAAACATTAACATCCAAGGGAACTGAGGCAATAACCAGGAAGTGGAATGGAGGATGAAGTTTGCTATTTATTGGGAGGTGGGAGGGGGAGGCATGGACAGGATTTTGTGCCTGGATGGAGTGATGATTAGGATCTCTCATGCAATCAACAGTTCTCCCCTGTGAAAAACTGTAGGCCAATACACTTCATCTCTTCAGGAGCTCCTGGAGTTGAAACTATAGCCTACTATGGCCAAATCTAGACAGTGGCCTATTTTTGTATGGCCGTCGAGCTGAGTTTTTCTATTTTTAAAAAACTGTGACAGACTATATGTTGCCTGCAAAACCTAAAATATTTACTATTTGGCTCTTTTGCTGTTTTGTATTCCTTCTCACAGACACAGTTCATGGTGTGTTGCTACAGGCCTGCCTTTCAGAACTATGCAAATCGAGATCTAAAAAGGAGATCTTAACAAGAAAATGTTCCAACCAAGTATTTCCCACTTTTTCAATCACAAAACTTTCAGAAAATTTGGGAAGAGGTTCGGGGAAGTCATGCTTTACAGGAGAGAAGCATACTAAAGAGAGCTAACATTCATTGAGCATTTAACTGCCAGGAACGAATCTAAGCATGACCTACAAACCAATTCGTCTGCTACATTTTACAGCTGTTCTAGGTGAGTCCCAGAGAGATGAGTAATTTGGCAAAGATTATACAGCTAGTAGTAAATGGCAGCTGTGAGGCTTGAACCTCGACCAGTATTTCTTTCTGCAACAGGAAGGCAAGAGGCACATTTTCTGAAGTCAAGGAGCTAGGGTACCGGGCAAAAACAAACAAAAAAACCCTTCATTTGCCATTTACACAATTATCCACAGAAACCAATAAACTTTCGCAAGGTATGGGCCAGTTTTTCTTCAGTCCCTTCGTGTAGCCAAAGGCTTAATGGTTGTATCACTTTAAGTATGCTTCCCCAGAAACAGCTCAATAGGCTGACTAGGATCACAGAATACAGTAACCTCCGTCTGCAGCTTAATCTCTAAATATGCAGCACTGAAGTGACACAGCAACAATTGAGCCCACAACAGCTATTTCATCAAAACTCTCCTGTCATTTTTCTTTTGGGGATAACATGTATCCTCTAGAATGAACAGTTCCTTTTTGGTGACAGTTGAGGGGCTCTGAAAAGAGCCTTTTCGGATGAGGTATATATAATAGGAGGCGGTGTAAGACTTAAGCTCTTTCCCCGCGGATGCGACGGGCGAGCTGGATGTCCTTGGGCATGATGGTGACGCGCTTAGCATGGATAGCACACAAGTTGGTGTCCTCGAAGAGCCCCACCAGGTAGGCCTCGCACGCCTCCTGCAGCGCCATCACGGCCGAGCTCTGGAAGCGCAGGTCGGTCTTGAAGTCCTGCGCGATCTCGCGCACCAGGCGCTGGAACGGTAGCTTGCGGATCAGCAGCTCCGTGGACTTCTGATAGCGGCGGATCTCGCGCAGGGCCACCGTGCCGGGCCGGTAGCGGTGCGGCTTCTTCACGCCGCCCGTGGCCGGCGCGCTCTTGCGGGCCGCCTTGGTGGCCAGCTGCTTACGTGGCGCCTTGCCGCCGGTGGACTTGCGAGCGGTCTGCTTCGTGCGAGCCATGCACAAGCAGCGCCAATTACTTTAACAGTAGTAACAGGACCCAGTCGTCCCAATATATATAGGGACCCTCGCGTCTTGATTGGACAATAGACTGCTGCCTCCCTCGCCTGCCCCGCCCTTCCCCGCCCACAGAATTGGTTCTAGGCTTATTCCTCAAAGAAAAGGAAGCGTTTTCCCGCTTCTACTTCGGTCATTAGGATAATGTACAGAGGAGGTATCTTATTGGCTTTAAAAGACTGCGAGATGGGCTTCCCTGGTGGCGCGGTGGTTGGTGGTCCGCCTGCCGATGTGGGGGGCGCGGGTTCGTGCCCCGGTCCGGGAGGGTCCGGCGGGCCGTGGCCGCTGGGCCTGCGCTTCCTGAGCCTGTGCTCCGCGGTGGGAGAGGCCGCGGCGTTGAGAGGCCCGCGTACCGCCAAAAAAAAAAAAAAAAAGATTGCAGGATGCATCAAAATTCTTAAGGTGCTATCTAGAGAATCTCAAAGTGTCTTGCACTATTTTAAATACAGTACAAGATGTCATGATTGGGTTCTTGACAAAAATAGTTTACTGAATAACATAAAAGGGAACCAACCAGCTTATGATAAACGGAGGCATTGAAAGTCGAAATCCAGCCATGTTCTATGTCAGTGGTCTCAAACTTCAGCGTGCTTAAGAACCTCTCAGCTTATTAAAACGAGGGTCGGCCAACTTTTTCTGCAAAAAAGGTATGATAGTATTTTAGGCATTACTCGCCATACTGTATCATTTCTTTGCCCTTGACGTGGGAGTGCGAGCGCAGTCGACATAGGTTAGATGAGCCCGAGCTTACACGAAACCTCTGTAAAAACTGGCAACGCAGCTGAGTTATCAGAGAATTTGCCACTGTAGGTGGAAAGGCTGACGAGGGCTTGGGGACTGTGACAACACGCAACTTAAGCTCAACTTCAAATTTTTAGCCCCCCCAACTACTCCAAAATACTTAAAATGCACATTAATGCCTACAGCTCTTTAACAGATTTCGTGGGTGGCCCTAAAAAGGGCCTTTAAGCGACGTTATGATGCCTTTGGAACTCTAACCGCCAAAGCCATACAGAGTGCGTCCCTGGCGCTTGAGCGCGTAGACCACGTCCATAGCAGTGACAGTCTTGCGCTTGGCGTGCTCAGTGTACGTAACGGCATCCCGGATCACGTTCTCCAGAAACACCTTTAGCACCCCACGGGTCTCCTCATAGATGAGGCCGGAGATGCGCTTCACCCCACCACGCCGAGCTAGGCGTCGGATGGCCGGCTTGGTAATGCCCTGGATGTTATCACGCAGAACCTTGCGGTGGCGCTTAGCACCTCCTTTCCCCAGGCCCTTCCCACCCTTACCACGACCAGACATCTTCACCAATTCTAATCGAACACGATGCTCCAATTCGCAAAGGCGGTGTTTTATATAGTGGTATATCGGACCTGGTTGGGAACCGCTCAAGCCAGCTGCGTCTCTTCAGGGAGGTTCCAGACCCGAAGCCCCGCCCACGTTTTCAGCAAACTGGAAAGGGCGGTGCTTAAACTACTTGGTCAGAACCGGCGCCTAATGAAAATCTCTCAGCCTAATTTCTACATCATGTTGCGCTCGCCCGCCCCTGGAAGAGCTTTCTTTTGGTTTGGTCAGGCCTTGCTGTCCGTTTTGTTTTGTTTTGTTTTGTTTTCTGCCATCTCTTAGCGACTTGTGGCTGCTGGAATGAATGGCGCATCTCAAGAGCGATGATTGTAGGCATTTGGGAGCTTTTGTGAAACCTCGTGGCTGGCCGCCTGATTATAGATAGCTTCCAGGTGGGGTTTTTTGTCGTTCTCAGCGTCGGTGCTCTCCCCTTTTCCTTACTCATCCTATCACCTTACTTTCCCTTCCCTCACTGGCTGCCACATTTTGCGGGGTAGTACTGGCTTTTTCAAATTTTCTTCATCTCACTTAGAAACACTTCAGGAAGCTGTTTAAGGAAGGTAATCTTTTACCTGTAGTTTCCTTTGGTGAGTCCATGAACAAGTAAAAATGCCTCTCAGGGATTACCACCCTGCCCCCTCCCCCCCTCGTTTCTCTCCTTTGTTGAACTGAGAAATCAAGTGCACCCAAAAACTCCATGCCTTTAATTTACAAATACAGTTGCCTTGCCAATGCTTTGCCCTGGAAATATTTATATTCATATCTATGTGTCCCAAAGGTGTGATTCTCTTTGTTAAAATAATTTGTTAAGTCTCTTCTCCGACCTTCATGGAGGAAACAAACTGCAGATTTCTCAGCTTAAAAAGTTTGAGTCTTTTAATAACCTATAATGGAAAAGAATCTGAAAAAGATAGATATCTGTATGTACATAGATATATAGGTATATTTGAATCACCTTGTTGTACACCTGAAACTTACATAAAATTGTAAATCAAATATAATTCAATTAAAAAATTGAGTTTGAGAATTATTTAAATTAAGTACTGTTCAAAGGCTTCCTTTTTGTCTTTCTCAGCAAATAATAATGATATTGCCTGATAAATTCTTGTTGAATAATTGGGATAAATATTTAGGAGTTGTTTGTTTGTTTCTCACATTAGGAGAGCTATTCTTTTCTGAGAGAAATGTTGGCAATGCTTTACAGTCCATAGAATTCCTTTCCCCTTCAATCAGATGAATAAATGAGGTAGGTATACTTGCCTTTCCAATGTTCTGAGGGTTGCTACTGATTCACACTTGTCTGGTTGACAATTCTTAATGTTCTTAGTTCCCAGTGTTGGGCTCAATCCTTTTCATTATTACTGTATTTTCAATTTGATGTGCCACACGTTTATTTTCTTGACACTTGATTTTGTTTTCTCTGTTTTGATTAAACCTTTGGAATTAGCTGTTCTTTTTGTTTTTAATTTTTTTCTCTTTTATTGTTCTTTAATTGTTCTTCGTTCAAAATTAGTTTACTGACTAGTAACTAGTACCTTTCCTAATTCTCATTTCTCCTGTCCCCAAACACACACACACACTAATCCAAAACACCACTAGCCATTTGGAGTCTTTTCAACTCCATGAACTTAACCTCTCAAATCTTTCCTTCCATTCCATACAGTCTTATTTCTCCACATAGATTGGCCTTTTACCAAGTCAGAACCTTAATTTGCAAAAACCTTTAAGAAACCCCTTACTTTCTCCTGAAACTCTCTCAAAACCTAAATGTATTCTCTAATATACACAGCTTTTCATGCCTAACACTCCCTCCTTGTTTTGTATAATGTCCTACCTTGTTTCCAAAATTTTATAATACCATGGTCTTTATAGTCCCTTCTAAGTGTCTCCTAATGTAGCTAGTTATCATGCCTGAAATATATCAGACAATAGCTGCCGGAAACTCTGATTCCCTTTCATTCACTTCAACTTACTAGCATCTGCAGGGTTGGATACTGAAAAAACAAGAATCAAAATGAAGGTGTGGGTCCTTTGGGGTAGGGGTCCTCTACTGCCTCGCCCTCTTGGGTTTACAACAGGGACAGAGGCTAAGAACACAGTTCCTAAGCTTCTAATCTTTAAAAACAGACTGGTTTCAATAGACTGAATGTTTCTGTTCCCCCAGAATTCATATATTGAAACCTAATCTCTAATGTGAGGGTATTGGGTATTTGGAGGTAGGGTTATTGGGAGGTGCTTAGGTCATAAGTGGAGGGCCCTCATGAATGCGATTAGTGCCTCTATAAAAGAGACCCCATTGTCTCTTCCACACTGAGAAAATAGCCATCTATGAATTAGGAAGTAGGCTCTTACCAGACACTGAATCTGACAGCACCTCGATCTTCGACTTCCCAGTCTCCGGAACTGTGAGAAATACATTTCTATTGTTTATAAGACACCTAGTCTATGGTATTCTGTTACAGCAGCCTGAGCAGACTAAGACACTGGTACTCTGCAAGTCATGCTTTAAAATAGTACTCAGATTTTTTGCCTTTGGTTTTGGTGGTTATTCTGGATTTGCTTGTTTGTTTGTTGTTGTTGTTTGTTTTTTAAAATAAAGCTAGAAAATGCTGTTGGAGATCCTGGCACAGGTGTGCCCAGGTATGGACTGATTCTTGGGTTCAGCTTTTATTTTTGCCATTTATTTGTTTCTTGATCTCAGAAGAAAGAGAGAATCTCTTTTTATGTGCCCACTATATTTTATTTATTCCCTTGTATTAGACCAGTGAAGTCTGTCAGATAACTCCTAACTCTTCTTGTTTTTTCTCTTGCATCTGTTATTTATTATTGTGTAGTGAATTACCAGAAAAGTTAGTAGCTTAAAACAACAAATGTATTTTCTCACACAGTTTCTGAAGGTCAGGAATCAGAGAGTAGTTTAGTTGGGTGGTTCAGGTTCAGGGTCTCCCAAGAAGTGAAAAATCAAGCTGTCAGCAGAGGCTGCAGTTACATGAGGTTTGACTGGGCCTGAGATGGCTCACTCACACGGCTGTTGGTAGTTGCCCACTGACTGTTGGAGAATGCATCAGCTTCTTATCGTGCCGGCGTCTCCACAGGGCTGCCTGAATATCTTCTCAACATGGCGGCTGGGGCTCCCCCACCCCATCCCCAGCAAGTGACCTGAGAGAGAGCAAGCAGGAAACACAGCACCTTTTATGACTTAGTCTCCAAAGTACTTATTGTCACTTTGGCTTTATGCCACACCAGTCTCTAAATCCAGCTCACATTCAAGGGGAGAAGAATTAGATGCCTTTTTTTTTTTTCTTGGCCGCGCTGGGCGGCTTGCGGGATCTTATTTCCCCAACCAGGGATCGAACCCACACCCTCATCAGTGAAAGTGTGGACTCCTAATCGCTGGACCGCCAGGGAATTCCCTAGTTTCCATTTTTTGAAGGGAAGATTATCAAAGAATTTTTGGATATTTCCTAAAACCACCTTTTCTACAATCAAATTTAGGCGTCAAATAGAACATGTCCTCATTGACCCATAGTACACTTCTGAGATCTTAAGTTCAGATCTCAAAAGACTCCTAAATCCCAGCAGATGTCCTTGCTGAGGAGAACTTCTGCTTTTCCACTTAAAAGAAATCAGGCTTTTCTGCCCAGTTCTTTCTTTCTTTCTTTTTTTTTTAAACGATTTCTCCTCCTTTATTTTCCTAGTCATTGGAGGCTTACCCAGATCTCATCCCCTTTCAGGGTTTGTTGAAAGAATCCCAAACAGATTTCCTGGCTTTGTCCTCCCAATACTTGGCTACCTTTAGAAAAGATAGACTTTTCTAGAGCTAGTGAAGGATTAATATGTGCCTCATCTAAACCTGGGGAGCTATTACCAAGTTCACATATGAAAAGACATGTGAAAATACTTTGGAAACTATAAAGCTTTATATAATTGTTGTCATCAGTATTATATCTACTCCCCATAGAATTCAAAAAGAATCTGTGATGAAATGTGTAATGCAGAAGGTGGGAAGCACTCAGCGACTGAGGCTATCTTGTGTCTACAAGGTTGCTTATCAGCAATACATTCATTCAACTAGAGTTTAATGAGCACCTGCCCGTGTCAGGCTTTTTCTATTCTGGAGGAACAACAGTGAACACGAAAAAATCTTTGGACTTATATGTATATGGTGAGAAAAAAGGGGCAAAATTCGACTTTTAAAACAGGTCCACACAGAGTTGGGAGACTAGCTCCTGGAGCTAGTATTTCATACTTGTAAGTGTGACCTCATGTAAGGGATAAGGAGACACGGGGAAGTCCACACGTGGTGTGGGGGGTATTACTGTCCCAAACGGGCTCACTGTGGCTTCTGCCTCAGGGAAGTCACCAGATGTTGATGGCATGCACGGTACCTGTGGATTGCTCCTCGTGCACATCTGCATTAGGAGGCTCCTGAAAGCTATCAAATAAAAAAGTTAATTTGTTAATTTTACAGTATCAAATCTTGGAATGGGTGTGAAGGAGAGTAAACAGTTCAGAGCTTTATCCCGTAGGGTTACCAGATGGTACTACTAAACAGCTAGAAATGCAGTTCTCATGAGAACAAAAATGCTTAGTTTGAACACCCTGTAGCTTCAGCCAGATTCATTCTTTCCTTTTGGAGTTGTATAAAAGAAACTGAATTAGTACATTAGAAGTCTGCCCACTATTGTTAGATCCCGGGCAAACCACCAACATTGTCAGGCTTAATCGAGATGTACTCTGCCCCTCCTGGGACCCTGAACAGTTCAAATCAATAATTGATTAGGGCATGCAAAGTGCTTGTCCTTCCATGCACTGCCAATACATCACAGAACAGTCAGCCAGAACTCCGCACCCCGACTATATCCGAAGTGGGGGAGGGACTGGCTAGTATTTATGCTCTGAATCCCAGTTTACTTGGTTGAGAGTTCTTTTGTTGACTGATTCCTTCTAGTGAAATCTTTGATTACTCAGGGTCCAGGTGACCTTATTGCTGGAGACACTGTTGCCCTTATAAGCTGCTGTTCAGCAAGTCCTTTTAGATAGCTAACAAAACGAACACGGCACGTGTAGCCTTGGCAAGTATTCTGTATACCCATTTTGCATGACAAATATGTAGTTCCTGAAAGAAACCCTTCTCCCACATTTTCTAAATACCCACCCTAGTATAACAGCTACTCTCAATGAGAACATAAGTGGCTCTTAAAAGAGCCTTTGGAAGAAAGCAAATGCGCCGAAGGCGGATTAGAAAGGACAGTTTATGCCCTCTCCCCGCGGATGCGGCGCGCAAGCTGGATGTCCTTGGGCATAATAGTGACACGCTTGGCGTGGATAGCACACAAGTTGGTGTCCTCGAAGAGCCCCACCAGGTAGGCCTCACACGCCTCCTGCAGCGCCATCACGGCCGAGCTCTGGAAGCGCAGGTCGGTCTTGAAGTCCTGCGCGATCTCGCGCACCAGGCGCTGGAACGGCAGCTTGCGGATCAGCAGCTCCGTGGACTTCTGGTAGCGGCGGATCTCGCGCAGGGCCACCGTGCCAGGCCGGTAGCGGTGCGGCTTCTTCACGCCGCCCGTGGCCGGCGCGCTCTTGCGAGCCGCCTTAGTTGCCAGCTGCTTACGTGGCGCCTTGCCGCCGGTGGACTTGCGAGCTGTCTGCTTGGTCCTAACCATGCTTCTGTGCTAATGCCGCGAGAGAAGCAACTGAGCGCTCCCAGGACCAGACTTTATACAGATGATCCGATCCTGATTGGCCAGAACTTTGCGGGAGTAACCTGATTGGCTTTTAATTCAATCCTCATTTGGTTTTTACCGCCTCTGAAAAGTTTTGTCGTCCATACTATTTTGTGATTTCTATTTTCGCAGGAAAGAATTATGGTCGTACTCCATCCTGAGTTTATGGTTTTCGACCAAAACGTTAAGACTCCAGCAAAAAAAGGAGTCTGGTTCAGAATTTGTGGAAGTCAGTGCCTAAACTGTCCTAAAAGAAATGCATTTTTTCATTGGAGTCTTTTTTCCTTTTCAGATAATGTAGGGGGAAATTACAGCAAAATAATGTATTTGTTAGTCTCTCTAAATAGTAGTTACATTTCATAATTGCATCAGGATCTATTTTTAATGAGTGTACCAAGACCTAAAATAAAGTTTCAGAATAGACTGGCACACCGGCCTCCTGAACACAACTTTGCCCAGCGTGGTGTGGGGAAGGAGGAGCTTGATGTGTGCTTGACTAAATACTAGTAAATGACTGTGACTTCATTAATTGATTTTGATGCAATCAAATGGCTGATTGGACTTTAATATGTAAACTGTGTACTTAAGCAGGCCTGGAGTAATGATACATTTACATTGATCAGTGATTAGGTGTTTTCCTGTAAATAGGAGTAGCTCTGAAAGGAGCTTTCGAGTAGGGGCAGTTTTAGTTAACTAATGGACCATCGGGTTTTAACGATAAAGACCCAGAAACAAGACAAAATTGGTTTAATATTTAACATTTGCTGGAACAAATAATCACCGTAAATGTGTTTCTGGGGAGGGGACAATAAATGCGGCCGCTTTCATGGTTTTACAAGAGTAAACTGCAAACTAGTTTTTACCAGATGAGTTAACGCATGCTCGGTCAAATCAATAGGACTACATATTTCAACGTACAGTACTGTGAACTTAGCCAGGGATTCGTGATAGGTTTCAGGACAGTGTTCAGTTCTTCCACATAAGTTGTGGGTGGCTCTGAAAAGAGCCTTTGTTCTTAGAGATTGGAGTATTAATTCAGATCTTACTTGCCCTTGGCCTTGTGGTGGCTCTCAGTCTTCTTGGGCAGCAGCACGGCCTGGATATTGGGCAGGACGCCGCCCTGAGCGATGGTGACTTTGCCTAGCAGCTTGTTGAGCTCCTCGTCGTTGCGGATGGCCAGCTGCAGGTGGCGCGGGATGATGCGCGTCTTCTTATTGTCGCGGGCCGCGTTGCCCGCCAGCTCCAGGATCTCGGCCGTCAGGTACTCCAGCACCGCGGCCAGATACACCGGCGCGCCGGCCCCGACCCGCTCGGCGTAGTTGCCTTTGCGGAGCAGGCGGTGCACTCGGCCTACGGGAAACTGGAGCCCGGCCCGCGAGGAGCGAGTCTTGGCCTTGGCGCGAGCTTTGCCGCCTTGCTTGCCACGTCCAGACATAGTGCAAAGCTTATGCACCTACGCCAAAAAAGACTGAAGAGAAAGAAAAACCCACAATTTATAACCGCAGCTGCGCGCGAAAAAGAAGCTATTCCATTGGCCAGAGTTGCTGTCCCATTTTAAACAAGACAAATGCAGTTCCTAATAATGCGCGTTCTGATTGGACAATATTGAAAAACGTCATCACTAATATTCGCCAATCCGACGAAGAACTTTACCAAACCTTATTTGCATATGGATTTGTAAATAAAAAGGACTCGACCGATTCACTATTCTCTCTTTGCTTCTCGGGAATCTTGTAATTTTTTTCATCATGCCTGAGTCGGCTAAATCTGCCCCGGCTCCGAAGAAGGGGTCCAAGAAAGCGGTGACCAAGGCCCAGAAGAAAGATGGAAAGAAGCGCAAGCGCAGCCGCAAGGAGAGCTACTCTATCTACGTGTACAAAGTGCTGAAGCAGGTCCACCCGGACACCGGCATCTCGTCCAAGGCCATGGGCATCATGAACTCGTTTGTCAACGACATTTTCGAGCGCATCGCGGGTGAGTCGTCGCGCCTGGCGCATTACAACAAGCGTTCGACCATCACCTCCAGGGAGATCCAGACGGCCGTGCGCCTGCTGCTGCCCGGGGAGCTGGCCAAGCACGCCGTGTCCGAGGGCACTAAGGCTGTCACCAAGTACACCAGCTCCAAGTGAGCCAGCCCGCTGCCACACATGACCCAAAGGCTCTTTTCAGAGCCACCTACACTTTCAGAGAAATAGCCGGTACACTTGCCTGTAGTCTAGTTTCTCTCGGGAGAGTAGGGGGTTGGTTTGGGAGCGGAAAACGGGGTAAAAACTTAAAAAGCCCTCCGTAAATATTCTAGTATACGCATTTATGCAGTGTCATGCAAATTTAGTGTGGATTCTTTGGTGTCCTTTGAAAAAGATTTTCAGTTTTGCCCTCAGCTGCAATAGCCAAAATTTCGCTTTTGTTTACACTTTTTCAACGCAAGGAACGCTCCCCGTCTCTGATTGGGCAGAAGCACTATTTGAAAAGCCCGCCGTGGGCTGCAATTGGCCAGATAGTCTGCCATCAGGGTTGTGCGTTTTGAAGAAATTTTCTCGAAAGTAAAAGGATGACTTGCTTTATCTGCGGAAATGCACCGGGCTCTGGAACCAAGAGCCATAAAGCTGACAATTAACGGTACTGTGTTCTGCAGTCGAATCCTGGGCGAAATTAACCTCTCGGTGTCTATCTCTCATCCACTACAGAATGGGTACGGTAACATTAGACTTGCCTATCCTACGGAGATCTTAGGGTGAGTTGAAGTGATTTATGTCAAAGTGCAACGGGAATACTAAAGGTCAGGGACGTTCCTTAAGGAGAAAAGTTTGAACAAGGAACCCAGCAATTTGGGAAAGCCGCGTTCTTCCAATGTTTAATCGATGTGCCGGAAGGAGATATGCCAGGACTCGCTAGGCTGGGGGAGTAGTTATCTGGCAGTGACTTTAGAGTCCACGATTTAAAAATCCCGCGATAGAAGTCAGAGAACTCAGTATTTAAGAGAAGGGCGTACTTACTTAACGCATGGGCTAACTAGGAATATTAGGGAATGGAGTCTCAAGGCATGATCGAAAGTCCTTCAATTCCCCCCTCCCCTGCACCTTTCAACAATGCCTAAATTCTTTTTTTTTGCAGTTGGAAGCATTAACATTTTCCTCTACCCTGTCATCCCCTCTCACCAGTAAATGACTGCTATTGTAAATCTTTTTTTCCCCCATTAACAGCAAAATAAGCCCCTACTACCACATCCCCCCTCCAGGCTGTAACATTTCCTCTCTTTCCCTATTGTCACTTTCCTTAAAGTTGTAGGTATAGACCCTATGTCAGACGAACAGTCTTGTCCCTGTCACAGACAACAAGCCTCCAGGAATTCATGCCAACAGGTCAATGGGTCTGCAAAATATACGGGTTTGTCATTCACTCCTCTAAGATGAGATTCTTTTTCCAGTCCCTGCGCCCCTGTCATTAGGTCTTGGGAGTTGGCGACAAAACCCACCGACAAGCTACCCTACTTGGTGGAGAGCAGTCCCCTAATTTCATCCTGAACTCATCAGCATCATATTCATCCCCTCTTTCTATTATTTGCTTCTTCCGAGATTTTTTTCTTCCACTGTTAAGAGATCAGAGGGATAATTACCTTCAGAGTGGGTGAAATAAGAAGTATTGCCCTCTTCTGCCATCTTGTGGCAAGAAAACAGAAGGACCGATCCAAGGCGTCGTGTTTTCCAGATCCAGCTGAAATGCTTCCTAACTTCAACTTTTTACTAACAGTGAGTTAGGATGAGTAGAGTGATCATTTCTGTCTCCCTTTAACCGCTGGATTTGTTAGTCACTTCAAGAGTCACTTGTGCGCATGTGAGAGAGAGAGAGAGGTATTGTTTTGTGCTCTGGTCAGAGCTGTGGAAATAAAAAGGAATAAAATTTTAAAAAAGAAATCAAAATATTATGCACCCTAAAATAAATAAAAAATAATAGGGTCCTGCTCACCCTAGTTCTGGTCCTCAAAGTAATAAATACTTGAATGTTTTCTGTAAACCTAAACACCTGACAGAACAATGATACCCTGATTTTTGCTAGACTGCTCTTTGAAGATGTGTCAGGACTTGTCAGGATAATAATTACCATGTTGAGTTGCAATTTTTCCACCATGAACAGGCCAACGTGCACGTGGTAACCTCAGTCATTTTGCAGCTCCCCCCTCCAACACACACCATTTTAAATACTTGTGTGTGTGTGTGTTTTCCTCAAAGTCTGACTCTTGACCTCTTTGCAGGTAGACTTTTTTTTTCCTTTCCAAACGTTTCTGTCTCTTAGTCCTGCTTTGACAGTTTCTACTGCCTAAGTCCAAACAAACATCCTATTAAAATGCTTGTATTAGTTTGCTAGCACTGCCACAACAAAATACCACACACTGGGTGT
The DNA here is from genome assembly GCF_011762595.2 of Tursiops truncatus. NCBI lineage: Eukaryota > Metazoa > Chordata > Mammalia > Artiodactyla > Delphinidae > Tursiops > Tursiops truncatus. Next base: position 21,653,942 of record NC_047043.1, read on the forward strand.
CTTAAACAACAAAAATTTATTTTCTCACAGTTCTGGAGGCTAGAAGTCCAAGGTTAAGGTGTCGGCAGGACTGGTTTCCCTCCTTGGCTTGCAGCTGGCTGTCTTGCTGTGTCCTCACATACTCTTTTTTCTGTGTGTCTGCACCCCTGGAGTCTTTTCCTTTTCTTATAAAGATACCAGGGCTTTCGGATTAGGACCCTACCCTAATGATCTCATTTAACCTTAATTACCTCTTTAAAGGCCCTATCTCCAAATATAGTTACTTTGGGGTTAGGGCTCAAAACAAAGGAATTTTGAGGGAACACGATTGAGTCCATTTTGGCATTTAGGCCATTTTTTCCATGCTTTGATCCCAACTTTCTATTCCAAATTGTCTTTCATAAAATGTTTACATTTAGCTTTAACTGCAGCTAAAGAGACAGTTGTGATATACCCTAAACCAGAGGTTAAAAGTCAAATGCTCACGGGGGCCTAGCAGGTAAAAGCAAAACTGGCTACAAGGTGCTCTTTGCTATTTTTCTTGAAGTACAAAGACTTCTGACACTGTATTTCACCTTCCCAGTTTTAGTAGCATATTTCACTGTTCTCTTAATACTACCCTATGAACAACCACAGCACAAGGATGTTGATAAATGCCAACTCACACTTGGAAACTAAGGGGACCAGTGGGAACTGCAGAAAACTGAAGGCTGCAGAGCCTATACACTATGATTTCACTTGACTGTTGCCTCGTGGGGCTGCAGGCTCAGGGTCAGTGAGTCTTTCAATTTTTTCAAGAGGATTTGCATTTTAATAAGGAATACTTCAAATTTTCCAAATTGGCAGTTGTCAACAAAAAAATTAATCGGTCAATCTAAGAAAGAAATGGAAACTTTTATTCAAGCCAAATTGCGGCTGATAACCCAGGAACAGTCTCTCAGAAAGTTCTGAGAGACTGTTCCACCCGTTAAAGATCAAAGCACAGTTAAGTTTTTGAGACTGAGACCTGTACATACAATGACATGTTATTGACAGTTTACACAATCCAGATCTATGCATACAAATCAAGTAGTGGGTCAGGGCCATCATGGCCCCTTATGAGATTACGACGGAAGGTTATCTCCTAAGGAATAGTGACCCTGATGAGATTAATAAGGAATGTTATCTCCTAGGGAGATCTGGTTAATACAGATGTACAACACACACTAAAGGGGAGGGAGGAGGCCCAAATAGGCAAAGAAAAATTTTATGTTTAAAATTTTCTTGTCTTGCCATAAAATATGAATTTTATTTCATCACAACTAATAAAAAATGTATAATAGTGTGGACTAAACAAAAAATACCTGAAAGCTTCCTGAAAACCTTAATCCCACAGCTGGAGAACTCTGGACATTAACAGAGATTTCTGTGTCCATGTCAAGCTGTCCAGTATACTGTCCATACCACCAAAACCCAGATCAAATGCCTGGATCTCCCTATCCTCCTAAATCCTCAACTGAAAAGAATCTGTTTCGCACTTGGCAGCTCTAGACAGAGCAGAGGGTCACACACACAGCAGGCATTCAACAGCTTTTTTTTTTTTTTTTTTTGGCAATTTAAGTAAATGGATAAAAAAGTGAACTAAACAAATAATAAAAAAATTTCAGCTCCCTACCAACAATGAGGTAAAAGTGGTGAAAGTTGTTTGGAATAGTTTATTGTAGATTAAATAGTTAATAAATAAACTTATTCTTTTCTAATTATGTTATATTTGTCTTACTGTGATGTATTCTCCTCTACCTACTTTTCTTTGTTCCTTTCAAATTTTTCTCCTTTTTTAAATTTTTTTTAGTAACTGTTCTTATTTCTCCTATCTTACAATGAATAAAATGAAAGGGGAAGGTAGAGGCGGTAAGGATCTTAGCGGAAGCTCCACCTCTTCCCTTCCTGGTTCCACTGCCTTCTGCAAATGGCCCACCCTTGTTCCCTGAACCCAGCTTGCCCCTCTCTCTCCTTTAGCTCCTTGTTTCCTCTATTTACATGAGGCACAGACTCAAATTCTGTTGAAATCAGCTCTCTAGTGAATCACTGATTTCTTTTAATATTTTTTTACTTTATTTCCACGCATATGGGAGAAGTAGGAAAAACCAATTGTCTTCTTCTGATTAACAAATATCACAAAAATAAAGATCTTGAGGAAAAAAGGAGCTGCCAATTAGCAGCTTATTACTAGGGCAAGACATTTTCTTTGCGAAAGACGATCACTTACAGACTTTTACAATTTAAATGTTACTTCGTAGTAACATGGGTCATAGTAACAATCTCTGAGGTCAATGTCTTTGAACATCATCAGAAATAGCCATTTTAGGAAGCCCTACAGGATCTGTTCCTCTCTCCAGCACTAAAAACTGTCTGTGTTTTCAAGGCTAGATCCTGGAATTCCACTGGTCAGTATAGCAATAAAAGCAGGCCTGAGAATGAAAACTTGGCATTGAAGAAGTATAAGGGGAAAGGAAGATTATTAACAGAATGTGTATGAGTTGTCAGAATAAGTTACCAAACTTGGAAGTGTGTGAATGGGATCTGTGGACAAAAACTGTCACCTGCCATATCAGTAAACGAAGGATTTTACCGCAGCCATCAAGCCATCAGCCACTGCCACGCACTGACTGTGCACCCTGAGGGGCTTCAGGATGGAGAAAAGCAGGATACTGGCTCTAGGTAGTTAAGATACATATCAAAGGAACGATTTCAATGAGCCCAGACTCTTGCATCTTCCCACACATAAAAACGCGCTAAATTCATTAACTTGTGATGTCTGGTTTTCTTTAATTAGCAGTGATATTTTGATGCTAGACCACCCGGTGTTTGTTTGTTTGTTTGAACTCCTATATATCTTGGCTACTCCCTTACCTCTTCACAGCAGTCCCTCAACGCTATCTGAGAGGCTGCAACCTGGGCTTAAGTCCTCAGAAGGTCCACGGAATAAAACATAATTCTCAACTTTTAGGTTGTGCATTTTTTTTCAGTCGACAGCTCCCAGGGAGTCCTTTCAGTGGTGCCCGGTGGGGTGGGGCCACGTGGCTGAGCCTCCAGGATTATATGATCTATGGAGGTGTGCATCTTTGATCGCCTTTGAGTGATTAGGCTATTTTACAACTCAGAGATAGAATGTAAGTTGTAGATAATTAATAAAATGCAAATGATTCCAGGTGATGGGTGTGGACAGGAAGGAGGGGGACAAAGGTAAACTGGTCCCAGTCCCATTTTCTTCCTCCAAACCTTATTGAATAGACACTCAACTCTCAGCCAGCAGATTATTGCCTCACACAAGCAGTTTCTAGGCCTCTCTAGGAAATTCTGAGATTTGGAAATCTCTATAGTCGGCATCCAAAGCTATGAAGTGAAGACTGTAATTGAAGAATAACACTTTGCGGAATCAGAAGGCTTGGGTTTTATCCACCACCCAGCCCTGCTGCCACTGCTACCACATTCTGTGTAATTTACTGGACGGTCTCATCTTCCTGGTCTGTTCCTGAACTAAAAGTGATCTCTGAAGTCTCTCTTCCAGCAGAAATAAGCTGTTTCTAAAAATAAGTCTCCTTCTTCCAGGTCACTTGAAGCTACTGCTAACAAATGTAACAGATGACAAACTTTGTTTCAATCTCGCAAAATGCTTTTTGTGGGAGATGTGCTATACACAGAGAGTGTGCTTGGAGGCCCGGCCCCACAATAAAATGACTATTGTGAAATAAAATTCACGTTTTATGGCAAGACAAGAAAAATTTAAACATAAAAAATTTTCTCTGCCGTTTGGGCTCCGCTCCCCGCGCCCCCGCCCCCACCTCCCTCCCCTCCCCCTCCCCCACCTCCCTCCCCTCCCCCTCCCCCCTCCACTGTGCATTGTGTGTCTGCATGATGCATCCACCAAACCACTCCCATCAGCAGAAATACTGGCCTCAACCGTAAAGAACAACATTCTCCTATCACCAACAAGACAACTCCTTAAAAGAAAACCTTCCTTCTTGATCTTGTAAGGAGCCATGATAACCCACAACTTTGTACTTGCAGATCTGAATTGTGTAAACTGTCAATAATACGTCGTTTGATGTACAGCCCTCTGTCTCAAAAAACTTATATAACTGTGTTTTGACTTCTAATGGGCGGAACAGTTCTTGGAGCTTTCTGAGAGGCTGTTCCCTGGTTATAATCCTCAATTTGGCTTGAAGAAAGTTTTCCATTTCTTTCTGAGATCGGCTGATTTAATTTTTCGTCGACACTATCATAATAGAGCTCTTCTCTTTTCATTTTTATGCATGTCAATAAGAAATTCCAGGTAAGCATGAATTTGCCACTGTGAGAAGATGCTCAGTCTATGGTTACAATATCCAAGAACCGACTGAAAATTTATTTCTTAAATAGAACCCAGAAGAAAATAGTGAATAATGTTTCATCTTTCTGGGCAATTTTTTCCTTTTGATTAATCACATGTTCCTCTGGTGATCTGTGAGATTAGAAAGCTTGTTACTGAAACACCTCAGATGGAAATTGTGTCTGCCATGGGCATCCATGTAAGCAAGACTGAAAATGAAATGAGATCTCGCCTGGTACCTAAAGTGATTCTTTACTGTGATAGGATTTTCATGTGGAAAAAACTTTAAATACAAAAAAAAAAAAAATTAAATACAGTTGATAAAAGAACTTTAATGACTGGATTTCTAAAACCTCTATCGCCAGGTTCATAAAGATGTTGCCTTCACTTTAGAACCAACTGAAAATTAAATATGGCCCTTTGGCCTCTCAGTCCAGACATTTATGTAGACATTAGGTATACTCATATGTTTAGTTATAGATTATTACATAGAAATAGACTTACTGTCAATGGTATCATAAAGGAAAGCCTTTTATGTGGGCACTTTGTCAATGCTTTTGAAAATAAGCTTTGTGTTATTTAAATGAAAACTGTAATATGAGTTGTTCTCAGGCTCTTTGCAAATAAAAATTATTCATTAAAAAAAAAAAAGGAATGGGAGATATGCACATCGAATTCATAGTAGAGTTGCCCTGAGAAAGGGGATATTAGGACTGGGTTTGCAGCTGAAGAGTACTTCAATTTTATGTTGTTGTTGTTTTCCTTAAATATAAAAGAAATTTGTAGTTTATATACCATAATGTTAAGTAGTAGATAGATTCTGTGTGGTAATTTTTGTACTCTTTTGTACTTTTTTAGAAGGTGAAAGAAGAAGGTGAAGAATAACGAAGAATAGTCATCTTTGGTGTATTAGAAATCGTAGCTTTTAACGTATTTAACAAACGAGCAACGCCCAAGATGTGACAGGCCATGTTGTAGATACTACAGGAACCACAGGGGGACTAAATACTGAATGAATAAATAAAATATACTATATATTACATAGTGATAAGTGCTAAGGAGGAAAACAGAGCAGGGGGGAGAGACTGTTGAAAACTGTCATTTTAAATAAACCCCAGCTCCCTTTAACCAAATCTCTGAAACTGAAATCAGCTATATATGGTTCTTTTTAACTCTAAATTTAAATTCTCTTTTACAATACAGTAGTAGGTAAAGATGGGCACCTTTCAGCGGATGGATGAATATTAATTCTCTGCTCCCTGAGATGGGGCACCTGACATTAGAGACTTTCTGATTTGTGAATTATTTTCGTCACAAAATTTTCTTGGGATAAAAATCTACCCCTGAATTACCCACATTTTCATGAGGTACAGAAAGAAGGGAAACAGGGTTGCTAAGACTACGGTACCTCGTTTCCTCCCCCCCCCCCCCACCCCGAAAAAAAAAAAGAAGCACCTAGCAGAGGATGGTTTCGATCCATCGACCTCTGGGTTATGGGCCCAGCACGCTTCCGCTGCGCCACTCTGCTAAACGCGACGGCTAGGGTTCGCAGTAATTCCTTTATTATATTTTTATTTAAAGAGAGCTGTTTTTATAAGTTGGAAAAAGTTTTCTTTCCATCAGAGCCCATTCGCTGGCTTTACTCATGCTTCAAACAGAAGAATGAATCCAGAGCAGATTGACTCCATATATTCTGAACACAGAAAATTGGATGTTTCTTTTAGGAAAACAGCCCGTCTCCAGCCAGCCTGCCCCTTTCACCTTGCAGAAGTGACTCCGGGTCTTATGGTCACAAAATATACGAGTAGGTCAAAATTCGAATGTATAAAGTATCCGAGTTCAAAACGAGAGCATTTTGAAAATTGGAAGGATTTTTTGAAAACAAAAGGCTCTCTGCATTGGCCGGGAATCGAACCCGGGCCTCCCGCGTGGCAGGCGAGAATTCTACCACTGAACCACCAATGCCTACACGGCAGCTTCCTGCACACTTTCCACATGGTTTTTGCCTGTTATTTTTATCGCTACATTGAAACAACCCGAATTTTCTTGCCGAAAAAAATGTTTAGTTTTTTGCTCTTACTGACTAGAAACTTGTAATGTTCCTTCTTTTCAGGAAACCCTCCCTTCCACTGCAAGCTCAGAGCGTCCCCCTGCGACACCGGAGGCTGGCCCGGGTGTGGGCGGCCCGGTCTCGGGCGCGTCTCAGCGGCCCGTAGCCGCCCCCGCGCCCCCGCCACTATTCTAGCCCCTGGGTCGCGGGCGCCCTTGAGGAGGAAGAGAATCGAAGAGAGGAAGGGAAGAGGGTGGGGAGCAAAAGGAGGAAGAAGGGGAGGAACGAGAGGGAAGGGGAAGGAGCCTAGTGCTGTTCCCCTCTGGTCACCCCAAAGGGTAGGCTGTGGGAGATTTAGGAATTCTGTGGGTTTGTTTGCCTTATGCTTCGGTTGCCATGGTTATGGAGGTGGCACTAGAAATTCCTTCCAGTCAAATAAAGAACAAAGGTCTTATTAAAGGGTAATTTTCCCCAAAAATATACAATCGTGACTCTCATACAAGTATAAAAATGAACCCCTTTGAAAAGATTTTATTTAACTCACTAACGAGGTAACTGGTGAGGTGTTACTACAATTCAAAGGAGAATTCGAAGAATGGAGGCCATTTATAGATCAGGAATATTGAAATTAAAGTGTAAATAGGGCCCAAACTGGCTTTTACACGGTTAGGGATTGGTGGGGAGGGTGGACTAGGGAGGGAGAAAATGTCCCACCAGTAGACAATTAATTTGCATGTCTATAGACAGGAGTTATTTTCTATTGCTATCATATCTACAATCTAGAGAATTGTAAAATAGCTCTCACAGAATCAGATGACACAAAAGGGTGTGCTATAATTTTCCTTTGAAGCACAAATTTCCCTGACAGTCCCTTTCTTTCTCAGGAAAATTCTGCAGACTCAGCACTGACAGAAGGGCTAAACTCACAAATTAAACACACCGTTTAAAAGCTCACCATAGTTCAAAGCCAAGGGCGCTGGTCTGCTGTTTCTGACCATCTCCCCTTAAAGTCTAGGGTGGGGGATTCTTAACAGGTGGGTTCACAGATCCTTGTAAGAACGGATGAAAGATCTGGATAAACTCCTTAGAAACCTGTACACATACACATATTTGCATTCGAGTTCAGGTTTGGGGCCTAGGATAACAGTCCGTGATCCAGTAGTTCCAGGGTCTCTGCTCTCCCTCTTTTAACCTGGAAGGTGGCCTTCATTAAGTACCATCCTCTCCATACTTCTCATTCATTCATTCCTGCCATCACCCACTTCAGGAACTGCAGCCTCTCTTTTATGAAGGCCCCACTTGGGGGCTCAGCATAGTTTAGGGGTGGGATGGATGGGAGCTAATGTATAACTAGGTGTAGATTAACCTACATTCCTTAAAATCATGCCCAATGCCCTACATGCCTGCCTTACCCCCATGTACACACACGTTGTATGATTAGGCCACCCAAGATGGCTGTTCTCTTGCTCTCTGTACCTTCATCCCCTGCTCGACCAGTGCCTGCTTCACCTACACCCTACTCACCTGACTGACCTTCCCTCTTAATCATACATCCTAATCAGTAAATACCTGTGTACTTGCCCCGGCCCCATCTAGTGACTGTTCTAATCTTTAGATCGGAACTATCTCCACTATGATAGCTTATCAAAGGAGCGGTGAGGGGCACGGCCCTCTGGTTTCCCTGGCAACCGATGAGCCAATCGGATGTCAATTCCCCCCATAACCTGTAACCTCCCTCTTCCCCTGGGAGCGAAGACTATTGGCATGTCCTGCCTGCCATCTGCCGCTGGCGTGTCGCACCAGGACCTTGCTTCAGATATGTAAATTGTGGGAAGAAAATACACGGGGAAATTAATAAAACACAAGGGTTATTTTAGTGAAGTATCTTTGTGCAGACTCATCTTGGTTCTGACTTTCCATCTTCTTCATGGCCATAAAATTCCCCTGGAGAAGGAATTTATGGCAGTCCTCATTTCTCAGAATTTTCTGCTTTACTACTTGCAGCAAGTCCGGAGAACACCAGGGCTCTTTCCCAAAGCAGTGTCTCCCAGAGCAGCAAAACTGGGGAAATTTTAAGCTAAGAGTACATGCATATTCATGAAGGGGCTTGAACAGAGGAGAATTCAGCATAGAATTGCGGCAAAGGTCAGCAGGGTTCAAGCTTTAGTCAAAGTCACAAGGGTCATAAAGGGTCAACATTATCATCCCTTAGGCTCCGGTTGATCTGGTGGTTGAGCACTTGAATTTAAATTCTGCAAGCCAGCTAGAGAATGTGCTTCAGGCTAATCTTTACCACAGAAACAGAACTGGGAGTCTTTCCCACTGATTTACTATCTTTGCTATTGTTACTTCTCTTGCCTGATAACAGTCCTTTGTTCCTGCATTCTTTTGTTCCCTTTAGATCATTAATTACTGAGACCTGTTCAAGGACAAGGATCGTGACCAGGTTTAGATCAGTTATGGGCCGTTTTCAGGCAAAGCAGGGTAAACCAGGGTATGGTTGTTATGAATATTTAAGTCAGGGCCTTCTCCATTGATAAGTTTCTAGAGATTTGGTTATCTTGCTATTCCTGATACAGAGAGGGAGACACCCTTGCAAATAGAGGTTTCCCTTATAAATATAAATGTCTCTTACAAAAGCGGAACTTTGACTCAGTTTTCAGATCTTCTCCTGTGTCTGCAGTTTGGTACTATTTGATAAACAAATATTTGCTAGGTCATATACATTAATATGTATAAAATAGATAACTAATAAGAACCTGCTGTATAAGAAATAAATTTAATTAAAAAAATATTTGCTAGGTCACGCAGAGACAGTGGTCGCTGATCTGTAACACCTGCCGAGTTTCCACTCCACGCCTAGCCCATATTTGTTGCAGTGTAGGGGAGCAGAATTTGCCACCCTAAAATGTCTTTGGCATATGAATTGTTTTAAGCCGGTTATTTTCTGAGAAACAGCAGACAAGGGATGTAATTGAGCAGGACCCCATGGAGCCTTCCCAGGACAGGCCTTCCTCCATATCCTCTGCTTTAGTTCCTCTCTGAAGTACCTAGATAATAGCATTTCCTGGGTTGTTTTACAGATGTAAAAAACCTCCCCCTCTCAAACAAATGGAAGATGTTAACCACTTGAGGACCATAAACACATAGCCCCAGGCCTCCTGGAGCCTAAGGACTGATAAAGTGAACCCCTGTGACACCACCCTGCTACCTCATCATCAGCCAATCAGAGAACTGTGCACAAGCTGATCACAGACCCTGCAAACCCTTCCCCCCTCTCCCCCCCCCGCACCACTTCCTTCAGGGAGCTTGGGGCTTTTTAGGGCATGAGCCACCTCTCTCCTTGCATGGCCTTGCAATAAACCTTTCTCTGCTCAAACTCTGACGTTTCAGTTTGTTTGGCCTCACCGTGCATCGGGCACACGAACTTGTGTTAACAGAGAAGGGCTCTGAAAATCAAGTAGAAGCTGCCCTTTCATATGGAACATTTACATTTTTAAGGGAAATCTTTATTTGTAAGTGTGTCTCCCTGCCTGTACCTGAAAAAGGAGAATGACCAAATCTCTAGAAACTTTTATCAATGGAGAAGACAATGACAAATCTCTATCACAATCACCTTTGTTTACTATGCTTTTCCTGGTAATCTCCCATAACAGACTCTCCTCACCCTCAACATCCTATTTTATCTTTAGCTGAAGACGGTATTTAAGGTGGGAACTTTGGCCATTTTGGCAAGTTACTCAGTTTTCCTGGGTTCTTGCATGTATACATGTTATTAAACTTTGATTGTCTCCTTTTTGTTACCGAGTCCAAGATCGCTCTGCTCACTGCAAGACAGGGCAATAAATCGGGAGACGAGGTGTTGAGGCAAGGAATAGCAACTTTACTCGGAAAGCTGGGCGTCTGAGAAGATGGCAGACTAATGTCCTAGAGAACCATCTCATTAGGGTCTGGATGCTAGTTTCTTTTATAGAAGGGGGTGGGGAGGCGGAGGTTAGGAAATAAAGTTAAAAGGCCATAAGTCCTGCAAAATATCCCCTGGTTTGACCAGCCTCGGGTAGGGGATGTGTTAATTTCTTCTTTCTTGCAGCCATTCACAGGTGAGCAGAGTCAGGATGTTTCCCTGTGAGCTGAACAAAAGCTGTGACAAAGCAAGAGAGAGGCATGGACATATATACACTAACAAACGTAAAATAGATAGGTAGTGGGAAGCAGCCGCATAGCACAGGGATATCAGCTCGGTGCTTTGTGACCGCCTGGAGGGGTGGGATGGGGAGGGTGGGAGGGAGGGAGACGCAAGAGGGAAGAGATATGGTAACATATGTATAACTGATTCACTTTGTTATAAAGCAGAAACTAACACACCATTGTAAAGCAATTATACCCCAATAAAGATGTTAAAAAAAGTTTACTGCGGTAATCCAAAAGAGAGATAATAGTGTTATCAACCCATATTAGGAGAAAGGATGAACACAATGCTATGTTCACAAATGGAATATTATACAGTAATGAAAATGAATTTTAACTCAACAATATGGGTATATCTTAACTTATTGAGTGAAAAGAAGCAAATTCAGATTACCTATGATATGATGCCTTTCAGACAAAAACAACTAAAATTAAAAGCCTATATTGTTTGGCCATGTGTATGTATCAAGCAGAACTATCTTTTCAATAAGTAAGGGGACACAAAATACAGAGGGAGACAAGAGAAAGAGTTGTAGGAAAGGTTAGGTTATTGTCAACGTTCTGGTTCTTATAGATTTGGTAATGGATTAAAGAATGTTCACAATTTAGGGTAACGCAAAGTCTTAAACCAGGCGTTATGATTAACCCCGTTTTGCATATCTGCGGTCCACCCGGGTTAGGGACAAACCAAGGATTTGGGAAAAGTTTCCCATAAGTCCAAAGGTGAAGTTTGAGCCGCGTCCCTGCTACGTGGGCTTCCATTTCACGGCCGCATACTGAAATGGGATGAAGTCAAGGATGAGGCCCGCATGGGAGCTATAGAGGCAAGCTTATTACTACAAAGAGAAGAAAAGACGCCTTCTCCTTCAAAGTCTGAGGACTTCAAGACCGTAGCGAAGACGCCTGGGAAATGGAGTCCCGGCTCCTGAGGAGATCCGAAGGCTTCTGGGAAGCGCAGTCCAAAGCCGGCCTGTCTCCTTCTGCGCAGCCTCAAAAGTCTCTGTGGAAGGACGCCTGGGGGCGTATTGCAGCTCCGTCCTTCCACCGGAAGTGTCCGATCGGAACCAGCCCTGTGGGAGAGGTGAGTCCGGCTCTGGGGCCTCAGATGTCCGGCCCTTTGTCCCCTTTAAACACCCAGTCCCTATCATGTTACCTTCGGGATTGCAGCAGCCCTGTGGCGCTCTGGACCGGGACCTCAGGGGAATCCCGAGGAAAGGTGGAACTAGGTTTGGCGTGGGGAGAGCGTTCGCGCCCTCCTATTTCGGGAAAGAATATGGGTTTTCATAGTTACCTCCGCCGCGCGTGATGTCATCGTTGAGGGCTAAGAGGGCGTGGTTGGGGGGGGCTCGGGCATTCCTGCTTGCGGAGATTATAGGGTCACTGGTAAGAGGAGTGGCCTGACCCAGTCGGGCAAGGCGAGGAAGGGTGGCATCTGTCTTGGATCGGCTGCGTTCTGCCAGAAGAAAACTGCCCCACGGTCCGCCCCTGACTCCTGCTTCTCATGGGAGGAGTAATCTGCCTTTTCGCAGGAAAAGTGGGGACATCCCGGCATCCTCATGAAATTTACTCACGCAATAAATATTTAGTAAGTGTTTCCTGTGTAGCGGGGAGGCCGCGAAGCCAATATTGAAACCAATATCTCGTTCTAGAATGAGAGAAGACAGCAAATCAGGCAGTTGTAAGACTGTAAAGTGCCTCAATTTGAGAAACACAAGGTGCTGTGAGAGCTGTGAATCCCCTGCTCTCTGGATTTCCTCTAACTGCCATCCCTCCGCCAACAAAACTACCCCCCCACCCCCGTCCTCCTCCTACCCCAACATACACACCCAGAGCCTACCCATTCACCAGGAACCTACTCATCCAACAGGAAGCCTGCACTTTACGAAACTTCCACCTTTCCCAACGTAACTAATTACTCCCTACTCTCTGTCCTAATGGCATTTGTTTACATATCTGCTTAGCTATTTTTGTAACTCTGCTCCAACACAATGATTGTAAAGCACTAGATGCTCAATAAATGTTTATTAGCTTGAGATTAGTAAGACATTTGAAACCCAGCTTTAGGGGGTATATATCAAATCCTTGAGAACTAGATGATTTTATCTACAGTTGTGGACTGTTTTAAGTGGATGAGAAGTGATTAAACATCTGAAGACAGAACTTTCAGCTATATGAGGAGATAACATATGTTGTAGAATCAGCTGCTTAGCATGATAATTTAAGTTTAAGCTAGGAATTGTGGATTCTTTTTTTTTTTTTTTTTTTTAAATTTTTTTTTTTTAAATCTTTTTATTTTTTTTTAAATTTCTGACAGCGTTGGGTCTTTGGTGCATGCGGGCTTTCTCTAGTTGCGGCGGGCGGGGGCTACTCTTCGTTGCTGTGTGCGGGCTCCTCATTGTGGTGGCTTCTCTTGTTGCGGTGGACGGGCTCTAGGCGCATGGGCTTCAGTAGTTGTGGCGCACGGGCTTAGTTGCTCCACGGCATGTGGGATCTTTCTGGACCAGGGCTTGAACCCGTGTTCCCTGCATTAGCAGGCGGATTCCTAAAGCACTGTGCCACCAGGGAAGCCCGGAATTGTGGATTCTGTAGGCCTACTTTACTGTTCATCTTCCTACGCTAAATGAGGTAATGCCCATAAAGATTTAAGACACTACCTGGTAAACATTTAACACGTCTAGGAAACATAACAAGAAGTGAACTTAGGTCTCTATATCAAAAGAATGTCCCAATAAATTATGAAAGATTGAGACTGATATATATACCATAGCTCTAACCCCCCATTTTCCTCCTCTATCATTGCTAAATTTTGTTCTTACTTTCACCCCCTCAAACTCTGTTTTCCAAGATTCAATCTGAGCCTGTGATCTTCATTTCATACTCTTGGACAATTATCCTCAATATTTATCTTTAACTGCCCTTTCCATGGATCTTATCTAAATTTGTGTTTCCATTCCTAACTCCTTTCCATTAAAATCTCTTAATATCTGTTGGAAATGTTTTTCTAAGTGGACGTCTCATCATCTAAAATACAGAATATCCAAAAGACAAAGCAATTAGGAAACTCAAATTTCCTAATTTACATTTTTATCTAATAAATCAACAAATGTGGGAACTTAAGAATAAATATTAATAAATATTAATAATGCTCCTTAACCTCATGGAGCTCCAGTCAACTGATGAAAAAAAAAGAAAAAGAAAACAAACAACTAAAAATAATACAGGTTAATATGTGTTGCATCCACAGATGTTGTTTTAGGAACTGTAGGAACTCAGTAGAGTTGGTGAATTCCTTATAAGAGGTAGTGCAATTCTTAGTCACTCCAATTACACCCTGCAAGCTGGTCTCATTATCAATCTGCTGTTCTTTCCCACTTCCTCAACTCTTTGCTCTCCCTTCCTTTTTGCCTTTCTGGATCTTTCTCATCCTTTATTGTCCAGTTTAAGCCCCACCACCTGTAGGAAATATTTGCACACATACACACACATTCCTTCCTTACCTCAGAGCTCTTAAGATATTCAGTGTCTCTACCATGCAATTTGTTTAGTACTTCGGCTTTCAACATTTATCAAACATTTTCAATGTGTGTGTCACGTGAAACTTGTTTTGTTATTTAAATGTTTTGTATCCATGTGTGTTTTATGTCATTTCTTTCCAACTATTTTGCAAACTCAAATACTATTTTTTAAATTCCTTATATATGTACATCAGAATAGAGAATATCTAGGCATACCCCATACTAACCAGGTCAGCATATCCAGGGGCAGGGCCAAGGAATCTGTTTCTAACAAAGTTCCCACATGACAGTTAGGCAGTGAGCTCAGCTCTGAATTCAGACTTTCTTGGAAACCACTGCCATATAACTTCTAGCCCAATGCTTTGCTGTGTTAAGATTCTTAATAACATACATGTCTGTGCAAGAGTCAGTAGTCAGCTTGGTGAAATGTTGAGTAGAAGAACATGAAAGATTGGTACTTGTATTTTGCTATTGTACTCTGGGGCTTCACCTCTCAATTCCTTTATTCAGTTTTCAGTCCAGACACCAGACTGACCATTCCAAAGTGCTGGTAAGACTTGAGGAACTCACATCTTACAAAAAGACTAACAAAAGACTGATAAGCAAGTCTTGGCGCTGGTTTATTATAATTTACTGGTGATACGATAGGCCTCAATGTCCAGGACATAGACTGAGCCATGAAACCAGAAAGGCAGAGAAGGAATTGTTGGGACAAAAGGAAACCTACCTGAGACTTTTGGGGAAGAAGCTAGTTACACTGACTGAAATTGTTAACCTCTGGCTGTCAAGAAAAGTTGCCCTATTTTATTATTTAAGAGATTTATAAGTAATCCTAGTTCCACATTCTGAATAGATAATTATAACATTCTAAGCTTGTATTTCCCCCACACTTTTATGAGTATAGTAGCCTCTTTATGTTTCTATCTTTTCATATTGGTCCATCCTAGAAATAAACAATATATCTCCACAAACAGTATTTGTCAGGCCATTCTGCTCAGAAGCTTTTGTTGGCTCCCCAGTGCCTAAAAGATAAACTCTGAATTCATGAACTTGACATTTGAAGCTTTCTTCAATAGGGCCTTTG
Organism: Tursiops truncatus; assembly: GCF_011762595.2. NCBI lineage: Eukaryota > Metazoa > Chordata > Mammalia > Artiodactyla > Delphinidae > Tursiops > Tursiops truncatus. The sequence goes on from NC_047043.1 coordinate 21,669,109, forward strand.
TCTTTATAATTTCCTTATACAAACTTACTGACATTTGCTTTCCCAATTCTGTGTTCCTACCATTAACCAGTTGTTCAAGCTGTTCCTTGCTTGTAATTTCCTATTTCTTTCTCCCACATCCTAGTCAAATCCTATCCATTCATCAGAAGGTAGTTTTTTAATTAAGCTTCTGACCATTGTAACCTACTGTGCTCTTTTCCATCTCCAACTTTATGAAGCACTTCTGTCATTTTTCTGTTTTGATGGTTATTTTCTTTATGACTAATAAATAATTTAATTGCATGTGACAAGTTACCATTCAATATTGCCTTATATTTATATTGTCTTATATTTAATATTTGTAATTTAAATTATCTTATTTTTAAAATAAAAATTTAAGCTGCTTTTAGGTAGAGATTATGCAACAGTTGTATTCCACAAAACAGGTATTTTAGTGCTTTTAAGTGTATAATGAAGAATAACTATTTCTATGATGTGATATTTTGTCTTCCTAGACAGTAATAACAATTTTTTTATCCCTCAGGAGAGCTCTTTAAACTAAAAAAGGCCTTTCACAGAGCAGAAGTGGGATTCTGATCATACATTTTATCTCAGGATGACAACAGAATCAAAGAAAGCTGCAGCTCAGAACCTTCAAGAGGATGAAGAACTTGTGATAGTGAAGATTGAAGAGGAAGATTTTGTCTGGAAGCAGGACACTTGCTTACAGAGAAGTGATACCTTCAGGCAGGAGCTCTGCCGGCAGCTGTTCAGGCAGTTCTGCTACCAGGATTCCCCAGGACCCCGCGAGGCACTGAACCGGCTGCGAGAGCTCTGCTGTCAGTGGCTGAAGCCAGAAACCCACACCAAGGAGCAGATCCTGGAGCTACTGGTGCTAGAGCAGTTCCTGACCATCCTGCCAGGGGATCTACAGGCTTGGGTGCATGAACGTTACCCAGAGACTGGAGAGGAGGCAGTGACCATACTGGAAGATTTAGAGAGAGGCACTGATGAAGCAGTACTCCAGGTACAAAGGGGATGGGAGATCTAAGACCTCCAGGATGGGTGGAGTCCCACAAAGGGAGAAAAGGGCCTGAGATTGATATCTAGTGAGCTTTGTAGGAACTCGTAGTTCAGTATGCAGTTATGTCTCCTTCCATCTCTGTTTGGTACCATACTACCTTTTATAATTGAGTCAGACTTAATTCTTCCTTCCCCAGTTTTATATTATTGAGTTGACCAAAAAGTTTGTTCAATCCGAACGAACTTTTTGGCCAACCCAATACTACAGGAGGTTCTCTTTGGTTTTGGAAGATGTTTAATACCAACAGGGATTCTCTCGTAAGCTCAAATGTACTTTGTTTTTCTCAGATTCCAGTCTGTGGACATGGACAAGAACTATTCAGGAGAAAAGTGGCACCCCCTGGACCACCACTTAGTGTCCAGTTCCAGCCAGTGAACACCAAGGTCCTTCATGGTGCTTCAGAACCCCAACTCCTACTGGACCGTGGTAAGGGACAATACTCTCTGTGGTGCACGTCCCTGAAGAACTGGGACAGTGAACCTCCCTTCTCATGTTAGTCTTCATAACTGTAGATGGTCCCTTCCTTTATTACTTCATGAGAAATTGAGAAGTTTTTTCTTGTGTGTCATTGGCCAACCAGAAAAAGAGAGAGAAAACTTTGTTTCTTATCCAAAATGTCTCCTTTTTTTCATTTGTTCTTTATCCATAATATTTCCAAAACATGAGATGTTTTCATGTTATGAGCAAGTTAAAGGAAAGAAAATGAATGAGTTGAGATGTCAGGGAATGAGAAAAGAAGCAAAAGGGAAAGAAACACATTCACAGAAACAAAACATGTTCATAGAGAAGCACGTACAATGATAGAGAAAAAGAGAGGCAAATATGTGATGATATACTCAGAAATAGAATATAATTCACAGATACATAGAACAAGATCCATATTGTTGCCTTTGTTTATTTTACTTTTGGTTTTACAAAGCTCTTTTATGTTTTTATAGAAAGTTGGCCATACTTGCACTGACTACCTCCACAGAATCCTCATTGCTATTCAAAAACTCATTGTTTAAAAAGTTCATGGACTTAATATCACTTTAGGTGTATAGGGTCCCAAAAATAAACCCAAGAGTAAATTACAGTAATTTTTTTTAAATTACCCAAATTCTGCTTTCAAGTTTGCTCTGGAAACATTTCCGTTCACCCCACCTAAAATTGTAAATTTTCCCACCCTAAGACCAGCACTGCCTAACCCCCTTTACTGCCTAGCTTATTCTACACAAAGGACACCCTATAACAAAGAGGGGCTGCTTGATTCCAGCATAATATAGAGTCATGAGCACAGTATATGGTTGATGAGCTAGAAGGTAGGAATTTTGAGGACTAGATCATAGTCCTGGAAACCAGTCTGAAGAGCTCAGGTGTGTCGTAGAAGAGATTAAGGGTTTCTGAGTAGGGTGTAAGAGGATGACAGGGTTTGTTGTTGTTGTTGTTTTATTTTTGGCTGCATTGGGTCTTTGTTGCTGTGCGCGGGCTTTCTCTAGTTGCAGCGAGCTGGGGCTACTCTTCGTTGCGGTGCATGGGCTTCTCATTGCGGTGGCTTCTCTTGTTGCGGAGCATGGACTCTAGGTGCGTGGGCTTCAGTAGCTGTGGCACATGGGCTCAGTAGTTGTGGCTCACGGGCTCTAGAGCACAGGCTCAGTAGTTGTGGTGCACAGGCTTCAGTAGCTGTGGCACATGGGCTCAGTAGTTGTGGCTCGCGGGCTCTAGAGCACAGGCTCAGTAGTTGTGGTGCACGGACAGTTGCTCCGCAGCATGTGGGATCTTCCCAGACCAGGGCTGGAACCCATGTCCCCTGCATTGGCAGGCAGATTTTTAACCACTGCACCACTAGGGAAGTCCCAGGATGACTGGGTTTAATGACAATTAGTCTGGTAAGGGTATTTAGGATGACTGGGAAGAAGAATAGCTCAGAGTCAGAACAGCAAGGAGGCTGTTACAGTTATCTAAACAGGAAGCGGTGAGGTTCTATAGTAACAGAAATGTAAAGAAAGGGAAGTATATAGGGGACATTTAGCAGAAGTGACAGAATTTGATTATCCATGAATGATGAAGAAGAAATGGAAGGGTGGATTGGATGGATAGATGGATGGAGGTTTCTCCCACCACATATATACCTCAGAGTCATTATAACTTTACTTTTCTCAATGCATCTATGTCCTCATCTGCTCTCTTTGAGATTGTGCCTCCCTTTCATCCTCTAAGCCTAACACTAGAAATATCATAGACCCAAAGTTCCTCAAGAGCCCTCTCAGTCACATTGCGTAGTTCTTTCTCCTTACTTTGTTCCCCACCCCCATTCTTGCTGGTGGTGATCCTCTTCCTAATCTTTTCTGTTGTATCTGCTCATCCTCGGATGTCTGTTTCCTCTCTCTGCCAACCACTGCATAAATAACTTGCTTTTACCAATTTTTCTTTCTTTTATATCCTCATCCATCAGTCCTCTAATTCCAAAGGCCACACATTTTTAGAGTGGCCAAATGAAGTACTAATAGGTAACCATCTTGCGTGTACCTCAAAGTTTTATTTTCTATCAGCTCAGCAAACAGGTATTTACCCCTTTATTTTTTCATCATTATTTTAGATAATGAGAGTGAAAACAGTGGATCCGTGCCAAAGCTGGAAATTTATGAGAGAATGGAATCGCAGAGAATTATATCAGGAAGAATTTCAGGATTTGTGTCAGAAGGATCTGCTGAGCCTCAAGACATCTGTAAGTCTAAAGGCAGGTTAAAGAGACAACAGGAAAAAGAATCAGGGGAGTCTCAAAAACCATCATCAGCTCAGGATGGAGGTTTTAGTAAAATCCTCACCCACAAAAATACACTTACAGGTGAAATAATAAGCCATGATTGTTGTGAGAGAAGCTTAAATCTGAACTCAAATGAATTTTCACACCAGAAATCTTGTAAACACAGTACCTATGACCAAAGTTTCAAATGGAATTCAGATTTTATTAAGCATCAAAGAATTTATGCTGGAGAAAAAATCCACCACTATGGAAAATCTCTCAAGAGCCCAAACCTTATTAAACATGCAGCAATTTTCAGTGGAGAGAAAACCCATCAGTGTAATGAATGTGGGAAAGCTTTCAGACACAGCTCAAAACTTATTAGGCATCAGAGAATCCACACTGGAGAGAGACCTTATGAATGTAATGAGTGTGGGAAAGGCTTTGGGGGGAGCTCAGATCTTATTAGACACCAGAGGATTCACACTGGGGAAAGACCCTTTGAATGCAAAGAATGTGGGAGAGCATTCAGCCTGAACTCACATCTTATCCTGCATCAGAGAATTCACACCAGAGAGAAACCCTATGAATGTAGTGAATGTGGGAAAACCTTCAGAGTGAGCTCACACCTTATTCGACACCTGAGAATCCACACTGGAGAGAAACCCTATGAATGCAGTGAGTGTGGGAGAGCCTTCAGTCAGAGCTCACACCTTAGTCAACATCAGAGAATTCACAAGAGGGAAAACCTATTAATGTAAAGAACTTAAATTCATAAGGAAATAGAAAAACGTGAAAAACATTGAATAAAAGATAAATACTGGGTGAGATGAATGACTGTAAGACCAATGTCTCTTTATTCTCTCTCTCATTCTCAGTTTTCTGTTCTGCATATGATCTTCACCTCTGTGTGTCTGCTTTCTGTGAGACAGTGGATGTACCTCTTCCGTTGACTGCTAAAATCAAACCAAAATAGCAGAATTTGGGGGAGGCTAATAAATGGGTTAGTCTATGGCAATGAAAATAAAAAAGAGAACGCTCTTGGGAAATAACCATGATTACAGTGTGGGGGGAAGAAGATTCAGGTAAAGAGACTGATCATCAACTCTAGTTAATGATTCTCCACAAGAGGAGGTAGGCTAAGCCCAGGAGTGGAATAGCTTGAGCAACGTACTGCAGAACAGTTCTTTTGGAAGATTCCTTTAAAGAATGAAGACACAGCACAACTAAATTAGATAGTCATGTCAAACAAGAGGACATATGCAGTGGTGGCATTCCAATATGTAAGCCAAAATCTGTGTTCAGAGGTCATGCCAGGAAGTGAACAACTGGAAGAGCATTTAAAGCAAGAGACCATAATCCAGAGATTCAAATAAGACAGGAGGGGAATAGAAGCAAATTAGGCAAGAGCTAGGGTTAGAGGTAAGGAAAGGTGTTCAAATTGAACTAAACCTTAGAATTTGGAGGAGATACACAGTAGTATAACTGGGATTTTACTGCCACGTACGCCGTGGGGTTTTTGGCACCTTCCTGGGTAGGTGGATAGAGAGTGTAGTTCTGGGGAGCTCTCTTGACAGAAATAGGGTTCTCTGGCTACTGACAATTGTGGAAGAGGGCTGAAGGAATTAGTACTAAAAATATAGGTCCCGAAACTTTATTTCATCGCTGCTGGCTGCTATTCTCTCCAAAAAAGACCTAGAGGAGAGTGTAGAAAGGGTAGGTATCTGAGAGAAGAGTGGAGAGGAATCTGCAACAAGTTGGAACTCTACCAATGATTTCAGGATATAAAGGTGAATCCTGCTCTACTTGTTTTACCTTTTAGATGAGGCTCATTTGAACTAATATGAGAAATAAAAACATATTTAAGGTCTAAATATTCTATAGTATATAATGCTTTTATATGAAAACTCTGGCTAGAAACAGAACTCCCATATGAGAAGTATAATCTAATGAACAAAATTTTCCACTAAGAGGCTTTATAAAAAAAAGTCTTAGCATTTATTTTTCAATGACCTTGAACTAGAAATGTCCTGATAGGATCTAAATAACCCAATATTTGTTTTAAGGTAATGTTGAACCTATAGTTTCTATTTACAGGCACTGTGCTGATAAAACCTGTCTCATGATTGTACAAATGCTGTTATTTTTACCATTTTATTTTATTTTATTTCCCATTTTATAGTTGAGAAAACTGAGCTGTAAAGTATCTGGCACAAGAACACATAGTAAATGGTGGAAGCGGGATATAAACACACATACTATTCCAGTGCCCTAGTTCTTAACCTTAACCTTCACTATGTCACTGACAGTATGACAACGGGATATAAAATTAGAAAAGATAGTACTGGGGAATTCCCTGGTTGCCCAATGGTTAGGACTTGGTGCTTTCACTGCAGGGGGGCCGGGATTCAATCCCTGGTCCGGGAAACAAGATCCCACAAGGCGCTCGGCACAGCAACACAATTTTAAAGTTAGGGGGAAGGGGTTTGTATATCACCCTTTTAGAACACTAATTCACCATACATTTTAAAATCAAGGCGGCAGCAGGGACCTGGTAGGCTAGGCAGCGACTTTGCCCTGAAGGCCCCGAGAGACTACCACGAAGACTACCGCCCGCCTGGTTAGCGGGCATTTGGGCTTGTGTGGCCCGGGGGCTGTTGCCCAGGGTTTCAGGGCTTCTGTTGAGTTTCAGGAACAGGATTCCAGAGGTGAAGGCGGCAGCTACAGGAAGGGGCTGCGACTTCAGATTGCCCCCCCTCACACCACGCCACACACATGCACACTCACACACCTGTTTATGTTGCTAGTGAACATCTGCACACCATTTGATCATTTACTGATCATGATCAGAAGTCTTATCTGTAGATTTATTTGTAGTAGAAAACACCAGCATGCTTGGTTTGGTATTTCTGATTTCATCCCTTTGTGGCCAAGCTTCACATTGTTTCCAAATTATAAATTGTATTGTTTGTCTTGCCAAGTTTGTGCTTTCTGTCACATGTGACAAAATTCACCAGAATTGTCAGTTTTCCTTTTGAATTAATATTTTATTGGTTCATTCAATGAGTTTCAAGATGACTAGTCTTCTTTTAACCTCAGTTAAAGATTTCAGTAACCCTTGGCATTTCTCTACGTTAGTAATGATTTATTTTGCCTTAGGAATGACCCCAACACATCAGCCCCAGGGACAATCCCCTTGAAGCAGAGACTGCCATATACCCCCAACCCTTGGAGTAAGAGTTTACTCAAACTGTCATAGGCCATACTGGCTGCAGCTTTGGCTATTAAATACCAAAAGGAACAGAATAGTCTCCTGACAGTAAAAGAGGAGGACAACACTACTGTGGGAGCAAGGCTGCAAACCTTCAGTCTCTACTCACCCTGACTAGATATATTAGTCTCCGTGTTTCTACTTCCTCTTGAGGATGGAATAAGACTGTGCACATTCTTTGTCTATTGTACGCCCTGAGAACTGTTCCCTAAGATGTCTTTCTAAGGTATTAACTCTTGTTCAGTCATTGAGTCTTTCACACCCCAACCATATCTTGTTTCCAGGCTGTAGCCAGTGCCTGTGGAATGGGAGTGCATTCCGAATTTCATCATCAAGCGACACAGAAGCCACCAACTATTCCTTTCCAGACTATGAAAAAGACAGCTTAAATGGGAATATCCAGAATTCCAGGCCATTCACGAGCAAGGTGAACATCAGAATCCATCTTGAGAAGAAGGGAGTGGTTGAAAGCTCTGACAGTTATCCAGGTTGAACAGCATCAGGAACACTTAGACATAGGAAACACCATGCTGAATCAGACTGAATATCCATCCTCTCAGGTACTGCATTCCAGCTTGGGTTGCATCAACAAAGGACATGATGCAGAATAACACAGTGCTGTCCTCCCTGTTATCAGCATCAGCAGGAAGCTATGCAACTGCTTTCCTAAATTCATTTAAAACCTATTCCTGGGGCTTCCCTGGTGGCACAGTCGTTGAGAGTCCACCTGCCGATGCAGGGGACACGGGTTTATGCCCCGGTCCGGGAGGATCCCACATGCCACGGAGGGGCTGGGCCCGTGAGCCATGGCCGCTGAGCCTGCGCGTCTGGAGGCTGTGCTCCGCAGTGGGAGAGGCCACAACAGTAAGAGGCCCGCGTACCGCAAAAAAGAAAAAAAAACTATTCCTGACTGATCTCATAAAATAAAAATTATCTTTATTTAAACCTATTTGTATTTTCATCATGTGTAATTTCATAGTCTAACCTCTACTGTACATTTAGTGCTTGCTCTGTAAAGTAAACGTACTCTTTTGTCTTAAAATTACCTTTTCTGACTCCCCTGTATCACCTAAAGCCATTTTGTACCCTCTTTCCTATTCCCTTATAATAGAAGCCACATCATCTACCTGATCTTTCAGACTCACCTAAGCCTTGTTTGTTTGAGTTTTTTCCTTTAGTCCCTGTAGTCTTAAAGGGTAAGAAATGATTCTAAAATATCTCCTAGATCTGTCCTCTTCAGTATTACCTCCTCAACTGAAGAAGGGCCCTTCTTCAATTTACCAGTTACCTGGAAGTCCTGCCATTTACAACAATATGGATGGACCTTGAGGGCATTATGCTAAGCGAGATATATCAGACAGAGAAAGAAAAACACTGCATGACATCATTTATAGTTGGAATCTAAAAAAACTGAACTCATAGAAACAGAGTAGAATGGTTGTTACCAGGGGCTGCAGGTGGGGGAACTGGGGAGATGTTTGTCAGAGGATACAAACTTGTAGTTAGAAGGTTAATAAGTTCTAGGGATCTAATGCACAGCATTGTGATTATAGTTAGCAATACTGTATTATATACCTGAAAGTTGCTAAGAGGCTAGATCTTAAATGTGCTCATCACAAAAAAAGATGAGATAATTATGTGAAGTGATGGAGGTATTAGCTAACACTAAGGTAGTAATCACATTGCAATATATGTGTATCAAATCCAAATGTATGCCTTAAACTCACACAATGTTGTCAATTATATCTGAATTTTTAAAAAGACAAACACAAAAGTATTTTTAAATGTCAGTATCTTGAAATGGATTCACTCTGACATGAAACCATGTTTTCCCAAATCCCACTATTCATATGTCATGATTATTAGCTTTTAGATTAATAATAAATAAATGAAATTTTATTTTATTTATTTATTTTTTGGCTGCACCATGCAGCTTGTGGGATCTTAGTTCCGCTACCAGGGATCAAACCCAGGCCCACTGCAGTGAAAACGCTGAGTCCTAACCACTGGACTGCCAGAGAATTCCCATAAATGAAATTTTAAATTCATGCTATACCAAAAAATTGGATTTAAAAATGACTCTTCCTTTATTCTTTTCATTTTAAACCAAAATTTCTCAGTCTCAAACGTAACTTCTTCTTATAGACCCAAGTTTTGTTTTGTTTCCTGAAGGCACTGCTCTCCATATTTTTTAAAGAACGAATATTTGGTTGGAAAGACAGCAACCTTTATGTCTTCTGAATGTGAAATTTTTATAAAGGCATAATAACAAATGCTCTGCAATATATACCTTAGGAAAAAATTTTGGTTTATATTCTGGAAACACAATTGTAACCTGTTTCTTAAGTGGTATTTGTAAGGGTTTTTTTTTTTTTAATATTTATTTATTTATTTGGATGTGCCGGGTCTTAGTTGCGGCCCGCAGGATCTTCATTGTCACATGCAGGATCTTTAGTTGTGGCATGTGAGATCTGGTTCCCTGACCAGGGATGGAACCCGGGCCCCCTGCACTGGGAGCACAGAGTCTTAACCACGGGACCACCAGGGAGGTCCCTGTAAGGTTTTAATATATATTTTATTTTTGTTTATTTCTTTAATATGTCATACTTTTTCTGTTCGTCCATTTTGCTTTGGCAGAGCCAATACTCACCTGTACTACAACATTCTTAGACCAGCACAGGAATGCATGTATTCAAGATACCTTCCACATGATACCTTGTTTTAACCTCATAATATCCTTACTCACCACAGTTAGAAGGTTTTTTTTTCTCCAGTATGGTTTCTCCTGTGCTTGATAAGATTTGAATTCCAGCTGAAAATTTTCCCACATTTATCACCTGTTTGTTTGAAGGCTTCTCCACAGTTGCATCCCTTGTAAGGTTCCCCACTGAGTCTGCTAGATGGGTAGTGCTAGCTTCAAATATGTGTGACTTACGCAGTCACACAGTGCCTTCGCACTCAGAAGTGTCCTGCTTTTAGAAGGTCAAGAGCTTGGTTTAATGCCCTATTGTCACAGTCCTGAAATTCTTAACTTTATCGTTCAAACTGTGTTTTGTAAGTGAAGTAAAACAGGACAATAGAGCATATGGCTGAGCAGAGGATATGCTCCCGTTCACGTGTAGCATTTGTAATCCTCATGAGCACAAAATTCCAGTGGACCCACAATTCATGAAGAGTTCAGCAAGATGCAAAGTGAGTATGAAGTGGAGCAGAATAGGCTACCCAAAAATGTGCCACTTTGGAATGTGGATTATTTTGAGTTGAAAACTACCAAGACCCAGCAGACTCAGGAAAACTTTTACCTCTCCCTTAACTACCGGAAATAATTTAGACTGGGGGCCTGTGCTGGAAAACGAGCTATTAACAGAGATAATTTTTTTCATTTAAAAGACGTATCTGCATGGCAGGGCAAACATCTAATTACCAAACATCTGCTCTTCTTATCATCCTGTTAATTACCCTCCTCCCCTTTGAAGCCCCAGACCCCTATCCCATTCATTAGCTCAGGATGGCATGTAAGCCTCTCTTATCTTCAGGGCTCCTAGACATAAAAAATTAAATTTGTTTTTCTTCTGATAATCTGTTTTATGTCAATTTAATTATAAGACCAACCAAAGAACCTAGAAAGGTAGAAGGAAAATTTTTCTTCCCCAACACCTGCTTCCCACTCCACTTACCAACTTAAAAAGCCTACAGAGTAGAAGTGTCCTTTACAAGCTACAGACCATCAGTTGTTAAATTTTTCCAGAAGACTCTATTCTCTACCTGGGGTTCTAATTTTCCTAAAGAAAACTTTTATAGTGTCCGAGCCCTGCAGCAGTCTCATATTTTAATGTCAATACACACGATAAGCCTGGAAATTGTCATTTTACCTTGAGCAGTGGTGGTCTCTCTCACTGTGGCCACGCTGTAGGGATCCCAGGACAGGTCTTGGTCACACATGCATGGGGTGCATCCTGTCCCTGGGCTGTGCAAACCTGGGCAGGTCACTTAAGCTTTTTGCGTGTTTCCGGGTTGTAAGTAGAACACACAGCACCGCACCCATCACAGCGTGCCTTAAGCCTCCTCCTTTCCTTTCCTCTCTTTGCGGCGCATTTATGATCCAGACGGAGTGACTGTACTGATGGGAACACTGCGGACACATTCTGGTTGCGCGATGTGCCTGCCTGGTAAATACATTCAGGTTGACGGGGGTCGGGATGGAGTGGGGGATGCTGTCCAGGGAGGCAGGTTGGCAGGGAGGGGAAGAGGACTCGGGGTCGGTGAACTGGAATTAGAGAAGTGATGCTCGGAGGGGAAGCGCGCCTAGGAAAGTCCCCGCCCGCTGCCCCGCGCGGGGTAGGGCGGAGGGACTCAACGACGCGGAGCTGGCGCTCGGACCCTCTTTTCAAGATGAGGCGAGTTACAAATCAAAACCCCACAGGCCTAGGCGTCCTGATGTGCAGACCTCGCTGCAGGCACGGGGCGCTCGGCCAAGCCAAACGGCTCGGACCTTCCCGAAGCCGGCGGAAGCGCAGGCGCAGGGCTGGGCCGGGTTCGCGGACGCACTTCCGTCGCCTGTAGGTCTGGGGCTCCGAGAGGCTGGGTAGGTCTGGGTGGCCGCCTTCCCCGGGCGCTGGTAAGACTGGCGGGAAGACGGCCCCCCGTCGGGGCCCGGGACCCCGAGGTCGGCTGGGCGCGGGTGGGAGGAGCCACCTCCTTGGTTAGTCGGCGCTGGAAGTGCCCTCGGAGACCCCGCAGCCGCCGGCGTTTCTAAGACTCGCACTCCTGGGTTACTGGCGCTAACACGAGTAGTTCTATTCTGACCACCCGTTTGTCCAACGTGGCCGCCTACTCCCGGAAGCCTTTTGTGGTCTGCCAGGTCCTTGTGGCTTGAAGGACACAGACAGCCGACACCTCCTGAGCCTTGGGCTAGTGGTTGGTCACAATGATGTGCCAGTGCGGTAAATGAGAACGGGGTTTGTAGTCTAGACGGTTAACTCACTATATTGTCTTACTCTTTCGAAGATCCAAACCAGTGGAAGACATGTATAAGCGGCTCCATGTCCTTTATCTTGAATGATTCCTAAAACAATCTTTCTCCAAGCCCAGTCTAGAATCCCCTAAATTAACCTTTAGGGCCGGGAAGGTGAAGGTGTTTTGGAAAGTTGCCCATTGAGTAACAGATGCCAGGCACAGAGAAGGCACTAGAGGGCCTCCTTGCATCGTCCTATATTCTGTCCCCGGAAACCTAGAAGTGTACCTGAGCTCGAGGCGTGATCCCTGGAGCCAGCACCTGGATGACCAATTCACAGTGGTAACTGCATCCCTCTAACTGAGGTCTTACTAAGTGCCAGGCACTGAATTTAATTGAGTCTCAAAATAACACTATGTAATAAGGTCTGCCGTTTAGTTAATCGCACTGTAACATTATTTTCCTGGTTTTGTAATTGTGCTGTGGTTATATAAGATGTTAACTAGGGGAAGCTGGGTGAAGGTTATAGGGATTGTTCTGTACCTTTTTTCAGGCAATTTTCTATAAGTTTAAAATTATTTCAAAATAAGACGTTTAAAAACCTCTACGATATTTTTAGAGAGGGGAAAACAGAAGTTTAGAGATGTTAAGCCACCACACATAAGAAAAGAGGATTCAAGCCCAGGTCTTTTGGAATTCACAGCCCGTGCCCTTAACCACTGCCTGCCATGCTAATTAGTTGGTAATCCACATTTCTGCAAACCCATAGGCCCTGCTTAAGTCTGTTGCTACATGGAAAACTGAAACCACCTACCCCCACACAGCCTACTACCTACACTAACATAATTTGACTGTTCAACTGTCTTCCCTAAATGTAACTCCACTATTCCACTTCTTTAGCAACATACCTTTACCATTCCAGGAAATTCTTGCCCTAGAAAGTAAAAGTTGCCGATAATTATATTTGTTTCAAGAACTTGCCCCTCAATCCATTTATGTGAACATCAAACTGTTCAACTTTCAATGGATAGGATCTAGACATTTTGTAACCGTCAACTCAAATTCTGCACCTTGCTGTGCCCATCAATCCTAAACTATTGTATCATGATCCTTGCCCAATCCTTATCCTGCTTTGAAAGATCTGCCTTAAGCCCCCAAAACCTCATAAATATCCTGACTTTGCCTTCTTCCCTGGGAGACACTACTAAGACTCTGTCAAGTAGTACTCTCTAAGAATAAACTTGGGCTGGCCTTATCAACTGATTGTTTTGGTGTTATTTGGAGGAAGCAAGCATCCAACAATATTCCCAGTATTGTCAAAAATGCAGTCTCCTGACAAACTTCCCTTCTCCTACTTGGAAAAAGGTTTGAATTGCCTTAAACTTATTTTTTTAAATTTTCTTTATTGAATTCTCTTTAATTTGGGATTGAGCCTCCTTTTTCTTCTAAAACAGAAAGATTAGACTTAGTGTGTGAGCTCAAATATTGAAGCAGCCTGCATATACATATCTTTTTAACTATGGTTTCTGTAACCTTAGGAGTGTGCCCTAAAGGATAACACGTATCAGCAATCCTCCTCTTGGCCCATTGGAGTGGCAATAGCTGCTGTTTTCCTTCCAGCCCAAAAGGGCTCTTCGAAGTAACTAATAAAAAAGGGCCTGCTCGGCTTCCCTGGTGGCGCAGTGGTTGAGGATCCGCCTGCCGATGCGGGAGACACGGGTTTGTGCCCCCGTCCGGGAGGATCCCACATGCCGCGGAGCAGCTGGGCCCGTGGGCCATGGCCGCTGAGCCTGCGCGTCCGGAGCCTGTGCTCCGCAACGGGAGAGGCCACAACAGTGAGAGGCCCGTGTACCGCAAGAAAAAAAAAAGAAAAGGCTTGCTGTGAGTCAGAGATCTGGCACAAAAGGGAGCAGCCAAAACAACCAGGAGTTATTCTGCCAGCTCTTCCAACATTTCTGCTACAAGGAGACTCCTGGGTCCCATGAGGCCTTGAGCCAGCTCTGGGTGTTCTGCTGTGAGTGGTTAAGGCCTGAGATGCACACCAAGGAGCAGATGTTGGACTTGCTGGTGCTGGAGCAGTTCCTGACCATCCTGCCTGAGGAGCTCCAGGACTGGGTACAGGAGCCTCAACCAGAGAGTGGGGAGGAGGCAGTAGCTATGCTGGAAGATCTGGAGAGGGAGCTGGATGAATCAGGCCAACAGGTAGGAAAGGGCCCTATGCTCAGCAGAGAGATAGTTGGGAGTGAGCTTCCAGGCTGGTCCTTTGTGGGGTCTCTGGGTATCATTTACTCTGTTGGCCCTTCAGATGCCTAAATGAGCTTGCTTGTCCTCAGGTTTCAACCCAGGCCTGTGCACAGGAAGTTCTTTCTGAGACATCAGTACCTCTGGACCCAGCTAAGAAAGCAACATATCTCCAGCCTCAACCCATGGAGATCCAGCTTAAGGGTGAATCTCAGGACGCTCTACAGCAACAGGATTGTGGTTAGTATTGACACTTAGGTCATATGGCTCGCCTGGAGACCTTAGAATCATTCATCATTCAGCAGATGTATATTGAGTACTTATTGTATGCCAGGCACTGTGAAAGGCACTAGGTGTAGTAAGCAAAGTGGACATGATCTTTGTTTTCATGGAGCTTATAATAATCTGATGACAGAGGCATTAAACAAACAACTAAACAAATAAATGTGCCATGATAGATTGTACATGGGGGGAGAGGGATGACAGAGAAGGTGTCTTTGAGGAAATAACATGGTAACTGAATCCTAAAAGTAGAGTAGGAATTAACCAAGTGAATAATAGAGGGGAAAGCATTCCATGCCAAAAGAGCATGTGCAAAAACAAGTGTGAAAGAAATTGGTGGGTTTGAAAGATGGCCAGTGTGACTGGAACGTGGAGAGACAGGCAGAGTAGCAGAGAGAAGATGGTCAGGAACCAGAAAATGGGGGCTTTGTGGGTCCTGTTAAGAAGTCAGTAAATCTTTACCTTTCACTGTGTGTAAGCCTAGCTCTGGGTTCTCTGAGGATCCCTGCCCTAAAGGGGTTGAGTATCCATAAAACGATAGCTGTTGATTTGAGACAGTGAATGATTATGTGCCAAATTGGAGATCAGGTTCTTAGGAGAAGAAATCTACTTCTTCAGGCCCTGGTGGTAGCAGAATGGCTGGGATTTGAACTGGGTCATAAAAAAAACGGGTAGCATTTCATTGGGCAGAGAACATCAGGAAGGCTGTTGCTCATACTTCCTCCTCTTCTAGCTCTCTCTGTCCTGCTACCCTGTTCTTCAGTTCTTCAGTGGAGATTTCTAGTTATTTAGCCCATTTTTTTCCTCCCAGTGCTTCTTTCCTTCCCTGTCCTATCAGGCCCATGACATATTTGGGTTTTGCTAATATGCTCAACATTCTCCCAGCCACCCTCACTGCACTGCCACACACATCACCACCCTGTTGGATTCATAAAACACCACCTGTGACCATACCTTCTCCACTTGCCTGCCAAACCGACTCAGAGCTATTCTTCGAGACTCACCTCAGCTGTCGCCTCCTTCAGGAAGCCTTTCTTGATACTTTCCTACATGTTTGAGTTATGTGATACCTCTTGTGCATACCTGTCACAGCAGTTAGCATATTGTATTTCCACTTCACTTGTCTGAAGCTCCTTCCATTGATTACAGTTGGTCATTCTTAGGAACCAGTTTCTTTTTTAAATGTGAAATGGACATTTTCTTTAATACTAAGATGTTAGTTAAGTTTTCTGACATGTTTTATCAATTTCTGAGGCACGATTCTTACATGTCAGCACCTTTCCTCTGGATTCACTCTTGTTGAAGTTCATCCTTTAATAATCATTTTATTGAGTCATTTGTTGAGACGTGGATGGATCTAGAGACTGTCATACAGAGTGAAGTAAGTCAGAAAGAGAAAAACAAATATTGTATATTAACGCATGTATGTGGAACTTAGAAAAATGGTACAGATGAACCGGTTTGCAGGGCAAAAATAGAGACGCAGATGTAGAGAACAAATGTATGGATACCAAAGGGGGAAAGCCGTGGTGGGGGTGTGTGTGTGTGATGAATTGGGAGATTGGGATTGACATGTATACACTGATGTGTATAAAATGGATGACTAATAAGAACCTGCTGTATAAAAAATAAAATAAAATAAAATTCAAAAATTAAAATAATAATAATTTTAGCAAGATTCTTTGGGTAGTAGACTTAGCCTTTGCATGTCGGAAAATACCCTTATTTTGCCCTCCTTCCTTTTTAATCATGGTTTAGCTAGTGTAAAATTCTAATTGACAATTTTTTTTCCTCAGCATTTTGAAGATACTACTTCACTGTCTTCTAGCTTCTATTTGCTATTAAAAGGTTACTATCAGTCTTACTGCCTTTTAAATTTTTTTAGGGATTCCATCTTTATCCATTAGTGGCTTTTAGATTTACTCTTAACCTTTATGATCTGAATTTTCATTAAAAAGTGTGTCCTGATAGGGTTTTATTTTTGTTTGTCTTGCTTCATCTGAAAATGCTCTTTTGCTCTAAGATCTCATGTTTTTCTTCAATTCTCGGAAAATTCTCAGCTACTAATTCTTTAAATTGTGCTGCTTTTAAAATTCCTTATATTATTTTCTTCTGGAACTCCCAGAATACACTGATTAGAACCTACTTATCAATCTATTCATTTAGCCACTTTTTCACATATTTTATGTCTTTGTCTCTCTGTGGTACATCCTAGTGGATTCCTCTTCTGTTATCTTTGAGTTTATTCTGTCTCTAGTTTATCCACTTCTAAAATTTCTATTTAGTTTTTATACCACATATCTTTGTTTCATTTTTGCTTATTTTATTTCATAATTCCATGCTTATTTGCCATGGATGGTATGTCATCATTTAGCTCTTTTAGGTATCTTTATTCTACTAATTTTTCAGGATTTTTGATGAAAATAACTTCATCTGGATTGAATTCATGTTCCAATTGACTTTGTGAACCATCTTTCTTAGTGTTCCATTCATTCTGAAATTTTCTTATCTAGGCTCACTTTGAGTTCTTTCTGATCTGTTTAACATCGTCTGCTTCCATGTTTAGCTATTCTGTTGTTACTGTTACCTGGCCCCCTGGAAGCAGGTTTTAGGGCTCCTGTTTCATGTCATACACAAATATCACCAGTGTAGTCACAGGCTTCCAGGTGGCTTGACATGGTTCTTGGTCAGAGTTGTATCTTTCTCTGTATGTGTCTGTGTGCTTGTGTATGTGTGTACCTGCGTGTCCCACCCAGCCTCTGGCATCAAGCAGTGAGCTGGTGCTACTCCTTTCAGGAAGTAATTTTAGGTCCCCATTTTCCTCTGGGACTAAGATTTCAGTCACTCTCTGGGGCCCAGCAGACCCACAGCTTCAACTGTAGCCACCGTGTGTATTTTTGTTTCCATTCTGGTCTGCAGAGATGTTTATCTTACTTTTTAGCACAGATGGGTTTTTAGATTTATTTTTATTTTTTACTCAGTGTATTTAGAGCTGAAGTGTGAACTCATGGCGCCATCCTGCCTAGAAGTATACCATTTTCCCCAACCTTTTTTAAATTTATTTATTTATTTATTTTAGGCTGTCTTGGGTCTTCGTTTCTGTGCGAGGGCTTTCTCCAGTTGCGGCGAGCGGGGGCCACTCTTCATCGCGGTACGCGGGCCTCTCACTGTCGCGGCCTCTCTTGTTGAGGAGCGCAGGCTCCAGACGCGCAGGCTTAGTAGTTGTGGCTCACGGGCCTAGTTGCTCCGCGGCATGTGGGATCTTCCCAGACCAGGGCTCGAACCCGTGTCCCCTGCATTAGCAGGCAGATTCTCAACCACTGCGCCACCAGGGAAGCCCCCAACCTTTTTTAGACAGTTAGAAATTGAGTTTCTGTGCTGTACTTTATTATATTAATCCATAAATTTTTTTCTCATGCTGATACGGATTTTAGTTCTATTATATGTGCAATGCTGCTTTGTAACCCATCTGCAGTAGCCATTTTTTATTTGCTAATGGCTCTAAAAGACTATGTTCTTGCATAAATGCATCTCTTTGTGTAATTTGCCTTTAACTTCTACACAGATATATCTAATGTAACTGTAACATAAATTAAAGTTTTAAAGCACCTAAATACTTTAAGATAACCTTATATAAACCACTAACAATGAGGGTTTTTTACCATAGTGGCAAGCTGGTTTGGTGAGGAAATTATTGCAGGTTCCTGTCCTAAAAGGAAACCCCGAGGAAAGGCTTCTCTCACTCTTGGCAACATTCTTTCTCAGCTCTGCCTTATCTCTGGGTTTCTGCCCTTCACAGAATGGGAGCTCCAGGACCCAGAAGTGGCTGTCACTTTTCTCAGGCAGACTGCCAGTGAGCTTCTTCCCTCATCCACACTCTCAGAAGTCTGGAATGTGCTGTTTGACCATGGCTCCTTCTCACCCCTCATCCCAGAGTCTCTTTAGGCAACGCATTTTGGCACAGTCAGCCCAGTGCTTCTGCTTAGAGTTAGGTCTGACTTGTACTACATCGTAGATCTTCAACTGGCTCCATAGTAGTCTTTCCCTTTTTTCTCCCATTTAATATCTTTTACAACACAAAGCAAACCACTTTTCCCTGCACTATTTCTACATGGTTATAAATTCTGCCCTTTACTCTGGGTCCTAAAAATGTGATTACTTCAGGGAGAACATGGCTTGAATGGGACAATCTCACTTTTTCTCAGAAACTGTTGATCATTGAGGAAGTGGCCACATCTCCCACCCTGGAAGAGTGGGGGGTGTCGGGACTCTGCTCAAAGGAACCTCTGTAGGAAAGAAAGGCAGAGGAATTATGGAATCATGCTTTCCTTGGATGAGGTCAGATGGGAGTCTAGGGTCTGCTAAAGAACCTTCTCTGTGCTAGTACTGGTTTCCTGGGAAATCTCGAATGACCCACAGAATGTAGCTTCAGGTTTGACAGATTTCCAGTGTTCTTTGCAAGAAGAGTAGTAATGTCTCTGGGAGCTAAAGCAATTTCTGTCTGTCCCCACATGAGAACATCCTCTTTTACCCCCTGTGTCTAGACTCTAATCTCTTTGTCCTGCCTGTTTACAAATGTGATACTTCTCTGTGGCTGATCCTAGAGGCCTTCAGAGCAACCTGCACAGAACTGTTTCATGACTCCCAACTTGGTACCTGCCACTGTCAGCTTCCTGTTTCATTTTGTTCCTCCCACAGTTTCTGTTCTTTCATCCCTCTCTACTCAACTTTTGGCCTTCCTGTTGAACCCATTCTTATCTTAGGTCTTCTTCTGTTGTTTATGATGCTTGTTCATTGGACCATTCTTAATCCTCCCTGATTTTTCTCCACTGTTTTCTTGAATCACCCCCTCCCAGTCCAGCCACTGCTAGTCCTCTCTTCTTTTGTCATCTCCCAATTTCCTCCTCAAACGTTGTAAAACCATTTTGTTGGTATATTGAAGCTGTGTACTTCTAGTATAAGTGTTTCATTTTATTTCCTGTATATTTCAGTGATATTTGAATACTGTATTTTTTATTTCGGATGATGTGATACGAATTGAGAAAGAAGAATTGGTTCAAAAGCAGGAGCTTACTGTAGATATGGAATCCCAAGAAAAGTTATCAGACCAAATCAATGGAGAGGCTCTTGAATGTGGAGAAACCCAAGAACATGAAGGATGGACAGAAAGGTATCAGAGAAACACTTCAAATGACAGAAGATATAAATGTGATGAATGTGGAAAAAGATTCTCTCAAAACTCAAGCCTCATTAGACATAAAAGAATCCACACTGGAGAGAGACCCTGTTCATGTAATGTATGTGGCAAAACTTTCATTCAGAGCTCACAACTTACTGACCATCAGAGAATACATAGCCAATTAAAATCGTATCAGTGTGATGAGTGTGGAAAAGCCTTTTATTACAGTTTACACCTTGTTCAGCATCAAAGGACCCACACTGGAGAAAAACCTTTCCAATGTGATGAGTGTGAAAGCTTTTCATTACAGCTCAGGCCTTATTCAACTCCAAAGGACCCACACAGGAGAGAAACCATTCCAGTGTAATGACTGCGGGAAAGCTTTCTCTCTGAGCTCACATCTGATACAACATCAGAGAGTCCATACTGGAGAGAAGCCATACCAGTGTAGTGAGTGTGGGAAAAGCTTCAGTCAGAGTTCAGGCCTCTTCCGTCACCAGAGAATCCACAGTGGGGAGAAACCAGATGAATGTGATGAGTGTGGAAAGACTTTCAGTCATAGTTCAGCTCTTGTTGGGCACGAGCGAATACACAGTGAAGAGAGGCCCTATGAGTGTTATGTGTGTGGGAAAGCTTTCAGCTATAGCTCACATCTTCTGGGACACCGAAGAATCCACACTGGAGAGAAGGCCTATGAATGCGATGTGTGTGGAAAAGCTTTCCGGCAGAGCTCACACTTCATTGTACATCAGCGAATCCACACTGGAGAGAAGCCCTGGCGATGTCAAGAGTGATGTAGAATTTTCCGTCTATGCTCATTCCTGTGGGACATCAGAAAAGCACAGCTAGATGTAGGGAACTCTGTGATCCTATTGCAATTTCAGCTGTCATTTGAAAATACTTATAGAGGCTGAAATAGGCAGACACCTGACAGCTTACCAAGCAAGACATTGTGATGTTCTGCCACTAAGCACATCATGTGATGTACTGGGACTTTGGAAGGGCTCATTCCATATTCTCAAACTTTTCTTCTCTGAAGCAAGTGGCTCAGGCTATCTAAATGGTCTGTTAGACAATAAACAAGATTTTAGAGATTACTACTGTTTCTTTTCCCTTTCCCTTTTTATTCTCCCGTTTTCTTTGGAGTTGGAATAATAATCTTGTCTAAAGTGTGAATTTAGAATTAACATCTGATCTGCATTTTTTCTAAAAACCATGAATTTTTGCTTAGCTTGATAAAATACATTAACCAATCAATTACCTACACTAAAACATTGTGCAATACAAAAGCCATTTTGTAATATTGGAATGAACTATGATTTGCACGGGTAGGATGTGTTAGTGGCAGTAGAGCAAGAAGATTTACCATGCAATTTCCCAGTGACCTTTCACATCTTAAACCAGAGAGGGCAAACAGGCCAATGGGCTGTAGTTGGCCTGCACATGCATTTTTCTCACAAAGTGTTTTTGTTTTTTTGGTGATATAAAATTATTGCAACTACTTAAGTTCACATAAAGTCTGACTTTCCAGATTCTCTTACAAAAATGCATGATGTGGCAACCCTGAGCACCACATTCCCATGTGGGAACAACTGACTGGAGCTGATTATCACTGTTGTCTAGTTGGACATGGTCCCCACTGCCACACAGATTCCTACTGTCTTATATCCCCCCCTTAATTCATTTTGTCTGTGTGAACCCTGCCCCTGCCCTAAGGGTTTCTCAGAGAGGCTTCAGGGCTCTAGGTCTCTCACCACTGAAACAGCTTCATTTTAATTTGTTTTAAATATTGGCGTCTAAATAAGATTTCTCTGAAGAAAGGGTTTTCTGCTAGCAACAGTTTGAAGATTTAGATTAAATAATAAATTCTAAAATGTAACTTTTGAGCACCTGAAGGTAGAGGAAAGCCACTTTAAAATTTTCTTTAGATAGAATGTATAGGTAATCTATTGAAAGTCAATTATAATAGCTTCTAACCAAATTCTTAGAGACCAGTTAATCAGGTGAGATGAAAAACATAAAAACACATGAAGACATTAAGTGAACATTAATGTTGACATTAAGTGAATGTTGACATTAATGTTGTGACAATAATGAACATTAATGTTGACATTAAGTGAACATTAATGTTGACATTAAGTCAACATTAAGTGAAAAATTGAAAAAATGCAAGGCCAAAAGCAGAGACCATTTGGGAAAGAGAACCGTTGAAATGTGAAACATTCAGTAATAGGAGCAGTTGTGGGAAAACAGTGGGATGAGGCCTTAATGGGAGAGTAGGCAGAAGTGAAAAGAAAAAGCAGCTAAGAAATGGAAAGATGGGGATAAACTCTACGAGAGGAAGAAAGCGAAGAGAAGTTAGGGAGAAAAGGGAAAGACCAGAGATGCCAGAAAAACAAACTTCAAAGAGGAAATGGAAGCAAAATTAGTGAAAACATAATAAATGAAAAAGCAACCTTTAAAGAAACATGAAGGGGAGGTTGAGGGTTTGTAGAGGCTAGAGCCCATGTTTTGATCGTTAACCTCCCAGTGACTTCAGAGTAATAATCAACCCTTTATTTCTATGCCATGTAGGCCAAATCCCTCATATGAAAGATCCTAACCCAAACCTGAGTTCACTACTCTATTTACCACTCAGGATCCTGGTCCTGCACGGGTCTCTGAGTGTTGAGACACAGGACGCCCCTCTTTACCACTCTAAGCCCCAAATTGTTGAACTCTGCTCAGCCTGAACTCTACCTTCTTAGCAAAACCAAACAAGCAGAAGGATTCTCCTGAGGAGCAATAATATATTCTTGGCCTCTCTCTGCGAGGCATGTGGCTTGCCTGTTCCACTAAAGAGGAAAAAGCATGATGTTGTGAGATAGTAATATCCATTATAAATTAAATAATGATATATGCAAAAGGAAAAGCCCTTTGCAAAGTATAACAGTAATAGCTACCGTCTGTTGAACCCGTGTCCCACACACTATACCAAGCACCTTATTATCAATATATATCTCATGTAAACTTTCCACCTCTTCTATAAGCACTATTTATTATATCTCAATGTCTATATATAATTTATTCTTATGAAAAGCTTGTAATAAAATGAAAAGTTTTTATTATATTAAAATGTTAAATAGCCTGTTAAAGTGCTTTTAGAATAAAATCACACAACTATGTAAAACAGATTAAAAATATCAAAAATTGGAAGGGAATGACAACAAAATATCAATAGTGACTGTATTTAGGTGATGAAAATGGAACTATTCTCTTCTTTTCTTTCTACTTGTCTTATATTCCAAATGGAAAATTTAGAATTTATCCTACACATGTAATAAATACTTTTAAAAAATTAAAATGCTACAGAATTTTCTGAGCCTTTCTGGAGATGATTCTTTGATAGTTTTTTCAATTATTTCCTTTAGGATTGATTTTTTTAGATTTTTCTACTTCTTGAATGAATTTCGGAACTAATGGTTTTTTCCCAGAAAACGATCAATTTCATTAAGATTTTTAAAAATTTTGGTAGCATACTTACCTCATCTGCTATTATTTGTCATTGATAACTTAATTTTCTTCTCTCACTTGGATTTACCATAGGTTTGTTGTTTTTATGGGCTCATTTACAAAGATTTCATTCTTGGATTTAGTTATTAACATGACTTTTTCTATTTTTAATTCATTTACTTTTATTTTTCTTTTCTAACCTTTTCCTTGGGAATTTCTCATTCTTTTTCTGATTTCTTCAGTTGAATTCTTAGTTCATTTATTTTCTCTCTGTTGAAATAATGAAAGCAAGTGAGTATATACATCTACCAAGTGCTGATATTTTTTTAAATTGTCCACTAGTGTTTTTTCTGGGTTTTTGTTTTGCTTTGCTTTGTTTCTTGGTAGTTTTGGAAGATATAACCAGAGGGGGAGAAGGGAGGACTCTCCTTGTCATACATAGACTGTCTGCTTATGCCTTAGTAAAGAGGTCAGAGAGGCTTTATCCAAGTAGAGGAAGGACATACCTAAGCCAAGGGCAGAGCCAGGATTTTAACAGGATCTGTGACAGTGGTTGGAAGCCTCATTTTGTCTGGTGTTCAACCACTCAAGTTACCACAGCTGGTGCTCCAAGGCGCTGGTGTGTTGATTCTCTGAAGTTGACGAGTGACTGAAGCCAGGGGTACCTGAAGAATACTCTGGGCTACACAGTATGTTCACGGCCTCTAGCAAGGTTTGTGTTTGAAAACCTGATAAGAGAATTTGATACAACAAGGCACTAAATAAGGAGGGAGAAACATGCTAATAGTACACCGTGCACTAAAGGGGGAACAGGAAATAGTTAAGCATTTTCTAGATGTTTTACTTGCTCAGTTGGCTATGAGGGACATATTATGCCAGTCAAGGGAAAGGGCTTTGGCTTTCCATCATGTAATTCTAGTGAAAGAAGAACAGGGGGTATCCTTTGTCTAAATGTTTCTCCCCAGAGAGGAGAGTTTTCTAAAGCTTACATGAAAGTCACTCATTTCTACGCTTTCTAAATGTTCCACCCATGTTTACTTGATCACTTATATTTGCCTGAAGCACAGGGAAGTTAGATCTGATTTTCATCTTAAAGGAGTTATACTCTTTTACAGGATGACTTGTCAGGCAAAGAATTTCAGAGAGA
The DNA here is from genome assembly GCF_011762595.2 of Tursiops truncatus. NCBI lineage: Eukaryota > Metazoa > Chordata > Mammalia > Artiodactyla > Delphinidae > Tursiops > Tursiops truncatus. The sequence goes on from NC_047043.1 coordinate 21,693,463, forward strand.
GAAAAGAGATATTGATGGCATTCTCCAAACAGGAAAATTGTTTGTAAGTTGTGAAGAATAAATAGGGTTTAAAAGCAATTATCTTTTTCTATTTATACCAGTATTAAGTTTTTGTAAAAATTAAACCTTAACAGAAATATATAATGTATAAAATGCAAGTTCTCTGTAAGTTTACCCCAAGTGATAATCACTGAGAACACATTTAAGATGATTATTTTACAAAAATGATCATATCATACTGTTTTGTAACTTACTTTTTTTACTCAGTATGTCTTTGGCATCTTATAGTTTTTAGTTTTAAAAATGATCAGGGTATAAGGGCTTCCCTGCTGGCACAGTGGTTAAGAATCTGCCTGCCAATGCAGAAGATGTGGGTTCGAGCCCTGGTCCAGGAAAATCCCACAGGCTGCGAGACAACTAAGCCCGTGTGCCACAACTACTGAGCCTGCGCTCTAGAGCCCATGAGCCACAACTACTGAAGTCCACATGCCTAGAGCCTGTGCTCCCAACAAGAGAATCCACCACAGTGAGAAGCCTGCACACCAAAACGAAGAGTAGCCCCGGCTCACCACAAGCAGAGAAAAGCCCACGTGCAGCAATGAAAACCCAACGCAGCCAAATAAATAAAAGAAAATTTTTTAAAAAGTGATTGGGTATATAGAAATTTAAATTCCCAAATGCTGGATATTCAAGTTTCCCCATTTAAATAAAAAATGTCTCTTTGTACACATTTTCAAACATTTGTATAAGTATTTTATATGGATAATTCAAAGAAGCTAAGTTGCTGGATCAAGGAGTACAGACATATTAATTTTAAGATGCCTTCCAAAAATATACAACTAACAGTGCCTCTATTTCCACACACTTTCTAATATTGAATATTATCGATTTTTTGTCTTTAGTAATGGAAAAGATTTTTAAAATCTCATTATTGTTTTAATGTAAATTCTTTAAGTAGTAAATTTGAATACTTTTTAACAGTCATTTTTGTCTATCAATATTTGTGTTCTATAAATGCCAACTTAGGTCCTTTGCCAATTTTTCTACTGGCCTGTTCACGTTTTTCTTTTCTTTTTTTTTTTTCAAGAGATCTTTGCTTATTAGGAAAATCAGCCCTGTGTCTTTGAGATGTGTGGTATATTTTACTCTGAGCTTATATTTTAGGTGGTTTTTTTTTTCATTCAAAAATCCTAAACTTTTCCATCACCAGTTCCGTTTATCTTTCTCTTCATGGCTTTTCAGTTATGTCTTTAGGGTTTTTTATGTCACACTTAGAAAGTCCCTCCCCACTCCAAGGTAGCAATAGCTTCACATTTACAAGTCTATGTTAACACAGCAGCCAGAAAAATCTTTTCAATGCCTAAGTCTGATTAAGCTACTCCTCTGCTCAGAAATTCTGAACGGCTTTTCATCTTGGAGTACAAAACAATATCCTCGCACTCACGCAAGACCCTCATCTCTCTCTCTCTCTACTCCCAACACCCTTTGCTCCTTCAGCTCCAGACACATAAGTCTTCTTCCTGTTCTTTGATCATTTAAAATACTCTCCATTCCAAGCCTCTGCATTTTCTATCCCTCTCCCAGAAACCCCTTTACCCCTAAGGGCCCACTCACTCATCTCCCTCAATCTTTGCTCAAGTCAATGTACTAGTGAGGTCCTCAATGACCACCCTATTAAAAGTGCATTACTCCTGGGCTTCCCTGGTGGCGCGGTGGTTGAGAGTCCGCCTGCCGATGCAGGAGACACGGATTCTGTGCCCCGGTCCGGGAAGATCCCACATGCCGCGGAGTGGCTGGGCCCGTGAGCCATGGCCGCTGAGCCTCTGCGTCTGGAGCCTGTGGCCCGCAATGGGAGAGGCCACAGCAGTGAGAAGCCCGCGTACCGCAAAAAAAAATTGCATTACTCCTTCATTGTCATCCCAAACTCCATATTTTCTTTATTTTCTCCTGAGCACTAACAACCACCATCTGATACACTATATATTTTTCTTGTTTGTTTATTGCCTGCCTCCCTACCCCCACCCTCCACACACACACACACTTAGAAGTTTTATGAAGGCACGGGCATTGTTCTACTTTAAACTACTTCCAGCTTCTAGAACAGTGCCTGGCACAGTAGGTGAATAATCAATATTTGTGAAAGAAAGAGAAAGGAGAAAAAAAAACTAAGCTTTTCTTACCCATCAGCTTGGCAAAGATCAAAATATTTCATAACATTGCGTTGGCAAGTATAGGTAAACGTCGCAGATGCGTTCTATGATTAGTAATTTGGCACTAAGAAAAGTACAAATGCCCCTACTCTGTGCTCTAGTAAATCTTTTTCTAGGAATATATACTATGGGTATATCCTTACACACAAGAAATTATGATGTTCAGAGTAATTTATTGCAGCATTGTTTGAAAAATAAAAGAATGGAAACAACCTACTTGACCATCAATAGTGTAATTATTAATAAATTATGGCATAACTGAATACTATGTGATTATTCTTTTTAAAAAAGAGCAAGATGGAAGAAGCCCTTTATGTACAATCTCCAAAATCAATTAGTAGGAGGGAAAAAAAAATCAAGTTGCAGAACTGTTACCATTTGTGTATGGGTGTATTTGGGGGTGAGGGTGAGGGAATCTAAACCTGCGTAATATACCTATGGAATGATATAGCATATGTCACGAAAAATGGTTGTCAAATCTAGATGCGGGGGCCAGTTATCCTTTTCTTTTCTAATCTTTTTTATTGAAGTTTACTTAATTTACAGTGTTGTGTTAGTTTCGAGTGTACAGCAGAGTGATTCAGTTATACCTATATTCTTCTTAGATTCTTTTCCACTATAGTTTATAATTCTTTTTAAACACTGAGCCATGTGAATGCATTACATACCCATATTACTTATTTAATAATTAAGTGGGGGAAGAAAATCTTGAGAGGGAAAAAGTTTTTTTTTTAAGAGCAAAAAAAAAACAGCTTGCGGGCGCCTAAGTCCCATCAGTTCAATGTACAGGAACCGGGCCACCCGCGGGTTAGAGCTGAGGGTGGGCAGCCCGGCGGACGCCACCGAGGCGAGGCTTCCTAGAGCGGCCCGGAAGTGCCCTGCTGACAGCGACCCAGCGCCGATTGGTCGGTTTGAGTCTGACCTTTGTTCGGGCCGCCCAAAAGACGCTAGCTGTCGCACCTGTACCTCTCGGCGCGAGGTGAGTCTCTCCCGGCTCCTGGGTGGAGGAGGGGGCAGGGCATAATCGTGGTCTGCAGCAACTGTCTCCCCACACCTCCCCCTCACAGGCTGTCCCCTCCCTCCAGACATAGCTACGAGAGAGGACTTGGGCCGACATCCCGGGAGAACGGAGCGAAAGGGAACACTGGTTACGAGTTGCTCTGCGAGGGCATTCATCCTAACCCCCTTTCTGAGTTGGCGCATGTACCCCACAACCACTGCATCCTAGGGACCCGTACATCTCAGGTTGTGGAATGAAAGAGGCTTTTAACAACGCTATTAACACTTAGCGTTTATTTAGTGCTTGCTCTCAGGCCAAGGACTTCGCATACTTATTTAATCTACACGTCGACCCTATGAGAAACACGAGAATTTTTACAGATGAGGAGCTAGTAACTTGCTCTAAATTACACAACAGCCCAGATTCAAATGCATGCTCCTGCTTCAGTGTTCTTATTTACAGCCTCCTGTCAGACTGTTTTCTCTACTCAGTTCTGGTTGCTTCCCTTTATCAGTGTTTATGTTCACAGCAGCTTTTGTCATTTCTCTATGGTAACAGATTTTTCTCTGAGACAAGATTCTAAGAGATTCTCCTTGAATCAGTTCCAGATAGAGGATTAATCTCCCGAAAAACAGCTCAGAATGGCCACATCCCTGGAACCTGAGGAACAAAAAGGACTTTTAATAGTTAAGGCAGACCATTATGGGGGACAGGACTCCATCTCACAAAAGTACAGTCCTCACAGAAGGGAACTCTTCAGGCAGCACTTCAGGAAGCTCTGCTATCAGGATGCACCTGGACCCCGTGAAGCTCTTACCCAGCTCTGGGAGCTTTGCCACCAGTGGCTGAGGCCAGAATGCCACACAAAGGAGCAGATTTTAGACCTGCTGGTGCTTGAACAGTTCCTGAGCATTCTCCCTAGGGACCTGCAAGCATGGGTGCAGGCACACCATCCAGAGACTGGAGAGGAGGCGGTGACTGTGCTGGAGGATCTGGAGAGAGAGCTTGATGAACCTCGAAAGCAGGTGGGAAGGGGGCGGTCATTTGGCTGTGAGAGAGCAGGGTTTAGACCAAGCCAAAGCAAAAAGCATATGAAAGAACACCTGAAGGTATTTAATATGTTACCCTAGAGAAGAACAAGGCTTAGGGACTGACTGCCAGTGTCAAATAACTGAAGTGTGACTGATTAAAAAGAGACACTAGACTGATTCTATGTCAGTTTGGAAGGCTAGGATCAGTGAGAAGCTGTAGGAAGGCATAAAGGTATCAGGAAAACAAACAATTTTCTAACATTCATGGTTACCTATACGTAACATAGGCTACCTTGTAATAAAAAACTCCCCTTCAAGGTTTGGTTCAAGTAGATAATAAGGATAATACAGAACAGCATGGTCTAATTGTGACCCATTCACATTTAATACATGTAATTAAATATACGGTAATTAAATATAATGTGAGCCCTATATGTGATTTAAATTTTTAGTAGCCACATTTGTGAAATTAAATACATTTCATTTAACCAAAAATATGTAATCAATATTAAACATGAGGTATTTTACATTTTTTAATTTCAGTTTTCAATATTTGAATGTATTTTTTTTTTTTTAATATTTGAATGTATTTTACACTTCACATATCTCAATTTGTATTAGCCACATTTCAAGTGCTCAGTAACCACATCTGGCTAGTGGCTATCATATTGGACCACATGGTTATAGAAGAAATGCCCCCATTTGGTGGAAGTTGGGTTCGATGATCTTTAAGTTACCTTTCAAGTCCCCAGACTCTGATTCTGGACCTCTGCAGATCACTGTTAGAGGCACCGAATTTTATTCTCCAGTGTCCTGAACTGTACAAATTAGACTGTGTCTCTTCATTTTTAGTCATTATTGCCATTTGCAGTTGCATCAGAATTTGTCCTCTTTTCCATGGCCTTGGTCCCTGGCACATGCTTCTTTTGATCTTTCTCTGAAGTTCTTTTGGTTCTTTCACAAAATCTACCTTGCAAGCCCAATCATACTTCATTGTTCCCAGGTCCCAGCCAATTCAGAAAGACAGGACACACTTTTGGACACGTTGGCCCCCTTGAGAAGGCCACATGAGTCACTGACTATCCAGCTCCATCCCAAGAAGACCCAGCAGGAGCAGGAATCTGGGGAGCCCCAAAGGACTGGTAAGGAGCAGTAGTCTGTGTTTATGAGGGAAGAGCTTGCTCCTTAGGTTACAGAGGAGCTTTCTCTTTCATCTTCTCCCTTTTAAGTTTTCCTGCTTGTCCTTCACCTCACTGTGGAAGATCTTATCTCCCTTCCTACCCTTGCCCTATCATGGAAAGAACTGTATTTCAGTTTTTCATTACACTTAAAAGCTGCTATTTGGCCCAAGGGGTGGGGGAGGAGTTCACCAGATGTAACCAATGCTACTAATAGAACACAAGATGAGGACTGATAAGAGTCCTTTGAGTTTGGTATTTAGAAGTTAATGAGTCTTACCAAGAGTATCAGGAGGCAGAAGCTGAAAGAGTCAGACTATTTTAATAAGCTTTAGTAAGCTTAACTTTGGAATCCTCACCTCTTTTCTGTGAGAAGCCGTATAAGTTTCTCTCCTCACCTTTCAGAGAAGATAGGACACGCACTTATAAAATAGGTCGCAATAATAATTTAACGTGTCTATTGTGCTAAATTGTATTGCAGAGAACACGGAGAATTATTATTATTATGACTAATGGCTTATCTATGCAAAACTTTAAATTCTAGATATCTTTCCTTTTGTTTTTTTTTAATACTTCTGGACCAGTTTCACTCTGCTTCCCGTTAATGTAAGTCCAGAAAATTACACACTTCCTATACCTGAAATTATAGAGGTTTACACATGTGCTGCTACCAAAATAACCTTTCAAGGGAATACTATACAGTTAAAATGTGAATTGTATTTTCTTAAGCTAATCTACCAAAAGATACCTCATGAAATCTAGCTATCCTTGAGGCCTATGACTTCTTAGGGAAGTCTACTTTGTCTGCATTGAACAGTATTAATATGACTTTTTTCTTAGGTACAGCCCTGGCAATCTTACACAGTTTTTATCTGTGTTCCCACTACCACTATACTCCCCGCCAAAAAACAGACAAACAAAAAACAAAACCATCAAAGCAAAACCAAAGGAAAAAAAGAAAAAAACCCTGCAGAAATCACAACAAATACATTTGAAGAAATGCCTCTCAACTTTATTAAAAGAATGTAACATCTGGTCCAAATCCTCATTTTACAGTTAAACAGATATACCCACAGTGATTGTGACTTTTCCAAGTTTCCATAAGGAGTTAGAGGGAAAGCTGGGGCTCCTGTCTACTAGTAGAACAATTTTTTAAAACCATCATGATAATATACCAAAAAGCCAGTGTCTTTTAAAATAAATTTATTGTTAAATAGAGAGACTTTTTTATGCAATATCTCATTTTAAAATTTTCATTGTATCTTTCAGCAAGATTATTAGTATTAGCCGTTGGCTAGGGTAATGGGACTCGTCTCTGTAAACATACCTGGAAATTATAATAGTGGTCACTTAATACAGAATTATCTTCACATATGAGAGAACTTGGAGAACCGAGTGTTTTGCAGTTCTTTGTAGCACATTGTCAGGTATTTCAAAGGGAATTTTTGGATGTTCTGTTAACCCACAACTCTGACTCTGTGGTAGCAGTAAGTGATTGTCTACTTAACTCTGTTCCAGTTTCACTTCAGTCAGCATTTAACCTTGTTCTTTCCCTCTAGACTGTCAAGCAAGTTGTACATATGGTAATCAAATGGTCTTTATGGACATAGCCTCATCTCAGTGACGAGCAGGACTGGGCTTACCTGGAATGTAACTGATAGGGACTCTTGGATATGCCAAAATAAAATTGGAAGAATGGCCTTGGCAGAAGATGCTAAAATGAAATACTCCTAATATTGTCAGTTCTGAAACAAGATCTCCTAGAATCCTATTAGCCTGGGAATAGCTGGCACTTGGAAGAGATACATAAAGCCCTGAAACTCCAGTTGGCCAAGTAGACTGCAGGTCCCTGAGATGAGAAAAGTTCCCATTTGACAGTTTCCATACAATTTTCTTTATGTTGTTCAATTGCAGATGTAAGGGAGAGGGTTGTAATTTGAATTGCTGAACAAGGAAAACTGACCCTGTATTTAAAAAAAAAAAAATCTTTTCAAGTCCTGGTGAGGGATTTTTCTCCAGACTTCTCCTGAAGTTGTAGGAGAGAGACTCATCCTAAGGACTGGTAGATTCCCCTGAAGGTGGTAAACTGACCATAAGTGCCAACTCTTTGTATCCTTTTTTAAAAGATATTCATCTTCATCAGTAAGCCACCGAAAACCAACCATCAGTGACTCCAGTATGTAAAAGAAGCTGTTGAGCCAATATGTTGATGTTTGAAAACACTTTTCTGAATGGTATGGGGGTGTCTCTGATTTCTATGATTTGCTTAATGATCATTAACCTACTAACTTAGCAGTACTTCTGCCACACGCTATACTTTTACACATGCTTTATCATACATTTCGTCATCTGATCAAACTATAGGAAAGGAGGAGGGCACAGAGGTGATAAGGAAACCAAAATGGTTATAATCTGCCAACATTTAAATAATTTTAAAAGCAAAGCCAGGACTGATATCTGGACTTTCTGGCTCTAATCCAGTCCTTGTAATTTCTAGCCTGAGATAATATGGTATTTAGATTCCAAAACAATATCACTTTAGAGCAAATAACCAAACTTCAAGAAATTTATTGCCTGATTAAAAAAAATATATTGTAAGGAGGATGGTAAGATTTGAGGAAGATTTGGTAGGATGGGGACACTGTGATGACAATGAAGAATGGGGTTCATGGCGCTCAGTCCAGAGCCAGTGTTTTCCATACCCAGCCCAGGAACTGAAATGTTCTAGTAGCTCTTGCTGCTTCTTCCATCATACCGAGTGAACCACTGAAAACAATCATTTAATCACATATAACTATATGTGATTAAATGATTGTTCTACAGTTGGGATTCCTAGGCCTGTTGAGATGGAGGTTTCATCATAACCAAATAGGTGACACCCAGCATTAAGACCAAATAGGTTTATTCCCTCCAAATCATCAAAACACCTATTTTCTTATAGAATTCAACTCAGCAAATATTTATTGAGTACTTGCTATGTGCCAAGTTCTATGCTTAGCTTGGGGTTGAGGATATGGCGATCAGAAAGAGGGAGAGAGCACATCCGATTTAGGAGGTTAGGGAAGACTTCCTGGAGGAGACAGCATTTGAGATGGACCTTGAATAATAGCTAGGCCAGTGGCTCTCAAAGTGCAGTCCCTGGACCAGCAGTGTCTGTCATACCAAGAAGAACAAATTTCAGGGTTCTACTCCAGCCTTATCAAATCAGAAGCTCTGGGGGTAGGTAGCACAGCAATGTTTTGATAAGCCATCCAGATGATTCTGATGCACAGTAAAGTTTGAGAACCACCAAGCTAGGGTTTAGACAGGAGGAGATGATAGTGAGGACGTCAGTTTCAGAAAAAGGATTCCACCCAGCACATACACCAGACCATTCACTGTTACTTCCTGCTTAGCTTCCTCCATTTATCCTGACCTGCATGCTCTCTCTGCTTTTAGCTAACTATTATTTATACATACTTCTCTCCTTTAATGGTTCCAACTCACTATATTCCTCTCAGACCCCTGATCCCATTACCTTCTCCAGTCACTTTTACTTGGTTTTGCTCCCACTTACTACCTAGGTTTCAGACCCCTCATGTTTCTCCCAAAATTTTACCTCCCTCCCCATCTGTTTTCTAATCTCCCTGTTTATCCCTCTTAGTTATCCTTGGCATGTGTGTAGTTCCTATTTGCCACTCTGCATTTGCACAGGATTGCCAGGTAACCCCTCATCCACATTTTTGCCTTTTCCTCTCTTCATAATCTATTCACAAATAATGTATCCTGCTATCTTCCTTACTGGCCTCTTCTTTAATTTCTTCCCTATATTGTCAATATATGTTTTGATGGTGCCAAATATCTAATTTTTGCATTGCATGTGACTTTTCATTTTTATAATACATTTTTAACATTTACATGTTCTTTATTCCATAGGCTTTTTGCTTCTTAAACCTAGAATAGGACCTGTTTGTATACTGTTCATTTGTTACAGGTGATAAAACCAAGACTAAGAATGAAGAGTTGTCCCAGAAGGAAGATATACCCAAAGACATGGAATTCCTTGGGAAAATAAACAACAGACTTACCAAAGCTATTCCTCAGTATCCTGAGTCCAAAGATGCTATTGAAAGTGAAGGCAGATTCGAGTGGCAACAGAGGGAAAGAAGACGCTATAAATGTGATGACTGTGGAAAAAGTTTCAGTCATAGCTCAGACCTTAGTAAACACAGGAGAACTCACACTGGAGAGAAGCCCTATAAATGTGACGAATGTGGAAAAGCCTTCATTCAACACTCACATCTCATTGGACATCATAGAGTACACACTGGAGTGAAACCCTATAAATGTAAAGAATGTGGGAAAGATTTCAGCGGGCGCACAGGTCTCATTCAGCATCAGAGAATCCACACAGGTGAAAAACCCTATGAATGTGATGAGTGTGGGAGGCCTTTCCGTGTAAGTTCAGCCCTTATTAGACATCAAAGAATTCATACAGCAAATAAGCTCTACTAATATGGTGGAAGTAACAAAAGTTCTTTAGACACTCAGGCCTAATTAGTTATCAGAGAAATCTGCCTTGGAGACCTTGAGTATCCTGATGTAGGCAAAGCTTCAATCATCATTAAAAATTTCTCTGGCACCAGAGAATTTACCTGAGTAAAATTTCCTTTTATTTCTGAAGTAGTTCAGTTTCTTGGAAGGAACTAAGAGTTATTTCAGAAAGCCTTGTCCACTGCCAGCATTGCTCACTTGCAGCCCCAAATAACCATGTTTCCTGGTCCTGGTTGAAAGATGTGAATTCTACCTCTCAACTCTGGCTCCTTTTTCCTTGGCCACTCAGTGTATGACTTTAGGCAAGACATTCATATTTTCTCTGCCTTCATTTTCCCATTCTGCAAAGTGCAGATGATATAACAGAAGCCCACCGGGTATGCTGTATTAAGTTAAAATAGATGAAAACTGCTTTTGAAATTAAGAACTAAAACCATACTGTTTTTCCCCATCATTAGTGATATAATGGCCTAAATATCCCTTATCTTAAAGTGGGGAATATAATAATTTTGTGGAATATTTTGCTTTGCCAGTGATAAAAAAATGAGGAAACCACCAGAAAGATAGCAGGCTAAGAAAAACATTAAAATGGAGAGGAAAGCTATAAGTCATCAGTGGGAGCTGCTGGGAAGGGGGATGATGGAGTGTGTTAGGGATCTGTAACTTTGGATAAGTCACTTCTCTTCTGAATCTCAGGTCATTTAAACTGAGGGAGATCGGGAGAGGTTGGTCTAGAACTGCACTGTCAAATATGGCAGCCAGTACCCACATATGGCTATATACATTTAAACTTAACTGAAATAAAGTGGAAAATTCAGTTCCTTGGTGACATTAGCCACATTTCTGCTCAATAGCCACGTGTGGCTGGTAGCTACAATAATGGACAGCACAGATCCAGACCATTTTTTATCACTGCAGAAACTTCTCAAGGACATTGCTGTTCAATCATTGGTAAGGTAACTTCCAGCTTTGGTATGTGATTCTGAGTTCAGGAAGGTAGCAAAAGAGATAGCTGAAGAGGCTGTAATAGCAATAGGAGATAAAATACAAACACCTTAAAACAAAGTAATTTAGTAAAAATAACTCTGTGGTACTTTTTCAGCCTTAGAGTGTATTGTAATTGGAGAAAGATGACTATTAAGTAAATACAATAACCTAATAATCAAAATTGAAAGCTTAACTTACTACCTCATCTCTATAAAAAGAGTGTAATTACCTTTACAAGGTAACATCCCCTGTCAGTTACCCTATACTAATGAGAAACTGGGACTCTCAGGACACTAATACTTTAAGACACAGTGAACAATTTAGTTTTTCTTTTTCTTTTTGGCTTCGGAATGTATTAGCATTTCATGAACGTATTTGCGACAGTTTTACATCACTAGTTTGAGAATTTTATAGCATGACAGGAATTGTGACCAAAGGCCAACACGTTCAAATTTACAACACCATCAAACTGCCACGAACCACTAATTCTAGGAATAGCCATCACCAAAATGATCAGGAAGTGATCTAATCTCTTACTGAAGACATTAATTACACATACTTGCTTTGAGAGTAGGAAAAGCATCAGAATCATTTTGTGTCTACTACTATTGGAAGGTGACTCTTAAATCATTCTTCATAACACCATAAAGATAAACTGAGTTTTTATATCTTTTGAACATAATGCTCCTTATAAAAAAATAAAAGTAAGTTTACTTTGAATGTATACATCAACTGATACAAATATTTTAAGGCATCAAGTTTCACACTCATACTTGTTTTTTCATTTATCTGAGCACTATTTCAAAACATTTGAAACAAAGGATTTTTTAATGATCATGAAAAGTAAAGTATTAAATCTTTAGTATTAGAAACATCGTTTTCTAAAAAATAAAGTTAGATGCTTAATGAATGATAGCTTTTCCCCCTTTACCTTCAGTCTTGCTAAAAAACTGTCATGTGTAGAAGCTGTTCACAGTCTTTAAAGGGGAAACTCATGTTTCTGATCTTATCCTTGAATTTAGAGACTTCTGCAATGGTAAGAAAGATGATCTTGGCTACCACAACATTAAGTTTACTTAAATGGGTAAAAACGATGACAGACTGATTTTTCTCTAACGTACTCTGTATGATTGAACATTCTATTCAGGTAGTAGTTTTGAATACCTGTTGTGTATAAAGAACTGTTCTAGTCTTAGAGTTGTACACCCTCAAAGTCTGAGTGAAGAGTAGTTTGGAGCACTGAGACTATGCTACCCTTTTTAGTCTGGTGATGATTCCAAATTGCCACCACAGTGTCCACCATCTGATCTTGACCAGAGGGGCAAGGATAAGAGTCAGGAAGGTACAGAAAGATTTGGGGCCAGAGACAGCCTGGAGTGATAGTGGCAAGAGAAGAAAGTCCAGTGGGACCTGGGATAACTGCTGGCATAAGGCAAAGGGGGCATGAGGTTGAAGGAGATCTAAGTAGTTGTTAGTATTATGAAGGATTAGGCAGTGTCCTAGTAAGTCTGTAGAAACGCACAAAAAATTGGTGAGGATGCAAGCAGTTAGAAAGAGGAGCTCTGAGTTCAATCACAGCCACAGTTATTCGAAAAGAAGGTGTAATATGTTAGACGCCGTAATGAGAACCACTGAGTTCTAGCAGAGAGCCATCCTGGAATGATGGCACCTGCTCGAAAAGAACCCTAAACATGGAAGGCAGTTTCTTAAATAGTTGTGTCAAAAACATATGCATCACTCCTCCCAAATTTTTTGGAGGGTTTTTCTTTTTTTTGGAGGGAGGCAAGAACTTGTAGTTTGTAGTTTTCATGAACAGACAGTGATTTTAAGAGGCATCTAAAGGGAGTACGGGGGCAGTTCTTTCAGATACAGTTGGGGAATGGTGGTTAAACTGGTGATTTTGAATGAGGAGCCAACAGCTATAAAGGGAGGAAACAGATGAGAGTTGGGGTAGGAGAGGATGTCGGAGGTATGCACGGGCCTTGGTGAACAGGGGGGAAACAAGATAGAGGAGAAGGGGATGGAACAAAAAGAGAGTGATAAAAAAGGAGCAAGGGTATAGGGAAAGGAACAAATATAAAATAAGAGATGGTGATAGAGAAAGAAAAGAGTGACAAGTAATTCCAATATTGACATCAATTATAATTGAGACAGTGGTCATATGCCACAGCCATACGAAGGTGAACAGATCAGCTTATCCCAAGGTCGTTGAGTCTTACATGCACAGCACATATTATTTATGTTATCTTTATTGAATGTGTCTACAATCTCATTCTGAGCATGAAATTATTTCTTTATAGTCTAATCAAAAAGTCCATCAACAGTGAAACTGCTAGAAATTTTGAAATGCTTCAAAACAACCTGTTCTCCCCTTAGTAATATCACAAGGCAATTAGACTAAGTTTCTAAAAGAATAGATCTCTCAGTCTTTCTTACTCAAATCCTCTAGAGCACAGTTTCTCAACCTTGGTTTTACTGACATTTTCAGCCAAACAATTTCTTGCTGTGGGGGGCTGTCCTCTGCAGTGTGGGATGTTTAGCAGCATTCCTGGCCTCTACCCTCTAGATACCAGCAGCCCCAACTTGTGGCAAGCAAAAATTTCTTAAGAGATACAAATGTTCCCTGAGGGACAAAATCTCTCCCCCGCCCTGCCAGCCCAGTTGAGAACCACTGCTCTATAGGAAAATAATCTGATTTCCATGACCGTTCCACATCATATACAATAAGATTCAACTTAGAAATGTTATATATGGCCAGCACTTTTAGACCCTTTTACTACCCCACAAAATGATTTTCTAGACCTTCTTCTCTCTATACCGTACTTCTGCTGCTACCCTCTCCTTTGCCCCTTGACCCAACCACAAATAGACACTTTATCCTTGATCTGCACTGTCCAATACATTAGCCACTAGGTACATGTGGCTATCGAGCACTTGAAATGTGGCTACGCAACTGAGGAACTAAATTTTTTCACTTTAATTTAAATTTAAAAACTGATACTCAATTCAGTTATTGGAAAACCTTTAAGTATGTTCGGAGTATTTCGGGTATAGGAATCTATTTTTTCCATTCAAAATTTTATGTAATCTCAATACAGATCAAGTACTTCCAATGAAAATTTAATAACTGAATTGAGATGTGTAGTAAGTATAAACACACTGGATTACAAAGGCTTAGTATGAAAAAGGAATGTAAAATATTTCATTAATAAGATATTATTTTAAAATAATATTTTGGATATACTGGTTTAAATAAAATACATTAAGAATTAATTTCACCTATCTTTTTACATTTTTAATGTGGCTACTAGAAAACTTACATCCACATAGGTGGATCACATTACATTCCTATTAATTGGACAATGATCAAGATCTTCTCACTCTCAGGGTAGGTCCCATTCACTATGTTCCAAACCACCTCAATTCTGTGAGGCTAAGTTCTGTGCTGCCAAGGACGTTTTACCTTTTTCTTCTTATTCATTAATCCAACAGGTATTTACTGAGTGCATGCTATGTGCCACGCCTCTATTTTAGGTATTGGGGATAGAGCAGGATATAACAAGATATTTCCATGTAAGACTGTGAGAAAAATAGTGAATGTTAAAATTAAAGGTATAATGCTGTCCTTTCAGATGGAAGACTATTAGGAAAAAAAAGGCAGGGCATTTCAGGTTAGGTGTGGGGAGGAAGGAAAGAAAAGGGGGAAAAATAGATTGTTACTTTGGGATTACAATTTCATTTCAATTTAATAAGATTTTAAGTTTGGTTTGTTTGGCAAGTCCAATAGCACAGCAATAGGGACTAAAGGTCTTTGGATATGCCATTGCATGAGAGGACTTATTAATGGTTAGACCTGCTTTATGCATTATTTTTAATACACACTTCATAGTATTTACTGCAGAAGTCTCTGGGGAAATTAGCAATGGAACAATTTCTATATGTAAGAACCATAAGTTCCCATGTATGTTGAATTAACCTATTATATATCACCGTAATACTGGGTACAAGGAAGGAAATTTCATTAATCCAGTTATTGTGCCTTTTTGTTTTTCTCTACTCCACTCAGTAGATAGTCTTGGAAAACTCTCCTATAGCCTTAACTTTATCTCAAAGACGTGAAGTGATTACGTGCTTTTGATGTTTTTTGTTTAAAAATAACTTACCTATGAAGAACAATCAACAGATAATTATAAACAAATTCTATTTTACTATCTATATAAAAATACAAACATGAATATGAGGACATCTAAAAATGCAGAAATAGTTATATATTCCATGTATCAATGTATAAAAACATAGCTGGAAGGAAATCCTTTTTCAGAATCAGGAAATAGTGCCTTATCTACTAGGTTAAAATCCTAAACCCTCCAGCAAATGTATAATTCCATATTTTGAACAATTTTAGTATTTCATTGTCACATAAAATATGTAAATAGCTATTCACATTATTGTGGTGATTTGCATATACAATAGGAGTCAGATGGGAAAGAAAATACCATTCTTATTTGTAAAGCAATGACAACACAATAAATCTGGAATCTTTGAAATAATTTTAAGTTAAAACATTTCTTCACCTACTGCATATATTTATAAGTTACGTTAATGTCTAACTCTTACACAAATTGAGTTTTTTGCATAAACACTTAATGCTACTTTCTAGGCACTCTGTTACTCAAGGGTTGACCTTAAATTCATTTTTCCCCTTGGATCAGTATTCTTGACACCTATGGAAAAGAACATCCTGGCTCCTCCAGAAAGTAGATAAAGCTAAGTCAGAAATAAAGAAGAGATAAACATGACACTCCAATTGGAAAAGTATAAAACCATCACAGTCAGTTTGGCTTCAAATGAAGAGTAAGTACATCAATACCTCCTAGAAAAATCTATGCCATTTCTTACATAAAACCCAAACTACTACCAGGACTTTGAGTTAGTTCAGTGTAGACATTCTACCAGACATAATGTATTTGATAAAGCTTCTAGCTTTTTATCTTCAGACTGGTTTGCTATATTAATTCAAGAGTCTCAGGAATATGAGAAACAATGACAATAATTCAAAATTTTTCATTATCTGTTCTTGGATGTGTCTTCATTTGTCACAACTGTTGGGCTATAATAAAGGAGCTGCTTCTGTCTTTTCATTAAAAAAAAGAAATCCCTGCTTTTATAAGCCTGTATTACAGTGAAGGAATACAAGACAAATATCGAATAGGAGTAGTGGTATATGGAATATAAATAATGAAATGAAACAGAGTGGCTGAATGACTACTACAAGTAGTCAGAAAAGGCTTTTCTGGAGAGCTGACATTCTAACTGAAATATAAATGTCCAGCCTTGGGAAGTTCTGAAGAAGACCCTGTCAGGCAAAGGGAATTGCTTATGCAGTCTCTACGGTAGGAATGAATCTGATGTGTTTACAGGAAATGAAAGAAAGTCATTGGGTCTAAAGCAGTGGATTAAGGGGAATGTGGTAATAAAATTAGGCTAGAGAGGTGAGCAGGGGCCAGGATATGTATTCTAAGCATGGTGGGACACCATTGGAAGGGAAGGACATGATCTGATTTTTGTTTTTAAAATATTCTGGTCCCTTAAGGAAGCAAGAGTGAGAAAAAAGCAGAAGCAAGGAGACCCGTCAAGAGGCTACTGCAGTAATCCAGATGAGAGAAGGTGGTGGCACCAACCACAGGTCCAAAGTGGACATGAAGAGAAATAAAAGGATTCAAGGTATACTTTGGAGACAAAGCCAAAACAATTTGCTAAAAGATTGTTGTAGACTCCTAAATTCTCACACAAAAAGATGTTTAAATACTGGGTTAAACATATGAAGTTGCCATTTCTGTGTGTCAGAAGCAGTGAAATATCAGCAATTTCAATGATTTAACCTAGTGGAAACAAAATAAGAACAGAGAAAAAGCTAGAGAGAAATGGAACAGGAGAAGGGACTTTGAAATTGTGTGGGGGCCTAATTAATTTGTTAAATGAAAATTTGTATTCTTTTCTCCTTAAAACTTTCTGTGGAAGGCACCCTTTGTTAAGCCCTTTGTCTAAAGGGAAATTGCCAACAAACCTGATGAGATTCAGAACACCACTATAATAACATGTCTCTGTACAAACTTCCTTCTGGATAGCACGTTTCCTAAACAGATAAAGTCAAGGTTATCAATGAAAGGCAGTAGAGCAGAGGTTAAAAGCAGAATGCCTGGGTATGAATCCTTACTCTGCCTGTTACTAGTTATATGACCTTGGCTTACTTTCTGTGCCTCAGGTCTCCCATCTGTAAAACGGTGGTAAAATGGTTATCTACCTCATAAGGTAGGAATTACATAAGTGACCAAATGTAATGGGTTTAGAACAGTGCCTGACACATAGTAAGTGCTATGTTAGCCTCTGCCAATAGCGCAGTTAAGTCTTCTTGTTTATCAAAATGCATCATGTTCAGCATTTTCTTCCCCCCAGACTGCTTAAATTAGTTAACTGGCATTTGATCTTCATGAATTCACTGCATTTGTTGCTGTTGTGTGTGTTTTAAAATAATTCCTGTAATGTTAACAATTACCCTAATTCTGAACTGCTCCCTGCTCCCTAAATACCTAACCCCAAACCCAGCCCGGACGGGCCCACCCGTCCACCGGCGGAGAACACCACCCCGGTGACCCTCACTGGGGCACCCACCCGCCAGCTCTTGTCTCCTGGCGGTTTCCAACCCCCGGCGCCGGGTCCAGCTCACAGCGCCGTTTACCGGGCCGCAAATCCCTGCCCGGGGAGCTCTGGAACCTTTAGCTACCGGAAGTGGCTGGGAGTCGCGAGAGCGCTGAAAAAGGGGGCCGGTCTTTCCCGGGTTCAGAAACACTGAGGTTGCCTTGCGCACTAAGGGAGAGGAAAACTGGCCTCTGTTTAAACTTCTCTGATGCTTAGGGGAAATGAGGGCCCAGGATGAAATGGGTGAAGAGTACCGCCGCTAGTATTCTTTAAACCTGGATTCAAATTCCCGCTCCACCACTTTCCTGTTAGGATCAAGGGCAATGTTTTTAACCTCTCTAAGCCTCGGTTTCCTTGTTTGTGTAAATCAGAATAATATAGTGCCTGTTTCATAGGATGGTTGTGACGACTGTGAGAATGCACGTAAAAAACTTAGTCTTTAGACGTTTCCCTCCCCTCCCCTATCACTCATCCATGTCAGACAAATAGGACTAATTAACCAACTGTCACTTTTGCTTTTCTGGAGCTCGTGTGAAGAAAAGTAAAGTGCAAGACTTGAGTAAGGGAGAAACCAAGAAGAATACAAAAGATTGACAGTCATTGTGAGCTTCACATAGTTGCCCATCCCAGCATTTTCACCTCACTTGGCTCCTGGCACATGGTAGGTTCTTGATAAGTACTTACTTGGATGAATGAGGACAGATCTAGGGAATTAAAGAACAGAAGGGAGAAAGTGAATCAGACTGACTAAATTTAGCTAGTTGACAAAACAAGCGAAACCACTTTTCTCGTCAGAAATGTATGGTAGTCACTAGGCTCCTGTGTCAGACAAAGGACTTTACTTAATGACACAAGCATCATGAGCTTCATGCTCCCCTTGTCCTCAAAGCCAGAGGAGTGCCGAGGAGGGGCCCCAGTGGGTACTGCTCACACAATGGGTTTGCATCCTAGCAGAGGAACCCCAAGCATAGGAAAAGCCGGTCTTTGCCCAGCCTTGCCCCAGAGTGAGGCAATATCTTTATTATCCTGGTCAGGAAACAAATCTGCTCCACAAAGAGATACAAACATCTTTGAAAAGATAATCTGAAAGAAAATCTGTCAGAACCCTTGGAGAAATGTGAGAGATCCTTGGAGAATTGTTTCCCAGCACTCTAGGTAATAGCATCTGGGGTTAGAGGAGATGTCAGCCTTTTTTTTTTTAAACTTTATATACATCAAGATTCTAGTTTTTATCATATTTTGTTATTTTAATTTTTAAAAATATAATAAAAATAAAAGGCAAACAGAAGTTTACATTTGTTTTAGTAAGGGATAAGGAGCCACTCAGGGTCTGTGACTGGGGAAATTATAATGATGTTTAAGGAACATGAATCTAGTAAACATATCTGTAGTGGACTAAAGTTATGAAGATTATCTCAAGGCTGCAGTCATGTAGGTATGAGGTAATTAAAGGAAGGTGGCTATAATAGAGAAGAGCAACATTTCAAAGGAGAAATCTGCTGCCTCCCACCCTAGGATTGATTTAAAGCAACTTTCACCCGGCCCACAGGGCCCCCCATCAAAACCAGTTCTCACAGTGAAAATTTAAAGTCACCACTCTGCAGTAATAATGAGGATATGGCAACACCAGTCACAAATCAAGTAGGTGGCCTGGCTCAGCTCCTAGCTGAGAAGCTGTACCTGTGCCTTGTGGCCTCCCCTAGCTCAGCAGGCCTATCCACCAAGCTTGCAACTTCTGCCCTGCTCACTGTTTTGCATTTTTATTCTGTTTCTGATCAGTAGAGATTCAAAGAATGTTTCAACCTAAATGTTTCTTTTTTCCACTTTTTTATATTAACCCATTTCTATGTTTAAAGCAGCGTGGATTAAATACTTAACATACTCATTTACCTAGAAGACATCTGCCAACTTGGTCTTCAGCATTCATTCCCCAACTGATTTATTTAAAGTTTCCTTCTGTTCTCTGGATTGTCTCTTTCTGTTCTCTGGATTGTCTCTTTCTTTTGGGGGGGTCAGATCTCTGTTACTCTTGTCCCGCCTTTCATGCTCTGCACCTGATTTTCATTAAATGTCCTCTGGATTGGATGCTTATATTTAGGAATGGGGTCCTGTGCTGGTTAATTTAGGTAGTATGAGTTTCCGCTACAGTTGTAGGAGGCTGCTTGTGCAGCTCGTATTATCCCAATGGAAATTCTCAGTCCGGGTTGTATGTAAGTAGGCAGGCCTTCCTTTAGAGTGAGTGGGAGCAAGCAGACAGGCTGGGAGCCTACACAGTTACCAAAATGAGAACCTCTTTCTCCTCCTCCTTGTTCCATTGTAGAGGTCCAGAGTCATTTCAAATTTTGCTATGCTTCTTTCTGAGGCCTCAGTTTTCTTATTAAGAGCCCTCCCGATCATTTTAGAAAACAGGTATCAAGCTAGAGGGCAGAAGCCCCAGCTTCCAGTTAAAAAAGGGAGATATCCAACTGTCCCAAATGCAGTTCTTAAATGAATAGCCCATTCTTGCCATTTGCACCTCTTGGTCCTGAGGTTTGAACTTCTCCAGGATTCTTTTGCAGATGCATACCTGGCCCTGGTGTCTTACAGGGCAATTTCCTCTGCTTCTTCAACAATCTGATCCCAATTGCTGATTCTTTTCCAGAAATTCCTCAAAATTTCTGCTCTACTCTTTATTTTCTAGCACTGTTATTTATTTATTTTGTTTTAAAATTTTTCAGTCATTTAAGTGTGTTCTTGGGAGGGAAAGGAAGTAGATATATGTCACCCTTCCAACTTGAACTTAAAACAAGCCATGTTCTTCTATACCACCTCTCTCTCACTTTCTCATTTTTACACACCTCATTTTTGGATTCTTAGAGAAGGCTTTCTGATTAAAGTGAAATCTGAGCCAGACCTCGAAGGATGGATAGAGTTTAGGTAAGTGGAGAGTAGTAGGAAGTACACTTCTAGCAGAGGGGTCAGTATGAGCAAAAGTGTGATACTGAATGAAGTAGCAGGTATGAGAACCAAGTCACCTCCTATTAAGCCAGACATTAAAGAGATTTGCAAAATGTGAAATGATTCCACTCCTTTTACGTTTTTTGAAAATATAGTTAAATTTCATAAAATATTAAAGTAACAAGATATGTTACTTAAGTTAACATGTAATGGGTATGTTATTGTTAAAGAATAAATACTTTTAATTCCTGTTTTAATTTCGAACAAAGCAAATCTTGATGGATATGACCCATATAAACATAAGCTCTTTGGAGTCCTCACTAGTTTTTAAGAGTATAAAAGGAGTCATGAGACCAAAATATTTGAGAATTAATATGCTAGTCCATACACTATATGAAGTGATGCTTCTGAAACTAAAATGTAGAGCAACTACGGAAAATGTGGGAACACCCTTGTGGCCCTAGGTGTGGAAAATATTTGGAGTCTTATTAAAAACTTGTCACCTGCTTATACAAATAAGGAAAGTATGAGTAACCAGGGTCTAACTTTTTTTGTGCTTTGGTGGGGCTGTCATGGTTGTTGGACCTAGCGACTCAGGCAGTTTAAAATATGTTCTAAACCCTGGTGTGGCTAATTATAGTAGTGATTTAAAAGGGTTAAATGCTTACTTCCCATAGCAGGAAGTCAATAGATAATATATCTATACCTGAAAAATCAAGAAATGGCAGTGTTAGCGTGTTATTTATAAATATGGAGGTTAATATCAAGAGTAAAAGGAAAGAGTTAAAGTGGTTGTCTCTGGGGAATAGATATTGATAACGGAAGGGAAGAGTGAGGCCTGGTGTTTTTCACACCATAAACCTGAGAGTACTATTCAATTTTATTTACTTTTTTTTTTTTTTTTAGGCTGCATTGGGTCTGTTGCTGCCTGCGGGCTTTCTCTAGTTGTGGTGAGGCGGGGCTACTCTTTGTTGCGATGTGTGGCCTTCTCTTGTTGCAGAGCACAGACTCTAGGCATGCGGGCTTCAGTAGTTGCAGCACATGGGCTCAGTAGTTGTGGCTCGCAGGCTCTAGAGCACAGGCTCAGTAGTTGTGGCGCACAGGCTTGGTTGCTCTGCAGCATGTGGGATCTTCCCGGACCAGGGATCGAACCCATGTCCCCTGCATTGGCAGGTGGATTCTTATCCACTGCGCCACCAGGGGAGTCCGTACTTTTTTAAAATGTATTTTTATTAGTAAAATGCACAAATCAGGTGTGCAACTCAATGAATTTTTACATATGTATGCAACCATGTTAACTACAACTCCAATCAGTGGTAAACATTTTTTTGTCTTCTGTCACCAGAGATTAATTTTACTTGTTCATACAAGGCTACTTTTATTCAACATAATATTTTTTAGATTCATCTACATTGTTCATCTATCAGTAGCTCCTTTTAATTTCTGAGTAGTATTCCACTGTATGAACATAACACTATTTGATTCTCTGTTATCCTGTTGATGAGCATTTGGGTTTTTCCAGTTTGGGCCTACTATGAATAAAGCTGCTATGGACTTATGTTTTCATATCTCTTAGGTAAATACTTAAGGGTGAGATTACTGGGTCATAATGTAGGCATTATTTAACTTCATTAAAAATTGCCATTTTTCAAACTAGTACCATTTTACACTCCCATTAGGAGTGTATAAGAGTTCCAGTTGCTTCATATCCTCATAGCACTTGGTATTGTCAGTCATTTTAATTTTAGCCATTCTAATGGATGTGTAGTAGCTTTAGTTTTATATTTCCTTGATGAATATGACCTTGAGTACCTTTTAATGTACTTATTGATAATTCATATATATTCTTTGGTAAAGTGTGTGTCCATAACTTTTGCCTATTTATGTTTGTCTTCTTATGATTGAGTTGTAAGAGTTCTTTATATATTCTGGATACCGGCTATCAGAAATATGTATTGAAAATACAGAACTATGAGATATGAGGCAAGAACTATGAGATAAAGAGTAGAAATAAGTGTTTTGAAAGAGCTGAAGCACTGTAACTTCTCAATGTTTATTGTTATTTGTTTCATTGTGATGATTAGATGACAAAACTCTTAAAAACAAATCAAAGCTACTGGGGGTAGACAAAATATTTTTAGGTTAAGGTTGGGGACTGGATAGAAACATCGGTGGTGGCTATCAGCAGGAACAGATAAGGAGGGGAAATTAAGATGAAGACTGGAGGGACTTCCCTGGTGGTTAAGAATCGGCCTGCCAATGCTAGGAGACACGGGTTCAAGCCCTGGTCCCACATGCCGCGCAGTAACTAAGCGCGGGCGCCACAACTACTGAGCCTGCGCTCTAGAGCCCGTGCTCTGCAACAAGAGAAGCCACTGCAATGAGAAGCACTCACACCGCAACGAAGAGTAGCCCCCGCTCACCACAACTAAAGGAAGCCTTTGTGCAGCAACGAAGACCCTACGCAGCCAAAAATAAATAAATAAAATAAATAAATATATTTTTTAAAAAGTGAAGACTGGAGGGGAACCTGAAAACCCAAAATAAATGGGTAGTTAGAAAAAGTGTTAAAGGAATAAAAATGGGGGACCAAAGTAAAACAGTTTTCATGTGAAAATAAATTAAGGAAAAACCTCATTTAAATTGGAGTCAGGAAGCCCTGAAGGAGAGCTCTCACGCATGTACCACTGTTACAGCCTGCATAACCAGCAGGAATAAGGAAGATACAAATGATTTTAACGAGGTCAGCTTATACAGAATTCTTTGTATAAATTTTTCTCTGTCACAACTTCTTATCCATGATAATAAGAACGTTACTTCTCTTCTGGTACAAGGGAGGACATTTTTCACATGGGAACTGCATCACCTGCTTTTAAGAAGATCACTTCTTGTCCTAGCAACAAGGCACTGACCACTGCTTGCAGCTAATAAGAAACCGCCATAACAACTAACTCTTGTTCTTCTCCAATGAACTTTTATTCAAGACAACCCTCCCCAGTCTCCTCCTAAAACCTAGTAAAAGCTGACCTTCCCTTTGTCTCTTGCACTTGCCTATGATTCACTACGGCTTGCCTGACCGAAATTGCAATTTTCTGCTTTTCCTGCATAAACCCATTTTGCTGTTTAAAAAATTGTGTTTTATTTCTAAGGTTAACATCCACAACCTCCACCCCAAAATCCTACGTAGTCTGAAAAGTTAAAATTGTAAGGGTGTATAAAGAATGAACATAGATTTGAACTTAGGTTTTTCGAAAGTTGTGGTATTAGAACTAGGGTCTACTACTGAAGCTTAAGGCACAGATTACGTCATGAGGCTAAGCTTAACTCAGCACTAAAAATAAAGTACAAAGCAGGTTTGGTAAGAGACTGCAATTCATTAAGATAGGAAAGGGTGGAACATATGTACAGACTCGAAAAGAATTTACATTTAATTATAATTATTTTTCGAATACTTAATAGTATATGGTATACTATTACTAGGTGCCGTAGGGGATTCGAAAAGCTATGAACCATGATTAACAAAATTCCTCAAGAGATCTGCAGTCTACGTGAGAGGACTGGACATATTTATGAAGCGAGAACAGTAAAGTACAGGGGTAACTAACCCGGCCAAACGCGAGTCTAGTTAATTAGCATCATAAGGATCCTTAAAGCGCATCCTCCTCCACCGATACCCCAGCTTCCGCCTGCTCTCATCGCTGGCCCCCGCACGCCCTCGGATCAGCCCGCCGGGGGACAGTTACCTCCCCAGCGACCGTGCCGGGCGGACTGGGTGAGCCAGGTGCGCGGGGCAGAGGTGACACCACAGTCCGTTATTCCCCACGACTTTCCCGATGCCCTAGAGCCGCGCAACCCTGCGACGCGTAGACGCAAGAGGAACGCTAGGCCCAGAGTACTGGTGAGAGGGGCGCGGTGCCCCCGTCCGCTTAGTCGGCCGACCATAGAGCTTTCAGACCTCCAGGATTCCTAGAGAGCTCCCGGAAGTGGCTTGGGGCAAGAT
Source organism: Tursiops truncatus (assembly GCF_011762595.2). NCBI lineage: Eukaryota > Metazoa > Chordata > Mammalia > Artiodactyla > Delphinidae > Tursiops > Tursiops truncatus. The sequence continues at coordinate 21,718,038 of NC_047043.1, forward strand.
GCTTGCTGGCCGGTGCTGTGCCTCCGCACGTTTGGAAGTTAGGGGCTGGAGGGGCCTGGTCCGGTTACAGCTTTCGCCCCTTTTTCTACCAGCCCTCCCTCCAGGTCTGTCCACAGTTTGCAGCCTCACTTCCCCACCCGGGCCGCCGCTGGAACTCACGGTGAGTACGGTTCGGGCTCCGGGCCGGAGGAAGGGGAGGGCTTTGTGGCCAGACCAGGCCGCAGGTGAGAACAAGCGTGAGGGGTCTTGAGAGGGGATCTGAGCCGAAGTCGGCGCCCCGGTGATTCGGTGGATCACGGGTCGCTTTGGTTGCCAGCGCAGGCCGAGTCCGCGTGCCTAAACTTTTTGCGAGGGAACCTTTAGTAGAGATTCGCTGTCTTCATCGCTAATCGTTTTGTGGCGTTATTTGCAGTCGATTTTGTCTTAAAATAGGAAACTGTTCCCGGGTTATCTTTTTTTTTCCCCCGTGTTATCTTTCATCCTCCTCTTTCCACGATCTGAATTGTTTTTACTTAGCAATTTTGCATTTCCGTCACAATTCTCTTTTTTTTTTTTAAGATATATTTTGCTTTTGGAAACCCCAGTTATCCTTGGAAGCCAATTTTTCCTGCTAAGTTATTTTGCTCTTTGTGGTGTATTCAGAATGTGGTGGTGTGTTGACTGCATAAATGTACAAAAGAAACATTTTTTGACAGCTTCGTGGTGATGTAAAATTCAGACTTATTCAGAATACTTAGTTTATTAAAGCTAATTGAAGCAGATGCCTGGGAACTCTTTCGGAGGGGCCCCATTTCCAAAACTCAAGTGACTCATGAGTAATTTTTGTCAGGCAACATTAAGACTGCCACTACCACCTCTAAAAAATAATCCCTATTTCTATTTGATTAGTTCAGTTAAGTATACTTATGCAGTAATCATTGTTGAAGCAAATACATACATATTTTGAATTTCTGCTGTGGTTAAGTGTAAAATGTGGTAGATGTTAAAACTTAACGCAGTTTGAGATACCTATAAAGCACAGTGTTTACTTCACCTTTATCTTTAAAGCCTGGAAAATATCTTTGTTTTGTTTTATTTTCAGCTCTCAAACATCCCAAATTAGACTTAAATTAGTCTAAAGGAAGAAAACATTCTTTCTTCATCTGTTGAAATGCTCTTAAAATGGGTTGTGCTTTCAGTAGTTCACAGGATTATAGCGTTTGAGATGAGAAGAAGCTTTAAAGATTGATTATTTTAGCTTCCTAAATCAAGAAACTTGATGAGGTATTCTTAAAAGAGAATGTAAGACGCAATCTTGATCCACAAGGTGCTTACCAACCTAAATACAGGTGTATATACTTTGAGAGGAGGGTACATAGTAGACTAATTTTGTAGTACGTATCTTTGTACTTATTTAGTTATAGGCTGTAATTTTCAAAAACTTGTCTCATGGGAGAGGGAAGAGGCTAAAAATGGAAAGTTAGCTACTAAAAAGAATAATCAAATGGATAATGGATAAGATTTGTTGGTTGATTTGGTTTAAAATATGAACAAATCTGATAATTAGATGACTCCCATCAGTTTCACTACTGAGATTTTAATGTCATTTAGTATTATATTACCGTTTTAACATATCAACAATATAAAGTTCTTGCGTGATGCACACTTAACATTGAAACCTTTTAAAGCTAGTATTGACGAGCATTGATTATAAGATGGAAGATGGCCAGTAGTTCAGTACTTAAAGATGAACCTTGACTTTAGGAAATTCATAGGAAAACATGGTAAAACTATGACTATGCAGAATCACATTCAAAACAATTAGAGTTCAGAATTCATGTCCCATAGTAATGACCTTTTAAGTTTTTAAACTATAAGTATCTATTTTAAGAATTTATTAAATTTTCCTTGATTTTTTAAATGAATTATTTTAAAACCATGGATGTTAACCCTGTCTGTTCAAAACAAAATTGTTTACCCCTTGTCTCAAACCCTCCACAAAATTTCAGCCTCTTGTCCAAATTCACTCTTCCCTCAAATCTCTGTATTCCAGGAAATTCCCCCACTTCTCTGTAAAGTTATCATCTATGAATTAAACCCTCTGTTGTCAGTTACCATATTTAACGTTATCTCTTGCTCCTTGATTTCTCCTATCTGTAGTTTACTCCCAAAACTACTGTCACTAGTCTTGTCTGATTTTAAAGATAACTTTTCAAATTCTCTTCCTTTTCTGTCCACTCTCTCTATGTAGGGGTTCTTAACCTTCCTGGAGTCCTTAGGTGGACGTTTGGTGTATGAACCCGATGAAATTGAATGTAAACTTTTGTGCCTACGGGCTTTTTTATGGGGAGAAGTTCTGTGTTTTCATTAGACTGAGAGACTATGAGCCAACCCTACCCCACCCTCTCGGCCCAAAACCCCTGAAAGATAGAGACACTGCTTTGAAGACTCATGTCAGGAACAATATGTAATCTGATTTTCCTTATAAGTGCCTACCTCTTCTTTCCCTTGGCGGACTACAGGTCTGGGATTTTATCTTGATGTTCGCATTTCTTGCCAGTTGCTTTTGGATATGATGCCCTTGGTTATGCTCTTTTCCATTCTCTACAGTGCTGCCTTCAGTTATGTTTTTCTCCATCCTGTTTTCCACAGTGCTGCCATTGTGATCTTTCTGACATACAAATATGTAATATAACTTCCCTGCTTAAAAAGAGATACAAAGAAAAAGGTCACGGCTACAAACTAACATTTGCAAGAAAACCATGGCCATGGGCTGACATTTGCAGTACATACTGTACACAGTGTGATAAATCCTATGTCTGGACCATGTAAAAAATAACTTGGCAAGAATGAGCACCTTAGGGCTTCCCTGGTGGTGCAGTGGTTGAGAGTCCGCCTGCCGATGCAGGGGATGCGGGTTCGTGCCCCAGTCCAGGAAGATCCCACATGCCACGGAGTGGCTGGGCCCATGAGCCATGGCCGAGCCTGCGCATCCGGAGGCCACAACAGTGAGAGGCCCGCGTACCACAAAAACAAAACAAAACAAAACAAAAAGCAAAAAAAAAACAAAAAAGAATGAGCACCTTAGTCTTCTGGGGCAGGGGGTTGGGGGTATTGGCGGCTGAGGAGTGAGGGCAACAGGGAAAACCTAATTTAAAAGGTAATAGGTAAGCTGAGACTTTTTAAGTTAGAGTTGAATGATTTCCACGAGACCAGGATTTATCAGCCTCGATATTGACACTTTGGACCAGATCATTCTTTGTTGTGGGGATTATGTTATGCATTGTAGTACGTTTTGTTTTGTTTTGTTTTGTTTGTGGTACGTGGGCCTCTCACTGTTGTGGCCCCTCCCATTGCGGAGCACAGGCTCCGGACGCACAGGCTCAGCGGCCATGGCTCACGGGCCCAGCCGCTCCGCGGCATGTGGGATCTTCCCGGACCGGGGCATGAACCCGTGTCCCCTGCATCGGCAGGCGGACTCTCAACCACTGCGCCACCAGGGAAGCCCTGTAGTATGTTTTTTGTTTGTTTGTTTGTTTGCTGTTAGTACCTCGACATATCTTTTTTTTGGGGGGGAAACAATTCAACCCACAGTAAGCATCTTTATGGAACATGAATGGAAAGAAAGCATAACCAAAGGCAGGAAGACCACTTACCACTGCTACTGCAGGCAAGAGATGATGCCTAATACCAAAGGTAAAAGCCATAGACATATATCCCCCAAAGAAATAGGACCCTGTAATTGAACAGGTCTAAAGAAGACCTCAGGCCTTATATCTAAAACTTACTCTTCAACAAATATAAATACAGTCTGTGTCGGGTATTGTAAATAATAGCCCTCTAATGTTCTTCAATTCTATCAGTAAGATAAAAGATAAACACCTGTACTCATGGGAAACATACAGTTAAGTTAGAAAGTCAAAACTCCTTTGCAACTAATAATACACAATTATGGCAAAAGTAACATTAAAGTAATACATACTTATGTAACAGATGTATAGAGTAAGAGGGAAATCACTTCCAATTGGAATCATTAAGAAAGGATTTTAAGAAGAAAGCATTTTATCTTGTCCTTTGAGAAAGGTAAATAGTGTGGGTACTAATGAAAGAAATCAGAAGACTTAAATAAATGGACAGATATACCATGTTTATGGAATAGAAAACAATATTGTTAAGATGTCAGTTGTCCCTCAACTGAGTTACAGATTCAACACAGATCCTATTCCAGGAATTTTTTTTGTAGGAGAAGCCAATTATAACATTTATATCAAAAGGCAACAGAACTAGAAAAGCTGAAACAATTTTGAAAATGAACAACAAAGTTGCAGGACTCTTAGTAATTTCAGGATTTTAAAAGCCACAGCAATCAAGACAGTTTTGTATTGGCAAAAAGAAAAACGTATAGGTCAGTGGAACAAAATAGACTCCAGAAAGAGATCCACACATGTATAGTCACTTGATTTTTGACAAAGATGCGAAGACAATTCAATGGGTAAAGTTTAATCTGTTTTTGCAAATAGTGCTGGAACAATTGATATTTGTATGCAAAAAAATGAACCTCCATCCATACCTCAAACTCTGAACAAAAATTAACTTAAAAGCAATCATAGAACTAAAGGTAAAACCTAAAACTATAAAACTTTTAGAAAAAAAACAGGAGAAAATCTTTGTGACCTTAGATTAAGCAAAGATTTCTTAGATATGACACCAAAAGTACAATGCCTAAAAGGAAAAAGTTGACAAACTTCAAAAATTTATAAATTTCAGGGCTTCTCTGGTGGCGCAGTGGTTGAGAGTCCTCCTGCCGATGCAGGGGACGCGGGTTCGTGCCCTGGTCCGGGAAGATCCCACATGCCGCGGAGCGGCTGGGCCCGTGAGCCATGGCCGCTGAGCCTGTGCGTCCGGAGCCTGTGCTCCGCAACAGGAGAGGCCACAACAGTGAGAGGCCCGCGTACCACAAAAAAAAAAAAAAAAATTACGAATTTCTGTTCTTGGAAAGGCACTTTTAAAAGAATGTAAAGGAGGAAATATTTGCAAGTCACGTATTTCATAAAGGACTTGTATCCAAAATATGTAAGGAATTCTCAAAGCTCAATTATAAAAAAAACTAATTTTATAAATAGGCAAAAGTTTTGAGCAGATACTTACCAAAAAAGATACAGTTGTCCCTTGGTATCCATGGGGGATTTGTTCCAGGACCCCTCATGGATACTAAAATTTGTCGATGCTCGAGTCTCATATAAAATGGCATAGTCTTTGCATATAACCTACACACATCCTCACGTATACTTTAAATCATCTCTAGATTACTTATAATACCTAATAAAATGTAAAGGCTATGTAAATAGTTGGTGGTGTGTAGCAAATTCAGGTTTTCCTTTTGGGAACTTTCTGGAATTTTTTTTCCCCAAACATCTTTGACCCGTGGTTGATTGAATCAAGGGATGTGGAACCCATGGGTATGAAGGACCAACTATATGGATGGCAAATAAGCACAGGAAAGGGTGCTCAACGTCATTAGTCAATAGAGAAATGCAAATTAAAACCCTTGTGAGATACCACTATATGCCTTTAGGATATCTAAATCTATATATATGTCTATATATTTATTTATTTATATGTCAAATGCTGGTCAGGATATGGAGCAACTGCAGTTCTCACATCTTGCTAGTGAATGCAAAGTATTATAGCCACTTTGGAAAACAGTTTGGCAGTTTCTTATAAAGTTATACATATACTTACAATATGACCTAGCAGTTTTACTTCTGGATGTTTACCCAGGTGAAATGAAAACTGTGTTCACACAAAAACTCATGTGCAGATGTTTATAGTGGCATCACTTGTAATCATCAAAAACTGGAAGCAATTGAGATATTGTCAACTAGAGAATGGGTAAACATTCATCCATATAAGGAATAAACTCCTGATATGTACAACAGCATTGATGATCTCAAGTACAATATGCTAAGTGAAAGATGCCAGACTCAAAAGGCTACATACTGTATGATTTTATTTATAAAACATTCTGGAACATCATTAGTGTATGGGACTAGGTTTTGGGGTTGCAGGTGTTGATAGGGCATCCAGGTTCCTTGGAGATGCAGGACCTGTGCCCCAGAGAAGAGTTACAGAGCTTGAGGTAAAGTCCATAGTAGAAGTTAGCCTGGAGACAGGGGGAAGATGGCAGGGGGAGCACATGTATGATAATGTTAGGTGGAGAAGAAGAAAGTGTTAGGACAGTTCTTGACAATATCTTGAGCTAGATTATATGGAAATTAGTCTCATGTTGAGAGTGAGGGGCAGGTTGAGAGCCAAAGTGTGTAGAAACAGTATAGCTGGTATAGCGAATGTTGAAAGGAGTTAAATCAGCAGCCCTGAGGGCCAGATGAGGTTAAATGCAGAATTTCAGTTAGACCCAGTCTACATGGTTTCCTGACTTTGTTTAGCCATGTTCCACATCCCCAAGAGAGAAAGCAGAAGGAAAGGGTTATTCCCAGATGGGATTGGCATGCAGAAGGCTAAGGAGGCAAGGAGTTATTTCTGGAGAGGATCACTTAAATGACTGAGGCATGAAGTCCATGTCATGGAAGGGAACTTGTTAAGATATCTCAGTAGATTACTATGACCTTTGACTTGCCTTTACACTATTTGTCATTTTCTCTTCCCAAAGAAGTAGCCTTAAAGAAGAGGCCCTCAGAAGGTTCTCTTAAGAAGATAAAGTAGTGGAAACGAGTCTCCTGAGCTTTTCTGGCCCTAAATGGCTGCAGAATCAAGGAAGTCTTCAGCCCCATCCCCACCAGACCAGGCTCCTGAAGAGGACCTTGTAATCATCAAGGTAGAGGAAGATCATGGTTGGGACCAGGAGTCAAGTCTACATGAAAATAACCCTCCTGGCCAAGAGCTGTTCCGCCTGCGCTTCAGGAAGTTATGCTACCAAGAGACACTAGGACCCCGAGAAGCTCTGATCCAACTCCGAGCACTTTGCCACCAGTGGCTGAGGCCAGATTTGAACACCAAGGAGCAGATCCTGGAGCTGCTGGTGCTGGAGCAGTTCTTGACCATCCTGCCTGAGGAGCTCCAGACTCTGGTTAAGGAACATCATCTAGAGAATGGAGAGGAGGTGGTGACTCTATTGGAGGATTTGGAAAGGCAAATTGATATACTGGGACGGCCAGTAAGTAGAAGGAGGGGGGCATGCTCTGACTGTGAGAGTCCAGGAAGCTGGGTGGAGGGACATTGACACAACAATGGGAGGATAAATGCTGAGCATGAGTTTGTGTTGCAGGAGGATGAAAAGAGTTACCGTGTGGTATGGCTTGTATTTGTAGAGTTCTTTTTATTCTTGTAAAGGATATAAATCCATTTTTTATCCTCATAACATCCCTACAACTGTATTATTGTTCTGTTTGCTAGATGGGAAACTGATGCATAGAGAGCTTAACTTACTTTTTCAGGGGCACCCAAATAACTAAATGCAGATCTGAGCCCGTAACTCAGGTTTCCTAGTTTCTTATCAAAAGTTGTTTCCACTAAAGAGCACTGTTTTAAGCTTCTGTTTATCATTCTTCCCCTTTCTTGGGAATGCAGAATATCAGCATTGTGGGCAGCAGGGAGGGCATCAGCAGAAATCTTTTCCTTCAGTACTAAGCAGAAATGATGCCTTTCTGTGCAAATCAACATGTTTGTGTTCCTAACTAAGTGAGATTCTGCTTTTTCCTTCCCCCAGTATGTATCCCTTTAGATGTGCTCTTGGTACTGTTACATTGTTCACTTCATTTCTCAAAGGGATTCCTTGTAATGCAGGTGTCTTGTTTCTAGGTCCCTGCTCGTGCACATGGACATAGGGTACTCTGGGAGGAGGTCGTGCATTCCAAATCTGCACCAGAGCCTCCGGATACTCAGCTCCAACCTGTGGCAACCCAGCACGAATCTCCAGTGCTCCAAGGGCCACAAGACAGAGGTGAGGAGCTAGATTTCATTGATGAGGAGTGGGAAAGCAGAGAGGAAAGAAAGTACCTTTGGGACACCTGTCTAGTTCCTGGAAGGAACTAGCCTCTACTGTTTACAGACCAGCAATAAGACCTGATTTAAATGTTTATCTAGGCTTCAAATACAGACTCTTAGTCCCAGTGGTAAACTCATGAACAAATTAAAGAATTTGGGGGTTTTATGTATTCATACATTTCTGTTACCACAGTGTATTTTACAACATAGGCATTTTGAGGTTTTACTGGTATCATGACACTTTATTTGTAAATATTTCAGTATGTATTTTCTTAAACAAGAGTGTTTTCATAGATAACCACAATAAATTGATCACAATTAGGAAATTTTTTTTTTTTTTTGCGGTACGCGGGCCTCTCACTGTTGTGGCCTCTCCCGTTGCAAAGCACAGGCTCCGGACGCGCAGGCTCAGCGGCCATGGCTCACGGGCCCAGCCGCTCCGTGGCAATGTGAGATCCTCCCGAACCGGGGCATGAACCCGTGTCTCCCACATTGGCAGACGGACTCTCAACCACTGCGCCACCAGGGAAGCCCCCACAATTAGGAAATTTAACACTGATGCAATACTAATCTAGTCCACAGTTCATATTCAGTTTTTGCTGGTTGTCCCAATAATGTTCTTCCAGAGTCTAGTCCAAGATCCCACTTTGCAATTAGCTGTCCTGTCTCTTTAGTCTCCTTTAACTTGGAGTAGTTCCTCACCCTTCCTTTGCCTTTCACAATCTTGACATTTTTGAAGAGTACAAGTCAGTTATTTTGTAGAATGACAACAATTTGAGTTTGTGTGATGTTTCCTCATATATAGATTCGAGTTGTATATATTTGGCATGAACATCCCAGAAGTGATGTTGTCCTCAGGAATACAACAGGAATTTGCCTGTTATTGGTAATGTTATCTTTGATGACTTGGTTAAGGTTATTCTTGCTAGGTTTTTGTTACTGTTTTTCCCTTTGTAGTTAATAAGTAATTTGTGGGGAGATACTCTTGAGTCTATGTAAATATCCTGGTCCTCATGAAACTTTTGTTGCTGAAACACTAGTTTTAGTATTTATTGATGCTTCTTGACTGAATCAGTGATTACTAAAGTGATTATTTTCTAACTCTGTCATTTCTTCTACATTTATTTATTTATTGTAATGGAGAGTGTTCTCTCCTTCCCCCATTTTATTTTATTTATTCATTTTTTATTTATCAATGTGGACTCATAAATTCTTATTTTATTCCAGAAATGTTCTGTTACTATCTTTATTTTGATGCTTAAATTGTCTCAGAGTTGGCCAGAGGAGGCCTCTTCAGTCTGGCTCCTGTGTCCTATTGACATTTCTCCATCATTTTTTGAGAATTTTCTTACAGAACAAGATAAGGTGTTCTAGTCTCATCTCATACTTGCCCTGAATTTCTTATTTTTTCATTTGTGTGGTTTATAGTAATTTGTTCTAAATTAGTGGATTTTTAATATTTCTAAAGAAGTTTAGAAACATTTTCAATTAATAGTACAATCCTTATGTAAAATTCTAATGCCTGTTGCCCAAGACACAGTAGTCTATGTTTATTTTGATATTACCCTGTCTGGTTTCTATAGGAAGCAGATGCTGGCAGTCATGGTAGACATTTCAAAAAAGTAGTAGAGTTAGTAGAGATAGATTGGTTCTCATATTCAGCTTGGCAAGAGATCAGAACCTAAAGAAATACTGTGTACAAGCACAAGGATGGAATATAGCTTTGGTGGTAGAGAAGAAGTTGTAATGCACTTCCTGTTAGGAAACCAGTACACTTTCTATTTTTGACATGTAACTTCAGGCTGAGTGGGACATCAAAGTGCAGATGTTTTGTGAGCAACCATAGGTATGAACCCAGAGTCCAAGATTAACAGCATTTCATATTCAAAATCTCTGGCAAGGGCTTCCCTGGTGGCGCAGTGGTTGAGAGTCCGCCTGCCGATGCAGGGGACACGGGTTCGTGCCCCGGTCCGGGAAGATCCCACGTGCCGCGGACCAGCTGGGCCCGTGAGCCATGGCTGCTGAGCCTGCGCGTCCGGAGCCTGTGCTCCACAACGGGAGAGGCCACAACAGTGAGAGGCCCGCATACCGCAAAAAAAAAAAAAAAAAAAAAAAAAATCTCTGGCATGCATATCGGCTGAAATACAAATAATTTTGGAATGTGTTAGTGCTGGTTCCTATAACCACAGGACAAGGCTGGTCTCATTCATAGCTGCTTTCTCCTCTCTCAGCCATATCTGCTTCACAGAGTCCTACTCCTTCCCAGAAAGGAAGTCCTCGAGACCAGGAGATGAGAGCTACACTTCTTACAGCAGGGTTCCAGGTGAGTTGTGCTCCTCACTGAAACCCCATAGCTCCATTAAGAACTTGCCCCATGTTCTTCTGCATAGAGACAGGTTGATCCTTGATTTTCCCCCAATGAATCTGGTGCATTTTCCTGTTCTTTCCTGCTAGCTATGCAGATCCCTTTACACAGTACATTCCCACCTCTTGATCCACTCCAACCCTGGTGGATCTCTCTGACACTCTGGGTTTGAACTGTGGAACAGTCCCAGTCCCAGATGGGCATCTTGTTTTGTTTCAGACTTTGGAGAAGATTGAAGACATGGCTGTGTCCCTAATTCGAGAGGAATGGCTTCTTGATTCATCACAGAAGGATCTGAGTAGAGATAACAGGCCAGAGAATTACAGAAACATGTTCTCCCTGGGTAAGGAAACCTCTGGTTATTGTTATCATTTACAGTTTTGTGTTTGTTTATGTGTACAGTAGCTTTGAGCTTTCTGAAAGACATAGTTGAGTTTAAACTCAGGATACAACAGAAAGATAAAATATTGAGACTTCTGGAGTTCTAAAAGGAACTTTTGCAGCCACTATGGAAAACAGCATGGAGGTTCCTTAAAAAACTAAAAATAGAGTTACCATATGATCCAGCAATCCCACTCCTGGGTGTGTATCTGGAAAAGACAGAAGCTGTAATTTGAAAAGATACATGCACCCCAATGTTCATAGCAGCACTATTTACAATAGCCAAGACATGGAAGCAACCTAAGTGTCCATCAGCAGATGAATGGATAAAGACGATGTGGTGTGTGTGTGTGTGTGTGTGTGTGTGTGTATATATATATATATATATATATATCTCAATACAATGGAATATTACTAGGCCATAAAAAAGAATGAAATAATGCCATTTGCAGCAACATGGATGGACCTAGAGATTATCATACTAAGTGAAGTAAGTCAGACAGAGAATCTAAAAAATAGTGGAATCTAAAATATAGTACAAATGAACTTATTTACAAAACAGAAATAGACTCACAGACACAGAAAACAAACTTATGGTTACCAAAGGGGAAGGTGAGGAGAGGGATAAATTAGGAGTATGGGATTAAGATACACACTACCATATATAAAATTGATAAACAACAAGGATTTACTGTATAGCACAGCAACTATTATATTCAATATCTTATAATAACCTATAATGGAAAAGAATTTTAAAAAAGAATAAAGATATATACACATATATATGTGTAACTGAATCACTTTACTGTACACCCAAAACTAACACGATATTGTAAACCAACTATACTTCAACTAAAAAAATAAATAGAAATAAAATAACCAGGATAAATAAATAAATTTAAAAAAATAAAAGGGCACTTTTTTTCTCTAATCTAGGACTTACCTTACAGTTTGTAACTGGGTATTGGTCTCTTTGCCAGTTGGAAATTGAAATCTTTTAGTGCTCTCTGAGTTCACATAGATTCTCTCACTTAGACCTATTGTGCTCCTCCCTTTTAATGACTGGGACTTTTTCATTCCTTTTCCACTCATTAGGTCTTTTCGTAGTTCCATATTCCTTCCCACTCCCTAACTTCCACTTCTCCGCAGTTGATCCCTTCTCTACTTTAGTCCTCCTTCCATCAACCCTTTTTTTTTTTTTTTTTTTGCGGTATGCGGGCCTCTCACTGTTGTGGCCTCTCCCATTGTGGAGCACAGGCTCCGGACGCGCAGGCTCAACGGCCATGGCTCACGGGCCCAGCCGCTCTGCGGCACGTGGGATCCTCCCGGACCGGGGCACGAACCCGTGTCCCCTGCATCGGCAGGTGAACTCTCAACCACTGCGCCACCAGGGAAGCCCCATCAACCCTATTTTTTGATGGCAGTTCTTCCCCAGTTGGTGTGTGGTACTTCTGTTTGACCCTGCTCCTTTCTCCCCATATTAACAAAGGCATTTCAGAGACAGGTGGGAGCTTTGCGTTTACTTGTAGCTGTTCCAAGTGTATATTCCTTTCCCCCATCTTTGATTTCTTTCTCCTAACATAGAGTATAGGAAGTGACGTTGGCTTGATGTTTATTACATTTTTATTCCAGGTGGTGAGACCAGGAATGAGAACAGGGAATTAGCTTCAAAACAGGTAATATCTACTGGAATCCAACCACATGGAGAGACAGCTGCCAAATGCAACGGGGATGTTATCGGGGGTCTTGAGCATGGAGAAGCCCGAGACCTTCTGGGCACATTAGAGAGGCAGCGGGGAAATCCCACCCAAGAGAGACGACATAAATGTGATGAATGTGGGAAGAGCTTTGCTCAGAGTTCAGGTCTTGTTCGCCACTGGAGAATCCACACTGGGGAGAAACCCTATCAGTGTAATGTGTGTGGTAAAGCCTTCAGTTACAGGTCAGCCCTTCTTTCCCATCAGGATATCCACAACAAAGTAAAACGCTACCACTGTAAGGAGTGTGGTAAAGCCTTCAGTCAAAACACAGGCCTGATCCTGCACCAGAGAATCCATACTGGGGAGAAGCCGTATCAGTGCAATCAGTGTGGGAAGGCTTTCAGTCAGAGTGCGGGCCTTATTCTGCACCAGAGAATCCACAGTGGGGAGAGACCCTATGAATGTAATGAGTGTGGGAAAGCTTTCAGTCATAGCTCACACCTCATCGGACATCAGAGAATCCACACTGGGGAGAAGCCCTATGAGTGTGATGAGTGTGGGAAAACCTTCAGGCGGAGCTCACATCTTATTGGCCATCAGAGAAGCCACACTGGGGAGAAACCCTACAAATGCAATGAGTGTGGGAGGGCCTTCAGTCAAAAGTCAGGCCTTATTGAACATCAGAGAATCCACACTGGAGAAAGACCCTATAAATGTAAAGAATGTGGGAAAGCTTTCAATGGGAACACTGGCCTCATTCAGCATCTGAGAATTCACACAGGGGAGAAGCCCTATCAATGTAATGAGTGTGGGAAAGCCTTTATTCAGAGGTCAAGTCTCATTCGACATCAGAGAATCCACAGTGGAGAAAAGTCTGAATCCACGGGAGTTTAGGAAAAAACTTTAGTCATAGATTGGGCATTATTCAGCATTAGAGGAACCATGTGCTAGTGAGAGGTCTTTCAGTGTAACAAAAAGGCAGAAAGTTCAGCATCATTACAACCTTATCTAGGGTCAGAATTGATAGTGGTGACAAAGTTAGAATAGCTCTTCAGTAGTTTGGGCACAGTGCCTTGATGCAGGTTGATTAGCTTGACTATCTTGGGAGGTGTCTGATGGAGTGGAGCTCCTGATGGCCTAAGGTATCCTTTAGAAGCTTAAAATAGCATTAGAGCAAGTTGCTCGTCACGGCTTGAGGCACTTAACTTTGTCTTTTTGGTGAGTAGCTATAGGTTTGAGAGAGGCTACTCCTCCTAGTTCCTCTGTTTCTTCCCATCTGTGATCCCTTCTCCCATTTATTCCCCTAAAGGTGCACTTGTGCTCCTAATCTGACCTAAGAAGCTGCTTTAGAGTTTGAAGCAGCCTCTGTGTGAGACTTATATTTAGCTTTCTAAGATCCTAGTTCTAGGGAAATTTTTACAGACATCTCATGTATTTATGCTTAAGTGTGCATTTTATTTTATTCTAATGCTCCTGATAGTGGAAATCCATATTCCCATGCAAACTCAGAATGCTATATTTTTAACAGCACTCCAGCATTTTTCTTCATATATCACCTTCACTGACTCCACTGAGTCATTGAGCATCCATACGTATCCTTCACCACTCCCAGTCCCAGTACCTGTGTCAGCGAGGAAGTGGACGCATTAGTGATGGTTGTGGGAATGATGCAGAGAAAGAGGTGAGTGGAGACTCAGCCCCGCTGCTCTTGAGCTTGGATGGTTGTGCCTTTTGGTGACTTCTGACTCTGCTTTCCACCTTCCCACTGTACACTGTGGTACAAATAGGTGTTTACACTATCCTCGTTAAGGCATCACATGGGGGAAAAAAAGGAGACAGGTGCTTGAAGAAGACATAAAAATCCTTACAAAGAATGTATACTCATCTCTTTTGGCCCATTACGGTACCACTCTCTCAGGGGTCTGCACAAACCCCCTGACTAGATGGTCTACACTCTTGTCTTTACCCTGGACCCACCTCCTTAGGTGGCCTCAGCACCTCCCTCATTCTTCATCTCTTTCTTGCCATATCTACAGCGGTAATCAGTTGAATACTTCACTTCACAGTTCCTCATTCTTCTGAATTCTGGTGCACTCCATCTGTAATCCAGCAAAGACACAGTATTAAACTCATCATCACCAAGCACTATATTTCATCTTTGAAGCTTTCAGTATACCAGGGGATATTGTATAAAGTAATGAGGCTGGTTTAAAGTAACACCTACAACTTCCAGAAGAATCCAAATATGAGTTGTCCTTTAAATTGGGCAGTTCTAGCTATTCCAGTAGTGCTATTATTCCAAGTGCTACCACTCCTCTAGATATTTGGAACATTCTCAAGGTTCCTATTTAATAGACCATACAAGAAAACTCTATTACTCTTGAATTTCATCTCATTTTTGACCACTTGATTACTCACTTATTCACCATATTTGGAATTGAATAACTTTTGGCTGTTTCCAAAATCAGCTGTCAGAATTGGAATTAATTCCATTAATCCTATCCAGAAGAAAACGATACACATTGTGATGAAAATTCCAAGAGAAATTATGAAATTTCACACTGTGACTATCATGAACAGGGACAGCTTTCTAATCATGTTGTTTTATGATTGATGTTTTCAAAAATCAGTTATAAAATCAGGTATCATAGAGGTCCACCTTTTGGATCATAAATTCCTTCCCTGTAACATCCCTTCCCTACCCCAGTATGGCCCATATTGACCACTAATAACATCAGGGTTATCTACATCTATTTCATTGAACCATTGGTACCCACTTGTCATTCGTCATCCTGGTTTCCTTGGTTAACTTCTTCAAAACAATGCTTTTCAGTATCCTTTATTTTCTTATCTTCCCTCCTCCCTCCTCCCTCCTCCCTCCTCCGTCTTCCCTCCTCCTTCCTCCCTCCTCCCTCCTCCCTCCTCCCTCCTCCCCCCTCCCCCCTCCCTCCTCCCTCCTCCCTCTCCCTCTTTTTGGCCTATAGATTACTATTCCTAATTCCCTGGTACTTGAAATTACAAGAAACCAGAAATAAATCTAGTTGTCTCTAGATCCTTGCTCTCCACTTTAGTTGTGCCTTATTGTCCTTAAGATACTAATTCTACCTGAGGCAAATGCTACCTGTGTACAGATATTACATAGGATGAGTACATTGTCAGAGGGAGAGTATGTGTGTGTGTGCATGTGCATGTATACACACACTCCTCCCATGTATTGATAGTTTAGGGGAACAGTTGTCTCCTATTCCAATGAAAGCTCTCAGCAGAGTACCATATTGAAATGACTGTAGATGTACCAGTTAACATCTCTACTCAGAGTAATGTGTAGCCAGACTTAAATCTCAGAATTACTAATATCTGGCAGAAATTTAAAGAAAATATGACCAGAAAGATTACTATTTTACTGGGATGCATGTGAGAAAAGAATATGACTTGAAAGAACGATATATACCAAGGCTGATTCAGCACACCTATAGAGATAGCCAAGTAGTATAAGACAGTAGAAAAAGGCTATTGTTTCTTTGGGGGCATAAGTAGAAGCCCATTCTTGGTCTCCTGTTTTCACTCTTAGCATTAGAATATTGTTGATCACTCTGTATGACCTTATTTTGCTCCTAACTATGAGTGACATGCACTAAGTTCCTTTATCCTGCATATTCTGTTTTTATGCTCTTAATCTGAAATGAACTGTTCACCAGTACTTTCTTCTCCCATCCTCAGCTTTTCATTTTAGGACCTGGTGTAATAAAGTGGTTCTTCCGTAACTGTTGCGATCCAGCATAGTCCTAGTAGAGACATCTTAGGTTTCAAAGATTTTCTCCATTGAGTAAGGTGGCAGTGCTAGAATGCCGTGATTGATTCCCATATGGGAACAGTTAGTTTTACTCTTGGTTCTGAGGCTCTAGATAATAATAGCTGACATTTATTGAGCACTCACTATGTGCCAAACCCAGTGTTACATATTTCTTATGCTTATGGTAGATATTGTATACTCCACTGTATGGATGAGGAAACTGAGGCTTAGAGAGCTGAATGAGTTGATCAAGATCACAACTAGTAAGTGATAGAGCAGGGATTCTAACCTACATAGTCTGATTCTGAAGCCTGTGCTCCTGACAGCTGGTCTGCTGTGTCTCTAATGAACACCCTAACCCTGGCCAGCCATTTAAAAATTATGTATTCCTGGGCTTCCCTGGTGGCGCAGTGGTTGAGAGTCCGCCTGCCGATGCAGGGGACATGGATTCGTGCCCCAGTCCGGGAAGATCCCACATGCCGCGGAGCGGCTGGGCCCGTGAGCCATGGCAGCTGAGCCTGTGTGTCTGGAGCCTGTGCTGCGCAACAGGAGAGGCCACAACAGCGAGAGGCCCGCGTACCGCAAAAAAAATAAAAATAAAAAATTATGTATTCCTGGTTACTGAGGGAGGAAATGTGCACTATAGTGCAAATCCATACAGTTACTGGAAAATTGGTTGAAAATGCCATTTTGGTTTATAATTATATCATCTTTAAATGTTGATACTTTTGATGCTTTGTAGTACTAGAAAGCTAAATTCTGCAAGGAAAACATGTTTAAAGAAGTAAAACATTTTTAAAAACTGGGAGGACAAAGCAGTAACTTATAGATTCAAGTACATTTCTTTCTGAACCCAGGGAAAGTAGCATTGTGGAGGGAAATGAAATATCCATGCCCTAGGCCAGGCAGATGGACAGTCAGGATGACACCAGTAAGTTCATCTACAGCATAAAATGTGTAAAAGCTTCAACTTTACTGCTCATTTCCAACTACCATTTTATTCTTCTGTCATTCATGGTTTCTCAAACATGTCATCCATTATTAAACCCCGTTTCCTCATTAATCTATTCTTAAAACTTCTCCTTGTTGGCTTTTGTATTCCACTGAAATATCCTCAGAATCATCAGTGGATAAATATTAATGCCTTTTCTTAGTTCTTGTCCTTCTAGATCTATATTTCATACTTGGGAATTTCCCCTGCATCTCAGGGATTCTCCTTTGACTTGTGGGATCCTTTTTGGTCAGTTTCTTCACTTTTAGCTTTTCTTTGTTGGTCTTTTCTTCCTCTCCACTGAGAAAATCTCCACGTCTTAATTTTATTCACTACTTTTTCTATACTCCTATTTAACCACTGTGATTGTTTACACTTACCTTCTTATATTTGAGTAACTTAATATTTCCTGCCCTGTGGGCTGTCTCCCACAGGTACTGTAGGTACCTGTGAACTTTTCCACAGGTACCTATACAACTTGGTATTTGAAAACAGAACTCATCACTCTGTCCCCAACCCCTGTTTTCCTTTTAAATAGGCATCTTTGCTTAACATCTTTACCCTGAACAGACTCACTACCCTTCATATTTCTTATCCCAATCTTAGAGTGGTCTTTTAGTCTTTTTCTGGTCTCCATCGTTCATGTCCAAAGTCTTGCTAAGTTGTACCAATTCTTAGTCAGTTTTCTCCTTGAGGCTGGACTTTTTTACGTTTCTGCTATCCCTTCATATCCTTCTCTGCAGATCCATATCATCTGAGGCCCAGGTTATTGTAATTCTTTCTTTTCAGTTTACTTACTCCCAAGATCCCCACCTTGTATGCTTCCAAGATGGTCCTCCTCAAACTCCATTTTCACTCAAGAACACCCAGCAAATAATTCCTATCAGAGCAATGATGTTCAAAGCTCTCCATTACCTTGCCCTCCATACTTAATCTGCCTCAGCTTCATTACTGTCTAGCATATTCACCTTGATTTATCATGGTTAAACTTCCTGTGACCTTCCACTGTTGTCTTATAAGCCCTTGCCTCTGTGCCTTTCTCATGCTGTTCCTTTTGCTTAGATTTCTCTTTGGCCCCAGCTCATGTTCATTACTCCCTTCAAAGCCTAGCTTCCATTACATCTTCTGAATGAGCTCTCCCTGATGATTTCATCTCACACTGAGACCTCCCTTATTCTGTGCTGCCTCAGCACTGATCCTTTTGAGTTTTTACTATGGTCCATGCAGTTACTAATATGTTGTTTTGTAATTATTTTCTACCATTCTGTATTGTAGTTTCACATTTGTATTTATTTCCCAAGTTAAATTGTAAGCTCCTTGAGGGCAGGAATAATAACTTTTACATTTGTATCTTTGCACCCTTTAGTGCCTAGAACAGTGCTGAGCACATAGTAGGCGTTTAATAAATGCTTGTCGAATTATTGTGTGGATTATTTTTTTATATACAGAAAATTTTACACTGCTTTTGAGGATATATGTCTCTTCTTATTTTGTGCACAGACCTATTTCCATTGTACATCAATAACTGCCTGTACCTAAGACTAAAGACCAAAAAATTCAACTTTAGGAGGGTATGTGTGAAAAGTTGAAATGTGAAGCTTTCTGTTTGTTTGGTCAGAGTTATTTATTGGTTAAGAAAGAAAATAGGAAACTCTAAAGATTACTGTTTATCGTTGCAAAAGTGCTTGAGAATAGGCTTTTGTATCTCAAGTTAGACTGGTGGTTCTCAACTGGAGAAATCTGGCAATGTCTGGAGACAATTTCAGTTGTACCTTTAGTGGATGGCTGGGATACCACTGGCATCTAGTGTTAAGGCTGGAGATGTTGCTAAACATCCTGCGTGCACAGGACAACCCCCACAACAAAAGAGTTATCAAACTCCGTATGTTTAATAGTGCCAAGGTTGAGAAACCCTGGTCTAGATATATTTAAGGTAAATAGGAAAAAGAAGAGAGATGAAATACTAGATTTTTTTTACAATTAGAAAAATTAGCTATACCAAGCTTTATGAGAATCCTAAGTGTTTATATATTTTGTAGTTTGTAAGATTAGAAAAAGCCTTAACGTTTGGAGTTTACAGCAACATACCTGTATGTTTTAAGATTGCTTTCAGCATCAAATCTGCCTCCATCCTTTATACCAAGTGGAAGATGTTGTAGGAGTACAAGTCTAGTTTTAGCCTTCTATATCTTGGTTCATTACATAAAATACAAGGTAAAACACTGGGGCCTATCTCTTTAGCAGGGGGCCTGCAACTTACCAAAGATTTAGCTTTGGGGACAACACATGACCCTCGACAGTCCCTTGGACAGCCACTAGACAGGAATAACTCAACTTCCCAAGGAAACCCCAAGCCAGAACGTTGTCAAAGTTTGCCAAGTATTAAAACACATCCCCACTTAAAAAGTTTTTAACATACTCTGTTAATCCTACTTAAGAAACACATGTAGGGGGAAATATTAGTAGGAAATTTAGTTAATTAGGAAATTGAGTAGTGTAAAAGAAGACTTTTAAAAAACTAGTCTCCTTTTGTAACTCAATGGTACTTCCTTCAACAGGTTTAAAGAGTAACAATCCCAGAGTTAGAAAAATCAGTTTATGTAATACAGCAAAGAAATAACTGTGTTGATCTGTTGTGTTTACTCATACAGTCTATAGAATGCTAGGTTTGGAAGTGACTTTTTTTTTTTTTTTTGCGGTACGCGGGCCTCTCACTGATGTGGCCCCTCCCGCTGCGGAACACAGGCTCCGGACGCGCAGGCCTGGCGGCCATGGCTCACGGGCCTATCCACTCCGCGGCATGTGGGATCTTCGCGGACCGGGGCACGAACCCGTGTCCCCTGCATCGTCAGGCGGACTCTCAACCCTGGAAGTGACTTTTGAGATCATTTTCCAGCCCGTTATTCTGTAAATGAAGGTCCAGAGAGGCCATGTGGCTTGCACCAGGTCACCCATTAAGTTAGTGGTACAGGCGAAACTAGAATCCAGGCTTGCTGAGGCTTTGCCTATTTCTTTTTTGGCTAGTCATGACCCTTGTTTTATGTTCTTGTTTCATACTGTGCCATGGGATGTATTCATACTTATTGCCTCCACTTGTAGTGTTTCATTTTAGGAATTATTCCTTTCATCAGCTTGTATGTCCAAACGAGTATACTGACTGGTGTCTTGAGTTAAATTCTTTAATAAACGACTGAGTAGTCCAAGGGATTTTGCAGTACCGCCGCCCTTTTGAAAGTCCTGCCCTCTCAGGTCTGGTTCCTAATCTTGGAGAAAGCACATAGGATGTGCAGCATTGGCTTCAGAATACTAATAATGAAGACCAGAGCTCTTAGGGACCTGTGGGTCAGTTTTAGGAATCCTGTAGGGCCCAGACTGGAGATGTTGCCCTTTCCCAGCTGCAGTGTCTTTAAATTCCAATATTCAAGGGTGATCCTACCCTGGGTAAAATCAGGAAGCAAAAAATCACCTTCGTGACGGGTGAGGCAGGAATTCGGAGTCTTTCAAAGACTCGGGGCAGAGGAGCTCCCAGGAATGACAGTATTGCCCAGACCCCACAACTGCCTGTCTGGGTACAAGCTAGGCCCCGCCCCGGAAGTGCTGAGAGGGACTTCCGGTCGCGGGGAGCTCTCGGACCAGGTTGCTGCTCGGGCTGTAGTAGTAGGGTCCTCTGCGTTTGGGCGGTGGCGTGGTGGGCGTTGCTCAGCTGCAACCCCTCGGATTCCTTCTCCTTGGTCGGACCGGGTGGAGCGTTGGCATGAGCCCCGAGAGGCAGTCCTGGGACGGTGGGCGCTAAGCCCAGATGCAACCTCCCAGGGAAGGGTTTTTCTCGCGATTTAGTGCTGCTGGAGTCCATCCACATTTGGACTACTCTCGGGATTATAACCCCTATCTTTCTGAGGTCTTCAGAGATTTATTGAGTCACATTAGCAACGTGTACCCCTGGTACATTTGGAATCAATGCCCACCAGACCCCTCAGCTTGCCATTCCAAACAAAAGGGAGAAACTGCAAATGAGTGGAAGTATTAGGATCTCTAAATTTAGGAGAGGTTTCCTCTTCCACATCTGCGTTTCGTGCCCATACTTCCTTTAGAATGCAGAATACACCTCTGTATTTCAGCTTGGCAATAAATAATCGCCCTTCCCCTTTAGCAGTAACTTTTCCGTCCACACGTGTGCAGACCCGCCTACCAGCAACGGCGGTGCTGTTCTCTCCCGACGCACGTCTCCAGGCCCTCTCCCAGTAGTGCTCCGAGGCAATGGCAAGGAGATTCCTGTGGCACAGGGCCACGCCTGCTAATCCCAGTTTGTGATCTGACAGCCCTTCTTTGAAAGTTAGCCCCTTATTTGACATGGCTTTCTTTCTTTTTCTTTTTTTTTCTCCCATTACCCTCAGTAATTAGTGTAAGAGCTGTGGCAATCTGCTTTTTCTTTGAGTAAATTAATGTTTCTTTTACAGAAGTATTCTGGAAAAGGGAGGCCCTCAAGAGGAATCTTACTGAATTGCAGACTCTCCAATTAACAAGAAAGCTGCATGTATGCATTTTTAGAAGACCTGCTTTTGCTGGTTCCAAGGATTCTGTTACTGGAAAACTGCTCTGAGCTGGCTCCAGCAGCTCGGTTGACAATGGCTGAGTCCAGTTCCTGACTATTCTGATGAGGAATGCCAGGTCTCGGAATGGGAGTGGCATTGGGGGGAGAGGTGAGAGGGTCTTTGGGAAAGTGACTAAGCTGGAGGACCTCAAGAGGGAGTAGGATGAACCTAGACAAGAGGGCAGCAAAGGAGTGGTATTATCAAGTCGTCTTAAAACTTTCAGCCTCTTAGTGATGATTCTTCTTTTTTTTTTTCCTACGTTTTATGTATGCAAGTCTAAAGTCGGACTGTGATAGTAGCCAAATAACTTAATCTCTGTGCTTCCATTTCCTCGTCTGTAAATGAGGATGATAAAAGCAACTGCCTTTTACATTACATGAACATTACCTGGTACAAAAGAAGTGCTATCTAGATATTTGTTGTAATTATTTCTTCCTCTCCTTACCTTCCTGGGACTTGGCCTGCTCTGCTGATTTATTTGTTTATACAGTGATTCCCCATAATTTCACGTGTTTAATTTTTTCTAGGTCCCATTTCTTGCACACAGTCAAGAAGTGATCTATTAATAAATGTCAGCTCTGGCAGCAGAAGGAGAACCACTGTCTCTGCAGCTCCTAGCCAGGAATACACTATTGAAATATCAATTACAGGGACCCTTCTCCCTACAGGAGTGTTGTTAGGTGTTAAACTTTGACATTCTGTAGTTTTCTGAAGGTTCTGGATATAAGGGACCTGAGGACACTTTTTTTTTTTCTTAAACTTCTGTTTAATGAGATCAGCATAACTGCGTGGTTATGACTGCTCAGCAATCTGGTTAAGTTCAAAATGAGGGTGGAACAATAGGGAATCCAGCTCAGCTTTGCCAATTCCATGATTTGTATTATTCAGAAGTTCTCCCTTTGCTGTCTGTTGTCTGAGCTATAAGTTGTAAGTATATTTTCCATTTTTTATTTGTTTTTCACTCGACTTAAGTGGGTTTTTTTGTTTTACCTTGCTGGAGTATGGATTCTTTGCGGGGTCAAATTTATCAATCTTTTCATTTATGGCCTCTGGATTTTGGTTCTTAATTAGAAAGAAAGGGCTTCCTACTCTGAAGTTATAAAAGACTTCTCCCATGTTTTCCTCTGGCACTTGTATGGTTTCATTTATAACATTTACAACTTCTATTTATTTGAAATATTTACCAGTGTACAGAGTGAGGTCGGAATCCAGTTTAATATTTTTCCAGATGATTACCCAGTTCTCTGCATACATTTATTAAAAAGTCTATTCATCTTTTTCTTACTGATTGGCTACCTTTATTATATGCTAGATTTCTGCCTGTGATTGCATCTATTTCTGAACCTTCTATTCTGAATCATTTGTTTATCTCCTTCACCAGTGCCACACTGTTTAATTATTGAGGCTTTATAATATGTTTAAAATTCTTTAGGACAAGTGCCCCTTCATTGCCCTTCTTTTTCAGTTTTCGCAGGCGGAGTCTTGCTTGTTTAGTTTTCTATGTGAACTTTAAAATCTACTTATTAAAAGGTTCGTATTTTTTTGGAATAGTGTTAAATTTACAAATTAATATAGGGATTACTTTCTAAGACCTAAGCCTTGAGATACCATTCGCTGGTTCTGCTGGGAGGCAAATGGAAGGAGTTGGGACTGTAACAGATCTAGGTTCAAATTCCACCTCGGCGCTTTTATTAGTTGTCCAACCTCAGAAAACTTATCTGCTTCTTAGATTTCTTATATATGAGAGGATAACTGTAACGTCTGCCCTGCAGGATTAAAGGAGCTAAAAAGCCTAAAATGCCTTTTTCTGTGTAAATAGAATCCTTTCCACTCTGCTCATTTCAGGGCCTCAGCTCATGAACCACTGAGAGGGAAGCCTCCAGGATCCCAGAGCGGACCACCAGGTGCCTGGGGCGGGGTTCCGCGGAAGTCGACCTCTCCGAGCCAGTGCGGGCGTCAAACGACCTGTCTATTCATCAAATCACGGTTTTCCAGGTGAGACCTCTCGCGTCATTCTCCTTGGGTTTGGAGTGAGCTGTAGGGCGAAGAGCAGCGGAGAGGGTTGCTACGCGCCGCACCTCGTTGCCTCACACCTGCCCCTCTACCTTGCTCCCCGACCCTTTCCTTCCCCTCACCCTGCCGCCTCTCCCCTTTCCCCGCCTTCTTTGCACACTCCTCCCTTCTCTTTTACTATATTTTCCTTTCTCATTTCCCACGGCTTCTTTTTCTGTCCTTTCCCTCCTCCTTCTCCTCTGGGCCGTTGCCACACTGGCATTGCCGACTCCCCCAGAGACCCCCCGAGTTCCCCAATCGCTTTTCTGGCGGGACCGATTTCCAGGCGGGTGTGGGGAGGTGGAGTAGACTTTCTTTTCTCTTGGCCGTGTGCCCTCAGCTCTCCTTTGTTCTGATAACCTTAGTAGCTGACGGACGCTTGGCAATTTTATTTAGTTGTTCTTGAAATATTTTCATTTTGCCTCAAAGGAAAAAATCAGTTTAGCTGAATGCTCTACTCACGGAAACTCCTTTCTTTTGGTATCTATATCTCATTCCCCTCTGCCTCCAACCTTTTTCTTCTGTTTAAATGATGAAAGCAAATGTCCCTCTTTCTTCTTGATAGCTTTTCTTTGGAATTAAAAATCTTAAGGTATCTGATAACAGCTCAGAAAGGTAACTTTATACATATTTGTAGCCTTAAGATAATTTATCCAGAAAAAATACTGTATTTATTGTCCTTTGTAGTTGCCTAAAGTCAGTATCAGCAGTTTGGGGCTGTGAGGGGAATATATTAGGGAAAAGAAGGCACATTGAGGCAGCCACAGGAAAGGCTAATTCAAGAGTGAGCAAGCTACAGACCAGAAGGAGTTTGGGTAGGACTAGACGTTCTCTGTGTTTTGCTAAGGGCAAAGCGACTTGCACCACATGCTTTCATGGTAGCCATGTTTCTGGACTCTGGGCAAGCGTTCATTTGCATGTGACCTGTGCACTGAGTTAGCCTTTTTCAGTGTTGCCAAGGAGCTACTGTTCAGAGAAACTGGATAGAACAGCATCACTTAGAAATGGTACAGTTCGTAAGCCATGGAGAGTATAGTGCCCATATGAAAGTAAACCTGTGACTGATCTGTGGGGCTCGAAACTGGATTAAGGAAATCAGAGGCTTTAAAAGTACATGTTTCTATAAAGAAATATTGGAAAGACACAAGAAGCTAATAAAATTGATTACCTATGGAGGTGGCAAACTGAGGGGGGATCAGGGTGGAAACAAGTCTTCTTTTTATATATCTTTTGAGACCATTTTGACTTTTGAATTGTATATTACCTATTCAAAGACACAGACAAATTTTTAAATAAAATTTTTAGAATAGTTTCTGATCTCTGGGCATTTTGGATTAGCAGAAAAATTGTGAAGGTAGTACAGAGAGTTCTTATATCCCCCACACCCAGTTTCTTTCTTTTTTTTTTTTTTGGCTGCACCACGTGGCATGTAAAATCGTAGTTTCCCAACCAGGGATCAAACCTGTGCCCACTGCATTGAAAGCATGAATTCTTAACCACTGGATCACCAGGGAAGTCCCCAGTTTCCCCTGTTATTAACATCTTACATTATATAGAATACTTATCACAACTATTGAGTTACTATTGCCTATTATTATTAAAGTCCATACTTTATTCACGCTTCCTTAATTTTTACCTAATATTCTTTTTTCTAGTCCAGGATCCCATCCAGCATACCATATTACATTTAATTGTCATGTCTCCATATGCTCCTCTTGACTGTGACAGTTTCTCAGACTTTCCTTGTTTTTGATGACTTTGACAGTTTTGAGGAGTACTTTAAGGTTTCTTTGTAGAATGTTACTCAATTGAAATTTGATGTTTTTCTCATTATCATGCTGAGGTTAGAGGTTTGGGGGTGTTGACTTATCACTATTGAGACATAAAACAATTTGTAAGATGGAAAAAGGCAGAGGGAGATAATTTGTGTAATTTGAGTTTGAAGCAAAAGTTTTATTAAGTTTGGAGATAGAATTGAGTTTGTTCCCAGGGGATAAAAGAGTGGGGGCAGTCCAACAAGTTATCCACACATTGGTCTGAATTATAAAGATGGAGTGGACCCTTCTTTGGAGAGATAAAGGGTCTGTTCTGTCACAGTTCCAGAGAAGACAAAGCACCCCTGTTGCTGAGATACTGTCTGTCATAGCAACATCAGCTGCAGCAATAGTAGAGGTAGCAGTAGACAGAGCTTCTTTTATCTCCATGTCTCTCTTCCAACCCAAATAGTGTGGACTTGTGTGAGTGATAAAACACAATGATAATGTTATTGTCATTTTTCCCAAACTAATTCATTATCAGTTGAACTTCTGGTTTTTTGCCTTCTCTATTCCTGTGCTCCTTCATCTGCTCTGTTATCTGCAAATCTCTGCAACTCCTGTCTTGTTTCCCAATTTAATTAAATTTGATAAAAAGTCTTAAGTAGAAACTATCTATTATTTTATATACTCACTTATATCCCAGATTTTGTGCTTTAAATACCTTTATAAAGGGTAGACTTAAATAGTTATTTGAGTCAGGTGTTCATTCCAATAGTTCTGTGGTGGTACAGACTGAAGAAAAACATTTGATCTGGCCACCGTGTGATCGGTGTGTCCTGGGTTTGTGGAACATGTTTGAGAGTCCTAGTTTAGTCTTTATTACATCATATTGCTTTAGCATCAGGGAATAAATTACATTTGAAAGGTCTTTTTATTTCAGGAATCAAGGCCAAAGGTATGAACAAGGTGTCAATTCTGAAGGGAAGATTTTTGTAAGGATGGACCCACACCCGAAGGTCCCCAACATATATGATAGGGATACTTTACAGATTCCTGAGAATGAAAAACCTTTTCAGTATGAGGACCAGTTAGAAAGGCATGTGGACAAGCCTGAAGAAGAAAGATGGTATAAATGCAGTGAGTGTGGAAAGAAGTTTGCCCAGAGCTCAAGCCTTGTTCGACATCGGAGAATCCACACTGGAGAGAAACCCTATGAGTGTGATCACTGTGGAAAAGCCTTCAATGCACGCTCAACCCTCAGTGTGCATGAAAGAATCCACACTGGTGAGAAACCCTATACTTGTAATGAGTGTAGGAAAGCATTCAGTGTGAGGGCACACCTAATTATACATCAGAGAATCCACAATGGAGAGAAACCCTATGAATGTAATGAATGTGGCAGAGCATTTAGTGTGAGCTCAGACCTCATCAAACATCAGAGAATCCACTCTGGTGAGAAACCTTATGAATGTGATGAGTGTAGGAAAGCCTTCAGCGTGAGCTCAGACCTCATCAAACATCAGAGAATCCACACAGGAGAGAAGCCATATGAGTGTAAGGAGTGTGGGAAGGCCTTCTATGTGAACTCAGCCCTTACTAATCACCAGAGGATTCATTCTGGAGAAAAGCCCTATAAGTGTGGAGAATGCAGGAAAGCATTCAGCCAGATCTCAACTCTTATTCTTCATCAGAGAATCCATACTGGAGAGAAACCGTATGAGTGTGACGAGTGTGGGAAAGCATTCCGTGGGAGCTCTAATCTTACTAAACACCAGAAAATACATGCCAAAGGAAAGTGTCATCAGTGACTTACATGGTGAAGATATTACAAAGGCCTTTTTTTTTTAATATCAGAAGTTGTCACCAAAGGAAGGGTATGGTAAAAGTTAATGTTTTAATTGACACTTTGTTTCTTGGACTATCAAAGAAGTGAGAAGTCAATGAAAAAGGACTCCATCATCGTAATGATTGACTTAAGTCTCTAAGATCACATCTACTTCTGAGAATGCAGTTTTACTACTCATAAGGTAAATTATAGCATAATATAGTTTGTTATGGTTTAGTAAGAGCAAACTTCAGTATTTCAAACATGATTTTTCCTTTTCTTATGTGCAAGCCTTTTGTTGTTGTTGTTGCTACCAGTATTATAGGTGAAACATTAAATTTTGAAATTGGAAGTAATGTTGGTTGGTGAGACAGGGACTACATGTCCTCATTGAATCTGCAAATAACTAACCTATTGGTCTTGATTTCTTTGGCTTTAATGTACTGCTATGCTCTTAGAGATGGTTAAATGAGTTAGTGACCTCGTGGCAGAAGGCATACTCTCTTTTTGGCTAGGAATCCCAACTGATAATTCTTCAAAGTTATTCTTTTTTTTTTTTTTTTTTTTTTTTTTGACCATGCCATGCGGCTTGCAGGATCTTAGTTCCCCAACCAGGGATCAAACTCGGGCCCTCTGCAGTGAAGGGGCTGAGTCCTAACCACTGAACCGCCAGGGAATTCCCTCTTCAAGGTTATTCTTGCTTAGTTAAAGCCCCAGGCCTGGCTAAGACTCCGCATTCCCAACGCAGGTGGCCCAGGTTCGATCCCTGGTCAGGGAACTAGATCCCACATGCCGCAACTAAGAGTTCGAATGCCCAACTAAAGATCCCGCATGCTGCAACGAAGATCCCATTTGCTGCAGCCAAGACCCAGCGCAGCGAAATAAATACATAAAAATAGATTAATTTTTTTAAAAAGGTTAATTATAAGGCCCAGGCCTTTTGGACTTAATAATCCAATAAACCCCAGAACTTACCTGAGCTTCCTAAACCAAAAACCTCTCAAAAGAGTGTCAGGTGCTTCCGACCCTTGCATTCAGTGTTTCTCAAAGTGTAATGTGGCATATGCAAAGACTCAGAGGTATGAGAATGGAACAAGCTTGGGGAACTGTTGTTGAGTTGGGGTTGGCATTAGTCTTAGGATGGCTTTCAACGATCTGTTTGAGAATAGAGATGCAGACATAGAGAACAGAGGTGTAGACATGGGGGTGGGGGGATGAATTTGGAGATTGGGATTGACATATGTGCACTGCCATGGTGTAAAACATGGCTAGTAGGAACCTACTGTATAGTGCAGGGAGCTCAGCTTGGTGCTCTGTGGTGACCTAGATGGGTGGGATGGGGTGGGGGGGGGAAGGAGGGGATATATATACACATGTAGCTGATTCACTTCGTTGTACAGCAGAAACTAACCCAACATTGTAAAGCAACTATACTCCAATAAAAAAAAACAACGATCTATCTGAGTGACTATGTGAAACTTGATATCTGTAATCAACCAGGAGAGCTCAGATTTGGGAGGTGGTAGAAAGTTAATGAATTCAGTTAGAGAAATGTCTTTGTTATATCTGTGGTAATCCCAGTAGAGCTGTTCACCAGACTATAGCCTAACTTCCTAACTATCCCCAGGCCTAAAACTCAAACTCTGTATTCTCTGCACATATGAAACTCAAAGGAAATCTGGACTTTAAAATTACTTTGTTATTATTTTTCTATTTTAGTAGTGATTTCTTACTCCTGGGTAATGGGCCTGAAATCCTTTTGATCCCTGAAACTTAGTAATTCGAGGTTCAAGGTGAGCACCAAATTGATAGAAATTGCAGATTGCTTTGGTCCACACTGTGGACAAGTAGGAGGGAACACTCTGTGGGAAGTTGAAGTGGTATTCACTTCAGAGTAAGACTCTGTGTTGCAAAGGATGCACAGTTTCCCTGAATTCTCATCAGCAATTCAAGCAAGTCAGCTATAAGGCACACTGGATTCCAGGTAGCTTAAGCTAACTTGTGCCCTCAAACACTGAGGTCACAGACGCATGTTAAAAAGCACATCATGAAGTCTCTGTTATTGAGATGGTGCTTACCACACTACTCAGGTAACTTTAGGCCTGGACATGGGGCCTGAAGGTAGAGAATGTCATGGTTCTGCAGCTCAAATTGAGGAGATAGGACCTCAATCAGGGCATGAGGCATGTTAGAGAAAGTAAGGCACGTACTTACAGGCAGTGAAGGGCCTCAAAGAAGCACCAGGAAGTTGACTGTGCTATGCTGGGTTGAAGGTGTTAATTCTTTGCCCTACTTTTTCCTGTCTTTGGCAATTGAAGGACACTGTGGTTTCCCCCTGCTCTGCTCTGGAGAGACTTCCCTGTCACCCCCTGTCTATGTCGTTATCGCCATTGTTTTCAGTATTTACCTCTTTGGGCCCAGCTGTCTTGGTTTGTTCATAGGATGGTGGTTTGCAGGCAGAGTCGTCTGGGTGGAGCACACCCTTCTGGGATCAGCACTGAAGTGATGCCATATCCCACCCAGACCAGCACAACTGTGATTCCTAAGCAGTAAGTGGTGAGTATTTTGAAAACTTTGAAGGAACAGACATTCTGGAAAAAGAAATTTCATTTACTGAAGAATTGAGTGTTAGGATATCAGGATATATGTAATATGGTTATTCCTTATAAGCTCAGATTAAGGTATTAATGATTATCTATTTTAGGTTGGGCCTTGTGTCAGTTACTAGGAATACAAAGATAAATGAAAAAAGCACCCTACTCTCCAGAGACTTACAGTCTATTTGCGGACAGGGAGAAAGGAGTAGATAGAAAATAATAATTACAGTGATAAAGCCATTGGATTTATACCGAATGCTTTTCATTGTAAGTGTAACAAGTACTTATGAGAAGGTTGGAAAAGCTTTGAAGGAGGATGAAATCTTGAAGAAAGAATGAGTTCTTCAGCCACGTGAAAAGGAATGAAGGAAGGTACAGTGGGAATAACGTGAAAATCATGGTGCATCTGGGGGAGGAGAAGGAAGTTTTCAATGTGTATGATTTTTCAGACCTGACCATAGGCAGTTACAAAGGCTTTATCCCTCATGGGTGTAAAGCTACCCTCCTACACAAGGCTTTGAGGCACAGCCAGCGCATGCAGTCTCTGAAGGGAGTTGCAGTCAAAGACTCAGACCGCCTGGCCAGCCATGCTTTTAGGCATATCTGTACTCTTAGCCCAGGCACCTCCTTTTGGGGCCCTTTTTACTGGGGGTCTTGCCCGAGTAACTCTTCAAGATTCTCTCACCCTGATAAGGCAAGACACTTTTCTCCACTCTGACTCAGCACTAGTACTTTTACAATCCTAGCCTTTCCCCTCTTTCTTCCCCTGGCCTCCAGGTCCAGAAAATGACTGGAGCCTTTTGTTTGGTGCTGTGTTGGCAGTGACACAGTCCCCACACCTGTGCTGATACAGCTGACCCCTGCCTGGCACTGTTGCATGGATAAGAATAACACACTGCAGGAGCCAGCACTTTTTTGTTGTTGGGCCTCTTGCTAATGCTATTGCAGTAAGTGATTAAAGGCTTGGCTGTTACTTTCATTTTTGCCTGTGTTAACTGACTAATGCAACACATTCTCACCACTCTAGAATCCAGGCTAGAAGAATGCTCCTACCTTGAATATGCTGCTGTTATGGCAAAAGAAAAACAGTGGTAGGACCACATGATGGCTTTTAAAGCATCTGTTCAGGAGGAGCATATGTCATTTCCACTTACGTTTCGTTAGTCAAAGCAGTTCAAATCACCAAGCTTACTATCCATAGGGTGGAGAAAAATAAAGCTTACAAAGAGGACAGTGAATAACTAAGAAAAGTAATATAATTTACCATTGAGATAGTGGATCTACCATATTGGTCAATATTTTTTGAATGCTTCCTATGCTGGGGCTTTTTCTGAGTACCTTACATGTGTATTTTTCTCAATAAAAAATAATGAAATGAGATACATACTACTATATTCCCATTTTACAGCTAAAAATATTGAGGAACAGAGACAGCTAGGAAATGGCAGAGCCAGGAATTGAAACCAGAAGTTCAACTTGACGATGTTTTCTCTTAACCACTATGCTATATTATGAAAGTTTTGATCTGAAGGTTGTTTATGCACCACAGTGGGCCAGTGTGTTATGCTGGTAAAAACTTTAAAGGTGAAATTCAAGAGCCCTTGGTCTCAACCTATCTTTACCTCTAAGTAATCCTGTTACCTAGGCTAATGCCACCTAGCTGGGCCTCAGTTTTACATCCTTAAAAATAAGGAGACAGGCTAGATATTCTCTGATACACCTTACAGCTTTGAGGTTTTTATCATCTCTCCAAATAGATAGTAAAATGCTTTGTTATGTGATGACCTCTTCTTTAATCTGCTACTTTATATATTGTTATGTTCATTGGAGCTCTTGCACAAATGAGTCTCCTCACCAGTCCTTTCTGTTTTACTTCTCCTGCTTTACATTAGTGATGATACTAATAATGAGTAGCTTCCATTTATTTAGACCTATTCTGTTCCCGGTACTTTTTCAGGCTCCTTAGGGTAAATTATTTCATTTAAAAGTATAGATGCTATATTTAGAAAAGAAGCAAAGGTGAAAAAAAAATGCTCTAAATATCCCTTTTGAGAACTTAAAGCACAGGAAAATAAACCCAAGAAAGCAGAAGGAAGCAATTACTAAAGATAAGAGCAGAAAGTAATGGAAAAGCAAGTATGTATTCTTACTTAGAACTTTCACACATAAAGAGTTGTGTTTTATGTAGTTTCTCTCTGTAGGCTACTCTCATGTATGTTACATTTGACTTCCTCTTTCTGCCTCTGGGGAAAAGATGCCAATTTCATGATCAACCTGTTCTTTCAGATGGTGACTCCTGGCCTTAAATAAGGAGTCTGTTTCAAAGCAGAGTTTTCCAGAAGAAGTCTAACAAACAAGGGAGATGTTCAGAAGACTAAGTGGGAACATCATCAGGGGCTCCACACTGGACAAGTTTATGGACTTCTGAATAATTTACCCAAGTGAGAGAGGAGCTCCTTTGAGGACACACAACTTACATTGCCTCAAGCCATGGAGAATATCACTCCGATAAAGAGGCCTAAGATACCTGGGAGAATTCACCCTGAAGTTCAGTCCTGTCGATGCTGTGGGCATGGGAAATTCTGCATTCAGCTTGTGCACAATTTCCAACTTCAACTGTAATAAAAGAAGCAGCCACTCGTAAAGCGAGTGGAAGTCACCAAACCAAAAATATCCCTCCCTCATAAGACAAACCCTGGTACACCAGCAACCCTGACCAAGCACCAGCACATCCAAACTTAAAGAAAGCCCTATAGATCCTCAACCAGGAACGACCTTCGGTGTAATCCCAAGTCTCAATAAACAACAGAGAAGCCATCCTGAAAAGAGTTTCATGAGAATAAAGAATGTGGCAAAACCTTCAGACACTGGAGTGGTCTTAGACATCAGAGAACCCTTGGGGATATCTTCAGTGTCAGAAGCCTTCTCTGTGAGGTCAAGTCTCATTGAACATAAGCAAATTCATTTTGGACAGGAACCTTATCTATGTCATGAATGTGGCAAAGCCTTTAAGTTCTCTGATAGCATTGCTAAACATCAGAGAATCCATACTGAAGAGAAAACTTATTGGTGTAAAGAGTATAATACTGTAGGATTCATTGTGTTTCGAATCTGGTCACCCGCCAAAGAACCCACAATGGAAAGCACCATTATGAATGTAGTGAGTGGGGGAAGGCCTTCGTTTGGAAGCCAGCACTTAATTACCAGAAAACCCATGCTAGAGAGAAACTCCATAAATATTAAAATGTGGGAAGGCCTTCACTTAAAAGCTCAATCTTATACATTGGAAAATCCATACTGGAACAAAACGCTATGTATATATGACCACTGTGGGGACGCTTTCAGCGTTAGCTCAACTCTTAAAGTGTAGCAAAGATTCCTTGTGGGGGAAGGCTCTTTAAGGGTAAATAATGTAGGAAAGCCTTCAGTCAAAGTTCATATCTTATCAGGAATTCCCTGGCAGTCCAGTAGGACTCCACACTTTAACTGCCCCCCACCCCCATCAAAAAGAAAGAAAGAAAAAAAAAGTTCAGATCTTATCAAACATCAGGATCCACACTGGAGAGAAGCCTTATGACTGGGACAGGTGTGGGAAAATCTCTTGAACTCATCTTTTACTAAACATCAGAGGATACACAACAAAAATGAACCTCAGTAGTCAAATATGTGGTAGAGGTATAACATAGAACTTTTCAACATCAAATGTCACCACTAAGAAAAAACCCAATTGCAAAAAATCACTTTAACTGGCATCATTTTATGCAGTTAGACAAGTATTACCAGAGAGACTTTGTCAGGTCACTTTGGGTAAAGCTGAATTAAAACAGATTCCTGTGACAGATCTCAGTGGATATTTAACTGTCTTTGGCACAGTTAGCTTTTCATTTTCTACAGTAAATGTAGAGAGAGTAGGGGGATGTCTTTAAAACTAACCACAACCTTGGATAATCCAAATATTATTTATAACATTTATTTTTTGTTTGGAATTCATGATGCTAATTAAATACTTTTTCTAAGAATGATTTTGACATTGATTCCTGGGATGCAACGGGTATACGCTTCTACCAGACTTACACCCTTTTACTTTTTTTTTTTAAACATCTTTATTGGCGTATAATTGCTTTACAATGGTGTGTTAGTTTCTGCTGTATAACAAAGTGAGTCAGCTATACGTATACATATATCCCCATATCCCCTCCCTCTGTCTGCCTCCCATCCTCCCTTCCCACCCCTCTAGGTGGTCACAAAGCACCGAGCTGATCTCACTGTGCTGTGCTGCTGTTTCCCACTAGCTAGCTATCTTGGTGGTGTATATATTTGGTGGTGTATATATGTCCATGCCACTCTCTCACTTCGTCCCAGCTTACCCTTCCCCCTCCCTGTGTCCTCAACTCCGTTCTCTACGTCTGCGTCTTTATTCCTGTCCTGCCCCTAGGTTCGTCAGAACCGGTTTTTTTTTTAGATTCTGTATGTATGTGTTAGCATACGGTATTTGTTTTTCTCTTCTGACTTAACGTCACTCTGTATGACAGACTCTAGGTCCATCCACCTCACTACAAATAATTCAATTTTGTTTCTTTTTATGGCTGAGTAATATTCCATTGTATATATGTGCCACATCTTCTTTATCCATTCATCTGTCGATGGACACTTAGGTTGCTTCCATGTCCTGGCTATTGTAAATAGTGCTGCAATGAACATTGTGGTACACGACTCTTTTTGTATTACAGTTTTCTCAGGGTATATGCCCAGTAGTGGAATTGCTGGGTCGTATGGTAGTTCTACTTTTCGTTTCTTAAGGAACCTCCATACTGTTCTCCATAGAGGCTGTATCAATTTACATTCCCACCAACAGTGCAAGAGGGTTCCCTTTTCTCCACACCCCCTCCAGCATTTATTGTTTGTAGATTTTTTTATGATGGCCATTCTGACCTGTGTGAGGTGATACCTCATTATAGTTTTGATTTGCATTTCTCTAATGATTAGTGATCCCTTTTTATCGTGTTAGTATATCTGGGAAATGCAGCAAATATCTGTGTTTTGGTAAATCATTTCACAAAATTTCCTATCCTTTGTTAAAAAAAAAAAAAGATGGTGAAATGTGGGTGGGCCATGTGTACATGTGATATGCTGAACACAGACCGTATTTACCTCATTCATCTTTGGGTCTCCAATATATAAAGTATTGACTGACGCAGAGAAGGCTTGTGACACATGCTGTTGAATGACTGCTTGAAGGGCTCTGTTTATGGGTTGGTATCTATTCAGCCTGAAGAGGGATCTCTAATCGTTTGCTATAGGATCTGCCCTCTTCCCAGACCTGGTCAAGAAATGACCTTGGGTGCTCAGTGGGGATTGATTACAAACTCATTTCATGGTGCGTCATAATCATTGGTCTGTGTGTGGCCTTACTTTCAATTTTATACATTTAGGCTTTTAACCAACTCCTTATTATAAAGTCTTGGTCTGAACACCTTTGAGAGTTTTTCTGGAAAACATATGCAGGAATGAAATTGCTGGGTCATAGGTTAGGCACTATGTCAATTTTACTAGCAGGTAATGGTTCCTGTTCCTTGGGAACTAAGAGATCTATCTGGTGCCTTACATGATCATGATATCACCTTTTCTGTGTGGGTTCCTAAGAGCAGCAGATATCCCAATCAGCCAGGCACCCTCTCATCTGATGAGGATGGGGTGAGGTGAATCTCCAAGATAGAATAAAGAAACTTCAATTTCAAGAATAATGCCTGACTTCTCAGGGTCTGTTGAAGCAAACTGATTCTACTATTTAAAATACAATGTGGTTAGGGACTTACCTGGTAGTCCAGAGGATAAGACTCTGTGCTCCAAATGCAGGGGGCCTGGGTTCAATCCCTGGTCAGGGAACTAGATCCCACATGGCACACCTAAGTGTTCGCATGCCGCAACTAAGAAGCCCACGTGCTGCAACTAAAAGACCCCACATGCCACAACAAAGATCCTGCATGCTGCAACTAGGACCTGGCACAGCCAAAAATAAATACTTTTAAAAATACTGAAAAAATAAAATACAGTGTGATTAAAAGCTACATATCAGACCATGTTGTGGATAAAGGGGAAAATTAAAGGTTTTTCCCTTCTACCTAAGAACATCATCCCAGAAAGGGAGTGTACCGAGTGCATAGGTCCTGACATTGGCCTGGAGACACCAAAATTGGATTCTGGGGACTGCCAAGGTGAGGGTTAGTGCTGGTAAATTCCTTCCCTTTGGTGTGTGGGACCCCAGATGACCACACTCTAAAAATAAGCGTGAACCACACACAGACAGGCTCACCCAGGGGGCTGCAGCTCAGCTTTTGAATTTCTCAATTTCTACAGTTGGATTTAAGTGATTCCATAATGCTAGTGTCCTCAGGTACCAGGAAATCCTCTCTGTAAGGACGTAATAGTCTATTAGCTCTCAAGTTATTTTTACAAACAATTTTGTGAAAACTTTTTTTAAACTAGGCACAAGAGAAGACAAATAATGCAAAGAAAAGTCAACAGAAGCAATTGAGAGTAGAAACATTTCTACTGGGAATTCAGAATTTGAGTTACTGGGCACAGATTTTAAAATAATACGTACAATGTTCAGAAATGAAAGATAAGAATTTTAACAAAAAATGGGGAACAATGAAAAGAACTAAATGGAAATTCTGAAATTGAAAAACAAAAACAAAGAATTTGTGGATGCATATAGCAGCAGATGAAACAGCTGAAGAAAAAATGAGTGAACTACATAGTTGAGAAGAAAATATCTAGAATGAAGCACAAAAAGGACAAAAAGGATGGATTATATAGGAAAAGGGTAAGAGACAGAGAATACAGATCTAAAATATTTGTAATTAGGGTTGCAGGAGAAATTAACAAAACCAAAGCCAGACACGATATTTAAATACATAAGAACTTCCTAAAATTTAATTTAGACACGTGGTTAGCTCCACTGACAACAAAGCCCCAATCCTTAGATGCTTTCCAAAAGTCACCCCATTAACATAAAAGATCTCAACATTGAGGAAATTCCAAGGTTTTTAGGAGCCTAGTACCAGGAATGAGGAGAAAGACCAAATATATTTCTCTTATTATAAATCACAATAATCACAGGCACAATCTACCAAAACCCCAACAAGGATAAGTAGATCATCTGATTGGCCTTTATCTATTAAAGAAATTGAATCAATAATTAATAATCTTCCAAAACAGCACCAGTGCAGGTGGGTTCACTGGTAAATTCTACCAAACATTTCAGTAGAAATTTTATAAATATTATTTCTTAACAGATAATAGAGGCAGAGGGAATCCTTCCTAATTCATTCTGTAAGGCTAGAATTACCCCAATACCAAAACTATGCAAAGACATTACTTGAAAGGAAAACTACAGACCAATATATTTCATGAATAGATGCAAAAATATGCAACAAAATATTAGTAAATTCCAACAATGTATAAAAAGAATTATACAACATGACCAAGTGGGATTTATCCCAGGTATGCAAGGTTGGTTCACCATTTAAAAATCAGTTAATGTAATCCATCACATCAATAGGCTAAAGAAGAAAAAATATATAATCATATCAATAGGTGCAGAAAAAGCATTTAACAAAATCTAACACCCTTTCATAATAAAAATTCTCAGCAAACTAGGGATGGAGAGGAACTTCCTCAACTTGATAAAGAACATCTACCAAAGACTTCCCTGGTGGCACAGTGGTTAATAATCCACCTGCCAATGCAGGGGACACAGGTTCGAGCCCTGGTCCGGAAAGATCCCACATGCCGCAGAGCAACTGAGCCCACGTGCCACAACTACTGAACCTGCACTCTAGAGCCTGTGAGCCACAACTACTGAAGCCAGTGCGCCTAGAGCGCATGCTCCACAACAAGAGCAGCCACTGCAACGAGAAGCCCATACACCACAACGAAGAGTAGCCCCCACTCACCACAACTAGAGAAAGCCCATGTGCAGCAATGAAAACCCAACACAGCCAAAAATAAATAAATAAATAATAATAATAAAAGATAAGCAGTAGCTTCAAAAAAAAAATCTACCAAAACTACAGCTAACATCATACTTAATGGTAAAAACACTAGATGCTTTCCTGCTAAGATGAGGAGTAGGACAAAGATGTCTCTTCTCACTTCCATTCAACATTATACTGGAAGACTTAATGCAAATAGCCCAGAAGTAAACCCACACACCTAAGTCAATTAATCTTTGACAAAGGAGGCAAGAATATACAATGGGGAAAAGACAGTCTCTTCAGCAAGTGGTGTTGGCAAAGCTGGACAGCCACATGTAAATCATTGAATTTAGAACACTGACTCACACCATACACAAAAATAAACTCAAAATGGCTTAAAGACTTAAATATAAGACATGATACCGTAAAGCTCCTACAAGAGAACCTAGACAAAACATTCTCTGACATAAATCGTAGCAATGTTTTCTTAAGTCAGTCTCCCAAGGCGATAGAAATAAAAGCAAAAGTAAACAAATGGGACCTAATCAAATGTATAAGCTTTTTTTACATAGCAAAGGAAACCATAAACAAAATGAAAAGACAACCTACAGAATGGGAGAAAATATTTCCAAATGATGTGACAGACAAGGGCTTAATTTCCAAAATGTACAAACAGCTCATACAACTCAATAACAACAACAACAAAAAAAACCCAATTGAAAAGTGGGCAGAAGACCTAAATTGACATTTCTCCAAAGAAGACACACAGGCCAACAGGCACATGAAAAAAATGTGCAACATCAACTAATTATTAGAGAAATTCAAATCAAAACTACAATGAGGTATCACCTTACTCTTGTCAGAATGACCATCATCAAAAAGTATACAAATAGGGACTTCCCTGGTTGTCCAGTGGTTAGGACTCCATGATCCCAATGCAGGGGGCCTGGGTTCAATCCCTGGGCAGGGAACTAGATCCTGTATGCCTCAGCTAAAAGCCTGCATGCTGCAACTAAAGATCCCACATGCCGCAACTAAAAAAACAGATCCCACATGCTGCAACAAAGATCCCACATATAGCAACAAAGATCACTCTTGCCGCAACTAAGACCTGACCCAGCCAAATAAATAAATAATTTTTTTATTTTTAAAATATACAGGGATTTCCCTGGTGGTCCAGTGGGTAAGACTCCATGCTCCCAGTGCAGGGGCCCTGGGTTCGATCCTTGGTCTGGGAACTAGATTCCACATGCACACCACAACTAAGAATCCGCATGCCGCAAGTAAGACCTGGCGCAGCCAAATAAATAAACAATAAAAAGGTAGATTGGTAATTTTTTAAAAGTATACAAATAATAAATGCTGGAGATGGTGTGGAGGAAAAGGAACCCTCCTACACTGTTGGTGGGAATGTAAATTGGTACAGCCACTTTGGAAAACAGTATGAAAATTCCTTAAAAAACTAAAAATAGAGTTACCATATGATCCTGCAATTCCACTCCTGTGCCTATATCTGGAGAAAACTATAATTCAAAAAGATACATGCACCCCAATGTTCATAGCAGCACTCTTTACAATAGCCAAGACATGGAAGCAACCTAAACGCACATTGACAGAGGAATGGATAAAGAAGTTGTGGTATGTATATACAGTGGGATATTACTCAGGCATAAAAAAGAGTAAATGAAATAATGCCATTTGCAGCAACATGGTTGTACCTAGAGATTATCATACTAAGTGAAGTAAGACAGAGAAAGACAAATATCATATGATATTGCTTATATATGGAATCTAAAAAAAGAGAGAGATACAAATGAACTTATTTACATAACAGAAATAGACTCACAGACATAGAAAACAAACTTATGCTTACCAAAGGGGAAGGAGGGGGAGGGATAAATTAGGAGGTTGGGATTAACACATACACACTACTATATATAAAATAGATAGCCAACAAGGACCTACTGTATAACAGGGAACTATACTCAGTATTTTGTAATAACCTATAAGGGAAAAGAATCTGAAAAAGAACATATAGGGAATTCCCTTGTGATCCAGTGGTTAAGACTCAATGCTCCGATGCAGGGGGCCCGGGTTCAATCCCTGGTCAGGGAACTAGATCCCGCATGCCGCAACTAAAAGATTCTGCGTGCCACAACTAAGATCCGGTGCAGCCAAATAAATAAAAATAAATAATAAGAAAAAAGAACATATATATATATATATATTCTTTTTTATGGATATGTATATAACTTAGTCACTGAGCTGTACACCTGAAACTAAACACAACATTGTAAATCAACTATCCTTTAATAAAATGAATTTTTTTAAAGAAGGACTGTTATCTGAAATATACAAAGAACTCCTAAAACTCAACAATAAGAAAACAAACAACTCAATTTTTTAAATGGGCAAAAGATCTGCATAGACACCTCACCAGAGAAGATATACAGATGGTAAATAATCATATGAAGAGATGCTCCACATCATATGTCATTAGGGAATTGTAAATTAAAACAAGGAGATACCACTACACACCTATTAGAATAGCTAAATTGCTAAACAGTGACAACTCCAAATGCTGATGAAGATGTGGAGCAACAGGAACTCTCATACATTCTTTGTGGGAGTGCAAAATGGTACAGCCACTTCAGAAAACAGTTTAGCAGTTTCTTACAAAAGTAAACATACTCTTACCATATGATTCAGCAATTGCATTCCTTGGTATTTATCCAAATGAATCAAAAACTTATGTCCACACAAAACCTGCACAAGGATGTTCATAGCAGCTTTATTCATAATTGATAAAACTTGGAAACAAGAAAGATTTCCTTCAGTAAGTGAGCGGATAAACTGTGGTACATCCAGACAATAGAATACTCAGCAATAAAAAGAAATGAACTATTATGCTATGAAAATCCATGGAGAAATGAATGTTATATGCTTTTGCTAAGTGAAGAGGCCAATCTGAAAAGGCTACAAACTCTGGTTCCAACTACATGACATTGTGGAACAGGCAAAACGATGGAGACATAAAAAGATCAGTGGTTGCTGGGGGTTATAGGGGTTGGAGTGTGGGAATGATGAATGGGTGGAGCATAGGGGATTTTTAGAGCTGTGAAACTGTTTAGTATGATGCTTGTAATGGTTGATGCATGTTATGTTTTCTAAGGCCATAGAATGTATTACACAGTTTATATTAACCTTAATATAAACTATGGACTTTAGCTAATAATACTTTATCAATATTGGCTCACTGATTGTAACCAAAGATACCGCACTAATGAAAGATGTTAATAATACGGTTTTTGTGTAGCCGGGGAGGGGGTTTGGAGGGGCCATGTGGGAAGTCTATACTTTCTTCTCCATTTTTTCTGTAAACCTAAAACTACTCTTTAAAAATAAAGTCTATTAGGTTTTTTTAAAGCTATTTTTCAGCAAAAAGACATCGGTTGGGAGTAAAAAGGGAAGTGGGAGCCGATATCTGGTGTTCATATTACAAAGAGCTCATATCCAGAATGTAAAAAGAACTTTCACTCATCAATAATAAATACACAACAAAAAGGGCTCTGAGCTAACTCCTGGAGTGTGGCAAGTCTCAGCAACCTTGTGGGTGATTTGAACTTTATCGACTGGCTCAGATTTCCTCAGGAGAAGGCAGGGGGTGAGAAAGAGGGGAATAAAAATCCAAATGCCGGAATGAAGCGCTCCTCCCGCCCTGGCCGAACCTGGTGAAGGCAGTAAAGCCGGCGGAGTAGTAAGGTTGATCATAGAGAGGACCGCGCCTCCGGATTCCTAGGCGGGCACCGGAAGTGGCCTCGTGGTCCTGGGCGCCTTTTCTTCGGCCGTTTTGGGTTCCTGGTTGGCCCGGCGGGATGGTGGCTTAAGATTTTGCCTTAACTACCTGCCAGGGCTAGTCTCCAGGGAGCGCCAGTCATCCCCAGAGCTGCGGGTGAGCGGTCGGGCTTCTCCCCAGCCAAGCGCAGAACGCCCCATCTCTGTTGTCCCACGGCCCAGAGGTGGGACGGGGAGGAGGTCTTTGCGGCTTGCGTGTCCTGTTCTCCCCCCAGCACGTGCACACAATGCTTGGTAACGAGCTCAGTGACGATTTGTCTCTCTACTGTTCGGTTTGGATTTGTCGCTGTTATTTTGATTTTATAGTATAGCATAAACCACTCAGATTTTGCTTAATTCTCATTCTTTAATACACGATGGAGGCGGGGTGGGGGGTTGTGGTGGGAGAGGGAAATGCCTCAACTGAGGGTTAGGTGCTTAATCCTTTATTCCCTGAACGAACACTATAACCAGTTTATGGAGCTGTAGTATATTACTCCTCTGTATAAGTAGTTTGATTCCTTTAAATGTCGTAAAAGTTTTACTGGAAAAATAACTATGACTCGGCTTGTGTATATTGTCATAGTAAGTTTACTAAAGTGTGGCAAGATCCATCTTCCCTTACCTTGCTAAGGATCAGGAAGCCTCCTTTTCCCTCTACAGGAGTGTCCCAAGACCCATCCTGCCCTGCTGAAGCAGTTCTATGAAGGGGTGGTAGATTATGAGTATACATGAAAGAAAGCCTTGGTAAATGAGCTATGGTGGTCGCCAGCCTTGGCTCATGTGCTTTTTTTCTTCCTGTAATGTAGTTCTTATAAACTAAAAAGTCTTTAAAGTCTGAGAATGTGGCCTTATTTCCCACAATAATGCTAATATTTATGTAGCACTTTTCTGCATATCAGCAGCCAAGTGCCCTTTCTCAGTAATTCTGATCTATTTTCACGGATCTCAGGAATATTATCCTCCTAATGTTGCGCTACTCAGGAACATCACCTTGGCAGTGAGTCTTCATTATTAATGACATAGGTTGTTGACTGCTGTAGTTATTCTGCTGTTTTAAGTGTGTTCTCCTCCCACAGGAGTGCTCTTATCCTAAGGTTCTTCCTGATTCCTGGTATGTAAGACAAGTGAATCCTATCCTGAGCCATTGCACTCTAAGATGTCCACCAAGTTGAGAGAACATGCAGCCTTGATTCCTGTGGTGCACACTCGAGAGGAGCAGGAGGGACTGAGAATCGTGAAGGTAGAGGAAGAGGAGAACCATGCTTGGGAGCAGAAGCCTCGCCAAGTAGGGAATGTGCACCCTTATCAGGAACTTTTCCGCCAGTGCTTCAGGCAGTTCCGTTACCAGGCGGCCCCTGGACCTCGAGAGGCTCTGAGCCGGCTCCGGGAGCTCTGCCAAAAGTGGCTGCGGCCTGAGATGCACACCAAGGAGCAGATCCTGGAGCTGCTGGTGCTGGAGCAGTTCCTGACCATCCTGCCTGAGGAGCTGCAGGCCAGGGTATGGGAGTATCATCCAGGGAGTGGAGAGGAAGTGGTGACTGTGCTGGAAAATCTGGAGACAGAACTTGGAGACGAAGGACAACAGGTGGGAAAAGGGTAATCTATTGTTCATTTATGAGAACCCCAGGGGTCTACCAGCAAAGAGAGTGGGCATGGGTAAGCAAGAGGATTTTATGACCATTATTTTCTGGGCTGACACATTATCCTCTGTTTTCCCTTTAAAGCTCTGCTGCTTTTGTGAACTGATTAAGACACTGGTTTCTTCATCATTCTGCTTTCTGTACCCATAGGAAATTTTATGTTTAATCAAACTTTGAGGTTTAGTTAACTATTGCTGATCCTCTCATGAACCCAGCTCTTCTTGTATGTCCTTAGGTCCAAGCCAGTGCACATTACAAACAAGAAGTGCTGTGGAAGGAAGTAG
The DNA here is from genome assembly GCF_011762595.2 of Tursiops truncatus. Classification (NCBI taxonomy): domain Eukaryota; kingdom Metazoa; phylum Chordata; class Mammalia; order Artiodactyla; family Delphinidae; genus Tursiops; species Tursiops truncatus. Next base: position 21,761,814 of record NC_047043.1, read on the forward strand.
GACCTGTAAGCCTCGCAAAGCAGTCACTTAACATCCAGCTGAAGTGTGATCCTTGGGAGCATTTTCCTCTGCAAGAGAATGGTAAGCTTTAAAATGTGAATCTTTTGTGATCTTTTGGAAGCACTGAGTATAGCGTCTGCTAGGAAGCAGTATTTCTGGTGAAAAAAGTGATATCTAGAATAGCAGAATAAGTTTAACACCAGAAGGTTATTTACAAAGTGAGCATATCTAGAGTTGATTTAATTTTGCATTGGGATATGTGGTATTTTTTAATTGGGTTATGATAGTGGTTTACAATTCTAACTGTGAGTCCAAATCATTATGGAGCCGTTTTAACAATACAGGTACCCAGATCTACCATAGATTTACTATAGTGGGCCCTAGTGCTATATGTTTTAATTAGCTACTATAGAACAATAGTGGTAGCTTATATTTTAAAAATCCAAGTAGTATAGAAAAATACGAAATGAAAATAAAAGTTCCATTCCGAAGAGTTAACCACTGTTAACATTCTCCAGTATATACTTCTAAAATTTTTCTTGTATGTTCAAGCCTCTCCCCACTTTTTAGGGAAAATTGTATCCTGACGTATTGACTATATTAAAAAAATTTTTTATATTCTTGATGCTCTGGCATTTGGGGCCTTGATCATGGACAGACTGGCCTTCCCAGGGCTAGCTAATTCCTAGAGACAGCAAAGGACTCCCCTGCAAGTGGGCCTTTCATATACAGTCCAGCCAATATGGAGCCCAGTCCCCCAACCATCTCCTTTATCAAACCTTCACACACCAAGCCAATATTCCCCCTGCCCTAAATCACTCCAGGGTCAGATACCAGAGAACTAGGGACCATCCCTATAGCCCAGAGTGTGCCAAAAGTATTCAAATTATCCATCCTAAGCTTACTTAGCATACCTACCCTGCCTTATCCATTCCCTCCTGGGGAAACTCCAATAAAGGCTCTAGGCCATGCTCTCCCCTCTTCCCCTTCTGCCTCCTGATTGATCGTGGTGCTTTCCCATGCAGCCCTGCATGGCAGACTACGTCTTCTGTTCCTTGGGATCTACGAGTGTAAAAAATTTCTTTCTTCGTATAGTCCTTTCCATGTCTGTGTGTCTTACCATACCTACTTAAAACAAATCCTGGATACATTTTAACATACATATTATACACACCACTTTGCATTTTGCTTTTTTTTTACCTAATGAGAATATTCATTCATGCACCAAATATTTATTGAACATCAACTATGTGTCCAGCAGTATTCTAAGCATTGGGGATATAGAGGTGAACAAGAAGGCCAAAGTCTCTGCCTTCATGCAACTTACATTCTAGTTAAATCAGTGGGTACCACAATCTCAGTTCCTTCATTCAGTTGCAGTCGATGTTTGTGGCCTAGAGAAAACATGCAGAAATAATGTTATTCTTATCAGTAGAGTTATTTTATTCTTTTTGATGTTTAGTTTTCTGTTGCATACATGTATAATAGTTAATAGTCTCCTACTGATGTGCATTTAAGCTGTTTCCAGTATTTTCATTATTTTATTTATTTATTTATTTGGTCGTGCCATGTGGCTTCTGAGATCTTAGTTCCCCTACCAGGGATTGAACCTGCACCCTCAGCAGTGAAAGCATGGAGTCCTAACCACTGGACTGCCAGGGAATTCCCTCTTTTTGTTATTTTAAACACTGCATCAGTGGATGTCTTTATGTAAAAGTCTTTTGGCTCTTGTGTGAAAATATTGGAGGAAAAAAATTCCTTTAAATGCAGTGAGAGATTGATAGCCACTGGAGTAAAGTAGAAAACTTATTATGTAGGCAACAATGTTATAGTGATTACCTCTAGGGAAAGTAAAAGGGCACAGGGTGATGGAGAAAGATGAATTGGGATTTGGACTTTTTACTTTTATACCTTTTGTACTGTTGAAATTTTTACCATGAGTATCTATTCTTTTTATAGTAAAAATAAAGAGTGCGGTCTTTGAATTCAGATAAACCTGAGTTCCAGGCCAGGATTTATCACTTAATAGTCATGTGACCACAGACCAATTATTTAATTTCTGTGTTTCAGTTGCTATATCTATTACCCAGCTCATTGTGTTGCTGTGAGCATCACCAAATATTGGGTGATCACTTGGTGTTTTAGCTATCCCATTTCCATGTAACAAACCACTCCAAAACTTAGTGGCTAAAAGGAACAACCATTATGTTATCTCTCACAGTTCTCTGGATTGACTGGGATAAACAGGATGGTTCTTCTACTGTACATGATATCAATTTAAGCTGTAGTTATCGGGGGGCTTGCCTGGACTGTGATGCTCGAGATACTTCACTCGCTTCTCATACTTTAGCAGGAGATGGCTAGAAAACTGGGCTTAGCAAGATTCTGAGATGCATGGGCCTCAGGTTATCTCATTCTCTCACTCTTTAGTGGGGTAACTGGACTTCTTACATGGTAACTCAGGGATCTCAAAAGCATCTTTTTAAAGTCTTAATCCTTGAACTGACGTATCATCACTGTCACCATATTCTGTTGGATAAAGCAAGCCACAGGCCAGCCTAGACCCTGTGTGGGAGGGGGGTGGACTACACAAAGGATGAATGCTAGAAGGTATGTTCATTGGGGGCCCTTTGAAGACTCTTGGGAAATTTACATTTCTTTCCTGCCATTCTGAGTTTTTAGATCTGGGCTGGGGCCCAAACGTGTTTTATTTATTTATTTTTATTCTCTATGACTCATAGGTGCAGTGAGTATCAAAAACCATTAGGATGATAGTTCTTGCTTATTTAGCACAATCCTTGATATTAATAAGCATTCATAATGTTATCAATTATTATTACTAATCTTACTTCCAAACGTTTATGTGGGACATGTGGCACTTAAATAATCGACTTGCTCTTTCAGCAGGAGCTGAGACCAGGAATATGACTGGTGAATTTGCTCCAAAGCAGATTTCTGCAGAAAGGAAATCATTGGTTGCTTTCCAGGATCCAAAGTGTGGAGAAACTTTTCTATATAGGGGTAAATCAGAACAGCAAAAGGTCAACCCCATGAGAGTAAAACGACACAAATGTAAGGAGTGTGGAAAGGCCTTTGCTCAGAGCTCAGGGCTTGTTCGACATTGGAGAATTCACACTGGAGAGAAACCTTATAAATGCAATCAATGTGGAAAAGCAGTCAGCTATAAATCAGCCCTTCTTTCACACCAGGAAATTCATAATAAGATAAAACGCTATCAGTGTAATGAATGTGGGAAAGCCTTCAGTCAAAACACAGGCTTGGTTCTTCATCAGAGGATCCATACTGGGAAAAGACCTTATGGATGTAAAGAGTGCGGTAAATCCTTTAGTCAAAGTTCACACCTTATTGGACATCTGAGGATCCATACTGGAGAGAAACCCTTCAAATGTAATGAGTGCGAGAGGGCCTTCACTCAGAGGTCAGGACTCATGGAACATCAGAGAAGTCACACTGGAGAGAAACCGTATATGTGTAAGGAATGTGGGAAAGCTTTCCGAGGGAGCACCAGCCTCACTCAGCACCTGAGGATCCACACTGGGGAGAAGCCCTATCAGTGTGAGGAATGTGGACGAGCCTTCATTCAGAGGTCAAGCCTTGTTCGTCATCAGAGGATCCACAGAGGGCAGAAGTCTGTTTCTGTATCCTAATTGTAAGAGGCCTTTAATCATAAATCAGGCCTTACTGAACACTTTAGAAAGCTATGCTGAATACAGACCCAATCACTGTGTAACAAATTCAAGAAATTAGGGATGTGGTGTCTCCATTGTTATTCTAAGTAGCCAAACTAGAAGAGATTCTGATATCATCCAACAGATTGAAAGAAGCTGGTAGCTTGTCAATGGAGCAGACCATTCACATTTTGGCCTGAGTCTGTTGTGGATGCTGCTATTTCTTTCTCCCATTCTTTTGGTCCTTCTCCTTTGGTCCTTAAGCACTTTTGCTCCTTGAAGTCGCTACCATCACATACCCTGAATAGCCTGATGATTCAGTGGCTCTCAGATTTTGAACAGAAGATCACTGAGACTGTTACTACTACTGTATACTATGCAAAGGAGAACTTAGCAGGATGAACAGGGAAAGTGATGCTGTTGTTAAAGTTATATAAATGAGGGGTAAGCTAGGTAAGTTACACTTAAAAGTGACTACTCAACGACATAGCTTGCTGTTTTGTTTGCCTTCTCTTCACCCTGTTGGTGAGGGAAGAAGTCCTACCCTAGGATTTGGAAGATGGCCAAACACATGACACCCGACACTGGACAGATGGGATCGACAGCAGTTAATTAGCCGCTTATACTCATAGCCTAGGGGAGGAGGGCCACTTGGGAGCAGAGGGAACAAATAGGAGCTTTGGGATACAGGCTTTGTAGTAATAAGATGGGGTGATGTCTGGTTTCCTTGGGAGGATGTGATTGGCTTGTTTGATTAATTTCATGGGCAGGCAAGGAGGTGAAACCCAGTAGGTTGAGGAGTGTAGCTAGTCCAGCTGATGGGGAACGAGCCAAGTGGGGTCACTTCCTGCTGGGTGGGAGGCATATATAGCAAGAGCAGAGGAACCGATGGTTAGGCTTTTGGGTCCCTGTGAGGCTCAAAGATGTCAAGGCAGCACAGGAAGTTTTAGGCCTTGCTTCTCACTTTGTCAACTTAGAAAAAAGACGTAGTTTTTAGGAAAGAGTCATAATGTATATCTGTGCCCTCAAGAGTGCTGTTTATTCATATGTACTCTTTTTTTTTTTCTTTTTCTTTTTGAATCTCAGTGATACACATTCCTCCTCCAGTTTATCTCTAGGAAAAAATCCCAGAAATACCTTTGACCATCCAGCATGCTAGTTGGACTTGATCCCATATTGGTAGTGGGATTGAAGAGACATCAGGTAGCAGAGTCTATAATGCTTCTCCTACATCTTTCTGACTTTCTTATGCTAAAAACCAGTAGAGATCTCAGGCTCAGCTCCCTCACTGTCCACTGTTATCGTCTGGATACCTATGTCCTCATTATGCTTTAGTTTATCTTTTCAACCTTTGGAATAGACAGTCTGAAAAGCATTGGTGTTGTCTTCTACTCTGAAAGAAATATACTTTTCACTATTAGGAGGATTTGAGAAACTAGAAAGTTTATAAGGTAGAAAGTGTATAAAAGTGGGGTATTTCACTATATTCATATTTCTATAGGGACGGTATAAATAAATACCAACCCGGAAAACTCTGGAGGTGCTAATTGTTCATCCTTAGTGCCATCACTTACTTTGTTTTGCCTTGTTTCAAGGCTCAGGTAGGAAATACCTTAGAGGTTGACATCTACAGGTCAGAGGGAAATACCTATGACAAAAATAAAAGAGAAGTGGATAGAACATTAAATCTCCCTGAAGTGAGACACCTTGAAATTTAAAATGCAGACTTTCACAGAATACTTGTACATTTGAGGAATTTTCAACCAAGTGGATGAAATCTCCTGTGAAATGTGCTGATGAACTGAGCTTTGCTGGCAGTGGGAACTATGCCAGAGATGAAAACTGGCATCAGATACATTTGCAGACATTTGTGTAGCTCATTCATTGTTTTTAGGAATTGAATTAGCTGTCACCTTAAAAAAACTTAGAAATTTTATGCAGAAATGGGTTTTCCATATTATTTTGAAAAAAATAAGATCTGGCATCACTGGGCCAGACCTCTTACCTTCCAGTTCTTTCCATGTCCCACACTCCAGCTTCATTATGTGTCTGAGCCCTGGAAACATTTGAATTTGCTTATCTGGAGAATGACTACTTCAGAGGAGGGTTTTATTTAATAGCAGAGTAAGCTAAATAGAAACAAGGTGAAGTCATCCTTGACTTTTTGATAGGTTGTTTGCAAAAAATGGAAAACCATAAATTGAGAAATTTGAAAAGTAGGATACAGGTTTCCCCTGCTACCTGAAAGTGAAGCATTACTATGAAACTTTTTGTATGCCGAAATGACATAAAGCAAAGAGGCAGTTACCTTAGGACACATTTTGCTAACGAATGCACAAAATCGAGATAAAGCACAGATGCTTACAGACACAGTTCAAAGCTATAGTGGCTTAATGCTGAGATGCTGAGTGTAGTTCCCAGGGAAGGAGCTTGGTGGTGCCACTCTTGCTGCTTGATTTGCACGATACCTCTCTACAAGGCTGGCTGCAAAACAAATGTTGAACGCTATTTTCGCTTTTCACCCTTTTTTGGCAAACAAAATCCTCTTCGGCTTTCTTTCAGTTAGTGAAAACAGGTACTAATGTAGGTCTATTATTTGTAAAGGCGAAGAGGCGTAAAGCAAATTTTCAAAAAGCAGGGGATACTTGTATTTCTTGATTTAGTTTAAATAAAAATAATGAAAACATGCATAAGTGTCAATAATGTTACCTTTGTGGACTTGCTAACCTTAGAGTTAGGCATGTGTTTACAAAAGTAAATATAACAGGTCTCTCCACAGTGACTTGGCTAGTATACATTTCTGAAGATATGTGTTTAAAGAACGGTTATTGCGTACATATGTGTCATGCATTTTAAGGGTATTTAAAAAGGTAAATAAAACACGGATTCAATGGTGAATTTACAATTCAAGAAAGAAAATTTACAATACAAAACAAGGATAAATGAACAAATCAAAAACAGTTCTGCCTGGGAGAATTGGGAAAGTATATAAAGAAGGTGGGCATTTGTGGGACTTTACAGATGAATAGGATTTTGGTTATTAGTCGAGATTCTAAGAGAAACAGTATATATTATTCTTTAAAAAAAAAAAAAAAAGGAATTGGCTCAGATGATTGGGGGCTACTCAGTCCAAAATACGCAGAGCAGGCTGGCAGGTGAACTCAGGCAGGATTTCTGTGTTACAGTTTTAAGGCAAAATTCCCTCTTGGGGATATCAGTTTTGTCTCAAGGGCTTCAGCTGATTGGATGAAGCCCACCCATTATGGAGGGTAATATCCTTTGCTTCAAGTCAACAGATTGAAGATGTTTATCCCATCTATAAAATACCTTCACAGCAACATCTACACTTGTGCTAAAACAACTGGGCACCGTAGGCAAGCCAGGTTTACATATAAAATTTAACCATCACAGATATATAGAAAAAAGCAGAAGAAGCTGTTAACACCACACGTGTCACTGATATTGCACAGGGGTGTTACGTGCAATTCCTTTTAAAGGGTGCTGTGTAGAGTAGTAGGTTATATCAAGACTTGTTTCTCTGGGCTGTTTACATCAAAATTGTGTCTTATTTGCTTAAGTATGCCTTCCATGTTAGAGTCCATTTTAAAGACATTCAAAGCACTTCGGAGGTAACAGTATACAGGAACAAACCCAAGAATGGCATCAGGGAAATCTCAACCTGACTCGCCCAGTGCCCCTTAGAAAGCATAAAACTTGGTTGGTGAGCTAAACAGGTTGGAAAAACTTCCCTGGGTTCATTTCGTTATCCATCCACACATTTTATAATAAATCTGACCTGTCGATATAATTGACTTTGGTCCTTGGAACAGAGAAAGTGAGTGACTTGTTTAAAGTGACCTAGTGCAAGGCTTTAAAATTTCTTGACTCCAAGTCTGGCGTCCTTTATGCTACTGTTTTCCGACGTACATTTCCTGGGTGCAGTGGTCGACTCACAAACACCGAGAGGGCGCCAGGCTGCTCTCTAGAGGAGTCTGGGTCTGCAGAAGCTCTGCAAGGCGGCCTGGAGAGGCCGGCGGCAGGGCGGCCCGGGTGAGGAGGGAGCGCCTGGTAACCACCAGTGGGGCGCCGGCGAGATCATAGAGATGCTCAGACCTTCCAAGTTCCTGTACAAACCCCGGAAGTACAGTCTCCGGGACCGAGATCCTAGGTGACTTGTCCAGCTGTATACTTGTGTGCACGTGTCGGGTCACACTCCAGCGCTTCTCCCTCTTTTCTCTAGAGCAGAGCCGGCCGTTTTCTGGCTTCGGGGTAAAGAACCGGGGTTCCTGAGTGGGTTGTAAAGAGAGGGCAGATGCTAGAGTCGAGTTTGGGGGGCGTGGGTGGGGGCGACGCCCCGCTCTCCGTGCGCAGCTGCGGCTGCCAGGTGCGCCCAAACACCCACGAGACCCCCATAGCGCATGCGGAGTGTGACTTCGTTGGCGCAGGGGAAGCAGGGTGGGCTGGATTTCCCTGGCGTTTGCTGCCATGCAAAGACATACCTGTCTCCGCAGCCTTCGCAACAGTTTGTCCCTAAACTGTTAGGCTTGGTTTGTCACTATTTTATCTCATAAAGTTAACAAGCTTATGTGAATTCTTGGCCGCCCAGGTAATTTTGTTCTGTTTACAATATGTTCCTATCCCCCAGAGCCCAGGAGAGCCTTCACCTTGACTCTGTACCCTAAGTCAAGTGAACTTTGTCTTGAGCCATCATAGCCCAAGATATCAAAAGTTTGGTGTAACCCTGACTTCTGTAGTTCATGTTACTAGGAGCAGGAGGGTTTGCACATAGTGAAAGTGGAAAAGAAGCACATGCTTGGGAGAGGCCTAGGTTGCCTGGGAAGGTGCATCCTCACCAGAAGTTCTGCCCCTAGCGTTTCAGGCAGTTCTGCTACCAGGAGGTCCCTGGACCTCACAAATTTTGAACTTTGTCATTACTGGCTGAAGCCAGAGATGCACACCAAGGAGCAGATCCTGGAACTGCTGGTGATGGAGTAGTTCCTGACCCTATTGGAACGGGAGAGCTTTGTACTTAGATACAGGAGAATCATCCAGCTAAGAGGCAGTAGTTGTGCAGGAGAGTCTGAAGACACAGCTTGGATATGCAGGCCAGCAAGTGGGAAAGGGGTAATCCAATATTATGTTATAAAAATGCTGAATCCTGAGCTTCCAAGTATGGGAAGGGATAGAAGCAAATCAAGATTTTATGTCCTTTCTTTACTGGGGCTAAAGCAGTGTCTTTCTGTTTTTCTTCTTCAAAGATCTGCTCTTGAGACTGTGATATTTGTCTGTCTCCTAACTCCATTGGAAATTTTCTTTTTAACTGAATGCTGAGGTTTTAGCTATTAGCAATGATTTCCAAACCAATTGGGCCTGTTTGTAAAGGAGCAGTAAGTGTAGTGGTCAGACTGCAAGAATTTATATCTAGAGTGTACCGCTTACTAGCTCTGTGATCTTAGGCAAGTTATTTAACCTCATCAGAATCCTTTACGTGTACAATGAGAAAATTTTTTTATCCTTAGGTTCAAGCCCATGCACAAAAGCAGAAAGTATTCTGGAAGGGGGCAAGATCTTTAACCAGAGAAGTCATTGAATATCTAGCTCAAGAATAACCCTTGGGAGCCCACCCCTCTATAGCAAAGTGGTGAGTATAAAATAGAGCCTTCTGGGGAGAAGTAGTTTCTTTAGTGGCAATATGACCTGCCTGTCTTTATGCTTTTCATAAGGACAGCCAGGTCTGATCTGAGTAGGAATAAGACAGAAAATTCATCATACATGTAATGATGCTTTGCCATCAGTTACACAGAACCGAGAACTTAGCTTTGGGGGGAACTTCTCAGGTACCATCTTAATGGGGGCTTGGCCTTCGGATGTTCCTGCTCTTTACACTGTTTATTTATTTTTATATTTATTTTTATTATATTACTCCTTGAGTGACCTTTATACCACCATTTAATTTTTGGTCAAAGAAGCAAAGATGCAAGGACAATGCTTTCCATTTAACCTCCTATTTTCTATTAACTTTTGTAAAAATAACCTGTCAGGGTTAATGAGAAAAGGTATGCTGCTTTTACAAAAACTCAAATCAGAGAAAACATTTGAAAGATGAGGGGTATGCATATCATGAAACAACCACGTGAAAAAGATACACATTTCCCTCAGATTAATGTATGATACAATCTGAAAGGCACCTGTTTCCCTCAGAGTAACTTATTTATGGTCTACGGAACTTTAGTTTGCCATGCACAGTTTCTTGCTTGGGGAGACTTAATGAATACTCAGTTTCCTCTAAGGAATTAAGTGAATTGCACTAATAGTATCTCCTGTGACAAAGGGAAAACAAATTCTACCTGACCTTATTCCCATAGAAGCACTATGTTAAGTCAAAATGATGTAAAACACAAGCATTTAGGACCTGTAGACTTTTTCTACTTGTATATTAAATTTGTTATGTTTGAAATTCCTATCAAAATATAAATATGGCCGTATATCCTATTATTAATTTCATCTGTATGAAACATTCAAGTATATTCCCTAGTCGTCTTCTTTTTTTTTTTTTTGGTTGTGCCAGGTCTTAGTTGTAGCATGTGGGATCTTTAGTTGCAGTATGCAAACTCTTAGTCACAGCATGTGGGATCTAGTTCCCTGACCAGAGATAGAACCCGAGCCCCCTACATTGGGAGCACGGAGTCTTAGCCACTGGACCACCAGGGAAGTCCCTATTCTCTAGTCTTTTTCCCAGTATATTTAAGGCACAAAAAGTACACTCCAAGTTAAAGTACAAAATAAATCCAATTCTCTTTAGGCTGTCCTTCCAGAAGGAAAGATGGAAAACTGCATGATTGGGATATGGTGGGATATGTCTACTACTTATTGGTGGACAAGGAACAACTGAGTTTGAGGGACCTCCCAGCTTTTAGTGTAGGAAAGTAGGAGTGGGGATCCTTGGTGTCTCTGTGTCAGATGTGTCTTCAGCCCATAGACAGGGCCTAGAGTAGCTAGGGATAGAGTAGCTAAAGGAATGGTACTCACTGGCCAAAAATGTCTCTTGAATTATTTTCTCAGGTCACATTGGAACCTGATATTTAAAAAGACATTTGGGACATTTGATATTTAAAAACAAAGGAAATAAGATCAGATACATGAAAGCCAGAGATGGGGAAAGTGATATAAGTCTTCCGCATACTGGCCTCTTCTCCCAGGTTCATTGACATATTGAATAGTTGTATCAGTCATTCAGCCAGCTAATCCCCTGATGTGTGGAGTTCCATGGTTGTGAGAATTCAATAGAGATTAAAATTACAAGAGATTTTAGTCTAATGACAGGGGAAAATACAATGTCCCTTCTTTATGTGATATATTCAGTGGGTGTAGCTGTATCAAATAGTGAGAAGATGTAAGTTGAGGAAATTAATAATTTGATTCTTTAGTCTAACATTATAATATTAAAGAAAAGCAATAAAGCATACCATAAATATCAACCTGAGCTTTTTGGACCTTCCTCAACCATAGAACCAAGAGCCTCCATAAATCTAATTATAGCAGCCCCTCAGTGTTAACCTAACCCCAGCACATGCTTCTAAAAGTATTAATCATACAGAGTATGTATTTATGAAGCCCTTCCTCTGTGTCATTAACTATACCAAGGACATATGCAGAGATAAGTAGAACATGAATTTATAATCTATTAAAGCAGAATAGGCTACATAAACAATAAGTAATTATATTATAAAGTCCAAATAATGTTAAAGCACATTAATTCTGACTGAAGGAGTCAGCAGAGTCTTCACAGAAAAGAAGACATTGGTGGTAGCTTTTAATAAGTACAGCTTTGAAAAAAGGGAGAGAACTTGTTGACACCTTATTTGTAATTGTAATATACAAAGATGACATTCAAAACAATGTGAGATTTCTTTACAAAAGAACACTTGGTGACAACACATTTATGTGTATGGATATGTATACACACCTACATATACAAGCATACATTTCTTATACATTATTACAAATCTATTTGAAAAATAGTGCCAAAATAAAATATGATTAGGAAGGCACATTATGCCAATAAAATATATGAACAGGGACTTCCCTGGTGGTCCAGTGGTTGGGACTTCGCCTTCCAATGCAGGGGGTGCAGGTTTGATCCCTGGTTGAGGAGCTGGGATCCCACATGCCTCGTGGCCAAGGGGCCAAAGTGTGGAACAGAAGCAATGTTGTGATGGGTTCAATGGAGACGTTAAAAATGGTCCACATAAAAAAAAAATTTATTTTTTAAATGAACAGTCTTTTTTATTGAGGTACACTTCTATTTTTGTGAATTGCCTGAAATTATATTAGGAAATAGACACAATCCAACATTGAGACAAGATTGCATACCTTCCAGGAACATCCTGTATGGAAGAGGGAAAATGGTTTGGTTATTGAACTTACATCCCATTTGTCTAGTGAAAACAGGTTGTCCTTGTTGTATGGTCTGTAATTTACTAAGAAACAAACAACACCACAAAAAGTTGACCTAATTGTCTACGTGGATAGATCCTCTAATCAGTAATATATCCTTCAGGGGTGGTTCACCAACACTTAATCAGAAAGGCCACACTCCAGAGGAAGTTAGCATTAAGCACAGCAATTAGCTCTATCTCCAATTAATAGCAGAGGTTTTACTAATTTACATACTGAATGTTAGAAGTGAGTTTTCATTGGTGGAATTTGTGATATTAAAGATATATAGTGACTAAAAGAATTTAGAGTCTCTTCCTTCTACCTTTGCATGAACATCTAGAGTCCTTCATGGCTCACCTTTTAGAATGGCACTCGAGGCTTGATTCGCAACCTTTTCTGATGTCAGAAGATTCCGTTTGCCTGATCCTGACTCTAAGATTAACTGCATCCTTAGCAACATTTCCTTCCAATGAACCTTTCACCCAAGATGTGAGAGGAGCAGCCACGCAGACAGAGAAACTGGGAATTCATCATGCTCCCAGAACGGGCTATATGACTTTTGTCCATGCTTGCTGTCAATGTTTCACTCTTAAATTAAGGAAAATGTTTCTTATAAATATTAGGTTATAAGCATTAGAGGAAGCAATCATTTCATATAGCTCATTCTAACAAATAATGAGCAAGTGTCCAAATTTTATTTAACTCATTAATGGAGGAGCCAACAGAATGGTAGACTTGATTCCATGAGAATATACAAAATTGAAATTCATATAATTAGTGAGGGGAAAATATTGCAATAAAATTGCTAAATTAGATACAAAATTGGTTAGTATTCTCTTCTGGGCAGAGGAAAATTTTATATCTTTTCAGTTTTCTATAAGTTAACCTCTAACTTTATAGGACTGTAAAACATTTGAAATCTAATCAATTGTAGGTCAATGTTAAATTCCCCGAGAGTCAAAATGTTCTAGCATATTTTTGCCTATTTCCAATTTTTGATAATTTTCCTGAACATTGCTAATAAATGTCTGTATGCATAGCAGATTTCAGTCTAAAACCAGAACTGATAGCTGGGGGAGAGGATCCCAAAGCCCTCATGAATCTCGATTGCTGGCTTCTGATACTTCTCAAAATGAGCCTAATAATTATGAATGAGAAAATTAGCTATGTTCAGTACATTACAGTCATGTTCAGTCTTGAGACCCCTCCACGTTTTCAGAAGTTGGCACATGTAGATATTTAAAAATCACAAGTAAATAGGAGCAAGATTGATGTAACATGTTTTCTGTTTTGTTTTTGAGGTTTTTTTTAGCTAGGCTACGTGGCTTGTGGGATCTTAGTTCCCCAACCAGGGATCGAACCCGGGCCCACAGCAGTGAAAGCATGAAGTCGTAACCACTGGACAGCCAGGGAACTCCCAAGATTGATGTAACATGTTTAAAAGATTTGCCTTTTCCTTGGGTTTAGTCTGGGAAAACTCTTTATGTAACCATAGCGAGCGAAGCAACAATTTCAGGGTAAGAGTGGACGCAGGGCACTCCCTGAAGAGGATAAAGATCTGAGCAGATCTTTGACAGCCTTTCTAGACTGTGCCCTGCTGGTCGTCTCCCCCATCCTGGTGGCCTCTGGCCAACTGCTGTTTGCCAGCCTCCTATTCAGTTCACAAGCCTCCTTTCCATTGCTAGCCCCAGGATGGTTTCCCCAACTCCTGAACCTTTCCCAACCTGAGAAGGAGGAATTCTTAACTTGCTCCCTTTCTCCAGGGCCCATCCTGCCTTCCACAGCTCCCGTAAAGACTCTAACCACTGGGCCTCAGTGAATCTCCATACTTGAACTCCTTCTACATTTAAATCCAGGACCACATAATATATTTACATATTAACACTCTGTTGTTCATCAGTGTCAGGTGTTCTAGGTCTGTGCCCTAATTACATAATAGGCCTCTGGATTATAAAGATTATGTAATTTTTTTGGTATATGGTTCAGGCCCAAGGAGGACACTAATTTGCCCATTTTATATCTTCTGCAGAACAACTGACCCCTTGTGGGCAGGCTCAGTAAAAGTGTGTACTTTACACATAAACACAGTAAATGGGATGGATATATTAGTCATTTCTCCTTAGACTCTTAAGACTCAGAGTTTTTCACAAATGATAAAGCTATCCATAGTGTGTACTCTTGTCAAAAACTCTGCTCGTGGTTTTCCCTTGTGTGATCTCGTTTAATCCTCTTGATGCCCAGTGCTCTTAGTTTTCTTACTGTCCCCTAATTGGAAACAGATTTAGAGAAGTTAAGTGACTTGCTCAAGGGGCACTGCAGCACAGGAACCTGAATTCAGTGACCCCAAATTATAAGCTCTTAACCACTGTCCTATACTATCTGATCTCACTTATTGGATTTTTGATATAATTCCTAGTAAGTATAATTTGACAGATGTTTAGCCACTTTGGACGGGGAAGGGAAGAAATGTGAGGGATGTTTACAAGGCAGGGCTCGTTTTGCTCTGGACTCTGCTCTGTCATTCAGCTCTCCACATCCCCAAGGTGCCAGCCCTTCTGTGAACTGAAGGTCCTGGGTGTGGGGTTCAGAGGCTTCAGTTCCTACACATGTGAGCAGTGGTCAACTCTCCAGTCTCCTCAGGAAGCCGTGGTTGCTTTGTGGTGTTGTCCTTGGTATTTGCCTTGAAACGTAGCATCTTCAATGTGGCTTTCTAAGATCTGACCATTAAGCTCATTCCAGGTGCTTTCAAAATAGCTTGCTTTCCCCTTTTCTACTCAGTAATAATCCCTTCAGTATAACAACAGTGGTGTCCTTTCCACTCTTTCTAGGTGAAGGGATTTTGAATTTTCTCTGAGGTATCAAGAATTGAGAGAGAGGGACTTCCCTGGTGGCGCAGTTGTTAAGAATCCGCCTGCCAATGCAGGGGACACAGGTTCGATCCCTGGTCTGGGAAGATCCCACATGCTGTGGAGCATCTAAGCCCGTGTGCCACAACTACTGAAGCCCACACGCCTAGAGCCAGTGCTCTGCAACAGGAGAAGCCACCACAACGAGAAGCCCATGCACCGCAATGAAGACCCAACGCAAACAAAACCAAAACAAAAAAAAAAAATTAAGAAAAAAAAAGAAAAATTGAGAGAGGAAAAAGAATTGAGAGAGAGCTAGATTGTTTTAAGATATGCACGTCCTGCACTGTGAAGAATGGGGAATATCTGCCTCAGCACAAGAGAAACTCCAAAGTGAGCAACATTGTTTCTGTAGGGGCAGTGTTCTGAGAGTCTTGCTTTCCTGTGGTAATAGCCATGAGGAATCTGTTCCCAATACACCACGGTCTCTGCACAGTGGGACAAGGACAACTTTACAGTTCTGGCTGGTTTTTCAAAATTCCAGCACCCCACTTCATATGTTGATTCTCCTTTTTGTGTCTGCTACTCCCTTTATTATTCCCAACCCTGTGTTGCTGAGTGACTAAAGCAGCAACTCACTGAGGAACCTCCCTCAGAGCAGTGAGCTCACCTACTTTGATCGCCCCCTCTTCCAACTCTTCCACAGTAGAACCTCTTCCATCATTTAATCCTCTTCTGCGCTTAGGGTCATGCATTCTCGCAAATTTCCACTGCCTTCTGGCCCAAGCTTTTTGCCTTAACAGCTCCCACTTTTCGACCATCACTGTTTTCTGTGTTTCTTCCTGGTTTCAGTATATTCACGAGATCCTAAAGGCTAGCTATCGTGTTCCTTCCTGAGAAGGAGAGGGTTCTGGGAACAGAGGAGATGAAAGCACCCAGGAGAAGGGCAGAGGGGAGACAAACAGGTAGCGATGCTGACCGCCAACGGCCTACTTCCCGGGAACGCTCTTTATGGAAGAGAGCAATCATTTTTCTTCTCTGTTGTCATCTAGCACTCCTCCCCTACATTTTCAGTTAAGAGGTCCTATCAGGTTGGCAAGAGGCGGGTGTTCGAAACTTTTTTTTTAATTTCAGAGATCCAGGAACTGGGTTTAGTGTTAATTGTCAAAGCACAGTTGCTGCTTTCACCGCCTTTAGTCCCGAACCGCTCGAACTGAACACGCAGCGTACCCGACGGCAGGGTAACTGGGAGACGCTGCGCACGTGGGCGGAGGCGGGTCGCGGGCGCGCGCTCGGGGGCGTGACCTCCGGGAGACGCCGGAAGCCGTTGCGCCGGAGCGTCCGGTTCCGGGAGCCGAACTTGTGCGTCCCTGTCAGGTGAGTGTATGGGGGCGTCCCTCCGCCTCGATATCGGATTCGTCCTTGCCAAGCCCCGGACGTGTTGAGCCGCGTGGGGCAGCCAACACCGGCCCTGGTTCCGGCTGGAGGACACTCTGTGCCTGGGGAGGTTCGGGGCTGCGCGGCCGGGAGCAGACGTCTGTCTGGGAGGCTCCGGAAAGGCCGGCCCCAAGGCCCCCAAGACAGGACCCTGTCCCGGGACTGGGGACCCCCTTCTTGGGAACCATAATTCCGAAGCTCTGACTAAACCAAGGCCGCCAGCACTGTGTGAAGCGAAGTGGGATTTCGCTCTCAGTTTTGCCAGATTAACACGAAAACATCAATAATTTTCTAGCTGTGACTAGTAACTTTTCCTCTCCCACAGGTTGGATCATATGTATTCAAGTATGGAAAAACGGTGCCAAGTGATAACTTGAAAATTTGCTTTAGGTTAGGGGCCACATACATGTATTTAATGCCGGATTTGGAGGAACCTTCTTCCATTAAGTGCAAGCCTTCATTCCACACACCCCCCCCAGCAATTACATATTTTTACTTATCAGCCTTCATTCCACACACACACACCAGCAATTATATATTTTTACTTATCTCCGTAACATACTCTACACTTTTCATATTTGTTGTATTTATTGATTGCTCCTACTAGAATGAACACTCCATGATGGCAGGGATCTTTGTACGCTAATGCGTCTCAAACACCTAGAACAGTTTCTATACAAGGTAGGCCTCTAAAAAATATTTGTGGATTCAGTGAATTAATAAAATTAGTTACCCTGCTTACAGGTCTTCTTTCTTGTGTGCGTTCTTCGAAGTATATGCCGTGTATCCCTTTATCACTTAATTCTTATTCCCCAGGGTGCCCTCAGAAGCCTCCAGTTGAAACTCCAGCAGAAGCCAGGAATGATGGCCGTGGACACAAGAAAGTCTGCTGGCCAGCTGTTCCAAGCCCCATGGGGTCAGCAGGGGCCTGTGATGGTGAAAGTGAAGTTGGAGGAAGACCACCTCAGGAATCAGGGTCTCAGCCTTCCAGAGAACCAGCCTCCTGCCTGGGAGATCTTCAGGCAGCAGTTTAGACACTTCTGCTACCAGGATTCCCCTGGTCCCCAAGAAGCACTAAGCCGGCTCCGGGAGCTCTGCCATCAGTGGCTTAGGCCAGAGACACATACCAAGGAGCAGATCCTGGAGCTGCTGGTGCTGGAGCAGTTCCTCTCCATCCTGCCCCAGGAGCTCCAGGCCCAGCTGCAGGAACATCATCCAGAGAGTGGGGAGGAGGTGGTGACCATGCTGGAGAATCTGGAAAGAAAGAGAAATGTACACATAGGAAGAGACTAGTATGATGTGGTTGCGGGGAACTGGGAGCAAAACTTTCTCAAGTGTGAAGGCTCTGAGAGAACAGTGGGAAAACCTAGCATTCAGCAGGGAACTGAGCTTCTTGCTAAGCCAGTCAGGAGGGGAAGAAGGGGAAGGGTGGGAAACAGCAGATTCGGGGATGGTGAGTAAAGATACTGAAGGCATCGTGCTCCTTTACTGGTCATTCATCGTTCACAGCAGCAAAGACGTAGGTGGTATCACACATGACAACTAAGTTCGGTGAGGTTGTGTAACTTAGCCAAGGACACATAGCCAATAAATGAAGTGACAGAAACAATATTTGATCAAACTTTACTTTGCTTACCTTTCTGGCTGCCTCTCAGCCCCCTAGGGCCTGGTTTCTAGCTTCTTCCTCCTAGTCTTTGTTGGGGGATGTTTCTTGGGGACTCCTCCCTGAGGTTTGGTTCCTGTTAAATTCATGATATCCTTACAGGCCTAATGAGTGCTGCTTGTCTCTAGCTTTCAGCCTGTGCTCTGGAACAGAAGATCCTTTTGCAGACAGTGACACTTAAGACACTAGATGAAGAATCTTCATGTACCAGAGTTCAACCTCCAGCAGTCCAGTTCAAGGGCAAAGGACCTTAGCCCCACGCATCAGAGGAAAGAGGTGAGGCAAGAATTTCTCTAAGGAATTTGGACTGAAATCAACTCCCCTTTGGGTTTTTTGTGGAGTGTGACTTGTTAATTCCTTGTGATGAGAGTTGTTAAAGAGTGACAGAGCTGACATTTTAGGTAATAATTATTAACAGGTGATAAGTCATCTCAGAACAACCTCAGCAGTATGTCGGTTTTAAACATCCACAGTTGAATTTTCTGCAGATTGTCTATAGCAAATGTTACTTTCAAGTATTTTGATGCTTACATAAATAGACCCTGATAGGATATTAACATTGTAAAACTACATTGACTTTTTTGAAAGTTACCTCTTATTATTACCAGAGAAGTATATATGCATTGTAGAAAGTTAGAAAATACAGAGTTGCAAAATAAGAAAGCAAATCATGATATTCTTATCACCCAGAGATTACGATTGATTACTTTTTATTTTATATCTGTATATCTTTTATGTGCACATGTGTGTATACACACATACACACATTCCTTTCACCAAAAAGGGATCATTTCTATGTGCTATTTTATAATCTATTTTGCTCAGTTAATAATCTTCCCTTTTCCCTGTCAATACATCTTAATGTTATCTAAACTCAATCCAAATTCAAACTGGTCCATTTTTTTCCAAAATGTCTTTAAAGTTGATTTGTGCAAACCAGGATAGAAGCCAGGGTCACATAACACATCTGGTTGTTATGCCTTTTAATTCTTTTTTACTTTAGAACAGTTTCACTGTCCCATTTTCCCTCTCACAGCCCAGACTTTTTGATGAGCCCAGGCCAGTCTCTTTCCCTCTGTATTTTTCTGGTTGCTTCCTCATTGTATCATTTATTTTGCTGCCCCTGTACCCTGGATTTCCATAAACTGGAAAAAAGATTGAAAGACTCAAGTTAAACATTTTTGGCTAGAATTAATATTAGGTAAGTAGACATGAATTCCTGGGTGACCCACTATAAAAGCCCTGGCTGGCTTAGGATGATGACAGTATGATCCCTCCATTGAACAGCTAATTTTCCCCCTTGTAATGGTGTGGTGTCACTTTGGCAGTTTGTGAATGGCCAGTTTCCTATCAACAAAATACAAAATATTTGAGAATTCTTATGTGGGTCAACCATTTTATTAAGGGTTACAGAATGATTTTATAATTCTTTCATTCCTTCTGCATTATTAACTGACTTTCTTCTTTATAGTAAAGAAACGGTCAAATCATCTATTTGTTGATTAGATTGACTTGACTTCATATTAGACAGTCAAGATTGACGCTTAGTTTTCCCCCTTTATTTACCAATTTTCATATTCAAGGAATGGTTTAATAGGTACCTCAAATGGCAACGTGAGATTTTAGGACTTTCTCTGTGTTAGTATCATTATGGACTTAGTAATTTTCATTGAGTCAGTGTGTTTCAATCTACCAGTTATTACTCTTTTTAATGCTCAGACTGACACATCTTTGCCTTGTATGGATGTCTCACATCTTGCCCCTGTCTCTTTTTGCCATGACCCTATGAATTTTGAATCCTTGCTTTCTGAACAAAATTAATTGTTCCAGGCTCACCTTGTACTTTCCCTAGACCCAGATTTGGTATCAACCCTTAATGAAGGAGCCTTGATTCTTCTTAATGGAGAATGCTACTGAGGTATAAAATCTGGGTGCTAGGGGAGTTCTTTACCACTAGGGTAACAATATTTCTAGCACATTTTATGGGTAGAGCTAGAAGTACATTTTTTTTTTCTAAAAAATATGAGTTCACAATGGTGTATTCACACTACAATGTTCCATTATTTTTCTATATTTTATTTCTGCATTTATTTTTGTTAATTCCTACCTTATGTTCTCACTTGTTTTTTAAATTTATTTATTTTACATTGTAGTAATTTGTATCAGAGGTGTTCCCAGGAAGCATAAGGAAGGGGAATGAGACACAGAAGGGAGAAAAGCCAGTAAAGTGTTCCTAAATGAGCAAGTTATCTTGGTTAATTAGTTGTCCTTTTTATTTTTTAACTTTTGAGCTGGATTGATCTATATATCTGTTACTAATATAAATATTTGATGCTACAGATGAACACAGGTTTTGATGAATCCCAAATGTTTTGAAATGTAGTGTTTTTGTTATTTTCTAGAAAATCAGAAATGTATGCTTGTATTTTGCCTTTGAACCAATAATTGGAAATTTTAAAATTTTCAGATGGAAGGGCTTATTTTCTGATTTTGTTATTAATTTTAGATTTATTCTATTGTAATCAGAGAATGTTTGTGTTGTTTTTACACCTTTGGGACTTTATTATGGTTTTCCTATGACCCAAAAAATAGTTTTCATTAAAGGTCACTGCACATCTGAAAAGATGTTCTATTTTCAGGATACAGAGCTTGATATACATATTTATCCATAAGATTTAATTTTGTTGATTTCATTTTGTAAATCTTCCGTATCTTTATTTTTTTGCCCATTTGGTGTTTTTTCAGACAGAGAAAGGATGATTAAAGTCTGTTATTTGTTTTGTCTCTTTATGTCATCTATAATTTCTGCTCTAGGAAAGTTGCTCCTCTGTTATTTTCTGCGTAATTAGACATATCTGTTCCATTGTCACTGTAAATTGTATATTTAGCATTATAAAGTTCTTTTCTTTGTCTAATTTCATGCTTTTGGCCTGAATCTCTCCTTTTTTCTGAAACTGAGATCATGATGCCTTCTTTCTTTTATTTGCATTTGCTTAATTTTCTCTTGTTCATCATTTATTCATAACTTTTCTCTATCATTTTATTTTAGATGTGTTTCTTGTATATATAATAGAGTTGGGTTTTGCTCTGTGACCAAATCTATTTTTTTTCTTTTTCTTTTTTTTTTTCTGGCCACGCTTTGCTGCTTGCAGGATCTTAGTTCGCCAACCAGGGATCAAACCCGGGTAGTGAAAGCGCCAAGTCCTAGCCACTGAACCACCAGGGAATTCCCTAATTCTTTTCTTTTAATAGTTAAGTTAAGCCATTTGCGTTTATTGATAATAAGTATAAACATATATATACACATATGCATAAATATTTATCTGTGTGTGTTCATGTATGTATGGATATACATATACATGCATATGATTTTAAGTGTGTGGTTTGTTTTCCCTCCTCTTTTTTAAATTGTAGTAGTTCTTATAGTTAGGAAGCTTTGTATTTTTGTAGTAGTGGTACATTAGTTATCAATTGCTGCTTAATGAATTACCACAAACCTAGCAGTTAAACGACTCACGTTTATTGTCTCATAGTTTCTATGGGTCAAGAGTCTGGGTATGGCTTACCTGGGCCCTCTACTTCTGGGTCTCTCACAAGGTTGCAGTCAAAATGCCAAAGATGGGATCTCATCTGAGTTGTGACTGAAGGATCCACTTCCACCCTCACATGGATGGTGGCAGGACTCAGTTCTCTGTCAGTCACTCACACAGACACAGGGCCTCAGTTCCTTGCTGGCTACTGGCCATAACCCACCTTCAGTTCCTTGCCACATGGGCTTCTTCGTATGGTGGCTTTCTTCATCAAAGCCAGCAAATCAGCAAGGGAGAGTGTCAATAGAGAAAATCTCATAGTAGGTGGAACTTACAGTCTTAGGTAATCACAGAAGTGACATCCTATCAATTTTACCATACTCTATTGGTAACTTGGCCATGCTTTATTCTTTCTCACTCCCACACCTGTATTACTCCCATTCCTTCTACTTGGTTGACCTGTTTCTCTGAACCCCTGACACTAAATAAAGAAAAGATATAAAATCCTCTGTTAAATCTAAAATAAAGATTAACCCTCCTACCTGTCTGTTTCTTAATTTTGAGTTGCCTTTTCTCCTCGAGTTATATGATGTGTTGTTTCAGATGGTGGTGTGAGGACTGAGAACCTGACATTAGAAGTGAAGCAGGAACCTTATGAAGAAATATTATGGTGTAGGGAGGGGTCTGATGGACATCATGAAACTGTGTGTCAGCATGCCACATACAGAGGAGACAGTGAGCCTAGTGGAAGTTTGGAGTTTAGGATGAGGATGCCACAGGTGAAAAAACATATGAATGTGATGAATGTAGGAAAACCTTCACTTGGATAAGAGGCCTTCAGCTGCATAGGAGGATCCACATTGGGAAGAAACCATATTCCAGTACAGAATATGGAAAGGCCTTCATCAGACGTGTAGAACTTACCCAGCATCAGGGGCTTCAAAGCAAGGGAAGACCTTATCAGTGTAAAGAGTGTGGCAAAGGCTTCAGTCAGAAAGCAGCCCTCTCCCAACATCTCAAAATCCACACTGGAGAAGAGCCCCATCAATGTAATAAATGTGGCAAATTTTTTAGTCAGAGATCGGTTCTTACAAAGCATCAAAGCCTCCACACTGGAAAGAAACCTTTTGAATGTATATACTGTGGGAAAACCTTCTGCCATAGTGCAGACCTCACTGAACATAGGCAATTCCACAACAAAGAGAAGCCTTATGAATGTAATGAATGTGGGAAAACCTTCAGGCAGTGTTCAAACCTTACTGAGCATCAGCGAATTCACAGTAAAGAAAAACTCTATGAATGTAAAGTATGTGGAAAAGCATTCGCTCAGTATGCAGGACTTAACCAACACCGGAGAATCCACACTGGAGAGAAACCTTTTGAATGTCCTGTATGTGGATGAGCCTTTAGCCGGAGCTCAGACCTTATAATACATCACAGAATTCACTCAGGGGAAAAACTCTATGAATGTGCCGAGTGTGGAAAAACCTTTAGAGTGAACTCAACCCTGGTCATACATCAGAGAATTCACACTGGGGAGAAGCCCTATAAATGTGATGAGTGTGGTGAAGCCTTCAGTCAACACTCAGGCCTCAACAAACACAAGTTAGGAGGGAAGCACGGACCCCTCCTAAACCAAGAAAATATACGTGTGATATATGTGGGAAGACCTTCACGCAGTTAACTGGCCTCAGAAACCACAAAAGAATCCACACTGGGGATAAGACCTACCAATGTCCTGAGTGTGGCAAGGCCTTCACAAGGGGAGAGCATCTTATTGAACATCAGGGGATTCACAACAAGGAGAAGCCTTATCAATGTAAAGAGTGTGGCAAAGCCTTCAGTCAGAAGACAGGTCTTAGTCATCATCTCAAAATCCACACAGTAGAGAAACCTTTCAAATGTTCTCAATGTGGGCGAGCCTTCAGCTGTAAGTCAAATCTCAATAAACATAAGAGAGTCCACTCTGAGGAAAAATCCTATACATTTAAGTAGTGTGGGAAGGCATACAAGCAGAGAGCAATACTGATCCAACATCAGAGAGGCCACATCCTACTAAGCCCCAGCAGTGGTGAATGAGGTGAAGCCTGCAGTAGAAGCTCAGTTCTGTTTAAGCACCAGAGAATCCACTAAAATGACTCCTTGCCAAGGTGTTTGGTGACAACTTCAAGTAGAATTCAGAATTTTTTAAAATTGAGATAAAATGTTTCTTGAACTTCCTTATTTAAAGAACGTCAGAGATAACACATTGAAAAGTTGTTTACAGGTCATAAATGCTGGAAAAATTGAGATTTTGGAAAAATAAACATCAACAAGAAATTTACCTGTGATTACCTTTGTTAAATGCAGTGTCATTTAATACAGTGAAAAGGTACACAAGGGCAGCTGTAAAAAATATATTTTTTATACTGAATTCAAGAATATGTTTTGCTTTTTCAAATCATTCTGATTTCTAACTAGCCTTAGCCTAGTCTAATGTTGAAATTGCTTCTCTTAGTACCAGTTGAGGTCACAGGACTATCCGAGAGCTTAGAATGTGTGAGATGAGTTGTCTCTGTTTCCCTCCCACCTTGGCTACCTAACCAAGCCTCTTGACCATACGTGGATGGCCTGCAGACCCTTCCTGATCCCCACCCACAGAACTAGCATTTCCTGGTGAAAAAGGACATGTTATATTCTAAGTGATATGGAGAGCATAGAGGTTTGGGCCCCCAGTACATCAAAATCTAGTGTGGCCGTCATGGCTAAAGCACAAAGCATACATTTTGATTGTGAACACAGCTCCTTGAGCTCACAACAGAGGACAAAAGAGAAGAAGGGAAAGCAAGCCTTTCATTCCAGCATTTTCCATCTCCTACAAAGTATATACAACTGAAACCTCTTTCAGCTTCAGCATTGCCTATATCCCTCAGTCAATGTAGTGAGGGACTTTGCTGAAGCTGATGATAGTTTTCAAGTACTGGAAGAATATTTCCTCATTTTTGTGACTGCTTCTGACTTCTAGAGTTACAGTATTTATAGGGCAACATAATTCCCTGTCAATAGAAACTCTGGCCCAGCTGTGGTAAAAAAATTTTGGTGAATTTAAGTCTCCCTTAGGCTATCTAGTCTGCTAATTTGTCATTCTTTCGCTTTTCTTTTCTGCTCTACTGCCTCTGATCCTCTGAATATAAGACTCTTAAAACTTTCCTGGTCATAGAGAATGTTTCCCATTGTCTCTTTTTATAGGTTTTTGTTTGTTGTTTGTTTGTTTTGGCGGTACGCAGGCCTCTCACTGTTGTGGCCTCTCCCGTTGCAGAGCACAGGTTCCAGACGCGCAGGCTCAGCAGCCATGGCTCACAGGCTTAGCGGCCATGGCTCATGGGCCCAGCCGCTCCACGGCATGTGGGATCTTCCTGGACCGGGGCACAAACCCGTGTCCCCTGCATCGGCAGGCGGACTCTCAACCACTGCGCCACCAGGGAAGCCTTCTTTTTATAGTTTTTACCTCTCACTTCCATGGTGAATAGAAGTGGCGTTTCTCTTACAGGCCTGTGATATTTAACTATCTCCAGGTTCCAGCCTATCCATATAAATACAATGTTTTCTTAAAAGAAATGGCAAATACGGGAGCATCAAAAGTTATTAAATGTTGTGTCAGTCCTTAAAACCCAACTTAAGTGTGAATTGCCACAAGTCCAACACTTTTTTGAGATGTAATTGACATAACATTATATTAGCTTCAGATCTACAACAAAACAATTCAATATTTGTACATACTGTGAATCGCCACAATAAGTCTAGTTAATACCCATCAACATATACAGTTAAATTTTTTTTCTTTTGATGAGAACACTTTAAGATCTACTCTCTTAGCAACTTTCAAATATACAGTACAGTATTAACTATAGTCACCATGCTGTACATTACATCCCCATGACATTTATTTTATAACTTGAGGATTGTACCTTTTGACACCCTTCACCCATTTCACCCCTACCCTCTCTCCCAACTCTGGCAACCACCAATCTATTCTCTGTATCTGTGAGTTTGGTTTGTTCTTGTTGTTTTAAATTCCACATATGAGATCGTGTGGTATTTGTCTTTCTCTGTCTGACTTATTTCACTCAGCATAATGTCCTCAAGTTGTTGCAAATGGCAAGATTTTCTCTTTTATGGCTGAACTGTATACACACACACAACATTTTCTTTATCCATTCATCTATTGATGGACACTTAGGTTGCTTTCATGTATTGGCTATTGTAAATAATGCTGCAGTGAACAGGGGCGGGAGGAGCATTGCGGGCTGGGGCAGATATCTTTTTGAGTTTATGTTTTTGTTCCCTTTGGATAAATACCAAGGAATGGAATTGCCGGATCATGTTCTATTTTTTGAGGAATCTCAATACTGTTTTCCATAATGGCTGCACCTATTTACATTCCCATCAACAGTGTACAAGCATTCCCTTTTCGCCACATCCTTACCAACACTTATTTCTTGTCTTTTTTTTTTTTTTTTTTGTGGTACGCGGGCCTCTCACTGTTGTGGCCTCTCCCGTTGCGGAACACAGGCTCCGGACGCACAGGCTCAGCGGCCATGGCTCACGGGCCCAGCCGCTCCGCGGCATGTGGGATCCTCCCGGACCGGGGCACGAACCCGTGTCCCCTGCATCGGCAGGCGGACTCTCAACCACTGCGCCACCAGGGAAGCCCTTGTCTTTTTGATAATTGCCATTCTAACAGGTGTGAGGTAATATCTCCTTGTGGTTTTAATTTGCTTTTTCCTGATGATTGGTGACATAGAGCTCCTTTTCGTGTACCATGAAAAGGTACATGAAAGGTCATGTACCATGACCATCCGTATATCTTCTTTGGGAAAATGTCTATGCAGATCCTCTGCCCATTTTTTAATGTTTTCTTTTTTTTCCTTTTGAGTTGTATAAGTTGTTTATACATCTTGGATATTAACCCCCTACCAGATAAGTGATTTTGCAGATATTTTCTCCCATTTCGTAGGTAGGTTGCCTTTTCATTTTGTTGATGGTTTCCTTTGCTGTGCAGAAGCTTTTTAATTTCATGTAGCCTCACTTTTTTTTTCTTTTACATTTGTTTCCTCTGCTTTTGGTGTCAAATCCAAAAAATCATCACCAAAACCAGGATCAAGGAGACTACCCCCTATGTTTTTTCTAGGAGTCTTACGGTTTCAGGTCTTATATTCAGTCTTTAATCCATTTTTACTTAATTGTTGTGTATGGTGTAAGATAGTGGCCCAGTTTCATTCTTTTGCATGTGGTGGTCCAGTTTCCTTAACACTATTTGTTGAAGGGACTGTCTTTCCCCATTGTATATTCTAAGATCCTTTGTTGTAAATTAATTGATCATATATGCATGGGTTTATTTTTGGACTCTGTTCTGTCCCATTGATCTGTGTATCTGATGTATGCCAATACCATACTGTTTTGATTATTATAGTTTTGTAATATAGTTTGAAATCAGGAAGTGTGTTGCTTCCAGCTTCTTTCTCAACGTTGCTTTCGCTATTTGGCATCTTTTGTGGTTCCATATGAATTTTAGGATTGTTTGTTCTATTTCTGTGAAAAATACCATTGGAATTTTGATAGGGATTGCACTGAATCTTTAGATAGCTCTGGATTGTGTGGTACAGTGTCAAAGTTTAAAGTAACTTCTTATAAGCGGTTTTTTTTTTTTTTTTTTTTTTGGCGTATGTGGACCTCTCACTGTTGTGGCCTCTCCTGTTGTGGAGCACAGGCTCCGGATATGCAGGCCCAGTGGTCATGGCTCACGGGCCTAGCCACTCTGTGGCATGTGGGATATTCCCAGACCGGGGCACAAACCTGTGTCCCCTGCATCGGCAGGCGGACTCTCAACCACTGTGCCACCAGGGAAGCCCAGGGATTCTTATCTCAGTGAAAATATTGGTTCCCAGCCTTCAGCACTGGGTTATTAACCAAAACAAGTCCTTTATAAGGCACAGCCTTACCCACAGACAGTAAAATCTTGTAAGGCATTCTGAAGACCCTCAATAAAGACAACTAGCCACTTCCAGAAAATGGAAAGAGGTTTTTTTGAGATTCTATTCTTTAGGAACATGAGAGCTTTGTATTCTCTTAAAAGTGATGTTAAAGGTAGAATTTCAGGAAAGTTTGTAATTTCTTTTAAAAATGAGAAATATCCATTTTAAAAATAAGTGTAGGGAAGAAAGCAACTGAATAGTATTGATTCATCAGAGACTGTGGGAAAGTAAGCCTACCATATGACCCAGCAATTCCACTCCTGCTTATATACCTGAAAAAAATTAAAACACTAAATCGAAAGGATACCACGCACCCCAGTGTTCATAGCTGCATTATTTACAATTGCCAAGATATGGAAGCAACCTAAGTATCCATCAACAAATGAATGGATAAAGATGTTGTATATATATACAATGGAATATTATTCATCCATAAAAAACAATGAAATAATGCCACTTGCAGCAATATGGATGGACTTGGAAGGGTATTATGCTAAGTGAAATAAATCAGAGAAAGACACTGTATATCACTTATATGTGGAATCTAAAAAATAAACTAGTGAATATAACAAAAGGAACACAGATACAGAGAACAAACTAGTGGTTACCAGTGGAGAGAGTGAAGGGAGGAGGGGTAATGTAGGGGTAGGATTAAGAGGTACAAACTATCATGTAAAAAAGAAGTTACAATGATATATTGTACAACACAGGGAATATAGACAATATTTTATAATAACTATAAATGAAGTATAACCTTTAAAATTTTTGAATCACGATATTGTACACCTGTAACTTACATAATATTGTACATCAACTATACTTAAATTAAAAAAACAAGTGAGCACTGATTCATCAGAGACTCTGGCAAAGCAATTCCTTCAACTACAGAGAAACTTGGCAGAAAGATAGGGGTCTTAATCTCAAGGTCCAAGCAATACCCAGGGAGTGCTCCTGCACTGGACAAATTTCCACGAAGCTCTACCGGCATCCAGCTCATTAGCATTCCCGGGTAAGAGGAAAAGTCAGCCACGCTCCCCACCAGATTTTCCCTATATCTGGTCTCCTGGAAACAGAGAAGGAGGGCAATTTGAAAGAAAGGTCTGTGGTCTTGGGAACCTCCGAAAGCTAGTTGGGTGGATGAAAATGATGGCCCTGCTAGGATCCAGATGTTAACACGGGAAATTGTTGGATCCTTTTCCTGGTCATTATCCAGCCTATTGTCCCCTCTCTCCCGGCTTTGACTATTTCGAAATTCCAAGATACTCTATTAACACTATACCTACAGAAAGAACTGGAGGGATACAGCCCAAGGGAGGGATCGTCCTGCTTTCCTGGGATTTCACAACCTAGACTGATTTCAGAAACTCAGGTGCATATCCCAGCGGGAGTGAGAAAGGCTGCAATCACGTCACCGCCTCCGAAATTCCCTGCAATTCACGTTATCCTCCTTGACTTTTCTTCTCCGTGCGCCTGGGGACACATACTTCTCGGAGAGGGTGGTCAGTACCTGGTCCCTAGTTCCCTTCAGGATGCAAAGAGGCGCAGTTTTGAAATATTAGCTAGGATTGTCCTTCAGATGGGAAAGGTTCGGCTCTGGGCAACTGATTTGAATAGAAGTGGGGATTGTGACCAGGGCAAGAAGAGCCAAGCGGAGCGCGTTATAGAGCTAGTTACAATCACAGCTTTCTCCGTCTAGAGAACCGAAGCCCAGAGCAATATCCTTCAAAAATCTCCAGAAAAATCGAGGGAAGCCTTCACCTCCGCACTGAGCAGATTTTGTCTCCCGGCTTTTGGTTTGTTATTTGGCAAATTAAGTCCTAAGAATGGCTTCTGGTTTTCCCAGCGTTCTGTTTCTCTTTAAGACTTTTGACACCACTGGTTTCCCCTTCTCCCTTCCCTCTCAAGCCTAAAACAAACCACTCAATCAAACACGATCGCGTCTCCATTGAATTTTAGGGGAAAATAATTTGCCATTTTCGCGTTTGAAATACTGCGTGGTAGTTAACAGCATGGGCTATGGAGACGGACTGCCCCGTTTAAACCGCATCCCGGCAACTCTGCGTGAGGCCCTTGGCAGGCACCCACCTTACCAGGACGGTGCTGAGATTGCCTTAAATTTTTAAAAATTTATTATATTGAAGTATAGTTGATTTACAATGTTGTGTTAATTTCTGGTATACAGCAAAGTGATACAGCTACACACACACACATATACACAATTTTTTCCATTATGGTTTATCACAGGGTATTGAATATAGTTCCTTATGCTATACAGTAGGACCTTGTTGTTTACCCATTCTATATATAATACTTTGCATCTCCTATGGGATTCCCTTAATTAATGCATGTAAAGCACTTAGGAGTGTGCTAGGCAAAGTAGGCTCTGTGTAGGTGTTTGCCATTATTATTATTATTATTATTACCCAGCTATGAAAGACTTTAGAAGACAGAAACCAGGAATTTTGTAAACCTCCAGAGATGTCCCCACCTCCCCCAACAAGGAGCATGTCCGGTTTAGCAGCATCGCCACCAGCTTGTGCTCCACAACCGTCTGCGCTTTCCAGGGAATAAAGTAAAAGCTAAAGCTTAGAGCGCGGGGGCGTTGCTGGCGAGGGGTCTTCACCGTCGGGTGGAAAGGTTTGCCGCCTGCGGGCGGGTGAGCACTTCTCATGCAGCTGTCAACCCGTGGACGGCGACGCTCTTCAATTTTGCAGTTTTACCTGCATGCCTTTAGGTTCTCGATAAGGAGTTTCCAACAAATAGGGTATTAACCCCTCCCTCACCTTTTCTTGTCAGCAGTTATATATGTCTTTGCTTATTTACTCGTACTCTCCCTGACCACTGCATTAATTCTTCCTTGCAGGGACCATGACATCGGGCATATTTATGCAATAAAGTGAAGTTAAACATATTATAACTTTTAGTATGAACATTTAAATACACAAAATAAAATGATATGATGTAGCCTAATGTATTCATCACCCAACTGGAAGAATTAGCAATATTTTTGCCAATCTCTCTCCATATATATATATATATATATATATATATATATATATGTATATGTATATGTATATGTATATATATAATTTATTTATTCATTCATTTATTTATTTATATTTCCCGACCTTTTTCTCCTGTATTTTAAAGAAAATCCAGGCATCATATAATTTTATCCATAAGGACTTCAATATGTAAGAGAGATAGAATTTCTAAATATATGCCCTTCTTATTTAATGGGGATGGCTAGCAGGGGGGAAATGGCTTCTTTAGATTCCTTTGTTTTTTCCTATTTTATTTTGATCAGTGTGTTAATTTTCTTAGAATGATCTTAAAGGCTTAAGAGAACAATTCCGTTGCACAAAGTTGTTGGGGTGAGTTTTGCTTTACATGGTCAGCAAAATAATTTTCCTTCTAAGGATCAGTGTTAAATATTGATTTTATCTTTATTAATTTGCACTTAATCAGCAACATTTTTTAAGAACCGAGCCACCTAAATATTCATGTTTTTGGCAGTGTGGGGTATCTTCCCTTACTTCTCAGCTCTACTTGAATGCCTTGCAATTGTCTCCTAAAAGTCTCCTTTACTTAGGTTTTATATTTCTCCTTATTTTTAACCTAAGACATTGTTTTAGTCAAAACACACTCTCTTTATAGAAGTTTGCACTTAGGATCTTCAGTTTTCAAGACTGACCTTAAGTCTTTTTTCACTTTTGCTAAGAAGACATCAACTAAACAATTATTTTTATTCCAATTAATGTGGATTCAAACAAATTGGCTGTCAAAGCTTTTGCAAGATTGGAGGTTTTCTTAAAAGTTTTTTATCTTCTTTTTTTTTTAGTGTTTTTTTCTTTTGGAGGAAATTTTTGTTTGTTTGTTTGGAGGCTTCCCTTTTCTTTTGAATAAATTAATCTGTACAATTTAACCTTGCAATATTTAAATGAATGGACAGGGTTTCCCTGGTGGTCCAGTGATTAAGACTTCACCTTCCAATGTAGGGGTTGCAGGTTTGATCGCTGGGAGCAAAGATCCCAAAGGCCTCGTGGCCAAAAAACCAAAACATAAAACAGAAGCAATATTGTAACAAAGATTCAATAAAGACTTAATAAAAACTGTCCACATAAAAAAATCTTTAAATAAATGGATAAATGAAAGAATAGAATCATTTAAAAATGGGAAATAAACCAAGGAATCACCAAATAATTTCCTGTGAATTAGTTTTATAGCAAGAAAGAAAAAATTCCAGAATCTTTACCATTTGTAGTTAAAATCTTGAAAGAGGAAAGAAGTTACTCATTATGGATATAAATCTGATTTTTTTTACAGTCCTTTAAAAATCAAAATTCATCAGCTGACTCTAATATGAAGGAAAAAATATTCTACTTCAGACATCTGGCTTGATGAGGTTATGTCCAGTCTCAGCATAGAAAAGCTAAATTGTCATTCCCACAATACCTGTTACTCCCCCAATCCTCCCAGTTTCAATATACACTTTCTCCATTTGCTCCATCACTCCAGTCAGAAGCATGAGAATCATCCTTTGTCCTTCCCTGTTACCAGATGTTTGGGTTTGCTTGGGACTGAGGGGGCTCACAGAGAGGCAGGTCTTTCAGTGCTGAAACAAAAAAGTTCCAGAATCCAGCAGTAGTTAGTCACCCTACCTGTCCCTCACAGTGTGTATCCAAATCATGATCAGGTCCCGATGATTTTATCTCCAAAATATATCTTGGATTCATCTACCTCTCTCCATTCCTGTAGTCATTCTTTTAGCCCACCATCATCTTTCAAGCCACAAACCATCTTTCATGCTGACTGCTGCCATGGCTGCCCAATGGATCTGCTCAAATCTATTCAACCTGTTCTCTCCAGAGCATCCAGAATGATCTTTCAAAAATATTAAACAGATCACATTCTTCCTCTACTTTTAAGCTCCAATATGTTCCCATTGCAATTTGGATAAAAATTTCAAATCCTGAACATGGCATTCAAGGCCTGTATTGATTTGGCCAACCTCTCCAGTGCCATTTCCCCACTGTCTCCTTTGCTTGCTTCTGTGCAGGTCACACTGACCTTCTCTCAATTTTCCTAATTTTCCCAGTTCTTCCTGTTTTGGGAACTTCACACATGTTTTTCACTCTGCCTGGAATACCCTTTGCTTCACTTTCTGCCTCCTTGTCTCCTACACTTCTCTTGAATTTTATCCTGTCACCTATTTATCTAAAGGATATCTATTTAAGAGACACATTTCCTAATTTCCCAGTTAATGTTAATTCTCCCCCCATGGTTTTTCTCATGACACTCTATGTTTTCATATCCCTTAACAAAATTTGTGATCATATAACTTTTTGTGTTCTTTTTTGTCTAAATATCTGTCTTCCCCTCTAGACAGTGCACACTGTGCATGACACAGTGCCTGGAATAGAAGAGACATTTGTTAAATAATTGTTGAGAGAATGGGTACATAGATGGTGGATGGTGTGATTTTATCATGCTTAAAGTACAAATTTGTGGACTTCTCTGGTGGCGCAGTGGTTAAGAATCCACCTGCCAATGCAGGGGACATGGGTTCAAGCCCTGGTCTGGGAAGATCCCACATTCCGTGGAGCAACTAAACCCGTGTGCTGCAACTAATGAGCCTGTGCTCTAGAGCCCGTGAGCCACAACTACTGATCCTGCGTGCCACAACTACTGAAGCCTGCATGCCTGGAGCCTGTGCTCCACAACAAGAGAAGCCACCACAGTGAGAAACCCATGCACTGCAACAAAGAGTAGCCCCCACTCGCTGCAACTAGAGAAAGCCCACATGCAGCAATGGAGACCCAAAGCAGCAAAAAATAAATAAATTTTTTTAAAAAAGTACAAATTTGTTTCCTGGCAGACTTGCTGCTACTATAGATTATTAAAAACGATCTAAACAGAGAGGTTCCAAGCTTCAACAGTAAGTCCCCAGATCACTCAGTGATTTGGCCCCATCTGTACATGTAGGGAAGGAGAGAAAAAAATAGAATAACAGGCACAGAGGACAATGAGATCTGAAGGTCCTCAGAGCTGAAGGATCAGGAGGATAAGCAGGTTATGAGGGAAAGGGGCTAATGCAGGGCACCAAATGGGAATTCTGTTCAGACTCTGCTTCAGAGAGGTTTGTAGTCAAATATCTTTTTCTGGAAATTATATACTCTACCTGTGGAAATGGAAAGTGAAACCAAATCCCTCTGAGAAAAGGTGGGGACATAAAGCTCCAATCCTCTGTAGTTTGGTGAGAAGTAAGACGTGAGATTATGAAGCTTTGGTAGGAGGAAAGCCCAGGAAGGAGCTTGAGGTACAAAAACAGCTATTACAATCACTACGCTATAGAACACAATGAAAAGGATGCTTTCATTGTGCTGTGCTGAAGTAGTCTGTGGAATCAGACCTCTTACAAGTAGTGTAACCTTGACCTGTAAAGATATTATGATGACACTCTACCTTATCATATGTAAAAATTGTTGTTGTTAAATCTAGTGGTCATTTCTTTCTTTTTTTTTTAAATTTATGTATTTTTGGTTGCGTTGTGTCTTCGTTGCTGTGCGCGAGCTTTCTCTAGTTGTGGCGAGCGGGGGCTACTCTTCGTTTCAGTGCGCGGGCTTCTCATTGTGGTGTCTTCTCTTGTTAGGGAGCACGGGTTCTAGGCACGTGGGCTTCAGTAGTTGTGGCACGTGGGCTCCAGTTGTGGCTCACAGGCTCAGAGCTCAGCCTCAGTTGTTGTGGCACACGGGCTTAGTTGCTCCGCGGCACGTGGGATCTTCCCGGACCAGGGCTCAAACCCATGTCCCCTGCACTGGCAGGCGGATTCTTAACCACTGCACCACCAGGGAAGTCCTTAGTGGTCATTTCTTAATTAATATCTCCATTTATGAGTAGGATTTGGCTCTGTTCACCACTCTTCCGTCTTTAAAAAAAAAACTTGTTTAAATTTTTCTTTACTTAAAAAAGTAAATTACTAAATAACATGTACTCGTGGTAAAGAAAAAAATCTTGAAAAATGTTTTAACATAGAAAAGTTTAAAGTTTCTGATACTAGCTGTTTACAATTTGTATACATCCTTCAAGATATTTTAATTTTATATCAATCAGAGCCTTCCAGAATTTGCAAAAGGTTCATGTCATCTTCATTACCAGTATATAAAAAATAAAGAAACGCCAAATAAGGTTTGAAGATATTGAGATATGTTTAAGACCCTTCAGTTAACTCAAAAAAGAAACAAACATTTGTTTATATAATATATGTATAGATATACACATACATACATAATACTCCTTTGAAGACAATATGAAAAGTCTAAGTGTGGGGCCTTCATAAAATTGAGGTTAAAGCTAAATGGCCTTCACTGATATTAAATATCTACTCTCTCAGTCTATCATCTAAAACAAACAAAAATACTATACATGCTGTTCTGCAACTTGCCTTTAAAAAAAAAACTTAACAGTGGGAAAATATTTATTTGTAAGTTACTACATGTAGATATGTATTAGTCTTATTAATGAACACATACTGCTCTAACGTTTTGCTTTTCATAAGTTATTTAACTCAATATTACATTTGGTGGACATTGGATAGTTTTTAATAGTTTAACTAAAAAGTAGTGCTTCACTGTATATATATATAATGTGTGTGTATACATAATTTTCACACTAGTGTTGGCATTTCTCCAGCATAATTCTCTGCTAGTAGGTTGACTATTGGGTTTCAGGAAGGGAGGAAGGAAGGAAGGAAGGAAGGAAGGAAGGAAGGAAGGAAGGAAGAAGGAAGGAAGGGAGGGAGGAAGGGAGGGAAAGAAGAAAGGAAGGATATGAACTTCGTAAATTTTAATAGTTCTTATGCAATTGTCCTTTAGTCTGATTGGGCCGATTTACGCTTGCATGGACAGTATTTCAGAAATCTAAAGTGGGAGTAGGGAAGGAGAATGATATATTATTGCTTTAAATGGCACATCCTTACATGAGTTAGGTGGAGCATCCTCAGGCACATTTATTAACCATTTGGTTTCCTTTTGTGAATTGACCATAAGTGTTTGGGGTTTTTTTGTTTGTTTGTTTTGCCGCACCAGGCTTGCGGGATGGGACCCTGGCCATGGCAGTGAAAGCGGCGAGTACTAACCACTGGACCGCCACGGAATTCCGACCATACATGGGTTTGTTTGTTTTTTGTTTTGTTTTGTTTTTCCTCCCTACTGGGCTTTCTTTTCGTGTTGAATACAATTTCATGTAATTAATTATTAGTGTATTATTTATTTTGTTAGTAATAAAAATAACTACCATAATATCAAATGATTTACACAGTAATTACTATTTGCAAGACAATTATTTTTGAATTTTTGAATTTTATTTTATTTTTTTTTATACAGCAGGTTCTTATTAGTCATCCATTTTATACACATCACTGTATACATGTCACTCCCAATCTCCCAGTTCATCACACCCCCAGCCCCGCCCCCGCCGCTTTCCCCCCTTGGTGTCCATACGTTTGTTCTCTACATCTGTGTCTCTATTTCTGCCCTGCAGACCGGTTCATCTGTACCATTTTTCTAGGTTCCACATATATGCGTTAATATACAATATTTGTTTTTCTGTTTCTGACTTACTTCACTCTGTATGACAGTCTCTAGATCCATCCACGTGCAAGACAATTTTCTAAGCATTTCACAGATGTTAACTAATTTAATACTCATCGTAACCTTATGTATTTTTAAAAAGTAGGATTATTAACCCAAAAGTTTTAATTAATTGAAAATATCCTTTCTAGGAGCCTTAATTCTAAGGCTTAGATTTGGTATTAAATCTGTGAAAAATAGTTATCATTTGCTTACACGGACACTGGTGTATTAAGACCAAAACAAATACCTTCCATGTCCTCTTGCTGTAGCGAGAGTGGTCTAAGTCAAACTTCACCGAAGCTCTTAGTTAACAGCAGAAATCCAGCCCCGCCCGAGGCTTTCCCTAGGAACAGTTCTGAAGTCACTGGTGCGAAATGAGCTTGCCTTTGAGTCTCTGAAAAGTAAGTGTGAGCGGTAGCGGATGACTCAAAGTGTAACAATACTCAAAGGAACAAGTATTGTTTCATTCAGTATTGCGGATGAAGTACCTCTAAAGGTTTCGTGCTGATCGAAGATATTTTGAAATTCGGTGAACTGGGGTGAGAGAGAAGAGTCCCTCCCAACAAAGCTGAGAATAGAACTAAGAGATTTCGTAGAGAGGAAAAAGGCAACAACATTTTTGTAGAAAAGAACAATTCAACCTCCAAAATTCTGCACTAAATATTTAAAAGTACACAAACTCTCACGAGTGGGAGAGGTTTTTTGCTTTTGTTTTTGTTTTTTTGCCGCGCCGTGCGGCTTGTGGGATCTTATTTCCCCCACGAGGGATCGAACCTCGGCCCCCGGGATTCTTAATGGTCACTTTATCACAGAGGTTGTCAGAGCTGCAGGGGACGTTAGGGGTTACTCCATCCGGCCTCCCTAGTGGGGCTTAGGAAAGAGCCACAACCAGGAACTGCACCCTGCCTCCTGCATCAGGGATTACCCACCTCACCGGCCCTTCCCAGCGTTAATAGTAGTCAAGCTAAGCCGCTCTTGCGCTATGATACAAGTATCTTCCCATTGGGGCTCTTTCTCTTGTCTACTTTTTTCCAAAACATGTTCTCATGCGATTTTTCATAGACTGATCAATACCAAGTCCTAAAGTGGATAACAAAAGACAAATGAGGGCGTCTCCAGGCTGGCGGGCATATCACAAAAGCAAATGGAAAGGAATCGCAGAGCCGGGATTCTTGTACCACTCAGAAAACGGGAATCCCGGGATTTCTGATCAGGTGGTGGGGAAATCAGTCCCTCGAATGCGGAATGCAGCGGCGGAGGGACCCTGTGAACGTCCGGGTGTGTGTCTCCCCGGCACGCAGAGCTGAGTCGGCCAGCCAGGGTTGGCTTGCGTCCAACAACGTGTGTCAGGCCTAGTTCCACCTGTTATCAGGTATTTGCCAAGTAAATTCACCACTCCAAGTGTTGTGCATCAGTTTTGTGGTGGTTGTGAAATTTACTTTGACACCTGACTCACACTATGGTTGTGACGATTAATCCAGGAAAAGAGCGATCAGATGCATTGCTATAAAACGCCTGGAAGTACTGCAGGAAGAAGCTGAATAAAAGAGAGTCACATGTGACGAGGTGGCCGAGTGGTTAAGGCGATGGACTGCTAATCCATTGTGCTCTGCACGCGTGGGTTCGAATCCCATCCTCGTCGGTTTGCTGTGCATAAGAAGAGTGAATGTTCCTTTTTGGTGAGTTAATTCTTTACTCTTCACTCACTTGAGTAGTTCCTTCTAATCCCCCCTATTCTCCACTTCCTCAGTAGCATTTTCCTGGCTGTGAACTTTGTTAACTGATATGCTTGATTGATGTTTCATTCTCCCACAAAATGTTCATTCCATTACAAGTTTTGCTTAGCAGGGATTCCCCATTGAGGAAATAATTGAAGAATTAATTGAGGACCATAGAAAAACCTAATAAATTTAGAGGAGCTGATAAAATTGTCTGTAGAGTAATGTACACAAAATTATGGGTTATTTAAGGCATTATCGGGCTGATTTTATCTCTATGCAATTTTTGTCTATTATCTTTTAACTTTAAAAGCAACCATTACTGTCTAGGTATCCCAGTCTTTGACAAGGAAGAGTATGTATCTCTTAGAGATATGACAAAACTAAAAAGTACACGCTATACAACATTCTCAGTTAGGGCTAAATATTTCTTCCTGAGAAAAGGTAATAAAAATATAGGACTCCCCTGGTGGTCCAGCGGTTAAGACTGCATTTCCCCTGCAGGGGGCAGGGGTTTGATCCCCGGTCGGGGAAGTAAGATCCTGCCCACATGCCGTGCGCGATGCACACCCCCGTCCCCCCAAAAATGTTAGTAACATGTAGTTTCTACATGTGACTTCCATATTAGACCTTGGGAGAAAAAAAAAAGAATAATGTATTTCTTCATTTTTTAATTTATTTATTGCCATTCTGGAGTAAGTACTACATTCACATGATTCAAAAACTATAAAAATCTAGACACCAAACTTTTGTCACCAATACTGGCCTTCATGTGTCATTCCAGAAAAAAAGAATGCACGTATAATATTAAGTTCTCCAAGATATATTATTTTTTAATTGAAGTATAGTTGATTTACAATATTGTGTTAATTTCTGCTGTACAGCAAAGTGATTCAGATACACACACACACACACACACACACACACACACACACACATTCTTTTTATATATATGTTCTTTTCCATCGTGATTTATCACAGGATTTGAATATAGCTCCCTGTGCTATACAGTAGGACCTTGTTGTCATCCATTCTATATATAATAGTTTGCATCTGTTAACCCCAAACTCCCAATCTTTCCCTCCTGAACCACCCCTCCCCTTGGCAACCACAAGTCTGTGCTCTGTGTCCGTGAGCCCATTTCTCTTTCATAGATAAGTTCATTTGTGTCATATTTTAGATTCCACATATAAGTGATATCATATGGTATTTGTCTTTATCTTTCTGACTTACTTCACTTAGTATGATAATCTCTAGTTCCATCCATGTTGCTGCAAATGGCATTATTTCATTCTTTTTTAATGGCTGAGCAATATTCATTGTGTATATGTACCACATCTTCTTTATCTATTCATCTGTCGTTGGACATTTAGGTTGTTTCCATGTCTTGGCTATTGTGAGTACTGCTACTTTGAACACAGGGGTACATGAAACCAAGATATATTGTTAAATGAAAAAGAGCATAGTGCAAGACAATGTGTATAATACTACTTATAAAAAAAAGGTAAATATATCTATATCTGAATATATACAACATTTTGCATATGTGTGTCTATAGCTATAATATAAATGTCTAGAAGGAGATAAGCTGTGTTCTAGGGTGTATTCATTTGTAAGATGTTGCCACATTTCCTCCATAGGAATTGTACTGATTTGCACCCCCAACCGAATAAGTAGAAAGGAGACCAGACCACACCTGCTTCTGCAGCCCTGTAAGAGGGATTATTTCAACTAGCATTGTCACAGATCATCTAAATGGAAGCACAAGCACCCACAGTGGAAGGAAATAGGAATCCTGATTTCTCATAAGCTTGGTGACTTTGGTTTATTACAGACTTTCTGGATAATCAGTGGCAGTTTATAGACTGGACTGATTAAAAATTCAAGATTTAATGGATTTGGGATATTGGTGAGATTGAGCTGCTGTGTGGTTTTAAGGTAGAACTCATTTGATTGTTTTATTAGAATGAAAATTTTATATGTCTAAATCAGAGATCTGAAATTAGATCACTGGATTTGAAGCATTAGATCATATGCAACTGATGAGATTACTCTAGTTCAGTCGTTCTCTAAAGTGCAGTTCCTCCCAAGCAACAGCATTATCACCTGCAAACTTGTTAGAAGTACAAACTCCAGGGCTGGGACCCAACAGTTTGTGCTTGAACAAGCTCTTAGGATAATCCTGATTTATGCTAAAGTTTGAAACTCTAGTTTTGTTTTGTTTTATTTCAAAACATGGTTAACCTAGTTTCTGTCCATCTTGGTAATATCTTTTCTCCCCAGGATGCACATTTCTCCCATCATTCCAACATCAACATGAGTGTCTATCTTGATTTTTCCCTGCTCTGCCAGGATTAATCGTTCTAACCCCTACTCTGCCTACAGAGCTAGGACCCACAGAGCAAGCTAATGTGGTGTAAAGACACCAGCCAAAGATCACCAGAACCAAACCTGACAAAATCAGTGTAATGAATTAATGCAGCAACAGGATACTCCAAGGTAACCGGGAAATACCTCTCAACAAGATAAATGAGAGAAACCTCTTTTATTAATAATTGAGTTTAGACGACTCTGAAGAGGCCCTAAGGGGAGCGGGTCTGGGTTGGTGGCTATTTCTGAGGCGGGATTAGAACAAGCGCGGATTAGCTAGGGATTGTGTATGGTCATGAAGAGAGGGCTGTTATCCCAGTAATAGGTGGACATAGCCGACCGGGTCTGGGGCGTCATAAGAAGGCAGTTATCACTCAAAGTGGGGGCCGTAGTGGCATTTTACAGCTGCTGCATGATCTTGGGGAAAACATTGTTTCCTGTTTACTTTGCAGCTGGCATTACCTGTATCTGTCCTCCCAGCCCAATAACAGCAGCTTCACTTTTTTCTTTTTCAATTGAAGTAGGTTTTCTTCCTTTTAATCTAGACAAGGTTCCTGAGCCTCGGCTTCAAGGAACTACTCCCCGGTTGCTTCGACTTTGGTTGTTCAAGAGACTTTTGAGAGGAAGGAGGCCGAGGTTTCCTCCTTTTCACCCCAATCCAAGGGGCCTAAGAGACGAGGCACGGGAGAACGGCCCGCAGAGGGAACTTACGCTCTCGCATTCTCTGCCTGCTGCTGGGTTTTGAGGCCTTTCCGGGCTAGGGTTGGGGTCGTGGTGGGTGGTGAGGAAGGTAGAACAGAAGGCCGACTCGCGTGAATTATCCCGGCGAATTGCGAGGTCTCCTCCCGCGGACGCCCAGTAGCGAAGAAAGCTGGAGGTCGGCGGTAGGGTTGCCGGGTAAAACAGAACTCCCAGTTAATTTGAATTTCAGATAAAGAACGAACAATTTTTACATACAAATGTGGCAAACCTAATTGGTGGCTGCGCGTCCGTGAGCGGCCTTCAGGGCAGGGCGGGCGGCAGGGAGGGTTCCCTTCCTCGACGATTCAGAGGTCAGAGGGCGTCTCCATCTCAGGAAATGTCACTCTCCCGCCCTTTCCACCGGCTCCCGAGGGTTTGTAAACTTCCAAGAGAAAATGCCCATTTCTGACCTCTCCCGGGCTCAGCCCACTTGGGAATCTCAGAAAGAGGCATTAAATGATGGCTTGAGAACTCCTTCGCTTTGAAATACAACTCTCACTCCTTGAAGCTGAATGAATATATCATTACGTCGGAAAGGAGTGTTACTCAAAAAAAGGGGAGAAATGAGCTCCTTCAAGTCACTTAACCCGAGAGGCAAATGCAAAACTAGACCCAAAGGTCGCATCGAGATATGAACTCCGATCATCAGATTCAAAGCCCATAATGCTAACCGTTACACAGCAGGACAGTTACCTGGCGGTGTTTACGGTGATGTTTAAGTGAAATGAACTAGCGGCTTCGGCTGCGGTGGAACGGGCGGCTCCTGAGCTCCCACTGCCCCGGCGGAATCCCCCGGCCTCCGCCTTCCGCTCTCTCAGTCCGCTTTTTTGCTCCAAGTCCAATTCTTTCGTTTCTTCGTTCTCTTGCATCTCCAGTTCCCGCGAGTCTTCAAATAACCTGGCTGGAAGAGCGAGCCTGTCGAAATGGTGTGTTATGCGGCGATGCGGTGCCCCCTCCCGCTCCAGTTTCAATCCTGAGGTTCGCTGTTCTCTTTGGGGTGAGCTCCTGAAACGCTGTCGGTCGCCGGGCACAGCCCGTGGTGGCCGGAATGTTCGTAACCGCAAATGCAGGTAAAACTAAAAGATACTACCCTAATCAACGCTATGCAGAATAGTTTTAAGAACCTGGTTGCAATGTATATGTATTTCTAGAAAATATAATATACCGAAACAACTTTAGAAGAAATAGAAAATCCGTGCAGACCAGTTACAATTGAAGACATAAAGTTGTCAACACACTACCCCCGAAAAAATATCAGACATAAGTTTCACAGGTGAATTTTAATAAACTAGTTACAGAACAGATCATTCCAATGCATTTAAAACTGTTCCAGAGTATAGATAAAGAAGAGAATCTTCGGTCTTGGAAGGCGGGGTGGGGGAGGGGGGCGGAGAACAATCCAAATAATGATCTTGAAACCAAAACTGATTACCAAAAAGAAAACCACATATTCTTATTCTTATTTATGCTTAATCCTAAATAAAATAGGAGCAGAATCCAGCAGCACGTTAGAGTAAATCATTTACTATGGCAAAGTGGAGATGAGATGAACATTGTTTAAAATTTTCAGAGCTTTAAACACAATTCACCATATTAGCATATCTAAGGAGA
Organism: Tursiops truncatus; assembly: GCF_011762595.2. Classification (NCBI taxonomy): domain Eukaryota; kingdom Metazoa; phylum Chordata; class Mammalia; order Artiodactyla; family Delphinidae; genus Tursiops; species Tursiops truncatus. Next base: position 21,804,505 of record NC_047043.1, read on the forward strand.
AACAGCATACATGCATTTAATACACGTGGGGATGGCATTTTATTATGTTAACATCCATTTTGATATATTAAAATTTTAAAATAAAAAGAATAGATAGTTCCTTACTTAACGTGATAAACATATCTAACTAACATCAACATCATCCTGCTTTTCAGAGGAAACATTTTATGCCTTCTCTTTGAAGCTAGCTAGCAACATGTTAGAAAAATGTCCATTCTCACTAGTATTATTTTATATTGTTCTGGAGGAACTAGACAATGCATTTAACAAGAGAAACAAATGAATTTGAAAGAAAGAGTTAAAATTATATGAAGGTATCCAAGGATTTGATAATAAAATTAAATATATTTATAAAAATAAACAAGAGAAATCAATTGCCTTCACACACACACAGAACGTGAAAAACCCCCATTTACAATAGCAACAAAAGAGATAAAACGTTGAGAAATAAATTTTCTTCAGTTTTGTTTATTCATTTGTTTTTTTTAAGATTCCACATATAAGTGATAATATTATAAATATAATATAATATTCCATTGTGTATATATACCACATCTTCTTTATCCATTCATCTGTTGATTGACACTTAGATTGCTTTCACATCGTGGCTATTATAAATAATGCTGCTATGAACAGTGGTGTGCATGTATATTTTTGAATTAGTGTTTTCATTTTCTCTGGACACGTACCCAGGAATGGAATTCCTAGATCATATGGCAGTTCTATTTTTATTTTTTTGAGGAACCTCCATACTGTTTTTCATAGTGGCTGCACCAATGCACATTCCCACCAACAGTGTATGAGGGTTCCCCTTTCTCCACATCCTCTCTAACATTTGTTATTTACAGACTTTTTGATGATAGCCATTCTGACAGGTGTGAGGTGATATTTCATTGTGGTTTTTATTTGCACTTCTCTGATGATTAGAGATGTTGAGCATATTTTCATGTGCCTGTTGGCTATCTGTATGTCTTCTTTGGAAAAATGTCTATTCTGGTCTTCTGCTCATTTTTTAATCAGGTTGTTTGTTTGTTTGTTGATATTGAGTTGTATGAGCTGTTTATATATTTTGGGTATTAACCCATTATCAGTCATATCATTTGCAAATGCTTTCTCTCATTCAGTAGGTTCTCTTTTCGTTTTGTTGAGAAATAAATTTAAGAGCAAATTACAAGATCAATAGTAAGAAAACTTTAAATATTGTTGACTGAATCAAGATATGGAGAGGAAGGCATATCAATTTTCTCTACATGTTAGTCTAGGTGTTTAATATAATGCCAATAAAAATTAACATAGAATTTCATTTTCAGATTGGATAAACAGCTTCTAAAGTTTATGTAAAAAGTAAACAAGCATTGGTAGTCAGGAAAATTCAGAAAAGAATAACAAAGAAGACACAGGCCTTTTGGGTTTTAAAATATATTACAAGCTATAATGAATAAAATATTGTAGTATGAACAGGATAGAAAAATCCAAGAGTAGGCACAAATATTTAAGAATTTGATAAAAATGGCATTTTAAGTCAGTGGAGAAAAGATAGATCATTCAGTAAATGGTACTGGGACATCTGGGTAGACTTCTAAAAAAAATTAAGTGTAATCCACACCTCACAGTTTACAACTGAATAGTTTCTAGGTGGTTCAAAAATTTTAAAAGGAAAAAAATAAAACCATAAAATTCCTAGAAGAAACCACATGAGAATTTTCCTTTATAGTCTTGGCACAAGGGAGGCCTTTCTTGAAATCACAGGAAACATAAAGGATTAGTAAATTTACTTAAAAATTTAAAATTTCTGTGTAACTAAAATGAACATAAACTAGAGTGGAAAAATTCCAAATTACCACAACGGGCTAATTTCCCTAATATAAAATGATCATGCAAATCAGTGTAAAGACTGTCACAAAAGGAAAAAGGGAAAGGGTATGAACACAAACTTCACAGAAAGAAAATGTACATGAACATTAATTTATTCAATTTTGTTCATATTTAAAGAAATGCTAATTAATACTATAATAATATACCATTTTTCTTCCTTTGGCAAAGATCAAAAAGTTTGTTGAAGATTGGGGGTGGTATCACTTTCAGATATTATTAGAGAGCTGCAAATTTTCATAACTATTAATACTTTTGAGGGCAATTTAGTAGTCTATATACATAGTGCATATATTCTTTGACTCAGAAATTCTATGTCAGGAATTTACCCTACAGATATACTCATACATGGGTAAGATGATGTATGTATGAAACTATTTAATTTAGTATGGTTTATAAATATAAAATAATTGGAAATAACGTAATTGTTCATCCATAGAGGACTGCCTAAAAAAAAAAAAAAAATCTACATGATGAAATATTATACAACTGTCAAAAATAAAGAGGTAAATCTATGTCTATGGCTATGGGAAAAACTCCAAGATATATTTTAACTTAAATAAGCAAAATGGAGACCTGTATGCATAATATTCTACTATTTGTGTAAAATAATGGAGATAAATTGTAAATAAATATTTGCCTCTATATGTATAAAATATTTCTGAAAACGTACAGAAGAAATCAAAGGTTTTGGCTGTTTCTAGGGGATGAAATTAGATGACGGGGGGTAGGAGTAGGATGGAAATTTTTATTAAATAGTTCTTAAATTTGAAAATGTTTAAATAGACAGGGATGGGAGAGGAGAGGGAGAGAGGGAGACTAGTACATATCCAGGATCCCTTATCCACAGTTCCAAAATCTATAAAATTCTGAAAACTTTTTTCCCCCATGAATTTGGCACTAAAACTCATCTGAGACAAATCTTGAAGTGAACTGAACTCGGATTTTTTTTTTTAATAGTCTTAAAAAATCTGAATTCTGAAACACAGTTACTCCCAAAGGTTTATGTGTAACGAACACCATATACTCACCTACATTTATAAGTATTCATTTTGCCATATTTGCACTCTCTCTCACGTACTCTCTGGCTGAAGTATTTGATAGCAAATTATAGACATCATGATATACCACCCTTGAACACTTCAGTTCCCATCTCTAAAAAATAAGGACATTTTCTGGGACTTCCCTGGTGGTCCAATGGTTAAGACTCTGTGCTCTCAATGCAGGGGGCACAGGTTGAATCCCTGGTTGGGGAAATAAGACCCCACATTCCACACAGTGCAGCCAAAAAAAAAATCTTAAAAATAAGGATATTTTCCTACAGAACTGCAATACCATTGTCAAGCTCAACAGAAGAGAAAAGTCAAAGGGAGATGTTTCAATGTATTCCCTTTTGTACTTTTCGTATTTTGAATCTGTGGCTCTATAACTTATTCAATAGATAACACAATTTTAAATTAGAAACAAATTGGATGAGACCTTTAATACATAAAATTGACCAGAAAGCTTGGGATCTGTCAAGCCATCATTAAAGGACAGGAAAGGATTCACAAGTACCCAATTAATAATAGAGATTGAGAGAAAAATCATTTCACTTTAATGTCCAACTAATTTGGGGCTGGTGTGCGTAGAGCTTTCATCAAGTCAGTACTGACAGAAGCATGGTAGGCACAGAAAGCCAACCCAAATCCAACACAAGTGTCTATTGCTTTGAAGTAAGATTTTGTTCTCTCTGTCATAGAGAGTCCAATGTAATCAACTTGCCATTAGGTGACTGGCTGTTCCCACTGGGATATTACACCATATCTAGGGTTTCGGATTTGTTGTGGTTCAACAGTGGTGCTGTCTTGATTAGCTTTAGTGAAAGAAAGGCTTTTTTTCTTTTTTTGAGTGTATGCACATCCTTTATCATGGTAGTCATGGTCACCATGTTCAAAAGTTCCTTGATCAAACACTGAGCTGAAAAAACAGTTGCTGACATCCATAGGGCAGATCAGCGTACCCACTTGCTTACTGAAACCTCTTACATGGTGGGTTAATGAAGATTTGTATGGGACACAAATAGTTTTACACTTGAATCTCACCACATACCAGCTAGTTCCCTCAATCTCTGTGTTACCAATCCTTCAAAACATTTCCTCCTCCTTCCCCTCCTCCTTCTTCTTTTCTTGAACTTACGACATAACACACAGTAGAGTCAGTATCCCAATATGCCTGTTTCCAGATTCAGGTGACCCTCGATCTTTGTAGTAAGCCATGTAGTCAGCATTTCTTCTTGTCTCTGAGCTAATGGCATTTTAAATATTTTGAGTAGAAAGCCCCAATTCTAAGTTAAAAATAATCCCTTCTGTACCAAGACACTCATCAAGGTACTGCTATAGGGGAATCTTCCTCCAAACAGACAAGTGGGAGCCAGTCTTTCTCTGGACCACAAGGAAGTCCAATGTGCTGTCCACTTGACCCTAGAGTCTAACTGGCCTGAGTCCTATAGTTGACCTACTTAACAAGCACACATAAGCCAGTTAAAGAGCCTAATTAACTGTTAGTGAGACATTTGAGAGCATGAAAACTGTGTTTACTTGTCACAGATAGGCATCAAAAATGGAAGAGAATAACACATTTAAAGCCCAAGAGAAGTTGAGCATTTACTCCCATTTTATAGTTTTTAGGAAAGTTGTACTGAGGGCTTTGCAAGTGAGGTATGCTGGAGAAAGTGATCAGGATTGGGGGTAAGTTTTCTTCATGCTGGTGCTCTTAATACACAGTTATTGGATATTTGGAAGAAGCTAAAGTAAATGATGAAGCTTGAGCTTATTTAATGACCTCAGATGGCTAGGTTGTGTAAAACAACTAAAGAAATTTACACAGCTACAGTTTTGGAGTTAAAATACGTCATGGGGGCTTCCCTGGTGGCTCAGTGGTTGAGGGTCTGCCTGCAGATGCAGGGGAGACGGGCTCGTGCCCCGGTCTGGGAAGATCCCACATGCCGCGGAACGGCTGGGCCCATGAGCCATGGCCGCTGAGCCTGCGCGTCCGGAGCCTATGCTCCCCAACGGGAGAGGCCACAACAGTGAGAGGCCCGCATACCGAAAAAAAAAAAAAAAAAAAAAAAAGCATCATGGAACCTCCATTAACATACAAGATGCTTTTTTATTACTGTGATAAAATAAATAAACAACGAGGTTCCATTAAAACAAAGCAAAACATAATCTATGAATTACCACCATTCTTTTCGGCATAATAAAATTAATGAATGACAAACAGTACTTATAATTATGCTCTTTGATACTAATAAAGGTAATTTAATAGGTTTTGGACTGATTTTATATTACTACTAAGAATCCAGACAACTTTGTAGCAAACAAACAAACATATAAAACCAAAACCAAACCAAACAAACAAAAAAAAGGAAGGAAGGAGGGAAGAAAAGTAGGAAGGAAAGAAGACCTCTATCAATATGTAAGGGCCTGGTCAAATAAATTGCCAGGCATGTACTTGAGGTACTATTATTATGCAGCCACTAAATGAGTTAGACCTGCCTGACTGATAAAGATGTCTGGGATACATGACGTGAAAACGTTAAAATAAGTGATGGGGGAAAAGCTAAATGTAAAATAGCTCAATGCCTGTCTATCCATCTATCTATCTAACGTGCGTGAGAGAGAGACAGAGATGAGAATTATACATGCAAATTCCAAGCTAACGGTGACAGCGGTTATCTCAGGGAACTGAGGCTTAGGAGGGACAGGATGGGATTTCACCTTTTACTTTATTAAATTTGGCATTGTCTGAGCCTTTTAAAAAGTCATAGGTATTAATTTTTTAAATGTGTTAAAAATAAGCATTTTCAATAATTAACGTTTTGTGCTTCATCTGTGTTTTCAGTTTAAAACCTATCTGGGGTCCACACACGTAACGAATTCTGATTATGTGATTCACAGTTGAAATCGAACCGGACGCCCAGGAAATTGGCGGCTGGTTCCAGGTGAGGCACGCGTAGGAGGTAGGAAACGAGACACTGAATCCTAGACCGGCCGGAAGTGCCCGTGCGCGGTGGGCCCCGCGGCGGGCTGGCGTCTTTCCCGCAGGGCCATTGTTCCCGGCGCGGTCCTCCCAGCGTCGGGGCGGGAGCCCCCAACCTCCTCACCTTTTCCAGGTCCGGTGAGTCGGCCCGGGAACCGGGGTTGGGTGGGTGTGGCTGAGAAAGGGGTGTGGAAAGTGAGCTTCGGCCCCGGGCCACTGGGTCGTGCCCCGCGATCCTGGAGCCGATCCGTCACCCGGGCTGGGGGGACGTTACGCGGGAGAGGTCTCGGGGAGGTTCACTGCGGTGAATAACGGCAGCAGGATTAGGACTCAGGGCAGGAAACGCCTGGAGTCTGGGGAAATATCCTCGGGGACAAGGAAGTTAAGGACAAATTTGTAAAGACTTTCTGCAGCCTTCCTCGTGGAGAGCCAGTGTCTATACACTCTCACTCTTTGGTTCTAAAAGCAGATGAAGGGGCGTTGAATGACTGCTTGTCAAGTGCAGAATGTGACATTTTCCGATTCCCTTTCCCTTAGTTCATTGATTCTCAAACCTTGGAGTGCGTACAAATCCCTGGGGAGCCTAGAAATTAAAAGTACATAATCAGGGCTCCCTGCTCTTCTCCTCCCACCCCTAAGCCCCGGATTCCGATTCCCTAGCTGTCTGCCACAGGGCCTGTCAAGCTGGAATTCAGCTTCTGGTCTGCACTCCTGACATTTTGGAGACACTCAGACCTCCTGGGTCTCAGACACTGCCTGGATATGAGCACACTTTTCTCTTGGGCTTCTGTGGATTCTTAGAACTGTCCGCACAAAGAATTTGACCTTAAGAAACTTACTTAACTTCCCCTGGCTCCCATATCTTATCTAGTGAAATAGTGATTGTAATCAAACCTCAGAGGGTAATTGTGAGGATTAAATGTGGTCTTGTATCTGAAAGCATGTTGTAGACTGTTGTACAGTGTTGGCTGTTACTCTTAGGAAGCAGCAGAGCAGTGTGGAAAGCTCACAGGACTTGCAGTCGACCTAAGCTTTCCTTTCTGTAAATTTAGTAAAAATGAAACCAGCCTTAATGGTTGTTTTGAAGATTAATTTTAAAAACTCAAGTAAAGATTTCAATAAAAGTTAGTTCATTTAGTCAAAGACAAGAACAACAGGGACTTCCCTGGTGGTCCAGTGGGTAAGACTCCACGTTCCCAATGCCAGGGGCCCGGGTTCTATCCCTGGTCAGGGAACTAGATCCCGCCCCCCCCTAACTAAATGATCCCCCGTGCCGCAAATAAGACCCAGCGCAGCCAAATAACTAAATTTTAAAAAATTATTTTTAAAGGCAAGAGCAATATTTCCATTTATTCTTTCTCTAATTTGATTTTTATACAGTGAGTCTGAACTTTTTAACCATTCTGAGTGATCTGTATGGCCCTTAATTCCTCCATGAACTCCATATGGTATTATTGCTATTTCTTTTTCACATTAAAAAACTGAGATTGAAACAAGATAAGAAATTGGCACAAGGTCGAATAATTAGCAAAAGTTAGAACTGGAATAAAACCTAGGTCTGGGTAACTTGAAAACCTATGCTTTTTGTACATTATGACCTTATATTTTCCACTATTCTCATCTTTGGTTACCAAGTCACTTTACTTTCAGTGAAGAGCTTTAGGTGTATGACAGTTGCTTATATTATCAGTTTTTTGTCATTAACTATTGCCATTTTTCTACCTAAACAATGATTTTTACTGCTTAGGAGGGAACTTCCAAAGGTGTTTCTAAAACATAGCTCCAGCTAGAGGGTACCTTTTAAGCTGTTGAAGATCAAAATGAATACAGACTCCAAGGAGGTTATATCCCTGGATGTTGAAGCTCGTGATGTTTGGGAAGAACTGACAGTGAAAGCAGAGGCAGAAAGTCACCTCCAAATGCAGGAATCCGGACTGAAACGCAATAATCCACTGGCAAGGGAGATCTTCCGAAGGCGCTTTCGACAGCTCTGCTACCAGGAGACCCCTGGACCAAGGGAGGCTCTCACCCAACTCCGGGATCTTTGCTACCAGTGGTTGAGGCCGCATGTGAGCACGAAGGAGCAGATTCTGGACCTGCTGGTGCTGGAGCAGTTCCTGTGTATCCTGCCCAAGGAGGTGCAGGGCTGGGTGCAGGAGCACTGTCCAGAGAGTGGGGAAGAGGCAGTGATTCTGCTGGAGGATCTGGAGAGAGAGCTCGATGAACCACAACATGAGGTAGGAAGGGAGATTCGCCAGGGAAAGAGTATATGTAGGTCACCAAGGACCTTTGTGTCCTCTGCTTTGTATCCTCTTGACTTTGCTGATTAAATGAGACTCAGCTTTCTGCTTCTCTCTGGGAAATGTTTCTTTAGACAATTAATTTCTTCAGAAGTCACATCTTGTCTCTTTATTTCTAGATGGTAGCCTACAGACACCGACGAGAAGTCCTCTCTAAAGAGACAGTGTCTCTAGGAGAGCAGATGTCACTGGGCCTTCAGTCCCAGCCTAAGGAGCCCCAGCTCACATGTGACCCTGCTCAGGAGCCCCACCGTATCGGAAAGACAGGTGAGGGACAGGATTTATCTGGTGTTGAACATATCCCACCTGGTCAAGTACAAACCAACAAAAAACCAGAGCTGGGAAACCAGGGGGTCAGAAGACGCTTTACCAGCAATGTTCAGTGCTTCCGAGTGCCTAGTGTGCTTGTCTTTGTCCCAATCCTCTGCATGCAGTCTTCCCCTGGGTACTATCCTGGAAGCTGTCTTGTCTGCTGGCACATGGTACATTAGGAAGACTTTTAGGAATCACTGTGGAGCACAACTTTAGAGAATGGGCTTCAAGGTTTGACAGACAGGTTCATATCATGGCTTTGCCCCTTGGAAGCTGCTTGTACCTGGGCAGGTTACTTAACCGATTGATCAAGGTTTCTTCATCTGCAAAATGGGGTTAATAATAGTATTGTCTTAGTCTGCTCAGGCTGCTGTAACAGAATATCACAGACTGGGTGGCTTAAACAACAGAAGTTTTTTTCTCATAGTTCTGGAGGCTAGAAATTGAAGATCAGAGTTGGTTTCTGGTGAGACCTGTCTTCCTGGATTGTAGAGAGCGGCCTTCTTGCTGTGTCCTCACATGGGCATTCCTCTCTGCATGTGCCTGTGGAGAGAGGGAGAGAGAGACAGAGAGTCAGAGAGCGCTCTGGTAGTTCTTCCTCTTCTTCTAAGAACATCAGTCCTATTGGATTGTGGCCCCACCTTTAATTACCTTAATTATCTCCCTAAAGACCTTATCTCCAAAAACAGGGCTTCAGGGCTTCCCTGGTGGTGCAGTGGTTAAGAATCCACCTGCCAGTGCAGGAGACACGGGTTCGAGCCCTGGTCTGGGAAGATCCCACATGCCGCGGAGCAACTAAGCCCGTGTGCCACAACTACTGAGCCTGCACTCTAGAGCCCGCGAGCCACAACTACTGAGCCCATGCTCCTAGAGCCCGTGCTCCGCAACAAGAGAAGCCACCGCAATGAGAAGCCCGCGCACCGTAACGAAGAGTAGCCCCCGTTTGCCACAACTAGAGAAACCCGGGTGCAGCATCGAACACCCAATGCAGCCAAAATTAAACAAATAAATAAACAAAAACAGGGCTTCAACATATGAATTTGCAGTGGGGATAACACAGTTCAGTCTATAACAAAAATGTACCTCAGAAGGTTGTTGTGAGCGTTGAATACAAACAATTTGTGAAAAACACTTGGCACGCATTGTGCTTAATATATAGTAACTGTTCTTATCAGAAACTACCAGTGCCACCCTTGTCAATTTGGGTTTACATTTGCAGTCAGAAGATATGAGATATGCTTAGTAGGTGGCAAACTGGATGAGAAAATCCAGTGGAATAGACTTTGCCATTTCCTTGTATGCAATCTCCTTAGTGGTGTCAGTACTGGGCACCAGTGGGTATAGTAGTGGGCACTTGGGGCTGAGTCAGCTGCCTTCCCATTCTAGCTCTCCCTGCAGAATTTGGCTCCAAATTCTGTCTAATTTCCCACACATAACGTCACAGCCTCTTTCTGACTTGTTACCCTTCTGGTAACCCATCTACAGCAGAGGTTTCCTGTTTTCATTTTCACATTACCTCCATATGTATCCAAGTCACAGCTTTTCTTGCTGCTCTGCCTCCTGCTTCTATTCATTTCATTTATCCTACCAATCATACAGTTATCTTGGATTTTGGAACACATCTCTTGATTTAAATTAAAATTATATTTGATGAGTAAATTCTGTGCACACTGCAGACCTTCCTCTGACTCCCATGACTTCATCTTATTAAAATTCTTTCTGGTTTCATTTTCCCCCTTTATGAGCATCTTTCCAGTCAGTTTCTTTGCTACTTTCTTCCTCCTCTCCCCATGAACTTGGATTTTTCATTTTCCATTTATTTTCTCCTTTCTTCTACTTTCCAAACTGCACCTAGAACCCTGCTGAGAACCCTTCCTCCAGGGTACATCTGAGTAAGTCTGTTCCCCCATCCATCCATCTAGTCATTCATTCATTGAACAAATATTTATTAAGCATCTACAGTGGCTACAGGAGAGTATCCAGAGAGCATCTACAGATCAGAGAATTCTCCCTATAGGACTATCAATGCAGGTGTGTGTTATACATTTAGGACAAGCTTATTTTGTAAAGCAACATAGTATTTGGGATTAAAAGGACCAAATCGAAGTTCCAGCTGTTTGGTTTTTTAGCCAAGCAACATTTAAAGTTACTTTATATCACCGAGTTTGAATTTCGTTTAGAATTCTTAGTGATAGTAAAAAAAAAATACAAATAATGCATAAGTTTACATAGTAAAAAGTAAAAGTTCTCCTCTAAGTCCAACTCCCCAGGAGTAACCACTCTTGTCAAATTGCTGTACATTTTCCAGACTTTTTTCTAAATATAGAGTCTGTCTAGCTATATGTCTGTCTGCCTTTTTATTTTTTTCCTAGTTCTTTTTTTTTTTCCTAGTTCTTTAAAGAAGTGGGATAATAGCATCAGGGGGTTTGTGGTGAATTAGTTTGATAATGTATGTGAAAGTGCTTTGTAAGTCATGGAAGGCTGTATAAATGGTAATTATTAAAAGGTGAGAAATGTCTTCGTTTTTATATTCTATCCAGTTCCTTTGTGCATTTCAGATATAAATGTGAAGTTTGGACAGCAGTACTGATCTCACTTGTGGCCCATTTCTTCTCTGCAGGCACATTTCTGTTTTGCAAACCTGTTGTCATCTCCCAGCTAAAAGGAGGAGAAGAACCATGGTCTCACCCCACAGGAGTCCTAAGAGGTACCTATCCAGGTGTGTGAGGGACAGTGCAGTTAGATGTGGGAGAAAAAGCCAGATGTTGATTAAAGGAGGGGGTTGGGGGCAATTTTCCTTGGGCTTTTCTGGGTTGCAAGGTGGGAATCACACCTTGGGAACCCTAAGAATTCCACAGCAGCTGCTCTCTAGCGTTTAGACAGTTTGGGTCTGTTTGTCTCCATTCTCACCTTCAACTCTTCCAAGCAGAGAGGGTCTAATTGGGTTGGTTGGACACTGTCCAACATGAACCAGTCCTACAGGCAGCCTTTGCCTCAGTGCTGGTCCCTGGGCCAGTCAATTGAGGCCATAGTAGTAGGGCTGATTTCAGTCCTTTCTCTTTTATTCATTCAGCAAATATTTATTGATCAGCCACTATGTGCCAAGCTTGCTTCTCAGGGAATAAACCAGAAAGATCCTGTTTCCGTGGAGATGAGATTGTAGCAAGGGGGAGACAATAAGCATATAAATAAGGAGATGATATGTTAGGAGGTGGTGTTATGGAATGAAGCACAAATAGAACTGCCTAAGGGGGTTATGACTGCTATGGATGGGGCACACAGATTGTAGTTTTAAATAGAAGAATTAGGGTGAGAATTGAGCAAAAACTTGAAGGAAGTGAGAGAGTGAGGGTTGCTGTTATCTGAGGTCCGAGCTTTCCAGAAAGAGAGAGGCGCTAGAGCAAAGGCTTTGTGCTGGGGATGCACCTGGGATGGTTATGGATTAGAAACATGAAGTACTGCCTGAAGCACCTAGAATAGGAGAAGCTCAGCGCTTGTTCCATAAATGACTGACTGAATGAATGTATACATAAGGTCAGTTTCCTTGGAAAGGGTCACTTGGAGGCTCCCTGCCTCACAGAGGGGAGGGAGTTCTCAGGGAAGACTCCAAAGAAGCCACTCTGATCCTGACCCTTCTCTTCCTGTGAAGAAGTATAAAAAAAATTCTCTCCAGGCCCCATCCATGTTGGGGTGGATCAAGCTGCATTTCTCCAAAGAGGGCAAACCTCCCTCATTACCTAGAAGAAGGTGTTAACACACTGGCCCTTCTGCTTCTAACCTCCTCCCTACTCTATGACATAGAGTGACATCAGAATAGAAGCACCTTGCATTTCTGTGCACATAGTGACCCTCCTGTCACTAGGCTCAGGGAACAAGTGACATTTACCTGGTCTTTTTTGTTTCAGATGGAATGACCAAGACTGAGAACAGAGAGTTGGTGCTAAGGAAAGACTGTCCTAAGAGAGTGGAACCACATGGGAAAATGTCTTACGGACAGACCTGGGAGATATCACAGCAGGATCCGCGACACAGAGAAGTTGGTGACTGCAAGGGTGGGGTAGAGAGGCACTGGGGAAACCCCTTAGGAGCCGGACCACACAGATGTGAAGAATGTGGGAAGAGCTTTGCTCAGAGCTCAGGTCTTGTTCGACATCAAAGAGTTCACACTGGAGAAAGACCCTACGAATGTAATGAGTGTGGGAAAACCTTCAGTCGGAGTTCGGGTCTTTTTAATCACCGAGGAATCCACAATATTCAGAAACGGTACCACTGTAAGGAGTGTGGGAAGGCCTTCAGTCAGAGTGCCGGTCTCATCCAGCATCAGAGAATCCACAAGGGAGAAAAGCCCTATCAGTGCAGCCAGTGCAACAAGAGCTATGGTCGGCGTTCATTTCTCATCGAGCATCAGAGAAGCCACACAGGGGAGCGACCTCACCATTGCAACAAATGTGGGAAAAGCTTTAATCGCCACTGCAACCTCATCCGCCATCAGAAGATCCACGTGGTGGCAGAGCTGGTCTAATCCAAGCTGTGTGCAAGTTTTCCAGATCACTGGCCAAGTCGTGCGGGGTAGGTTGAGACTAGAAAACGCCTTTCTTCCTGTCTCCACTAAGTGTATTTTGGTCTGGGGACATTCAAAGAGGCAGGTTTGGGTTTTTGAAGCTGCTACTTTCCCTTTGGTTCCTTTGCGCCTTCCTGTTCTTACTGCCCCCATGTCTCTTATTTATTCTCTTTGAGAAGGCTGCTAAACTTTTCTAATAATGTAATAAATGGCACTGCTATAGCCAACATGCCAGAAAGATCTGTATCTGTGTTTAACCCCTAAAGATCCCGTAGAGCTCTGCTGATGTTTTACAGTAAATGGGTCTTTGGTGTTCCCCGTGACCAGTACCTGCATAGTAAATACCTTTTGTGCCTACTGCTTCCCTCTGACACCTGCGTGATGCTCCCCTGGGATAGTGACCAGCACTGGCTGGGTTCCACTTACTTAACCACAGTTGGTCCTCACAACAACCACACAGGGAAATGAGTATCATCATTATCCTGTTTTACAGATGAGGAATTGAAGATTCACAAAACCCAAGCCTCAGCACCAAGGCTTAAACCCTGGACTTTTATTTTTAGTAACTTTAAATTATGGAATAATTTTAGACTTATAACAAAGTTGCAAAGATAGGTAGAGTGCTTATATACCGTTCACCCAGCTTCCTCTAGTGTTAACATCTCACATCGGGTCTTCTTAGTTAAACCCTTGGCTTTTGACTCCAAATTCCAATCTGTTTACAGTGTCATGCTTCATACTGGTATTCTCAGATTCCCTCATTTGAGCTTAGTCACCTGAAATTCCCTTAGTGCTTTCCCGTCACATCTTCAGTAACTAGGGTGGATAACTAGGTAACTAGGGTGGATGGGGATTATATGGCCCTTTCACATTCTGTGTTACTTATCTTTGAACTGTGAATGTGATGATCCTACAGAGGTGGTATGGACCCCGCTTCCCAGTTACTAGAGATGATGCCATGCACACACACAAGAATGTATGAAAAATTTATTACTCTCATCATGGAACTCTCTGGAGATAGCAGGGCAGCACCCAAGCTGGTCCAGAACTGGCTTGAGTAGCATAAGGAGAGTGAGAGTTAGTGGCCCTGGTTTTTATCGTGATTAGGGGATGGGTCCAGGAAATAGTTCTCATTGCACAAATAGATAAGGGCTTGCATAGCTTGAACTTCCTTCAGGTGCCAAGTGAGGAGGCACTGGGATTTCTTATAAACTTGCCCAGATGTGGGGCAGAAGGGAAGGGGAAGATAGAGGTTGAAAGCTGTCAGTGATCAAACATCAAAAATGGAGTCAAGATTTTTTAAAAATTACAGTTTAAAGAGAATCAATTCAGGAGATGCTTTTATTTACCATGTGATTCTGGTCTCTCTGTCCTTATAAACTAAGGAGTAATTACAAATTTAGCATTCAATCAATTTTTTAAAAAATGTGTGTAACCAGAAAAAACATGTGTTAAAAAACCAAAAATTCATACTTGTCCATTTGACTTCCTGAAACTCTCACTTCTGCAGAGTGGCTCACCTCCCTGTGAAGTCAGCTGAGGCTTTCTAGAAAAGGTGAGCCCCCAGAGGCAGGCTTTCCCCTCACCAGCCTCTTAAAGGGGTTGTGGCTTATGGGACCAGAGGTGAAATTTCAGGGATTCCTGATCTGTTTGGAGACGTAACAACTCCTTCTTTCCTTCTCGAGAGGATCAGCTGGGACCTATGAGTAATTAAGAACATTTAGATTCAAAAGGGCATTACTATGGTAGTGATTAATTTTAATACACTGAGGACCCATAATGTCCATCATATTTTCAAAAGGGTTGGAGAACTAAATGAAGTCAAGAACCACTGCTCGAGGGGTGGTGGAATGACAAGAAATAGGTGAGGTGGAGCCTATTCAGAAAGAGCCCTGACTCACCCACTTTTGTTTTGTATCATACACACACACACACACACACACACACACACACACATACACACACACACACACAGAGTCCCACATCAACCTTTTCATCTGCTCTCCTGGTTCACCAAGTTCTCTCTCCAGATCCTCCAGCACAGTCTCTACCTCCTTTTCACATTCTGGATGACATCCTCACACTCGGACCAGTTGCTGGTCATCCTACCCTTGAATATTTAACAAGATGATACCCAATGCATCAGAGGCCAATGCTTTGGGGGCACTTTTAAGGTATAGAACTAATTGTTGAACAGAAAGGTATTACTATCAGATGAGCTAGATGAAGGCTGTAACCAGGAGATTCTCTGAAGCTCATATAGCAAGAAGTTAACTCAGAACTCAACCCACAATTTGGGCAATCCTAGATGTCTTCTACATTCTGTTCACCCTTAGGAAACTTTCTTTGACTCGTAGAGAAAATGCAGGTATCTGAGGCAGTGTTTCCAGGTTTGCCCAATCCCCTTGGGAGCAAGGTAGAGAAATGGAGAGAGAAGGAATATACTAGACTTCTCTTTGAGATCACATCAAAGGCTGGCTTTCATCACAGCTCATGCTGTAGCCTTTCACAGTGGCAGTACCTAATCAAGTGCTTGATGTCATTTGCCACTTTCCAACTTCCTCCACTTCTGTTATTTACTTTCCTGAATCTGTTTCCTTAGGTCTGACTGAAATTCCAGTCTTATTCATGGGACTGTGGACTACCCAAGCCAGGAGAGTCACCACTGTTACCTGTACAACAGCTGATGAATAATGTAGGTGAGAGGTACTGTTCATGAGAAACAATATAGGTAGAAATCTTACTGGATAACTGAAGCTCTGGGTAACAAAGCTTCTAGTGCTAATTTTGCTAGTAATTAGACGGGGAACTTGAGCAGTCCCTAAATTTCTCTGTGTTTCAGCAGAGAAGTGAATCTTTTAGTTTCAAGGGGGTCTTTAAAAGTGACCATGGGGAGGAGTTAATAAACTGAAATATTTTTAAGGAGTCTACAAATTAGCCGTAATACCTTTAATTTTGTCTGGCAGCAGGTGACTGTTCCTCAAGAGGTAAAAGCAGTGCAAGAGTTAAAATGTGTCTAGAGTGAGTGCTGGCCTCCTATACCAATATATGTATATATCTTGAGGGAATTTGAATTATTAAAAAATCATTATGCATGCAAAGCTTTATCACTATAATACTGAAAGGGAATATATGTCTAAGGAAAATTCATAAGTAATGCTCCAAATCATGAGATAGATGTGTGTGCATAACCAGAGTCTTTGACCCAAGAACAAATACGTGCAAAAGGACATCGACAAAGACTGCTGGACATATTTTCTCAGATTTTAGAGGTCTGGGATTTCATTTTACTCTAGTAACAAGCTAATTAATTTAGCCTGTGATTGTTTCATGGAATCTGGCATAAAATACGAGTTCCTGGGCCAGAAACAAAGGATTTTATATGATTCTAAGGAGGCCCAATGCCTTTCACATTTTGCCTTCAGAATTTCATTGTGTTTCTCCAATGCATCGATGCCCGCCCACCTCCCCACCCCCCAAATAGCCATACTATTTAGAAGTCCTTGTAATTGTTATTCTTCTCCAATTCTCAAAACCCTTAGGCATGACAGTCCTCCTTGGGCCTTTTGTGCTCCTACACGTCTTGTTGCATGGGTCCAGGATATAAGGCCCTGATCTTTTTTTTACTTTTTTTCTTTTTTTCCCACCCCATTTCTTATAGATAGCAAGCCTAACACTTGTTATTCATAGATAGCAAGCAGCATGAGATCATCGTATTTACATCAGTTGCCCTTGCCCCCAAGTCCCAAGGAGGTGACGTGATGGGCTCAGGTGGATGCTATACACACAACATGCCCATGCTGCATCCAGGGAAGCCTGAATTTAGGAAATCCTCAGCTTTTATAACAAGCAGTAAGTAAGCCTGGTAATTGACCACTGGGATGTGTTATCTCATCTTTCAAGATTACCAGCTACATAAACAATCTTGAGGAATAGACTGGTAAAAAAATGACCAGGGTCTTGTCCTAATTCTGTTTTATTCTTTTAGTCCTTTTTTTAAAACATTGTGCTCGTGACGTCCTATTAAAATTTATGTATTTATTCTTCTCATAGTTTATTTTTTTGTTAATCCCCACTGGAATATAAACTCCATGAGGGCAGAAGTCTTTGTTCTTTTTTTGTTACTGTTGTATCCTGAATATCTAAAACAGTGTCTGGCTCAGAAAAGTGACTCAATTAACATTATTGTTCATGTACAAGACTCCTACAGGTTAAATAATTTAAAGCTGTTAAGTCCACGTGTATATCATTTTCAACTTTACTATACAGTATATACTGACATAGTTTTTTTTTTTTTTGGCCGTGCCATGTGGGATCTTAGTTTCTAGATCAGGGATCTAACCCATGCCCCTGGCATTGGGAGCACAAAGTCTTAACCACTGGACCACCAGGGAAGTCCCTGACATTGCTTTTTTTTTTTTTTTTTTTGCTGTACGCGGGCCTCTCACTGTTGTAGCCTCTCCTGTTGTGGAGCACAGGCTCCGGACGCGCAGGCTCAGCGGCCATGGCTCACGGGCCCAGCCGCTCCGCGGCATATGGGATCTTCCCGGACTGGGTCACAAACCCGTGTCCCCTGCATCGGCAGGTGGACTTTCAACCACTGCGCCACCAGGGAAGCCCCTGACATTGCTTTTTAAGATGAGCATACCGGCTTACACACCCATCAGCTGTGTACAAGAGTTCAAAAATTTTCACATTCTTACTAGCAAATATTATTGAAGCTCTGCAAAATTTTGCTGAGGTATGGGTATGAAATGGCTTAAAATTTATCTTCTCTTAGTAAATAATGAGGTTAAGGATCTTTGCTTATGTTTGTTGGTCATTCCAGATTCCACATCTATGAATTGCCTGTGTATGGTTCTTGTCAATTATTCTGTTTGATTGTTGGCTTTTTTCTTGTTTATTTGTTAGTGCTCTCTGTATAGTCTGTATATTGATCCTTGTTGATCATATGGCTTGCAAATATCTTCTGTCAGTCTTCTGTTTGTAGTTTCTACTTGTTTCCAGTATCTTTTGATGTAGTTTTAAATTTTAATGATGTCAAATTTACGAAATTTTTCCTTCACATTTTGTGCAGTTTGTGTATTTTAAAAGAAATCTTGCTTTATTCAAGAGCATAAAAAAATGCTTCTAATTTCTTTCTAAAAGTGTGAAAGTTTTCCTTTTTGACTTTTAAGTCTTTAAACAACTGGAAGTAATTTTTTATTTGTCAACCAAATTTTTTTTTCCATTTATATCAAAACATTGCAGTGCTATTTATCAAATACTGTATATACACGTATACACCTACATGCCTACATCTGTATTTATTTCTATAAGTAACTGTAGATATTGGGAATTGAGTTCACGCTGATACCTTCAATTCCAATCCAACACCACAGGATACATTTCGGCCTTTCTCTTTTTCATGTTTGTAACTCCTTTTCTGACATGAGGAATCTGGCTCCCAATATCTTGTATATTTACTTAATTGATTAATCCTTCCTGTGTGTAATCAATTTCCCCATGTCGTCTTGCTCCTCTCATGGGCTCAGACCTCAGATCTTACGTTGGTGAAACTTGAATGGGGTCTGTGGAGTAGGTAGTTGTAATATATCAGTGTAAATTTTCCTGCTGTAGCTTCCTCCCTTCACCCCTCTGAACACTCTTCTCACTCACTGGGGCTCCGAATTCACTCTGGGCTGGGCTGCCACCTCCTCTCCCACTTCCTTTGGCCCTACCTTTTGGATGGAATTATTCTGGAAGGAAGGTAGGATTTTGTTTAATTTAAAAGAAAATTACTATGGAAAATTTCAAACATATATAAGTGTAAAGCGAATATTACAATGAACCCCCCTCTGCCTCTCATGCAACTTCAACAGCTCTCATCTTTGCACCATTTTCTTTTTTCCTCTGTTTCTTTCTGAGTATTTCAAAGCAAATCTAGACCTTATATCAGTTCACCCACAAGTACAAATTTCAGTATGAATTTCTAACAAATGAGGACTTTTTTCTTAACATGAACATAGTATCATTATGGCAACTAACTTGGTAGTGATTCCTTAATGCCATTGTGATATAGTTTTCCCAGTTGTCTCAAATATGCCATTTTACAGTTGTTTTGGTCTGATTAGGGCCCAAATAAGGTTTACCGTTGCATTTGGTTGGTATATCTATTCAGTCTCTTTTAATATATGACAGCTCCCCTTTCTCCCCTGCCCTTTTGAAAGATGCCATTTATTTGTTGAAGAACCTGAATCTTCTGTTCTATAGAATATAGAATGTCCCACATTCTGGATTTGGTTGATTACTTCTTTTAAGTATCATTTAACTCATTAATTCTCAAACTCAGCTGCATACTGGAATCACCTAGGAAATATTTAAAGTCATTCATGCCTGAGTCCCACCCTCTGACATTCTGATTTAATCGATTTCGGTTTCAGCCAAGGTATCAGGATGTTTTAAAAGCTCCCCAGTGATCCTAATGTGCTGAGGTGTTTGAAAACTGCTTAACTTGCTTCTGTATCTCACCTATACAAAGGCATTAGGATCTAGAAACTAGATTCAGGTTCACTTATTTTGCCAATGCTTCATGGCAGTGCCCTGTACCTAGTGTGGCAGCTCATCAAGAGAAGAATATTTTCTAGTAGTTTTCCTTTGTAACAGCCTTGACATCTCTCATTTTCTTAAGTTTTATCTCTTTGTTATCCCTTGAACTGAAGAGGGAACAAAAACTAGGGAATAAAAACTCAGGAAGGGAGCTTCCCTTGTGGCGCAGTGGTTGAGAGTCTGCCTGCTGATGCAGGGGACACTGGTTCGAGCCCTGGTCTGGGAGGATCCCACATGCCGCGGAGCAACTGGGCCCGTGAGCCACAACTACTGAGCCTGTGCGTCTGGAGCCTGTGCTCCTCAACAAGAGGCCGCGACAGTGAGAGGCCCACACACGGCGATGAAGAGTGGCCCCCGCTCGCTACAACTGGAGAAAGACCTCGCACAGAAATAAAGACCCAACACAGCCAAAAATAAATAAATAAATAAATTTATAAAAACAAACAAACAAAATAACTCAGGAAGGTATCAGCATGGTATTCTTCCATTTAATGAACTTCTACCAAACTTGTATTCCATTGGGTAGAAAGGGGACTTACTGACATCTTGGTCCACCAAAATAACTTTGCAGTCATTTCTGGCTTAAAATCTAATCCTGCCTGGTTCAAAGGAATCTCGGGGCTTCCATTTTAGGGTAGGCCTAATTTATTATAGGCCAGGCATTGTTCTAAGCACTTTACACAAAAACTCACCTTAATGCTCACAACATCCCTTTCATCAATGCAATAATCAATAAGCATCTATAATAATAATAGAAAGGAGTTTTATTTGAGCCAAACCGAGGACTGTAACCCAAGAGACATGGATTCAAGAAGCACTTGAATTGTGTTCTGTCAGACTACAAAATGGGGGGCGGGGGCTTAGGTAGGCAAAAAACAATTTGTACACAAATTGTCAAGAATTAGGATTGGAGGGGACTTCCCTGGTGGTCCAGTGTTTAAGAATCTGCCTTCCAATGCAGGGGACATGGGTACGATCCCTGGTCGGGGAACTAAGATCCCACATGCCACAGGGCATCTAAGCCCACGTGCTCTAGAGCCCACGTGCCACAACTAGAGAGCCTGCATGCTGCAACTACTGAGCCTGCACATGCACCACAACGAAAGATCCCACATGCCACAACTAAGACCTGACACAACCAAATAAATAAATTAGGATTGGAGCTGGCAAGAAGTAAGGGTACTTGCTAAGCAAGGGTTGGTTGGGGCCCAAAATGGGTTACATAGTTACAAGGGGAGACCTTGAGACCTTAAGGTTGCAGCTGGCAGCTACTAGCAGATATTGTTTTGAGAACAGCTGGTAGTGTCCTTGAGTTTGATACAGTTTAGAAAATTCAGGTTCTCAGTGACGCAGGAACATTTCTGAAACCACATGCACAATGGTTACCCGGTTCCATTTTGGATGCCCGAACCACAGTTTCATATCTTGTCAGAACAAAGAACAAATATCAAACATGACGGGTGCATTCCTTCAAGGTTTCAAAAGAGACAGATTAGCACATACACAGCGAGTCAGCATGACCTTGGTGTCTGGGAAGGGACCCTTATCTTTGAAGGAGTAATAGCATTGGCATCATGGGCAGGCTGGGGGGGGATTTATCTCTGTCTTCAAAGTGGAGATTGTGAACAATATGGTAAATGCATTCTTTTTTAATGGTTAGAACAGATGTACACCATATAAGTCAGAATGACTTCCCCATACCTCAACAGGCAAAAATTTCCTCCATCACTATCTACTGTTACTATCCCCATTTATAGATTGGGTAAGTCAGGCACAGAGAGGATAAGTAATTTACCAAGGTCACCCAGCTAGTACGTGGTACAGCCAAGATTACATACCCAGGAAACTTGGCTTGAGAGTCGGCGGATCTAACCACTATTCCAGACCATAAATGAGGGCTGGAAAGAAACAAGAATGAAAGCCCAATATAGTATGGTCCCTGATGCCAGGGACTAGAGAGTTTCTGATAGTGGGAAGCCTGGAAATTCTGGTTGCCTGAGAGGAAGCCATGGAAAATAGAAAGTGGTAGCTGTTGTGTGTGGAGGGGAAGAGGGACAGAATCTCTAGTTACTTTTGCAGGAGCAATCTCAATGTCTTTGTTGGCAGTTTGCCGCCTACAGTGTGTTAAGGTGAGGACTAGAGTCAGAGATAGGAGGGCTTTCCTTCAAGTAGTTTAGCCTTGAAAGGGAAGGAAGAATGGCAGCTGGAGTGGAGCAAGAGCCTGGGGCAGCCACTGCTTCTCCAAGCAAGTGCCTGGTGATGTGGTCTTCGATGTTTCTGAGAGAAAGGGCATGTCCTCCTGCCTGGTGCTCTGAGGAAGCTCTGCTTTCTACTGAATTTTAGTGTCAATCTTATGCCAGCTCTGTAGTCAAGCTTTACATCAGAGCATGGGGGGGGGGCACAACAGCATTCTTACAGGACTGAAAGATCTAGTCTTATTTCTTATGATACAGAGCCTGTCATCCTTTTTTTCTCCTTCCCCTAACTGCTTCCCTTGAGTGGAGGTAAGGGCGTGGTTGCTAACGGGTTAACTCGGGGACAACCACCGAGAGGTGCTTCCTAGAGAGCCCGGGAAGTGGCATTGATTCCCACCGAGGCTTCCTGTGCCCCATCCTCAATTTTTCTCCAGCATCTGGAATCTGTTCATTCCACCAAGACATCCTTTGGGGTTACTTATTGTGGGATTCGGGGTGGGGTGCAGAGGAGGACGCTGCAAAGGCACGGACTACAGGGGGCAATCTGTGAAGTTGCGCCCCAGGGGTGTCCTGGGCCCCTGGACACGCGGAAGGGGACCACTGCAGTTTTACAGTATAATTGTGATTTCCCACCTTTCAAGAATTTTCCGAAGAAATACAACTCCCAGCTAGACTGAGGCCCAAGTACTGCCTTGGTCCAGGATGGCTAGAGAATCGAAGGAAAGCGCAGCCTTGGACGCCCAGTCTGCAGAGGACCGGACCGGGATCCTGACCGTGAAGGTGGAGAAGGAGGAAGCCTCCGCCTTGGCTGCTGAGGCGGTCGCCCCAAGCAGCCCAGCTCCGGGCTCCGAGCACTCCCGCCAGCGCTTCCGAGGCTTCCGCTACCCGGAGGCTGAGGGGCCCCGCGAGGCTCTGAGCCGGCTCCGGGAGCTCTGCCGACTGTGGCTGCGGCCAGAGGTGCACACTAAGGAGCAGATCCTGGAAGTGCTGGTGCTGGAGCAGTTCCTGACCATCCTGCCGGGGGACCTGCAGAGCTGGGTGCGGAAGCAGCATCCGGAGAGCGGGGAGGAGGTGGTGGTGCTCTTGGAGTATTTGGAGAAGCAGTTGGATGAGCCGATGCCGCAGGTAGAGAGAACAGGTTTAGCCTCTGAAAGCTGTGGTCTGTTTCTTCCTGAAATCTCCAGATCAGAGTGAGGGGCTTTTCTTTAAGATCCAGAAGTTCTCAGTCTCTTTTTGTACCTGAACCTCTTTGCCAGTAAGGTGAAGTCCCTGGACTCCTTCACATAATAGTATTTTTTAAATACATAAGGGAAAATATAAAGGATTAAAAGGAACTCAATTATATTGAAATACAGTTAGCAAAGCATTAAATGTATTATAAAGTTATATATGTGCTTTTTAAAATTAATGCACTAAATATTAACATCTAGAGACAGGCCTAATAACTAGTATAATTTCAAAGTGGCGATGAATGACTTTGACATTTACCTGATTGTAATGTGGTATGAGAACATCTGCAGTTTCAGTTGGTGACAGATTCCTGTGTACTGCTTATAACACCTTGGTTTGTTGCTTCCATTCATAATTGAAGGAAATGCTAAATTTTGCTTAGAAGCTAGTAAAAATAAAGTTATTTTTCCTATTCACATTCATGGAATACGTGGGAGGGAGTCGGTGGACCACAAGTTAGAAACCCCAGGGCTCATTTTTACTTGCACCTTCCTGAATGTTGTATGAGTCTATTTTCCCTTTGCAGTATTCTGTGTCCTTGTGTGTTCCTTTCAGCATGTACATAACCAGACCAAAGACTTCTAACCCGTGACCCAGAGACCAAGGTTCTTGAGTTGGCATTAGTGCCCCTTAGCCCTGTAATAGAGAAAAATCATCTCAAGTCTCAGCTTCAGGCTCGTCATTCTTTACAGAAGATATGGGAAATTCTAAGCTGCACATGAGCTAATTATTATGAAAGTGACTTGAAAATTAATTAATGACAAATGTCTGGAAGGAAACCTTCATTTAATGAGGACATACCATGTACCAGGCCCTGTGTTAGGTGATTTCACACACTGCAATCTTATTTACTGGTCTCCAAAACCCTATAAGCTAGAAATTATTATTTTCATTTTTAGATAAGAAAACATATTAGTATTCTCTGAGAATTTAGCCCCAATTCCCAAAGAGTTTTCATAAAAGCACAAATATATATAATGAGGGAGGACAGAGTAATGCTTAAGAGCGTGGGCACTAGATTCATTCTGCCTGAGCTCCCATCCTAACATTTCTGCTTTTACCTGGGTGACCTTGGGCAAGTTGCTTAAACATTGTGCCTCAGTTTCCCCATTACAAAAATACAGATAATAAAAGTACCTAGCTCATAAGGTTGTTGTGCTCTACATCAAGTGACTTAATATTCATGAAGCTCTTAGAAATAGTGCCTGGGAAATAGAAAGTACTAGCACAGAGAGAGTGTGATAGAAGTGTCTGATGAATAAATAAATGAATGACTTCTAGGTCCCAGGTGGTGACCAGGGGCAAGAACTGTTCTGTTGCAAGATGGCAGTGTTGACACCAGCTCAGAGGTCACGAAATACCCAGTTCCAGCCAAGAAAGGCTCCACTCAAGCATGAATCTCTGGGATCCCACTCCTTACCAGACAGAAGTGAGTATTATCTTCTGGGCAATATGAATTCTGCAGACTCCAACCAATTTTATTTAAGGATCACCTACAAGATCTATTGATGGGTGTCTTATATGCCCCTTGCAGATCTACTTTACTTTGAGACTGAGACTAATAGGGAAATTTCAAACAATAGTGGAAAGCTTTCCTAACCAAACCTAGACATGGTAAATAAGACTTTATTAAAATTGGTGTTTGGAAAGAGTTGATTTTTGTAGCAACACAGTGATCTCCATTCATTCAACATATATTTCTGGAGGCTCCCTATGTGGTAGCCAGTGTTGTAGGTACCAGGGATAGCACTGTCAGTAGGACAGATTTCTTCCTCCAATGGAACTTACATTCTAGTAAGGAGAATAGCAAATAAATTAATATGATTTCAGATATTGGTGAGTGCTATGAGGAATATAAGGCAGAATATGTAAAGCCAGTCAGAATATTCCAGAATTGTAGGATTTCTACAAACCAAAGAGTATAAATCTTCTAAACCTGTCACTTAGAACAGGGTGAAAATCACTCAGTAGGAAACTTTTATGTTCCCGAGTGTTCCCCACATACTGTGAACATCTGGGCAGATTTCCAAGACAAACAACACTGGGATACACCAGCCAACAGGAAATCTTTATTTCTGAACAGAGGTCCTAGTCTAACCTAACTTGTTTACTGCCTCCAGCAAAGTTCACCTTTCATAGGAAAACCTAAAGTTCCCCTTTACTTCTCTCAAATCTGAGCAAGTTCTATATAGGCAGACTCCCATTTCCTCCTTTCTGGGCCCAGCCTTATCTGACTCCTCTTAGTCTTTCAGAACTAAAGAATAAAGCACCCAGGGCTTCCCTGGTGGCACAGTGGTTAAGAATCTACCTGCTGATGCAGGGGACACGGGTTCGAGTCCTGCTCCGGGAAGATCCCACATGCTGTGGAGCAACTGAGCCTGCGTGCCACAACTACTGAAGCCCATGTGCCTAGAGCCCGTGCTCTACAAGAAGAGAAACCACCACAATGAGAAGCCTGTGCACCGCAACAAAGAGTAGCCCCCGCTCGCCACAACTAGAGAAAGCCTGCTCAGAGCAACGAAGACCCAATGCAGCCAAAAAAAAAAAAAAAAAAGAAAGAAAAGAATAAAGCACCCAAAGAGCTACTAAAGAAATTTTAACAACAATGAAAATCCTTGGGACTTCCCTGGTGGTCCAGTGCTTAAGACTCCGTGCTTCCACTGCAGGTTGTGCGGGTTCAATCCCTGGTCAGGGAAGTTCCTCATGCCACATGGTGCGGCCAAAAAAAGAAACCACAGAAATCCTCTTATTCCCTCTCTCAGCAAAATTCAAGATTAAAGACTCTTCAGATGGAATGCTTTGTTTTGTTTTTATGTTGCTACCACTTCTTACCAAGGATCCAGCCCATTGTTTTGTGCATCTGTGGAGTACATCACATCTCTTCAGGCCATAGGATTTGAGCTGGCAGGGATCAGGAATTTTGGAAAGACACACTGTATAAACTTCTTTATGGGAATTTATGCAGTTTTTGAACTTGGACTTCACGGCTCACTGAGGCTGAATGCCAGGGAGGTTGAATGTCAGGGTCAATCTCATCCAGAGCTTCTTTCCTTCTTAGTTCTCCAGGTTCCTAGGCTTGCCTCTGGAGGGCGCTGCAGAGGAGATGAAGTGGTAGCCGCCAGGCTTGCCCCAGAGTCCCAGGTGAGGTGGAACCCCTGTCCCTCCCCCAGCACCCAGCACCCTTCACTGCTGATGGGCTTCCCATCAGATCCCTTTCTCTCCATGCCTCCTCCACCCTCATCCTGGATCTACATGGAGTTTGAGTATTCTCATTTATCCCAAGGTTGCTAATCATCATCTGTCATTATTTTGATATTCACTTAAGAAGATTTTCCTGTTTCACTCCTAGCTTGGAGACTGTGCTTCCCTGCTCTTCCTAGCCATCTGTTTGGTCAGCTCCTTCATCAAGGAGATTTTCTCTTCAGCAAGGGAAATTTAGCAAATACAAACTGAAGATTTTGTTGTGATGGTGATGTAGTTTTGTTTTTTTAAGTATCATAAACTGTGCTGCTAGTGAGGGATATAGAGTCATGCCCGCTGCCCTCTAGGAACTTAAACTTGAAGGAACAGATAAGGCATGTGCTTTTAGTCTAAGATTTAATATTACAATTTGAATAGTCTTTACTTAACCTGGATTTTAATTTCTTACCCAGTCTTTCATGTCCTGCTTGAAGATCTCAGTATTTGAGGCTCCGTAGAACCTATTTTCCCTGGTTTTTCCTCACCTCAGACCTAGATTTCACTGTATTTTAAAATCATTAATACAAATAAGCCCCCATCCCCACTTTGCCAAAGCACACCACAAATATTTTGAAAAGTTTGGATATGGTTCCACTCCTTTTACTGCACTGGCCCTTGTTTTTCCAAACCTTTCACCTTCTGGACTGTTTAGATGTTTATGTGAAAGTACTGATAATGTGTGTATTTCTTTCCTTTAATGGTTATTTTTTTTGACAGAGATGTTATTAGAGATAGGGTTAAGTAGGCATAAATATGCCATACTTGCTTTTTTGTAAAGAGCTCCTGTAAAGGGGATGCTCCTTCATTGCATGTACCCAGCTTTGGGAGTGATTTTGGGCAAGAGGAATTACATGGCATTACTCACTGTTTCAGGGGCTGCTGAAAATGGAAGATGTGGCCCTGACCCTCACTCCTGGATGGACACAGCTGGATTCATCTCAGGTGAACTTCTACAGAGATGAAAGGCAGGAGAACTGTGGCAGCCTGATCTCCTTGGGTAAGACTAATGGGCACTGATTTCTTATAAGGTTTCCTGGCTTCCTTTGTGTATTAGAATCTACTAGGCTGTTAGAAACTGTTTGAATTATGTTTGGAATTAGAATCACCATTTCTGAATCCCAACTACTAACCAGCTGTGTGACTAGTTTATTAACCCTTCTGAGCCTTGCTTTTTTATCTGTCCTGCCAGTGTCCTGGTCAGTTCAGTTTAAGTGGGATGAAGGAGGTACAGCCCTTAGTACAGGTCCAGCTCATAGTAGATGCTCAGTAAATGCTGATTTCTTCCCCTTCCCTTCCTGTTGCTAGCCCTGATAGTGCAGGAGAGCTGAGGGATCTCTTCAGGAAGTGGGCCATGGGACCATTGAGTGAGAGCTAGAAGTGAGCCAGAGATTGAATGCAGAGCCTGGCCTTAGAGATGAGCGTGCAGTGCAGAGGCGCACAAGATTGCCTGGCTTGTCTGAGTTCACATAGCTCACTGGCAGCACAGTGGGGGCTCCAGCTCAGATCTCCCAGCACTGATGCCAGTTTTATTTGGCAGACCCTGCCTCTGCCTAGGGTGCAGCCAGAGATGACTGCACCTTCCAGTGGTCAGTGAGTTCTGAGTTCCTACTTTCCCTGTTTCTCACAGAACATTTTAGAAATCCTTTCACTTGCCTTGTTTACTGTCACCTTCTGCTCAGCCCTTTTAGTATCTAATCCTAAGCACATGGCCCCGCCTTACTTTCTTAGAACTTAGAGCATCTGCATTTATCCCCAGCACAGTCTTCAGGCCTCACCACCTTCCCTCCAATCTCTCCATTCCCAGATTGTAGCCTTCTTCCAATGGCCCCATTCTCATTCTCAGGTCTCCCTCCCCAGCACCCCTGTTCTCCCCCTTTGTTCCCATCTTTATTCTAATACTTAAATCTTCATCCATGGCATGTATACACCTCTATAATTCTTGCCTCCCTGGGATTCATCACGAAGCTCTCCCCTGTGGCAGGGCGTAATTGACAGTTGCTGGTCATTTGTTGTTCAGGTGGTGCAGTGCAGACGAAGATCAGGGACCTGCCTCCAGACGAGGACCATCCAGGACAAGAGTCTGGGCAGATACCATGCCACCTGGGTGAAGCCATTGGCCAGATTCCTGCACGTGCAGAAGCTGGTGATCAGGAGGGCAGGTTACAAAGAAAGCAGAAAAGTGCTGCAGGGAATAGGCGGCACTATTGCCATGAATGTGGGAAGACTTTTGCTCAGAGTTCAGGCCTGACTAAGCACAGGAGAATCCACACTGGGGAGAAACCCTATGAATGTGAGGAGTGTGGCAAGACCTTCATCGGGAGCTCTGCCCTCGTCATTCATCAGAGAGTCCACACTGGGGAGAAACCATATGAGTGTGAGGAATGTGGCAAAGTCTTCAGTCACAGTTCAAACCTTATCAAACACCAGAGAACTCACACCGGGGAGAAGCCCTACGAGTGTGATGACTGCGGGAAAACCTTTAGCCAGAGCTGCAGCCTCCTTGAACATCGCAAGATCCACACTGGGGAGAAGCCATACCAGTGCAATGTGTGCGGCAAAGCCTTTAGGCGCAATTCACATCTCCTGAGACATCAGAGGATCCACGGCGATAAAAACGTTCAGAATCCTGACCGTGGAGAGACCTGGGAGAGTCAGGGGAGGATGGAAAGCCAGTGGGAAAATGTTGAGGCTCCCGTGTCTTATAAATGTAATGAGTGTGAGAGAAGTTTCACTAGGAATAGAAGCCTTATTGAGCACCAAAAAATCCACACTGGTGAGAAACCCTATCAGTGTGATACATGCGGAAAAGGCTTCACCCGAACTTCATACCTTATTCAACATCAGAGAAGCCACGCTGGGAAAAAAATTCTGTCTCCATGACCCATGTCTTATATGCCAGAGTTGGTGCTCACTCCTCGTTGAACTGAAGCCACCCTGGAGCCCTTGCTGACTAGAAAATTGTGAGCTGGGCTTTATTTACTCCCACACGTCATCAGGTGTTTGTTAGAAAATAGAGACTGGCTGAGATGAATTATCTTCTACATCTTAGAAGGTGATTGAAAAAAAAAAACAACTTGTTTGATAAGAGGCTATGGGAGAGTTGTCTGGAAGAGGTCAGACCTGAAATGATTCTCACCTTTTAGACTTAAATGGGCTTCTAGACTGGCTAATTAATCACCCTCGGCCAGCACTTTATGACGTCTCCTGGGTGGATGGCTCTGATTTGGGGGGCTGCTGCTCTGACTGTTCATTTTGCCTATAATGAATTCCTCACCAGTTGGTTGGATCAATGATGTCTTATACCCCCATTGTGCCTTGCATACAGGTGCTATAAACATTTATTAAATATACCAGTGAAACGACCTTCATAGCTCTGAAAATCTAATGTTGTCTAGATTTCTGAGGACTATCTAAGGCCATTTGTGTTCGTCTAATTCTCTGAGGTTCTAGATTCTGGGTCTAGAATATTTATCTAGATTCGGATTCTAGTATATTTATTGTCAAATATGTAAGATTGTCAGAGTTGGGGTGGAGGAATCCATATTTCTTCACCAGCATAGTAGTTATAGTAAGAATGCCTTAAACAGCTTCTTTATCATTAAGACATTGTGAGACTGCTCCATCTGTACAATTCCAGTCTATAGTCAACATTAACTACATTAGTTCATATTAATTTTGCTACTCTTTAGGGGGAAACCTTTCACATTCAGGTAAATAAAAATCAATTTATCAAGTCAGATCAAAACTATTATGAATCTTGATGAAAATCCTATGATGCGAGAATTCCCTGGCTGTCCAGTGGTTAGGACTTCACACTGCCACTGCTGAGGGCCAGGTTCAATTCTTAGTTCGGG
Organism: Tursiops truncatus; assembly: GCF_011762595.2. Lineage (NCBI taxonomy): Eukaryota > Metazoa > Chordata > Mammalia > Artiodactyla > Delphinidae > Tursiops > Tursiops truncatus. Next base: position 21,834,680 of record NC_047043.1, read on the forward strand.
AACTAAAATCCCACAGGCTGTGCAGCCAAAAAAATTTAAAAATTAAGAAAAAAAAAATCCTATGATCCTCAACAGCTTGTTTCTCACCTTTCGGTTATCTTGGGCCTAACCAAATGCCAAGACACCATCCATATCCCTCTCTCCCAACTTAAAGCCAAGTGTGCATGAAAGCTCATGCCAGCTAAGCTTCAACTCCCTCCAGGTCAGAGGATTCACACCAAACGTTTATAACAAGTATTGTTCATGTTTTTAAAACTGCCCTGTGGTTGGGGAGAGGGAGATTGGGTCAGAGGCAGCCAATGTTGATAGAGACCCAAGTATGGGCAGTAGGAGAAAATGTATCTTTTCAGAATCACATTGGGAGTCCTGGGTATCTGACCAAAACGATTCCACAACATTCAAAGTATCAACCTGTGAAGTCAAGACTCTCAAGAATTTCACGATATCTCCTGTTTTCACCCAGATCACCTTCTGCTAAGTTCTTCAGAGACTGCTACCTTCTTCGTAGGTGCCTGAGTGCCCGTCCCCAGCTTCCAGCTTTAACAAGAATGGGTTCTGCCTCTGAGGAAATCGTCCCCAGCATAGCGTTTTCTTCTGTTCTCAAGTACCCTTGCTGGATTCCTGCTCTGAAGTACCCCTGGCTGACTAGGGACTTTGCAAACGGTGGGGCTCTTCCTTTATCATTTCCCTACAATCTTTCATTGCCTTCATTATCCCCTTGTTGCAGTATAATTTAAAACTTTAGTGTTCTAAAATCCTGTAGACGTCCTCCAGTTAATCTTTTCTAGCCTTTTAAAATTTCCTTTTAAATTAACCGTATTTTTGTTACCTCCGCAAAGCTAGCCATTTCCTCTTGTCTCCTTATCTTCATTTTTCCTAAATATTTGCTAATAGCCCTGATCTTAAACATTGTTCATTTTTCTTTGGTGTTTGTTTCTTATGTCATGTAAAGAGATACATATAAAGCCTTTTACAAACCAGAAAATATTATACACTTAGTAAGTATAATTTATTGAGATCAACAAAGGACCACTGCACCTCCTTTCACTCTTTCTGCTCCTTCCAAACCTAAAAAACTTCTCCGTAGAGGAAGGAAAGATTATAGAAAAATACTTTTGAGTGCCTACTATGCCTGACAATGAAAGCGATAAAGCATACACACACACATGCATACATACTTGGGCTTAAGCTTTCAGTACAGTAATATTGATAAGACTTGCACATTAAAATAAGACAGTGCCATGGTAAATAACTTGTGAGTGGTGAACTGAATGCTGTGGAAGTTCAGAGGAGGGAAAGGTTACTTCTGGCTGTGTGCTATTGCATGGACAGGGTGACATGTTAGCTGAAAAGACTAAAGGAATTTGTCAAATTTAGTAACTAAGGCGAGTTTGAAGAGATACATACATTGTAGCGGCCTTCAATGCCAGAGCAAGGGGTTGAAATTTTATTCAGTAACACTGGGGAGCCACTGACATTTTATGATAAAAATATTATTTAGGAAACTATCTGGCATTATTGTATAATTTCAGATTAAAAAGTTACTTTGCTGATAGTCTTTTAGACACCCCACTTTTGTATATAACAAATGTGTGTTTATAAGTAAGTGAATTATAAAATGGGTTTAACTCTAGCCTATTTAAAAGGATGGTCAAAAAAATTATTTTCAGATGAAATTAGACCCCATAGAATAAGCTGCTTAGTTAGATATAAGCAGTATATAAAGTGGAATAAAACGTCACTTTTCATGCTTTTAAAAATTGTATTTAGGAATTTTAGTGTCAATTAGCCATTCTGTTGGATTGGCCAAAAAGTTCATTGGGGTTTTGGAAGTTTTTGACCAATCCAATACTCCACTTCTCCAATTGAAACAATGCTGAAATCCCCCATTTTCTTTCTTCTTCCTTTTCATTAATAAGTAACTAATTATAGCTATTTTTTCTACTTGGGTAGAAAAAGAGATTTTTGATGAATAGCCCTCCTAGATGGGTTCTTAATTTCGGTAAAGATGTGTGTATTCCTGCAAAAGATTCTGTTTCTTTTCCTTCTCCGGCTGCGTTGGGTCTTCGTTGCTGCGCACGGGCTTACTCTACTTGCGGGTGAGCGGGTGCTACTCTTTGTTGCGGTGCACGGGCTTCTCATCGTGGTGGCTTCTCTTGTTGCAGAGCATGGGCTCTAGGCGCCTGGGCTTCAGTTATGGTGCAGGGGCTCAGTAGTAGTGGCTCACGGGCTCTAGAGCATAGGCTCAGTAGTTGTAGCACACGGGCTTAGTTGCTCCGGGGCACGTGGGATCTTCCCATGTCCCCTTCATTGGCAGGCGGATTCTTAACCACTGCGCCACCAGGGAAGTCCCTCTTCCTCCTCCTTTAGTGGGAAAAAAAATAGTAGGAGTGCCAACTTACCTGACAGGCTTGTGAGGATCTGCTCATACAAATAAGAAGTGCTGGATAAATAATCTGAAAATGTTAATATTGATAGAGAAATGGAGGTTAAACACTTTGTTAGCCAAAACCTCTATATATTGGAATGACAATTGTTTAATAGTAAAGGCTCTCTAAAAAAAGTGTCCTGACACAAGCGTGTGACAGTGTTGATCTTATCTTGTAGTGATGTCCCAAATCATCTGTGTGGTTCCATCTCAATTATTCATAATGAGAACTTTACTCAGTAAACTTAACTTATCTACTTTTCTCTAAACACACTTTTTAGTCTATCTTTTGTTACTCCTTGTGATAGCTAAAATTGGGTCTGACGAATTCAAATGCAGGAACTTTTTTTCAGTCAGCTCTGTAGATGTGGTACCTGTTTTGTACGTTTTAAATGGAGTTGCTGCTACAGAAATATCTGGGGATGACTACTTTCCTGTGGACTTTTTTTGTTAACATAACATTTTATTGTAGAAATATCCTTTTATTTCTGCATCTACCCACATTTCTCACTTTGTCTGTAGCATTAGCAAGTCCTTTCTATTTACCACATCAATCTAAGACCTTGGAATTTGAACATAGCAAGTGCTCCTGGTCTCCTTTCCCAATTAATGGCTGAATACTGTGATATATTCCTGCCTGTTCCATGTATTTTGTTTATTAGGAATTGGGTTGTCATCCAAAATCCTCTGCACAACTTTCCAAATTCCCATTTTTATTCAAATTTCTAAGGTACTTCAAGATTTTTAAGGGTCTAGGAAAAAAAAAATCTGAACAACCCTAATGTAACTTATTTGTATAATAGTAATAAACCATGTGATTATTCCTTTCATCCGAGCAAATTCTTAAACAGCTAACACATTGCATAATTTCCAAGCTGTCAGAAAATAACTATAGTTTCAGGTATTAACTAAAGTGTTAAAAATTTTAACCGTTTTCTTCCCTCTGTTCCTCACCAATTCTGCCCATCAGCATTGGGATCCTCGGAAATGAAGTTTGTAGCCTTTCAGACCCGCTACAGCAGGGGGTATAGAAGGGCTGAGACATATGTGTGAGATAAATGACAGGCTTACCAGAGCATCCTTAGCCCCTAGCAGAGTTCCTATTAAATGAGTGAATCTGGAAATTGATCCAGCTTGTTCTTTTGTATTATTTGTGAAATAAAATTCATATTTTATGGCAAGACAAGGAAAACTTAAACATAAAAAATTTTCTCTGGGGACTTCCCTGGCAGTCCAGTGGTTAAGACTCTGCATTTCCACTGCAGGGGGCCTGGGTTCGATCCCTGGTCGGGGAACTAAGATCCCTCATGCCAGGTGGTGTGGCCAAAAGAAAAAAAAATTTTTTTTTTCTCTGCCCTTTGGCCTCCTCTCTTTCCTCTACTGTGCATTGTGTATCTGCATTATGCATCAACCAAACCTCCCCATCAGCAGAAATACCTGTTCAACCATAAAGAGAAACATTCTAGCACCAACAAGGTACTCCTTAAAAGGTAACATTCCTTCTTAATGGGAAAAAAAGCTCCTTAAAATGAAATGTAGAGAAAAGCTCTCTCTCCATGTTTGGGCCTCTGTCATCTTTAGAAAAATTCACTCTGGAGTTAGTTTATAAATGTGATCATATTGTCTATGGCGCTGCTTTTGCTCTACAATGGCAGCACTCCAATTAAGCAAAATGTTATTTTCTCAAAAAATTTTTTTCATTCTTCCTATCAGAAGACCTGTATTACGAAAAATTGTACTCAATTATTATAGTTTGAATAAGATAATTATATTTCATTAATAAACATGTGTGGAAATTTGTTTTCTGTCTTATTATATAAGTGCGTATGTAATATCCTCAATTTTGTCTCTTGGTCCACAAAGTCTAAAATATTTACTATTGGCCTTTTACAGAAAAAGTTTGCTAATCCCTGTTCTAGATAATAGTTTTCTTAAGGAACAAAACTATATTCTAAAACTAATTTTCCCATATATTATCTGAAAGAGATATTCCATCAATCAATCAATATTTGAAAACCCCATCTAATACTAAGTGGCTTAATTTTATCCAAAAGAATATTTTTTTACATATAATATGACATTTTTACTTGCAGAGAATCTGTAATACTTTATCCATTGTGATATTTTCACCATACATGTGACCATTCATTTTTAATACTCCCTCCTATTTGCCAGTTCCTAAGGTAGCATAGTTTATGGCAGGGCACCATGCCAGTCCTTGTCTCCTTCAATCACATTACTAAAATTTTACTTAGATCAAATGACCTCATTTGGTTCTATTTAATTTCTCCATTTTATTCATTTAGACGCCTAGCATCAGGAAAGCACCATTCCTAAGTTCTGACTTAACTTTTCTGTCACTTTCCAAGTCTGTCAACTAACTGAGCAGGTCAACTTAACTATAGAGAACCAAGATGACGGTAATGTCTATGCACATTTAAGATCCAGGGGAAGTAATCTTGCATGAAATGTTTGCCATTTTAGAGAGTGAACAAAGTGTCTGCAGAACGTGGTTCCCAAACAACAGTTTCTGAAAAGCTCAACTAGATAAGGAGACATCTACAAGCCTGGGTTAGATGCTTCCCTGTGTTTTGCGAATTTAAGAATACAAATCATGACTCCAGTCCTCACTTAACTCAGGCTGAGCTCAAGCTTTGATTTTAAAATAAGTTCTGGGTCTTGCTTCCAAGTGGGATTTGGTAGTCATTAATAAACGTAAACGTATCTCTGCCATGAAGATGGTGGACAAGGTCCTTTTTAAGGAGTTAACAAGAGGAGCGTGAGAAGTAGGGAAACTTCACCAAGGGGTAAAGATAAAGAGGGCGGAAGTGAGAATGATAGGAGAGAGGGTATCAAGATGCTTAACGGCAAGTAACCATGTAGAGAAGGGAGTGTTTGAACAGTAGAGGGATTCATTGATGCGAATTCCTCTTTTTACGTTCCCACGGGGCTCAGGATGGGGAATGTAAATCCTGACAACAGGCGCGGCCACGCCCCCTTTTATCCGCTCTTGCGAAGAGGCCATCACGCAGCCTCAACCAAAACAGTGGCCTCACAGCCCACATGCTGATTGGGTTTTCTTCTGGCAAGCGCCGGAACCGGAAGTCGTGCGCCGGACCGTTGCTAGAGCGCTTGCGTGGTCGGGGATCGCCGTCAGTCCCGGTCTTTGTAGTAACTGCCCTTGTGAAAGCGCGGCTTATGGTGCCAGTGTCCCGGTCGCGCTACCCCGAGGACACCCCAGCCTCTAGGAGACGGCGACGCAGCTCGTCGGGGAGCCTGCCTTCCGCGCAGACCAGACCATCCCCGTGGGGGCAGCCGTTCCCAATCCCACTCGCACTCCCGCGGCCGCGAGGGCCTCAGGCCTCAGTGGGGTGGGTCGGGCGTCGGCGCTCCTTGTACCTTTAGCCGCTCTGGATCTCGGGAGCGGCCCACCAGGCTCCGCAACTACGCTTTCTCGTCCTCTTCTGTCTACTATGGCGGATACCGCTACCATCACCACCACTATGCGGGCGACAGGCAGTGGGCGGAAGACTATGAGAAGGAGGAGGAGGAGAGCTATCGTCAGGGGAGGCTGAAAGAGAGAGAAAGGACTGGGGAGTTGGGAGCACCTGAGGTGTGGGAGCTGGGAGCACCTGAGGTGTGGGAGCTGTCTCCAGAGTTTCCTGAGCCAGATTCTGGTGAACACACCCCAGTTGAGGATGAAGAGGTAAAGACTAAGAAGAACAGCAGTTCACGTTCCCGCTCCGAAGAAAAAAGGAAAAAGGCCAGTAGTTCAAAAAATAAGAAAAGAAAGAAAAAGTCCAAAGGAAAACAGAGGAAATATTCTGATAATAGCGACAGTAATTCAGACTATGACACTAGCTCTGATGATGATAAAAAGAGAGCAACAAAAGCCAAGAAAGAGAAGAAAAAGAAGCACAGAGCTAAAAAGCCCAAGAAAAAGACGAAGAAGACTAAAAAAGAATCCAGTGTCAAAAGCTGTAAGGATTCAGAAGGGGAGTTGCCAGAAGATATCTGGATTGAGCAGTCAAAAGATTGCAGATAACATGGCTCTAATAGGTCCAGAGGCACCTATAATACACACCTCTCAAGATGAGGAACCTTTGAACTACGGCCATGCTCTGCTTCCAGGTGAAGGTGCAGCTATGGCTGAGTATGTAAAAGCTGGAAAGCGTATCCCACGAAGAGGTGAAATTGGGCTGAGAAGTGAAGAGATTGCTTCTTTTGAATGCTTAGGTTATGTTATGAGTGGTAGCAGGCATTGCAGAATGGAGGCTGTGCGACTGCGTAAAGAGAACCAGATCTATAGTGCTGATGAGAAGAGAGCCCTTGCATCCTTTAACCAAGAAGAAAGACGGAAGAGAGAATAAGATTCTAGCTAGTTTCAGAGAGATGGTGTACCGAAAGACAAAAAGGAAAGATGACAAATAACTTTTGTTCTATAGCTGGACTTTTAAGAATTTTATCTGACCAAAATTAAAAGGCTTTATGATGCTGCTGTACCTACTATAAGTTCCTCAAGAAAAAACTGCTTTTTGAGATCTCTTTAGCAATTTATTTTTTGTTATTTTTAATTCTAAAAGTAAAATGTGCACGTTTTTAAAAATATTCAAACACTACAGGAGGAAAGTCAGTAAAATGTAAGTCTTTTACCCCAGCCCCTGATCCTTCTCCCCAAAGAAATCTCTTTTTGGAATCTTCTATATCTGTCCATAAGTTCTGTGTATATACAAGCATGTATGTTGCAGGCTAAAAATTGGATCTGTTAACCTGAAGGGTTTTTTGTTTTTTTCCCTGTTGCTCCGACTTTTCTCTCTTTGAGGGCTTCATTGCCTCATGGAGCCGTTCATTTACCCCAGGGAGAACCAGAAGAACCCCAGAAAGAACAAAGGATTCAATTGAGTGTATATTTCTGGTTTCCATTTAACACTGAGTTAAAAAGTAGAGGTTTATTGGCTCATTTTCCTCTTCAGGCTGGTTTCCCTTAAATAACGAAAAGGCTGCCAAAGTTCCTGAGTTTGGTTATATATTTTCCTGGTCCACCTGTGAAGAGAGAACATTTTTGTCCTGGCATTCCAAACAAGAATACGAGATGCAGCCTAATTAGATTAGCTTAGGTCACATGCCCTTCCTCACAAAAGGAATTGTTGCAAGGGAAATAGAATGGCCTACTCCTGAATCTGCAGGTTTTGTCACCCTAATGGGCTACATGGGCAAGGAATGGATACCTGAGTGAAAATCAGAGTAATGTTGGGAAGGGGGGGTAGGCAACCAACAAATGCCCACTACAGTTTTGAATGATTTTTTTTTAAATATAGACTAGAGAGTACAGGTGCTGAAAGCCAAAGTTTTCTTGAAGAAAAGCTTGGCTTTGACTTAGAAGCCGAGTACCTGATTGAAGGGGTGATAGGATTTATCCATAAAAATAGACATAAAAAAGATAACGATCCAGAGTGCTTGAGTATTCCAAAGAGGAGATTAGGCACCAGCTAGACTAGGAGGAGAAAGAACAGAATGAGAATAAAGGAGGAGCTCATGAAAAGGAGATCAGATCAGGTGGGACCAGGTGGGCAAGAGAGTTAGCATTGAGAGACTGGCTAGCACCAATGCTGGAAAAGACTTTTAGAGTGAGCTCCACTCATGTTCTGTGGTAAGGCTTTTGTTGTCATCCAGTGACATCTTCCTGAACTCTGAGACTTCAGCGCTAACCAAGCTAATTTGGATAAGCCCCTTTTCAAGGCTCCAGACCCTGGTAACCCCACAGAGCTGAAGGAGAAGGAGTGCAGTTCTAGAATCTGGCAGGGCAGAGTGATGTAGAAGGGCACTTTTACCCCAGTATGTGACTTGATTGACACTGGACCACACTAGCTTGAGATTTTCCCCAAAGAGAGTTGGGTGAAAGCCGCCTTGTTACATATGTATATTTCCATTTTTAGAAACAAACCGTACCACACTATACAGATGGATCTATACCTTGCTTTTTTCACTAAACAATATATATTGGAGATATTTTATATCAATGCATGTAAATCTATCTCTTTTTAATGACTTTATAATATTCTATTGTATGGAAGAACCATGTTTTATCCAATGTTTAAGATGTTTTCTGTATTTTGGTATTATACAATACTTGCAGTGAAAATCTTTGTGGATGTATGAGAGTATTATCTGTATCATACTCATCTAGAAATAGAATTAATTATTGGGTCAAAAGTCCTTTGGGTCATCTAAAAATGGCCATCTAGAAGTGGAATTATTGAATCAAAGGGAAGATATTTATAAGTGCTTTCTATGTGCTAGGCACTATAGCAGATATTAGGGATAGACCAAACAGCAAGTTAGGCTTGATCCCTGCCGTCAAAGAATTTTACATGCTACTGGGATACTTGTAACTCATGGCTGTAATGCAACAGTGCCTCTGATCATATAGAAAAGGAAGCTTTTATTTTAAATATCCTATGAATGGACCTGATGGAAACATATAGACGACAGTTTTGTTTACAAAAATGAGGATAATCCTGGAAAATGAAAATCTCAAGTTCGAAAATTGATTCGTATTATTAGTGAAATGTAGCTCTGTCCTGGTAAAAATTGCATTTTGATTTGTTCTCACCTTTTCTACCTCTACCCCTTCCAAAAGATACAAACAGACTACATAAAAATGCACACCTTGAATTTTTGTTGAAAAACTCTTGTTTGTCAAGCGACATTAAGTGTATTTATTTTCATGGGATAAACAACGCAATGCCAATAATCTCAGCCTTGATAATATGAGTGACATTTAAGAAGCCAGCCATGGTAGGGAGTTTGAAAGCGGGTAAATGAATTAGAATACATTTACTCCCTTTTAAAATTAAAATTTATGTTTACTCCTTGCATAATTTTGGGGGGGGAAAGCACTAATTTATAAATTTGAAAAATCAGTTGTATGTTTTCCCTTCAGGACAGAATATTAACTTCTAATTAGTAAAATATTTGCATTGACTAGATTTGTTAGCCTAAGGAAAAGTTTGTTTTTTGTGTGTGGTACGCGGGCCTCTCACTGTTGTGGCCTCTCCCGTTGCGCAGCACAGGCTCCGGATGCGCAGGCTCAGCGGCCGTGACTCACGGGCCCAGCCTCTCCGCGGCATGTGGGATCGTTGCGGACCGCGTCACGAACCCGTGTCTTCTGCATCGGCAGGCGGACTCGCAACCACTGCGCCACCAGGGAAACCCAGGAAAAGCTTTTAAGTAAATATATTTTACTTAAATTTTTTTTTTTTTTTTTTTTTTTTTTTTTTTTTGCGGTACGCGGGCCTCTCACTGTTGTGGCCTCTCCCGTTGCGGAGAACAGGCTCCGGACGCGCCGGCTCAGAGGCCATGGCTCACGGGCCCAGCCGCTCCGCGGCATGTGCCACCAGGGAAGCCCTACTTTAACTTTTAAAAGATATTTTCGAGCTCTGACCCTCAAGGAGAAGATAACTCTCCTGATGATAGAATTTTTTTTTCTTTCCTGTTACGAAAATTTCAGGCTGGAAACAATATGAATTATGTCATAAAACCATGGTTAGTATGATATTTGTTTCAAAATTATCGATGAAACCAAAGTTTGTTCAGGTTTTTTAAAGGGTTTATTTTGTTCACAGACTATAAAAATACAGTCTGTGATGAGGTGGGCAAGAGAGGGAATATTTGTTTTCTTCTGCAGAATTTATTTTTGTAGTGATATATGATCCCCTGCACCACCCCCTCACCCCCATACATTGCAGAGAATAATCGTTGATTATTCTCTCCCGTAGTAATAGACTGTAACTGAGCAGGACCCTATGGGGCCTCCCCAGGACAGACACCTCCCCCATATCCTCTGCTGTGGCTCCTCTCTGAAGTATAGATACATAGATAATAGTATCTGATGCATTCTTCCTGAGTTGTTTTACAGATGCTAAAATTACCACCAAATGGAAGAAATTAACTACTTGATGATCATGAGCCCCCAGACCTACAGGCGCCTAAGAACTGATAATGTTAACCGCCTTGTTACCGCAACACCAACCAATCAGAGAAGTGTGCAGGAGCTTGACCACCGTCACCTGGCTTTAAAAAAAAATGCTTTGCTGAAAACCTTTGGCGAGTTGGGGGTGTTTTGAGCACGGACCACGCGTTCTCCTTGCTTGGTCCTGCAATAAACCTTTCTCTGTTCCAGACTCCGACGTTTTGGTTGGTTTGGCCTCACTGTTCGTCCAGCTCACGAACTTGCGTTTTGTAACAATTCTGAATTTTTTATTACCTTAAACCCTTCAATACAAATATACGTTCATTGTTAAATTTAATCTTCAAAATACTTCGACATTTATTTTTTCCACTGTATTTGATGACTTTTTAAATTGGGAAGACATGGTAATATATGTGTCCGTGTTTTAATTACGTGAGTAAGCAAAGTGGAACGCCAGCTGCTTGTGATAACAGTAAAGTGAGCTGGCCCGTTTTTTACATGAATAAAATAAATTTCGGCTTAAAAAATGAAAAAACAGTAAGCGCACAACGGGACGCCCCTCTCAGCTGCGGGGCTTGGAGAACGTTCAGCCAACCGTTGGGAGCTTGGCCGCCTCCTGCGAGGCGGGAGCAGAAGGCCATCGAGCCGCGGTCCTCCCGCAGTCCTAGAGCGACGCTAAAGTGAACCGCGGAGCGAGAGTCGGAGATCAGCAAAGAGCTAAGACGGGGCTTGACAGCGTTTGGCCCTTCCTGCCGGTCGTTGGAGCGGTGAGTGGTGACTGTGCCCCAGCTTGGGGAGGAACTGCAGCCCGTGGGCTGGGGATTAACTGATTCCCTGAGGGTGGAAGTGCAGGGAAGCCTTACCCGACAGAGAGGCCGTGTGGACTTGGGGCGGGGGCGGGCGAGAGGTGTCAATCCTGGGCCCTAGGAGGGGAATGATGCTGTGGATCTAGTTATTGGGGCACAACCTTCTGCTGCATATTTTTCATCCACTGAGCTCAATTTTAAATACCTATTAAAGGTAAACCTTGGTAACATTTGAGCAGAAACCTGAGGGAGGTTAAAAGATCTGTGTGGCCTTTGGGGGTACGAATTTTCTAAGCAGGGGGGAACAGCAAGTGCAAAGGCCCTAAAGCGGGAGCTTGCTTAACATGTTCGAGGAATAGCAGGGAGACCAGCGTGGTTGGAGCGCAGTGAACAAGGGGGAAGTGTGTAGAAGATGATATCAGAAAGATTGGGGGGTGGGAGGAGGCCTGTAGAAAAAGTGAGCATTGTATTGTGTAAGGAATTTGGTCATTTCTTGGCGTGAAGAGTTGTCGGAAAATTTTAAGCAAAGGAAAAACAGCTGACATGTTTTAAAGCATCTACAGCTGGGAACTCATGATGAGAACAGACTGTAGGAAGGCAGGAAAAAAGCCGGTCCCAGTTTGAAGGCTGTCAGGCAGGGAGAATTCTCTCTTACTAGGGGAAAGTCAGCATTTTTTTTTTTTTTCCTCTATTATGGCCTTCAGCTGATTGGATGAAGCCCACTCACATTAATGAGAGCGATCTGCTTTACTCAGTCGACTGATTTAAATGTTAATCTCATCCAAAAACGCCTTTACAGAAACACGAGAGTAATGTTTGGCCAAATATCTGGGTACTCGGTGGCCCAGTCAAGTTGTCACATAAAATTAACCATTTTTATTTTCTGTCTAAGAATCATTACTTTCGCAGACTTTTTTTTTCAGTTTCATTAAGAGTTCCATTGCCCCTTGAACAATGCCGGGGTTAAGGGCTCCTACCCCCAGTGCAGTCGAAAATCTGAGTATAACTTTACAGTCAGTCCTCTGTATTCACAAGGCCGCATCGCAGATTCAGCCAACTGCAGATTCAGCCTATTTATTGGAAAAAAAAAAAAATCCATGTATCAGTATAAGTGGACCTGCGCAGTTCAAACTTGTGTTGTTCAAGGGTCAACTGCAGCAGGATTGGCTTTTTGAATTATAAGTCCATTTTTGACAGAAAAATATCAGCTGGGAGTGCTACTCTAATACACATCCAGGAATATATAACAGCTGGGTGATATTTTTCAGCTAGCTGTTATATATTTGGAATTTGGAACCTAACTGGCCACAGCCACTAACTGAGCCTCACGCATATTGGTTCAGAAGTGTGTGCCAGCAATTGGCAGACACTAGTCACTGATTTCTAGAGTCACTCAAGAGTTGTCAAAATCAAGAATGCTGACTCTACACATACCAAGAGCCTGTTTCAAAGGACGATGGTGGAATTCTCTGAGTTCAGTTTTGACATGTTGGGTTTGAAAGGCTTTTGTAAGGTATCCAGAAACCAGATAGCCAGAAGGAAATATAGATCTGGCACTCTTGATGTATCTGGGCTGAAAAATAAAGAAGTCATCAGCATAAAGATAGTAATTGAACTTACAGACATACCTGTCCTCTACATTACCCCCTCCTATCTTATGTCCTATTTCTCTCCTTCCTTTCAATGTCCTATTTTTTGAAAGTAATTTTTGCTTACTCTTGCCATTTTCTCATTCTCCTGTGGCAAGGTGACTGTCCTCCCTATCCCATGACCAGAATTGCCTTCACAGAGGTCACAATGACCTCTTTGTTTTTTAATTAAGTGCATATGTCAGTTCGTAGGTGAACGCACCTTCCTATAACATTTCACTCTCGAACACTGCCTCTTTATAATTCCAGTTATAAATCAGTCAGTTGCTATTCTTTTTCTGGGGGTGGGGGGATGTTCCAGTGCGGACCAGAAAACCTGCTAAACAAATTCTAAAAGAGCTGTACCACTATTTAGTTACTATTCTTTACAATTATTATCTCATTTACCTCAAAACATCTCTGTGAATTAGATATTACCTTCATTTTACAAATGAGTAAACAAACAGTGTAAGTGACAGAGCTAGACTAGAACCCAGGCCTGTCTGAGGCCCAGGCTCTTTCCATCACTCCACACTTACAGAAACAGATCCCCTTGGCCTTCTAGATACTACTATCCTTGTTTTCCTACCTCTGCAGTTGTTCCTTCTTACTTCTCTTCCTTACATGTAGGTGTTTCCCAGGGTTCCAGCCCACTTAGCCTTTTCCCAGCCGTAACTAACAACTACCCTGAACATGTGAGGTTTTCCAACAGTTCTGTGCTCAGACTTTTCTGTCTGAAAAACCCTTTCCCGATTTTCTTGCCTAACTTTCACTTGTCTTGTAAGAGTCAGAAGGACTCACCTCCAGAAAACCTTTTCTTTCTTTTTTTTTTTTTTTTTGCTATTTAATTGCTTTATTAGCTTTACATTTTCCCATGCAAATGGGTGAAACTCTACTGTTGACAGAAACTTAGATTGGGTGCCCAGGCAACCTCCAGTGAGAAGCTGGTAACACAGAACCCACCTGACACATGGAAATTACATAAGGTTCACAGCAAACGGATCAGTAAAGGCATATCAGGAAAATGTAAGGAAAAGGAGAATGAAAATGGGAATCACAGTATTAATCTCGTGGAAAATGGCAGGAGTCAAGGCATAAGGCAAAATTCATCATGATGGTCATGGTGATTAGAGAGCTCCCCCATAAGGATACGCAGACAGTTCCTCAACTGCAGCTCCCTAAGTTTTCTCCTGATTTCTCTCATCTCCATGAACATTTCCATATCATCTCCATCTCCACCCATCCCATCGTTGACCTGCCTCTTGGGTATGGCCCATGGGAAATTAGGGGCAAGTCGGCGAGCCTGTCCCTGTCTATTATTTCCTGCTGGCTGGTGGCCTTCGCCCCCTCCCAAAGGGCGGTCTTGCTCTGCATTCTGCACAGGCTGCTCCACTTCTCCGTTTTCCTGGACCTATCCTCGCTGCCTCCTGCTCTTGATTCTTGCCACGAGTGCGCCTCCTAGACGCTTAGTCCCGCAGACCTGCAAGGGGCCGGGGTGGGGGCAGGGGGCTTCAGAAAGCCTTTTCTGACCTGCTAATTCACTTGAGATTTCTTACAGAGCAGAGAGCTGTAAAGGCCAAGGAGTTCTTTTATCTCTGTGTCTCAGCAACTAAGAGAGTCTGGCACATTGTAGACAATCTGTAAATGAGATGAGTTATGAATATCCATATATTCTTTTAGTTAATTCTGAAACTGGCTTTAATTAATGAACCTACAAGCAGTTTTACTCATTTTGTGTCTTTTTTCCCCTCTCAACATTTGGAGAATTTTCAAATCTACTGAAAATTTGAAAGAGTAGTATAATTAATACAATATACCCCTCATATAGCAGCAGCTGTGAACTTCCTGCTACATTTGTGTTCTCTCTCTCTCTCCACACACCGCCCCCCATAATCCCCCCTCCCCAAAACATTTGAAAATAAGTTTTAGTACCATCTCCTGAGAATAAGGATATTCTCTTACGTGACCACCTGAGAAAACTCTTAAGATCTACACACTTTTTCTGTAAAGGGCCAGATGGTAAATGTTTTGAGCTTTGCAGGTGATACGATCTCTATGGCAACTACAGTTGACCCTTGAACAGAAGGGTTTGAACTGCATGGGTCCACTTATGTGCGGATTTTTTCAATAAATATATCAATAGTATCAATACCTGTGTTTTCATTTTATAGATCTTTAAGTGTGGGGAAAAGTTTGTGTTTGATTAGAGATCACAATATGTGGAGTCAAAAGAACTAGAGTTTGAATCCTGATCCTATCCAAGCTGTTTCAGCTTCCTACCCTTGGTCATCTACCAGTTCCTTTTGTGTTTGAGGCAGAAATAGTAAGTAGTATACGGATTTTTGACTACACAGGGGTCAGTGCGCCATTGTTCAAGTACTCAGTCCTGCAGTGTATTGTGAAAGCAGATGTAAACACTATCTAAACAAATGGGTTTGGCTGTATTCCAGTAAAGTTTTATGTACAAAAACAGCCTTTGGGCCCTATTTGGTCGGCTGGGCCATAGTTTGCATATATATATATTATTCATATTCAGATTTCTGAATTCTTCAAAACATATTTGTATCTTTTTTTTAACTTAAGAGCAAATTTCACACATTGCATTTTGCTGTATCTCTTTAATCTAGAAAAATACCTTCCCCACACCTTCTTTTTATTTTCACGATATTGATTGTTTGGAAGAGTACATGCCTATTGTAGAGAAGCTGCATTCTGGACATTCTGGATTTATCTGAAAGTTTCCTCATTGTTAGATTCATGTTAAACACTTTTAGTAAAAATGCTACCTAAGTGATAAGGCACAAGCTCAGTTGTCTTGCTGTTGGTGTTACTAGGTTTCATTTGATTAAGTTTGTGACTGCCAGATAGCTCCACTCTTCCCCTTGTAATTCATAAGCAATCAGTGTGGTGATTCTCTGAGACTATAAGCTTGTCCTTTCCCCCTACTCCTGTCACCCAATGATTTCACCCATTTGTGGTCCTTGATTGAAACAGTTATTTCCTCAAGGGCTACAAAATGGTGATTTTTTCAAATCTGTTATTCCTGCTATGTTAGCTGGTAGTCTTCTGTAAAACAGAGTCTTCTCATTTTGTATGGTTGTTTCAGAGAGAAAAAAAAAAAGGATAGTAATTATTGGAAATGTATAAACCCAACAAAGGGGTGTTGCTATTGTTGTTATTATCATTACTACTACTATACTATTACTGTTTCTGTGATTCTTGTTATTACATTTTCAGAGGTATCCCTGAGGAGGCAGTCAAAAGAAAGTTCTCCAGAACAGAGAGAGCAGTCTGAAGCTGGGGATGGCAACAGTATTGGTAACCACTCCTTCCCCGGCTCCTCTGAATCTGAAGAAGGAGGGACTTCACTTAGTGAAGGAGGATAACCGCTCTCCTCGGGAACAGGGGGCCAAGCTGCAAGGAAACGGCGCAGGCCTCGGGCAGGAGCCACTGTGCAAACAGTTCAGGCAGTTGCGCTATGAAGAGACCACAGGACCTCGAGAAGCGCTGA
Source organism: Tursiops truncatus (assembly GCF_011762595.2). Classification (NCBI taxonomy): domain Eukaryota; kingdom Metazoa; phylum Chordata; class Mammalia; order Artiodactyla; family Delphinidae; genus Tursiops; species Tursiops truncatus. Next base: position 21,851,025 of record NC_047043.1, read on the forward strand.
GCCGGCTCCGGGAGCTCTGCCGACAGTGGCTGCGGCCCGACGCCCACACCAAGGAGCAGATCCTGGAGCTGCTGGTGCTGGAGCAGCTCCTGACCATCCTGCCCGAGGAGCTGCAGGCCCGGGTGCGGGAGCATCACCCAGAGAGTGGGGAAGATGTGGTTGTTGTACTGGAGGATTTGCAGCCAGAACTGAGAGGAACAGAACAACAGGTGGTAAGGGTCAGATGTGCTCTTTTGTAGGAAAGCAGGAATTGAGACCTCTGGCCAGAGCGGTGGCCATGAGCTCACCAGTGGGAGAATCGCTAAGCTTTGGTTCAGCTAAGCTTTCTTTTCAGTCTGGCTGTTCATTGCTGAAGGTCTTACCTCAGCCTTACCCGTCTCTGGTGGGAGGAAACTGAATGTGCTCCAGCTTCTCCAGCCTCTTTTCTTTGCCCTTCTGTGGTTTCTCTTCGCTCTCTTTTCTAACATAGAAGTGTTTTTCTGAACAGCAGTTTCCTCCTAAACCCACGTGTACCTAATCATCCCTAGGACCCAAACCAGGCAAAGAAACAGAAAATGCTTGTGGAGGAGACGGCCCCTCTGAAAGCAGTGCTGAAGCAGCAGGTCCAGCCTGAGGGTGAAATTCCCAAGCCCAAGAGACAGAAGGGTAAGAAGTAGACTGCATCTTCCTGCATGTGAGATGTGGTGGGCTTCATGGTCCCCCCCGCACCCAAGGCCCTGCTCAGCACACTTGGCATTTTGCGTCTTATTCTTGTTTTGAGTCAGGTTTACTGAGGTGTAAATTACATGCAGTAAAATTCACTCTTTGTAAGTGTACAGGCCAATGACTTTTCACAAACATGAAATAATTGTACTTGTCTAATGATCACCACAATCAAGATATAAAAGTTTCCATCACCCCAGACATTTCCTTTTCCCCTAATCCTTCTTTCTGTTTTTGGATGTTTCTAGTTTGGGTGTTTTTTGTTTTGTTTTGTTTTTGCGGTACGTGGGCCTCTCACTGTTGTGGCCTCTCCTGTTGCTGGAGCACAGGCTCCGGACGCGCAGGCTCAGCGGCCATAGCTCACGGGCCCAGCCGCTCCGCGGCATGTGGGATCTTCCCAGACCGGGGCACGAACCCGTGTCCCCTGCATCGGCAGGCGGACTCTCAACCACTGCGCCACCAGGGAAGCCCTGGGGTTTTTTTTTTGTTCAGTTAAAACTGAATGCTTCTCCTGTGTAGACGTTCACCTTCCTCTTCTCCCCATTACTGTCGGGGTGAATTAAAAAAGGAGTGCTAGTTTCTTACCCAAGGCAAAGAATTCCAGCCACATGATTCATTACTCATTTTTTCTTACCACATTCAAATTACTGTAAACGACTACTGTCTTTTACTTCTAAATGTTACCTGAATTATTTTATTTTGCTCTACCATATTTTCGTTGACTCTGAATTTCTCTTTCTAATTTCTATCCCTTTCATTTTCTCCTCTTTCCAGTCTGATACAAGCCCTGCTTCTCTTTTTGTTTTACTGTCTGTCATTTTAGTGCTTCCACTGAAGTTAAATTACCTCCTGTTCATTCTCTGTCATTTAAACACATTCATTAATGTTGCTCTCCTCGTTAAAGCCCTTCAGTGAGCTAAGTAATGTTATTCTTTCAATTTTTTTTGATGTTTGAAAAATTCCATAATAAAAAGTAAAAAATAAAAACCAACCCACCACCTTCAGTGACTCCCAATAGCCTTTAACAAAGGCCTCACACGGCATGTTCTGGCATTTGCAGACCTTGCAGCCCCATGTCCACTAGCATCACCAGCTTGCTCCGATTTGCTTGCGACTTTTAGCTCCAGCTGTTGCATGTGCTGGGAAACCCCTCAGTCCTAGACACATTGGGCTAATTAATCACCCTTTGTCCCACCTGATCACACTGTGTGTTCCCCTCATGTTGAGTTGAATTCCATTTCCCATTTGCTCCTCTTCTGTCTGGAATACTTTTTCCTCACTCTCCCTGGCTAATTCCTCCTCATCCTTCAGGACCTAGCTCAGATATCACTTTCTTTGTCCTTCCCTAATTTCTCCAAGTCTGGATCAGTTTCCCCACCTCTGCTGCTAGAGCTCCAAGTTTTCTCCTACCACGGAACTGATCGTATTATATTAGAGTTGCTGGTTTACTTCTCTTTTTCTCCCACCAGACCAAAAGGGCATGGGCTTTGTTTTGTTTCCTGAGTCTGCTACTGTCCCTGGACTAGAGTAGACCTTCAGTAAATGTCTATTTGATGAATGGCTGATTTCAATTCTAAAGGCTCCTTTTACCTACTACCTACTCCCCCTGCTCAATTTCTGAGTCTGCTTCAAAAGTCCTCTTCTTCTGGAAGCTTTCTGAGTAAAGTCACTGAAAGAGAGAGGCCTACCTTTTCTAAACAGCCTTGCAGAAATGAATTTATGCCGTGTAATCAGTGATGGGTGTTTAAGTATGAAAAGTAGATTTAGCAATAGTAGATTCTTGAAACTGTTCCTTACCCTCTAGATCTGTTGAAAATGTTATTTTATATTCTTCTTTTATTTATTTATTTACTTTTGGCTGCGTTGGGTCTTCGTTGCAGCATGCGGGCTTTCTCTAGTTGTGGCGAGTGGGGGCTACTCTTCGTTACGGTGCACGGGCTTCTCATCGCGGTGGCTTCTCTTGTTGCGGAGCACAGGCTCTAGGTGCGCGGGCTTCAGTAGTTGTGGTGTGCAGGCTCAGTAGTTGTGGCTTGTGGGCTCTAGAGTGCAGGCTCAGTAGTTGTGGTGCACGGGCTTAGTTGCTCCATGGCATGTGGGATCTTCCCGGACCAGGACTCAAACCCATGTCCCCTGCATTGGCAGGCAGATTCTTAACCACTGCGCCACTAGGGAAGCCCTATTATTTTATATTCAAGTTCAGGTTGTTTTTCAGTTTTGGAGGCCCCTGCCTCCCCTTTTAGTTGTGTATGTCATTATAAAATCACTGGAAAAGAACTTCTCTTGTTCTCATCCCTTAACTCTCACTCCCTCCCCCATGGAGCCTACTTCATCCTCTTGCAAAAGGCCTTTACACATAGTACATGTTTTTAATCTTCCCTCTCCCACATGTGCTTTTACTTTCCCTGATGTCTCCTTCCTACACCCTTCACTTTCTCATCTACTCTCACTCATTAAATGATCTGCTGCCTTTATCTTGCTTACACGGGGTAACCCTCATTTGCTTGTTATGAGTGCTGCTTAGATGCTCCCTCTTCTGTTTTCTCCATCCATCTCCCCTTTTCCTCTCTCATTCTGACTTTGCATCCCCTTTCAGGCTCCTGGACTTAAAAGACTTATCCTATCTACTCTTCCCTCTCACCCTCTTCCCTGTGTGTCTGAGCTAAGGTTTTATTCAGCACACATTGTTATAATTTGCTTATATGTCTTATGTTCCAGACATATAAGCAAATTATTACAGCACTGAGATATAATAGCTCCATTGAACCACACAGGAAAGCAGTTACTGCCATCCAAGGAGATCAGGAAAGGCTAAGACATTTTTGTGGACTTCATGTTACCCTCAAGGCCTTGTGGCCCAGTGTTTTTGATTTATTAGTGAGGAGACTGAGCCCAGAGGAATTACCTAAGATTACGCAGTTAATCATGATAAAATTGGCACCACGTCTGCATGTCTTCATTTCCAGTTTATTTCTTCATTTCTGGTGCTAGCCCTTTCTTATTGGCCCCAGGGTACTCAGTTGACCTAGCTTTCTAATTTTCCACATGAGGCCATTATCAAGAACATACAGCCATGCCCTTTATGACAGTTTGCTTGCTTGCTAATTTCTGTTTGTGTGTATGTATGTATAGATGTGCGTATCACATGATAAACCTCAAACCATTTAAAATAAGTTGCCTCTCACCATAATCCCCCAAAGGCAGCCACTGTTAAACAGTTTCTTATGTATCATTCCATGTATGTTCTATGCAAACACCAGCACCCACAACATTTCCACTTTGCACACATGGCTTGATTCAATTTTTTTCCTCCTAATTGTAGATTCCTTTCCCTAAGCACCAAAAAACAAGTAACTGGTGGTATATATTTAATGTTTCAGGTGAGGAGACAAGGATTGAGAATGGGAAGCTGGTTGTAGAGACAGACTCCTGTGGAGGAGTGGAATCATCTGGGAAAATATCTGAACCCAAAGAGGCTTATTATGAGGACTCTAACTTGGATAGGCAGCAGGCCAAGGCCAAGGAGAAGACTGACTATAAATGCTCAGAATGTGGGGAGGGGTTCATCCAGCACTCAGACCTGATTAAGCATGAAGGTTCACACAGGGGAGAAAAGCTCTGTGAATCTGAAGTGTGTCAGAGTTCTAGTCTTACTGGACATCAGAAAATCCACTCTAGAGAGAAGGGTCATCAGTGTCATGAGTGTGGGAAAACCTTTCAGAGAAGTTCACACCTTGTCAGACATCAGAAAATCCATCTTGGCGAGAAGCCTTATCAGTGCAAGGAGTGTGAAAAAGTCTTTAGCCAGAATGCAGGCCTTTTGGAACATCTCAGAATCCATACTGGAGAGAAACCTTACCTGTGTATCCACTGTGGAAAGAACTTTCGGCGCAGCTCTCACCTTAATCGACACCAGAGAATTCACAGTCAGGAGGAGCCCTGTGAGTGCAAGGAGTGTGGGAAAACCTTTAGTCAGGCCCTACTCCTCACCCACCATCAGAGAATCCACAGCCACTCCAAAAGCCATCAGTGTAACGAGTGTGGGAAAGCCTTCAGTTTGACCTCAGACCTTATTCGACACCACAGGATTCACACTGGAGAAAAACCTTTCAAGTGTACCATATGCCAGAAAGCCTTCCGACTAAACTCACACCTTACTCAGCACGTGAGAATCCACAACGAGGAAAAACCGTACGAGTGTAATGAATGTGGAGAAGCCTTCAGACAGAGGTCAGGTCTTTTTCAACATCAGAGATATCACCACAAAGACAAACAGGCTTGATGAGGTGTCCTCTCCTTACGGACCATCAGAGACAGTACATTAACAAGCAAGCCGGCACTTCAGGAAAGGCACTCTAGCCAACTCTGGCAGAGAACTCTTGGGGACCAAGTTGGAGGCTATCTGCCTCCTCTCTCTTTCCTTCGTTTTCCTTGTTGTCAGCTTTGGGCCACAGTAATTTTCACCCTAGACCCTGGGGGATCAAAGGTAAATAGCATTCTTTACTGCAGGACTTCTCAGAGCCTTTAGCATGCTAAATGCATAGCTATGCATCTCCAAGTAGTAGAGAGCCTCATGATTGAGTGAGGGCTTTAAGTCAGCAATGAATCAAGTGTCCACAGATTTACAGGCTTAAACAGAAAAAGAGCAGGTTGATATTTTCGCATATGCTACAGCAACAGACTCCTATACAATAAAACCAATGACGTTTGGAAATATATGACACTCAAAGGTATCTTAAAGCACAGGTTAATGGTAAACATTTTCGCCCACTGGTTTTATTACCCTGCCTGCCCCTAGCATTATCCTCTCCTTCCCTACCCCCAATCAGCATTTTGGAAAGCAAAGATGATCTAATTTTACCTTTCGCAGCCCCATCCCTGCCATAATACCTCATTGATTCAAGTTAGAGAGTAAGGTTTTATTTAGACTATGGAAGAGATTTCATAAGCCATTTGAATGAACTGGGCTGAATTAATCCAAGTAGCAACTGTCTTACTTCATAACTCCAGTGTCAGTATAGTGGCTGCTGCATAGAAACTTCAAAAAATGGGGAAAGAAATTGGACTTTTTTCCTTTAATACTGAGGACAGAATTTTAAAATGCTGCTTGTTCTGGAATCTTGAAAGTCAAATCAGAAAAACAGCTTGGAAGAGATCATGATCTTCATGTTGTGAATGCCAAAATGTCATGGTAATGATGAAGAATATTAAGCTTAGGGAAGTCCACTTCTGAATATATCACCAGGATGATAAACATCACTTGCTGATTGGTGGTAGCTGCTTGGGGTACTTCTCACTCTGTCACGTGAGTGGGAAGACTGGTGAGTCCTCATATTTTGCTGAGGTTTCTGTTCAGCTGAGTATAGTTTAAAAACAACAAAAAAAAGTGGGAATGATGTAATAAAAGTTCGTTTTTCTCTTAAATAGAAAAGGCCAGAGACAGCAGTCCAGCACTGGTAAGGTGGTTTCATGACATCACTAGGGAACCCAGCTTCTGCCTTTCATGCCATCATTCCTTAAGGTCATCATCCTTGATGGCTGCTGAAGCTCCAGCCATCACATGCAAAATGTGGACAAAAGGCAGAAGGACAAAAGAGACTCCTCCTGGTCAGTCAGTTCCCTTTAAGCAGCCTTCCTGTAAATCACTTCAGCGGTTGTATCATAGGCCAAATCTTAGAAAAGGGAAGCTGGAAAGTGTGTCTTATTCTGGGTTGCAGAATGCCCAGCTGAAAATCAGTCTTCTGTCACTAAGAGTAAAGGGGAGAGTGAAGGCTGAAATAGGCATTTGGGGGCCTTTTATATAGATATTTTTTTTTATTATTTTTGGCTGCGTGGGGTCTTCCATTGCTGCACGCGGGCTTCCTCTAGTTGAGGAGAGGGGGCTACTCTTTGTTGTGGTGAGCTTCTCATTGTGGTGGCTTCTCTTGCTGCGGAACATGGGCTCTAGGCGTGCGCTTAGTTGCTCCACGGCATGTGGGATCTTCCTGGACCAGGGATCAAACCAGGGTCCCCTGCATTGACAGGCAGATTCTTAAGCACTGCGTCACCGGGGAGGTGCCTGGCACTTAGGAGTCTTTGGCCCACTTCCCACTCGGATCTGAGTGGATGCAAGCTGAGCAGAGCAACAGTTAATACCATTATCTGGAGGAGGACCAAATCAGCAGGAGAAGCAGCTGTAATTTTTTGAGAAATTAAAGAATTTCATGGAAAGTCAGTCATGTTCCATTGCTTAGGAAACCATAAAGGTATGTGTCTTTATTCTGCCTTTATGAGTAAAATTAAGTTGATAACAGGGATTTTCCAAGAGTTTTGATGGGTGTGCTGAGGTTTGTACCTAAACATTTAGCTCCATGTCATAGTTTAAATCTATTTGATTCTGTTCAGTTTAAGGAAAGAACATGGAATATCTTTATTATTCTCATTAAAAAGCAAAGATAATTAAAAGATTCAAAGTATGAACAATTGATATATACCTTAAATATATGGAAAATTTATTTTGGCTTTCTCTTTTCATGATGATTCCATAGTATAGGTATTATAAGCATTCTAAGTTCATTGACACCTTAACCTAATTCTTCCTTATGGTTCCAAAGGAAATGGTGTTCTCATCTGTACCCTGGGGCAGATCCATAACCACCTGGGCAAAATTTTGGATACAGATATATTTAAATAACATGTTTTCCTTATTTATTCCTGAAAATTATAGAAACGTTGAACAAAGGGCAAATGTTATAACAGATCTTGACTGGGGTTTTGCTTGCAATGTAAGACATCCTAGACACCCTAAAAGGCAGTTAAAAATCTTTTCAGAGAGCAGAAGTCCAGGAAGACTAACTGTATTGCAGCAGTATCTTCTACTGGTCAGCCATTTCTGTTTGGGTCTTTTTTTTTTTTTAATTAATTAATTACTTATTGGCTGCGTTGGTCTTCGTTGCTGCGCGTGGGCTTTCTCTAGTTGTGGCGAGCGGGGGCTACTCTTCGTTGCCCTTGCGGTGTGCGGGCTTCTCATTGCGGTGGCTTCTCTGGTTGCAGAGCATGGGTTCTAGGCACATGGGCTTCAGTAGTTGTGGCATGTGGTCTCAGTAGTTGTGGCTCACAGGCTCTAGAGCGCAGGCTCAGCAGTTGTGGAGCACAGGCTTAGTTGCTCCGAGGCATGTGGGATCTTCCGGGTCCCCTGCATTATCAGGCAGATTCTTAACCACTGCGCCACCAGGGAGGTCCCTGGGTCTGCTTTTTTTTTTTTTTTTTTTTGCGGTACGCGGGCCTCTCCCGTTGCGGAGCAAGACTCCAGACGCGCAGGCCCAGCGGCCATGGGTCATAGGCCCAGCTGCTCCGCGGTACGTGGGATCCTCCCAGACCGGGGCACGAACCGGCATCCGCTGCATCGGCAGGCGGACTCCCAAACACTGCGCCACCAGGGAAGCCCCCTGGGTTTGCTTTTTAAAGAGTTTTTAAAGAATAGTTTTACTGTCAAAATTGAAAGTCTTTTCACATGTTAATTGGTTGGTAAGTAACATGTTAATTCTGATTTTGAACCGCCATGTTCACCTTGGCTGAATTATTCTATTAGATTCTCCTTTTACTCTTAAACAGCAGTGCCCTGAAAAATTAAATAAGGGAGCTGTATATCAAAATTTAAATGCACATGCCCTTTGACAAATAAATTTCAGTGTGTAGTATTTACCCTAGAAATACACTCATAAAACCATGTAAAGATATTCAATGGTGTTCTCTACTTAACAAAGAAAAAATATAGTAGGAATAGTTAAGTAAATTAACCCATACAATGGAATACTAATTAGCTGTTAAAAGATAAAGTGGTATGGAAAGAGCTCCAAGCTTTCTTAACTGAAAAAGATAAGGTGCAAAATTACATTGTGATGCCAGAGGTGTTTTAAAATACATACTTATTAAACAGATGTTTAATGAGCGCTACTGTGTGGCTGTTAGCGTCCTGGGAAGATATACACAAAATATTAACAATGGTTAAATGGGGAGTGGGATACTTTTCATTTTATAGTTTCTATGCACCTTGTGTTTTAATTGTACATATATGATCTGTATATTTAAGTTTTTAAAATTTGTGCTGCTTGCTGTATTGTAATCGTTATTAATCTGTTCCCCCAGCAGCCTGTGAGGACTCTAAAGACAGAAACTCAGTTTTGTCTTCATCATCGAGTTGGTTTTTAATTGAAATGATTGCAAAAATGAGGGGCAGGCTGGGAACATCCCCATGGCCTGGTGGGGACTCAGCAACTGAGCAGGGCGGGCGGGGGCTGCGGGGGTCCGCCAAGCGCACCAGTGAGACGTGCGGCCGCATTCCTAGAGAGGCATGGAGCGGGCCGGGCTGAGGTTCGGCTGCTCGCGCGGCAGGAGGGGAAATCTGACCCCGGGTCCGACGGCCGGAAGCGGCAGACGCCCGGGCCCTGCGGGGACAGGCGACTGGCTCATCCCGACTGTGGAGAGCCGGGCCTCCGCCCTCCGGTGGGGCTTTTCACTGGGTCGGCCATGTCTTCGTTGTGCATGTTCCTTGAACTTTTGGTCCGTTAACCAGCAATTAGACACTCACTTACCGAGTGCCCGCTATATGCCAAACGCTAGGAGCTGGGGGGCAATCGCAGTAAGATGCGTTCTGGGCCCGTCGCAGGTCCCGGCTACCGACATCCCAGTACATCTACGTGCCTCCGGCAAGACGTCCGCCAGTATTTGTTGAATACCAGGTAAGCCTGGGCTCGCTGAGGTCATGCAAAGATAAACCCCTGTCCTCAAGGGGCAGGGGTGGTGGCGGTGGTGCGGGGTGTGATCCGTAATGCGGGTTGGAGAGGGAAATGGGTTGGTGAGGCAGGTTTGGGCTCACTTCCATGGGAACACCCTCCACCTGAGTGGCTCAGAGGACAGAAGACTGTCTGTACATTAGGTTTGGGGGTGGCATTTGCACGGAGCCTTGGGAATATACTGTTAGAAGACTGGTCGTGGCCGTAAACTACAAGGTTGGTGGAACAAATCTGAGTATCGGCTGGCAGTGTTACGAGGCATTTGGGAAGACGATGGCTTTCTTGGAGGTAGGGTCTATGTCTTTTATTATGGGGTTAGCGTTATGCTTGGAAAATGACGTGCTTGATAAATGTTTATCGAGTGACAAACACACAAGTCAAACTCAGTTAAGATCAGATCCTGGGGAGTTTGAATTTAGTTCAACCCGCTTTTTGGTGGGACAGGTGTGTCGAATATGTTTCGAATTGTGCTTTAGGAAATATCAATCCAGTGATGATGGAGTGTGTGGTGCGGCAGGAATACCACACAGAAAATTATTGTAATAGTGAATGTAAATCGTAAAGCAGGAGTAAAAAGGAAGGAGTGGCTGCAAGAGGCGTTGTGGAGGAAGAATTGACTGGACTCAGGGTGATTATATATAATATATGTAAGCTGGTTTTGAGCCTGAATGCATGGAAGGTGGTGGTGATGCCAGTAGAAACTGGAAAATACAGAGTGAGTGCAGCTTTGAGGGGACTCTGATTTCAGTTTGGGATGTGTTGAAATTACAGTGCAGGAGAGGCCCAAGATGTGAGTTTGGAATACGAAAGGCAAGTCAGAGCCAGACAGAGATTAAAGTGTTCTTAGAATAGAGACATATTGAATTTTGATTGAGATCACAAAAGGAACAGGTGAGAAGAGAAACAGAAGTTGAAGTGTTTCTACTGTTTGTTATCTATTGTTACATAAAAAAATAAAGCCCCAAACTTAGTGGCTTAAAACAACCTCAGCTTATTCTTATGATTCTATGGGTTGACTGGGCAGTATTACTGGAGTTACTCATGTGGCTGCTGGTCAATCAGCTGGGGACTGGGCCCAGCTGGGGCTCCGTGGTTCTCTTCCACGTGACCTCTGCATGGCTAGCTTGGGCTTTCTCACAGCATGGAAGTCTCATGGCTGTGTGTCTGGCACTACAAGAGCACTTCCTCTTACATTGTCATTTCTGCCATATTCTATTGGTTAAAACAAGTCACAGGTCAGCACAGACTCAAGGGAAGGAAAAGTAGACTCCACCTCATGATGAGAAAAGTGACAAAATCTCATCATAACAGGTTTTAGGGGATGGAGGCTTTGGAAACAGTCTACCTCACCTACATTTAAGGTGGAGTATTCTGTGAGAAATATGCAGAGATAGATGAACTTTAAGGGTATATTAATCTGTCCATAAAGGCAGCCATCTGGCTCCTCCATGGATCAAATTATCCCTTCCCTCCATCTAAAGTATAAGCTGCTCAAGCATTCTTATTGTTAACCCTTCTTCCCTGGTGTCCCTTACCTTACATCCCTTGCCTCTGGGCTCAGCTCCCTTAGGATTCAAGGTAGACTTCTCATTAATTTCACTGATAATATTGACAAGCAGGCTCAGTTTTTGAGCATCACTTAGAGTGGGGACAAAAATATAAGTATGTTACATAGAGTTTTGAAGCTCTTATAATTTTTATGTTACTGATCAATTCTTATGCTTCAGATGTACATTTGGAAAAACATTTCTGGAGCATAGACCTCAGCTAAGTGAACCTTTTTCTAGCCTTTAAGGTCAACATGGATGAAGCTTCGCCAGGCCCCGCTCCTGAGAATGGAGACAGCCTTGTGAAAGTGAAGGAGGAAGATCCCACATGGGAGCAGATGTGCAGCTCACAGGACAGCAGCTCCCACACTCTGGAGCTTTGCCGCCTGCGCTTCCGGCGGTTTTGCTACCAGGAGGTAACCGGGCCCCGGGAGGCTCTGGCCCAGCTCCAAGAACTTTGCCATCAATGGCTGCGGCCGGAGACCCACACCAAGGAGCAGATCCTGGAGCTGCTGGTGCTGGAGCAGTTCCTGACCATCCTGCCCCAGGAGCTCCAGGCCTGGGTGCAGGTGTATCCTCTGGAGAGCGGGGAAGATGCAGTGACAGTGCTGGAGAATCTAGAGAAAGACACAGGAGCCTCAGGACAGCAGGTGGGAAGAGAATGTGCGTGGTGGCCTGGGAGATGTAATGGCGAACATTTGTCTGTTAAGTTTTAACTTTTTACTTTGAAGTAATTTACAACTTATAGAAGTTTTGGGAGAGTAGTACAGAGAACTACTGTGTACTCTTCACCCAGATTCACCAGTTGTTAACACTTGTTACAGGATGTGCCCCTCTCGTGTGTGAGCACATGCTCCCTCTCTCTCTCTGTATATGTACATATATGTGTACACACACACACACACAGGCTCACACATTTTTTTTCTTGAACCATTTGAGATTGGAGTTAGTTGGAGATACCATACCCCTTTATCTCTAAACACTTCAGTGTGTATTTCTGAAGAAGAAAGATATTCTCTTGTATAACCAGAATACATACTATCAAGTTTTGGGAAATTAAAATTTTTATGATACTATCACCTCAACAGTAGTCCTTGTTTAGATACATCCATGATAGCCCAGTAGGATTCTTTATGACAATTTTGCCCCAATGCAGGATACAGGATGTGCTGGCATCACACATTACATTTAGTTGCCGTCTCTTCAGTCTTCTTAGATCTGGAAAGGTTGTTCAGTCTTCCTTTGTCATAACAATGACATTTTTTTTTTTTTTTTTTTTGCGGTACGCGGGCCTCTCACTGCTGTGGCCTCTCCGGTTGCGGAGCACAGGCTCTGGACGCGCAGGCTCAGCAGCCATGGCTCACGGGCCCAGCCGCTTCGCGGCATGTGGGATCTTCCCGGACCGGGGCACGAACCCATGTCCCCTGCATCGGCAGGCGGACTCTCAACCACTGCGCCACCAGGGAAGCCCAACAATGACATTTTTGAAGAGTACAGACCAGTTATTTTTTGGAATGCCCCTCAATTTGGGTTTGCCTTGTATTTTCTCATGATAAGACCCAGGTTGTGCATTTTGGCTAGAATACCACAGAAGTGACATTGTGGTCTCCTCAGTGCATCACATCAGGAGGCACATGGTGATGGATTGTCCCATTACTGATGAGGTCAAGGTGGTATCTGTCAGATTTCTCTACTATAAAGTTACCATTTTCCCCTTTGTAATTAATAAGAAATTTGTGGGAGACATTTTGAGACAGTGTACATATCCTATTTCTCATTGAACTTCCACCCACTAGTTAAGCAACCATCTGGGTTTTTGTTTTGTTTTTCTAGGCAGGGATTTTTGCCTGTCTTGTGTCTCTTCTTTGGCACTATATCCCCAGCACATAGAACAGAGCCTGGCTTTTAGTAGGCATTCAGCCCATATTCGCCAAATGAGTGAAGCAAGTCTCTGTCTTGCTACTCTGTCTTACTTGCTGCTGCTTAAGGATTAAATGGAGCTTCTCTGGTGTTCCCTTGAGGATATCCCTAACTGCTGTTGGGTCCAGTTCCCACCAGGATGCCTTTTCTTTTCTTTTCTTTTTTAATATCTTTATTGGAGTATAATTGCTTTTCAATGTTGTGTTAGTTGCTGCTGTATAACAAAGTGAATCAGCTATATGTATACATATACCCCCATATCTCCTCCCTCTTGTGTCTCCCTCCTTTTCAAAGTGAACCTTTTGTCCCCAGGCTTCTGTCTACACTCAGGGACAGGATATGCACCTACCGGTGACAGAATATCAAGGAACCTCTTTGGGGTGTCAGAGGCCCCAGCTACTGCCTGGGGTAACCACCTTGAAGTGTGAACCCCCAGAGCCCCACCAAGAGGTCGCCCAAGAAGTGAGTGGTGAGTGCCGGAGGGTGAGTTTAGTAAGGACACTGGGAGCAGGCCGCTGGCAGGTGCATGGCCTTCTAAGTAAAGCTTGTTTATCTGTGGGGTTTTTTTGTTGTTGTTGTTAGCCCTATACCTAAGCAAACTTTTAAAAACATTTGGAATTGTAAAATGTTAGAAGTCTAAGATATTCTTATCCAACACCCTTAATAGTTAGGAAAACCAAAACTCAGAGTTTAAGTGACTTGACCAGGGTCAACAGAGGCAGAGTTAAGTCACGTGACCTTCTGACCAAGATTCTCTCTTTACTATATATCTCTATTCCACATTTCTAATTCTACACTTGTGAATATTTTAAATATTTACTTGGTAGCTTTCCATAAATTTGTCTTTTCCCCATGGTAACATTTTCTTCAGTAGCCTCCCTGCTTCTAATCTTTCAGTAATTTACATACAGCTTTAGGTTTAAACAGGTTCTCTCCTTCCTGCACTTGGAGTGTACCCTCCTGTGTGCACGGCTCTCTCACTTTCCGTATCCATCCCAGCTACTGGTTATATTTCAGCTGTGTGCAGTAAGATAGGCCGTGCAAAGAAGGCAAAGTCTGCGGCCTGCAGTTTGCAGATGGTTTGAGAACACACAGAAGTATACAGATCGTTCAAAAAGGAGACCTCAGAACTCCGTAGTGCAATGTTTTTTAACCTTTGTGGTGAGGGATGCTATCATTTTCCCCCAGAATTTATTGAAAAGGATTAACTCTCTTCCCTAGAAAAGGCATACAAAATGACACACACAACTTCATGATTTACCACATTGGTTTACAGTCACCACATTGGTGATCTGTGAATACTGATATTTTGATATTAAGTGCAGAATAAATGGTTCATATAATAAATGATTTAAAAACATTCAAGGGAGATAAAAGAAAATGTATGAGGCTCAGATTACTTGTGATATTTACCCATTGGAGCATAAATAGAACTTGATATTTCCCTACTTACTTGATTGATAGTTCTGTCTTATTTCTTTGGTTATTAAAAACCACCATGACATGAAGCCCAAATGTTTTACGTGAAGAAGTTTAGACGTGGTAGGGAGCCTTACGGCCCTGGGGTTGGGAAAGCTTTCCTGGAGTCATGAGCTTGCATTGAGCCTTGATACATGAGGATTTGCATTGGAGCAGGCATAGGGTGAGTATTCCCATCTACCTGTGAGATGATGAACATGCATCTGCTGAAATCAGTTTCATCTCACTTTGACTGTGGAGGGGGAGGGGGTAATGAAGAATGGAGGTACTTGTCAGATTGGTGATGATAATTGACAGAAAGATAACAGCGGTCATAGGATATAAGATTCTTTCGTGTGAGCATGAGCTGGCTCTCAGAACTGGACTCCAGCAGCATCTACTGGGCGGAGGGGGGGCTTCTTTGGTTCTCTAGGTCCCCGTGCGATGCGCCACTGCTGTGGTGTGTGTAATCAGGTTGCTCTGTTGTCCTTTAGGAAGCACACCCTGTCATTCTCAAGGGCTTTTTATACCCTCTAAGGCCCTCCCAAATATTCTGGAGACTGGCTAAGGGCCTCCCTGCTTACTAGTCATAACCCAAGCACATTTCTCCAGGATACCTGCGACCAAATGAACTGAAGATCAGTTTCCCAGGCTACCTGCATTCCCTCCTCTCCTGCTAGTATTTTCAATGGGGTACTAAGTCAACCAGCATGACAGGATGGTGGGGTCTGTTTAGGGGAAAGAGTGGGTGGGGGGAATGGGAAGGTCAGTTGGGGCCAGGAGGTTTGGACTTTATCATTAAAAAGTTGGGTGCCACTGAAGCCCTTTTTTAAAATCAAAACTATGATTTATAGTGACTGTGTTATTTGTGTGTATATAGTATTTCATTCTCACCTGTCGTGGAACACTAGATTTAAAATGAAAACTATTGAGTACTTTATTTTTGCCAGTCTCTTAATGCTCAAATGTGATCGATTCTTAGGGTCAGACACATTGGTAAATTTTCGATATGTTGATGGAGAAGTAGAAAAGACCTTGAGATCATTTTATTCATTGCAACTTAAGCCCATTTTCTCTTGTTCTGTCTTTGGCAGAGATACAGAGCAACAGATCAGTGTGGTATTTGTAGTGAACTTTAATATGTTTGAAAACATTCCTCCGCCTTCTTCCCAGGCTTAACCCTAATGCTTTTCCACCTCAGGAGGATTATAAGAGGCAAACACAGAGTCTGATCTGACCTTTGCTCTCTCAAATTTCCCATTGCTGTTGCTCTCTTTCCTCACTGCATTATACCGTTGCCCCCTTCCATTCTCTCTTGCCATCCTGCCCTTCCTCAGCTTAGCCCTTTCTCTGACAGCAGACCTGCTTTACACTGCGCTTTTTAAGCTGTTGGTTGTTTGGCATATATGCGTTGTGGGGAGGTAAGGTAGTAACAGTGAATCAGGGGCAAGGCTATTTTATTGTCCTAGCAAGCCTTATTTGCTCTAGATACGAAACAACAGCAACAGAAAGATTACACAGTGATCCACTGTGTCTGGAGCAAGGAAAAGTGGTACTATGTTCTGTGTTATATTTTGGGTTAGAATTATCCCCTGTGCTCTTCATTTAGTAATTTTGGGCTCCTTATATTGTTGCCATCTTGAAAAATAATGATACATTACCTTGTGTGGGGTCTTACAACTTACAGAGGGCTTTTACAGAGAGTTTTTATGTTACCTCAATCTTCATTAACCTTGTAAAGTAGACTATGTTCTCCCCATTGTACAGATAAGGAATTGGAAAGAATCTTTTTAAGTAACAGTGCAGTGCCTGGCACCTTGCAATCATTATGACTGTCTGAATTATTGTTACAGTTTCCAGTGTGGCAGATTCTCAAAAGTTCTCCTAGCTCAGGGTTAGCATCTCTTCTGTGTATGTATGTATGACTGTTTTTGTGTGTGTGTGACTTTTTTTTACTGATGTACAGTTGATTTACAATGTTGTGTTAGTTTCAGGTGTACATGTATGACTTTATTTTTTTAGAGCAGTTTTATGTTAAGCAAAATTGGAAGAAAGGTACAGAGATTTCCCATCTACCCCCTGCCTCCCCCCATACGTTGCCTCCCCCACTATCAACTCTATTTTTTGTATCTTTATTTTCTCTTTTCATCTTCCTCTTATCTGCTTTCCTGTTTCCCCTTTGCCTTCTCTCTCTGTTCTCCACTTCTTTTCTTTCTTCTTTGTTCTCTGGTTAATGTTTCCTTTATCACCAAGTTCTGCCTTCCCTCTCCTTATTTTCATCAATGATTTCTAATTTTTCTTTATGAATGTGAAAGTGCATCACTGTAGAGCACCTCATGAGTTCATAAACACCACTTATTTTGTGGGTAGGGACCCTAAAGTTTTAGAATTCTGAAAGAATGAAAGCAGATATGATGTTCTAGCGTAAGATCTGTATCTTAGTTCCTGGATGTTTAACAAACATAAGAAGAGTTGGGGTCTGGGTCGCCCACAAAGGGCTCTCTCCTAAAAGCCATTGTGTCTCATTCAGGACTCTTGTCTCCTCCTTCCACAGGGCCTGCTCCCCAGGGACCAGCCCCTCCCCAGGAAGAGAATCCCAGAGACCAGGCAGCAGTACCGGGGTTTAACTCAGCCAGGTCCCAGGTGAGCACGGTGCCCGGGCTATGCGAACCTCAGTCGCAGCCCTGCTTCCCTCGACCACCTGTCCCTGCCCTTTTCTCGGCTCACACTGCTCACCCTGGAGCCTTCCAGGTGGCACCGTCCCTCTGCCTTCACCTTGTCACAGAATATCACAGACCACTTATGCCTCATCCGGGGAGCTCACATAGATCACATAGATTATGCAGTGGCCTCATTCCATACCGTATGTAGGAGGCACATCAGATCTCAAGGTATGAGAATAAGGGGCAGAGTTAGGCCCTTGGTTTCAGAAAGTGCCTCTACTCATCTGATGCTCAGTGACTGATGTTTTATCTTTTGAGGGGGTCTCTGGTTTCTCTCCCCAGTCTGAGAGGCAGTACTCTTCCTCATGTTACCTTATAGTCCCAGTGTTCTGCACATACCCAATTAATATTTGGTGATGATAATGGAAATTCTGTGTATCCAAGGCAAAAACTTCACATCTTCACAAAATAGACTCTTGGTTTTTTTTCCCCCTTATTCTCTTAGTGGTCCAATCATTTTCCTAGTCATTTAGTTAAAAAATATTTAAGTCTCCTATTTAAGTCCTCTGCTGCTGAGTCAGTTTCCTCAAGAACAGGGTCTTCATGGAGTCCTTTCCTCACTCTGTGACTTTTTTTTTTTTTTTGTGGTATGTGGGTCTCTCACTGTTGTGGCCTCTCCTGCTGTGCAGCACAGGCTCCGGACGCGCAGGCTCAGCAGCCATGGCTCACGGGCCCAGCCGCTCCGCAGCATGTGGGATCTTCCCAGACCGGGGCACGAACCCGCAGCCCCCGCATCGGCAGGCGGACTCCCAACCACTGCGCCACCAGGGAAGCCCCACTCTGTGACTTTTAATTTGTTCTTAATCCTATCAGACCCAGTGCCTCCTGTTCTTAACAAATACTTCACCTTCTTGAAAAGAAATGTATAGCAAGTAAAACTTACCTATATGTATATTTAAATCAATATAATTATCTAAAATGCTATATAATGGAGAAACAAAAAGCAATTTATTAAAAAAAAAAGTATTTCAAAAATGTAGGGCTTCCCTGGTGGCGCAGTGGCTGAGAGTCCGCCTGCCGATACAGGGGAAGTGGGTTCATGCCCCGGTCTGGGAAGGTCCCACATGCCGCGGAGCGGCTGGGCCTGTGAGCCATGGCCGCTGAGCCTGCGCGTCTGGAGCCTGTGCTCTGCAACGGGAGAAGTCACAACAGTGAGAGGCCCGCGTACTGAAAAAAAAAAAAAAAAAAAAAAAAGCAAATGTTTGGACATGATCACACCAAGAAATAACAAAGTAGTTAAACGTTTGCACTGATGTGTAATCATTAGGTTTGAATTAAGGAGGAATAAGAAGATCAAAAGGCTAGGAAAATGAAAGGGCAGAGATGTGGGTGGACAGTAGAATGAAACTAGCATTGAGTCGAATGAAAGACCAGCCAGAGAAAGAGAAAAATAACATTAATTGAAGTAGACCTAAGATGAAGTTATGGCTTGTATTGTGTCCCGAAAAGATATATTGAAGTCCTAACCCCAGGTACCTATCACTGTGATCTGATTTAGAAATAGATTCTTTGTAGATGTAATCAAGTTAAGGTGAGGTTCTACTGGAGGAGGGTGGGCCCAGCATCCGACGGTCGATGTCCTTATAAGAAGGCCATGTGAAGACAGGGAGACACACAGGGAGGAGGCCATGTGACGGCAGAGGCAGAGACTGGAGTGATGCATCTACCAGCCAAGGAACACTCAGGACTGCTGACAACCCCCAGAAGCTGAGAGAGGCAGGACAGTCGTCCCGTAGACCTTCGGAGAGAGCAGGGCCCTGCTGGTTGGCTTGGTTCGACTGGTCTGCAGTGTGGTATTCAACACCCTTCACACCTAGACCCCTTATCCTTACCACAGTGAAGACTGAGAGGCCATTTTTTGCCTTTTTAGACATCAGTGAAGACTGAGGAAGCAGCAGCCCAGGGCCTTGTCCCAGAGCAGTGGCCACATCTGAGTCTGGCCCAGAGGAACCTCTGTGGAAACTCGGCTCAGGAGAAGGTTACAAACATCAGTCTGATGCGTAAGGACAGGCCTCTGGCTGGTCCCCAGCTGTGCTCACCTTTCCCATCATTAACCCTGACTCGGCCCTTGTGAACCCACATTTCCTACATGCCCTCACCCTTCCTTCCCCTTCTTCTGGCCTCTGCTTCCACACTTCTCTCAGCCCCTGCCATTTTGAATCCCGCCCAGTCCCCTTATCTTCTTCTGTTGCTACTCACTACTGATTCTTGCTGTTATCTTCTCTGATCATGATTCCCTCAACATCTTCTCCTCTGCTCCCTTTTTTCTTCCCTTTTCAAGGGTCCCATATAATTTGTCATTTTCAGACATCCCTTAATACCTGAAAGTTCCACAAACACCTCTGCCTGATCCCTTCTTTACCTCAGAGGAAGTTTTCTTCACTCTCTGTGAGCACTACTGTCCATATGTAATATGCTTTGCCCTGTTAGATACTCTCCCCTGCAAATTGACCTTTCTTATTATCTTCCCATACTCTGCCACATGTTTAGGACTGTTGTGACTGCACTCCTGGTACACCTGTTGATTTTTTGTTTGTTTTAATTTGGAACATCCTATTCCTTAGCCTAGAGATTGTTTTTCTAGATTCAGGCAACAAATGACATTTAAATTATTAACATATTATTTTAGCTGAAGAAGTTGTAACTAAAGATGGATTGTTTAACACAAAGCAAGAAACTTCTGAAGAAATGGAACGAGGTGCTGAGGTCTCAGGAATACCCAACAGGTGAGTGTCCATGGTCCTAAGTAGAACAAATCCTATAGATGTGAGAAGAAATTGAAATGAAACTAGAGAAACCAGTTGGTAAAAGCCTGCTTCCCTGGAATAATACAGAAAGAGTAATGCTCACTTCTGTGATCATAGGAGGTCCCACGCCAAGGAGGTGACCTGTCAGTATATCATAATTATACAAAACTTCTATTTGGTACACGGTTGCCTCCAAGAATCCTCTCTGACTCAGTTTACCTTGCCTGATCACTCTTCCCCTGGCTCCCTTATGTTGTGGGGCTACAGATACTGAAGCCAGAAAGAAAAGAAGATAGAGAAGCAGAGGATTTAGACAAGAGAGTGAGGTCTGCAGGTAAGGTTTGTTGCCATGATGGTTAAGAAAGAAATATCATCAGACCTGGAAGAGGACTTGGGAAGACAGGTAGGGTATCTTCGACCTCCATTAGGAGAATCCTGAGCAAGGATTAAAAGGAGAGTAGCTGATGACAAAGGACAAATTAAAGATAGTAGTGGGTGCTTAATGAGTGTTGGTTGTGGAATGACTGTCTAGCATAGGTGCTCCTAAAGCAGAAAGAGAGGGACTGGATCATGAGCAAAGGTTGGGTTCTGGTGAGGCCATTAACTCCTTGGAGACGTGAGGAAAGAAGAAAAAGGAAACAGCGTGCGATAATTACACTGAAGAGTAGGGCAGGGGATGAGGATTCTCCTTATTGACATTTGTTCATCTTAGGGAAACAGGGAGCTAAATCTCAGTTAAAAGAGAAATGTCTTGAAGCCTAAGAAGAGAAGTAAGATCTTTCATAAAGCTGGTGAACTCCGAGCCAAGCTGCACTAAAGTAAGAGAAAGAACACTGTGACTTAGCTCAGAGTTGTAACTGGAGAATAGGAACCTGCTGTTGTGTCTGTCAGGTACGTTTACCTGAAACCATCACTCACAGTGCCTCCGAGAATCAAGATACCTTACTGTTTCACGTGACAAGAAGTCTGAAGGGGTAGGATGTTCTAGGTTTGGTGTTCCATCATGATGTCAGAGACTGAGTGTACCCCCCCACCGCACCCCCAGCAACCTCCCCACTCATTCAGCAAGCATTTTATCACTCATATTCAGTCATGTATAAGACAGAGACCCTACCTTCAATAAGTCACATGAGGGTACAGCAGATGAGAAAACACAGAACACAATGCAGTATGATGACGTGCCCTGTAGCTATGATAGAGCTTGCAGGAGAGGACCCAACAGAGATCTGGATACTGGAGAAGACCTCCCAGAAGAGGTAACATTTGAAACAGGCCCTGATGAGTAAGCAGGAATTTACCAGCTAAAGAGGAGGTGGATCAGAGAGAGGCAGAGAAAGAAAATGCAAATGCCTAGAGAGGACAGGAGAAGACTAGGAGAGAAGAGTTACAGGAGCCACAGAAGATCATTTTATTATTTTATTTATTTAGCCGCGCTGGGTCTTAGCTGCGGCATGCAGGATCTTCATTGCCGCATGCAGGATCTTTTAGTTACGGCATGCGGGATCTAGTTCCCTGACCAGGGATCGAACCCGGGCCCCCCCTGCATTGGGACTGCAGAGTCTTAACCGCTGGACCACTAGGGACGTCCCAGAGGATCATTTTAAAGAGCAAGTTTCTGCTTGAAAAATTCTGGGTCCTCTTTGGAGTAGGAAAGGAAGTCATGTTTGGAGATAGACTGGTAGCTTTGAGAAGAGTGATGAAACACCTGTTGTGGGGAACAGGGAAGAAAGGGACGAGAGGGCATGAGAAGGATTTCTGGGCAGTGTTGAGTAACTAGGTGAGTTTTGGAGACCATCATATTTAGCAGTGTCAGTCTACCTCGTTGTTTGATTTCTCTGGCACTACTCTCTCCTGGGTGAGGAACAGAGACGACTAAGGATGGGGTTGATCTGGTGCTGAGTTTTGCTGGCCCACCACTACAGAAGGACACTGGGCCAGGGTGATTGATGATCCTGGCAAGAGAAGGACTAAGGTGGTGATGGATCACGAGGTCTAGACAGAATAGGAAGGGAGGTAAAAGCAGGAGGAAACGGAGGAGTCAGAGTGAGATGGAAGAACAGGTGTTGTGGGACAAGAGTGCAAGGAGGCTAGAGTGAAAAGGAATTGGCTACAGAGTGAGATGGAAGAACAGGTGTTGTGGGACAAGAGTGCAAGGAGGCTAGAGTGAAAAGGAATTGGCTACAGAGTGAGCTCTTGGAGTTCAGTTTTCACCAGTGGAAAGTTCAGTGTAGTGACAGGATTCAAGCAGGGCCCCTGAAGTTGAAGATGTCAGGGAACTCTAAGATGGATCTACTGAATGGATCATACATGCAGACATTAAAGACACCCAGGATGATAAATGCTCTAAGCAAACAAGTATATATAGTGTAAATTATATTACAACATACTCTTTTCACTGCTTTTTCCTCCCTTACGTCTTCTTAAATTGGTCTAATTTAATGTACCAACAGGACATTTGTAAATGACATGCATATTTCTAGAATTAAAGAAGTTTGTGTAAAATAATAATTTCCATCTTAGTAACTTCAGCTTATTTCCTTGAAAACTGCATAAAAATCAGTCCAAGGGCAATAAGTTTGAGTTTCTCTTTTGTTTCTCCCCAGAAACAGTGCGTCCACCAGATGAATGCAGAACTAGGGGAGGCTAAGTTGTTCCATGTTCAGAAATTCTGTGAGAGGTGAGGGGGCTCAGTAAATAACAACCCATTTCCTTGTCCAAATTCAGAACCAATTGATAGAGACACAGCAGTAAAACAGATGATTCTGGAAACCTCTGCTTTATGACTGACAGAAGCTAGACTGATAAAGCCACTCAGAGGCAGAGCTAAGTGGCCGCATAGTGACAGCATAGGCCCCGCGCATAGGCCTTCCTGATGCATCTTGGGGGAAAAAGGAACATGGAATGTCTGCAACTGGCTTCTGAAGAGGACAGCCCAGTTCTTTCTCCCAGATTCAACAATTAGTTAAGTCATGAGGAGTGAGTGGGAAGTGGGAAGAGGCCAGAAATGTTCAGTCTGGCCAAAGCCTTCCCCATGGAAACATGAGGAGTGAGAAGGAAGTATTCCCCACAAAAGAATCCTTAGGCGTCAGTGGATTTATCCTGTATCAGTGAATGAGACAGAATTTTTATAGCATACGTTCTTTTTTCTTTCCCAGAGATTGGGTACCCCAGGCCCCTTGTAGTACCCCTGTTCCTGCTGAAAGAACAGTTGCACATTTGAACACTCTGAAGGACCGTCACCCTGCTGACTTGTGGGCTCGGATGCACATCTCATCCCTGGAATATGCTGCAGGAGACATTACCCGAAAAGGGAGAAAAAAAGACAAAGCTCGAGTGAGTGAACTGCTCCAAGGCCTCGCATTTTCTGGTGATTCAGATGTGGAAGAGGATGACGAGCCTGAGACTCAGCCTGCTCCAAAAAGACCAAAGGTGTCAAGCGTCCCAGAGAAGAACTGGACTAAAAGAGACATTAAACCCAACTTTCCAAGCTGGTCAGCACTGGATTCTGGACTTTTGAATCTCAAGAGTGAAAAGTTGAACCCAGTGGAGCTCTTTGAGTTATTTTTTGATGATGAAACATTCAACTTGATTGTCAGTGAAACCAATAATTATGCTTCTCAGAAAAATGTCAACTTGGAAGTCACAGTTCAGGAAATGAGGTGTGTGCTTGGTGTCCTGCTTTTGAGTGGCCTTGTGAGGCGTCCCAAAAGGGGAATGTATTGGGAAATGTCTGATGCCGATCAGAACCTGGTTAGAGATTCAATCAGAAGGGACAGATTTGAATTGATTTTCTCATACCTGCATTTTGCAGATAATAGCCACCTAGATCAAAATGATAAGTTTACAAAATTGAGGCCTCTCATAAAGCAAATGAATAAAAATTTTCTCCTGTACGCTCCCCTTGAAGAATACTATTGTTTTGATAAGACAATGTGTGAGTGCTTTGATAGTGACCAATTCCTGAATGGGAAACCTATTAGAATTGGCTATAAAGTCTGGTGTGGTACAACCGCACAGGGTTATCTGGTTTGGTTTGAGCCCTATCAAGAAGAGTCAACTGTGATGGCAGGTAAGGATCTTGATCTTGGTTTAGGTGGAAATCTAGTGATGAATTTTGCTGATGTTCTTTTAGAGAGAGGTCACTATCCCTATCACCTGTGTTTTGATAGCTTCTTTACAAGTGTCAAATTGATGTCAGCCTTGAAGAAGAAAGGGGTGAGGGCAACAGGAACAATTCGTGAGAACAGGACTGAAAAATGTCCCCTGATGAGTGCAGAACATATGAAAAAAATGCAGAAGGGGTATTTCGATTTCCGAGTAGAAGAAAATGATGAGATAATTCTGTGTCATTGGCATGGTGATGGTATTATCAGTCTGTGCTCCAACGCTGTTGGCATAGAGCCAGTCAATGAGATATGTTGTTTTGCCGATGACAAGGAGATCCCTCAGATAAGTCAGCCTTCCATAGTGAAACTGTATGATGAATGCAGGGAAGGCGTAGCTAAAATGGAACAGATCATTTCCAAATATAGGGTGAGAATAAGAGGCAAGAAATGGTACTCAGTTTTGGTGAGCTACATGATTGATGTAGCCATGAGCAATGCATGGCACCTGCACAGAGCCTGTAACCCAGGTGCCTCTCTAGAACTTGGGGATTTTCGGAGAGATGTTGCCCATTTCTACTTGGCACATAATGCAAATATGTCAGATTAAGGCAGGTAAAACAGATACAATGCAGACATTAGTAAGACACAGAAAAATCAAAACTACATCAGATTGTACCCAAAACAAACCTGATGTATGTATACAATGAAATTATTAATTAAATGACTAATATTTCTTTTAAAAAATCTATGTAGAGTTTCAAAAACTGTTATAACAATGTTAATGATCTGTAAAAATGTTGAAATCTATTGGTATCTTTTTCTAGGTCTAATTTTGATATCAAACTTGGGAACTCCTTTATTAGTTGAATTGAATTGATTAATTTGTGCATTTAAAGAATGAAATCCTGCCTCCTTTTCTTTTTTTCCTGGTAGTTTTCTCTGGGGAATGCCTTTTTTTTTTCTTTTTTTGGCTGCGTTGGGTCTTCGTTGCTGTGCAGGGACTTGCTCTAGTTGCGGCGAGTGGGAGCTACTCTTCATTATGGTGTGTGGGCTTCTCATTGCGGTGGCTTCTCTTGTTGTGGAGCACGGGCTCTAGGCACACAGGCTTCAGTAGTTGTGGCACATGGGCTTAGTTGCTCCACAGCATGTGGGATCTTCCCAGACCAGGGCTTGAACCTGTGTCACCTGCATTGGCAGGTGGATTCTTAACCACTGCACCACGAGGGAAGCCCCGGGAATGCCATTTTAAAATGCAGGCAGAATTTAATGCCATCCCTATCAAATTACCCATTAACACTTTTCACAGAACTAGAATAAATAAACCTAAAATTTATATGGAATCATAAAAGACCCAGAATTACCAAAGCAATGCTGAGGAAAAAAAACAAAGTTGGAGGCATAACCCTCCCAGACTTCAGACAATACTACAAAGCTACAGTAATCAAAACAGTGTCATACTGGCGCAAAAGCAGACACATGCATCAATGGAACAGAACAGAAAGTCCAGAAATAAACCTACACCTATGGTCAGTTAATCTTCGACAAAGGAGGCAAGAATATACAATGGAGAAAAGACACTCTCCAGCAAGTGGTGATGGAAGAGTTGGACAACTGCATGTAAATCAATGAAGTTAGAACACACCCTCACACCATACACAAAAATAAAATGGCTTAAAGACTTAAATATAAGGCATGACACCATAAAACTTCTAGAAGAGGACCTAGGCAGAACATTCTCTGACGTAAATCATAGCCATGTTTTCTTAGGTCAGTTTCCCAAGGCAATAGAAATAAAAGCAAAAATAAACAAATGGGACCTAATCAAACTTACAAGCTTTTGCACAGCAAAGGGAACAATAAGGCAAAAAGACAACTTATGGACAGGGAGAAAATATTTGCAAATGATGTGACAAGGGCTTAATTTCCAAAATAGACAAACAGCTCATACAAATCAATAACAACAAAAAACCCAATCAAAAAATGAGAAGACCTAAATAGACATTTCTCCAAAGACGACATACAGATGGCCAAAAGGCACATGAAAAGATGCTCAACATTGCTATTAGAGAAATGCAAATCAAAACTACAATAAAAAGATGCTCAACATTGCTAATTATTAGAGAAATGCAAATCAAAACTACAATGAGGTATCACCTCACACCAGTCAGAATGGCCATCATTAAAAA
Organism: Tursiops truncatus; assembly: GCF_011762595.2. NCBI lineage: Eukaryota > Metazoa > Chordata > Mammalia > Artiodactyla > Delphinidae > Tursiops > Tursiops truncatus. Next base: position 21,877,185 of record NC_047043.1, read on the forward strand.
GTCTACAAATAACAAATGTTGGAGAGGATGTGGGGAAAAGGGAGCCCTCCTGCACTGTTGGTGGGAATGTAAATTGGTGCAGCCACTGTGGAGAACAGTATGGAGATTCCTTAGAAAAACTAAAAATATAGCTACCATATGATCTAGCAATCCCACTCCTGGGGATATATTTGGAGAAAAAACTAATTCGAAAAGATACATGCACCCCAGTATTCATAGCAGCACTATTTATAATAGCCAAGACACAGAAGCAACCTAAATGTCTATTGACAGATGCATGGCGAAGAAGATGTGGTACATATATACAATGAAATACTACTCAGCCATAAAAAAGAATGAAATAATGCCATTTGCAGCAACATGGATGGACCTAGAGATTATCATACTAAGTGAAGTAAGTCACACCGAAAAAGACAAATATGATATCACTTATAAGTGGAATCTAAAATAGGCTACAAATAAACTTATTTACAGAACAGAAACATAGATAGAGAAAACTTATGGTTACCAAAGGGGAGAGGGTGGGGAAGGGGTAAATTAGGAGTTTGGGATTAGCAGATACACACTACTGTATATAAAGTAGGTAAACAACAAGGTCCTACTGTATAGCACAGGGAAGACTAGAGCAGAACTGGCCCAGGTGCTCTATACACACCAGTACCTGCTCAGGAAGTGATGGAGTAATAAGCTAGAAGGAACCTGGTTCCCTAAAGGCTGGAATAGAGCCCTGGAAATTGCCTCCCTCCAAAATTTACATGTGAGGACATAAACATATCTTGGTGAAGTCACTGCTACTGGGAGGAGGGAGGGGTTGGGTCTTTGTTACTTCCAGATCTCGCAGAGATGGCTCAGAGCCAAGGCCCAAGGAAATCCTGGTAGCAGAAGTGCTATCTGCAGATTTCCTGGTGTAAAGGACTCTTTCCTAGCAGGCTAGATTCCTGATTCTATGTGAAGCTGTTTTTCTCCACCTTGGTTCCTGTAGCCCTTTTTTGTTCTGGAGGGAACTGGCATGGCCACAACTGGGACTTCTCTTGCTTCTCCAGATAGTCCAGATAATTCAGTAGCAGGTTCACTCTGCCTGGAGCCTGGGATTCAGCAGGACTCCAATTTAGCATCTTGGCTTCAGAGGTAGTCCTATTTTTTTAATGACACGTGTGTGTGTGTATATACACACATAACTGCACACACATATTAATATGGATTAACTAATCCATATTAATTAAGGGGTTAATATACAGACTATAAAGAATTTCTGCCAATCAATAAGGAAAAGTTAAAAAGCCCAAAAAGAAGCTGGACAAAGGATATGAATAAGGAATTCAAAAAGGAAGAAATGCAAATGGCCAATAAGCATATAAAAAGATCATAATTCTATTAGTATTTGGAGATTAAAAATAAAAACAACACACCATTACACACCTAAGAGATTGGCAACTATTTAAAAGTTTGATTAATATTGGCAAGGATATGGGATATGGGATGTAAACTGGCAAAGCCAATCTGGAGTTACTTTAGTATCTATTAAAATTTTAAATGCATAAATGATGTCTTTTTTTTTTTTGCGGTATGCGGGCCTCTCACTGTTGTGGCCTCTCCTGTTGCGGAGCACAGGCTCCGGACGCGCAGGCTCAGTGGCCACGGCTCACAGGCCCAGCCGCTCCGCGGCATGTGGGATCTTCCCAGACCAGGGCATGAGCCCGTGTCCCCTGCATCGGCAGGTGGACTCTCAACCACTGCGCCACCAGGGAAGCCCGATGTGATATTTTAATTTTATCATCCCACTGTCCTTGGTAACTAGAATTCTTGACATGGGAGAAAAGTGTGGTAGGCAGGCTGTAAGATGTCCTCCAATGATCGCAGTTCCCAGTATTCAAAGCCTTATATAATCCCTCACCCCCTTTAAATAGCTTGCTTCTAACCAATAGAATACAGTAATGTTGAGGGGATGTAACCTCTGTGAATAGGCTAAAAATTATTTTGCTAAACTGTGATTTTTGCTTGATAGCTGATGCTCTTCTCTGGGGATTTAGATGAAGCAAGCAATCATGTTTTAAACAAAACGAAATGACAACTTATGGACTGGGAGAAAAATATTTGCAAATGATGTGACCGATAAGGGCTTAATTTCCAAAATATACAAACAGCTCATACAACTAAATAACACAACCACAACAAAAGCCCAAACAACCCAATCAAAAAATGGGCCAAAGATCTGAATAGACATATCTCCAAAGCATACAGATAGTCAAAAGGCACACGAAAAAGTGCTCATCATCACTAATTACCAGAGAAATACAAATCAAAACTACAATGAGGTACCACCTCACACCAGTCAGAATGGCCATCATTAAAAAGTCTACAAATAACAAATGCTGGAGAGGGTGTGGAGAAAAGGGAACCCTCCTACACTGTTAGTGGGAATGTAAATTGGAGCAGCCACTATGGAAAACAGTAGGGAGGTTCCTCAAAAAACTAGAGTTGCCATATGATACAGCAATCCCACTCCTGGGCATATATCCAAACAAAACTATAATTCAAAAAGATACATGTACCCCTATGTTCATAGTAGCACTACTACAAGAGCCAAAACATGGAAATAGCTTAAATGTCCATCAACAGATGAATGGAAAAAGAAGATGTGGTGTATATATATACAATGGAATATTACTGAGCCATAAAAATGAAATAATGCCATTTGCAGCAACGTGGACCTAGAAATTATCATACTAAGTGTAGTAAGTCAGAAAGAGAAAGACAAATACCATATGATATCACTTATATATGGAATCTAAAATACAACACAAATGAACGTATCTACAAAACAGAAACAGACACACAGATATACAGAACAGACTTGTGGTTGCGGGAGGAGGGATGGAGGGAAGTATTGGGAGTTTGGGATTAGCAGATGCAGACTATTATGTATAGAACAGATAAACAACAATGTCCTCAAAACTCTGCAACTCAGTTGTGGGGAAAACCTAATCTTGACTGGGAGACAAGACAGCAGAGTAGAAGGACGTGAGCTCACCTCTTACATAAACACCAAAATTACAACTAACTACTGAACAACCATCAACAAAAAAATGCTGGAACCTACAAAAAAGATACCCTACGTCCAAAGATAAAGAAGAAGCCACAACAAGACAGTAGGAGGGGTACAATCATGATAAAATCAAGTCCCATGCATGCCGGGTAGGCGACCCACAAACTGGAAACTAATTATACCACAGAAGTTCTCCCACAGGAGTGAAACCTCTGAGCCTCACATCAGGCTCCCCAGCCTGGGGGTCTGGCAATGGGAGGAGGAGCCCCCAGAGAATCTGGCTTTGAAAGCCAGTGGGGTTTGATCACAGGAATTCCACAGGACTGGGGAAAACAGAAAGTCCACTCTTAGAGGGCACACACAGGGTCTTGTGTGCACCAGGATCCAGGGGAAAAAGCGGTGACCTCATAAAAGACTGGGCCAGACTTAACCTGCTAGTATTGGAGGGTCTCCTGAAGAGGCAGGGGGTAGCTGTGGCTCACTGCAGGGACAGGGACACTGGTGGCAGCAGTTCTAGGGAGTACTCATTGGTATGAGCCCACCTGGAGGGCACCATCTTCTCACCAAGATGTGGCCCCACCCAACAGCCTGTAGGCTCCAGTGATGGGATGCCTCAGGCCAGACAACCAACAGGGCGAGAACACAACCCCAGCCATCAGTAGACGGGCTGCTTAAAGTCTTCCTGAGCACACAGATTCCTGATAAACACACTCCCTGGCAGGGCCCTGCCCACCAGAGGTACAAGACCCAGCTCCACATACCAGTGGGCAGGAACCAGTCCCTCCCACCAGGAAGCCTGCACAAGCCTCTTAGACAGCCTCATCCACCAGGGAGCAGAGAGCAGAAGCAAGAAGAACTACAATCCTGCAGAATGGAAATCACAATCACAGAAAGTTAGACAAAATGAGATGGCAGAGGAATATGTCCCAGATGAAGGACCAAGATAAAAACCCAAGAAGAAAAACTAAGTGAATTGGAGATAGGCAATCTACCTGAAAAAGAATTCAGAATAATGAGAGTAAAGATGAGCCAAGATCTCAAAACAGAATGGAGGCACAGATCAAGAAGATACAAGAAATGTTTAACAAAGACCTATAAGAACTAAAGAATGAACAAACAGAGGTGAACAATACAATAACTGAAATGAAAAATACACTAGAAGGAATCAATAGCAGGACAACTGAGGCAGAAGAACAGATAAGTGAGCTGGAAGACAATGGTGGAAATCACTTCCATGGAACAGAATAAAGAAAAAAGAATGAAAAGAAATAAGAACAGTATGAGAGAACTCTGGGACAACATTAAATGTGCCAACATTCACATTACAGGGGTCCCAGAGGGAGAAGAGAGAGAGAAAGGATCTGAGAAAATATTTGAAGAGATAATAGCTGAAAACTTCCTCAACATGGAAAAGGAAACAGTCACCCGAGTCCAGGAAGTGCAGAGAGTCCCAGGCAGGATAAACCCAAGGAGGAACATGCTGAGACACATAGTAATCAAATTGACAAAAATTAAAGACTAAGAAAAAAAATTAAAAGCAATGAGGGAAAAGCAACAAATAACACACAAGGGAACTCCCATAAGGTTATCAGCTGATTTCTCAGCAGTATCTCTGCAGGCCAGAAGGGAATGGCACAATATATTTAAAGTGATGAAAGGGAAGAAGAACCTACAACCAAGAATACTGTACCCAGCAAGGCTCTAATTCAGATTTGACAGAGAAATCAAAAGATTTACAGACAAGCAAAAGCTAAGAGAATTCAGCACCACCAGACCAGGTTTGCAGCAAATGCTAAAGGAACTTCTCTAGGCAGAAAAGAAAAGGCCACCACTAGAAACAAGAAAATTATGAATAGAAAAGCTCACTGGTAAAGGCAAACATACAGTAAAGGTGGAAATCATCTGCACACAAATATGACATCAAAACCAGCATCTGTGAGAAGAGGAGAGCACAAATGCAGGATATTAGAAATGCATTTGAAATTAAAAGACCAGCAACTTAAAACAATCTTGTTTATATATAGTCTGCTATACCAAAACCTCATTGTAACCATGAACAAAAATCTACTATAGATACACACACAAAAAAGAAAAAGGAATCCAAACACAACACTAAAGTTAGTCATCAAATCACAAGAGAAGAGAACAAAAGAGGAAGGGGAAAAAAAACCACCTATAAAAGCAAATCCAAAATGGCCATACAAACATATATATTGGTAATTACCTTAAATGCAAGCGGATTAAATGCTCCAGCCAAAAGAAACAGACTCACTGAATGGATTAAAAAAACAAGACCCATATATATGTTCTGTATAAGAGACCCACTTCAGATCTAGCGATACATACAGACTGAAAGTGGGCAGATGGAAAAAGGAATTCCATACAAATGGAAATCAAAAGAAAGCTGGAGTAACAATACTCATATCAGACAAAACGGGCTTCTTTTTTTTGGCCGCACCATGCAGCATGCGGGATCTTAGATGCCCAACCAGGGATTAAACCCATGACCCCTGCAATGGAAGTGTGGAGTTTTAACCATTGGACCTCCAGGGAAGTCCCCAAAATAGACTTTAGAATAAAGACTGTTACAAGAGACAAAGAAGGACACTACATAATGATCAAGGGAGCAATCCAAGAAGAAGATGTAACAATTGTAAATATATATGCACCCAACATAGAAGCACCTCAATAGATAAGGCAAATACCAACAGCCATAAAAGGAGAAATAGACAGAAACACAATAACAGTGGGGAGTTTAACACCCCACTTTCATCATGAACAGATCATCCAGACAGAAAATCAATAAGGAAACACAGGCCTTAAATAACACATTAGATCAGATGGACTTAATTGATATTTATAGAGCATTCCATCCAAAAGCAGCAGAATACACGTTCTTCTCAAGTGCACCTAAACATTCTCCAGGATTGATCACATGCTGGGCCACAAAGACAGCCTCAGTAAATTTAAGAAAATTGAAATCATATCAAGCAACTTTTCTGACTACAATGTAATGAGACTAGAAATCAACTATAGGAAAATAACTAAAAAACACAAACATGTGGGGGCTAAACAATATGTTACTAACCAACCAATGGATCACTGAAGAAATCAAAGAGGAAATAAAAACATACCTAGAGACAAATGAAAATGAAAGCATGATGATCCAAAACCTTCTGGATGCAGCAAAAGCAGTTCTAAAAGGGAAATATATAGCAATACAATCTTACCTCAAGAAACAAGACAAATCTCAAATAAATAACCTAAACTTACACCTAAAGGAACTAGAGAAAGAACAACAAACAAACCCCAAAGTTAGTAGAAGGAAAGAAACCATAAAGCTTAGAGCAGAAATAAATGAAATAGAGATGAAGAAAACAACACAAAAGATCAATGAAACTAAAAGCTGGGTTCTTTGAAAAGATAAACAAAATGGATAAACCTTTATCCAGACTCAACAAGAAAAAGAGAGAGGGGGCTCAACTCAATAAAATTAGAAATGAAAAAGGAGAAGTTACAACAATGGACACCAGAGGAATACAAAGGATCACGAGAGACTACTACAAGCAACTGTATGCTGATAAAATGGAAAACGTAGAAGAAATGAACAATTTTTTAGAAAGGTACAATCTCCCAAGACTGAACCAGGAAAAAACGGAAAATATGAAGAGAAGAAATGGAAAATATGAACAGACCAATCACAAGTACTGAAGTTGAAAATATGATTTAAAAACTCCTAACAGGGGTTTCCCTGGTGGTGCAGTGGTTGGGGTTCCACCTGCCAATGCAGGGGACACAGGTTCGAGCCCTGGTCCAGGAAGATCCCACAGGCCATGGAGCAACTAAGCCCATGCACCACAACTACTAAGCCTGCACTCTAGAGCCCATGAGCCACAACTGCTGAGCCCACATGCTACAACTACTGAAGCCTGCGCACCTAGACCCCATGCTCCACAACAAGAGAAACCACCGCAACTAGAAGCCTGTGCACTGCAAGGAAGAGTAGCCCTGCTCACTGCAACTAGAGAAAGCCCACGCACAACAACGAAGACCCAATGCAGCCAAAAATAAATTAAAAAAAAAAAAACTCCTAACAAACAAAAGTCCAGGACCAGATGTCTTCACAGGTGAATCCTATCAAACATTTAGAGAAGAGTTAACACCTATCCTTCTGAAACTATTCCCAAAAATTGCAGAGGAAGGAACACTCCCAAACTCATTCTATGAGGCCACCATCACCCTGATATCAAAACCAGAAAAGGATACCAAAGGAAGGAAGGAAGGAAAAAAAGAAAATTACAGGCTAATATCACTGATGAACATAGATGCAAAAATGCTCAACAAAATACTAGCAAACTGAATCCAACAATACTTCAAATGGATCATACGCCATGACCAACTGGGACATATCCTAGGGATGCAAGGATTTTTCAGTATCTGCAAATCAATCAGTGTGATACACCACATCAACAAATTGAAGAATAAAAACTATATGATCATTCAATAGATGCAGAAAAAGCTTTTGACAAAATTCAACATCCAATTATGACAAAAACTCTCCAGAAAGTGGGCATACAGTGAACATACCTCAACATAATTAAGGCCATAAATGATAAACCTACAGCTAACATCATACTCAACAGTGAAAAGGTGAAAGCATTTCCTTTAAGATCAGGAAAAAGACAAGGATGTCCACTCTCAATGCTATTATGCAACATAGTTTTGGCAGTCCTAGCCATGGCAGAGAAGAAAAAGAAATAAAGGGAATTCCAATTTGGAAAAGAATAAGTAAAACTGTCACTATTTGGGACTTCCCTGGTGGTCCCATGGTTAAGAATCCGCCTTCCAATGCAGGAGACGCAGGTTCAATCCCTGGTCAGGGAACTAAGATCCCACATGCTGCGGGGCAACTAAGCTCACGTGCTATAGAGCCCACATGCCACAATTAGTGAGCCCATACACTGCAACTACTGAGCCCGCATGCTCTGAAGCCCGCGTGCCACAACTAGAGAGAAGCCCACATGCTGCAACTAGAGAGCCCATGCACCACAACTACTTAGCCTGTGCACCACAACCAGAGAGAAGCCTGCGCACCGCAACTAGAGAAGCCCACGCACCACAACAATAGATCCCGCATACTGCAACGAAGATCCTGTATGCTACAACAAAGATCCCACATGCCACAACTAGACCCGACGCAGCCAAATAATAATAAAATTAAAAAGAAAAAACAAAAACTGTCACTGTTTGCAGATGACATGATACTATACATGGAAAACCCTAAAGATGCTACCAGAAAACTGCTAGAGCTCATCAATGAATTCAGTAAAGTTGCAGGATACAAAATTAATACACAGAAATCTGTCGCATTTCTATACAATAACAATGAAAGTTCAGAAACAAATTAAAGAAACAATCCCATTTGCCATCGCATCAAAAAGAATAAAATACCTAGGAATAAACCTACCTAAGGAGGCAAAAGACCTGTACTCCGAAAACTATAAGACGCTGATGAAAGAAATGGAAGATGACACAAATAGATGGAAAGATATACCATGTTCTTAGATTGGAAGAATCAGTATTATCGAAATGACTTTACTATCCAAGGCAATCTACAGATTCAGTGCAATCCCTATCAAATTATCAATGGCATTTTTCACAAAACTAGAACAAAAAAATCTTAAAATTTGTATGGAGACACAAAAGACCCCGAATAGCCAAAGCAATATTGAGAAAGAAAAATGGAGCTGGAGGAATCAAGCTCCCGGACTTCAGACTACACTAAAAAGCTACAGTCATCAAAACAGTATGGTACTGGCACAAAAACAGAAATATAGATCACTGGAACAGGACAGAAAGCCCAGAAATAAACCCATGCACCTATGGTCAATTAATCTATGACAAAGGAGGCAAGACTATACAATGGAGAAAAGTCAGTCTCTTCAATAAATGGCTCTGAGAAAACTGGACAGCTATATGTAAAAAAATAAAATTAGAACATTCTTAAACACCATAGACAAAAATAAACTCAAAATGGGTTAAAGACCTAAATGTAAGACTGGATACTGTAAAACTCTTAGAGGAAAACATAAGCAGAGCACTCTTTCATATAAATCAAAGCAATATCTTTTTTGATCCATCTCCTAGAGTAATGGAAATAAAACCAAAAATAAACAAATGGGACCTAATTAAACTCAAAAGCTTGTGTATAGCAAAGGAAATCATAAACAAAATGAAATGACAACCCACAGAATGGGAGAAAATATTTGCAAACAGTGTGACAGACAAGGGATTAATCTCTAAAATTTACAAACAGCTCATGTGCCTCAATATGAAAAAATAAACAACAACCCAATCAAAAAATGGCAAAAGACCTAAATAGACATTTCTCCAAAGAAGACATACAGATGGCCAAGGGGTACCTGAAAAGATGCTCAACATCGCTAATTATTAGAGAAATGCAAATCAAAACTACAATGAGGGAATTCCCTGGTGGTCCAGTGGTTAGGACTACACGCTGTCACTGCTGAGGGCCCAGGTTCAATCCCTGGTTGGGGAACTAAGATCCTGCAGGCTGCACGGCAAAACAAAACAAAATAAACAAAAAACTACAATGAGAGGGACTTCCCTTTGATCCAGTGTCTGGGACTCCATGCTCCCAATGCAGGGGGCCAGGGTTCGATCGCTGGTCAGGGAACTAGATCCCACATGCTGCAACTAAGAGTTTGCATGCTGCAGCTAAAGATCCCACATGCCACAACTAAAAAAGATCCCATGTACCGCAACTAAGACCCAGCATAGCCAAATAAATAAATAAATATTAAAAAAAAAAAAGAAACTACAATGAGGGAATTCCCTGGTGGTCCAGTGGTTAGGACTCCGTGCTTCCAATGCTGGGGGCCCGGGTTCCATCCCTGGTTGGGGAACTAAGATCCTGCAAGCTGCACAGCATGGCCAGAAAAAAAACCCAAAAAACTATGAGATATCACCTCACACCAGTCAGAATGGCCATCATCAAAAAGTCTACAAACAATAAATGCTGGAGAGGGTGTGGAGAAAAGGGAACCCTCCTATGCTGTTGGTGGGAATGTAAATTGGTACAGCTACTGTGGAGAACAGTATGGAGGTTCCTTAAGAAACTAAAAATAGAACTATCATATGATCCTGCAATCCCAATCCTGGGCATATATCTGGAGAAAAACATGGTTCAAAAGGATACATGCACCCCAGTGTTCATTGCAGCACTATTTACAATAGTCAGGTCATGGAAACAACCTAAATGTCCATCAACAGATGGATGGATAAACAAGATGTGGTACATATATACAATGGAATATTACTCAGCCATTAAAGAGAATGAAATAATGCCATTTGCAGCAACATGGATAGACTTGTAGATTATCATACTAAGTGAAGTCAGAGAAAAACAAACATCATACGATATCACTGATATGCAGAATCTAAAAAAAAATTGATACATATGAACTCATTTATAAAACGGAAATAGAGTCACAGACTTAGAGAATGAACTTATGGTTACTGGGGGGATGGGTGGGGGGGAAGGATAGACTGGGAGTTTGGAGATATACATGTACACACTGTTATATTTAAAATAACCAACAAGGACCTACCATATAGCAAAAGGAACTCTGCTCAATACTCTGTAATAAACTAAATGGGAAAAGAATTTGAAAAAGAATAGATACATGTATATGTATAACTGAATCACATTGCTGTACACCTAAAACCAACACAACATTGTTAATCAACTATACTCCAATATAAAATAAAAATTTTTTAAAAATCCATAGGAACTGAAATCTAAAAATAAATAAATAAAAATAAAACAATAAACAACAACAACCCAGAAACAAAGTCCTATTTATAGCACAGGGAACTATATTCAATATCCTCTGATAAAGCATAATGGAAAAGAATATGAAAAAGAATATATATATATATAACCGAATCACTTTGCTGTACAGCAAAAATTAACACATTATAAATCAACTATACTTCAATAAAAATTTTAAAGTATATAAAGGCAGTCATGTTAAAGAGGCCTACATGGCCCTCTTGTCAACAGCCAGCAAGTAACTGAGTAAATAAGGCCCTCAGTCCAAGAACCCTCAAGGAACAGAATCCTGTCAACAACCACGTGAACTTGGAAGCAGATCCTTCCCCAGTCAAGCCTTCTGATGAGACACTAGCCCTGTTTAACACCTTGATTTCAGTCTTGAGAGACTCTGAAGCAGAGGACCCAGTTGAGCCATACCTGGATTCCTGACACATGAAAACTATGAGATAATGTGTGTTGTTTTAAACTACTAAGTTTTGAAATAGAAATAACTAACACAAAAGTAGATACAAATGTAAGAGAAGTAAACACCCTATAGTCCTGAATTTTAATTGGAAGTATCAATAAAATATAGATGCCTTAGGTCTTTCTACTAAAAAGGCTTAGAAACAGTGAACATCCCCTGGCATCCAATTTGTGGTCTTGAAATTCTGTTTCCCCAAGAAGAAACCAAGGCTCCTTGGAGAAATGGCTGAATACAGATCTGAGGCAGGAATTATATGACATAAGCCTGAAACATCTTGTCACCATAAAGCAAGGAAGTTCCTGACTATGAGGGTCTAATGTCAGAAGCCAACTTGAAGAACTTCCCACTTGAAGATGGGAAAATTTGAGCATCAGTAAAGATAATGACAGCAGTGGATTGAAACACTTTAAGGATGTTTACATCCATGAATTCATAATTACTCTTATTTTAAAAAACTGGATTGGTCACCAACTAACTATCCTGAAAACTGGTAAATAAAAGGAAACAATCAAGGATTTATCCTGCCTTTTCCATGTGAATTATAACACTTGGTAACCAAATAGATGATAAGAAAAAGTTTCTTTTAATAAATGTATTCTTCTAGGGAATTCCCTGACGGTCCAGTGGTTAGGACTCTGTGCTTTCCCTGCCAAGGTCCCGGGTTCGATCACTGGTTCGGGAACTGAAAACTCCCGCAAGCCAGGCCACGCAGCCAAAAAAAAAAAGTATTCTTCGAGTGAATAAAGAAGGAATGATATAATTAGAATATTGTGATTTTGCCACCAATTATGAATTAGTGGATAGAGACACTATTCATCAGTGGTTGCTAACATCACAAAGAGAAACCAGACATTCTTTCTTGATGGAAGAAAGTGACACCAGGATTAAGTGGTCTTGCCAGAAAGGCTGAACCTGAATACGTTCAAGCCTTCAGACTGAACTACCAACTCCCAGGAAGTAGAAACAGAGAAAGGTGTGAAAGTACACTACAGGGAAGCATTTATCAAAATGCATACTGGGGGGCAACTACAGGATAAACAACCCCCATGCCCAGGAAATACAATGCAATGGGAAGAAAGAAATGGAGCAGAAATCCAATTAAAAGAGACAAGAGGGATTTCCCTGGTGGCGCAGTGGTTAAGAATCCGCCTGCCAATGCAGGGGACACAGGTTCGAGCCCTGATCCGGGAAGATCCCACATGCCGTGAAGCAACTAAGCCCGCGAGCCACAACTACCGAGCCCACACGCCGCAACTAGTGAAGCCTGCGCGTCTAGAGCCCGTGCTCCACAACAAGAGAAGCCACCGCAATAAGCCCACCCACCGCAACAAAGAGTAGCCCCGCCCGCCGCAGCTAGAGAAAGCCCGCTGGTAGCAACCAAGACCCAACGCAGCCAAAAACAAACAAAAAAATAGACAAGACCTACCAGTCAAACACATTTTGTAGACATAATGGGGAACCTGATTCAACTAAACATTTAGTTGAACATATATATATATGATATATGATATATATATTTAACATATATATATATGATATATGATATATGATACATATGATATATACATATATATGATATATGATACATACATATATACATATATGATACATATATAACATATATATATGATATATGATATATATTTAACTAAACATATATATACGATAATAAAAATTGGAATGTAAGCACTTACTGGATATGTAATGACATAAGGAATAACTATTAAGCTTTTATGAGATAAAGGTATTATGCCTATGTTTTAAAAAGTATTTGTTAGAGATACATACTGGAATATTTACAGGTAAAACAGTATGTTTTTGCTTCAAAATAACAAGGGAAGGGAGTGGGTGGATGGGGACACACATGATACAAGACTGGTCAAGAGCTGCTAACTGTTGAAGGTGGGTGAGCATGTAAGGGTTCATTATATTATTCTTTCAGTCTTTGTCAACGTTTTAAATTCTTTGTAATTAAAAAAAAAAAAAGCTTTTAAAACATGTGCATATGCTATGGTTCTGCACTTAACACTTGTGCTCAAGGAAGCAAGTGCACGACCTGGCACTGCAGTGTTGTTCCTAATAGTGAAAACAGGACACAACCTCAATGTCTATCAGTAGAACTGCTAAAGAAACGGGGCTCTCAATTCTAAATAGGGTAGCAGTTAAAACGGAATCCAGTACAGCCTTGACAGCACTGATGTAATACTTTATAGCTTCTTACTGAAATGGGGTCAAGAGCACAAAGGGGGCCTTCAAGCTGTGTGACCTTACCTCTCCGTGCCTCAGTTTCACCCTCTTTAACATGGAGTTGATAATAATCATATAGATTTTGGGGGGGGGGGCCACGCCCCTTGGTTTGCGGGATTTTAGTTTCCCGACCAGGGATTGAACCCAGGCCTTCGGCAGTGAAAGTGCGGAGTCCTAACCACTGGACCGCCAGAGAATTCCCGTATACAGACCATTTTTTGACGATTAAATGAGTTACTACCTGTTAAGCGATTAGAACAGTGCCAGGCTCGTGGTGAGCGCTACAGAAGTATCTATTAGTAGTCGTGGTATATCTATTCCTGGAAGGCCGGCCTTCGTTCTTGGCGCAACCCGCACTGCGCGCCCTCTTTCCTGGATTTTAGCCTGGAGCCCGATGCACCGCCCCCGCCCATCCCGCTCGCCCAGGGACTCACCTGAACCCGGCCGACCCGCGACCGAGACTCTTGAAACGCCGGTGGGGCCTTGGGACTTGGGCCGAAGGAGCACCGCGGACCCTCTCTCCGCTCCGCTAGGCTGACACTTCCGCTGTCTCTTTAGGCCGCTCGGAAGCTGTTTCATGTTGTCGGCCTCCACGCTTTGGGCCCATCCAGTGCAAAGAGGCCAATAGGAAACTGTCCCCCTTCCCCCGCTGCCCCCAAATCCTGGGACCTCCTGTTCCTGTTCCATACAAGCCTGGCTCTTCCCTTCCATTTCGTAGCCCCACCCCATCCTGCCCCCGACTTGCCCCACAAGTGAATTTCATTTGGCCATCTGAGGAGCAGCACCGAGAGACCCAGAGAAAGGGTCGCCTGCATTGCCTTACCCCTGAGAGCTCCACACACCCGCCTGGCCTTCTTGTCTTTCCACTTGGGCACAGAGAGGTGAAGTAACTCGTCCACAGCAACACTAGTGGACAGGGACAAACCACAGCAGCGCCCTGCTACCAAGACACTCAATCTCCCACCCCGCGGCTTTCCCCGCCCTTCCTTCCCATCAGGCTCTAGCTGCCTGCGGAGTGCCTGCACCTGGCCACCCTCACGCCCCGTGTCTCCCACCCCACATTAACATCACCTGACCTCCAGGAGTCTCTCCATTTCTTCCTCTTGTGCACCAAAAGGGTATGTGCACCACCCCCTCTCCCAATACTTTCAGGACACAGCTAGTCACACAAAATAATTACTTGACAACTAGTTATGTGGCAACACCTATGTTTTCTAGATAAGGAAGAATAATAACTTTCCAGGTAGGGAAACAAAGTTTCTGGATGCTTAATAGGAAAGAGCACTAGACAGAGAGTCAGTCTCAAATACAGACAACTGTCACCTCCCAGGCATGCGACGTTGGGCAATCACTTCATGTCACCAAGCTCAGTTTACTCAACTGTAAGTGTGAATGGTAAATACCCACGCCTTGCTCTTCTCTGGGTGATTGTGAGGAGCATCTGAGAAACCCCATGGGAAAGCTTTTTAGTCTATACCTTGAGGCCTTTTCACCAGCTGGTCCCACTTCCTGGATTACCCTCCCAGGTAGCACTGAGCTGACTCCCTCATCTGCTCTGTATCTTAGCTCAAATGCCTCTTAAGGAAGCCGCCCCTGACCACCCTAGATAATGAAACCTCACTCCTTTAACCTGCTCCACTTTCTTCTGTTTCCAAAGCACTGTATCACCTATATATTACACTATATCGTTTACGTATTATACTTACTGTTTTTCTCAGGCAGGGTTCTCTGCTGTGTCCCAAACCCCTGCCGAGTGGCTGAGTGCCCTGTTCACTGCCTGAACTTCCCTTCTTCTCTAGGTGCTCCGCTGATCACAGGCACTGAAAATCCTTCATGACACTGTCAATGAGACTGAATGGAGGGGAGTGGTATCAGCGCCTACAACACTTTGGTCTAGATTGATGAAAGAGAAACTGAAAAAAACCTGCAACATTCCCAAATTCTCCCTTCAACTTTCTCTTTGCTGCAGGCTTACCCTATCAGGCCCTCTCTTCTCCCCCGTCTCTCCCTTCCCGTCTCGAGGCCTCTCCTCCCCTTTGCTTTTCTCCTTTACTCCTTGGGCCTCTTTTGTGACTGCTTTCTCCTCTGTGAGCTTTTCTTTGCCTTTCTGGGTAGGTGAGAGAGGAAGGGGCTGTCTGAGCACTGGGGTTGGAGTCTCAGAGAGACCAAACTGAAATTCAGGGTTGAAGGTGAGTGTGGTCTGTAGTAGCAGCCTAGATAAGGACACGGCGGCTGAGACTTTGTCCCTGTGTCCTGAGATGCTCAGGGAGCACAGGGAGGACTGCAGGTCTGCACTGTGCTCTAAACATGCAACAGCTGCTTTCCCCTCACCCTGGGAGCTCACGTGAAGGGGAGGGAGGAGGCAGAGCAGAAGCTCTGTAGTAGCGGCTTTTTCCTAAAGCAAACGTTTACAGGAATTGCTTAGACTTCCCAGATAAAGATTTGGCTGAATCTGCCTATGCTAGAGGAGAGAACACTGCCTGGTTTCCCAAACCCACCTCAGCCCACCTGCCCATTGCACTTCTGGGGCATCTCACTCCTCTGAGGGTGGGGTAGGCAGTGGGGAGCACAGGTATAGGGGCAACATGCTGAGGCAGAGGTTGCAGGTGGAAGAAGGATGGGAAGGAAATGGATTTGCTGGCACCTCTAACTGATTACAAGGACCATCAGGACTGTCTGGGGCCTTGATACTCAAAGTGTGTTCCATGAACCAACAGCATCAGCATCACTGGGAACGTACTGAAAATGCAGATTCCTGGGCTACCTTCTGAATTAGAATCTGTATTTTAACAAGATCTCGGGTGATTTGTAGATACTCTAAAATTCAGTAAGCACTATTCTAGGGCCTTCCCTGGTGGTCCAGTGGTTAAGACTCCATACTTCCACTGAAGGGTGCACGGGTTTGATTCCTGGCTGGGGAACTAAGATCGCACATGTCACGCAGTGCAGCCAAAAAACAAAACAAAACAAAACAAATTCAATAAGCACTATTCTAGGTAGTCTGCATTTAGCCACTGTTCTATTTACAAATGAAAGGGTCAAGGAATTTTAGAGTTTTTTGGTTGTTGTTATGGTCCCTAAGCTATAAGGAAAACCAAATGTATATACATATGCATATACATATATGCACACATATATAGACTTCTTTAACTTTTTAAAAATAGACTTTGAAGACATATTTAGTACAGTATATTTTAGGTTGAACTTTTATTTCCTTTCTTTTGAAATTCTGATTCAGATTTTGACTGTGGAGAAAAGTATAATGAGACTGTCAGCAGAGGCGTTTAACATTCTATTTCGTTCAAGCATGATACTTACAATTCCACCTACATTCATTAGATGGTATTATTTCTTTATGTAAATCATAGTGCACGTTTATTGAGAGTTATGTTTTCAGTGCTTTACAAGTTTGTATTAATTTATTCTTATGTTCCCTATGAGAAAGGTACTCTTATCCCCTATCTTACAGACAGGGAGACTGTAGCATAGGGGCATTTAATTAAACTGCCTGAAGTCACATAGCTCACAGATGGAAAGGCAGGTAATGAACCTACACAGTGTGGTGCCAGATTTGTGTGTTTAACCCTGACAGTAAATGGCCTGAGAAAGCTGGACTCCCCAGTTAAGCAGCAATCTGCCCGAGGTCAGAGGCTCCTTTTCTTGATAGAGTCTCAATGATGCTGCTCGCAATGGCCCTCCAAGTTGCTGACTAGCCTTCAAAAGGCAGTGGCAGAAAAGGCTATGAATAAAACCGGCACACTGCAAAGGTTTTAAAGTATCATCTTATTCGTTGTTTATAACAAAAATGGAAACCTTAATATGGTAATGACCTGCACTGGGAATTTGGAGTTAGATATCAAAATGGGACATGGATTTCTAAACCATCAAATCTATAGGTTTCACACCATGGGTAATGCTGCTTAATAAATGAGTTTGCCACCCATTCCGATGAAAGCAACAAAGAAATCATCCATTAAATCCCTGGGGAGACTGTGGCAATGATTTCCTATGGGAATGGGAATGACTCTTATTCCCCCAAATCTTAATTGTGTTTAAAATGTCACTTTTACAAAAAAAAAAGGCTCATCTCTGAATATCTTTTGAATGTACCCAATCTTAAAAAAAAAGTATACACAATTGCTAGTCATTTAGAGTTATTCAATATTAAATATTACTCAATAACGGCCCATCCATACCAATTTATCTCCAGGTAAGATTTGGTCCCTTTAAGAGAAATTGTTAGAAATAAACCAACGGATAGGGAAGAAGGAGGTTGCCAAGCAACTGCCAACAGTCATCCACCCAGGAGACAGCAGCACTTGGTCTGCAGAAAAGCCACACACTCCAAAGCAAAATAAATTTCACAAGAGCAAAATTAGCCACTTGAAAATCTTACTTTCCAAGATCACCTCATTTAGGGGCCCTGGTGGTTCATGGGATTAGTCCAGTTTGGCAACAGTATGGATTCTAAAATGCCTAATGAGGTTGCAATGATGACTGAAGGCTTTTCCACACTCATCACACTCATACGGTCTCTCTCCAGTGTGGCTTCTCTGATGTTTTATAAGGAGTGTTCGCCTACTAAAGCTTTTACTACACTGACTGCATTGATAGGGTTTCTCACCAGTGTGGATTCGGAGGTGCTGGAAAAGCCCCGCATTCTGGCTGAAGGCTTTACCACACTCGTTACAGCGATAGCGCTTCTCTCCAGTGTGTATCCTCTGATGCTGAACAAGGTATGAGCTCAGGCGGAAGGCTCTCCCACACTCTTCACATTCATATGGTTTTTCCCCTGTGTGGATCCTTCTGTGTCTAATGAGGCCATTGCTGGCACTGAAGGCTTTCCCACAATCCTTACATTGATAGGGTTTCTCTCCAGAGTGGCTCCGCTGATGTTCAACCAGGCCTGACCTCTGGCTGAAGGTCTTTCCACATTCTTCACATTCATATGGCTTCTCCCCAGTGTGGATTCTCTGGTGCTGAATGAGAACTGAACTCTGAGTAAAGCTTTTCCCACATTCATTGCACCTGTGACGTCTCTCTCCAGTGGGATGTCCCCTCTGCTTTTCTACCTTGCTCTCACGTTTACAAGTTTCTCTGTACTTAGAATCTAAAGGAACATCTCTTTGGAGTCTGCTATTCTCAAAATGTCCCATTTCTTTTAAGACTTCTTGTTTCGATGCCAAATCCTGGTTTTCAAGTACAGTTTCACCATCTAGAATAATAAATAGATCAAACAATGTCATCTCTTTCTTTTATGAAAGAGTATAACCACAGGATGGGGAACAGGAAAATCCATATCAAGCACACATATTCTAGGAATCCAAAGAAGACCTAAATGGAGATATTGAGACCAACAGAGTAAGGGGTCATCAGCACCTGCTGAAATGGCTGGAGGGGGTCACCCAGAGAAGGCGAGGCTTCCAGAGAGGATGTGCTCAAGCAGGCACTGTGGAATGCTTACTAGGAAGCAGGAACTGTTCTAAGTGTTTTATGTATACTAATTTATTAAATCTTCAAATGACTCTTTGACTCCATACTATGATTATCTCCGTTTTTACAAATGCATAAACTGAAGGCACAGGAAGGTTACTTGACCTGCCCGATGTCACACAGCTTCTAAGTGGCAGTGCTTAAATTCCAACCCAGGCAATTTGGTGCCAGAGTCCACAGTCTTTACTACCCTATACTGAACCACCAGAGATCCCCTGAATGGACCTGTGAAAGTCCTTACCTTGTTCTCCAAATTTGTGGGACCCAAAAGATTCACATTTGAGCTGTGTCACCATGGACTGAACCTGGAGAGCTGTTGATTCCTGCTTGGCCTTCAAATGCACTGCATCCCCTGAGAGCACTTCAGAATGTCCATATTCACAGTCTGGGGCCTGAAGGCAGGTAGGTATATTTGGGTTCATAAGAGGAGGATTAGAGGAATCCAGGCTAATACTCAATGAAAGAGATCATATGGAACCATATGAGACATTTTGTAGAGCAATGGCACAGTGGAAGACCCAGAGTTTAAATCCACACCCAAAAGCAGAAGGGGGAGAACAAGAGTGGCCCAATGTGATATGGTGGTTTAAAATATGTTTATAAGTTCTTTGATGCTCCTTCCATTAACTCCTCTCTCCTTGAGTGAGAGCTGTACTTAAAATGACTCATTTCTACTGAATAGAATGTAAGGCAGAAGTGACGGTATATAACTTCTGAGACCAAGTAGTAAAAAGGATGTGGTTTCATCCTTATTCTCTCTTTCTCTATTTCTCTGTCTGTCTCTTGGGGAAGCCAACTGATATGTTGTGAGGACACTCAATGAGCCCTAAGGAGAAACCCATATGGTAAAGACCTCCCGCCAACAGCCAGTGAAGAACCGAGGCCCCCTACCAACAACCATGGGAGTGAGCCATCTTGGAAGTGGGTCCACCAGCCGTAGTCAGGTCTTCAGAGGACTACAGTCTTGGTTGACATCTTCACAGCAACCTCATGAGAGGTCCTCCTAAGTGGCTCCCAAAACCCTGACTCAGAAACTGGGAGATAATATTTGTTTTTTCAAGCCATTAAAGCTTAGGGAGGCGGGTAACTTGTTACCCAGCAACAGAGAACTAATACATGAGGCTATGGCCAACCAACCTGGGTCACCAAACTTCACCCTTCGTTTAATATTCTGTGTCCAGGAGCCTATCTTCCTCCTCTCACCTGGTTCTCTGGCTCACTTAGCTCTCGCTCCAGATCTTCAACTGCAGCCACCGCCTCCTCCCCACTCTCGGGATGGTGCTTCTGCACCCAGGCCTGGAGCTCCTCGGGCAGGATGGTCAGGAACTGCTCCAGCACCAGGAGCTCCAGGATTTGCTCCTTGGTATGTGTGTCTGGCCTCAGCCACTGATGACAGAGTTCCCGGAGCCGGCTCAGTGCTTCTCGGGGACCAGGAGTCTCTTGGTAACAAAAGTGCCTAAAAAGTTGGCGGGAGGCCTCCTGGCCAGAGAAGCTGTTCTTCTTAAGGTAGGTTCCTTGGTCCCAGATAGGGTCTTCCTCCACCTTCACAATCTTAAGTCCATCCTGTTCCCCTGTTGAAGCCATTCTGGGATTAATTTAGAAGGGCTCACTCCAGCCTGAGGCAGAGGGGTAACTGATTTAAGATCCCCTGATTTAACCTTCTTTAGGAGGATGTACCTGATGAGAAAAATATGTCTTAATGGAAATTAAAAAGTAATGGGGAAAAAAAACAAAGTATAAGAACAATAAATATTATGCTATCATTTATGTTAATAAAAGGTATACATAGTATTTTACTTCTGTACGTTTAGAAATTGGAAGAAAAGGCATATGGCAGAATACATTACTGACCCCAATTCTTCACCCTTCCCTGTAGACATGTACTTTGTTGTGCCCTCCCACTGTGATTCTGGGCTCAGCCATGTGACTTGACTTGGCCAGTGTGTTACTAGCAAGTGTGATACAAGCTAGACTTGAAAACTACTTGTGTGATTGGGCTTGCCTGCCCTTGCCTGCTATAATTATTAGGAGGATATGCTGGCTTTCAGATGATAAGAAACATGCAGAACAGAGCCAAATCACCCCCAGAGGGGCAGATGAGACCATCCTAGGTCAGCTAACTGCCAGCTAATCCCCAGACATGTAAGTGAGCCTAGCTGAGATTTGCAGAGCTGCCTGGAGGATTCACAGCTGACTGCAGATATACAAGTAAGCCCTACCCCTATCAGCTGAACCCCAGACTCATGTGCTGAATAAATGTTTATTGCTATATGCTGCCAAAGATTTGTAATTGTTACACCACATTATTACACCAATGAAAAACTAATACAGAGGGGTGGCCTCTGGGGAGGGAACTAGGTAACTCAGAATAAGACAGGAAGGAAAATAATACTGTCTGTATTTTTTCTGATTGTTGAGCCATTTCAAATAAAGTACTTATTCCAAGAAAATAAACAAATAAATAAATTGTAGTGATTTAAAAGCCTCATAGTCAATATATGGTAGCTTTAGGGGAAGAACAGGACATAGAAAACTAGCCATAATATCAAATGATGAGTGCTATATAGAGGCTTCAACAGAATATCTAGGGAGTGATGAGCAGGAAAAACATAATTCTGACAGGGTATGGAGCAGTGAAAGAATGTGGCTTAGGGGCAAGTACATTTGAATTAGGCCTAAAATAGTGAACAGAAAGTTGTCAGGCAGAGAAAGGGTCATGGGAGGAGATTCAACATGACAGTCCAAGCAAACAACAGAATCAAAGGTATTTAAGGTTACACGGCACAGTGACTCTAAGGACAGGCAGGGGGTCCTGGTGGCTGAACTACAGAGTATAGCGTGTGGGGAGAAAATGCATGACAAGAGATAAGGTTGGAAAGATGCATTTCATCGGAATAGAGAACAACCCTGAACTCCAGGCTAAGATGTTTAGACTTTACGATATGGAAAACCGAGGGTCATCAAGGTTTTTATTCCACTGTCATAGAGTTAGAGCTGTATTTTAAAGGCATATTGAGTAAGATTCAGGAGGGAAATGGTAAGAATATGCTGTAGGGTTGTGGCAGTTTAAGTTGGCAGGTTTAATGGTGGTTACACTGATACAATGTTTACTTTAGCGGTGGAATTTAAGTTTTATATATGACTTTAGTCCTGTTTTTTGTTTGTTTATTTTTTGCAGTACACGGGCCTCTCACCGTTGTGGCCTCTCCCGTTGCGGAGCACAGGCTCCGGACGCGCAGGCTCAGCGGCCATGGCTCACGAGCCCAGCCGCTCCGCGGCGTGTGGGATCTTCCCGGACCGGGGCACGAACCCACGTCTCCTGCATCGGCAGGCGGACTCTCAACCACCGCGCCACCAGGGAAGCCCTTTAGTCCTGTTTTAATAGAATCATTAAGGTCTGAGAGAACTGAGAAAAGTTTCTCAGTTATACTTTATTGGGGGAAAATGTATTTATCCCATTCATTCAAATATCATGTGCCTACTAAATGCCTGGCATAGTGTGGGCACTTAGGTCAAAGCAGTGAAAGGGAACAGACCTGGTCCTTGCCTTTATGGGATTTGCAGTGGGAGAGACAGACTTTAGTACAATATTCACATCAACTTACGTTGTAGTGTTAAGAATAGAGAGCGTTACAAAGATTGTGGGTCTTATTCTTTGTCCACGTCCAGCATCAACCCTAATTTTTTACTCCTTACTGCAACATCTGGGTATCAGGTTTGTTGAATCTTCAGTCCAGGAAGATTTGTAAGCCTGAGAATTCTTATGAATTTACATTGGATTCCACTATTACTAAAAATGTGGCAAAAATTGTTCTGTGACTATAGGCTCTGAACCTGAACGCTACTGAGAAACCATGGTGATCAGGTTTTTCTCTTGAGTACCACAGGCAACCCCTCACAGACCCAAAGCCCCAGGTGGGGCAGCCTCTGCATTTGCTGTGCTGCTCTCCCCACAGTTGGTGGACTTAGGATTTACCTCCTGATCTTGTGCCACCATGAACTCTGTCTTTATCCCTGTTTTCTGGATAAATAAGTGAATTCTCCCTATCTACGTCCCTTTTCCTTTCATCAAGCCATGGCAAGGGCAGGGAAGGGAGAAGGCAGAGAAAATGCATTCTTCGTATTCTCCCCTATGCCACCACTGCTCCCAGGATCTGTATGTGTTACCCTATGTTACCAGCTAGTCCTCCCTTGTTTCCTGTCTCCTCTCCCACCCATGTCCCAACCTGCTACAGATCCCAGACGCCTCTTGTACTTGATACACCTCTGATAAACTGAATGGACTGAGTTTTTAAAAATCATCTTTAGAGAAGCACTGCAAGGTAGAGACTAATGTTCAAATCATGTGGCCTCTCTAAAATGGGACTGACCAAAGCACCCCTCTCACAGAACTGTGATAATTATATAAGGTAATGCATATAAAAAGCTTAGCATGGTACCTGGCCCATAGCAATTGCTAAACATTAAAAAACTACCAGGTATTATTAGCAAAGCAGTACTAATAAGTTGAATATCCTCTTTTTATAAAGGAAATAGACCCTACAAAATAAACCATTGAATTCACAGGCCAAATTCAGTAGACAATTGAAAATCTTGGAAGAAATATTTTCTGATGCTAGAGGCTTCAGTGGACTTCCACACTCATGAAAGGGGATAGGAAAAAAAAAAGACTGTAGGCTACTGACTCAGGCTACGGCTTTATCAGAAACTATGGACCCAGGGGCCAAGGGACAGGACCAGTCTCATCTGCAGTAACTAAGCCCTGAAGCTGCTGGCCCCATACTAGGTCTGCCCGCCCTAAGAACTTCTTGGGGCAGCAACACTCAAACACTGGGTGTAAGTCCCAGAAAGGGTCTTAAATATAATAAATATAATGCTGAATGAAGAAGAGAGAGAAATCTAAAACAGAAAGCTGCCCACACAAAATAAACCTACAAACTAAATTCCAAAATGCATGAATAACTCTAACCCTAAGAAAAATAATCAACAAATCAGAATAGAAATTCACTTGGACTATAAAATTCATTTTATAGTCCAAGGAGTTTTTTAAATAAGTGATTTTGAGAAATACATGAGATAATGAAACCAAAACAGGCAAACAATGCAACATTGGGTAGATATAAAAAAGGACTAATGAGAAATTTTAGGATTTAAGAAAAAACTTTGACATTTAAAATGCATTAGAGGATAAACAACAGAACGGACACAGCTGAAGAACAATAGTGATTTTTAAGACAATACTGAAGGCTTTACTCTGAATGCAGCAGAGATGAAAAATATGAAAGAGCAAAAAAAAAAAAAAAAAAAAAAAAAAATAAAATAAAAAAAAAAAAAATATGAAAGAGCAGTTAAGAAGAAAGAGAGAATATTTCATATATATATATATCTTCTTAACTGCTCTTTCATATATATACACATATATAATAAATATATATATATACTATATATATAAAATGTTAAGAAAATACAACATTAATATACAGGAGCTTCAGAAGATGAGAATGTAGTGAATGACTGAGAAATAATAGTTGAGAAAATAAATTAAGAATTTTCCAGAAATGAAGGCCTGACTTCTCAGATCAAGAGTGCACACCTAGACATAATATAGTGAAACTGCAGCCTATTGAGGATAAAGAGACAATCTTAAAACCTGCCAGAGGAAAAGAGACAGATTACCTACAAAGGAAACACAGCAAAGTGCTCATTAATGGAGTCCAGAAGGCAATCAGAGTGGGGAAATGACTGTGAACACAGAATTTACTCCCTGCCAAATATAAATAAATAGAGCAAACTGAAGCCATTTACAACCCACGAACCCTTCCTAAGAGAGTAACTGAAGGATGTAGTTCAGCAAACAAAAGTGAACTCAGAGAGAAGGTATGAAACAGAGGAAACAACATAAGTCCAAAAACTGACAAAACATGGCAATAAATTTAAATGATTATGGAAAAAAAACCTCCTGTAAAGTAATATATTCATTCACATGTAAAATGATGTACATAAAAGGTTATTTACTGTAGCACTGTTTGTGAGGCAAAAGGTTGGAAACAACCTAAATGTCCACCAATATGGGACTGGTTAAATAAATTAGAGTAATCCATATATTGGACTACTACTATGCAGTTTTTAAAAATGAGGAAGCTCTTTATGTACAGATATGAAAGCACTGGCAAGATACATTTAGTGAAAAAAGCATGGTGAAGAACCACTGTGAAAAATATTATCAGTTGTATTTAAAAAAGGGAAAAAAAAATATATATATATTGGATACCCAAGCAACATTACCTGTCTCTGGGGATGGGAAACATCCCAGAGGGAGCAGGCATGATGTGGAATTTTTCAATGGATAACCCCTATTACATTTTTTTACATGAGAATGTTTTACTACGCAAAAGGGGAAGAATATAAAACTAAAATTCTTTATAATAACAAGATGTGGTAGATGGTCAGTTCAGTAGAAAGAGTGTATTAAGGCCCTTGTTGTCAGGAGAATAGAAATACTGAACAGACCTCATTTTAAAAAATTCTAAAAGTAAATACACATCTTATAATTTAAGGGTAAATCAGCAAGGAATTGGAGCAAATGGAACTCTCATACATTAATATGATAGTTTAATGGGTACAACCACTTTGGAAAATTCTTTAGAACTATCTCTTAAAGCTTGAGAATAAAAAAAGTTCTGCAGCTGTGGTATCAAGTAGCCCAGAACTGACCTAAATGGGAAGGAAATCCAAAAAAGAGGGGATATATGTATACGTACAGCTGATTCATTTTGCTGCACAGGAGAAACTAACACAACATTGTAAAGCAACTATACTCCAATAAAAATTAATTTAAAAAAATAGCCCTGAACTGGTCTGTTCAATCAATCAACAATTCACTTCAGAGAACATGTTTTTGTAAGTCCATCAATTAGTGGCAACCCATAGCTTTTGAAAATCAGCCAATCTGTAATGACTTGTTCCAATAAACACAGCTCTGAGAGCCAACTAATCAACAACAGTTTGTGCCATGAAACCAAGCCCCCAGAGATGATGTCAGCCCACCGAACTCCATGCTTCTCAAAATGCCTGTGTAAGAGCAGCAATCTCTTCTGTACCTAGTGAGGTGTTCCTAGTCAGGATCTCTCCAGCTCTCTTTTCATTTCAGATATTGAGTGATGGTCTCATCATTCTTTGACAAGCTGAACATATGTGTACACCATGACCTAGTAATTCCACTCCCGGATATGTACCCCAAAGAAACAAGTGCTTTCGTCCACTAAAAGCTAAAACTACAGGAATGTTCAGAGCAGCTTTATTCAAAATAGCTCCAAATTAAAAACAACCCAAATGTCCATCAACTGCAGGATAAACAAACAGTGGAACTGTGGTAGGCAGAATTCTAAGATCGCCACATGATCTCCGTCCTCTATGATTGTCATCATGTCACTTAAGATTGTTAGTTTACATGATAAAAGGTGTAATTAAGATGTAATTAAGGTACCAATCAGTTGACCTTAGGAGATCTCTAGGTGGGCCTAACCTACTACATAACTCCTTTAACAGCAGAGTTTTCTCTGGCTGGTAGCAGAAGACGAAGTCAGAGATTTGAAGCATGAGGATTAGATACACAATTGCTGACTTGCTGATGGAGGGAGCCACCAGTAAAGGAATGCAGGCAGCCTCAAGAAGCTGAGACCAGTCCCACAGTGGCAGCCAGCAAGGAAAGGGAGACCTTGGTTCTACCAGGGACTTCAGTTCTACAACTGAAAGAAATTAAATTCTATAAATGGTTTAAGACTCTTGTATTTTTAAAACACAGTCAGTAAATTTAGTGCCATTTATATTAACCAAAGATTTCCTATTTGATTTCCTCTGCTGTCCTGCCTCCTGGCTGTGTTCCAAAGAGAACCAGTCTCTGTGTTGCTAGAGCTTTCATTCTAATGGGGAAGACACTGAGTTATCAAATAAATGGAGGACCTATTAAGATAGGATGGTGAGAGGTGAGCCCTTAAGAACAAAAAGGAGTGAGCCCCGTTCAAAAGCCCTGAGGCAGGGCATGGTGTGGTCAAAACAATGAAAGGAGGCAGAGTGCCTACAGCCATGTGAGAGGAGAGTGGCAAAAATTAGGCTGGGGGCTTCCCTGGTGGGGCAGTGGTTGAGAGTCCGCCTGCCGATGTAGGGGACACGGGTTCGTGCCCCAGTCCGGGAAGATCCCACATTCCGCGGAGCGGCTGGGCGCATGAGCCATGGCCGCTCAGCCTGTGCGTCCGGAGCCTGTGTTCCGCAACGAGAGAGGCCACAGCAGTGAGAGGCCCGCATACCGCAAAAAAAGAAAGAAAGAAGAAAATTAGGCTGGTAAGATAAGGCAGATCATGCAGGGCATAGGAGTTTATTTTTTAATTCTAATTACACTGAAAAGCCACTGAAGGCTTTTAGGAAGGTAAGTGACAAGACTGGGTTTACGTTTTAAGAAGCTCTGCTACTGTATGGTAGGCGAGCTGAGGGAATGAAGGTGGAGGCAAGAGAGTGGAAGCAGAAAAGGCAAAAGTTGAAAGCGTGGTGGTGGAGGCTATTGAACTGGATCCAAAAGACTGCCACTTAGGTATAATGTTAATGTATTCATCAAATTAATTTAACTTTGAAAAATAAAACTGAAAGGCAAAACAGCTTAACTTTTGTTTGAAAAAAGTGCTTCAGTCTTTGGACAGATATTTATGGAGCTGTGCTAAGAGCTGGGTATACACAGGAGTTTATAACTCATGGAGATAAAATTATAATAGAATGAAATAAAAGCCATAATCTCGAAGATGTGCATAAAGTACACTCCTGGAGGAAGTAGGACAACTCATCCTAAATTCAGTGCATTACCTGTAACCCGCAAAGGAATTCACTTCAAAAATATTTACTAAGTGCCTATCACGTGTCAGGCAGCAAATACATGATAAAAGAGTGATACAATTGAAGAATTTGATGTGTTCTCATCTCCCTAATTGAACTAAAAAAATTAAAACATGACGTGGCGTAAAGAGCGTTTTCCTTTCTTTCCCCGGCAGGGCCCCGCGGTTTGCGGAATCTTAGTTCCCTGACCAGGGATTGAACCCGCGACCCCTGCGATGGAAGCGCGGAGTCCTAAACACTGGACTGCCAGGGAATTCCCGAGCGTTTTTCTTATTAACTTCAGCATATTAGCATATCAGCACAACGAAGAGATAATGAAAATCATAAACCACCTGTGTCGCAAAATAAATTCCAAAGGAAAACTGATCACAAAGGCAAGGAAAAGAGGAACAACTTAAATACCACAATAGGCAAATCCGGAAATTAAGATACTCTACGGGACGACTGGCAAGTCCTTCAACCAGGCAATAGGATGGGAAGAAGGTAGGGGAAGGATAGGACTGTTTTAAATTAAGAGACTTAACTACATGCTTCGAATGGTCTTTAATTGGATCCTAGTTGGTACAAACCAACTGCAAAAAACATTTGTAGGACAACGAGGGGAAATCTGAATATGAAGTAGGTGTCAGGTAATACTAGGGAATGCGCTTAGGTTTAGTTGGGTGTGTTGATATTGGGGTTATGATTTATGTATGTAAAATGTCCTTAATTTTCAGAGATGCACATACGAAACTATTTAGGGGTGACAAGTCATGATGCTTGTAATTTATTTCGAAACATTTAAAGAAAAAATAGATCCGATAAATACTGTATAATGTTAACACTTGTTAAATAAAAGTGATGGGTATATACGGAGTCGGGCTTTTGACAGAGAGCGAGGCTCCCAGTCGGACGCTCCATCTCCACCTCCCCACATCCGCTCAAGCCCACAAAGCCCCGCCTGGGCAGGGGCGGGACCTCCTTCTACTCCACTGGGGCATCAGCCCTGTGTCGAGGCGACGGCGAGAGGATGACAAGGCTACGCCCACGCAGACGTCCCCTCCCGGTCTACCCCCAAGTCACCGACTTTAATCTTCCCGGGGCGGGAGGATCGGGACGAGGGGCCTGGGACTCACCTTCGGGGTCCCGGGAGCTTCGGATCCGTGGCGAGGGCAGCACCGCCCGTAGAACCCACAAACCACAAAGGCCGGAAGTGCGTCATCGTTCTGAGCCCCGTTGCTGAAGCCGAGCAGCCCTTTCCGCGATCTTGTTCTCTCTAGGAGCTCCGGAGGTTGATGCACTTTATGACTGCCTCATTACAAGGCTCGGAACCAGAAATCCAGCCCGAGGCGGGGAAACCCAGCGAGATTTCTGTACGGAGTGGCTCCCGGCATCTGGGAATCAGATGGTCATAGCAATGCAAAATGTTAGGGCCGAAAGGGACTTCATAGTTCCTCTAGTCTGGTACTTACCGCCCATTGCTTCCTGAGGCGCTCTCCTAACTCTGGTCCCTTTGACACCACAAAGGAGAGATGGTAGTTGTGGTTGGGGGTTTTTGTTTGTTCATTTTTAACTCTCAACCTCTGTTTTCTAGAATCGCAGTCTAGAAGGAGACACGGGCACAGAAACAAGTAACTATATACAGCTGATTTGTATGTGAAATGAAATAAAAATGAAGTAAATGTTTGTAAATAGATTAGGATAGTCCCTGGACCATAGTAAATGCCGTGTAAGTATTTAGAAGATAAATGTATGTATTAGGCCAAAGAGGAAAACTAATGGAGCAGATCAGGAAACTGTAGGAGTTTGCCCTTGTATTTAATACAAGGGAAATAGAACAAGAGAAAGGAATTTCCGGAGATGGAATAAAAGAATAAAATCAGAAATGGGGTGAGATACTTTGGTCATCCAGAAAATTGGGCAAATCACGATGGCTGGAGAAGAGAATATACAGCAGGGGGCACCTGCAGTTACTGTTCCTGGATCCCTAACCAGAGAGTTTGGGCTGATAATGATCAGATTTGTCCCTAGAAATGTTACAATGGCAGCAGTGTGGAGAGTAGACTGGAAGGATTTGAGATTACAGGCAGGTAGACCAGTTAGGAGACAACTGCAAGAATCCAGGGTAGATATAGTGAGGGCCTGAATCAAGGCAGTAGCCACAGTAGTGGAGAGAAGGGGATAGATAATATATGTTAAGAAGTTGAATTTATTTTTTTATCCATTCATTTAACAAATTCTCTTTGAATGCATTCTTTGTGCCAAGGGTTTCCTCTAAGGACTGGATATAATAATAATGAACACAGATCTTGACCCTCAAGAAGCTTAAAAGAGAAATACAGACAGTGCGAGATCTAATATATATAATTTGGGTGAAACATAGGTATGAAAATGGAGATTTGGAATGGAAAATCACATATTACAAATTTTAAAGTCTTAAAAGCATCACAAACATGAAAGTCAGAAAAATAATAAAATATTTTTATTAATTAACTGCCTGATGCACTTCTATAATAATTTTCTCCTAAATTGGTGTCCTTATAGTCTTAGACTGTCTTTTAATGTTAATTTTGTAATTTAAATTTTTCTAAAAAGAATGAAAAGATAATGTAGCAAAATCTATCCTCTAGCATAACTCATCAAAAACGTTTTAGGGCTTCCCTGGTGGCGCAGTGGTTGAGAATCCGCCTGCCAATACAGCGAACATGGGTTCGAGCCCTGGTCCGGGAAGATCCCACATGCCGCAGAGCAACTAAGCCCGCGAGCCACAACTACTGAAGCCAACGCGCCTAGAGCCTGTGCTCCACAACAAGAGAAGCCACCGCAATGAGAAGCCCGCACACCGCAACGAAGAGTAGTCCCTGCTCGCCACAACTAGAGAAAAGCCCGCATGCAGCAATGAAGAACCAACGCAGCCAAAACTTAATTAATTAATTAAAAAAACATTTTAAATTGTTATTTGGGTAAACCTCTATCAAGTTTCTTTCTTTTTTTTAAATGAAAGCTTATTTATTTATTTATGGCTGTGTTGGGTCTTCGTTTCTGTGCGAGGGCTTTCTCTAGTTGTGGCAAGCGGGGGCCTCTCTTCATCGCGGTACGCGGGCCTCTCACTGTCGCGGCCTCTCGTGTTTCAGAGCGCAAGCTCCAGAGGCGCAGGCTCAGTAGTTGTGGCTTACGGGCCTAGTTACTCCGTGGCATTCTGGGATCTTCCCCGACCAGAGCTCGAACCCGTGTGCCCTGCATTGGCAGGCAGATTCTCAACCACTGCACCACCAGGGAAGCCCAAATTTCTTTCAATTTTGAGCTACAAGATTTTAGGATGTTTTAAGTTTTTTGAGGACTAATCGGAGAATCTCATATCGATGACACATTAACTAGATTGTTTTGATGTCCTCATTGTCAGTAGCAGACATCGTCAGTGTCAGTATTTTATGTCAAATGTGCAAGAAATTTAAATCTCTTTTCACCGTGTTCAGAGATACACTGTTCTTCATTAACTAGATTATTGAACAATTCAAGAGCTGATTTATTATTTTATTTAATATTTAGCTTTCTTCTTATTGAATTACTGTTTTCATGTAATCTGAAATTTGTTTGTTATAACTTGCTTCTTTATATCAGAACAAAAATCTGTTTATTTCATTCAATATCTTTATTCCTTTTGTTTCTCACATTACATCCTTTTAATTTGAATTTTCTCTGTTCTTTAATAAATAATCTTTATTTCAAAATTTATCATTTGTTCCTTAAATCATATCAAAATGTCTTTCCAAACTGCAGATAAAATGACTTATTTCTAACCTCGATAGAGGTTTGGATTACACAGGAACATGCATTTATGAAAACTCAAAGAATGTACAATTAAAATAATATATTTTATTATACATAATTTTACCTCAGAAGAAAAGAGCTATAAACAAATATTGAAATCTAGCTAATGACATGCACACTGAAGTATTATATTTAGGGGGAAGTATACTGCTTGATGTTTGCAATTTACTTTGATATATTAAGAAAATATAAACATATTAAGAAAAATGAATACGGGAATAGAGATGTGGAAAAGCAAATATAGTAAGATGATAATTGTAGAATCTCAGTTGTGGACAAATATCATATGCACTGTAAAATTTTTCAAACTTTCTGAATGTTTGAAGGTGTTCACAATAGAATGTTAGGGGAAAGGAGCAAAGGTTCACAGCAAGTGAAGTAGAAATGCAGAACTGCTACTGCAAACAGTGGAGGCAGGGATCAAACAGTTCAGAGAAGTGTGCGCGCCAGACTGGACACAGCACGTAAAGCTAGAAAGCCCATAAGCTGACTACATTCTGTGGGGTTGATGAAGAATCCTCTATTAACCAAACTGATAAGAATATGCTGATGAAAGATGTACCAGCATCACTGAGGTCTGTGGTGAGTGTCTGCTGGAGACCAGGGCTGACAGTAGGAATATTAGTTTTCTAGGCATGATACCACAAACTAGGTGGCTTAACCTACAGAAACATATTGTCTCACAGTTGTGGAGGTCCCAGATCAAGGTGCTAACAGGGTTGGTTTCTTCTGGATTCTTCTGGTGAGGGAAGAATCTTCCAAGTATATCTCCTAGCTTGTGGTGGTTTGCTGGCAGTCTTTGGCATTCCTTGGCTTGTTGATCTCTGCCTTCATCTTCTCCTGGTGTTCTTCCTGTGTGCTTGTCTCTGTGTCCAAATTTCCCTCTTTTACTCATACTGGATTAGGGGCCAAACGTACCCCAGTATGACTTCATCTTAACTAATTACATCTACAGTGACTCTATCTCCAAATAAGGTCACATACATTCAGGGCAATGATGAATGTCATGGCTAGTTTGTGGGGGAGTGGAAAGAAAAAGTTTGAAAAATCAAAAACGAGGTCTGAGGAAGGCGTCTGGATGGAATTTTGAGAGTGAGCAGAAAGTCTGAAGATCATTGTACTACAAGTTAAAGCCCTTCATAGAACATACGTCATGGAAGAGGCAGCAAACAACTTTATGAGTTTGAGTTCTCCCATACAGAGACACGGTATCTCCATGGTATATATCTCCAAGGAAACATGTATGTTTCCATTCAAGTACTGTATTTCTTTGCTCCTGTAATTTCTGTCTTAAAAATTACATTTTTAACTTGTGCTGGTGATGGGACATGCAATTATGAATATGAATTTTTAAAAATTCTACAAGCTTGCTAAACTCTTTTATTAATCATCATAATTTGAGTGTTCAATTATCTTGGACTTTCTCCTTAAACAATTCAGCATGTTCCTTATAAAAGTCATGCACTGTAAAAAAGAACAAGGAGTGTTGCTCATCATCCAGTTATACAAAGGGTTAAGTCACAACCCACTGCAGTTGCCCACAGAATGAAGATTCTGGGCTTTGGATAAAGGAGCCCCTAGATAGTTAAGATGCAAATCTAAGGAAGAATTTCAATGATCCCCCAGATTCTTGCATCTTCCTGTGCATAGAAAAGCACTAAAATCATTAACTTGAGACACTTATTCTTCGTGATTAGCAGTGATCTTTTACCAAAATGTATGTTGACTACTTGTATTTCCCGGGGGGGGGGGGAAATCATATATACTGGCTCCTCCTCTACCTTCCCTACTACTGAGAGGCTGGTTCCCCAGGCCCTAGTCCTCAGGTCCCTAAATAAAGCTTAACTCACACCTTTTACATTATGTGTTTTTCTCTCAGTCAACAATATTTATAATTAATGTTTTAATTAGGTAATATGATCAGCTCTAAAATTTACAATATATTTAAAATACTTAGAGTAACACTCTTCTTCTCACACTTGTCCTCCTTTTCACTGAGTTTCTAACCATCGTTGACTGGAAAAAAAAATGCACAACATGAGAGTCATGAGTTAAGTTTTATTTGGGGCAAAATGGCCGGGAGACAGCATTTCAGATAGCTCTGAGAAACTGCTCCAAAGAGGTAGGGGGGAAGGTCAATATATATGTGATTTTGGTGAAGAGGAAGTACATGCAATCAAGCACATACTTTTTGCAGAAGGTTGCTACTAGTCATGAGGAGCAGACGTCACCATGAAGGATTTTAGTGCTTTTCTAGATATGAGGAGATGCAAGAATTGGGCTCGTAAAATCTTCTCCTGAAAATATTTAACTGTCTGAAGACTTGTTCCGCCAGTTTTCCCCAGAGTCCAGAGTGCCTCATTCCTGATCTCTACCCTGAACTCCTTTCAGGGGGTGTTGAAGGTCATAATTTAATCCTTGTAGAGGTAGATGGCTAGTGCCAGTTTGTAGTTGACACCATTCACCTCTTACAGGCAACCACTATTATTAATTTTCTTATGTGTTTTTCCAGAGTTTCTTTCTGACTATACAATCGATGAAAAATTAATCAGATGATCTAAGAAAGAAATGGGAAATTTTATTCGAGCCAAACTGAGAATTATAACCTGGGAACAGCCTCTCAGAAAGCTCCAAGAACTGTTCTCCCATTATAGGTCAAAGCAGTCGTGTAAGTGTTTGAGACAGAGGGCTGTACATTAAATGACATATTATTGACAGTTTATACAATCTAGCCAGTAGTGGGTCATGAGTCATTGCAGTCCCTTACAAGATTAAGAAGGAATGCTATCTTTTAAGGAGTTGTCTTGGTGCTGGGAGAACGTTGCTCTATATGGTTGAGCCGCTTTGGTCGATGCATCATGCGGGTACACAATGCACAGTGGAGGAGAGAGAGGAGGCCAAAGGGCAGAGAAAATTTTTTATGTTAAAATTTTTCTTGTCTTGCCATAAAGTATGAATTTTATTTCACACTTCAATTCACAAATGTAGCAAACTATAGACAGAGACCTGCACCTTTCTTTCCTCCCTTTGTTACAACTGAAAAAGTCATTTACTAAAAGCCTCTTCAGTAGCCAGAGGGGAGGGGAACTGATGGGGCAGGGAGCTAGTAAAAGACTGAGTGTCTGTCTGGGAGGTGGAGGTAGCTACAGAGGCCTGGTAGCGGTGGTTTGCTAGTTTGGACACGTGGTGAGTGTGGGGTGAGCGGGGTATGCCCGCTGGGCACCCACACCCCAGTGCAGGTTTAGGTCTCCTTTCCAGGCTCTCCTCTGGCACACCCACTGTTCTTCTGTGTTACCTGTGTGTGTAGAGAAGCCCGTTCCTCACCAGTCCCCTGCAGTCCCTGGAAGAGACCCTGGGAGAGGCTGTGTGGAACCGACCGAAGGGTGCTCTGCTGTGGTGTAGGGCTCCCCACCTAGGTCCCACTCCCGTATCTCTTGTCTAGGGCTGTTTCTGGGAGCCTGGGTCCGTGCCTCAGGGCATCTGAAGACAGGATTCTTGGGTTGCTTTCACAGACGAGCCTTGAAAATGGGAGTCGTTACATTTTTGCTCTGCCTGGAGATCAGGTCAGTACCACGGTCTTTAAATTACTCTGTGGTACTGGACAAGAGCCTGGATTTTGGAGTCAGACTGCCTCGTTCAACTCCTGCCTTATTCCTGCCACTTATTTGCTGTGTGACTTTTGGCCAGCATCTTAACCTCTCTGTGCCTCATTTTACTGCTTTGTAAAATGGGGCTAATGATATCACCAGGAATCACATTAAACAAATTTGTGATAAATTTATATATGCTTTTTTATTGGTGCACTAAATAATAAGACCTAGGGACAGGCCTAATAACTGGCAATTTCAAAGTTGCTCTAAGCACGAATGACTCTGACAATATTTGCCTGGTGGTAATGTAATGTGATGTGAAAACATCTGCAGCTTCTATTGCTGACGAAGTCTGGGATATGCTTATTCCATATTGTGGTTTTTGCTCCCATTTATAGTGGAAGGAAATGCTAAACTTCTCCTGGAGGCTAGTAAAAATTAAAATAGTTTTTTCCATCCAGGTTCATGGACCACTTGGAAAGGAGCCCATGGATCACAGAAAATGGGTTGATTTTACTGGCATCTTCTTGCCTGTATTATGAGATTGTTTCCTCTTCGCATTATTTTGTGTCCTTGTGAATGTTCCTTCAGAGGATGTGTAGCCAGAGCCTTCTAACCAGTGACCAAAAGACCAAGGTCACCAAAAGACCACTGGGATCTATTGCACCCTGTAACACTGAGAAGTGATTTCAAGTCTCTTAGCTTCAGGCTCTTCATTCCTTACAGAGGATGTGGGGAATTCTGAGTTGCACATGAGAAAGTAAAACTTGAAAACTGTAATTTAACTATAAATGTCTGGACAGAAGCCTGCATTTAACAGGGACACATGTGCAGGGTCCTGTGTTAGGTAATTTCACATAATGTGATCTTATTTGCTGGTCCCCCAAATCCTGTAAGCTAGAAAATATTATCCTCATTGTTTTCAGTAAGAAAAGATATTAGTATTCTATGAACTTAGCACCAATTCTCAAAGAGTTTTCATAAAAGCACACATATATGTAATGAGGGAGCACAGAGTAATGGTTAAGAGCATGGGCTCTGGACTCACTCTTCCTGAGCTCCCATCCTAAGCATTGCCACTTATTAGCTGGGTGACCTCGGGCAAACTTCCTAAACTCTCTGTCCCTCAGTTTCCCCATCAGTGAAATGGGTTAATAATAGTCCCAACCTTAAGGTGGTTGTTGTCTATATTAAATGAGTTAATTGTTTTAATGCTCTTGGAAATAGTGCCAGGCACATAGAAAGTGCTATAGAAGTGTTTGATAAATAAATGAAAATGAAAATAAATGAATAACTTCTAGGTCCTAGGTGGTAGCCAGGGGCAAGAATTGCTCTGCTGCAAGATGGCACTGTTGACACCATCCTGGGGTTCACAAAGCAGCCAGTTCCAGCTGATGAAGGCTCTACTCAAGCATGAATCTTTGGCCCCTATTGTTTTAGGGGCCGCTGAAAATGGAAGATGTGGCCCTGACTCTTTCCCCTGAACGGACACAGCTGGATTCAGCTCAGGTGAACTTCTACAGAGCTGAAAAGCAAGAGAACTGTGGCAGCCTGACCTCCTTGGGTAAGACTGATGGGCACTGATTTCTCATAAGGTTTCTTGACTGCCTTTGTGAATTAGAACCTACCAGGCTGTTAGAAGCCATCGAACCCCCTTATGTTTGGATCAGAATCACCATTTCTAAACTCTGCTACTGACCAGTTCCTTAACCCTTCTGATCTTGCCTTCTCCTCTGCCCTGTAGTAAGGTTAAGTGGGATGAAGTACTTACAACCTCTAGTACAGGTCCAGCTCATAGTAGATGCTCAGTAAATGCTGATTTCTTCCCCTTCCCTTCCTGTTGCTAGCCTTGATGGTAGAGGAGAGCTGAGGGGGTATCTTCAGGAAGTGGGCCATGGGACCATAGAGTGAGAGCTAGAAGGGACCCAGAGATTGACTGCAGAGCCTGGCCTTAGAGATAAGCACGTGGTGCAGAGGTGCACAAGATTGCAGGGGTGGCACTCCAACTCAGATCTCCTAGTGTTGAAGGTTGAAGCCAGTTTTGTTTGGGGATCCTGCCATTACCTGGAATAATAGGAGAGATGGCTGCCCTTGTCATTGTTTGGTGATCAATTTTTGAGTCCCCACTTCCCCTGTTTTCTTACTAAATGCTTCAGAAGTTCTTTCACTTGCCTTACTTACTGTTGCCTTCTGTGCAACCCTTTTAGTATTTAATCCTAGGTGCACGAGCCTGCCTTACTGTCCTTAGAACTTAGAGCCACTGCATATATCCCTAGCACAGTCCTCACAACCTTGCCAGTTTGTATCGTTCATCCGATGGACCCATTCCCATCCTTGTCTCCTTCCTCCCCAGTACTCTGTTCTCCCTCTAATTTTCATCCTTATTTTTGTACTTAACTCCTCATCCTTGCCATGTATAGACCTCTATAATTCTTGCCTCCCTGGGACTCATCACAAAGCTTTCCCCTGTGGCAGGACATAATTGACAGTTGCTAGTCATTTGTTATTTCAGGTGGTGAGATATGGACTAAGATCAGGGACCCGCCTCCAGATTAGGACCATCCAGAACAGGAGGCTGGGCAGATGCCATGCCACCTGGGTGAAGACACTGCCCAGACTTCTACATGTGCAGAAGCTGGTGCACAGGAGGGCAGGTTACAAAGAAAGCAGGAAAATGCCTCTGGGAGGAGGTGGCACTATTGCCATGAATGTGGGAAGACTTTTGCTCAGAGTTCAGGCCTGACTAAGCACAGGAGAATCCACACTGGGGAGAAACCCTATGAATGTGAGGAGTGTGGCAAGACCTTCATCGGGAGCTCTGCCCTCATCATTCATCAGAGAGTCCACACTGGGGAGAAACCATATGAGTGTGAGGAATGTGGCAAAGTCTTCAGTCACAGTTCAAACCTTATCAAACACCAGAGAACTCACACCGGGGAGAAGCCCTACGAGTGTGATGACTGCGGGAAAACCTTTAGCCAGAGCTGCAGCCTCCTTGAACATCGCAAGATCCACACTGGGGAGAAGCCATACCAGTGCAATGTGTGCGGCAAAGCCTTTAGGCGCAATTCACATCTCCTGAGACATCAGAGGATCCACGGCGATAAAAACGTTCAGAATCCTGACTGTGGAGAGACCTGGGAGAGTCAGGGGAGGATGGAAAGCCAGTGGGAAAATGTTGAGGCTCCCGTGTCTTATAAATGTAATGAGTGTGAGAGAAGTTTCACTAGGAATAGAAGCCTTATTGAGCACCAAAAAATCCACACTGGTGAGAAACCCTGTCAGCGTGATACATGCGGAAAAGGCTTCACCCGAACTTCATACCTTATTCAACATCAGAGAAGCCACGTTGGGAAAAAAAATTCTGTCTCCATGACCCATGTCTTATATGCCAGAGTTGGTGCTCACTCCTCGTTGAACTGAAGCCACCCTGGAGCCCTTGCTGACTAGAAAATTGTGAGCTGGGCTTTATTTACTCCCACACGTCATCAGGTGTTTGTTAGAAAATAGAGACTGGCTGAGGTGAATTATCTTGTACATTCTAGGTGATTGAAAATTTTTTTTGCTTGCTAGGAGGCTATGGGAGAGTTGTCTGGAAGAGTTCGGCCCTGAAATGATTTGTTCTGACCTACTGAACTTAAAAGGGCTCCCAAACTGGCTAATTAATTACCCTCAGCCAGCACTTTATGATGAGTAGAAGGCTGTGATTTGGGGGCTGCTGTGCTGACTATTCATCTTGCTTATAATGAAACCTCCATGGTTTGTCAGATTCATGAACTCTTATACACCCATCCCCACCCCCACACATATACACTGTACCAGTGAGATTACCTTCATAGCTCTGAAAATCTGATGTCTAGATTTCTGAAAAATTTGTCACCAAAACCATTTGTGCTTGTGCCTAATTTTGAGGTACTAGGTTCTGAGTTAGTGGTAGTGCATGTCTTGTCAAGCACACAGGAAGGGCAGAGTAGGGTTACAGTAGGGTTACTGCGACAGAAGGAATCCAATTTCTTTACAGCCTAGGAATTCTAATATGAATGCCTGAAACAGCTTCTTTATCATTAAATCAATGTGAATATATGTCAACCATCGAATTACATTCTTTTATTAATGTTTCCCTGACACTAATTTTGCTACTTTTGAAGGAGAAAATTGTTCCTATGCAGGCAGTGTGAAAATCAGTTATCACATCAGGATAAAATAATAGATTCTCTAAAGCTCAGCATCATGGTTCTCACCTTTTAGTTCTCTTGGGCCTGACCAAGTGCTCTCTAAAGCTCCTGGCACTATCCTGCCCACAAACTTTCTCCCTCCCCCCAACTGTATCATAGACTACATCAAGACTTATACTTACTAAGTTCAAACTTTCTCTGGGTCAGTGGATTCACACCAGATATTTACAACAAGTATCACTTATGGTTTCAAAACTCCATTTTTAGTGTTGACCATCTTGGTCTTCTTATATATTGAATCCCAAACAAGCTGTGTGGTACCTCTTCCTCCATTATTCATGATGAGAACTTTAAGCATTAAGTTAACTCCTCAGGCTATCTACTTTTCTTTAAACACACTTTGTAAACCATCTTTTTTTTCTTCCTGATAGTCAAAATTGCAGTCTTACGAATTCAAGTGACAAAAGTTTTTTTAGTCAGCATTATGCAAGTATATATTATGTATATTTCAAATGGAATTGCTTTTAAAAAAGTATTTCAGGATGACTACTTTCCTGCAAACTTTATTTGTTAGTGTATCACTTCTCTTTATTACAGAAACATGCTTTTGCTTTTGCATCTACTCACACTTCTCACTTGGCTTCTGGCACAAGCAATCTCTTCCCTATTTACAATATCATTCTAAGACTATTTACAATATCATTTACAAAATTTACAATATCATTCTAAGACTCAGGAATTCATATAGCAAGGTTTTCTGGCCACTTTTCACAATTAATGGTTTCACCATTGTGATATATTCTCTCTTGCTTATCCAAAATCCTTTGCAGATCTAAGTCCCTGTTTTTATGCCAGTTTCCAAGCCTTGGTACTTCAGTTTTCAGGGGACACAAATCTAACAAATCATTATGTAAATTATTTGTATTACAGTAGTAAACAATATAGTTATTTATTTTGTTTAAGTGAATTCTTAAACCAATAAAAATCTACTGTATGATTTCTGAACTTCCTGAACATACTCATAGTAGTCTGGGTCCTTCAGACAAACAGAACCTATAGGATGTACATGTA
The DNA here is from genome assembly GCF_011762595.2 of Tursiops truncatus. Classification (NCBI taxonomy): domain Eukaryota; kingdom Metazoa; phylum Chordata; class Mammalia; order Artiodactyla; family Delphinidae; genus Tursiops; species Tursiops truncatus. The sequence continues at coordinate 21,917,824 of NC_047043.1, forward strand.
AAGAGACTTATTACAAGAAATTGACTCACCTGATTATGGAGGTTGAGAAGTCTCAAGATCTGCAGTTGGCAAGCTGGAGACCCAGGGAAGCTGATGGCGTAGCTCCAGTCCAAAAGCCAGTAGGCTTGAGAACCAAGAAGAGCCAATGATGTTTCAGGTCAAGTCTGAAGGCAGGAAAAGACAAGTCTGAAGGCAGTTCAATGAAGTTAGGCAGGAGGAGTTCCCTATTACTCCAGAGAGGATCAGCCTTTCTTGTTCTATTCAGGTCTTCACCTGATTGGATGAGGACCATCCACATTAGGGAGAGTGATCTGCTTTACGAAGTCGACCAATTCAAATGTTAATCTCATCCCCAAACACCTTCACAGACACACCCAGAAAAATGTTTGACCAAATATCTGGGTATCCACCTCCTAGAGAAATGGAAATAAAAACAAAAATAAACAAATGGGACCTAATGAAACTTAAAAGCTTTTGCACAGTAAAGGAAACCATAAACAAGACCAAAAGACAACCCTCAGAATGGCAGAAAATATTTGCAAATGAAGCAACTGACAAAGGATTAATCTCCAAAATTTACAAGCAGCTCATGCAGCTCAAAATCAAAAAAACAAAAACCCAATCCAAAAATGGGCAGAAGACCTAAATAGACATTTCTCCGAAGAAGATATACAGATTGCCAACAAACACATGAAAGAATGCTCAACATCATTAATCATTAGAGGAAATACAAATCAAAACTACAATGAGCTATCATCTCACACAGGTCAGAATGGCCATCATCAAAATTTCTACAAACAATAAATGCTGGAGAGGGCGTGGAGAAAAAGGAACCCTCATACACTGTTGGTGGGAATGTAAATTGATACAGCCGCTATGGAGAACAGTATGGAGGTTCCTTAAAAAACTAAAATAGAACTACCATATGATCCAGCAATCCCACTACCGGACATATACCCTGAGAAAACCATAATTCAAAAAGAGTCATGTACCACAATGTTCATTGCAGCTCTATTTACAATAGCCAGGACATGGAAGCAACCGAAATGTCCATCAACAGATGAATGGATAAAGAAGATGTGGCACATATATACAATGGAATATTACTCAGCCATAAAAAGAAACGAAATTGGGCTTCCCTGGTGGCGCAGTGGTTGAGAGTCCGCCTGCCGATGCAGGGGACACGGGTTCGTGCCCCGGTCTGGGAAGATCCCACATGCCGCAGAGAGGCTAGGCCCGTGAGCCATGGCCGCTGAGCCTGCGCGTCCGGAGCCTGTGCTCCGCAACGGGAGAGGCCACAACAGTGAGAGGCCTGCGTAACCCAAAAAAAAAAAAAAAAAGAAAAAAAAGAAACGAAACTGAGTTATTTGTAGTGAGGTGGATGGACCTAGAGACTGTCATACAGAGTGAAGTAAGTCAGAAAGAGAAAAACAAATACTGTATGCTAACACATATATATGGAATTTTAAAAAAATGGTCATGAAGAACCTAGGGGCAAGATGGGAATAAAGATGCAGACCTACTAGAGAATGGACTTGAGGATAGGAGGAGGGGGAAGGGTAAGCTGGGATGAAGTGAGAGAGTTGCATGGACATATATACACTACCAAACGTAAAATATATAGCTAGTGGGAAGCAGCCGCATAGCACAGGGAGATCAGCTTAGTGCTTTGTGGCCACCTAGAGGGGTGGGATAGTGAGGGTGGGAGGGGGGGAGATGCAAGAGGGCAGAGATATGGGAACATATGTATATGCATAGCTGATTCACTTTGTTATAAAGCAGAAACTAACACACCATTGTAAAGCAATTATACTCCAATAAAAACGTTTAAAAACATTACAGTAAAAGTTGTGAAAAAAAAAGTTGTGATATTTTTCAATGAAAAAAAAATATCTGGGTATCCTGTGGCTCAGTCAAGTTGACACAAAATTAACCATCACAATACTGTAGTTTCAGGTACTAGCTAAGTATTACAACTCTTAACCATGCTCCCCCACTGTTGATCTCTAGTTCTTACAAGTGACAGTAGGAGCCTAGGAAATAATGTTTGTAGCCTCCTTACCCTGCTTACAGATCGGGATAAAGAAGGGCTGGTATGAGGCTGAGTGACAAGAGATAATGACTGGCTTACTACTGTATCCTCAGCACCTAGCAGAGTTCCTGATGAATGAATGATTCTGAAGATTTGTTGATTCTACTTGCTCTTTCACTGCAACATAAAATCCCCCCGGCACCTACTGCTTGAGACCAAAGTGTTCACATACCTATTTCCAGAAATAACAGTTTTTCTGTTGTAACAGAAAAGAGTCTCTGAGACTCAATAGCATATGCTACCTGCTGATGAATGTTTAGGAGTTAAGTCCCTGAAGGTAGGATTGAATCCAGCTCTCTAATGCCTTAGTTATTAAAAGTTTGTTTCTTGAGGCTGAGTAGACGGCCACTGAAAAACGGAAGTCAGTGCAAATCTACGCTTACTGGTGTGGAGCTGATCCTCTGTGCCTCCTGATCTCTTCCCAACCTCAGTTACTTTAAGGAAAAAAGGGTTCCCAATGCTCTAGCCATCTCTGTAGGATGGACTCCACATTACTCCCTGAGCTCCCAGTCAAGCAGACAGACAATACTCTCCTGGTAGTTGGTGTTGTAACCCTTGAAGTGTCTGTATTACACTTCTTTCTCCACATTTTTGTTTAAAAAAAAAGTGTCTAAATTCAACTGATGGAATTTAAGAAAATGTACAATGAAGAGAAAAAAGTTAAAGTAACCTTGGGAGTGAGGGTGACTGGGAGGTGATATGGGGGCATGAAATGGTGAATGACACAGTGCCTCCATTTTTAGGTACTCTTCAGTAAAATGTCTGTTCATGAGTTTTGCCCATAGCTAATTGAATTGTTTGTTGTTTAACCGTTGCGATTAGGTGAGTTCTTTTTATATTCTAGATACAAGTCCTCTGTCAGATATATGGTATAAAAATATTTCCCCCATCTGTAGCTTGTCTTTTAATCCTCCTAATAGAGTCTGTCACAGATCAAAAGTTTTAAATTTTGATGAAGACAAAATTATTAGTTTTTCCTTTAATGAATCATGCTTTTGATGTCAGTTCTCAGAATCTTTGCCTAACTCTAGGTCCTGATGATTTCCTCTTATGTTTTCTTTGAAGTTTTAAGTTATGTCTTATGTTTTAGCCCCATGATCTGTTTTCAGCTGATTTTTGTATAAGGTGTGTGGTTTAGGCTGAGTTGTTTTTCTTTTTGTTTTTTGCCTATCAGAGTAATCTTAGCAACCTGAAAAGAGTTGGAAGAGTGGCATGGACTTATATATACTACCAAATGTAAAATAGATAGCTAGTGGGAAACAGCCGCATAGCACAGGGAGATCAGATAGGTGCTTTGTGACCACCTAGAGGGGTGGGACCTAGGGGGGTGGGATAGGGAGGGTGGGAGGGAGATGCAAGAGGGAGGAGATATGGGGATATATGTTTATGTATAGCTCATTCACTTTGTTATAAAGCAGAAACTAACACACCATTGTAAAGCAATTATACTCCAATAAAGATGTTAAAAAAAAAGAGTTGGAAAATATAACCCATCTATTTTCTGGAAGAAATTGTGTAAAATTGTTGATAATCCTGCCTCTAATGTTTGGTAGAATTCTCCAGTGAAGCCCTCTAGACCTGAAGATCTGGGAACTTTTAAATTATGAATTCAATTTCTTTAATGGCTAAAGGACTATTCAGATTATCTATTTCATCTTGGTTGGATTTTGGTTGCTTGCACTTTTTAAAGAATTGGTCCATTTCTTCTAAGTAGTCAAAGTTATGATTATAAGTGCAAAATTGTTCATTGTCTGCGCTTACAAAGCTTTTAATAAATGCAGGATCTGTAGTAATATCCCCAGTTCATTCCTGTTACTAGTGATTTGTATCTTTTCTCTTTTTATCTTGTCGGTTTTACTAAAGGTTTATGTTTTATTGGAAAATTTTTTGAAGAAACAGCTTTGTTTCATTAACTTTTTTCTATTGTTTTCCTATTTTCAATCTCATTGATTTCTGCTATTATCTTTATTATTTTCTTTTTTCTGATGTCTTGGGTTTATCTTGCTCTTGATCTTTAGTTTCTTGAGGCAGGAACTTCAATGATTGATTTCAGACTATTCCACTTTTCTAATATAAGCATTTAGTGCTATAATTTTCCCCATCAGCATTTCTTTAGCTGTGTCTCACATACTGTGATAGTTGTATTTATTTTCCTTCAATCTATGTATTAAAAAAAATTCCTTTGAGACTTCCTCCTTAACCTGGGCATTATTTAGAAACGCTTTCCTTAGTTTCCGAATATTTGGAGATTTTTCTCTTTAGTTTGGTTTCATTGTGATCAGAGAATATACTCTGTATGATTTCAATTACATAAACAGCATTTTCTGCCACTGCTAGCCATATGGTTATTTCCTATGTATCCTATACTTTTTTTTTTTAATTTAGCGGTCCTTTCTTTCCTGTAGCCCTAGAAGACTCTCTTTGCCAGCAAACTGGCACTTGCTTCCTTCTGGATGCACTTCTGGGTCCATTGTAGGATTGCAGGAAGGCCTCCAAACTCCGTTGCTCTTGAGAAGTTTGAAGGACCCTAGGCCACACAGACTGAATGGACTTCTTCTCTAAGCTGGACTTCCCTTTCCTTGCTGAAGGAGACACTCTGTACCCCCTATCTGGCAATGTCCAGTATTGATTGTTATGGCCATGGACTCAATTCCCTTTATCTGTAAAATTCTGACACTTCATATGTGGCTGGTTGCTGACATTACCGGACTTTTACATCTATAGCATCTAGGGACAGGTAATTTGTATTTGTTAAATAAGGTACTGCTTTACCCCTATTGGCCTGACATTCAACTGTCGTACCTTTGACTGATTAAAAAATGGGCAGAGGAGCTGTGTAGCCATTTTTCCAAAGAAAACATAATATAAATGGCCAATAGGTACATGAAAAGATGCTCAACATCACTAATTATTAGGGAAATGCAAATCAAAAGCACAATGAGCTATCACGTCATGCCTGTTAGGATGGCTGTCATTATTATCTTTTAAATAAATTTATTTATCTATTTTTGGCTGCATTAGGTCTTCATTGCTGTACGCGGGCTTTCTTTAGTTGCGTCGAGCAGGGGCTACTCTTCGCTGTGGCGTGCAGGCTGCTCATTGCGGTGCTTCTCTTGTTGCGGAGCACGGGCTCCAGTAGTTGTGGCACGCGGGCTCTAGAGTGCAGGCTCAGTAGTTGTGGCGCAAGGGCTTAGCTGCCCTGCGGCACGTGGGATCTTCCCAGACCAGGGATCGAACCCATGTCCCGTGCATTGGCAGGCGGATTCTTACCACTGCACCACTAGGGAAGCCCCAGGATGGCTATTACTAAAGAGACAAGAAATAACAAGTGTTGGCAAGGATGTGGAGAAAAGGGAGCCCTTGTGCTCTGTCGGTGGGAATGTAAATTGGTGCAGCCCCTATGGAAGAGAGTATGAAGACTCCTCAAAATATTAACAGAACCACCATATGATCCAGCTATCCCACTTCTGGTTATTTACCCAAAGAATATGAAAACACTAATTTGAAAAGATATATGCACCCCTACGTTCATTGTAGCATTTATTTAGTCAAGATATGGAAACAACCTAAGAGCTCAACAGATGAATGGATAAGGAAGATGTGGTATATATCTACATGATAGACTACAACTCAGCTATTGAAAAAGATGAAATCTTGTCATTTGTAATATGCTAAGTGAAATAAGCCAGATGGAAAAAGACAAATATCATATGATTTCACTCATCTGTGAAATATAAAAAATGAAGAAACCCCCAAAACACAAAATAAATGAACAAACCAAACCAAACAAAATCAAACATGTAAATATGGAGAACAGAATAGTGGTTACCAGAGGGGAAGGGGCTGACAAGAGGGTGAAATGGGTAAAGGGGATCAACAATATGGTGATGGATGGAAACTAAATTTTTGGTGGTGAGCATGCTGTAGGGTATACAGAAGTAGAAACATAATGTTGTAATCATGAAACATACAATGTTATAAACCAATGTTACCTTAACCAAAAAAAAACCCAAAACCTGTCATGTTCAATCATATACTTGTGCAGTTTACTGTGTATCAATTTCCCTCAATAAAACTGTTTAAAAAGTCATAACAGATTATACTGCAGATTTTAGGCAAATAACTTGAAAGTCTAGACAAAATGGAGAGTTTTATAAACAAATAATAGATTATCAAAATTGACCCCCATTATAAATAGCCTAAATAGACCATTTTTGTAGAAGAAATAGAAAAAAGTTACCATGGAACTATCCCACAAAAAAGTACCCAGCCCAGATGGTTTCACGTCAGAATTCAACTTTCAAAAACCAGATAATTTCAATGCTTTACAAATTGTTCTAGAACATTAAAAAATAAAAACTTAGCCCTTTTTATGATGCAAGTAAAATCAAAACCTGAACCTGAAAAATACAGAAAATTACAGACCAGTTTTACATAAATATTGAATAAAAATGTACTAAATAAAATATTAGCAAGTAGAACCCATAAACACATTAAGAAAACACCATGCCTAAGTGAAATTTATTCCAGGAATGCAAGATTGGCTCAATGTCAGGAAAGCCTGTCATGTAATACAAGAAAATAACAAAATTAAGGGAAAAAAATAATGTCGTTTCTATGGATGCTGAAAAACCCTTTTATAGAACAGAATCCATCTTTTAAAATAGTGACCGTAATGCCTATTCAGAAAATTTAGGCATATACAGCAGATATAAACTCCTAATTGTGAAATAATCATTGCAAAGTTTTGAAATCTGTGGTTCCTATAGTGACCTACTATAAAATCCATAAGCCTCATTTTCATAGAGATTGGGCTACACTGCCAATTTGCTGAATTGGAGCTTCTAAAGGATTCTTCTAAAGAATTCTTTCCTCTTTTAGCCTGTAGGTTTTAGAACTGAAAAGAATAATAAACAAATTACTTAAAGTATTAGCCTTCAGGATATTACGTGTTATCTATAAGGGAAAATACCTCTATTATTATCTGTCAATAAGCTATATGTGAAATATCTTTTTTAAAATAAATTTATTTATTATTTATTTATCTTGGCTGCGTTGGGTCTTTTGTTGCTGTGCACGGGCTTTCTCTAGTTGTGGTGAGCGGAGGCTACTCTTCGTTGCAGTGCACGGGCTTCTCATTGCGATGGCTTCTCTTGTTGCGGAGCACGGGCTCTAGGCACACGGGCTTCAGTAGTTGTGGCACACGGGCTCTAGAGCACAGGCTCAGTAGTTGTGGTGCCCGGGCTTAGCTGCTCCGCAGTATGTGGGATCATCCCGGACCAGGGCTCGAACCCATGTCCCCTGCATTGGCAGGCGGATTCTTAACCACTGCGCCATCAGGGAAGCCCTCTTTTTCTATCTTTAAAAAAACAAAAACAAAAACAAAAAAAACCAAATCTGGGAAATATATACTCTGTGAATGACACCTATATGGCCTTCTGTTGTGAGAACACAGAGGCAGTGCCAAATTTAGGAAAGCAGCCAACGTCCAACAATTCAGTGATGTGGTTCCTTTCATTATGTTTACTGAAACTTTAATAATGTCATTTTTGTGCCCTGATGTACTCATACAAGCCTATTTAGCCCATAAAAATAATATATATATGTGTATATATATATAGTTACAATAAACAGTAAACAATATTGTTTACACTTGAATGAATTTAAGATATGAGATTAGAGTGGGCATGGGAAAATAACATGTCCCCAGTAAAGAGATAATCATCTCAGAGATAGTGTCACAAGTCCAGGGATGCAGGTAAACAACTTAATTTCAAAAGTCCTGGTTGCTTATGTTTACAGACTCCTTTGAGAAGCAAAAAGAACTTCTGACTTTTCCATTTCTTGACTTGAGACATTCATTGAATGTTTTTAGTGGCTACAATGGGAAATTTAAGATATCCATTCCCCATACATCTTGCCCATTTACATTAATTATATTAATTTTCCAATATCATGGAGACTATTGTTGAGGCTTGATGTCTGTCCATACAACTTCCCACAATATTCTCATTTAAAAGAGCCTCCCTAATATGGACTCACTGCTGTTTACTAAGGCCCAACCTCTATCTGAAGACTTTTCCATACTCATCACACTGTCAGTTTTTCTTTAGTGTGATTTCTCCAATGCTGAATAATGCTGGTGATCCCGTGGAAAACATTTCCACGTTCATCACGTTTGTAAGATCTATCTCCTATGTGGATTCTCTAGTGCAGTCAGTCCTGACTTCTGGGTGAAGGCCTTCCTTCCTACTCCCTTCACATACGGTTCTATAAGGTTTCCACGCTGAATAAAGGCATCCTTAGAGTCATCACATTTTATGCAGTCTCTTGCTCGTGTGGATTTTCTGATATCAAATAAGGCTGCTTTGGCTGATGTCAAATACAACCTTCCCACATTCCTTATACTGATAGCATTTTCCCCTGTGATGGATTTCCTAGTGGGAAAGGAGGGACCCACTGTAAACAAAAGCTTTTCCAAAAGTGTTGCTCTCAGAGACATTCTCTTTGGTATGTACTTCCTAATGCTGAATAATGACTCATCCGTAACTAAAGCTTTTACTAACTTACTGCATTGATGCTGTAATTCTACAGATTCCCCCCACATGATTTAGCATCTTCAGAAATTTTTTTGTGTTGGAGACAAGTCCTTATTTTCATTCTCAGTAACACCATCTAAAAAAAATGCACAGACAATGCAAATGTCAGTTGTCTCTTCCGCTGAGATCATGAGACTTATGATGAGAAAGAGCGATAAAAATAAAACCCAGTTTTATCTAAAGTGCATGCCTTTTCAGTATCCCTAAACTACCAATTCAATTTTGAAAAGCACGCAAGAAGGCATGTGAAGTTCCAGTTTGAGAAGAGACAGCTGGCCCGTCAGAAAGAGACTGGAAGAGCATACAGAATTCTCTCACAAAATGTGACAAAGAATCAGAAAGGTATAATCAAAAAAGTTAAGAAGAGATCAGTTTGAATCTGGAGGTGAAAAAAAGGGAATATCATGAAACCAAGAGAAATTTTAATTTGCTAAAGGGTAGTTAAAAGTACCATTTACACCAAATGAATGTACCTAGGCCACTAGTATAGACAAAATGCTCCATAAATGTTTGTTAAATGGATCAACAAACAATGGCACATAATAAAAGTTAACTTGAAACAACAGGCAGATCAGTTTCAAAATGCATACTATTTTGATGTGGGGAAATCAGTAAACTGGAAAAATAACAGTAGGGAAAATAATTTTTTCAGTTAATATGCAGGATTAAAAGATAAGAAAAACATTTTGAAGCTAAAGGAGTTGAATAAGTCAAAACAATAACAAAACAAAACACAGACACCTCCCAAATATTACCCAGAGTTTCTACCTAAAGAATTGGGCAAAGAGACTAGTAGGGGCAAGGTTTCCAGGGAAAGGACACTAACAAGAGTTCTAAAAACCTTCTTTTCAAGGATGTCTTCTTTCTCTGCAGACATTCTTTCTCATCTGCTTTCCATTTCATAAGGCAATAACGTGAGAGTTAAACTAAGATAGGGTCTTAATAGACTGGACCTGACACCTCTTGATTCCAGGGTGCTATCTTGCCATAAGCATACCTTGTTCTATCTGGGCCCTAAAAGCAATGGGATGAAGATGGTCTTGGAAAATTGAATTTGAAGCTGTCCTTCAGTAAAAACACCCAAATAACAAAAAAACCCCAATATAGGCAGAGAAGGTTTCAGAGGTGTACACGAATACCTGGCGGAATTAAAGCCCATGAGGGAGATACTGGGTTATGGCTCCAGAGACATCTGGTGGATCCTAAAGTTGTTTTGCTGCTTTCTGTTCTATTCCTGAAGCCTTTCACTAGTCAAGCCATAAATGATCCTCCCAACCCTTCCCACCTGATGGCTTGTCCTTCAAGCTGTCTCTTCAACCTCTCTAGCATAACTGATGCCTCTTCTCTACGTTCTGAATGATATTATCCTCCTTAGGTCTGCAGCTCTACAGGCAGAGGTCAGGACCTGCTTCAGCGCCTGCTCCTTGGTCTGTATTTCTGGTCTCAGCATCTGTGGGGAGAGCTCCCCGAGTCTTCTGACAGCCCTGTGAGGTCCAAATATCTCTTTCCTGGTAGCAACAACTTAAAGTTGGAAGAAAGATTTTGTTTTGCCAGTCTGATTCTTGGTCCCAGGCACAGCCCTCTCCCTCTACCATCAGTCACTATTAGAGATCTTTCCTGCAAGAAGACTGCCATTCTGGAATAAGCGAGCTCAGGAGAAGATTCACTCCAGCTTGGGGTTCACACTGATTTTTCAGAAGTATATCCTTGTAGCTAGTCTTCTTCCTGAGGCATAGAACAACACTGTTAACAGAAACTCTGAATTTTATTTAGCTCTTACCCAAGAACTCACTTACCTGACAACGCACTGAAATAAAAAAGGAAATCTGTCAGAAAGCTAAAAAAATTAGAAGACAGAGTGGGAGTGACTGCAAATTGTTAGTAAACACTATCTGCTATAATCTCTTACTTCCTAGTTTAAGTTAATAAAGCTTGAGAGAAAGACCATGACCCTCCTCCCTTTGGTTCTCCCCTTCTAAGAATCCCAAATGGTAAAGAACATTAGAGATCAGAAAATAATGGCTAATATTTATTGAAAATTGACTGTGAATTTACTCATCTAAGCAGATTTTATCATTCCACTGACAGATCAATGATACTGAAGCACAGAGGGATTAAGTAATTAGCTAAAAGTCAAACAAGTGGATTCTATGTCGTTCCTTGTGTTCCGACTTATTCTAGGGAGTCATGAGTGGGATCATCTCAAAGGAACCCAACTTTCCTTTTACCAAATTGGGATTCCAGACCTTCCTCTTTTTCTCAACAGCCCCAATAACCTAAGACAACTCAGGACTTGGAAGCCATCTTTAACTTTCGCCTGCAACTCAATTCGTCCGACTGAACTTCACCGGAGTCCCTAAAGGGCCGAATCACACACTGAGTCGAAGCCGGAGTCCACGAACCCTCTAGCACCACCACTTACGACCCAAAAGCCAAAAGAACTCGCAGTTCTAGGCCTGCGGCTGTCAACAATACCTCACCCTCAGGTCTCCTCTAGGAATCTGGAGGTTCTCTCCTCTCTGTGGTTGCCTGGCAGCATCCCCGCCCCTGCTGAGTAGCGCAGGCTCGGGCAGCTAGGTCAGGTAACTCCAAGGGCCTGCGCTCTGAGGCTGGGGCACGGCAGACTCCGCCCAGGGTCCGCATCCCCCCCGCCCCCCCCCCCCCCCACCGTGCGCAGAACTTCAGAAGAGCAACTCAAGACAAAAAGGGAAACTCCTTAGCTGCTAATTATCTTTAACAGGGGTGGATACAAAAGATAGGAAAATCTTTCCTTGCCAGTTTAGGCGATGTTTATCTCCTGCCAGCCACTGTTCATTAGTTCCCAAGGTAAGAAAGTAAAAGTAGACCTGAGCGGGAGCTTTAATCCCAGCGGCAACAACGCAGCAGTCCTGGGAAAAATGCAGCGTAGTTACAGGTAATTTCTGGCCTGGGGCTGGAGCATCTAGAGGCAACGGCATTTGAGAAAGCTCATTGAGAGAGCCCACGGCAATAGAACAATAGCAAACGGCTATAATGCACTTAGGTGCTAACCACTGTTCTAAGCACTTTATATAACCCCCCCATTTATCCTTATAACAATTACCCTCCCTAGGTCTGCAGCTCCCCAGGCAGAAGTAGGTACTATTATCGATATTTTACATTATGAGGAAATGAGATTAAGTCGCTTGCTCAAAGTCATTGAGCTAGAGTTTGGCTACAGCAAGCTGAAGAGTTCCTAAATTTCCTCCTCCTTTATCAGGGATGAAATAGTGATATACCTACTCTTAAATATTTCACTTAAGTAGGCTGAGCTGAGACGCTAGATCAAAAAGTAAGATACGCATATCAAGCTTAGACAGGAATAATGACGATCTGCATAAATCAGAGGTGACAAATGGCCTCCTCTTAGGAATCCTCGGGACACCCAGGACCAGGCCATTTGGGCTTAAGAAGATGATTGGTAAAGCAAACATATATTCCCCAAAGATCACCTTGAACTGTGATGGGTGAAAACTCTGGGCGCCTTGACTGATGGGTTTTCAGACCTGGAAAAGGTCTTTCATAAGTGTGGGGAAAGAATCAACTGTTTACAAGAAATCAAGGGATAAACGCTGGCTCTCAATAATGATCTCACAATGTGGGCTAGGGAGCTAAGCAACTGAGAAGTTTCAGACACTTATCGTGGTTGGCTTTGTCAAAATCAAATTATATGTATATAAAAGTATATGTATAAAGTAAAAATTAAAAACATATTTTATATAAAATATATCCATACCTACTTTTTATATACAAATATGGTATAAAAATACTATGTATAAGAAATAAGGTGCAAGAACTCCTTACCAGTTATACCCAGAAACGTCGGAAGGAGAGAGGACCCAAAGAAATTCTAATAAAATGATGAACTGCTGGAGGGGCTTTAAAATGTAAAATTTTCAGTGTGAAAGGTTCAAAGTTGAGAAAGTTCAATTAAAGTTATCAAAATGATTATCCCTATATTAAACAAACACTTGTTGCTCAAATAAATTCTGTGCTTGTGGAGTCAGGAGGGGCATCTGAAAGAACTATTTTATATAATATATACTTATCTATGGTACTAGCTACAAATATAAAAACTTTCAAAAACCCTCATCAAAGGTATATCCATAGTGAGTTACTGGATAGATCCACAATGGGGACATCTCTCTAATCTTTATATTAGTCAGATATCCCTTATTCTGTCAGAATAATGCAGAGAATAATGGTTCTAAGCTAGGAATGTGATCCTTTCCTATAAAGAGCTCATCTTTAAAGCGAAATGTCTCCCGCAGACACCCTCATTGTGCAGGCAACAAGAATTAGGGCTGATATTTATGCTGGCCCAAACTTCATCCAAGATTTAGTATGCAAGAGGATGGGGATATTATTACCTTTGGTGTTTGGACCCAGGACTCTGTAGAGTTTCTTAAGTATTTTCCAGAATACTGATAGGAATTGAAATTTTTCTACAGGTAATAACTCAAAGCACTGAATACCACTGCAACATGCAGTTCGTTCATCTGAAATAAACAGAGGAAGAGTGGGCTCTGAAACTGCTTAGTTCGTATCTTGGTCCCACCACATACTAACTTTGTGACCTCAAGCAGCTTTATTGATTTGTTTCCCCAGCTAAAAATGAAACAATGTGAGTAAAGCATTTACTAATGTCTGGCCCTTAGTAAGCAGTTAACAATTACATAATACTGTTAATAAATCCTTTCCTCTACTCCTAAAGATTGCCAATAATAAGACTTTGACTGTTAACAATTTTATAATCACTGGATATTAACAAAAGAGGCTACTTCTGTTCTGAGTATAGGAGTGCAGAGCTTTTCTAAGTGCTTCTATCTGATTGCTCCATCCTCACCATGCCCCATGGTGAGGATTCCTCCATCCTCACCATGCCCATGAGATTTCTCAATCCCAGAGCCCTGCTCAGCACCCTTGTTTTTTTGTTTGCTTTTGTTTTTTTTCAAAAGGGGCCCATCTTCCTTCCCTTCACAGTCCCTTTCTATTACACTCTCTGGAATCCTTTTGTGATTGTCAGGTTACTTTTTCATCCAAAGCCCATGTTTAAGCTCATTTTACTTTTCACTGCTTTAGAAATTTGATTCTCCCCCAACCTCTCCAGGTGCTTTTTGCCTTAAATGCTCAATATTTTGTTTACCTTCAATCAATCAGAAAACAGAGGCTAGTCAATCTTATTCTCATCCTTAATGTTATTTCTAAGCTGCTGCTTCATGATTCATTTGAGTTTTATACCAGTTGTTCTACCTGGCTATTGTATTACTGGCTGCCATTACTTCTCTTGTGGACTTGCTTCACTTTCATACTCTTTTCTTTCCATCCTGCCTCCTGTTATTGATGACTTAAAAATCCACATAGATGAACTGCTTCAAGGGACCCTGATTTCCTAGGTACTGTCATTGTCACACCACATCTTTTATAAAGATGTACTCCTGACTTCATCTCAAGGCATTTTCTGTTCACCGCACTCCCCAATTCCATATCTAACACGTCATGTCCTCCACTTGCCCCTCAGGACCTTCAACTTCGCTGCGTGGCCAATTTAGTTCCAGATAGTAACCTTATATCTTCTCCTTTTCTAGGACTAGTTTGACCCCCTTTGATGCCCACCTGGAAACCCCATGCCACTCTGCCCTTTTTTTTGGTTCTACAACTGTATTTAAGCACAAGAAACCACCAGAACAAAACCCCATTTATTTTTGAATAAGTTATGAACTGTATTCTTCTACGTAATAGGCATATTCTATTGTTCTGGGTCTTTGTTTATGGTTCCTTTATAATATTACTTAAGAGAGTTATAGGCAAATGAAGGAACCTGTGTGCACTGAGAGAACATGTTAAGCAGAGGCTGAACTGGAGAGACTGCAAGTAACAGCATGGAGAGTAGACAGCAAGTTTAAAATAAGGATTACATTCCATCGAGCAGTCAGATTAAAGAGAGAGGCTCTGACATTATGAGGAGCAATTTCAGTTTGGAAAACATGCTTGTGAAATCAGATTAGATGACAAGTATGGACAGCATCAGTTTGGTAAAGAGATGTTCTCATGAAGGCTCTTGTTACTAAGTCAAGTCCCCTCCAAAGAGACGAATTTACATGAGAGAAATTTGAGACAGGGAAACCTTGGGTAGAGAATAGGCCTCATATACTTACAGCTACAGAGCTCTCAGGGCTCAGTTCTAGGATCCTTGTTCATTTCCCAGACATAAAAAAAATTAGGTTTCCAATCCTAGCTGCCTCAATGCCTGGTGCACAACTCCAGTGTTGGTCTTATGAAAAAGCCTAAGCAGTCCTCAACTTGTGAATGAGTTGTTTTTTAAATGTTCATTTGCTTTCCTATGTTGTGAACTCAGAAAGTTTTCCCACAGTCAACGTAAATCTAATCCCAAAAGCCAATGTGACACATAATATGCCTAAGTTATAGCACTAACACCATTATCATTTTCATGGGAAAATGTGCTCACAATTACAATTTAGAAAGCTAGGAACATATATATTTCTATAGGACTAGGGACTCTACTAGTTCCAAGCCAGTGATATTCCTATGTCCTATATAAGGATTACGGACAGAGGGGCAAGAGACTAGGGCACTAGGGAAATGGGGGTAGAGTATATTATAGGAGTAGAGAGACGGGATAAAGACAGGGCTCAGCAGAAAGGTAGTTAGGAATAGTTAAAGAATGGTGATTACCCTTCTTTTTCCTCTCCTTCCTCTTTAGTCACTATCCTACCACTTCAAACCCACTGACCAGCTAGAGGTGAAGGGAGATGAGGGGACTGAAGTTGTGTGGGGTGAGGTGGGAAGGCAGTCCTAGAAATTGTGGAGTTTGCTGCAGCAACGCAGAAAGGGAAATAAAAGGATATCTCAGTAGAGATCAAATATGACTTCTGTAAATAAAAAGATAAACACACCAGGAGCTGTGTGTACTTCTTTGTGGTTTGCCTGCTATCCACTACAATGATCATCACAGGTTCTCATCAAAAACAGAATTGTTTACTCAGTAATATATGGGTAATGTCAACCAGTTTTTGGTTGATTTGTTGTTTTCTGAAGCCCCAAGGCAAAGAATCACTAATCTTTGGCTCTTTTATGTGCTCAAGAAGGTATACAAACCAAAAAATTATAAGCCAGTTCTCTCAAGAAATTATTAGGGGATTCAGAACACAATGGTCACTACAGAGGTGGGAAAAAAGGGAAGCGTAAAACAGGGAAGAACACCAGCACCCCGCCCCTAAAACACACATACACACAAGCCTTGCACTCAGAAGAACCTTGGGAGCCTTGGAATATAGGTCAGTCTTTTTTGAAACATTTAAATTTGAAGGGACAGAAAGGCCATCTTGAAGACCTAGTTTTTAGGCATGATGGTGGTCTAATTCCCTGTTCATTGTAAAGACCTGGTGGCTCATGTCCCCTAAAGGGCTTTCCTCATGCTAAAAATCTGCAGCGGCCTGTGTTCACGCTTCCTCACTTCACTGGCAACCACGAAGGTAGCAGTGATTCAGCACAACGTTTCTCAAAATTTAGAGTACATCAGGTGACTGTGGAGCTATAAAAATGAAGATTCTCAATCCCCATCTCAGACCTAATGAAGCACAGTATCTGTGACTGGGACTCAGGTATGTTAAACAAGCTCCACAGGCGATTCTGATGTTCACTGATGTTGAGGAATCTCTAGTGTAACGAACAGGACTTGAAGTCACAAAACTGCACTTACGCTGCTGGTCTTTTCCTTTGTGTGATATTGTAGCTATGTCACCATCTCCATAAGCAAGAGTATCCTCATTTTTAAAATGGAGAATAATTTTAATTTACAGAAACATTTTAGGAATTCAATGAGAAAAGTGCTTTGTAAGTGTCAAAGTATTAGGTGAAATTATTGGCATTCTAACCCTCCCAGAGTCTGTCCTCAAGCTGTTTCCAACATAGTGCCATCAACTGCCCAGTCTGAATGAACTCTACTTTAGGCTGGCTAGTCTTGTCATTGATGCTTCCAAACTACATGCACTCTGCTTACATTTGTTCTACCCTAAATGTTTTCTCCCCTTTGCCTTCCAAATATCCCCATCAAAACTTTATCTTAAATAAAGTCTTTCCTGATCACTTCAGGTAACAGTGATCTGTCCTTCAGAATTTATAGCTTGCCAAGTGCCACTTAATTCTACACTACTTTGAGCATCAATTCTATTGTCCTATGGTCTTGACTAAACAGTAGACCTTATATATCCCAAACTAGGTTGTAAACTCTTTGAGAAAAGGAATCTGGTGTTATGCTCCTTGTTCTCCACAGCACCTAATGAAATGGGCAGCAGAGTGTATTTTTTATGAAATATCCGAAGTTACCTTATAGCAATAGTGACTAACATTTTGTCCTAAATCATCTCAAAGCTAGTATTTCTCTCCAGCCTGCACTCTGTGAGACAGCTTCCCTGCAGTCTTCACACAGAACCAGAGTTTTCTGCTTTGTGGGTAGTCTGATGTTGAGTAAGAGCTGAGTTCTGCCTAAACGACTCCCCACACTCTTTACATTTATAGGGACCACCTCTATTATGGATTCTCTGGTGTTTACTAAGATCTGACCTCTGTCTGAAGGCTTTGCCACATTCGTCACATTGGTAGGGTTTCTCCCCAGTGTGGATTCTCTGATGCTGAATGAGACTGGTGATTCCTCGGAAGGCATTCCCACACTCATCGCATTTGTAGGGCCTCTCTCCG
This sequence comes from Tursiops truncatus, assembly GCF_011762595.2. Lineage (NCBI taxonomy): Eukaryota > Metazoa > Chordata > Mammalia > Artiodactyla > Delphinidae > Tursiops > Tursiops truncatus. The sequence goes on from NC_047043.1 coordinate 21,935,254, forward strand.
GTGTGGATTCTCTGATGTTCCGTGAGGACTGATCTTTGAGTGAAAGCCTTTCCACACTTATCACATTTATAGGGTCTCTCTCCAGTGTGAATTCGTTGATGTTCTATAAGACTTGTCCTCTGAATAAAGGCTTTTCCACATACATCACATTTGTAGGGTTTCTCCCCAGTGTGGATTCTCTGATGCTGAATAAGGCCACTCTGACTGAAGGACTTCCCACATTCCTTACACTGATAGCATTTTTCTTTGTGGTGGATCTCCTGATGGGAAACAAGGGAGGAGTTATAAACAAAGGCCTTTCCACACTCGCTGCACTCATAGGGCTTTGCCCCAGTATGGACTCCTTGATGCTGGGTAAGAATTGAACGCCGACTAAAACTTTTATTACACTGAGTACAATGATAAGGTTTGTCTCTTGTGTGGATTTTGAGATGGTGAAAGAGACCTGCTTTCTGGCTAAAGGCTTTGCCACATTCATTACAGTGGTAGTGTTTCTCTCCTGTGTGAAGTCTCTGATGTTGATTAAGAGCTGACCACCGGCCAAAGGCTTTGCCACACTCATTACATTTATATGGTTTCTCTCCCGTGTGTATTATTTTGTGTCGAATAAGCACAGTTCTCCCACGGAAAGTTTTTCCACATTCTTCGCATTTGTAGGGCCTGTCTCCAGTATGGATCCTCTGATGTTCTACGAAGCATGAGTGTTGACTAAAAGCTCTTCCACAGTCATCACATTCATAAGGCTTTTCTCCTGGACAGACTCTCTGGTGTTCAGAAAGGTCTGAGTTCTCAGTCAAACTTACTCCATTTTCATCACATGTATGTTGTTTATCTTCCCTGGAGTATCCAGAAGGCTCTCCTATTTTTTCTTCAGGTTCATAAGTTTTTTCATACCTAGCTGACTGAGACATTTCATTTTCAAATTTGCTAGATATATTCCCATATGGTTTCATTTCTTCAGAAACTTCTTGCTTTAAATTCCTATACTCATTTCCAGTCTCAACATCTGAAACTAAAAATGGATCATAAATGTTAACTAGTTTCTTGTGATAGCAAATAGCAACTTCACTAGGCAACATAAACTTATTCAAGTGAAAAATTACATAAGAACCTAGAGTTCCTGCATGACTATAAAATGGCACTAGAATATACGACAGACTAATAAACAAAGCATTCCAAAAACTGTTAAGGAAAAAAGCAATAACCCAATAGAAAACTTGGCAAAGAAAAAAACTGATGGTTTCCAGGAAAGGAAATACAATAGTTCTTAAACACAAGAAAAGATGCTCCACCTCACAATAAGAGAAAAGCAAATTTAAACAATATTGAGTATAATTTTCACCCATCAGATTTGCCAATAGCTTGATATAACACTATGTTCACAACATGGATATCATACATTGCCAGTGAGAGTGTAAACTGACCCAAACTTTACAGAGGGCAAGTTGACAATATATATAAACATTACAACTATATATATAAAACCTTTGACCTAGTAATTCCACACAGAAGAATTTATGCTACAGATATACTCACACATACAGTTATTTACCACAGCACTATTTGTTACAGTAAAAGAGCGGGGCCAACTTAAGTGTCATCAGCAGGGGAAGTTAATTGCATGATATATCCATACATTTTAATATTAAACACCTGTTAAGAAATAAAAAATGCAAGCTTCTACAATCTCAGTGATAAAGAGGGGAAAATATATTTGAATATGAAAAACATACATATATGATTAAAAAATCTCTAGAAGGACACACAAGAAACTAGTAACAGTGACAACCTATTTCAGAATAGGGGTAAGGAGACCAAATGGCTAGGGAAATTGAGTGGAATGAAAACTTTTCACTGGGTAACTTTAAATTATTATTTTTTGGACCATGTGAATTTTCACCTATTTAAAAAATTAAATGAAAAAAAAAATAGAGGAAATAGAAATAAGGAAGGTACTGAGTCTTTCACCCCTTCACTAACTTTGAACATTCTACCTCATTTGCTTTATTACTCCTTCTCTTTATAAGAATAATACACACACACACACACACACACACACACACACACACACATATATTTTTTCTTTCCCTGCACCATCTGAGAGTTAGCTGCAGACATCATGGAGCAAAGGTTTATTTAAGTGAAGGAGGCAGGAGATAGTCGAATTGGAAGATAATGGTACTGTCTGCTAGGATTAAGGCTAAAAATAGCAGGGAGGTCAGTACAGAGGAAAATAACTGTCAGAAGAACTAAACTAAGTGATTTCAAATAAAATACAGCCAGAATTTAAAAAATATTAATATAAAGAGAAAAAAAGAGCTGTAGAGTGACAAACCAGGCTGCCTGAGGTCTACACATGAGCCGTCAGATTTCTAGAGAGACTTTCCTGACTTTAATGATCAGAAACAGCACAAAGTACAAAAAAGCCCCAGTGCCCTGTGTTAGCCCCATCTTCCCCTTCCTCCCAAGGTGGGTCTTTCTTCTTTACCTTGCTTCTTCTGGGCTTCAAGTTCTGGAGATTCACACTTTAGCTGGGCTTTCACAGACGGGAGGGACATTCTGGGTTCTTGTTCTGTTCTTAGAGCTACCATCTCCTGCAAGAACATTTCCTGTTCCTCAGTGTGGACTGAGACCTGAGGTAGATGAGATATAACTGAGATACTCACTCTGATAACATTAAACAGAACAGTATACTATTCATGGCAGTGGCACCCAGCTCTCTGAAACTTGAAATAAACTTCTTTCCAGATATCAGCTTACCATAATCCTACTCATTCTTCAAGGCCAACATAAATGTCACCTCCTCTGAGAAACCTTCCCTTCCCCAGCTGGAAGTAATTTCCCCTATTTTTAACAGTTAAAGAATGTTGACTGTGCCCCCTTTTACTTCTTTGTCTATGCTCAAAGAAATGGATAAATGAAAGAGAAAAAAAAAAAAAAGAGAGAAGGAAAAGAAGGTAAAAAGAGGCAGAAAGGAGGGGAAAAGAACTTAGGGGGAAATAAACCGGAAGTGAGAAAGAAGGAAAGGAAAGGGGAAAAGTAAAGGGAGAAAGTAAAAGTGAAAGTAAAGAAAGGAAGGGAAAAAAGGAAAAGGAGAGAAATCTCTTCCATATTTACCCCAAAAGCTGTTCCTAATAGACTCTGCTCTTCTGAGGTCCCCACCCCACTTCTTTCTGGGAGATGATCTTATTTTCTATTTATCTAAGATCACAATCATCTCAAAAAATCATCTCCCCTTCACTTTATCTAGCTCCACTCTCATACTCTTCTCCTTCCCTTGTATCTTAAAGGAAGATGTCTTTTCTTTTTCAAGGCTTGTATCTACTTTTGCCTTCAATCTCATCCTTTTCCGCTTCCCTTTGACCCCTGCTCCTTCAATTAACTCATTTACTCAGCAATTTCAGCCACTCTGTAGCTTCCACTACTCCACGGGCCCATTTCCTCTTGCATTTAAAAGTAATAGGCTCCCCCAGCATGGTATTATAAAAAGCAGGGATCTGGAATCACTCTAGTTACTTACTCTGATCCTTAGTTTAGTAGCTCTGTCACCATGGGCTAGAAATTACTCTGAGATTATGACACCATGCCATGTAAAGCACTTCGCACAAGGACTTGGCATATGACAGGCCCTCAAGTTACTTCCCCATCCCCTTCAATGGCTAAATTTTGTAAATAGAAATCACCATACACTGGTTCTATTTCCCTGACATAGTTTCATTTTGTAATCTCTCCCTCAGAATGAGAGCCAAAATCAGCAGGTACTATCTCAGATGTACAGAAAAAGCTGTTTTGATACTTCAAATTTTGGGGAGGGGAAAGCAAAAAAAGGCCAGTATAGTGAACTGTGCCTTCTGTCCCTGGATCTTCAGTTAGGCCTCATAAATCAAGCTGTAAACTCCACTAGCTACTCTCAGCAGCCCTCAAGGGAAAGGACTGGTTGGCAATACAAACTCAACATGACTAAAACCAAATTACTTTTGCCTGCACCTGAAAATCCCATTCTTTCTTTTGGTTCTCTTCCTACCTTCCCGGCCACTCCCCAGTTTCCACTGCTGGTTACTCCCCTGATGATCCCTTTGTGTCTCATGGCTTTAAATACCACCCATATTCTGGCAAGTCCCAATTTTATATTTCTAGCACAGATTTCCCCCCACTGAATTCCAACTTTTTATATCCAGTTGCTTGCTCAAACTTTCCACTTGGATTCTAGTAAGAATCTCAAAATTTACACATCCAAAACCTAACTCTTGATTCCTTTTACCATCTCAGTGAATGACAAACCCATTCTACCTGATGTTCAGACTAAAACCCTTGGCATAATCTTTAACTCACGTTCTCTCACATCCCGCCACCTATACAGAAACAAATCCTCTCAAGCTCTACCTTCAAAAGGTATCCAGAATCCAATCACATCTCACCACTTCCACTGCTACTATCCTAGTCCAGGCCACCAGCATCTCTTGCCTGGATTATTGCTTATAGCCACAGCCTCCTAAACTGGTTTCCCTGCTTCTAACTTTGTCCCCTATGCCTCCCCTAGTCCCACCATGAGCCCCAATGCAGAACTTTTCCAACATAGCAGGCAGTAATTATGTTAAAATTTAAGTCAGATTAAATCTCTCTTCTGCTCAAAACTCTCCAACGACTTTCCATCTCAGAATAAAATCCGAATTCCTTATAATGGCCTACAAGTCCCTTGTATGGTTTGATCTTCTTGTAACTATCTGATTTCATCTCCTCCTTGACAAATACATCTCTACCATGACAAGCACATTCTCACCTTAGGACCTATCCATTTACTACTGATATTTCCCCTGCCTGAACACTCTTATCCTAGATGGCTGCATGGCTTGCTCTTTTAATTCAGATCTCTGCTCAAAATGTCACCCTATCTGAAAATCCTTCCCTGACCAGTCTATTGAAAACTACACAATCTTCATTTCATCCACTATTCCTTTTCTCTGCTTTACTGTTGCTTCTTTAAATATAGAATTTATGACCACCTGATGTATTACATTTGTTGATTTTTTTGTTTACTGTCTGTCTCCTCTCAGTAGACTAAAATCTATCAACGTAAGAGCAGCAACCCTCTACACTTTGTTCACTGGTGCATTCCCAGTACCTAGTAAACAACAGTCAATAAATATCTGCTGAATGAATGAACTTTTCCCAATCCACCTTCGCCTACAATCTTGCACTCTGTTAGAAGTGTCTCCGTTATGCTCGTCTTTCAAGCTTGAAATCCCTACTGCTTAGCCTAGAATAGACTGCTCAGTAAAGAGTTCTCAATTCTTTCGTCCTTCTTTACACCTCTACTCTGTCATCATTTTCAATTAATTCTTACCTAAGACATGCCTCTTCCTTCGCAGTCACACTTTCATGACCCTATTTTAAACTTAGATCTTTTTGCCACATGCTCCTTTCCTCTTCAATCTTTGTACTTCAATGCTAGATTATATTTCCTTTTTATTATTTCACCGTTTATACTCTCTATACCAAGCTTTCTTAGCCTTGATTCTACTGACATGCTGGGTCAAATAATTTTTTGTTGTATAGTATAAGGCTGTTCTTTCCACTGTGAGATATCTAGCAGCATCCCTGTCCTTTAGCCACTAGATGCCAGGAGTACCTCCCGCCGTTAAGACAACCAAAAATGTTCCATGACATTGCCAAATGCCCTCTGTGGTACAAAATTGTCACCGGGTGAAAACCACTGTCTTTTATCAACGCTAAAACAAAACAAAATAGTCCTATGTAATTTGGTTCTTTTTTATATCTTGGCGTTAGTAAAATTCATTTAGACTCAGAGAGAACAGATTAGGAGCTTCTGTTCTACAGAATAAAATCTAAACTCAAGAGGTTGGTATTCAAGGTCCTGGACTCTCTGTGCTCAACTCTTCTACTCACCTTTCCAACTTAACTGGGCTTTCAACTACTCAAAGAAACATGGGTCCCATGACCTGCCCCTCCCTCCTAACTTTCCACTCTGCTCCTACATCTCATTCCTCTGAGATGGTGACTTCGATTTCTCCATCTTTTAATCCTTTTTTTTTTTTTTTTTGCGGTATGCAGGCCTCTCACTGTTGTGGCCCCTCCCATTGCGGAGCACAGGCTCCGGACGCACAGGCTCAGCGGCCATCGCTCACGGGCCCAGCCGCTCCGCGGCATGTGGGATCTTCCCGGACCGGGGCACGAACCCGTGTCCCCTGCATCAGCAGGCGGATTCTCAACCACTGTGCCACCAGGGAAGCCCCTATCTTTTAATCCTTTAATGGAGACAAGGCAGTGGATATATCTGCAAAACCTGATTTCTTAATTATTTGTATTGTTCAGCAGAAGTGATGCCCCTTTCAAGAGGCTGCTGCCCACTTTGTTACCATCATCTCTCTAACATTTTCTCTCTGTCCTCCAAGTCTTCTGTTTCTAATGTTTCTGGGCAGCATTTCATCAAACAGAATTTGGAGCTTAATGCAGAAATACATGATCCTTCTACAGAAAAGATATAAATAAGTTAGGATTATGTTAACTAATGTTCTACGACACTCAGGCCCCTTTCTGATGCACCAAAGTGTCGAGAATACGTTTTGTGAAATAATGTTAGACTTCATTCTGGCCTAGAAATCCCTAATTCATCTTTTCTCAAACAGAAACCACATCTTTGTTCTCACCTGATATCCTGGCTCATCCAACTCTCTCTCTAAATCCTCCAGCACAGTCACCACCTCTTCCCCACTCTGTGGATGCTGTTCCTGGACCCAAGCTTGGAGCTCCTCGGGCAGGATGGTTAGGAATTGCTCCAACACCAGCAGTTCCAGAATCTGCTCTTTTGTGTGTGTCTCTGGCCTCAGCCACTGATGGCAAAGTTCCCGGAGTTGGCTCAAAGCCTCACGGGGTCCAGATGTTTCCTGGTAGCAGAGCTGCCTGAAGTACTGTCGGAAGACCTCCCTGCTGTGGGTGGTGTTCTTTTGCACGTTCTGATCCTGTCTGGCGGTACACTTATTTTCCTCCTCCACCTCCTCTTCCTCTATCTTTATTTCCAAAAGTTCATCTTGCTCCTTGTTGGCCTGGATGGACCAAGCAGATGCCATCATAGCTGTGCAAATGCTTATGAATGCTTCAAGCAAGATCTCCTGTGCCGTCTCTTTCTGGCTGGAACTGAAGAAGAAGCCATCATCATTAACACAAACTACACCAAAAACAAAAAGTGCAAATTCTAAGAATTTAAAAATGCACTTTGAAAGCCGCCTCCAGGTTAATTTTCTATACGCAGGAAAACACTCTGATAAAAAAGACTCAAGAATAGACTAATTTAAAGAGAAATATTAAGTAAAAGGTGCTAAGTTGTTTCAGGACTCTAAGAAAGAAAAGTAAGACTTGGTAGGAAACATTTCCACTTGATGATAGAAAAAAGAACAATTAAACGGAATAAACAAACATTTACGGCAAACAATAATAAAAAGTTGAGACATCCTTGATTGGCTGCTTTTTAAATTTTTTAAATACCCAGATGTCTGGTGGAAATCATTTAGTCATAAAAGCAGCAAAGTCACATGAATTTATTCCCTCAGGAGCCTAATCTCTCTGCTCCTCATTCTTCATTTATCAAGCGAAAAGGCTAAAGACATTGGTCTTTAAGACTTTCTTCTACCCTCGCGTTCTGTGATTTTAAATCTAAAGGCAGGCCCAGGAAAGAGGCCCTAGGACGCCAGTCAGCGTCTGTGACCCAAGACTGTTCAGAAATGTCAGAAGGCGCATAATTCAAGAAGGGTACACCGCGCGAGACAAGCCCGGGAGGAATGGAGCGCACAGCCGGGTCTCTCCTTCATCCCCGGGCTCCGACCCACTCTCCGAGGGATTGGGGGTCGGGGCTAGCTTCTGCGTCAAGGAGCTTCTCGCGGATCCACCTAGGCAAGTGAGGCCCGGAGGCCGCCCCACTCCAGCCGGGGCCGAGAAGGCCGTAGCACCCCCGCCTGCCGCGTCCGCAGCACAGGACCGCTCACCCGCAGCCCCTGGACGCCAGCAGCGGTTTCTCTCCGGGGACAAGGGGTTGAGGCCTCGAACCGCTTCGAAACCGGAACCCACCAGCAGCGACCCATAGAGGCCGGAAGCGGCCGCGAAGTGCGGAAGACCGGTTCACTTCCGCCGCCGCTCTAGGAAGGGTGCGGGAGGGGCTCGCAAATTGGTAGATCTCCCGCGCGCCCATGTGAGAGGACAACTGAAGACTCACAGGCCTGCGGTTTCGCGATATTGTTTTCTCCTGCTCCTCTTCGGCTGGCTAGTATCTCCACTTCCCCCGACCCGATGGGCGGTCGAGGCTTGGCGAGCCTACCTGTGCTAGGGAAATCCCATGCTTTTTCCACTCTCACTTTTATTTGGGTTTCTGCACCTTTGATGTTCAAGATGCCTCAAAAGGATGTTTTCCCGAGGTCCTTCCCGACTCAGGAAGGGACCTCTTCCACACACACTTCTCAAGGGTCAACCTGGTGCTTTCTGCCTGCTTTTTCACCTTCTTCGGTTCTCTCTTATGCGCTGACGATAATTATACATCTGAAAACCCATAGGGTTCAATGGGAAAACTAAAAGATCATTTAGTAAAGTAGCAAGATATAAAATTAACACACTAAAATCAAGAGCCTTCCTATATGCAAATAACCAGTGATAAAGTTACAAGATATAATGGAAGAGAATACCGAATTTACAATAGCAACAACCAAAAAGCAAGCAAACAAAACAAAAAACAAGAAGAAAGAAAGAAAGAATAAGCTTAGGAAAAAATATGCAAAACCTGTATGGGGAAAACCTCCTGAAAGGCCAAGTGTATACTTAGACAAATAGAAAGCCATATGCCAACAAGACTAATAAGAGTTTTGGCTCGAAAGACTCAATGAAGAAGTCAGTCTTCTAAAATAAATGTATTGACACATATTGTTCTAGAATTAGACAAGTTGGTTATAAAGTTGATATGGGGGGGCTTCCCTGGTGGCGCAGTGGTTGAGAGTCTGCCTGCCAATGCAGGGGACATGGGTTCGTGCCCCGGTCCGGGAGGATCCCACATGCCGCGGAGCGGCTGGGCCCGTGAGCCATGGCCGCTGAGCCTGCGCGTCCGGAGCCTGTGCTCTGCAACGGGAGAGGCCGCAGCAGTGAGAGGCCCGCGTACCGAAAAAAAAAAAAGGATAAATTAGGCCTCATCAAAATAAAACACTTCTGCTCTCTAAAAGACACTATGAGGAAAAGGCAAACCACAGGCTGAGAGAAAATATTTGCATCACATATATTTGTCAAGGAACTTGTATCCAGAATACATTAAAAAAAAACACTTAAAGTTGATATGGGAAAATAAGAATAGCCACAATACCCTCTGAAAAAAGAACGGTGAGGGACAGCCTAATCGGATATTAGCACATGTTATAAAGCCTCTACAATTAGGAGTGTGATATTGTGTAAAAACAGAAATAGACCTAGGTACCTATGGATATTTAGTAAATGATGGTGGCATCTCAAATTAACAGGGGAAATGACAGACTTGTAAATAAGTTGTGTTGGGACAACTGATAGCCATTTGGTCAAAAATAAAATTGAATTAATATCTCCCATCACACGGCACAGTCAGGATAAATTCCAAATGGATCCAAAAACCAAATGTAAAAAAATGTACCTATACATGTATTAGAAGAAACACGAATAATAATTCTAATTCCCTGGGAACAGGGAAACCTTGCCTAATAATGCCTCAATTTCCAAAAGCAATAAAAAATTAAATTTAATCAGATAAATCTGACTAAATAAAAATCAAATGAATTGGTTATCAAAAAACACCATAAAGAAAAGTCAGAAGACAAATGACACGCTGGAAAAATGTTTGCAACGTATCACAAAGGACTAATATCCCTAATATATAAAAGATTCCTAAAATAGTTCCTAAAAAGAAAATAGCCAATAACCCAATAGATAACATGGGCAAAAGAAATGAACAGTTGACAGAATAAGAAATTGTAGCAGCCCTCAAATGTCTGTAAAGATGCTCAGCTTCATTCAAAATATAAACATACAAACTAAAAACTACACTGAGGTGCCATTAGTCATTTTATCTGATTGGCTCAAATCCAGAAGTTTGACAATATACTCTATTTATGAGGAAAGAGGAACTCTTATACATTCTCAGTGGGAACACAAAATAATACAACTCCTATTTGGAAAAATAAGAAAATGTAGCAAAAGCACCTATGTAAGTTTACCCTTTGCCCCTGCAATACCACTTATAGAAATCCATCCCAAAGACATATTAACAAATATATGAAATGACATGCATACAAGGTTATTCGTTCAAGTATTCAAGCTAAAAGACTGGAAACAAACCTAATGTCCATCAATAGGTGACTGATTGAATAAACTGTGGCATAACTACCTAGGCAGCTATAAAAAGAAATGAGAAATCATGATGTACTGCTATGGAATGACTGACAGGTGCTGATAGCATACTACCTGTGGTAGACAGAATATGACACCCCTCCCCCAAGATGTTTACTCCTCACCTAATCTCCAGAACGTGTGAATTTATTATGTTACATGACAAGGGGGAATTCAGGTTGCAGATCAAATTAATCTAATTCTATTCAACTGATCTTAAGGTAGGTTTTCTTAGTTGAGAACCAACTTGTTTTGTTCTAATAAAGCTTGATTTCTGGACACTGAAGTTTGAATTCAATATAGCCTTCTCATATCACAAAACACTACACTTCTTTTGGTCTTTTTAAATTTTATTTTAATATAATTGTAGATTCATATGCAGTGTAAGAAATAATGCAGAGATCTCATTTACTCTTTACCAAGTTTCCACAAATAGTAATATGTTGCAGAACTATAGTACAATGTCACAACTGGAATATTTACATTGTTACAGTCAAGATACACAACATTTCCACCACTACAATCCCTTTTATGAACACACCCATTTCCTGCTCACTCCCATCTTCTCATTAACTACTGGCAACCAGGACTCTGTTCTCTGCTTCTATAATTTTGCCATTTCATATTTGGTTTTTTCATCTCTGTTTTCTTCTCTTGCTTTCTTGTAGGTTACTTGAGTGTTTTTTAAAGTGTATTTTAATTTATCTATAACATTTTTGGTGTATCTCTTTGTATTGCTTTTTTAGTAGTTGCTCTAGGTTTCATATCATATAGACACAACTTAGCACGTTCTATTGGTGTCATCATTTTACCAGCTTGAGTGAAATATAGAAACCTTACTTCCCTTTACATTCCTTACCCTCCCCATTTATAATTCTTTTAAATATTTCCTCTAAATGTATTTAGCACCGCATTAGACAATGTTATAATTTTTGCTTCAACAGTTAAACATAATTTAGAAAAATCAAGAGAAGGAAGCTTATCGGATTTACCCATATTCCTTCTTCTTTCCTGATTCTTCTATTTAGAGAAATTCCTTTTGCCATTTTTTAAAGGTAGGTTTCCTAGTGACAAATTCTATGTCTTACTAATCCGAGGGTGTCTTGATTTTCTCCTTTACTCCAGAAAGATATTTTCACCAAGTATAGGATTCTGGCTTGACAGTTCCTTTCTTTCAGTTCTTTAAAAATACTATGTCAATTCCTTCTGGTCTCCATTATTACTCATAAGAAATCCACTGTCATTTGAATTTTCTCCTATAGATAAGATGTCATTTTTCTCTGCTTTCAAATCTTTTGCCTTGTGTTTGGGAAGTTTCACGTGACATGGTTTTGAATGGATTTCTTTGGGTTTATCCTGTTTTCATTTTGATCAGCTTCTTGAATCTGTAGGTTTACATCTCTTGCCAAAACTGGGAAGTTCTCAGCCACTACCTTTTCAAGTACTTTTTCAGCCCCATCCTCTTTGGGACTTCAATGACATGAACATTACATCTTTTCTATAGTTGCACAGGCCCCTGAAGTTCTTTGCATTAGTTTCTTTTGGCTTCTATAACAAATTACCACAAATTTGTGTCTTAAACACAACAGAAATTTATTCTCTCACAATTTTAGAGGCCAGAAGTCTGAACTCAAGGTGTTGTCAGGGCTGTGTTCCCTCCAGAGACTCTGGGGTACAGACCCTGTTTCTTGTCTCTTCCATCTCCTGGAGCTGCTTGCTGGTCATGCCTCGGTGTTCCTTGGGCTCGAGGCCACATCACTCCAATCTCTGCCTCCATCTTTCCATCACCTTTTTCTCTGTGTCTAATCTCCCTTTGCCTCTCTCTTATAATGATATTTATTATAGCATTCTGGACCACCCTGGATAATCCAGGATAATCTCCTTGTCTCAAGATCCTTAACTCAATCACTTATTTTGCCATATAAAATAATATTCACTGTTCTGCAACATAAGGTAATATTTATAGGTTCTGGTGATTAGGAAGTGAACATACCTTTGAGGGGCTATTTTTTCAGCCTACTACATTCTGTTCCCTTATATATTTTTTTCTCCAGTCTATTTTCTCTCTGTTGTTCTGATGGAGTTATTTCTGTTGTTCTATCTTCTACCTCACAGATGCTTTTTCTCCATTCTGTTGTTGAGAACGTATTTTTCAGTTCTCAAATTTCCATTTGGTTTTTCTTTATATCTTCTATTTATTTGCTAGGACTTTCTATTTCCTGACCGAGGCTTTCTGTACTTTCATTGTCTGTATTTTCATTTTTTTTTACATGTGTTCACAATTTCTCATTGAAACTTTTTTTTTTAATCGTGGTTGCTTTGTCAGATTAATTCTAACATCTCTGTCAGCGTGGTGTTGGCATCTTTTAATTTTCTTTTTTCATTCAGTTTGAGATCTTCCTGGTTTTTGGTATTTGAGTGATTTTTTATTGAAATGTGGACATTTTGTATTGTTATGAGACTGGATCTTAATTAAACCTTAGGTTTCAGCTGGTTTTCTCTGAAATTGCTGTGGCAGGGGAAGTAGGGGAGGGTGACACTGAGGCAATGCCAGAAAAGGGCCAGTAGAGAGTCAGGGCTTTCACCATCACCCAGCAATAACAAGTCTGCACTCACACAGTGTCTGTGATGACCATGTGGAATCCAGAACTCCTACCCCTACCCAACAGTAAGGAGGAGCTCAATGTAAATCAGGTGGGGAACCTGGACTTCTACCTCTATCTGGCAGTAATGAGGTGCTACCTTCCCCTACCACACTCTTTAAGGTTTTCTTAGCCACAGAAATTCACGTGTCACTTAGCTTTGTTTTGCAAAATTGCGAGGATCACATTATAGTAAAATACTTTTTAAAAGAGCTAAGCTTCTACGGTACAAATATGTAATCATGACCATTACTATAACGGATTTTAATGAAAACTGAAAAACTGCTCAGATAAATTCAGGTAAGGTATAAGAAACCATCTTTTAGCCTTAAGGATCCGTCAGCCGATGGACACCGGAGGGTGCTCCCCGCTGGTGAACCTATGTCTCCTTCGAGAAGCAAGTAGTCTGCACAGACCAGGCTCTGTACAGCATTTGTGTTCAGTTTTCTGCATCTCTGAAACGTCCGGAAGCACCGACATGGAAAAGGGAGTCGGATCCTGAGGGATCTATGTAAGGCAAGGGAGAAGAACCCAAGCCAGTCCTGGAGAAAGGGGGCAACACCCGAAACTCCAACCCCAAGGTCTTTGCAGAGGTACAGAGCGTCCTGCGTGGGGAGGAGCCAGATACCCACCTATACCTGACGGGAAGAGTCGGGAAGCACCAACGGAAACGGGATATTTGGGCTACAGCTCACACCAGGAACTGGAAATAAGTCACAACGCTTGACCGCATCTCCGCTGGCTCCTCAGCCGCCTCTCTAGGAAACTTGGAGGACCTGTTATCTCAGTGGTTGATCTGGCAAGCTGGCACGCCTTCGCGTGCTTGGCTTCCTCCTAATGGCTCAGGCAGGAAAATCGACGAGGGCTTGTAACCTCTAGGGTCCAGCAGCCACTCAGTCTGGGCTAATATCTTTCTACTCCACTGAGGACACCTGGCCTCTCTCACCGGATTCTCGCAACCCTAGGTTCCCTTAGGACCCGGTCCTCTGACGTCCCAGCCTTCAGGGTCCCTCTCCTGCAGTCTCTTAAGGTACCAACTGTCAGTTAACTTCCAGCGTCAGAAGCAATAATGAACATCCACCTAAGGAAAGCGCCAACAAGAGGGGCAGAAGTCGGCTTGCTCCCCACTGTTTTAAATCTTTGCATAATCGGGTCCCTCTGAGTAACCTAACCACTGATTTAGTCAGTCTGGGGTGGGGCCCAGGCAACTGCACTTCAAACAGCCCAGGTGATTCTAATGCAGGTATACACCAAGAAACAGTGGCTTCATCATAAAGCTAAGGTAGCTGGCATGGAAATCTGGATGTGGGTCCAGAGAGACCTAAAAACATCACAGAGTAATTTATAGACTGTGCTTTTCTCCCTGTTCTCCTTTTTATGGAAAGTACTAAAATGAGTGAGGAGCGAAGGCAGTGAGACTATTTTCACTGCTTGAGACTCCTGTACCTAAGACACTTGGAACAACTGAGATGGAGGAATTTCTAATAAGTACTGTGAAGATGAAGCACTTATCTTGGTAATGCTGTCTCTGCATCTATCTTATTTTTCCTTCTCTTTGGTCACCATTGTTGGCCAGAGTTTTGGTGTCTCATTTTGCTTTCTGTCTGATTCCTTTTTATGTTCTCACATTTTGTCCATCCTTTTTCTCTTTCCATCCCATTTGTTTTTTGCAGATGCCTAAAATGTGTCTCAGGGCTCCAAGTCTAAGTGTCCATGAAACTACATATAATTCATGATGATCTTTGTTCATAGTTTTGTTTTAAAAAAACAATGTGATTAAAAACTAGAAAGATCACTATAAGTACTTAACCACTTGGGTTTCACTTTTCTCATGTAGGTATGAAGTGAGCGAAACTCCAAATTTTCTTTTTAAAGCTCAATATTCTCTGATTCTATAGTAAAAAACTCCCGTCACACACACAAAATACTTTTGATGATTCTATACTGCTTATCAAACAAAGACTCAATGCATTAGGAAAGTGTTCAAGGCTCTCTCAATCTGGCCCTCACCTACAATCTCCCACTCCCGCACTTCTTTGCAGGAACTCCGTGACCCAAACTGGAAAACCCCTGGCTCTTGAGCATATCTTAAAATGGGGGTCTTGCCTCACCCTATTCCCTGTGCCAAAAACACTTTCCTCTGTCCTCCACCTCCCTCTGCAAAGAATCTACGTTTCTCTCAATTACTAATTCAACATTTAACCAATGACACATGTATATTCATATATATTTTATATTTCAAAATTCTTCCACAGAAAATACTTATATTTTATAATAATTTTGACCTATTTTTATTTTAAAATTTCCTAAGATAATTTTTGTCTTACTAAAAAAAGATAAAACAATCTTCTACTATAAATTATAACTATGTTTTTTAAAAGAAAAGTATTGTCAGATATAGAAAATAGGAGTCATTTCCAAATATAAAATATGGACAGAGACTTGATTCTCCTGTTATCCTGACCTTCAACTCAAAATTATAGTGAAAGAGAATCTTCAGGGCTCTATCTACAGCTCTAGGCAGGTTTTGGTTGCAAGATACTTAGCCATTTTTTGATGCAGTGTCCACTGTCCTAACAGTGCTCAAAGGGGTGCTGGACTATCCTTCAAGAACCAGTAAGGTTATTTAATTGGATTTGAATCAATATTTCTTACACCTTGCTCAACCATAAAACCAAAATCTGCTCTCTCAGACTGAACTTTTCAGAGGGATAGGGAGGGATGGATACTGGTCCAGGGAACACCTGAAATGAGATCAATACTAGAGACTTCATAGGCTGAATAAAAGGAGCCAGGGCGGAAAAGAGAGGAGAAGTGAGGGAAATTTAGAAATGCAAAAGGGAGACAACTAAGGACTTCTGGCCAGGAAGACTGGAATAATCACAGAAGAAGTCAAAGTCTACATGCCACTGTCTATAGGTTGAGACATATTATTTCTCACATAATGAGGAATGTGCATCCTAGATAAAAGAATTAGCATGAGAGAATTAGTACAATTAGTATCAGAAAACAAGGAAAGTTAGTTTGGTGAACTGTCAGTCATTTTAATTGTGTTAACCATCATTGCATTCTAAGCAGTACATCTGTCTCTACAGCATATATAATGTATTTTGTTTCTTGGCATTTTACCAGTTGTTGAGAAAATTGAGAATGTTTGAGAAGCTGTAAACAAAACAAAACAAAAAAACAGGCACAGAACAAACCAAATATCCAACCTTCAACTGCAAGTGTAAAAACTCAGTCCATTAGAAATTCATCCTCTAAAATACTAATCTGCTCATATTTTAAACCTTTTAAGAGCTGATATAATTGAATTATCCAAACATACTGCTTCAGCATATTGGAGAAACATTTAAAATACTTATGAACTCAGATTGTAATAGTATATGTACTATATCACTATATGGAATATATATTTAACTTGAGAAGTTGAGTTTTTTTGAGAAGTTGATTTTATTTCAAACTTATATCTACTATATTTTCCTTAACTTCAGCCTAAAATCCCTATGTATTTCTCTTGGATATAATTTAAACCTCAAGACAATAAAATATACTCTTGAGGACATTTAAGACTTTTTTTCTTCTAAGATTGTTGATAATACCTACAATTAGTCACAAGTAGTGACACAAATAGTTTCAAATGTTAGGTCTAAGAATATAAAACAGAACAAAATACATGAAACTGAAAAATACCACCTATCACTTCTCCATTCTCCACAGAAGCATTATGTGTAATTCTAGTCATCCAAACCTTGTTTCCTAGCTCATGTGGATGTTGTTAGCTTTTAAATAGAAAGTGTTTGACTTGGACTAAACTGGGGAGAAGAATGAAACAATATATAACATTTTGAAGTAGTGATTTTTCATCTGTAGGAGTATGTTGAACTATGGAGCACCAACAAATGAGATATTGTCAACTTGTAAATAGAATAAGGAAGTCCTCTGTTATAATGCAGAAATCTCGAAAGATTATATTGTTTCATGAAAATAAGGTGTAGAAGAATATAAATAGTATGCCATCGTTCTGTGTAACAAGGGAATAAGATTATATATTCATATTTTCTTGTACTTATATAAAGAAACACTGAAAGATACATAAGAAACTAGTAAATGACTACCTATAAGGGAAAGATAGCGACCTTTTTTCAGTGTTGTTTCGATATTAGAACCAGGTCAAGAAAGAATTTTTTTAAAAAACTCCTTCTAAGTAAATTAAAATTTAAAGTTAAAAATAATCACTCACTACAAAAAAAAAATAAAATGCCTCAAATGAGAGATAAGTGGAAGGAATCTTTCCTGGAACTCCACTGTAAATTAAATAGGCTGTACATTTATTGAAACATATAGATGGGAGGGTTTGTTGAGCTAAAAAGCAAAACCTCAGTGCCTTATAAGTGCTCTAAATTCTATATGGCAACACAGTGCTTCCAGTGGCTTAGTAGAAAGAGCATTGCACTAGGAATTAGGAGAGAGGGTTTTAGTTCCAGCTCCATTAACTAGCTGTATGATCTTACACAGTCACTTCCTATAGCTTCTGTTTCCATATCTGTCAAATAAGGGCACGCAGAAGTGATCTCTGAGGTCCCTTAGAGCGTTTCTATTACTCTTAAGTTACCTGTGTGTGTATTTGGTATTCCAATCCAGACTGTTATCACCATAGATTTTTCATTTTTTTGGTCTCCTGGCCTTAGTATAAAGTTTTTTAACACTCAGTCAGTGTTAAGGGAAAGAAATCTTTTTATGTATGACCTTGATAATAATCAATAGGTAGTGCTGAGAGGCATGGAGGTTATAAAAAGCAATCAACATGCAAGACTGATCATACTTTTCTGTCTACTTTTGTATATGTTTGAAATTTTCTATAACAGAAGTTTAAATAAAGAAAAACCCCAAAATGCTCATAAGTCACAGGAAAAATACAATGAGGCCTATATTTTCACAATAAATATCTGAAGTGAGATATCAGATTTTTAGCTAAGTGTCTTGGTCTTTGCAAAATTTAAAATCATGAGCAATATTTGTTATGACTAGCCATTGAGCTACTAATAATATATGGTTGCTTCAATACCTTGGTTCCTAAACTGAAGGCTGAATTACTAAACCTCTACAGGGAGAAGCCTTCTGTATATTTATGGGACGATTCATCTGCCCCCTTTTGTAGGTTAAAAGCAAGTTATCCTATCTTATGTGAATGGAAACTAATCTAATAGTTTACATTACAGATTTTACTGCAATTATTTTTAAATTAATTTTTAAATACTCAGTGAACTACCTTTGACATTTTGTATTCAGGCTGCATATAATTTTTAAGACTTTTTTTTTAAAGTTTTTAAAAACTAGGATGAAGGAGTTTTCCTGAAGTACATGTAGAAGACTTTTGGAACAGATGTGTGTGAGATTATGTTGATGAAGTCAACACAATATTCAGTATTGCAAAGTATGGATGTCACTGACCAAAGAGATTCCGACAGATATATTTAAGATATTATGCATCTCTCAGCATAAAAATAAGAACGTTTTCACTGGTCTTCCTTGGAGCTTCCTATACTAGAGGATTAATCTCTTATTGTTCTCTCAGAGACAAAGTAAGAACCAGGACCCTTGCTACCATGCCTAGTGGTCTGACATCATGAAATTTTGCCCTACCTGTTCCAAGGAGCTAGCTGGATTCAGCCACAGGGTGGACTTTCCGATGCTGGACAAGGTTGCAGTGGTAACTGAAGTTCTTGCCACATTCCTCACATTCATAAGGTCTTTCTCCAGTGTGAATTCTCTGATGCTTAATGAGGACAGAACGTCGACTAAAGCTCTTACTGCACTGACTGCACTGGTAAGGTTTCTCCCCCGTGTGGATCCTGAGGTGATGGAAAAGCCCAGCGTTCTGGCTGAAGGCTTTACCACAAACGCTGCACTGGTAGCGCTTCTCCCCAGTGTGGAGCCTCTGGTGCTGGAAGAGGCCTGACCGCTGGCTGAAGGCCCGCCCACATTCATCACACTCATAGGGCTTCTCGCCCGTGTGCGTTCTCTGGTGCTCGATGAGGATGGAATTCTGGGTGAAGCTTTTCCCACATTCACCACAGATATAGGGTCTCTCCACTGAAGAGCTTACCCGTTGCCTTTCCCATCTGCCTTCGTGGTCACAGGTCTCTCCACACTCAGGCACTGGAATGATATTACCATTCAATTTTTCAGGTACTTCCACATGAGATTTCGTTTCTTTAGACAGATCCCTCTCTGGGGCTAACTCCACATTCCAAGTCCCAGCCTCATCATCTGAAATAGTAAATGGATGGCATGAATGTTATGTTTCCAAAGAAGAAAGAAAAAAACTGGTCAGGAGAGTGGGTGGAAAAGGACAAGCAACACATTTTCTGTTTACTTTCCCACTCTCAACAATTATACCAGGACTTCAGGAGAAGATGCCGTGTATTGTAACCGCTTGCTTACTGTCTGCGTCTCCCACCAGACTGTAAACTTCCTGAGGGCAGGAACCACATCTACCTTCCTCATCACTGCTTCCCCCGTACCCAGCTCAGTGCCTGGCACACAGCAGACACTAAGTAAATGTGCTGAATCAATGACCATTCAGGGAATGAGTTAGGCTTCCTGAGGAAATTCTAATCCTCACCAATCTCCTGAACCGGGCACATGCCTCGCAAGTTCCACTGAGGCTGCTCTTCCAAGGTTTGGAGCTGGCCACCAGACGACTCCTGGGCTGCTCCTAGAGTTGCTTTCTCCTTCACAAGCTCTTCCTGTTCATGATCATGGACTGGGACCTGGTAAAAATCAAGGACAGTTAGGAACGAAATATCAGAGAAGACATTGCAAGGCCTTCTCAAGACCAGTGGATAGGAAAAGAAGGCTCAACAAACTGGCAAAGAAAAAAAGGCAGAGAGATTAAGAGCCTATTACAGATCAAGTTAGGCATAAAGAAATCCATCTTTTCCTCCTCCTCCTCTTACTGCACTGAAACCCCATGCTTGATCATACAAGTACAAACCCCTGTTCTCCCATCTTCCCACCTGCTCTCCTGGTTCATCCAGCTCTCTCTCCAAATCCTCCAGCACAGTTACCGCCTCCTCTCCACTCACTGGGCGGTGCTTTCTCATCCAGGCCTGGAGCTCCTCGGGCAGGATGGTCAGGAACTGCTCCAGCACCAGCAGCTCCAGGATCTGCTCCTTGGTGTGCATCTCTGGTCTCAGCCACTGATGGCAGAGTTCCCGGAGTCTTCGAAGAGCCTCTCGGGGCCCAGGTGTCTCCTGGTAGCAGAATTGCCTGAAGCGTCTACGAAAGATCTCTCTGGTGTGAGGGTTATCTCTTGACAGGGCAGATTCTTGCCCATAAGCATGGTCTCCCTCTTCCTCTTTTACCTTCACTGCTATAAGTCCCTCCTGCATCTCTGGAGTCTGAAGGGCCAAGGCTGTGGTCATTTGAGGTTTAACTATTCAGAAAATGAATCTATTCTTGATAATTCCCCCTTGATCTTTTCTTCTGGAAATCCCAAAATCTAAAAAATAATTTGCAGGAAAAAAAAGTATTAAAATGTAGAAAATCTTGTCTGCTGGTAGGCACTGGGAGTATTTATACTAAAATCAGTAACTTTGTCTAATGAAGAATATAAATGCATAATTAATAAGGACTATTCAAATACTGATGAATATAGGAAGGCAAACAAAACCAAAACAGCACCCCCCCCCCGAGTTTTATTGAAGGAAGGGACCATTTTGATCATCCTGAATGAATCAGCTCAAATAAATCAGCTTGGATGTACTGGGTTTCCATTTGAATGCCAAGATACTGGACTCATAGTCAGTTTTTAGTTGAATGGGGGTAAACAAACACTTTGGGCCCAAGTGGTCACAGAAGACACTAAGAATCAAAGAGAGAAAGGAAAGAAAAAGGAGGTGGAAGGGAAAGTAAAGAAGATAAAAAGACACAATGAGGAGCAAAAAAATGTGCTTGGGGAAGAGAAGTAGAGTCCTTCACATCAGGTGAGGTGTGGAGGAAAGAGATGTATGCTTGGAGTGGGGAAGATCTGGGATTGAGACTGATCTTCCAGGTACTCCCTGCACAGTCTTGGGCTTCATCTTTTGAGCCTTAGTCTACTCAATCTGTAAAATAGGGATCCTAAAGCCAACCTTGTCTACCTTTCTAGGTTGATATAGAAATAAAATAAGATCACAGATAAAGAGCACAAAGAAGCTGGCAGTCTGGTAAACTCGAAAGTATTATAAATTACCACTATTGTTATTTTTCTTATAAATTTTATTGACAGATTAAATGAACATCCTAGTGATCTAAACACTAAGGTGAAAGAATCAGGAAGTAGTCAACTGGAGTGGTCTTGGTCCATAGATATTAAAATGAAGGAAATATTAGTTCTAATATTTTTAAAACACAGAACTTTAGCTCTTTCTTACTCTTCAATTTCTTGGAAATTGTTTCTCTTTGAAGTTCCTTGAGGATGGAGAGTGGGCAATCGTATGTAAAATAAAATAAGCGCTAATAAAGAGACAAACGTCTATGACCACTTAAATCTTAATCAGGATAGTAATTAATGAAGGCAATTTTCTGAAAGAAAAATAATTATGTGACCTAATGATTTCCAAGCACCATTTTTTTTCTAGTACATACTTTATTTATTTTTAAACATCTTTATTGGAGTATAATTGCTTTACAATGTTGTGTTAGTTTCTGCTGTATAACAAAGTGAATCAGCTATATGCATACGTATATCCCCATATCCCCTCCCTCTTGCGTCTCCCTCCCACCCTCCCTATCCCACCCCTCTAGGTGGTCATAAAGCACCAAGCTGATCTCCCTGTGCTATGTAGCTGCTTCCCACTAGCTATCTATTTTACTTTTGGTAGTGTATATATGTCAATGCTACTCTCTCACTTCGTCCCAGCTTAGCCCCTTGTCCTCAAGTCCATTCTCTATGTCTGCGTGTGTTATTCCTGTTCTGACCCTAGGTTCATCAGAACCATTTTTTTTTAGATTCCATATATATGTGTTAGCATATGATTTTCTCTTTCTGACTTACTTCACTCTGTATGACAGACTCTAGGTCCATCCACCCTACTACAAATAATTCAACTTTGTTTCTTTTTATGGCTGAGTAATATTCCATTGTATATATGTGCCACATCTTCTTTATCAATTCATCTGTCGATGGACACTTAGGTTGCCTCCACATCCTGGCTATTGTAAATAGCACTGCCGTGAACATTGCGGTACATGACTCTTTTTGAATTATGGTTTTCTCAGGGTATATGCCCAGTAGTGGGATTGCTGAGTCATATGGTAGTTCTATTTTTAGTTTTTTAAGGAACCTCCATACTCTTCTCCATAGTGGCTGTATCAATTTACATTGCCACCAACAGTGTATGAGGGTTCCCTTTTCTCCACACCCTCTCCAGCATTTCTTGTTTGTAGATTTTTTGATGATGGCCATTCTGACCGGTGTGAGGTGATACCTCATTGTAGTTTTTTGTTGTTGTTGTTGTTTTGCGGTACGCGGGCCTCTCACCGTTGTCGCCTCTCCCGTTGCGGAGCACAGGCTCCGGACGCGCAGGCTCAGTGGCCATGGCTCACGGGCCCAGCCGCTCCGCGGCATGTGGGATCTTCCCGGACCGGGGCACGAACCCGTGTCCCCTGCTTCGGCAGACGGACTCCCAACCACTGCGCCACCAGGGAAGCCCCCTCACTGTAGTTTTGATTTGCATTTCTCTAATGATTAGTGATATTGAGCATCCTTTCATGTGTTTGTTGGCAATCTGTATGTCTCCTTTGGAGAAATGTCTGTTTAGGTCTTCTGCCCATTTTTGGATTGGGTCGTTTGTTTTTTTGATATTGAGCTGCATGAGCTGCCAAGCACCATTTTTGGGCAGAGGCTTTCAAACTTATTTGACCAGGACCCTCAGTAAGAAACATTGTATATTGTGACCAGAACACACATACATGTGCTTATGAATACGTTTGTGCATGTGTGAGATACACATATACAAATAATTTTTTTTACAAAATACTAGGTACCCTTACGTTATATGATATATACTCTTATTTTTTAAATCCTATTTCATAAAATGAAAAAACAAAAAACCCTGGTCATAGCCCACTACATAGATTTCATGACCCACAAAGGGATCATGACCTATAGTTTTAAAATGTTTTTGTTTTAATTTTAAGTAAAATTATTGTAATTCACTGTAAAAATAACCCTACACTATTCTTAAGTATTGGCATACATCGCAAAATTTTAAAAACCAAGGGTAGATTATTTAAATTATAAGTGAACACTGATCATACTACAACTAGAAGAAAAGTTAAATTCATATTGACATTATTGGTTGTAATTATCAAAGACAAAAAAACCCACATTGGTGTGGGACAGCATCCTTCTGGATAACCTGTGAACATTATCCTCTCACAAATTTCTAACATCTTTGGCTTGCTTGACTTCTATAGCCCACCCTAGGAAGAATGGAGAGGGTTTTTACTCAAAAGATAGGATCCCTGAGTCCATGTTTTCCCCCAACTCACCACCACTCTGACCACATTATCTTTTTCTGTCAGAACTTTTCATATTCCACTCATTCATCGAGCAAATATTTACTCAGAGCCTACCACATTCCAGGTACTGTTCTAGGCTACAAACAAAAAAATTTTCTCATCTCAAAGAATTTACATTTTTATAGCAATATAATAATAGCTGACATTTATAGTGCTTTTAATTTACCAGACACTGTTTTGGACGCTTTACATATATTAACTCAATCCTCAAAGCAACTATGAGTAAGGTACTATTATTACCCCCATATTGCAGATGAGAAAACTGAGGCACAAAGAGTTTAAGTCATTCATGCAGTGCTTCACAGGTAGTAAGTGGTGAGGCTGCAATTCAAACCCAGCAAAGCTAACTCTAGAATTTATAGTCTCAATCACTACACCACTCTCTCTCCTCTATGTGGGGGTAAGAAGGGGACAGGATGAGGAAAGGGGGCCATAGGAAACAGACAATAATTATATGTCAAGTAGTGATAAATGCTATATAGAAAAATAAAGGTAAAGGAGATAGGCAGTAAGGGAGAAGAAAGGTCTCTATTTTATGTGGGGTAGTCAAGGAAAGCCTTGTTGACAAACCGTTATTTGAGCAGAGACCTGAAGGAAG
Organism: Tursiops truncatus; assembly: GCF_011762595.2. NCBI lineage: Eukaryota > Metazoa > Chordata > Mammalia > Artiodactyla > Delphinidae > Tursiops > Tursiops truncatus. Next base: position 21,959,473 of record NC_047043.1, read on the forward strand.
TGAGAAGCAAGTCACATGACTATCTGGAGAAAGACTGTTCCATGCAAAGGGAACACTGAGTTCTTGGAGGTAGAAGCATGCCTGCATTTTTCAAGGGACAGTAAGTTGACCAATGTGGTTAGAATAGAGGAAGCAAACAGGACAGGAACAGATGAAGTCAAGTTAGGAACAGACCATGAAAAGCCATCGTAAGGGCTCTGCCTCATACTCTAAGAGATGAGGAGGAGGTTTTGAGCAGAGGGGTGATAAAATTTTATTCAATTTTAATATAAAAACATAACTGGCTGCTGTGACAATAGACCATTGGGAAAAGCAGATGCAGGAAGAGAAGCTACGGTAATAATCTAGGGGAGATATGATGGTAGCATGAACCATGGTCTGCTGAGCTTGTTCTAGGGTGAGAAATTTGGGGGGTACAAATATCAAATAGGTAAATTAAGAATATGTGCTCTCACATTACTCGGTTAACCCAGCATGGGTTCAAAGAATTAAACAACCACTTGTTTTCTCAACCTTCCAGGCCCCTGAAAAATGTCTTCTTCCTATCTGCTGCCTAACAACCTTGGTTTCAAGTCAAAGTTTTTCTATTCACAGACAATGCAGCTAAAGCTTTGAGCTCTGCCAATAGAAAATCATTTCTGGTATATGGTGTTTCAAATCTTTACTCAGTTTCACTAAGATCAATTTCCCTCCATTCTCTGTATATCCTAGGTTCCCTTTTGCTTTCCCTCCCCTGAATTTGTTTTTATCTGGTGGCCTGAATACCCAGGTCTTCACACCAGCATATCTTAGTTCTTTGAAGCCACTGTCTCTGAAAGGCTTCCCAAGTTTTTTTTTAATAACCCTGCCCTCCTGGTCACAAGCATACAGCTACTAATCTCCCATCCAGGATCACCACCCCATGGTATATGCCAGGTATATAATTAACATAATAATCTCCCCTACCTTAAAAAATACATCTGCATTTTAAAGCTGGTGTCTCCTAGAGCCTTGGCAAGCTCAACACCCTTAAATCTACATCATTCCTGTGGAGCAATGCTCTTTACCAAGGATATGCATGTAGTGAAGACAAAGCAGCACGCAATGCAAAGGTGCCTTCATCATAATACATCCCCCTACCCTCACTTCTGATGTCACCATCTGTGGCTCCTCACTACCTATCCCAAACTCTCAAGCCTGGCTAAAGACCAATTACACTTCTAGCTTCCACTGTCTGGCCCCACTCTTGTTTTCCTATATTCCACATGCAGAAACTGCCAGCTCTACTTAGGCGTTTCTTTAACCAGGCTTTTCTCGTCCCTGTTCCATGTCACTGGTCTTGCCTTCTGCATTATTCAAACCCTACCCGATCTCTGCAGTTTGATTAAAATCTCACATCCTCCCTGACGTCTTCCTCATCCATCCCAGTCTACTCTTTTTTTTTTTTTTTTTTTTGTGGTACGCGGGCCTCTCACTGTTGTGGCCTCTCCTGTTGCGGAGCACAGGCTCCGAATGTGCAGGCTCAGCGGCCATGGCTCATGGGCCCAGCTGCTCCACGGCATGTGGGATCTTCCCAGACTGGGGCACGAACCCACGTCCCCTGCATCGGCAGGCGAATTCTCAACCACTGCGCCACCAGGGAAGCCCCCAGTCTACTCTTATTAAAACAAACAAAAAACCCCCAAAAGTACAGAATTTAGAAATCCTTCACCAAGTTCTACTCCTGAGAAACAGACACTGTTAAAAATTGGAATGTATCCTTTCTATGTGTCTGCAATCACACACACACACACACACACACACACGACATAGCTCATATTTTTCCTATTAACTAAGCTAAGTAGAAGATAGTATGAGGCAGCAGAGAACATAGATAGGCAGATCTGGTTGTGAATTCTGACTTACTAACAGTGTGATTTTGGGCAAGTTACCTGATTGATTTTTCTGAGCCTCAATCTCCTCATGTATGCAATGAGGACAACTACCTTGCAAAGTCTTTGAGAGAATTAAATGAGATAATGCTTATAAGGTGGTTTTGCACAAAGGGCACAGCACATATGAAACATGCCAATTAACCACCTTTTAATGAGATAATGTACAATTTAATGTACAATTTTTGGTACAATTTTGCTTGATCAACAGCTGCCACCTACCTTTAGGGCCAAGATTCATCTTTTCTATTGCTCAAAGCACCACACCAGTGAGTGGGTGGGGAAACACATGTACACACACAAAAGAAATGGCTGTTTCATCAGGTTTGCAGACACACTCTGACAGACTTACATGTCTTCAGGTATATACCTCTCTCTAATCTTAAATCCTAACTAGAAGTTCAGGATTACTAAGGTAGAAAAGGGGTAGGACCAGATTCAAATAAGGGAACTCACTTCCTGGGTTGTGACTGTAAAGCTAATACAGAGAAAGAGAGAGAGTCAGCATAGCAAAGGGTTTAAGAAAATAGACTCTGAAGCCAGACTCCCTGGATTTGAATCCTGACTACACCCCTTACCAGCTGTATCAACTGGGGTGAGTTACTTAATCTCATTTTCTTCCTGGACCTTAAATAAAGGGAGGAGGAGGGAGAAGTTCCATACTACCAGTGCCTACCTCATAGAGTTATGAAAAGCAAATAAGTTAATATTTGGAAAGTGCTTTGAACAGTGCGGGCTGACACATAAGTGCTATTTAAATATTCGTGTTTTTTTTAAATCAACAGGTGGCAAGAGCCTGTACACTCTTGAGTCAATCAGACTAAGAGTGCCTGTGGCATGTTATAAAACTATCCTTGCTCGTTGTTTAAAATAAGCCCCCAGTCGAGAATGGTAGATGGGAAAATAGAAACCATCCTGGATATCCGAATCTACCCTTACCCTTAGATGCGGGGAAGGAGAGTTCCGAGGGGCATGGGGGCTAGGACGGAATGGTTGAAGGGCTCAGGAACAGAACAAGGGGATGGAGGTGGGGGCAAGGACGCTGACTCGGTTAACGGGGCCCTTCTAGTTTCAGGGGCAGCCTCCTCTGCCCCTCAACTGTCCGGCCAAGCTCTGGCCAAGAAGCCCCGCTGCCTCCTCCCCACGCCCAGTCCAGAGTCGCAGCGCACAGCCCGGACCTCCCGAAAGCCCTGCAGCAGCCGGACTCCGAAGCTCACCGGGTAGCCGTGACACCACCTCTGAATCCTTGACAACCGCAGCCCGGATAATGATAGACTACAAAGGCCGGAAGTGCGTCACACCGCCTCTCTCCGGGGGAACAGCGGTTCAGGCCGCGTTCCTTCTAGTAAGCCCGGAGGTTTTCACACCTCTGTGGTCGCCACGCTGAATCCCCTTCCATGCGTAGTGAGGCGCTAAGTGTCATAGTCTCTTCCAAGGGGGTTAATATACAGTAATAACAGCTAATATAATGTTTTACGCATACTAACTCATCTACACATGCTAACTCACTCTACATTAACAGTCCTGTGAGTTCGGTATAATTATCCCCATTTAGCAGATGAGGAACCTAAGGCACATTCCTTCTACATTTATCAGTTGCAAAGAAAGTTTCCTGCAAAGAAAGTTTTTGTGCACTTCACTTTCTCGCACGAGATATTCCAGGCTCATTTTACATTTTTTCTGCCTTAGACCTGGAATCCACCATTGCTCCATGAAGCCATGGTTCCTTTTAATGGAGAATAATATACAGAGACCAGGATCTAGATTTTGAAAAATAGATAAGCTCGTTGCTACTGGGATAGGTCATTGCTTCTAGGCCCTATCAGTGGACCTTAGAGCTGGAATAAAATATACATATGATAGGGATTTTATAAGATATTTCCAATTCAAATACAACTTCACAGATTTTTTTTTTTCATTTTCACCATTGCACATTTGATTTTCCTTTCTTCCACAGTGAACACTCTGGCTCCCAGCAGCATCAATATATTCACTCAATTTGCTCTTACAATCTTTTTTTTTTAATTTTCAAAATTAAAATATCAACATCACTAGCAACAACACATCTACTATGTACAGTTCAAAATTTCTTTGCTTGCTTTATTTGTTCTTGAATTGTATCCCATTAAGGGAGTATAGTTCAGAGTACATATACATACCTTATTTGAATTCTTTTCTCTGTGTAGTTATGTTATAAACTTGATATACAGTTAGTCATTTGCTTCTGTTTTAATTTCAAGATTTGCTTTCCTTTCATCTTTTTCATTTCCTTTCTGAATATGCAAAACAGTTCAAAATCAAAATTATATAAAAAGATATAGTCAGAGTTTTGCTTCCATCCCTAATTCCTTTATCTTATATATACTCTTGTTCCCTTTTCATTAGTTTTAAATTTATCCTTTCCTCCCTACTTCCTTCTCTCATCCCTTCCCTTCTTTCCTTTCTTTTACAAAAATATGCGTTTACCCTTTTACCACTGTAAATTATATTATACACACTCTTTTGCATCTTGCTTTATAACTTAATAGAATAACCTGGAAATTATTCTAAATCTGTTCATAGAAATATTCCTCTTTTTCTCTTTACAGTGGTATAGTACTCCATTGCGTAGATGTACCATTATTTTTTCAACCAGTCTCTTAGGGATGGGTATTTGGATTGTTTCCAATACTTTGCTTTAACAAATAATGCTGCAATGAACAATGAAGAGAGGAGAGGAGAGAAGTGTCTTTGCAAGGGTTGTATCATTTTGCACTTTCAACAGCAATGCGAGATAGTGCCTGTTTTCACACTGCCTCCCCAACTGTATGTTTTCAGGCTTTTGAATGTTGCCAATATGATAGGTCATTAGGTATTTGTTAAGAAACTGCAAACTGAAAGCTGAAATCCCTGTTAAAAATGAATTCACTGTGTGAAGTGTTGGCAAGGATTATGGAGCAATGGAAATTTTCATACACTGTTGATAAGAGTGTAAATTGGCAACAACATTTTTGGGAAATTCTTTGGTATATCTGCTGAAGTTGAACATATGCATATTCTATGACCCAAGAGTTTCACTTCTAGTTATATTGCTGCCAGAAATGCATATATATTTACATCTAAAGGCACACTTTAGCAGCATTTTTTATAGCTCTAAACTGGAAACAACCCAAAATTCTATTAAGAATAAGATCAGAGCAGAGCAGAAATAAATGAAATAGAAACAAAGAAAACAATAGCAAAGATCAATAAAACTAAAAGCTGGTTCTTTGAGAAGATAAACAAAATTGATAAACCTTTAGCCAGACTCATCAAGAAAAAGAGGGAGAGGACTCAAATCAATAAAATTAGAAATGAAAAAGGAGAAGTTACAACGGACACTGCAGAAATACAAAGCATCATAAGAGACTACTACAAGCAACTCTATGGCAATAAAATGGACAACCTGGAAGAAATGGCCAAATTCTTAGAAAGATACAAACGTCCAAGACTGAACCAGAAAGAAGTAGAAAATATAAACAGACCAATCACAAGCACTGAAATTGAAACTGTGATTAAAAATCTTCCAACAAACAAAAGTCCAGGACCAGATGGCTTCACAGGTGAATTCTATCAAACATTTAGATAAGAACTAACACCCATCCTTCTCAAACGCTTCCAAAAATTGCAGAGGAAGAAACACTCCCAAGCTCATTCTATGAGGCCACCATCACCCTGATACCAAAACCAGACAGAGATACTACAAAAAAAGAAAATTAGAGACCAATATCACTGATGAATAAAGATGCAAAAATCCTCAAAAACTACTAGCAAACAGAATCCAACAGCACATTAAAAGGATCATACACCATGATCAAGTAGGATTTATCCCAGGGATGCAAGGATTCTTCAATATATGCAAATCAATCAATGTGATATACCATATTAACAAACTGAAGAATAAAAACCATATGATCATCTCAATAGATGCAGAAAAAGCTTTTGACAAAATTCAACACCCATCTATGATAAATACCCTCCAGAAAGTGGGCATAGAGGGAACCTACCTCAACATAATAAAGGCCATAAACGACAAACCCACAGCAAACATCATTCTCAATGGTGAAAAACTGAAAGCATTTCCTCTAAGATCAGGAACAAGAGAAGGATGTCCACTCTCACCACTATGATTCAGCATAGTTTTGGAAGTCCTAGCCATGGCAATCAGAGAAGAAAAAGAAATAAAAGGAATACAAATTGGAAAAGAAGAAGTAAAACTGTCACTGTTTACAGATGACATGATACTATACACAGAGAATCCTAAAGATGCCACCAGAAAACTACTAGAGCTAATCAATGAATTTGGTAAAGTTGCAGGATACAAAATTAATGCACAGAAATATCTTGCATTCCTATACACTAACAATGAAATACCAGAAAGAGAAATTAAGGAAACAATCCCATTCACCATTGCAACAAAAAGAATAAAATACCTAGGAATAAACCTACCTAAAGAGATAAAAGACATGTACTCAGAAAACTATAAGACACTGATGAAAGAAATCAAAGATGACACAAACAGACGGAGAGATACACCACGTTCTCAGATTGGAAGAATCAATATTGTGAAAATGACTATACTACCCAAAGCAATCTAGAGAATCAATGCAATCCCTATCAAATTACCAATGGCATTTTTTTACAGAACTAGAACAAAAAATCTTAAAATTTGTATGGAGACACAGAAGACTCTGAATAGCCAAAGCAGTCTTGAGGGGAAAAAACTGGAGCTGGAGGAATCAGACTCCCTGACTTCAGACTATACTACAAAGCTACAGTAATCAAGACAATAGGGTACTGGCAAAAAAACAGAAATATAGATCAATGGAACAGGACAGAAAGCCCAGATGTAAACCCACGCACCTATGGTCAACTAATCTATGACAAAGGAGGCAAGGATATACAATGGAGAAAAGACAGTCTCTTCAATAAGTGGTGCTGGGAAAACTGGACAGCTACATGTAAAAGAATGAAATTAGAACACTTCCTAACACCATACACAAAAATAAACTCAAAATGGATTAAAGACCTAAATGTAAGACTGGACACTATAAAATTCTTAGAGGAAAACATAGGAAGAACACTCTTTGACATAAATCACAAGACCTTTTTTGACCCACCTTCTAGAGTAATGGAAATAAAAACAAAAATAAACAAATGAGACCTAATGAAACTTAAAAGCTTTTGCACAGCAAAAGAAACTATAAACAAGACAAAAATACAACCCTCAGAATGGGAGAAAATATTTGCAAATGAAACAATGGACCAAGGATTAATCTCCAAAATATATAAACAGCTCATGCAGCTCAATATTAAAAAAACAAACAGCCCAATACAAAAAATGGGCAGAAGACCTAAATAGACATTTCACCAAAGAAGACATACAGGTGGCCAAGAAGCACATGAAAAGCTGCTCAAATCACTAATTATTAGAGAAATGCAAATCAAAACTACAATGAGATATCACCTCACACCAGTTAGAATGGGCATCATCAGAAAATCTACAAACAACAAATGCTGGAGAGGGTGTGGAGAAAAGGGAACCCTCTTGAACTGTTGGTGGCAATGTAAATTGATACAGCCGTTATGGAGAACAGTATGGAGTTTCCTTAAAAAACTAAAAATAGAACTACCTTATGACCCAGCAATCCCACTACTGGGCATATATCCAGAGAAAACCATTATTCAAAAAGACACATGCACCCCAGTATTCATTGCAGCAGTATTTACAATAGCCAGGTCATGGAAGCAACCTAAATACCCACCAACAGAGGAGTGGATAAAGAAGATGTGGTACATATATACAATGGAATATTACTCAGCCATAAAAAGGAACAAAATTGGGTCACTTGCAGAGACGTGGATGGACCTAGAGACTGTCATACAGAGTCAAGTAAGTCAGAAAGAGAAAAACAAATATTCTATATCAATGCATATATGTGGAATCTAGAAAAATGGTACAGATGAACCGGTTTAGAGACGCGGATGTAGAGAGCAAACGTATGGACACCAAGGAGGAAAAGCGGGGTCGGGGGTGGTGGTGGGATGAATTGGGAGATTGGGATTGACATATATACACTAGTATGTATAAAATAGATAACAAATAAGAACCTGCTGTATGAAAATAAAATAAAATAAAATTCAAAAAAAAGGATACTTCAAAAATAAAATAAAAAGATAAAGTTAAAAAAAAAAAGAAAAACCCTTCACAAATAATCCATGACCAGAGCTGCTGTAAGTAAAAGTAGATGGTCGCTGACAGCACACACACACACACACACACACACACACACACAAGAGTTAGTATCTGCACTTTAGAACTCAAAATGCCATCACTTTATTTGGGACTGTGGCAGGCTGTTGATTGACTACTAAATAAGTAGCTCCTTTTTATTAGATAACAGAAATCTTCTTTTTTTTTTTTTTTTTTTTTTTTTTTTTTTGCGATACTCGGGCCTCTCACTGTTGTGGCCTCTCCCGTTGTGGAGCACAGGCTCTGGATGCGCAGGCTCAGCGGCCATGGCTCACGGGCCCAGCCGCTCCGTGGCACGTAGGATCCTCCCGGACCAGGGCACAAACCCGTGTCCCCTGCATCGGCAGGCGGACTCTCATCCACTGCGCCACCAGGGAAGCCCCAGAAATCTAATTTTTTATTTGTGTCCTTTGGCACCTGGAATAAAGATTACATTTCTCGGCTACCCTTGAAGCTGAGTTGTGGTCATGTGACTAAATTCTGGCTAATTCAATATAAGAAGAAATATACTGTCCTGAGAAGGCTCCGTGAAAGATGCTGACTGATTTGGGAGTCCCTTTTGGCCCTTCCTGCTGACTGGAATGTAGAATTGATGGCTGGTGCTTCAGCAGCCATGCAGAGGATGGTGAAAACTGGAAGGGACCTGGATCCCTGATGATTCCATGGAGTAAAAGCAACAACCCTAAACTATCTACCTTTAGACTTCTTTTACTCGAGAAGAATACAGTTTGTGTATTTTTCAAATCTTTATTATCAGTAGCTGATCATAAATTCTGATATAGGTGTCTGTACTTTGACTCCCTATCTAGGGTTTTCTTTTCCTTTTTTTTTCCCTTAAAATTGATGCCATCATCTCTGATTGAACCCACTATCTCTGCTTCCTCCTCTGAAACAATGATACTTAGGAAACGCAAGTTTGAAGGGAAGGCAGAGAATTAGAAAGAAATGATGTCTATGGTATTATAAGTGGTCTGAGAAAAAGGGAAGAGAGATTCTCAAGAGGGTCAATACTATTTAACCCAAGCCCATTTTTAAGTGACACCTTAGGAGTACTGCATACAGCCTCTGGGAGGTTCAGTGCTCAGAAAACTTGTTTATCCTAAGTGGAGTTACAGTAAGACATACATCAAATTTAATTGGAGAAACAACAAAGATAAAGAGGGCATTCAGGGCATGAAGGGGGTTAGAATGGAAGACAAAGACATGGAAGCTGGAGTGTACTGGGGGGAGCTGGGGAAAGTGAGACCAATACAGTAAGAGCAGAGAGCTCTTGTAGGATAGTGAAGAAAATAACATTTCTTACTGGGACTAATTTGTAGAGGAGCCTCTTGAATGTCAGGTTGAGGAATTAAATACAGAAGCTTGAAGGCATTCACAAAAATCAATTGTAGAGGTTCAAGGGATCTTTGAGAGAATATATATTCTAGTCCCATAATTCACAGATGAGGAATCTAAGGCCTAGAATGTGTGGGCGACTCGCCTAACATCACAGTGGCGTAGTGGATACTAGAACCTAGTATCTTTCCTCACCCCATGTCAACCCCCTTTTAAAGCAACATCTAACAAGTTACTAAGGTCTTGATCACCACACATAAAGCAAAGGAAGAAAAAGTGAGGAAGAAAAGCAATGCCTAAACCTTTAACTACTCACTTGAGAAATGTTGTGGTACTTTCAACTCTGGGTTATGGGTGTGCATTTTTCTCTAAATTTCATTGTGGATAGGATGAAACAGGCTATTCTGAAGCTTTACATTTTAAATTAGTCAGCCTTGAGGCCTAGAAATAGAAACTCTGGCTTAGCTCACTCTGAGAGAGAATCTAGTCTGTAGATACTTTGATGTCAGAGAAATTGAGACAGTGACAGATATGGAGAGTGCTCATGTAGCTTCTCTGAATTCTACGAGAAACAAATGCTGCTTAACATTCTTACTACAGTAATTAAAGCAATGTGATTTTTTTTGCCGCGCCACTTGCGGGATTTTAGTTCCCTGACCAGGAATCGAATCTGAGCCCTCAGCAATGAGAGCTCAGAGTCCTAACCACCAGATCACCAGGGAATTCCCAAAGTGATTTTGATTAGTTGTGCTTTTTTTTTTTATGTTGAAAAAGACCTGATCTCTGTTTAAAGGCTCTTCCATACTTACTACACATAGGGTTTTTCTTTGTTGTGGATTCTCTGGTGTTCAGTAAGATGTAAGCTCAGTCGGAAGGCCTTCCCACACTTGTCACATTCTTAGGGTTTCTCCCCAGTGTGAATTCTGTGATGTCTAGTAAGGTCAGAACTTCCACTGAAGGCTTTTCCACATTCATCACATTCGTAGGGCTTTTCTCCTGTATGAATTCGCTGATGTTTAGTAAGGTTTGAACTTTCTCTGAAAGCCTTCCCACAGTCATTGCACTGGTAACATTTCATTAAGGTATGGTACCTCTGATGCTAAGTCCTGTGCTGTTACTGAAGGTTTTGCCACATTCATTGCACTCATAAGGCCCCTCCCCAGTGTGACTTCTTTGATGTTTAATAAGGACTGAGCCTTAACTAAAACTTTTGCCACAATGATTACACTGATAAGGTTTTTTGCCAGAGTGAATTATGAGGTGATTTAAAAGGGTTGTATTTTGACTGAAGGCTCTTCCACATTCTTTACACTGAAAGGGTTTTTCCCGTGATTCTCTGATGTCCAATAAGATTCATGACGTGCATGAAGCTTTTCCCACACTGATCACATTTGTGTTCTTTCCCTTCCTCTGCGTTTCCTTGATGCCCTCCAAACCTGTCCTTGCATTCTCAAAGGTCTCCAAAATAAGCCCCCAAGAAAATGTTCCTGACTCTGAAGATTCTGTTGAGTATCATCTTCTGTGATTCCATTCCTTTGGACACTTCCTGCTTTGCAGTCAACTTCCCAGTCTAAGGTTTGGTCTCACTTTCAGAAATAGGAAATGGATCATTTAAATGTCACTTTCTTTTTAAGCTTTTTATTATGGAAGATTTTAAACATATGTAAAAGTAAACAATAGAAATGTCACCTTTTTGAACTGATGAAATATTAAACTCCCAAGGGATCATTTATCTCTTTTCTAGTCATGCTCCTCCAACAATTAATAAATAGCTCTTATGTTCAATTAAGGAAAATGCTAGAAAGGAAAGTTGAAATAGACATATCCTAGGCATAAATAACCTATGTAATAATTACTAAGGTAGGACTGAGAATAATCTTTAACACCAAAAAGGGGCACTAATTTGTTAAAGTCTAAGTGTGTAAAGAGTACTTTAAATTGCATTCAAATACAAGTACAGTTGTCCATTGGTATCTGCAGGGGATTGGTTCCACGACCCATGCCTCCACACCAAAATCTGAAGATGCTTAAATCCCTTACATAAAATAGCATAGTATTTGCATATAACCTATGTACATCCTCCCATATACTTTAAATCATCTCCAGATTACTTATAATACCTAATACAATGTAAATGCTATGGAAATAGTTGCCAGTGTGCTGCAAATTCAAGCTTTACTTTTTGGAATGTTCTGGAATTTTTTTTTCTGAATATTTTCGATCCACGCTTGGTTGAATAGGAGGATGTGCAACCCACAGATACAAAGGGCCCACTGTATAGCAGAAAGGCAAAAGTGTATTTCCTCTATTGCTTGGAGAGAAAACCCTTTGTCTTAATCCTCCCCCACATAGAACATTGCTTGAAGATTCAGTGTAAACCAATAATTCCTTCAAACAAACTAACATCAGTATTGCTTTATGAACACACTAAAATACACATTTTTAGTGAAATTTGGCCTGAAGGAAATAAATTAAATGTCCCATCGAGCTCATTAAAATGGAGATTCCACTTGAACTCAAAGGAAATACTGGAAAAGGACTGATTTCTTGACTCTTCTGGTCACTTTATTGCTATTTTTCTGGAGACAGATTCTAAAGGGGATCAGGATGTAAAAAGGGAGATGCTTAGTAAACGGAAAGCACATTTAGCATGTAGAGAATGTGGAAAGGAAAACGTGTAACAAACCTAGACTGGAGTGACATGTAGGGGAAGCTACTGACATGAAAAGACAAGAGAATTTAATGTGGAAGAGGACAGGAGAAATGTAGTCAAAGTGAAAGGCTTAAAAGAAGACTTTATCACCGATGGGTATAGAAAACTTACAGATACAGGGTAGGATAGGACATTTAGAAGGTCATCGTAAAGGAGACTGTAAAACAGAGGTGGTATAAAAAGCAACAGAATGATGTGATAGTTTAATGTTTTAATGAAAACCAACATGGTATATGAAAACAAAATAAAAATCTTTTGCTTAAAAGACCAAGAATAAAGGTTGTACTTTGTAAAGAGAGAGTATATGAGCCAGGGAGGATTTCAGGTGAGAGTTAGGGTTAGAAACACTATTGATTAAGTTGTAAAGGATGGCTTTGGTTGGCCAGGTAGGTGCCTGCTACCCTAACCCACCTTCCCAGATACATTTCTCCCTCTCCTCCTCACCTCTCTCGTAGGAAATGGGGTTTTCATCTTAATACTTTCTATATTTTGTGAATATAGAGTCATGCTTGAGCAGGGTCTCCACGTGCCAGAGCTGACAACTTGGTGACTGCTGTGCAGCAACCAGAGATATCACCTCCTGCCAGAGCATTTCCTGTCCACCTGCTTGAGATGTGCCCTGGAGACAATCAGGGACCATTGGGCTTAGGAGGAAACTACTGTGAAAACCAGAGCTAAAACCTTAGGAAACAACTCCCATGGAAACAGGATTAGGAAAAAGGACTGAATGGGCTTAGCAGGAGAGATGAGACAGAAAAATGAACTGACAGAAGCAATGACCCCTGACAGGGACAAAAGCTCAGTTTACCCTCACTGCTTTCCTATTGACCAAACTATTAAATGTGGTTAATTTAATGGTCTGATTGCCACAGCAGAACATGCTTCCTCTTCCCACCCGAAATTCTGGACCATCAAGTTCTCTCTCCAAATCTCCCAGCAAAGACACAGCCTCATCTCCATTCAATGGATGATGCTCCCGCACCCAAGCCTGGAGCTCCTCAGGCAGGATGGCCACGAACTGCTCCAACACCAGTAACTGCAGGATCTGCTCCTTCTTATGATTCTCTGGGCTCAACCACTGACAGCAAAGTTCCTGGAGTTGGCTCAGAGCCTCCCTGGGTCCAAGTGTCTCCTGGTAGCAGAACCGTCTAAAGTGTTGGCAGAAGACTTCCTGGCTGGACTGGCTATTCTGCTGCAAGTCAATTTCTTGTACAAAAAAGTCTCTTCCTCCCCCTTTACTATTGCAGGTTCCTCCTGGGTTTTTTTCATTCTGAATAATAAGATCTGTATTCATTTTCTCTCAAGAGAGGGGTCCCTGCAGATAGGTTCACACTCCAGGGAGACTCCCCTTTGCAAAATATAGAAAGTACCATCAGTTTTTAAAAATCCACATGTATTATTATTAAACACTGCCTATACCACTTGAAGAAAAACACAACAGAAAAGGTTTTTGAAATCTGCCTAACAGTGATGTAGATGATTTGAGGATTTGACATTCCTGGTAATGGAAATTCATATGATTATTTTAGAAATGAAAAGAGTAATCTTTTTCCTATACTCACTCTACTGCAACCCTTTTCTATTTTAGACATGTTAAATGCAGTCTACCTGAGGCCCTTCACACCTGCGTGGAATGCTCTTACCCAGATATTAGCATAGGGCATTCCCTTGTTTCTTTAAAGTATGCTCAAAAATCATCTTCTCAAAGAGACATTTCTAGCTCATTGTATATAAAAGTTTTCCTACCATTATCCACCCTCTTACTCTACTTTCTTTGTAACACTCACCACCAACTGACAACATATCTTTATTTGCCTTTTGTTTGTTACTCCACAATAATATAAATGCCATAAGAACAGGGGTTTTATCTATCAGTTTGGTACACTGCACCATTCTAAGTGCCAAAAGAATGTCTGGGACATATAAATCATCAATTAACTATCTGTTGAAAAAAATAATGACTAACAAAAGGTATTAACTCTAAGACTTTTTCAACAGCTTGCTCAGGAATTGTTTGCTTTAATACTGTGTGATACATAAACAAACAAGATTAGAGAAATAAGGCAGTGAAAATATTGACTAGAACGGCTCCACAACCCCTCCTCCACAATTCTGACGTCCCCCAGAGTTCTGAAAACCAAGAGTATTTTCATAAGTCATTTGATGGCAATACTCAAAGTGACATAAATTCATTTTGTAACAGCTTGGCTTGAAATGACATGAAGTTATTTATAGTTTTAGAGTGAAATTCATATTTTGTTACAGAAATATTGATACTACTTTCTGTAATAAAATATGGGACTGCCCCAGGCTCCTGGGGTGTTATGCATTCAATATACTATATACGCACCATGTTTTTTAAAAAATTCCTCAATCTGATTTCGAAAACACTTCTGACCCCAAGGACTAAAGAAAAGTGCCTGCTTTCTATGCGTCAAAGACCCACCAGATTCCAAAAAAAGCCACCCCTCTCTCCTGAGCAGACACTCAGGAGTCCTCTGCTTCTCTGAAACCTCTGGGGCCCAGTCGGGGTAAGAAATCTGGGGTCGGGTCCGGGCACAAAGCCCAGTCTCCCACGTCAGGGGTCACTCCAGGAGACCAGCTCAAGGCAGCCGGCATTATAATTATAATACATTGGTAAAAATATGTGAAATGTTCCCTTGAGGGGCTTCCCTGGTGGTCTAGAGGCTAAGTCTCCACGCTCCCAACGCAGGGGTTCCAGGTTCCATCCCTGGTCAGGGAACTAGATCCCGCATGCTGCAACTAAAATATCCTGTACGCTGTAACGAAGATCCCAAGTGCCGCAGCTAAGACCCGGCGCAGGCAAATAAATAAATATTTTAAAAAATGTTTTCTTGAGTTTAGTGAGCTGTTCTAGGAACCCTGACTTTGTAGCTGGTTGGTCAGAAGTACAGGTGGCCTGAACTTGTGATTGGCACCTGAAGCGGAGGTATTAGAGCAGGCAGGTAGCTAGATATGAGCAGAGAAATGGGGTGGGGGGCACGGGTCAGGTGACAGGAAACCTTACATCTTGAGGCGACAGGGGTCCTAGAGGCAAAGAAAGGCGGCAAAAGGTGGGAATCTCTGGCTTCCGAATGTAACCTTTTGCTTGTTACGCCCTCTTTACAATAAAATTAGCCTTGCAGAGAAGAAGTACCCATGATGCACCGACACCATGACACTTACAATTAAGACCAAGAAAGGGCAAAAATTCCTCCTCCCCCGGGGAAGGTGGAGCTGGGATGAAAATCAAGAAAATTGACCCCAAACCCCACTCTCCTCAATGAATATTTTCTGCCCAATCATTTTCACACCCTATATAACCAGCTTGCCGAAGGAACTCAGAGCAGCTTCTCACCTGAGCCTGCCTGCTCTCCCTCCTGAGAGTGTACTATCAATTAATAAATCCTCGCTTTGCTTCCTTAGCCTCTGTGTCTCGTCTCTGAAATGTCTCTGGGATGAGACAAGAACCTACTCTCCAGTAACAGAGGCAGTTTTGTGGAATTGAGCCCTTAACCTGTGGGGCCTATGATAACTCTGGGTAGTCAGTGTCAGAATTGAATTGAATGTAGGACACCCAGTTTGTTTCAGAGAATTGGTTGTTGTGGGGAAAAAACCCAACACACTCGGTGTCAGAAGTGGTAAACAACACACAAAGGTTTTCTTGAATTGACTTTTGAGCATGATTTTGATGGAACATCTGTTTAAAGGAGGATATATTTCAGGTTATTGTTGGGCTTTCCCATTCAGAATAAAGCATCATTTTCTCACATTCTCTTGGACAAAATGGCCCTCTTCAGAAGTCTCCTCAAAGCTCCTTTAACATCATTGTTCCTCAAGGTGTAGATGAATGGGTTGGCCATGGGAGTAATAACGCAGTAAAATAGCATCAGAACTTTGATGACATCTTGAGGGCTGTCCCCTGAGGGCTGTATATAGATGTAGATGCCAGAGCCATAGAATAAAGACACCACCAGTAGGTGTGATGAACAAGTGTTGAAGGCCGTAAGTCTCCCATCAGCAGAAGGGATTTGAAATACAGCTTGGGCAATATAACAGTAAGAGACAAGAATCATGGAGAGGGGACCCATTATCAGGAAGGTGGCCATCACTGTAAGCTCGCTGACTGTGGTGTCCACGCATGCCATCTTAATTAGACTGGGCAGCTCACAAAAGAAGTGGTCTAATTCCTGGTTCCCACACAGGGGCAGCTGGACTATGAGTGTGGACTGCAGTAGTGAATTGGCCAGACCAATGAGCCAAGCAGTGCTGGAGAGCTGCCAGCAGAGCTTGTGGTTCATTGTTACAGAGTATGTCAGAGGCTTACACACAGCCACATAGTGGTGTAAGGCCATGGTGCCAAGCAGGACACATTCAGTACAGCCTAGCCAGTGAAATACATAGGCCTGGGTCATACAGCCTGTATAAGTGATGTTTTTGTTGGCCCCCCCGCCCCAGGTTGAACAGCTTTTGGGATAGAGTTGTGCTGGTGAAACAGAGGTCCAAAAAAAGAGAGGCTTGTGAGGAAGAAATACATAGGACTTTGGAGTTGGGAATCTATTTGAGAGACCAGAATAATAGCAATGTTTCCCAACAGTGTGAACATGTAGGAGATTAGAAGGGCAAAGAAGAGAGGAAGATCCAACCACGGATATTTGGTAAAGCCTATGAGAATGAAATCCTCTGGAAAACTTTCATTCATGTGCTTCATTGAATTTTGATGGGAGACACCTGCTAAAATCAAGGAAGAGAAGGGTGATTTTAAAAACCCTGAGTTGTCAGAAGTTTTGACGATAACAGGAAAAAAATACTTTTATGGGGGAGCAATGGGGTACACCCTCAGTAGAAATCATAACAACATTAATGAATATAATAATTAATAAGTCACATTTGAAAAATCCTTTTAGTAGAGAAAGTGCTTTCATTTTTTCCCCCTAAATCAAAGCCCTATGTGACGGGTTAGTGGACATTCATTATTTGTTATGGCTCTTCTGTATGATTAAAGAAGTCATTGGGAGGTGGTCTTCTCCCAGCTACCTTGCAGCTAAGGGAGTGTGTGACCTAAGAGGTGGGGTCTTGGGTAGGTGCTTAGGTAATGAAGGTAGAGCCTTCATGTATGGGCTTAGTGCTCTTATAAAAGAACCCACAGCGATTCCTGTCCTCTCCACCATGTGAAGTTACAGCTACAAGGTGCTATCTATTAACCAAAAAGTGGGCTTTTACCAGACACTGAAACTGCCAGTGCCATGATCTTGGATTTCCCAGCCTCCAGATCAGTGAGATAAATGTTGCAATAGGTCTCCTGGTCTCTGGCATTTTGTTATAGCAGCCCAAATGGACTAAGACATATGTCATCAGGGAAATACAAATTAGAACAACAATCAGATTCTACTACACACCTATTAGAGTGGCCAAAATCGAGAACAATGACACCAAATGCTAGCAAGGATGTGGCACAATAGGAACTCTCATTTGCGGGTGGGAATACAAAATGGTAGGGCCACTTTGGAAGACAGTCTGGCAGTTTCTTACACAACTAAACATACTCTTACCATATGATCCAGTAATCACACTCCTGGGTATTTACTCACATGAGCTGAAAACTTACATCCACACAAAAGCCTGCACAAAGATGTTTGCAACAGTTTTACTCATAATTGCCAAAATTTGGAAGCAACCAAGATGTCCTTCCAAAGGTGAATGGATAAATAAACTGTGGTACATCCAGACAATGGAGTACTATTCAGCGCTAAAGAGAAACAAGCTGTCAAGCTATGAAAAGACGTAGAAGAACCTTGAATGCTAATTACTAACTGAAAGAAGCCAATCTGAAAAGGCAATATACTGTATGATTCCAACTATCATACAGTATGTTTGGAAAATGCAAAACTATGAAGACAGTAAAAAGATCAGTGGTTGCCAATGTTTAGGAGGGAGGGATGACTAAGTAGAGCACAGAGGATTTTTAGGCAGTGAGCCTCCTCTGTATGATATTATAATGGTATATACATGTCATTATACATTTTTCCAAACCCATAGAATGTACAATACGAAGAGTGAACCATAATGTAACTATGGACTTTGGGTGATTATGAAATGTCTGGGTAAGCTCATCAGCTCTAACAATTGTACCACTTTGGTGAGGGATGAAGGTAAAGGGGGAGGCTATGCATGCGTAGGGGCAGGGGTTATATGGGAAATCCCTGTACTCTTGCTGAGTTTTGCTGTGATGTGAAACTCTTCTAAAAATAAAATCTTAAGAAAATTGTGATACTTCCTTACTGAGTGGGATGCAGAGTAAAAGGAACAATTCTCCTGATGGTCCTCTCCATACCCATCAGGTAAACAGGGTTCGATTGCTGCAGGCTCTGCCAGGGCAAGAAACATTACAGGTCCTTGCTAATTTGGGGCAGAAATTTGGAGACCATATATGGGAATGAATTCTGAGAGTGTTTGACCCAAGAAATTAGATATGAATTTGTTATAATTGTTACCTCTACCAGAGAGACTTGTTTCAGTTTACTGGCTGGAGCCATGAGTATGGTTTTCATTGGGTTTTTTTTTTCTGTTGTTTTAGTCAACACTAAAACCTGGTCACTTTAAAGTGACCCATCTAAATGATGTTGATTTGTGAGAATCCCTTAGCATATAGAAGGGACCCTGAAGATGTCTGTGGATTATGTAATAAGAACAGACTGGTGCTGAGGACAAGATCCCTTGTCATGTCTCCAAAAACAAACAAACAAAAACAACAGGAATTGTACCATCTGAAATCTGTGAGAATTGAGAAGAGTTTTTTTTTTTTAGGTAACCATAGTTCACTAAATGATTCCACTGTGACTAATGCTTATGCAGTCGTGAAAGTGTAAACTCTCCATGCTGATATAACCAAAAAGTATGATATAAGAGTATCTGGAGAGTAAGACATAGACATTCTCTCACTCTCTCTCTTTCTCTCTGTCTTTTGTCCTCACTCTTTCTCTTTGTTATGTAAGGGTTAAAAGTTCTCATTTTTTATAGTAAGTGATAAATAAGTCATATTTAAAACTAAAAAAACACAAATAGAGTAAAGACTTGTTATTAAGAAGTATGGGTAAATAGAAGAAAACACTGAAATTATTAAAGATGTGTTACCTTGGGAGACCAGGAATTGAGAGTGAGTAATGATGAAGGGAACTGCTATTTTTCATTATAAGCTCATAGTATTATTTTATTTTTTTTAACTTTGAACGCATATGTCTTTAATATAAATGAAAATTAAATAAGAAGGAATGGAATGGATCTGAATATTTGTCAATGATGGTGAAGGCGTTAGAGTTGTACACATTGTTTGAAAGCGTGGAAAGCACAAATCATCACTTACTGCAGCATAGAGTGCATAACATGGCGTAGTGGAAAAACAGGTTGCAAAAATAACTTGGGTCCAGGATATGGAAAATCTTGAATACTAGGTTAAGGAGTCTGATCAAATGAAGATTTTTTTTTTCAGAAGAGGTGTGAAATGATTGGAGCAGCATTTAAAAACATTTATTATGGCTGAATAACGAGAGATTCAAGAAGAGACTGGAAGTTGGGAACTCAGTGGGGAGGCTACTGCAAAAGTCTATGGGAGAGAGGCTGAGAACGTTAGCTCGGAGAGTGGCAGTGGGAATCAAGAGCAAGGTACGAATGTAGGAGAGAGGAAGGAGCTGAAAGAACATTTGAAGTTTTAATCTGAGGTGCTGAAAGAATGGAAATTCAATTAAGAGAAAGAAGCATGTATATGAGGATTGATCGGAATACGTGATTTAACCAAAAAAGACCTCCCAAAAGAGATAAATTTAAAGCTTGACTTATAACAACTGGCTCTGAGGGTCCATTCACCAGAGTATGGATTCCTGCTTCATCCAGACACCTCTAGGTCAATTTGACAAACTACACATTTACATACAACCACTTGAATTCATGGCTAGGATGGTTTGTTGCAGCTGTTTAACCACCAAGGACAGGGACGGGGACAGAAAGAGGGAGAGGCAAGGGAGTATGTCTCCAAAAACAGAAAAGAAATCGCCTGCATCTGCCAGGAAGTTCATGCATTTGTGTATAAAATGGCTGAGGAAAAGAGTAAAACAAGATCCCATTGCCCCCCAACCCCACCTCGCAAATCCTCAATATTTTATCATTGGTTATTCTTTATATTGTTTGATCCTCAAATTTATCTTCAGAGTATTGGCATTTACTCATTCATTCATTCATTCATTCACTTTAAAGCAAAAAGATAAAAACTTTATTACTGGGAAATTCTTGCTGGTCTTCACATAGGGATGTGACAAAAATGACAGAGTATTGGTTTTAGAGAATTGATTTTTAGTGACATGACCTGCTTTCTCATTCCTCCCCATCTCCTAGATAATTGGATTTTGGACATAATTCTGGGATCAACATAATTTTGAACAAGTGACAACCATTTGTTTGGCATAACGAGAATTCATTTAGCTCATGGAGGCATCTTACCCTGCCTGATATTGCCAAAACTCAGAACCTTCATTTTCTGTCTCAAAACAAAACACAATACCATCTAGGCTGGTGTGAATAGAAAGAAACATCACTAGAACTTACCTCTTCTTATTTGAATCTGTATTAAGCAGATGTGTTTAGCTATAGAACCTTAGTCAGGAGAAAGGTTGCAGAAGGGTTGGATTCCAACAGTCCTGAGAGAGGGAAGCAAGTATGATCAGGTCAGCACTTCAGTAAAAGCCACCAAAGGTCTTAATATGGCAGGTAGGGTGAATGTGATTCTGGAGGCATTGGATAATCTCTCCTGGTTCCAAATCTGATTCAAAGGCAGATAAAACAAGTTCACACCCAGTGTGCCAGTGATCCCATAGGGGCTGTCACTGGTGAATTAATCTCCCTGGAGACAATATCTATCTTTTATTTATACTTTTGGTTGTGATTATAGATTGCATCAGTTCTTCCACTCATTAATCCCATCTTAATAGCAAGGGAGAGCAGGATTAATCCCAATAATTTTCAGAAAGAAAACAAATATTGTGCTATTAACAATAATGATGATAATAATGGCTTAACACATTCTAGGCAATTTATATGAATTGTGTCCTAACAACTCCTTGAGGTAGGTACTATTATTGTCCTCATTTAATAGTTGAGGAACTTAAAGCTTAAAAAAGGTAAGTAATTTGTCCAAGGTTCATAAGGCTCACACACTTCCAGAATTCACACACAAAGTGGATGCTCTGCAAATGTCATGAGCAAACATAGGTTTTTAAAATATCTGTAGTGTTTGGGGTACATGCTTATTTGGTCTTTTCAACCATATTGCAAGCTCCATGGGGGCAAGGTTTATGTCCTCTTTTTCAACCGGCTAAAGCGCAGTGCTGATCAAATTAAGATCCTCCTTTTATTTCTTATGAATGCAGGTATAATATCCACATCTCCATCACATGAAGACCATCTCAGAGCAGGTCACTCCTCAGAACAAGGTAGAACTAAAGAAGCAACTGAATAAGTACTTTAAAGGACAAATCCTTGCCTAATTGTCTGACAATGCTTTTTTTCCTCCTTTTTAAAACTTTGTATTTTAATTTGGGGGGGATGTTAATTTTACAATAAAAATTATTTTTATTCATGAAATCGTTCACTCTTTTAAAAAAAATAGTTTGTACATTTGGTGCCATGTTGAGAATGGCCTTCTCCACCTCAAGATGTTATAAATATTACCTACATTTTGTGTAATACTTTAGGGTTTTACTTTAAATATTTTATAACAGTATTTTCTGTTTTTACATAAATATTACATATTTTTACATTTAAATCTTATTACCTGATACAAGTGTCTGACAAAACTTTTATCTCAACACTTTCTTCACATCCAAAAACTCCCTTTTCAGGCTGGACTTCCAAAGTTATTAGATGCTGTCATGACTGAGTTGTTACTCAGAGCTAGGCCATACAGTCGTCCCTCTTCCTACTTATTATAGACTGGATGTGTTCTCCCAAAATTCATATTTGGAAGCCCTAACCCCTAATGTGACTACATTTTGAGACAGGGCCTTTAAGGAGGTAATTTATGGTTAAATGAGGTCATAAGGGTGGGGCCCTAATCCAATAAGACTGGTGTCCTTATAAGAAGAGGAAGAGACACCAGAGCTACCTTCTGCCCTCGCTCTCACTCCCATTCTTCCCTTGCACGTACAGAGGAAAGCCATGTGAGGACACAGTCAGAGGGGGCCTTCTACAAGGCACGAAGAGAGGTCTCACCAGAAACCAAGTCTGATGGCACCTTGATTTTGGACTTCTAGTTCCAGAACTATGAGAAAATAAACTTCTGTTATTTCAGCTACCCAGTCTGTGATATTTTATGGCAGCCCTAGCTAATACACTGTGTTTAAATCTAAAGAATCAGGGCATGAAGACAGCATGTCCAAGGCAAAAAAACAAAACAAAACAAAAAACCACAACCAACCAACCAAACAGAGCCTAGGAGATGAAGAAGATTATTTCAGTTTGTTAGTTATATGGCCTGCTCATTTTTTTGTGGAGAACCTCCTACATAGATTTCTGAGGTTTTATTTTATATTTTCCTCCTCCCTAAGTTAAACGAGTTAAGCAGCTGTTCACTGGGCTGATTATCTTCTAGCAGAAAACAGACAGTTATCTCAGGATCCCTAACCCTTAGGACTAAGGTTTGAGATCAGTCTAAGTTGCTTAATTTTATTTAGCTCTGCGGCCAAAAACTTCATTCTTGACTCTAATCAAATAGAAGACAGATATAATGAGAAAAGCATGGATTCCAGAATCAGACAGACCTGAGTTTGAAATTGAACTTTGTCACTTACTCTGTTACTGTGAATATTATTGAACCTATTTCCTCATCTTCAAAGAGCTGATCATAACACATATTTGACAGGATTGTTAGGCTGATTAAATGACAGCATGTCTGGAAACTCTTGGAATGTAGTAGACTTCCAATAATGCTAACTAGATGATAAAGAGGGTAAGTAGATGTTCATGAATTAGTACAAACGTGCTAATAGCATAGCTGGACCTCACTTTCAGTTCTGCTTTGTGTGTAATATTTTAAGCAGGAGTTTTGCAAATGTGATTCACTTGCTTCAAAATCACTTGGAGTGCTTGTTAAAAACACACATTTCTGGGCCTTTCACCAAAATAGAATTAAAACCTCTGGCGATGAGTCCCAAGAAACTGTGTTTTAACTAGTTCCCTAGGTGATTTAAATGTCTACTAAGCTTGGGAATCATTGCATTATAGGATAATTCCATTTTTTAAATTGCAGAATTAAAGTTCAGTTTTTAGTGGGGCCAATATATGTATTCCCTTTGGGACTAAAGCCCTTCCTTGAAGACTGAGGGCGTATAAGCAAATGTAAATTACTGTTATTATAATTTAGTAATATTTGGAAAATCATATATAAAAGAGATAACATAATGCTGAGTTTCCTAGAATCACTAATAAATTACATGGGAATTCAGAAAAAAGCATTAAGAGTTGGTACAGTTTTGTTGCCCCCTCCCCCAATTAAAAAATAGAGGACAGGGAACTTCAGCAAAGATGAAAAACAGAAGGTCATTTTCTTTCTGTTTCCATAAAGAGACCCACCACCTTTTCCTTAGGAGTGAGAATTTTTGTAGTCACAGCTGCTTTTGAATGAGTGGATCAGAATTCACAGTAATACTGAGTACGGTGGAGAATTAGTAGTAATGAGGGTTTACTGAAGAATTTGTCTTCCTAGGGAGAGGGCAAAAGCCAAGGCCCCACTGGGACTCGAACCCAGGATCGCCTGTTTACAAGACAGGTGCTTTAACCAACTAAGCCATGGAGCCCACACATGAGCCTGACTTTGTTCTAGATCTGCCCTTACTGTGAGATTAACTATTCCTGATATAGTCTTTGTGATTCAGTGCAGCTTATTGTGAGAAAAGAGACAAACTCCAAGAAGACGTTTTGCTTACTTAGATGCGCTGCAGAGCTAATACAAGCGGGAAAAGTTTGGGCAGCTTGAATGTTGGGATCAATAGCACTTCAATTAGTCGAAGGATATAAACATCAGTAAAAGTCGAGGCTACTCACTTTTTCCAATTAGGATAAAGTCTTCTAAAAGCAAAATTTGCTGTTACTGCACCTCGTCTTCTGTAACTAAGATTCTTCATTCCAATAAACTAAGTGAGGAACTCTAAAAATGGAACTCCACTAGAAGACTCTTAGACAGCCGGGCTAGGGCACCTAGTGTCCCTACACGTCACTTGCACTTAGCAAGCAGTGACTTGGAGGGGAAGAATCGGGAGCGGAGAAGAGGGGGCTGGGAGTGTAGAGTTCAGCTACACAGTCAGACACATCGCTCTCAAAATCCTAAAACACCAATGTCAAGGTCGCTGTAAAGACTCCGATCAGAAAACCACAGGGGTAGAGCCCCTTGGAGTGGGGGACGGGGAGAGGCAGAATGGTCCCCTGCTGGCCACAAGGTGTTCCCTGGATCCAGGTACAATCCTCCTTAGGTGAAGAGCCTTACGGTTCCAGAGAACCACCCGTTGACCACTCCCTGCCCACCAAGCGCCTGATTTCCAGTGCAATAGGTCGTCAGCTCGCAAAGAGGGCGACACCTTCTTCCTTATAATCCGGTTCCTTCACCCCGCGATGACTCGCTCTTCCCCCCCTGTCGCATCGCCCGCGGGGACGAGCAGAGAGCTAGGTCTGAGGGCGGTCCCCTGATCGCGACTGCGGGCCACCTGAACGCCCAGAAGGCTTTACGGGGAGCTGACTGGGGGGATCGTGGTAGGATAAAGCAGGTGACGCTCGCAGATGCGCCTCTGATATTCCCAGGGGTAGGAAGCGAAGCTCCTATTTTGTACAAAGAAAGCACAGAACTTCCTTAATATTTTTTGGAAATGAGAAAAACGTTTGATTAAAACGTTTGGAGGTAGTGTGGGAGCCTTCTAGGATGCAGCATTAAGTCTCTAATTTCTTTAGAAACATGGGTTCAAATCCCACCGCCACATCCCAGCCCCCTCAGGTCGGCAAGTGGAACCCCAGTAAACAAGCTCTTCCTTAAAAGCTAACGGAAAATTCACACTTCGGGGAATTAGTTTAGGTGAGAAGAGTTCTTTCACTGAGGGCAAGAACCTAAGGGTGTGGGAAACTCTCCTAATCCAGTCCTTTCCTCTTTCCAATTCGTGAGTTTCTCAGAGACATCCAAACTACAGAACTACAATGAAATAATATTTTCTACCTAACAGACTGGTAAACAAACAAACAAAAATTGTTTGTGGTAGCGTTGCCTATTAGCACTTGAAGACATTGTATGAGTTTCCTGTGGCTTCTGTAACAAATTACCAGAGCTCAGTGGCTTAAAACAACAGAAATTTATTTTCCCACAGTTCTAGAGGCCAGAAGTCCAAAAAGTCAGTATCACTGGGCAGAAATCAAGGTGTTGACAGGGTCATACTCCCTGTTGAGGCTGTAGGGGAGAATCTGTCCTTGCCTCTTCCAGCTTCTGGTGGCAGCCAGCCTTCCTTGCTTTGTAGTTGCATTACTCCTATCTTTGCCTCTGTATTCACATTGTCTTCTCCTGTTCTGTCTCTGTACTCACCCTATGCCTCTCTAGGACACTTGCAATGGCATTTAAGCTCCACCTGGATAATGAAGGATAAAGTCCCCATTTTGAGATCCTTAACTTAATCTCTTCTGCAACGACTCCACCTTTTGTTTTTTGGTGGGTTTTTTTTTTTTTTTTTGGCCGTATAAGGTAATATTTACAGCTTCCAGGAATTAGGATGGAGATATCTTTTGGAAGACCATTTTTTAGTCTACCCTACAGTATTAACATATTGATTCCTCCACCCACAAGCAAGAGATTAACTGGTTATAACTTCAGTTTATTTCTCTGTAAAATGGGAATAATAATATGAACTTTCTTATATATTACTGAGAATATAATATGACAATGTGAAGAACTATAACAATATCTGGGGCTTAGTAAGAACTAAATGGCTGCTAATTCTCATGGTCACAGGAATGCTCTGTGCTGGCCAGGGTGTCAAGGAAACTGGCCCTTCCTTGGCTCTATAAGAGGATAAATTAGTAACATTTAGGGAAGACTAAGACAGGAACCACTGAAATTACCATCACACATACGATTTGATTTAGCAATTGCACTTTTAGAAAGTTCTCTAGTACACACCCTTATGAAATGCAGATATTATTTATTTCAACATTGTTTATATTGTTAAATGTGGCTGGTTAAATTTAAGATATATCCATAACATGGAATACTTTTGAGACAAAAGAAAAAGAAAAGAAGCTCTTTCTATGTTGATATGAAAACCACGGCAAAATACAAGAAGTAATAAAGGCAAGATGCAGTAGAATAGGTCTGAAAAGTGCAAAATGTGAGGAAAATAATAGACTTCTCCTGGCTTGCATGTAAAAAGTATACCTTTAAGGTAACTCCAGGCTCTGACATGTTTGCGTGAGGAACCAGAAACCAGTGCTGGGGGGAAATGAAGTGGGATGAGGGTAGACTTTCACTGTATATCTATTTTAGTAATTTTGAACCATGTGGAAGTTTTACTTATTTCTTTACGAACATTTAAAAAACATTCAAAAGAATTCCTTAGATACTAAATCGTGTTCTTTGATACAAACAATTGGCAGTCAGACTTTTTTTGTTTTTCCCTTAATTACCCCTGAAGTTGGAAGAAAATGTTTTCCTAACCTCAAGCAATTTCTTCAAAGCAGCGGGTTTGATAACAAAGCTGGCAGCGGTGGGATTCGAACCCACGCCCCCGAAGAGACTGGAGCCTTAATCCAGCGCCTTAGACCGCTCGGCCACGCTACCACACAAACAAACACTTTAAAGCTCTCAACACTTTAAAAGACACAAGTCTGTTCTCTTGTGTGTTTTTTTTTCTAGAGCATTTGCCACCACCACCACCACAGCCCCCGCCCCGCCCCAGACAACTGTCATCCCACTACCAATAAAATCTGCAAATAGATTCCTACTTCGGGAGACACATTTTTGCCTCCTATGCTATGTTTGTGATACTCGAAAGTAAAGGGAGAAGCAGCCAATGCATAATATCCTTCAAACGAAGAAAATCAGTAGTTACAAAAAATGATCAGAAATCACCACCGCCGATGCAGCACCGGAACTCTGAGGACGCAGAGATCAGGAGTCTCCAATTTGTCAGCTGCGTTTGGGGGTCAGCAGCAGGAAGTTACTTTTAATGCCCTCATCTAGAAAAAGGAAGCTCCCCTTCCCACTCACTCGGAACTTGAGTCAGGGTTTGTATGTCTGTGTGTGATTTCTTATTGAAGGAAACAACTGCGCAAGCAGACCTACTTTTTGCTGAATGTGATCATGGTCTTAATTTACAAAGTTCAGGGAGGGAATTAGTTTGATTTTGGTGCGGGGCGTCTCATCCTCTCCAGGCCCAGAGAGGACGCGTTCTACCTGCTCCAACCCCACCAACGCGAACTGGGCGAGTCCCTTGGTCTTTTTTCCCGGCTCACCCTCTCGCTGACCGGCCTGATCCATTACATGCTGCACCGTTTAAGTGAGCCCTAATGCCACTGTTTCACATTGACTGCATAGCCACAAGCCCACTGGCAAGTCACTTAAACTTATTGGGTCTTACTTTTCTCATACGTAAACTGGAGACAATAATAAGACTTGCCTAAAGTGATAGATAGGTAGATAGATAGGTAGGTAGATAGATAGATGGTCAATACATGTAAGATACATATAAATTGCTTAAAAGAGTACCTTGCCCATAATAAGCACTTAATACAGCTTGCTATCATCATTTGTATCACTTACTAGTATTCATTGAACAACTTTTTTGTGTGTGTCAAGTGTTCAGTCTTTTAAATAATACTGTGAAATATTATCCCATTTTACAGATAATGAAGTTTTTAAAATTGACATATTCCCAAGAAAACCAAGTGAATTATTTTTCCTAACTTAA
This sequence comes from Tursiops truncatus, assembly GCF_011762595.2. Lineage (NCBI taxonomy): Eukaryota > Metazoa > Chordata > Mammalia > Artiodactyla > Delphinidae > Tursiops > Tursiops truncatus. Next base: position 21,987,685 of record NC_047043.1, read on the forward strand.
TAGATGGCACATACAAGATTTACACTTCAGTCCTACAGTTTCCATTTTGGGACCGTTTCTACTTTGCCGGATTGAAATCCAGTATATTCTTTCTCCATTCTCAATCATCTCACCTCATCTCTTCCACCTTATCTCGCCTCTGTTTACATTATTCTGGACTTCTAGCCAGAAGAGAAGGGCCTTCAGGTCATGGTCATGGTCATGATCAAAGACATCGATTGTAAGAGGAACATTGGCAGGCAAGGAAGTTCCAGAGCTAGATAAGGAGACAGCAGCTTCGCCCTCAGCAGAGCTAAACATTTTTGTGTGTCCTTCATTGGTGCAGTCTGGAAATCTTCACGCCTGTGGACCCAGCTCAGGCCCCTCGTATCTGTATGTCACTTTCTACACATGTTGTGAAGTGGGGCAGTGTGAAATCTAATGAAGTCTAATGTCCCCCAGCAGTAAGTGGTGTTTAAGGCATAATGGAAAAAAAATTCACCATGTGGCATATTCAATCAAGGATAAAATCCTGAAATACTTTTGGTCAATCATTGTGACATACTCGGAGCAATGGTAAACATATGCCCTAGCACATACTCTTATTTTTCACTCTATTCAAAAAATATAACTTCCTAGAAAGTTCGTATAAACATGAAAGAGAATCGATAGTTCTAACGAAAATAAGACAAGCCAGTGCCTTCTTAGCGCAGTAGGCAGCGCGTCAGTCTCATAATCTGAAGGTCCTGAGTTCGAGCCTCAGAGAAGGCAAAAGAGTTTTGTCACTCCTACAGACTCTCGTTTGAGAAAGAAACAGGGTAGTAAACAAAATTATCCCACTAATCGAGCTCTGCGGTGTGAAATGTAGGTACTAGGACTAACTCCCAGTCAGTCAGTCTGATGTGATTATACATGGGGCTGTAGTCCTTCAAGAAATTCAGCAGGTTTCTTTGGTACCAGTTTCCTTTGGCAGCAAGATAGTTTTTCAATACGTTGACTACAGTGCACACCCATACCATAAATCTGTATTAACTATTTGCTGCCCTAGAAAATTAGCAAAAACTTACCACCTTAAAATAGCAAAATTTATTATTTATCAGTTCTGGAGGTCAGAAGTCTGAAATGGGCCTTGAGGGGCTAAAATCAAGGTGTGGCAGAGCTGCCTTCTTTCTAGAGGCCCTGGAGAGAAATCATGGCTTTTTTCCAGCTTGTAGATGATGCCCCTATTCCCTGGCTCATGTTCACATCACTTTGACCTCTGCTTCTGTTGTCTCATCTCCTTCTCTTACTCTGGCCCTCCTACCACCCTCTTATAAGGACCTTATGATTACATTGAACCAATCCAAAAATCCAAGATAATCTCCCTATCTTGAGATTCTTAATTTAATCACATCCCTTTTGCCTTGCAAGATAGCATATTCACAAGTTTTAGAGATTAGGAAAAGGACATCTTAGTCTACCTGCTGGTCCCCAAAGATTCACACCCATCCCACATGGAAAAATATTAACCCCATTCCAAGTTCCCCCCAAGTCTTAACTCATTTTCAGCATCAACACATCTAAATTTCGTCAGTTCAAAAATTGCAAATATCATCACCTAAATTTGGAATGATTGAGGCTCTGTGTATAATCAATTCTGGGCACAATTTTTACTTTATTGATTGCTTATGTATGTGCTAGATATCCTTCTAAAATATTTTATGTGTATTTACTCCTCAAGTCCTCCCATTAACTCTATTAGGTAGTCCTATTACTATTTCCATTTCACACAGGAGCACAGTGATGACCATTGAGATAAAGCAAGTTGCCAGAGGTCCCTTAGCTAATAAGTGGAGCAGCTGAGGTTTGAATACAAGCAGTGTGAACTAGTTCAATAAAGCCCTAATCAAAATGAATGGAGGTGAGATCCAGGCATTGTTGGGAGTCAGTTTTCTGATTATTCAATATTGCTGCTCATGGTTCTTAGAATAATAATAGTAGCCACTTGGTAACTATTTCTCATTAAAAAGTTAAAAAATAATTTTTTAACATTTGCCAGTGATTTTATCAAAGGACAGGATGACACTCTTTGGTTACTATACCTCCACCCTATACTCTCCCCATATTCTTTCATTGCTTTATTTTTCTCTGCAGACTTCATCAGTATCTTATATGCTTACTTATTTTACACACTCATTTCTTTATTTTCCGTGTCACCCCCCCCACCAGAATGTAAGATACGTAAGAGTAGTGCTTTTTGTTAGCTTTGTTCGCTGCTGTATTTCCTGCCCTTAGAAATATGCCTGGGGTTGTTACCAGAGGCAGGGATTGGGGGTGGCGGGCAAAATGAGTGAAGGTGGTTAAAGGTACAAACTTCCACTTATGAGATAAATAAGTCCTGAAGTTGTAATGCACAGGTTGGTGACTATAGTTAATGATACTGAATTGCATATTTAAAAGTTGCTAAGAGAGTAGATCTTAAAAGTTCCCATAACATGGGGAAAAAAATGTAACTGAAAATAAAAGGAAAGAAAGAAAGAAGAAGAAAGACAGAAATACGCCTGGTACATAAAAGACCAGCAGTTTACGCTGTTGAATTAATTGATGAATGAATGGGAGACAAAAAGACACAGAAGTTCCATAAATCTTTAGGGCTGAAACTCAATTGCTTTAGATATCTGGCAGAATTGTCCAACTTGCTCTTTTCTCACAGCAACTTTGTCCTAGCTATAGAATGTTTGTGTTTAGGACATTTTTCCTTCCAGTTGATCATCATTCCTGAAGTATTCTAGTGTTTTCCTTAAGAGAAGTAACATGGGAATATACTGTTCAAAATGGCAAGCATGCCCCTGCAAACATCCTAATTTTCCTTTATAGCTAGTAGTGGATTCATTGTTCATTAATTTATCTTATTTAATGAAATCAATTTTAGAGCTGGAGATTGTTAGACTCTAGAGGGATTATACATATCTTCCTGTTTGGGTACTTTAAACTGTAACACATTGTAGGCGCTCAGAAACACTTTACCACAGTTCAATGCAAAACCTATTTGAAAAGTGATTGAGGTAAAGTCACATGCAGTATTCTTTGGAGGTGGTTTGCATTTGAATTGTCATCTCCCTAAGGATCTACTTCTCTTCAGAAGTAAGGAATCTGAGCAAATTGCAGTCGAATAACTTGTAATGTATCTGATTGAGTTCTAGCGCTCTAAGTTTGGTGAGAATTTGTGGGGGATTAGTAGGAAGACACAATTAACTCGCCAATATAAAATAAATTTTCAGGAAGAGTTGACTTCCGGGTAAAACGCAAGGCCCTACTGGGAGTCGAACCCAGGATCTCCTGTTTACGAGACAGGCGCTTTAACCAACTAAGCCATAGAGCCACCTGAAAGGTAAGGGGACAGCCGAATCTACCCCATTTTACTTCGATTGGGTGAAAACAATGACTTTACACTGTCTAGTGTTAATCTGTTGCCTTCAGAAAATATGCCAACTCCAGGGAGATGCTTCACTTCCTCAGAACGCGCTTGAGACAGAAAAATACGAAAGGAAAAGTAATAGGTAGGTGTAGCGTTAGACAAAGGATTTTTCTGTTATCCCAAGGAAAAGCGTTACAGAAAGTCGAGGCTAGGAAATAAGTGGTAAAGATTTTTACAAGGAAATATGCCTTTTAAAAACTATATGTAATTTTTAAAAAACCTTCAAGGATTTGCATGAAATAACTGGCCATATGTGACAAAGTAACTCATTTGAGGTACCTGAAGGTGCCGGATTGGTGAGAGGAGGAATGTGCATCTCTTGGGTGAAGCCGAGGAGGCTGGGCGTCAAGGCCATCTTCCTTCAACTACAGGTGTCAGCCCGTTTAGTTTCCCTCCAAATCCCGTGCTGTCATTCTCAAGAGCACGGTCAAGATCTGTTGTAACAACCTTCCACCTGGAGCCTCTCAGGAGGGGTGTGGAGGTGGGAGTGCGGACAGGGAGCCAGGAACCTCTGCAGCTTCCGCCTCAGGAAATTTGGTGAGCATCTGAAAAAATCCAACCAGGAAAAAGGCTGTTTACTTCAGTTCCCCCCAATTTTTGTCCTCCTCTGTTCCTCTCGGACTAGGTTTTCACACTCAGGTACTTCTGAAAATCAGTTCGTAGAAGAGGTAACGCCTTCTCCCCTCTAACTCGGTCCCTGCACCCCACGGTGACCCACCTTCCCCGCAGCTCCCAGTCGCATCCCCTCGGGGACGAGCAGAGAGCAAAGCTGGAGGGCTCTGGACCACTTCGCGGCTGCGCGCCCCCAGAAGGCCCCGCGTGGGTGGGGGAAGGGCCGTGGGAGTCGGGATGAGTCCCAGTTCCCGCCCCGCCCCAGGACAGGCGGGAACTGGGATCGCTGAGGTGATGCGGGCAGGGAGGCCGGGACGGGAGAGGGGAGACCCGAGGACCAGTCCAGACTGCGTTCGCAGGGTCAGAACCCGCAGGACCCGGGTGGGTACGAAGACGCGCATCACGCATCCCAGCCCTGAACTTTGGGAATTCAGGCCTTAAAAACATCGTCAGAAAAACTGTGGGTCTATCGCACAGATGTTTCTTTCCATAGTCTTTTACAACAGGGTCTTTATTAAAAGGTCGGGGCTCGAAGTCCAGGTGGTTAGGGATGCGGGGGCAGTGAGTGGGGAGGGGAGTTCGTCTGCTTTCAAGTTGCGGACAAGAAATATAACTTCTCTCCGCCGACGCCTAAACTCAGCCGGCAAATCTGAGACTCATCTCAGGGTCGTCACAGTTCCAAAGCCAGGTCAGCCATGGTGATTTTCAAACGTTTTCTCAATGGTTGATTTTTCTAGACTCTAATGGATTTATTCTGTCTACCTCCTCGTTCTCATGAGAGACCGCACCAGAGGCGAAACTCGGGGGTGCTGGGTCCGGGTTGGACGGACAGAGGGGCGACCACCCGAAACCGAATTTTGCTCTTTCTCGGTAGCTGGGAAGATTCATTACAGCGCAGAGAATCAGGGAGGATGGAGCACCTGATATTTGGTGCGTGGGAATCTAGGAATAGTCTAAGCATACAATTTTAACTCTAATTTTGCCTGCTTGAAGGACGTGAAGTTCCCGACGAGTGTCTTTTGAAAGGGAGTGGAGAAGGTAATATACACAAAGTTCACACTGAATTTACTTTCCTTATATGTCTTCTGAGCATTAGAAATAGCTGTAAAGTAATTTGCTTTTTTTTTCCATGTACATAGAGGTAAATTGCCTAAGCGATCCAAAGCGTTGGGAGAGGGCGCTAGTCTCTTGGGATACAGAGATTCAAATCTCACCCCTGCCAATCATTTTTCTACAGACCTTTCCATAAAGGGGAGAGAGCCCTTCCAGTCGCTTTTTTGGGAGTTGATAATTTGGCAGAGACGTGTTCAGGGAAGAACTTTGTCTTTACCATACATAATAAATTAAGGTTCAGTTAAAAAGAAAAAACTTTCCCCATATTCCCCTCATTTTTCAGATCTTTGGTCAAGACTTGTAGTCCAAAAGGATAGACTTTTCTTTTTGTAAAAAGATTTTATGTTGTATATGTAACATTTTGGCAAGTCCCAAACCTGAAAAAGTATCAAACAGACCCTCCTTACCCCTCACCACCATGCCCCTGCTCCCTGCTTCCCAGTCTCCCACCTCATCTCCACCTCCCAGAGAGGGAGAGTTACAGCCTTACAGACGCACATACTCATTTTTGTGTTTCCTTCCAAGGACAAGTGCATGCATATAGCATTAACCCACTTTTTACTCAATGAGAGTATCAAACACACTCTTGTGCACCTTAATCACTTCTAATATCTTGGAGTGATTCCACAGGGAAACATAAAGAACAGGATTTTTGCTAAAGACAGGCCAAGGTAGAGGACTAGTAGGGAAGAGGGCTCAGAGAAGCCTGACTAAAGTTTGGTCAAAAAGGAAGTCTGTCAGATAATACACCTTGAGTTTGGACCCAGGTGGAAACCACAAGGGTCAGAGACTGAGGAAACAGAAAACCAAGGGGCTGAATTGTCCATGTCAGCCCTGGGGTCCTAGGAACACCTAATGGCTGAGCGGGGGAGGCACTGTAGCCGTGGTCATGCAGAAGACATGGTAGCCACATGGAATACTAGAGAGATTTTCCTCATTCATCCTTTGTCAAAATTTCAATACCTTCTGCTGCTTCTCCATTCCCTAGAGCAGTGGTCTTCAAATTTTAGCCTGTACTAGTATCACCTGGAAGGCTTTTTAAACCACAGATTGCTGTTCCCACCCACACCCTGGCATCCCCACCCTCCCCAACCCTCATTTATGATTCAGTAAGTCTGAAAGTGATCTAAAAAACTGCATTTCTAACAAGTTCTCAAGGGATGCTGTTGGCTGCTGGTCAGGGGACCATGCTTTGAGAATCAATTCCCTAGAGATAGAAGGCAAGAAAGAGAAAATGTTGACTGAGTGAGGGCCTCTACTGGGGATTGCTCCGAATAATGAGTTGTTCATGCAGGGTAGTAGATGGTCTCCATGGCCTGATTCAGATGTGCTTGAAGGATTGTCCATCCATCCCTACCTGCTCTGAGTGTTAGCTCCTAATGGCCCATAGCTGCCCCTTTTTCAGAGTATTACCTTCAGCTGCTATATTCTTCAGAGAATTTCCTTCAGCCAAAGGGAGCTGTCTCACATCAGTTATGCCTCTGGGGCTCGAGGGTGAGCCCATAGCTAAAGATTGACAGACATGAGTTACAAAAGGCCATCTCTCTTCCTTCAAGATGGAAATAATTATAGTGCAATTTACCTGAAGCTAAATTCCATCAGAAATTGCATCCTTACTTCTCTCTTTACCCTGCCCTATTCTGCTTCACTGATTCCCTCTTCTGAGACCACTCTCTCAGTAAATTATGTGTACCTGACTGCTAGTCACAGCTCCTGTTTTCTGAGACCCGAAGCCAAGTCAAAGAGTATTCACGAGACCACAGAGCAAGATTCAGTGTGCTGGCTATGGGAGGGACTTTGGCTACTCTTTATCAGATTTGGGGAATCCAGCTTCCAGAACTAACACGGGCACTCTCAAAGTCCAACAACCACCAGCGTCCATGCAGTCTACAGGGAAGATACTACATCTATGCAATAACTGTCATGGGGGAGACAGTATTGGGGCCTTACTTCCAGGGATGGGCTGCTTAACAAACTGGGAGTAGGATGATTAGAGAAGGTCTGAGTACTGGTTCTCTGAACTTTAGAACATCCCTGTCCTGTCCAGGGGCTCTCCTCAAAGGTTTTGTGATTAGCGGAGCCTTAGTGATTTTAGATGCCTACTAGGTCGTTTGTTGGGGTAGTAGATTTATGCAACAACACTAGTCTTAGATTCAATTAGCTCAAGTCTATCTAATTTAAATGATAAATTGTGGCAACCTCTGGTTCGAGGAAAAAATTTGCAGCAATAGTAGTGCCAGTAATGATGATGATGATCACCATGATAGCCACTGTAAAGATTTAAAAAAAAAAAAACAAAAAAACTGCGGGGTTTCCCTGGTGGCGCAGTGGTTAAGAATCCGCCTGCCAATTCAGGGGACACTAAAATGTAGATGTAGAAAGCAATCTCATGGTAACTGGGGGGGGGATAAATAGGGGGATTGGGATTGACATATACACACTACTATATATAAAATAGATAAGTAATAAGGAGCTACTGTATAGCACAGGGAACTCTACTCAGTACTCTGTAATGACCTATATAGGAAAAGAATCTAAAAAGAGTGGATATATGTATATGTGTAACTGATTCACTTTGCTGTACAGCAGCAACTAACACAACATTTTAAATCAACTATGCTCCAATAAAAATTTTAAAAAAAGAAAATTGGAAGGTTAGGATTCTTGATTCATTTCTATTTCCTGTGTCTTCTCCTTTTTCCTGTGCTGCTTTTCCATTAGATTTCCCGTAGTCTTACCATTAAAGTACTGAAAGGTAGAGAGAATTATTGAGCACTGCCAGTAGGGCAAGACTGAATTAAAAGCATCATAATGATGTTCTTGAACCCATTAATCTGTCAGTCACCCCAGAAGTCTCCAGAATAAGAAGCCTCTAGGTAGAATGTGAAAGGAAAATCCTGACAGGGTCTTGCAGGGTCCCAAGCAGGCACTTACTTGAGCCCCAGAAGGATCTCTGAGGTTTTTGCTGGTTCTTGTTTTCCAAATTGGTTGCAGGGAAAGCCCAACACAACTACACCAAAAGGCTTCAGCTCCTCCTGTAGTGCATTCAGTTCTGTAAGTAGAGAGTGAACTGCATGGATAGCCCGGCCAGCAGCCCTACCTTGAGCAGTAAAAGACTACTGATTTATCCACTTATCACATGAGTAAGCTGAGGACTATGAAGGGGAAGGTTCAAGATTACAGACATTGAGGAAACAGAGCAAAAAGCTAGAACATAGGTATCCAGAAGCGCATCCCGATAGCTGCCATTTTTCTTGTGTGATAGCTCCCATAAATGGCTCTTCATCATCCAATAGGAGCCCTCCTTTAAAAGCACAGATTGGTTAGTACTCTGTGTGTGCGTGTTGGGGGGAGGAGGGGTTCTGCTTGATTCTGAAGAGAAGTCAGATTTAAATGCCATTGCCTTCCTTAGTTGATGGATTGATTGATTGATCAAAAATGTTTTAAGGAAAGGCAAACAAAATGGACATGCTACCCCCTTCCTCTCACTATGCCCCATGATGACACAACCTGACACTCCAGTCACCTTCCCAGGAGCACTCTTTGGTGCTCTAACCTGGGAGTTGTTGAGGGAATCAGTGAGATGCTAAGCTTAGCTCCAAAGCATTCTCTACCTTTTTGTCAGTTCCAGTGACATAACTGATGTCATTTCCCTGGAACACTCACTGGGATTCTAGGCTACAAACTCCAAACTGCTCTTTACCACTGCCAGGAAGCTTTCCAACTCTCTGTCTGGACTTGTACCATTATTTCCAACTTTAGCCATTTTCAGTTCAGATTTACTGATTCCATGACCAGCACCAGCCAGTCCTATTCAGACTCAGCTCTGTCTGCTGGCATCTCCCCCAAGGACCTCTTCTTAAAAGGAAGTGTTTTCTTCTCTTTATATATTTATTCAGTTACTATCCCTTTTATCTTTAACCATCAAGAATATTTCTTTCTTGAGCTTCCCTGGTGGCGCAGTGGTTGAGAGTCTGCCTGCTGATGCAGGGGACACGGGTTCGTGCCCTGGTCCGGGAAGATCCCACATGCCGCGGAGCGGGTGGGCCCGTGAGCCATGGCTGCTGAGCCTGCACATCCGGAGCCTGTGCTCCGCAACGGGAGAGGCCACAACAGTGAGATGCCCGCGTGCCGCAAAAAAAAAAAAAAAGAATATTTCCTTCCTGTTGCGGAAATACCCAGCAAACTTTGGTTCATTTGGAGTAAAATTTGAATGAGATGCTCTTTATAATTCTCATGAACTAGTTTAATAAATTATAGCACAGCAATACAATGGAAAACTATATCCTTTTTTTTTTTTCTTTTTTTGGTCTTGTTCGTTTTTTGGCTGCATCACATGGAATGTGGGATCTTAATTCCCCATCCAGGGATGGAACCTGTGCCCCCTGCAATGGAAGCACAAAGTCCTAACCACTGGACCACCAGGTAATTCCCTGGAAAACTATATCTTAAAATGAATGAGGAAACTCATCATGTGGTGACACGGAATAATGTCAAAGATATTTTATTATGTTAAAATGCACTGTGCAGAATCATTTGTGTGTGTGTGTGTGAGAAAGAGAGAGAGAAAGAGAGGAGACAGAGAAACTGATTTCTTGCATATGCATTAAAGATTTATGCAGGGACTTCCCTGGTGGTGCAGTGGTTAAGACTCAGAGCTCCCAATGTAGGGGGGCTCAGATTTGATCCCTGGTCAGGGAACTAGATCCCACATGCCTGCTGCAACTAAGAGTTCACATGCTGCAACTAAGGAGCCCACGTGTCTCAACTAAGGAGGCTGCCTGCTGCAACTAAGGCCTGGCACAACCAAATAAATAAATAAATAATAAAATAAATATTAAAAAAAAGATTTATGGAAATGTACACCACAAACTGATAACACTCGTTGCCCAAAGGGAAGGGACTGTGGAAGATTTCACTGTAAAGCCCTTTTGTACCTTTTAAATTTTGAATCCTGTGACTGTATTACCTATTCAATAAGTTTAAACTAAAACAGATATAAAAGCAGATTTACATTCCATGGAACTTCTGTTTACACCTCACAACTTTTTAAGCTTACCATATTTTTCAAGCTTAACTTTTTGAAGGGAGGAAAATCCCCACTTGCTAAATGATACTAAACTGTTGTTTAGCCTCTTATAATTAGATCCTGAGATTTTTATAAAAATTTAAAAAGTAGTATTTAGCTTTTCAGGTTTTCCCTAGAGTTGATTGTACATAAAAATAATAAACACAATGTGACTCCCAAATTCTTTTAAGTGTCTTGATCTTTTCAAAATCTGTAATTTGAGAGTATCTTTTTATGCACAATTTCAACATTAAATTGAAAAGGTCTTTAGCTTCTTTTGGTAAATGTGAATCATTTGGTTTTTGTTGTGCTTTGGTGGAGGGGGTATTTTAATATAATTTTTGCCTGAATCAAGCAGCCCCACTGTCTTAGTCCATTCAGGCTGCTAAGACAAAATATCAGACTGGGTGGCTTGTAAATAAATAAATGAGAAATTCATTTCTCACAGTTCTGGAACTTGGAAGTCCAAGATCACGGTGCCAGTACGGTAGGGTTCTGAACAAGACCCTCCTCCAGGGTGCAGACTGCCAACTTCTTCCTGTGTCCTCACATGGTGGAAGGAACTGGGGAGCCCTGTAGGGTATCTTTTGTAAGAGCATTAAGCCCATTCGTGACGGTTTTACCCTCATGACCTAAGCACCTCCCAAAAGCCCCACTTCCTATTGCCATCACACTGGGCATTAGTTTCAATATATGAATTGTAGGGGGACACGAATATTCAAACTGTAGCACCGCTGAATGTTAATTTTCAAATATCAAAATTTGGTGAACTGGGACTTCCCTGGTAGTCCAGTGGATAAGACGCTGTGCTTCCATTGCAGGGGACCCCGCGTTCGATCCCTGGTCGGGGAAATAGATCCCGCAAGCATGCCACAACTAAGGAGCCCACCTGCTGCAACTAAGGGTCCGAATGCTGCAATGAAGATTCCGTGTGCTGCAACTAAGACCTGGCGCAGCCAAAATAAATTAATTAATTTTTAAAAATTTGGTGAACCATATATCTTAGAAGTGAGATTGCAATATGCCTAAATTTAAGTGGTGTTTAAAAAGGAGAAAATTGTTGGATTTCTTATTATTGGAGCGCCATTAAGACAAATTGATAGGACTTTGTATTTTTGATCAGTTGACTAGATACTGATGTCAATATGTGAAAAAAATTTCTTAAAATTCATTCATGTATTATTTTGATCCATTTTTTGGTGGCACTGGTATAATTAATCTTTCGAATTTATTTGAACTTTTAAAAAAAGCTGAAAATAAAGTTCTTGGCATGTCAAAAACTGCATCTATCTCTAGTATAATCCATCTAAAACTTTAACCTTTTCTGGATCAGCAGGAATTCCAAACTCTTTCCCATGAGTGCACAAATAAAATGGAAAATCCACCTCAGCCACCAAAGGTTGAGCCAAGTTTGGAGAGATGAAGCATTTTCCCAAATAGCTCTCACTCCAGTTAAATACTATGTAGATAGTAAACTACATTTCCTCTTCTCTGCCATCTGGAGAACACAACGGTGTTTTCCAAAATATCAAAGATCAATCGTCTTTCCTGTTACCAGAAGTCACCAGTGAGAAAGATAAAATCAGCCCCTGAAAGCTAGATTCTGGCCTGGGAGTCACAGCTAGGGTTTGGTGTTCTCCTGTTGAACATAAACAGTTTCACAGAAGATCAATATCGTACAAGTGACCATGATGAATCAAGGCAAAAACAAGGACCACTCCATAATCATGTTTGGGTTTTTGTTTTTCTTTTTTGGCTGCGTTGGGTTTTCGTTGCTACGCACAGGCTTTCTCTAGTTGTGGTGAGCGGAGGCTACTCTTTGTTGCGGTGTGCGGGCTTCTCATTGTAGTGGTTTCTCTTGTTGCAGAGCACGGGCTCTAGGCACGTGGGCTCCATAGTCGTGGCTCATGGGCTCTAGAGCGCAGGCTCAGTAGTTGTGGCACACGGGCTTAGATGCTCCACAGCATGTGGGATCTTCCCGGACCAGGGCTCCAACCCGTGTCCCCTGCATTAGCAGGCAGCTTCTTAGCCACTGCGCAACCAGGGAAGCCCCTTAATCATATTTTAACCACACAATACATGAACATTATCCAGATCACAAAAATGACCAAGCATCATCCTATTCTTACCAATCTAAGTGATTGCTGTTTCTTTACCCTTGCTTTATTCCTCCTACTCTGTAGATATGATTTATTAAGATACCCAGTCATTGGCTTCCCCCAAATCACCTAACACAAGCCGAGATCCTCAAGTCCTCAAGTCCGTTCTAACATCGTCTTACTGAGAGCCCCATGGTTGTCTACAGTATATGTCTTCCCTCAGAACATCGAGCAACAAACTCAACTACAGATATGTTCCTGGTGGTCTTTGACTAAATCTTTGGGAGAATCTTCATTCTCACATCTGGAGGTAATTCTCCTGGCATTCTAAGGAGCAGAGAGCAGTGGCAGGATTTAGGGGAATAGAGTCACATGATGATCAGCTATCCCCCCCGCATCCCCCTGCTTCCTCCTAATAACAAAGTAGCAAAACCTTCTGGACTTAGAATATGGTCATCTGACAAAGCTAGTTCCAAGAGAGGTGAAACATGCATTCTTACCAGGATACTGAGCTGCCAAGCCTCAATAGGTGGCCACGCTGACAAAGAGGACGTGCTTGCCCGCATACTGCTTGAACTGGATATACTCCTCGCCATTGAGGGTGAGGGCTCCATACTCACAGATGGTGCCTGTCACCCCCTTAGAGCAATCCATCTGGAATGTGACACAAATAACCATAATGATGCAATGATAAGACAAACGATAATCCCCAATATCTGTGGACTTTTTTTAAACTCTAAGAACTGAAGAGAATTTTCAAAGTGATATTTTTAGTTATGACTAATGCCACAGGTAGAACTTATATCTTCTAACTTACAATCTTTTTTTTTTCAACGGTGGGACAAGCACTTTATAATCCTCTTCCCATTCCTGGAATAGGAACACAATTTCCCTCCATTCTCCGATCTACAATTTACCTGCACTCTCCTCCACAGCCTAACACCACATTCCAGTCATCCCACCCCTTCTCAAATATTCTTAACAGATTTTGGTAGAGTTTCTCATAACAGAAATATGTTTTACATAAATTTCTCATCTATATATTCTTATACTGTAATTTCCTTCCCCCAGAGCCCAGCAAATAACTTGTTCCTCCTCTGGATCCCACTGAAGGCACTTTCCAGAGTTTTGTTGGTGGGAGCTCACTGGTACCTACAGAATTCATCCTCGACACCCCTTTCTTCTTATCTCTATGTGAAACAGGAAGCAAAGGGAAGAGACTTCCTACGCACAAGCATGCCAAGGGAAAGAGCGAACAGGACCTGGAGCAAAAAGCTAAAATGCTGTTATCTGAGGAGAGGGACTCCTGGAGATGTGGAGAAAAGGCATAGAATTTTAGAGTAATTTAAGTGAGTTTCAATTACTCTAAAATTCTATGTACATAAATGTCTGCCCCATGCAGTGAAGGAATTGCTTGTGGGTCAGCTCCTGTGGGGAGAGTGGGGCAGAAAACTCTTTTATCATTTTCTAAGCCTGTTAGTTCTGTCACTAGGATACCAGGCATAGCTTCCCCTTCACTATCCTTGGAGAGAAGGAGGCTGACGTAGGGCAGGCACGTTCCCTGTGTTCCATACATCCATACACATCTGTTCACAGACACTAATCCAAATATTTGAGAGTATTAGCCTAAGAAAGCCACCAAGAAAGGGTTGTCATCTATGTGCCTGCATTCTCTTTTGCGTTCATGCTACCTCAGCTCTCTGCTGAAGAGTTTCTAGCATTTGCCTTTCTTTCTAGTACAATTTTTTTAAAAAAAGTGGAAATCATCCTGTGAGCTGTCATTTGTGTGCCTCCATTTTCCTTGTCTTCATGCTGCCTTAGCTCTGGGCTCAACAGCTTCCAGCTGTCTGTTTCACACATGGATATCACCCTGTGATCCAAGCTTTGTTTCCAGGATGCCACATCACCTCCCCTGAAATTAAAATTGGCCAGCAACTCTCTGGGCCTTTTGTGTTTTATTATTCCCTGAAAAAGAAAAAACAAACAAAAAAACCCCTCTCCCAACCCTAAAACTCCTTAGGGCACATTTCAACACCAACTTCTTTTCCACCTGCCCCGAGGTTTCACCCTCCCCAAGAGCAACCAGTTCAGCTTCCCTCTAATCCAGTTGCTACGTCATGTCCTCTTTCCCGGACCCACAATAGTGCCTGAGGTTCCAGACCAGAGTGGAGGGGACGGGCTCTGGGGTATCAAGCGGCCACCAGGGGGAGTGGCAAAGAGGAACGCAGCGAGAGCAGCCTGCGTCCTTGGCCCACTTTCGGCCCAGTGACCCACCAGGCTCAGGGGAGACGATCCACGTAAAGAGAGTTTAGGAGAGCCTCTGCCTCCCAGGACAGCAGTGGCAGTGGCAGATGTCAGTTTGGAAGGGCTGGGAAGATGGATCTCGTCCTTCGTAGAGGGGGAGAAGGGAGAACTCCTTGCATCCTTGGCAGCCAATTTAGTCATCACTAAATTGACTAAATTCCCTGCGGGACACTCACCTTCATCTGTTGCTGCTTCGGGGTCGGCTGAGCGAAGCCGACCAGGAACAGTGAGAAAAGACAGTAGGCCCAGAACTGCGGGATCATGGCTGGAACTAGGAGTTGTAGGCGAGCCTCAGGTCCCCAGGGATCTCGGCTCCTTTTGAGCCCCTGGCAGGGACCAGTTTGAAGATGCGCCCTCCAATCGCAGAGCAGCATTAGCACATGGGCAACCGCCCCTTCCCTGCCACCCCGCTCTCCCTCCCCTTTCTTCTTCCCTCTCTCCAACCTTCCCCTTCCCCTCCCCCTCCCCCTCACTCCTCCGCCCACTCCTGCAAGCCCTGAAGGCTTAGAGCACCCAGTGCCTCCGGGTCAGGCCACCCGCTGGTGTCTGGCACCCCGTGCTCTGGCAGGTGAAGGCGGAGGCTTCCCTCTTTGGAACTTGAAGTACTGTCTTTACCTTCTCCAGGCAGTTCCTAGGTGCTGGCTCTGCATCCAGGAAGTAAAGCCACCACCACTGAATCAGAATCTGCTTTTAAAAATTAAGATCCTCATGTAATTTACACACAAGCTAAAGTTTGAGAAGCATCGTCCAGATGACTATTAATCCTTTGTACTGTCCCCTCAGACTTTCATCACTTAGTCAACAGCACACTGTATTTTCTAATTATGAAGTCCAGATGTGGGGACCTGCATGTCTCAGACTCTTTGCCCTGAGATCTGTCCCCTGGAGAAGGGCTTGTTAATGCAGGAGTAACACAGATGATGGATACACATTCACAGGGGGAAGTTATCCAGGAGAAAGATCTAAACTGTGCATTAGGGAACTGCCTTGGGCTCGACTGAGCTTCATTCTCTGTAAATTATTGTAATCATCTCTACCCCACTTACTCCATAAAACTATTTACTGTGAGGTCCTAATAAGGTAACAATCTGAAAGTTGTTGCAAAGTATTTGAATGGGTGAAGAGTCAGAGTTGTTTCTCCCACCCCTCCTCCCTCCCATCTGCTCCCTTCCGGCTTTTCACTGCCAGCTCAGCTTTACTAAACTCCCTTGTTTATTGAAGTGATAACTTCTTCCTTTTCAGTTCTAAGCCCCTTGACATCCAGTCCCCTCCATCCGCCCTGCCTCTTCCAGGTTTGCACAAAAGCCTTTCTCTGCTCCTGAAACTTAAGTCTGATGGGGTTGAATTCTCATGAACTCTGTTGGAAGATAAGCTTTCTGTTATCTCAGATTTCTTCTCAAAGGCCTATAATTTATGGCCTGACGGCTGGTATCTGATCCAGCCAAGCAGGTCCTCGAGGCATTTAGAGCAGTCATGCAGAAGGCGTCCCTCTTTTGGCACAGACCTACACACATTCCCAAGCTCCTTGGCCTCTTGCCATTCTCATTTTTAAAAATGGTTGAACCTTAGACTGTGAAGCTATAGCGACCATTGAGTTCAATACCCATGATAAGGGTATTGACTAGCTCCTTATCTCAGAAAAAGCTAATGTCTCTGTACCTTAGTTTTCTTATCTGTAAAATCAGGGTAATAATAGTGTCTACCTCCTAGGGCTGCTTTGAGGATGGATGGAAAAGAACTTAGCCCAGGGCCTGAAACATGTAAGCAACTGGAAGTCTATTTATCATCCACATGTTCATCTCTATGCATCAGAAAACTGAAGCCCACAGAGAGAAGGGACATCTCAAAGGTCACAGGTTAGTAATGGTGAAGTGAAAGCAAATTCCTGATTCTTACCACAGAACCCTTGCTCTGGTTCCACATGGATCATCAGTTGTTGTGACTAAATCTTCAATGTCTGAGGCGATTTACTTTTGCTCATCTTGCAATAACTAGCCGTTGAGTGGTGAGGAGACACTTCTGAATAGACCTTATCAGTAAGTTAAATAGTCTAAAACCCCAACTTCCCACGTTCCTATTCCAATATTCCTAAGTTTTTGAGCACCCTGGGTCCTGGCCTCCAGTGATGAGAAGTGAAGGTACAGAGCACACACTGAGCAGGAGGAAAGGGGCAGACATCTCATGTCCCTGATCCCCCTGAAGGTATTTCAGGGCTACAATTCCCCTTCACTCCTCCTCCGGAGCCATAGTTCACATCCCTATTAGCTCCTTCCAGGAGCTTTGCTTTCACCCCTTAGTTTGTCTCTTCACTTCCGTTGAGGCCAGGGCGGGCCACCCCAAAATATGCCTTAATGGCAGACTTTCCTGGTGGTGCAGTGGTTAAGAATCCGCCTGCCAATACAGGGCAGACGGGTTCGAGCCCTGGTCAGGGAAGATCCCACACGCCGCAGAGCAACAAAATCCCTGCACCACAACTGCTAAGCCTGCGCTCTAGGGCCCGCGAGCTACAACTACTGAGCCCACATGCCACAACTACTGCAGCCCGGGCGCCTAGAGCCCGCGCTCCGCAATGAGAGAAACCACCGCAATGAGAAGGCTGCGCTCCACAATGAAGAGTAGCCCCTGCTTGCTGCAACCAGAGAAAGCCCACACGCAGCAACAAAGACCCAACGCAGCCAAAAATAAATTGCTGTTGTTTAAAATATATATATATTTATATGCCTTAATGGCATGTTGATTATTTTGAATTAGTTACTTAAGAAATGATTGACGCAAGAGAGACACTTTGACCCTCCTCTCTGTCTCCCTGAAAGCAGGAAATAAATCTCCCATGTGAAAGGTACATTCCCTGCATCTCGAGGCATCAGGACATGCTTATCACCAGAGAAAGGGAATTTGGGCAGAGAAGCCTGTATAAACAAACCCTGTTACTTCTTCAATTTACTACCCCAAGCCCAAACTCTGTTTAGATTTTTCACTAATTAAGCACCCAAAGCCTAAGTTTCTTTGTCTTGTCAAGTCCTCACATATTTATTGGTCTTTGTCTAGAAAGTATAAAAGCTGCCTGCTTTGACCACTTCTGGGGACCCATTTCTATAAGACCTCCATGCACACAAATTAAAATTTGTTTCTTTTTCTCCTGTTAATCTGTCTTGTGTTGATTTTATTATGAGTCCAGCCACAATAACTCAAGAGGGATAGGGGGAAATTTCCTCCTTCCCATACTTCCCAGATCTCTCCAGTCTCTCTTCCTCCACACTTTGCTTCTATTCTATGACTTTTCTAAAGGTCAGTTTCGTTGACATCGCTCATATTTAAAATACTTTGATTCCTCCCTAATTCTTACACTTTCAATCTGAAATTCTCCCATGGGGCACTCATCTTTCCTGATTTGACATTAGTTAAATTTTCAGGTGTACCCTTCCCTCCATAAATGTTATGTTTCTGGCAGATTGGACTGCCTTCATCACTCAAAATCCACCTATCTAGGTATTGATTCTTGACATTTTAGGTAAAATCTGGCCAGTACTTTGGGATCATTCCTGAAAGATTTTTTGACACATTAATGCATGTTTTTGTTCAAAATGATGGGATACAATTATCAAACAAGACCTCAGAGGTAACTCTCTGAGGCCTAAGTCACAAATCAGGGGTCTAGTGAGCTTGATGAGGGCTTGAACTTAAGCCATAGAGTCAGTCTCGCTGCCTTTCTCAAATAGCCTAGGGCTAGGGCAGAAGAGGATGGGAGACTCATATCAATTTGTCTCAATCACTATTTCTTTGACACAATTCTTTGACCCAAGCAGTTTAGATGACATAGACAGGACTCCTAAGAAGACAAATGGTTTGTACAAGGTCACAGGATGTTATAGGCTGAGTTATATTCCCCCCCCCAAAAGGTATATTGAAATCCTAACCTGCAGGACCTCAGAATGTGACTTTATTTGAAAGTAGGATCTTTGCCAATGTAATTAGTTAAGATGACGTCATAACTGGAGTAGGATGGACACCTAATCCAATATGACTGATATCCTCATAAAAAGATGGCCTTGTAAAGGACGTAAAGAGATTGGAGTTGTGCTGCCACAAGCCAGGGGATGTTTGGGCTTACCAGAAGCTGGAAGAGGCAAGGAAGGATCCTTCCCTACAGGTTTCAGAGGGAGCATGGCCATGGTGACACTTTGAGTTCAGACTTTAGCCCCCCAAACTGTGAAACAATACAGTTCCATAGTTCTAAGCCACTTAGTTTGTGGCACTTTGTCATGGCAGCCCTAGGAAACTAATCCCTGTAAATAAGTCTCAGTTCAGAGATAAGAACTGAGTCCCCTCTGATTTCCGACAAGTTTCTTCCATTGCCTTATGTCTACCCCACATTCACCATAAAGTTCTTTCATTCTCAGTTTCTTTGATTGTAAAGGAAACAAAATTCTTTATTGCGTCCATACAGGCCTTCATCTTAGTTCCAGAATGAAACTATTTCTTTATTTACCTGAACCTCAACTTAGAGATTCAAGCCTCTGCTTGATTCTAACTGAAATATTTTTCAGATTTAATCTATCTCCCTAGGTACATGGACCCTCCTCTCAGGACTCCAGGATTTTCTTCTCTGGACTCCAGATATTTTCTTCTCTGTTTTGCAAAGGAAAGACATAGACTTTAATTGCAGATCTGCCACAATTTTGTAATGCCATTCCATACTGTAAAGGATATTTTTCATTTTGCACTCACTACCAGAGTAGAAATAACTCAGGAGAGTAAGATTTCCCCCCCCCCCCGCACCATGCAGCATGTGAGATCTTAGTTCCCCGACCCGTGCCCCCTGCACTGGGAATGCAGAGTCTTAACCACTGGACTGCCAGAGAGTCACTTGACTTCAAATCTAACTTTTTTTGTTTGTTTTAAAATTGGCTTTGACTTCCTTAAATCCATTAACTACACATAGTGGGAATTTGAGTCTGTAACAGGGAAGAACTAATCTGACTCCATATTGAATCTATTTCTTTAAGTTCTAGCCTTTGTGCTCTACAGCTAATTGCCTCCTGCCCAGCCTTGCTAACTCTGTACATAGGCATGTTAATCATAAATTGAATGTGGCCTGTAGCTTGAAGTATACAGAATAGTCCCCTTCCAGAAGCTCCACCTCCCATGCTTAACCTTTAAAGCTAAACTACTTTTGCTTAGCTTGTAGGTATACTAATCATTAGAAAGATAATTTTCCCTTGCTCGGTGACCACTCATCCACATAGAGATAAGGAGTTGCAGAACAGGAAATAACATCTGTCTTGTTGAAGATTTACAGGAGCATCATGGCCAACCCTACAGTGAACAACTCAAGAACAAACGATGACCACGTCCCCTCCAAGATCTGGCTGGCACCAAGAAGTCTGCAACAACTCGTCACCTCTTGACCTCACTTCCTCCCATTTCCCTCTCTTTGTAGCATAACAGAAGCTTGTATTCAAACCCAAACAAGATGGTTCTTTAGGACATTAGTCTGCCATCTTCTTGGTTTGCAGGTTTTCTGAATAAAGTCTCTATTCCTTGCCCCAACACCTTGTTTCTTGACTTATTGGCCTGTTGTGTGACAAGCAGTATGAGCTTGGACTTGGTAACAAGGTGAATGATGTATGGTGTAGTTTCCTTTTTTGTAACATTTTTATCCATGTTTGTGTCTACTATTGCCTCATCCTTGAGGACACCTCAGATCCAGGCTGGCTGTGGCCCTTAATGTCTTCCTTAAGGCAACTTGCCCTGAAGTAAAGTATTCCTGTAGGCTCTGCCACTATTGCCAAAGTTTCCATTCTCATCTGCTCCAAGAAATAATTCTAGGGTTTGGTGAGACAAAAGGGATAATGTGTGAAGAAGAATGTATACTTTCCCAGGTAGGGCCCGTATCTATTATTTCCACCTTAATGTACCAGGGAAGTGCCGCTGTGTCCATGCACAGCCACAGGCATCTGAGACACCCACAGCACCTGCAAGAGCTAAGCAATTTATTTGGCCACAGAACCAGACATCCCCCAATAAGGCATAGTCCCAAAGTTTCTGTGACTCAGGCCTTGCTCCTCCCTCAGAAGGAAAGACTATGCCATCTCATCAAATACTGCAAACCACAATCCAACAATTAACCTGGGGGGTAGGAGTTTGGACTAAAAGATGACTGCTTTAAGTCCTTTCACATTTAATAATCTTCTAATATTTCCTCAGCTTTTAATATGTTCAGATCTCTTGGTTATCTAATTTGACCAATTTTCACCTTGAGAAGACTGAGAAGTAAGAGTATTGACTCAGCAAACTCTAAAATTGTAGTGCTCAAGTATTGCAGCTTCCTTAATTCATGTATGGAAAGGCAGAGGCCCAGAAAGTGGAGTAATCGACACTTCTGACCTTGGAAAGCCTCTGTCACTGGACCAAGCAAATCAAGTTAGGGGCAACTGACAGAAGTGGGTCAAGTTTGACTTCTCCCACTTTATTTATTTATTTTTGGCCACGCCATGTGTCAAGCAGGATCTTAGAACCAGTGTTCCCTGCGGTGGAAGCTCAGAAGCAGTTTAGATGATCCTTACTTCGAATGGTTCAACACCAGCTGGTAGGTTCCTGCACTTCTCAACAGATCTCAGGGCCAACTCTGTGTATTCTCTGGACAACGACCTCAGGAGGATAAGTCAGTAGAAACAAGTGATGCTAGGAGGAATTTGCTCCCAGAGATAGAATGGAGGAGGAAATAGAGAAGAAATAAGGTAGTGATAAAGGGAGATGGGAGATAAAGAACAAAGTATGAAGGAGGAGAACTAACACGTATTGACTCCCTTCTTACTCTGTATCAGGCATATTTCTATAGATTTTCTTAATCATTACCAAAATAGCCATAAGGTTAATATTTTCTCCATTTTATAAATAATGTTATGAATACAAAGTAGAAATAATTCCCCTAAGTTACAGATCTGTGTCAAACTGGGACTCACATTCAAGTGTGTTCTGATCCAAAATCCAAAGTCTGTAGTAGCCTAAATGATAACATCCAAAGATATCATATTTTAATCCCTGGAACCTGTAAATGTTATCTTATATGTCAAAGATTTTGCTTATGTGACTAAGTAAAGGATTTTGAGATGAATGGATTATCCTGGATTATCTGGGTGGGCCCTAAATACAATCACGTGTATTCTTATAAGAGGAAAGCAGATGGAGATTTTACTATAGAAGACAGGGGAGATATAACAATTGAAGCTAGAGGTTGGAGTGATACCAGGAAGGAGTCACAAACCTCTTTTTATATTTTCCATAATGTGTTCCTTATTTCCTTCTGATCCCTTACCAGAAGCATCCTTTAATATCGTATTTCTACCAACAGTTAGTTCAAGGCATTCTAGGCTTTTCCTATCATGTCCTTCAAGATTATTCCAGCCTCAACCCATTATCCAATTCCAAAGCCACATCAATATTTTTAGGTATTTGTTACAGTAGCACCTGCTTTTAGGTACCGAAATCCATATTAGTTTCCTTTGGCTGCTGTAACAAGTTACCACAAACAAACCTGGTGATTTAAAAGAACAAACCTTTATTCTCTCATAGCTCTAGAGATCAGAAGTCCAAAGTCAGTTTCACTGGACCAAATCAAGTGGCGGCTCTAGGGGAGAATCTGTTTCTTACCTCATCCAGTTTCTTGTGCTTCTGGCTCTCCTTGGTTTGTGGCTGCATCACTGTAATCTTTGCCTTCATGGTCATATTGCCTTCTCTCTTTCTGTCTGTAGTCTAATCTTTCTCATAGAGCACTTAAGAACTGACAAGACGGTAACACACTACCAAGCCAATTGTGCAGAAAAAGAAACTGAACACTAATAACATTTTTTTCTCATGAAGGGCTAATATCTCTCCAGGTAGAGTTGAATTTCTGATTTGAAGGCCTCTTGCGTGTAGGGGGTATATAATTCTCCAGACACCAACTTGGTGTTCAACAGTTCAATTGAATTCTGACACCAACTCCCAACTCTTCTCAGTTTAAGGGCTCAGTTTCACAAGATTGCCCCCACTTCAGGGACCAGTTGTAAATCCCAGCATGGGGGCACCCATCTACTAATTGACTAACTATAAATTGAGGGTTCCCACGACCCTCTCTTCACTTTTGATAATTTACTAGAATGACTCACAGAATTCAGGAAATCACTTTACGTACATTTACTGGTACATTATAAAGGATGTAACTCAGAGACAGCCAAATGGAAGAAATGCAAGGCAAGGTATGGGGGGATGTGTGGATATGGAATTTCCATGCCCTCTCCAGGTATGTCACCCTCCCAATGCTTCCAGTGTTTATCAACCAGGAAGCTCTCAAACCCTGTCATTTAGAGTTTTTTATGGAGGTTTCCTTACAAAGGCATGATTGATGAAATCAATGACCACTGTGATTGAATTCAATCTCCAGGCCTTCTCCATTCCCTGGAGAGAGGGTGGGGCTGGAAGCTCCAATTCTCTAATCTTCCTGACTAGCAGCTTGCATCCTGAAGTTATGCAGGAGCCCCCAGCCACCAGTCTTCTCATTAGCACGCATCCCACTCAGGAGATTTCAACAGCTTTAAGAAGCTCTGTGCCAGGAAGTGGGGACAAAGAGAAAATATTTAATTTTTATTCTACCACAAGGGTCAGACACCAAGTCCTAGGGTCCATTCAGTAAGAGTCTGCCTACCTTAAGCTATGGTCTGAACAGCGTAAACAGCTTGTCCTTACCTCTTGGTAAGGACAAACTAGAAAACACCAATCCACCCCACGACAAGCGTATGCAAGGAAATTAGTCAGGGTTCTCCAGAAAAACAGAACCCATAGGAGAGAGATAGATAAGGAGGTAGAGGTATCTCTATTGGTTCTTTTTTCTAGAGATAAATAGATACTAGATCTATCTATCTAGCTCTCTATCTAGCTAGCTCTCTATCTAAAAGGATTTATTATAGGGAACTGGCTCACATGTTATAGACTGAGAAGTCCCAAGTCAGGAAGCTGCAGTCAACAAGCTGGAGACCCAGGATAGTCAATTGTATAGTTCTAGCCTGAGTCTGAAGGCTTGAGAGAACCAGGAGAGCTGATGGTATAAGTTCCACTCTGAGTCTGAATCCAAAGACAGAAGACCAATTCAAAGACAGGCAGAAAGAGAGAGATTTCTTGCTTGCTGGGCAATGCATGGTCCAATCAAATTGACACATAAAATTAACCATCACAGTAAATGTATTACTAAGATTGACCATGTAAACATCTTTCTCTTTATATATTTATATAGGTAATATCTATTTATGCTTAAATATACCAGTGATATAACATATAATTATATAATCTATAAAAAATTAATAAACAGAAACTTCAATAGAGTTAGGCGACCAGAAGGGGGAGCTCTCACAGTTTGTGACCATAGCAGAGCCCAACAGGAAGAAGAAAAACTTCTTTTTTGGCAATTGAACTCAACCAATGAAAAGCCATGGATTCTTTGTTTACTGTAGCCCTCCCAACTTCCTTTTCCTCTCTGTAAAAGTGGTCTCTTTCCTTGCCTGTGGGGACTTACACGTGGCTCACCACGGTTGCAGACCCTGAAAAGCAATTCTCTGCTCATCCTGAATAAACTCATCTTTGATGGAGAAATATCTGGCAGCCTATTTGTTTCAGATCAACAACTCATATTTTAAACTCACAGCAAACTAAGAATACAAGAGACCTTTTCAACCTGATAAAGAGTATCTAACACAAGTCTACAGCAAATATCATACTTAATGGTGAAATATTTAATCATTACCCCTTGAAATAATATTCAAGGAAAGAATGTCTCTGCTACTACTTCAATTCAATTCAGTATTGTATTGGCAAACCTGGCCAGTGAATTGAAGGCAAAAAAAGGAAATTAAATGTACAAAGATTAGAAACAAATGAAACTACCATTAGCATACCTTATGAACATATAATTTAGAAAGAAACTAGCAATAAATTACTATAATTATGTGGATTTAGCAACGTTGCTAGATAAAAGAATCAATACAAATTTTATTATATCTATATATTTTCAGAAACCATTAAAAAATTAAACTTAATTTTAAAATTACATAAAATAATCAAATACCTAGCAGTAAACTCAGCAAAAGATGTACTAGATCTTTATGATGAGAAATATGTTTTAACTGGCACAGTTTTGAAGAGTTCTAAATTAATTCTGAGGTACATTATCTTAATGGACTAGAAGAGTAAACACTGTAAAAATGTCAATTCTACCTAAACTATTCTATAGATTCAATGCAATCTCAACCAAAATCCTAACAGACATTCCTGAGGAATTTGGAAAAGGTGTTTAAGAAACTTAAGTGTAAATGCAAATGGACAAAAATAGTCAAGACACTTTTAAAGAAGGTGGGAGAACTTGCTTCATAAAATATCAAAATTCATTTTTAAAACTATATGTTAAAATCTACATTAAACATGCTTAGCATTTCGTAAATATTAAGTTCTCTTTAAATATTTGGCTTTAGGCTATTATAAACATGCCAATTCAGATTTAAGACTAAGTTATCTCAGATAATCAGTCACAAATATCAAATTAGTAAGGTCAAACAAAAAGATTAGCTAAATGAACTGACCTTCATAGTCTGATGGGTATATATCCATTTCCTCCTGTGTAAATGTTTCTACTTCTAAAAGATCCTCATCAATATCTACAAATTCTTTTTCACTATCATCAGTGACAGAAATAATTTCATCATTGGTTCCTTTTATTTCGGGATTTTTTACTTCAGTGGGCATTCTACTGACAAAAATGAAGCAGCTAAATTATAACTCATTCTTGGGAACAAAGAGCTTGCTTTCAATTGATTCAGTTTATTGAAAAAGAACAAACTAAGCTTTCATGTTTATAAAGTCTTTGTTTTTTAACCATGTGTGGCACATAGTAGAAGCTCAATAAAAAGTTGTTCAATGAAAAAAAAGTACATTAAATGTTGTCTGTTTTAAGAATAAACAAATAGAACAATGGAAAGAAATAGAGAGCTCAGAAATAGACTTGTATATATAAGGACTCTTGATTTATGACAAAGTACAATGCAAAGTAATAGAAAAATAAAGGATGGTCTTTTAAATAAATAGTGATGATTCAATTGGATATCCATGGGAAAAGAAATTAAAACTTTACTCCTACCTTATACAGTCAGCCATCTGCAGTTGGTTAAATCGATGGATACGAAACACGTGGATACAAAGAGCTGACTGTATCCGTTGTATTGTGCTATTTTATATAAGGGATTGAGCATCCGCAGATTTGGGTATCCATAGGGGCTCCTGGAACCAATCCCTGGCAGATACTCAGGGATGACTATAACATTCACAAAATTCTAGTCCATCCAAGTCTTTGACCTCACTTCCAAAACAAGAAATATAGGCACACCTTGGAGATACTGTGGGTTTGGTTCCTTCCAGACCACTGCAATAAAGTGAGTCACACACTTTCTTTTTTTTGGTTTCCCAGTGGGTATAAAAGTTATGTTTATACCATGCTATTAAGTGTTTAATATAGCATTATGTCTAAAAAACCAATGTACATGCCTTAATTAAAAAATAATTCTGGGACTTCCCTGGTGGTGCAGTGGTTAAGAATCCGCCTGCCAATGCAGGGAACATGGGTTCAAGCCTTGGTCCGGAAAGATCCCACATGCCTCGGAGCAACTAAGCCCGTGCACCACAACTACTGAGCCTGCGCTCTAGAGCCCACAAGTCACAACTACTGAGCCCATGTGCCACAACTACTGAAGGCCGTGCGCCTAGAGCCCATGCCACCGCAATGAGAAGCCAGCGCACCGCAAGGAAAAGTAACCCCTGCTCACTGCAAGTAGAGAAGTCCCGCATGCAGCAACAAAGACCTAATGCAGCCAAAAATTTTAAAAAATAATTAATTAATTAAAAAAAATAATGCTGTTGGAAAAATGGTGCCAGTAGACTTGCTCAACTCAGGTTTGCCACAAACCTTCAATTTATAAAAGTGCAGTAAAGTGAAGTGCAATAAAACAAGGTCTGTCTGTGTAGGGGAAGAATGACACTGTGAGGAAAAAATGAGACAACTAAAATGTGGGATATTTATCAGGACAACTGGACTTATAACTTCAAAAATGCCATAAAAGAGAAACAGTGGGATTGTTCTAGATTTAAAATAAAAGATACAAAAAAGACATAATCAATATCAAAACATTAACCTTGAATGAACCCAGGTTTGAAAGAGAAGTTATAAAGTCAGTTTAGGAACTATTGGATAAATTAGTTGTTCTAAATCTGATCTGACTGTAACAGGGATAGAGGCTGTTGTAGGGGCAGAGTTGTGGATGTGTCTAGCCCTGGACTTGTGACTTGGATGAGGCAGTCTCTCCACTTTACTGAGCATCTTCTTCTCATGTATACAGTTGTGGCCTGGGAAATACGAACCATAAGACACATTAGAGCTTAAAATTTGTAAAATTTCTGGCTTCCTACTCTTGTTTCCCAATCTTCTAGGGGTAATAACTGATCAAATCAGTTTTAAAGGTGACCAGAATCGTTCAAAACTGATAAAATAAACTAAGAATGTCAGCCTTAGAAGGGACTTTGGTGATTTTGATATTTTCTCAATGTCCCACAGTTGTATTGAGTTGGTGATGGCTTGCAGTGTGTATTGGTGAAATGGGCATATTTATTCTTTCTCTGGGAGCAGCAAGGGCCTGAGACACAGACTGGAGAATTTCCAGGTGGGAGGGCATCTGGGTTTGAATGGTGTGGGTTACTCAAATTCCTGTGGTTGTGCATGGACACAGAGCTCTCTCTCCCACGCCCTCCCCCAGCCCATTAAGACTGAACAGACAAGAACACTGCCTAAGGGAGTACACATCCTTCCTCTCACTGCCTCCCCCTGTCCCCCTCCCCCAACCTCCAAGAAGCAGAATTCTTCCTGTACCAGGTTGGAGGAGGAAAGCTTGGCATGAGTGACAGACACTTCGGAAAATCTGTGAGTCAGGACCAGCTGTTTCAGTGAAGGCTCAGGGCCAGAATCAGCCTGGACCAGAAGTGAGCTTCCTTATCATGTTTGGGGAAGGAGGTCAGAAGGTTAAGAACACATGAGGATGAAAATTAAATGCAAAAGGACAGTGGTCTCTCTAGAACTTCCCTTCATTTCCAAACGTATATTTGATTGGGAGTTGAACCTAGAGTAGAGAGGCAAATGGATTTGAAATAAAAACTCTGGTTTATGGTCTAGGTCTACACTATTAATGAGACTTTGCTTGTCACTTCCCCTCTCTGAACCTCACTTTTCCATTGAAAATCTGAGCAAATAATGCCTGTTCTACCTTTTTAACTGGCTGATTGTGAAGGCTAAATGAAATCCTTGATGTGAAGGAGATTTGTCAACTACAAATTCTATGTAAACATAAGCAATATAACTTTAAAATGGCAGACTTAGGAGTAGATTCTAAATTTCACACTTGTAACCCACACTTGCAACACAGGAAAATCCTGGAGACATGAATGGGGATCACAGATGCCAATGGAGATTATCAAATTCAGGGAAAATATCCAAGTAAAACTAAATGGTGGACAAAAATCTCTAAATCATATTTGGGTGGTTGCAGAGGCTGTGATTGAATCTGGGATGAAGAGGTGGACTACATCTCAGAAAAAAACTGAACCTGTTTCCTCTATGATCAAAGGAACTAACACAAGAAACTTGGTGCTGATTTTTAGGTAGGATTAAGTCATTAACAGAGGCTAAGACAGAGAATCTGAAAGGCTTTATTTGACTTTAAACTGCCACCCACTAGCTATGAGCAAGAAAGTTATCCTCATGAGAAACCTACCTCGAGGAAAAACTGGAGTCCGACTGGGGAAAATAGGCAGTGCTTGAGACATGCTGATTTTTGCCATTCTATTTAAGATTATGGACGATTAGCAATTACAGGATTTTTAAAGTCAGGAAGTGACAGTTCTTATTGTTTAATTTAAATCTGGACTGGTTTTCACACTTAATCTATGGCTCAGGTGACAAACATTTCAAACCTAAAATCTTGTTTTGTAAAAATTGATAAAATTGCATTCCCTGTCCTTTCAATGGAAATAAATATATAGATAATTTGGGGCAGGGAAGGTGGAATCCCCAAGTAATCAGTGTCATTGACCTCCAAGACCAAGAACCTAAATCCAAAGTGTTTCAAGGAATGGAGAGTATTTAGCTTGTCTGAAGAATGAGTTCACAGGAGGAGCTACTGAGAGTGAAGATTGAGAAGGAGGCTGAGGTCGCATCAGGAGCAATTTGGATACCATGCTGGAGATTCTGGATTTGATGCTATAATAAATTAGTTAGCCTTATTGGCTCACTATCGGTGGAGGGATATCATCAGACAAGTGTTCAGCAGCTCCAGGGGCAGCAGGTGAAGGAAAAAAAGCATTGAAGGGGAAGAACTTGGAAGAGAGAACACATGACAAGTAGGAAATTATTTCAGCATTCCAGAAGGGAAATAACAGGAATTTGACATGTGGCTCTGGTAGAAGGTATGAAGAGAAGGCAGCAGTTATATGATACAGTCAGGTAGACCATGACAGGAAGTGGCCCCATGTAGCCCCTTGCTGAGCATGAGCTCCTAAACATTTTCTTCTCCAGGTCAGAGCTTTTGTTTCCAGGGAAACTAAGACAATGGGACACAGAGACTTGGGAAGGCAGAGATTTTAGGCCACTTGACCTGATGAAATTTTCTCTTCTACTTTAGGAGTTAGTTATTGTGTGATGAGCAAAGATAAAGTGACTAAGAAAGTAAGGAATTTATAACAGCAAGGGAGAAGCAGTGTGTAATTCCACGTAACTTTGGATAAGTCAGTTTTTCTATTTGAGCATCAGTTTCCTCATCTGTTAAATTAACGATGGGTGTTTACCTTGGGCTAAGTCCAGTGCTAAGAGTTTAAATGAATTATCTCCTTTATTTTTTAAATTAGTCCGATGAAGTTCATATTATTCTCCCAATTTCACAAATGGGACCAGAGGCACAGAGGGTAACTTGCCCAAAGTCACACATCCTGGGAAGGATGAAGGAATTAAGGTACACTATTTTTGAGGCTTGATATTTTAATCTCCATAGTTC
The DNA here is from genome assembly GCF_011762595.2 of Tursiops truncatus. NCBI lineage: Eukaryota > Metazoa > Chordata > Mammalia > Artiodactyla > Delphinidae > Tursiops > Tursiops truncatus. The sequence continues at coordinate 22,017,433 of NC_047043.1, forward strand.
TTGAACTGTGGCTGGGCAAAGTATCTGTGGGTGGGAAGGGGCCACAGAGCAGAAAACCTGTATAGCTGCCCTAAAGGGCTTTGGGAGCTTTGTGGCTGGACCAGCAGTCATTGTTTTGGGCTCCTCCCTCTAGATTAGAGGCCTCTGAGAACAGATCAGAAATCTGGGATAACAAAAATCTTCTGTTTTCCAAGAGAATTAATGCATACCCAGATTCCACCAGAAGCAAGAATTAAACCCTACTCTGACTTCAGTTTTAAGGAAGGGGAGGCAGCTTTTTACGTGAACCTGGAAGAAGGAGGGGGCTGGTTGGAAAGGAACTGAGAATTGGAGGGGAAGAATTTATCCTTTCAATAAACGTGGGAATAAAGCTGAGCTGTCAGCCCAAATCCTGTGGGAGGAGGAAGAAGAGTGTGGGAAGAGTGGTAAAGGCAAACAAACCCGATACTCTTCAACTAATCCAAATATTTTTCAACATCTCTTTGTTAGTTATCTCGTTACAGCACAGTTAGTTGCTGAATTCACCCCTTGTAATTCCAAAGCCATAGGAACCGCAAACGGCATTCATCCTTGTTTTAGTCATTTTGCCTTCTAAGTCATCAGGCAATAGTTTTACCAAATGTTTTGTTGCAACAGAACAAATGTTGCCAACTTTCCACTCTGTAGTAACTGTTTCCTTGCCACTCCTCCTCTCTGAGAGGTAGGAAAATGGGAGTGGATAGGGGACAAAAAATTTTTTTAATTAATATAAGAAGAGAATCATTGCATAGCCTAATGATGATAAAGTACCATACATTTAAAAGTTTGATTAATTCTACCCTTTAAATCTGAGATTTAAATAGAAAAAAACCCAAATAATTTTTTAAACTTCAAGGAGCTAATAATCTGATGAGGAATATACAACTGTTTCAAGAATAAGAACACTATGCACATTAAACATATTTTACCTATAGGCAGAGAGGAATCAAAAATCATTGAAGTTTGGGTATGAGTAATAAATAAAACAAGAGAGGAAACTTACAAGGACAAATAATCATGAATTTAGGAGTATGATTAACTCAAACCTTAGTACTTGAGGTCCAGAAAGTAAAACTGTATTGTAGACAAGAGAAAGTTACTGGTCAGCCCCCCCACCCCCCATGAAGTTGGTGGGATTTAAATATGTTATTTATGTGAGAAACTCAGCAATTCCTAGGGCTCCAGGTCTGCATCATCAACTCATCTATTCTAAACTTTTGGCTGAGACTATTGAGCAGTGGCTGGAAACTGTTGCTGAATGGATGGGGGTTCTTATGACGGTTGAGAGGCAAAGCATTTTATCCTAAGAGGAACTTGAGTCTCATTTCCATTATCCTTCTTGGGCCTTCGGGCTTCCAGGAGATTAAGAGGAGTGTTTGCAACTTCCTATACATTTATAATTATTTCAAAAAAAATTTTAAGTTATTTACTTAAAAAAAAAGCATCACATTCAAAATGGCAGATTATCCTCCAGAAAGTTGTTGGCTATTAGTAGTCCTCCCTGCCCCCACCTAGTGTGTAAGAGCCTCCTATACCAGACTGACACCGAGACTGGGCACCTCCATTCTTTTGAACTTTGGCCAATCTGATAAATGCAAAATGCAACTATTCTTCTTTATACCTCTTTAATTCTTGGTAAGGGAGAACATTGTATCCTACTACAGATGCCACTTGGTTTACTGTCTGGTGCCCGTGTTTCTCTTGGGCTGCTTGGTTTTTCTTACTGACTAGTAAGCACATGAAAGCATTTGTAAACATTTGTACAGTGAACATGTTAACGTGAAAATATTTTTCCCTTCCTCAGGCCCAGTTTCCTTCTAATGGATCACATGTGGTCCATTATTTGATTTTTTTTAACTTACATAATAATATTAGGATTAGTATTTGGAATGTCTATGTCATGCCTTTTTTTTGCGATACGCAGGCCTCTCACTGTTGTGGCCTCTCCCGTTGCGGAGCACAGGCTCCGGACGCGCAGGCCCAGCAGCCATGGCTCATGGGCCCAGCCACTCCGCGGCATGTGGGATCCTCCTGGACTGGGGCATGAACCCGCGTCCCCTGCATCGGCAAGCGGACTCTCAACCACTGCACCACCAGGGAAGCCCTATCATGCCTTTTTGCAGTGACTTTACTGAGATGTCTGCACCTAGATACAGCTATCCACTCAGAAAAAATAGACAATTGTCTTCAAGGACTGTGGAGCGCTTGCCCTCACCTTTTCATAATTCTGCCAGAATTTATGTGAGTCCCGGGTCCTCATCGCACTAGAGAGCGCTGAGTGCTCACGGAGGTGTGTGTAGGTGAGGACGTGGTTTGAATTCTACGTCCTCTTGCCCTACTCACGCCCCAGAAATCCTTGCCACCCTGCAACTGGCCTGCATAGGCTGGGGCTAGTCCCTGCCAGGGTATCAAAAGGCTGCCAGGTACCCGACAACCTCAGACTCTCAGACTAGTGATCTACAGATACTAGTCATGACTGTACAGTTAAGGGCCTCCTATCTTTCCCCCCTTTTCCTAGCTGGCTTCGTGCAGTCAAATTCTAAGCTGGAGAAGGTGAGTGACCACCAGAGAGGGTGGGACAGGGCTCAAAGGTGGAGCCTTCTGTCCTGCTCCCAAATCTTGCCCTCAGTCCTTCTTGTAAGACTCTGACCTCTGCTTTCTTCCTCTTTGCAGTATGCGGGCAAGCATGTCCTTTTTGTCAATGTGGCCACCTATTGTGGTCTGACAGCTCAATACTCTGTTAAGAGTTCATAACCAAATCTCCTTGGGACTAAACTTTCCAGCTCATTATATTCTAAGTCATGTTGGAATTATATTCTAATTCTAATTCTATGTATCAAAATAAATACTCATGATCAAGTGACTTTATTCCCTGATGTCAGGAGTCAGTAAACTATGGTCCACAGGGCAAATCTGGCCAGCCTACTTTTGTAAACAAAGTTTTATTGAACATAGCTATGCTCATTCATTTACAGATTGTCTGTGATGGATGTTAAGCTACAAGGCAGAGTTGAGTGGTTGTATGAGTGATGGTGTCAGAGACCATCTGAAATTACTATCTGGACCTTCACAGAAAATGTTTGTTGACCCCTTCCTATGTCCTGCCTCTGCTTTGCTCCTGAGATTTCCAGGAGAATCAATAATGTATCTGACAGCTAGGAGCCTCTCTGAAGATTCAAGTCTCCTTGGTAAATACAGGAGGTAGGATTGATGTTTTTGAGACTTTTCCAGGGTTTTACATGTAACTTACAAAGACAGTGAAAAGGGGAAAGGGGCTTTATACCTGGAGCACATTTGACTGGAGCAAGGGCTGGTAGAGGAGGCCATAATAGAGGCAAACACTCCCTCTCCAACCTCAATGCCTCCTTTAAGTGTAGTTTTTCCCTCTCTGTACATGACCCAGAGCAGATTTTTATCTTTCTCATATCTTAGGCCTTGTTGTTTGAAAGCCAATAAATAATAAACAGGGTTATTTTCTTTCAGAAACAGATGTACTTCTTATATTTGAACTAGTAAGAACTTTGATTTAAAATTTTTCATTATGTTGTATTTCGACAAGGTAATATATTCACAAGGCTCAAAATTAAAGGAATAAAGAAGTTTAGAGTGAAAAGTTTTTTCAACTCTTTCCCCTCCCTTCAGATGACCAATATTATCATGTTTACAAAATATATGGGTATTCTTTTTTTTCTTTTCCCCCAGTTGATAACATATTGTAAATACTATTTGCCAATTTGCTTTTTAAAATTAATAAGGTACCTTGGAGTTCAGACCATTTCCTCCCTCTTTTTCAAGACTGAAGAATATTCTACTGGACCATACTTCATTTTACCAGTTTATAGGGACTTTAAAAATCAATTTATTCAGTTCCCACTCTGTACATAACAGATGAGGAAACTGAGAAATAGCTACTCAAGGACTGGTAGACATGCTTCCTAATTTATTGTCTCTTTCCTAGAGGAAGTGATTACCTACAGTGACTAAAGACAAGAGTGGAGGATGTGGGGAAAGGTACTAAGGAACCATTTGGAAACAGGAAAGCAATCTCATATTGCAAAAGTAAATAAATAAAAATAAATAAAGGACTAAGAGGAGATATCAGTTGACCCTGTTGGCTGAGCAGAATCTGAGTGGGACTGGTTAGTGTTTGCTAGGGGACTGAAAATATCTAGCTCAGAAAGGGTGAACAAAGAAGACAATTATAAAAGTCTGAGGAGACAAATTGGAAAACTTGGGGAAGAAGGCAGTTGGAAGCTTGTGTTTTGGCATATCAATGAGGGTTTTTAGGTAGAATGCATCTTTAACATCCTGAAGACTGTTGAAGAACACCAGGAAGCTCAACCTGGAATTTCTCTGGTTCTCTTTGCCCCTGTCAGATTTACCCACACATTTACATGTATTACACACAAATACATTTACCAAATGTATTTGTCTTACCTGCAGTATTTGTCTTTTTCATGACTAGTCTATTTCACTTAGCATAATGTCGTCAAGGTTCATCCATGTTGTAGCATGTGACAGAATTTCCTTCCATTTTAAGGCTGAATTTGTTTGAAGGCCAGTTCTTCAATCATTTGTTTATCCATTCATCCATTGATGGACATTTGGGTTGCTTCCACGTCTTGATTTTTATGAATAGTGCTCCTATGAACATGGATGTGCAAATATCTCTTTGAGGTCCTATTTTCAATTCTTTGCATATATACCCAGAAATGGGAATGCTGATCTATGGTAGTTCTATTTTTAATTTTTTGGGAAACCTCCATACTATTTTCCATAGCACTTAAACCATTTTACAATCCCACCAGCAGTGATCTGGTGAGCTTTAGAATAATAAAGGTGACTGGGGAGCCATCTCAAAAGAATGTAATCAGAAATTTTTCTGGAATGGAACCTGGGTATCCCTATTTTTAAAGGAAGGCCCCCACCTGATTCTGATGTGCTGCAGATTTGGGAAATACTGCACTATAACATTTTGAATACACGTTTAGAGATCCAGTATCTAATTTCAGCCCTGCCACAAACAGTCTTTCTGACCTAGATATTTTTTTTTCCTTCCCTGGGCCTCTGGTTTTTTCCTCTGTAAAATGGGTATCTCTAAGGATCTTTCTCTACACAAGGAGGCTCTCTAGCCAGGCCGCCATATTGTCCCTTCTCTACCCCTAGAACTGAGCGCACTTCAGGAGGAGCTGAAGCCCTTTGACCTAGTTGTGTTGGGCTTTCCCTGCAACCAGTTTGGAAAGCAAGAACCAGGAGAGAACTCAGAGATCCTTCCGGGACTGAAGTAAGTGCCTGCTTGAAACCCTATAGGGGTCTCTGTCTACCTTTCCTCTGTTTCCAGAGGCACTTCCATATTAGGGACTTCTGGGATGGGTAGTGGGTTAATAGGCTTAGGGGCATCTGCAAACTGATTTTAACTTTGGCCTCTGCTGATATGAGTCTGGCAGTGTCAGACACTCTCTCCCCCTCTCTGGGAAGTGAGAACTGGACGGACCACGGAGGACCAGGAGCACAGAAATAGCTCCTGGTATTGCTGCTACAGAAACAGTGCAGGGGGAGACAGTGATAGGATGTGGAATAGAGAAAAATAAAGTGAATCAGGGAGCCCAAAGTTTAAAAATGGCCTTATTTCCCCTTCCCAGTCCTGTTTTCCATATCTCCACCTCTCTCTCCCCTTTCTCATGACCTCAAATTCTGGTACCCCATTATAACTTTCTTTCATATATTCTGGAGCTTCCTGGGAACATTATGGTTCATTGCAGGTATGTCCGTCCAGGAGGAGGATATGTACCTAATTTCCAGCTTTTTGAGAAAGGGGATGTGAATGGCGAAAAAGAGCAGAAAGTCTTCATCTTCTTGAAGGTGAGTTAATCACTGACCTAAGCCTCTTCTTCCCAAATATTCCTAGCATAAACTTGGTGTGGTAGAAATGGATCCAAGGGCACCTGCCTGGAGGTGGGATTGGACTCTTTGGAAGAGATCTCGAGATTAGCATAGGGATTGGGGTTTAATTTGTTAGTATCTATGATGCTCTGGCTTTGTGTGGTGGAGAGAGTTGTGTAGAGTGTCACCTTTCACTGGGACCACTCTCTTTTGTTCATTGACATTCATTCATTCATACATTCAAGGTATATTTGTTGAGTGCCTGCTATCTATAAGGCAGTTTTCTAAATAATAAGGGTATAAAGATGAATAGAAACAGTCCCTATTCCTTGATGATTTCATACTGGAGAGGATGACATAGAAATCAGATATAATACAATGTAGTAAGTGCTTTATATGAAACACTGACTCTTAGATATAGAGAATGTGAGAGCTGAACGGGGCTCTAAAGATCATCAGAGTTCAGTGTTCTTAGATGCTGAACTGTGAGCCAAAGCTGGCCTATGTTGAGATTTTTATATATTCTCAGTAAATTGAAAAAATAGGACAATATAAGGAGGATTTCATAAACTCAACTGATTTATAGGGCTACCCTTTATTCTAAGATTAGTACGTATATGTAATTTATTCTTATAATTATCTTTTTAAAACTAAATGGTGAAGCAATGATGTTTTTAAAATTTTCTCTTATTTGACAAAACAAAATGTTGGAACTCCTACTGGTCCCAAAAGATATTTTTGAAATGTTACTGGCCCATGGAGCATCAAGACCTGGGAAAACACATTCTAATCTAAACCATTCACTTTGCAGAAAAGGAAACTGAAAGCTAGAGAGGTGATATATCTTATTCATAGCAGCAGGATTTTGTGATGTGGTCACAGGGAGAAACAGAAAGAGGGAATAGGCTTTTGCTATAATATCTACAACATTCTTGGTAGTTGGTATCTTAGTGATTCAGAGAATATATTAGTAATCAGAGGAAATGAAAATATCTTGATATAAGAGGGAATAGATTACCTGTGGGTGAAAATAGCCTGAATCATCCAACAGCAGAAATGATACAGTCATTTCTCTTTTCCATCTCTCTGCTGCAGCAATCCTGTCCTCACCCTTCTGAACTTATGGGCTCAATCAAACATATATCCTGGGAACCCATCATGGTCCATGACATCCGCTGGAATTTTGAAAAGTTCCTGGTGGGACCTGATGGAGTCCCTGTCATGTGCTGGTTCCATCAGGCTCCAGTCAGTACAGTCAAGTCAGATATTCTGGCAGACCTGAAACAGCTCAAAATCAAATAGGAAGACCAAGTTGGGGGCAGGAGCCATTCTGCTTCTTACCTGAAGACCTATTCAAAAAAAAAAATCCATCTTTTCACTATACTGTCTTCCTAAATGGTCTCCACTTGACTAAGTCACCTCTATAGTGCCAAAATTCCCACTCTCTACCAAGTAGATTTATATTCAGAAGGCTACTGCTATTTCCCCTTGCAAGAGTAAGTGGGTGAAGAAAAAACAGCATGGAAACCCTAAATCCTCAGACATCCGTTACAAATTTAATAATGCATATCCATCAAAGGGAAATCATCCTTCCATGAGGAAGGTTCAGTTTGTCACAATATCCTGAAAAAGAACGTTGCTATACATTCTGATTTCTCCTTCTCTCTCTACCCTAAAGGTGTAGAAATAGCAATGGGGTGTATAGCCATACAATCTAGGTTCCACTTCATATTTCCTTCGCCAGGAGAAACATGTAATGTCAATTTCCAAACATTTTCGGATCAGTCTTTATCTGTGACACCCAGCCCACCCCTGCTCCCACTGATCTGTCACTCTTCTGTAGGAGCCCTAGGTCTAGTGGGAGCAGGAAATTGCCTCACATGAAGGGAAGGGCATCTTCACGATAGTGGGACCTGGAGCCTCTTTCTAATTTGGACCCTACAAAAACTTTCCTATGTCTGATCTTTACTGTATTCAGATTGTGACACTTGGGCAGAGCACCCTTTGAAGGACAGGCTTTCCTCTCTCAACCTTAGATTCCTCAGCTTCAGAACCAGCCCTGACCCTATCTCCAATAAAATCTTTTCTGCAGCAACTGGGATCAGTGTGGTGGTTTTTAAATCCTATCCTGTGCTCAAACTCATCATACCTTTCTCTTCTTCCTCACTGTGACTGTCACAGATGGTGGATTGACCAAATTACCTGAACCCCCTGTACAGAAGGATTTACCATCCCAGGTCCTTGAAAGGTTGTTACCTGATGGCTCTCAACTCTCATCCCTCTTTAGGAATTGTCTCAGGTCAAGGGTCACATTTCATTTCCAGGGGCAGCCTGTATGCAATTACTGGTCAACGAGAGGTATAACAGCCACGATCTGGCTTCTCAATTTAGGACAACTCTGAAGGACCCATTCAAGTGGTGGAGACCCCCAAGGGGTAGGCAATTGCCCTTTTGCACTTGTACTGCAGCCCAATTTTTCCCTCTGACAAATTCTGATTCTCTTCATTGCTTCTCAGGTGTTGACCCTGAGGTAGTGCCCCAGTAAACTTTCTGAATGCAAATCCCCATCTTGGAGTCTTTCCGGGGAACCCAACCTACAATAGTTGGTACCAAAAGTGATCTGAGAAAGAGGATGATAAGATGAGATTTTTGAAGCTGAATTACCCACCATCTGGTTGGTAGTGAGGGGATTGGTGGAGCACAAACAGCCACTGGCACAAAGTAGCAGTTTTTAAAACTTTCACCAGACCTGAACTGAGATGCTATACTGGTGGATATGCACAAGAAGATGTGATGTATCAGGTGCCTGATAAATATGGGAGAGTTGGTAATAATAACAGAATTGTATCGTTGTTATTAGAAGAAACTGATGCCTTGGAAGAAGATGATTAAAGGCTGAGGATGATATCTCATCAAATAAAGGCTAACTGTGAAAGCCAGAGTGTCTCCATAATAGGATATAAAGAACCTCTCATATCCTGCAACTCAAGAGCATAAAAAGCTAAGGTTCAGATCCAAGATTTAATCATAAGAATAGTAGAACTCCAAAGTGGGTTAAATTCTCAAACTAGATTATCTTCTATGCCTAGGTCATGGCCTTGATTGGAAAAGAATAGAACCTTGAGACATTGAATGGAGACATCTGGTGGGATGCATTAGAACATCTAAATCTCCAGATTTCCCAAGATCCTTTGAGCCTTTTAAAAGTAGCCCAGTCCTCTTCTTCCTTGAAGACAATGCAGAGACCTCTCCTCTGCCAAACATGTGCCTCTGCCACTCACTCGGCGTCTTTCCCATATAGAACTAAATTCTAAGGGTTCTGGATCAAGAAGAGAACTCAAAGTTAGCTGAAGTAGAGTTTACTGATACTGGAGTATTCTCCAAAAGTATAGAATTTTTACACACTGGCAAGAACTCAACATACTATTAGGATTCTCCTGCTTGAAAAAGAAATGGCTCTCACTAAATGTGGTAAGAATGCCAGGACTCTCGTGATTATGGCAGAAAGGAGGGATCAAAATCTCAGAAAAGTGGGCATGCTAGAGTGGATTTATTGGATTTACCATGTAACGCTGGAAAACCCACTAGGTGAATGTGTCACAAGAGGGCCGAAGGACATTCTGTTTGAAAAAAAAAGTAATATGCTGAGGAGAGGGGCACCAGCCTCACTGAGAAGTTCTATAATGAGTGTCCTCTATTGGCGCTGGGCTGATGGTATGAGATTCTGCTACAGAAGTAGCTTCACTGACAGCAGTGGGGACTATAGGATCCTGAAATAATTCAGGCCAGAGATAGCAGCACTCAACCATCAGAATCCGTGAGTGTGTGTGTGTGTGCGTGTGTGCATGCCCCAGGAGTGGGTGGGCAAAATTACTGTAATGAGAGACAATTTCAGAGTGGTAGCCAACTTTGCAGAGTGTTTGAGATAATTAATAAAATACAGCATCCCTAGAAGCAATACAGATGGGCAGTCAACAAGCATATCACTGTCTACACAATTAGAAGAAATTGAGGATGGAGAATCAGGAGACTGAGGGCAGCTACACCAGTTAAAAATAAAATCACAATACCTTGCTCAATTTCTGATCTTAAACCAGTTTTCAGACCTGAAATTTTTGACTAAAGGAGAAGCCAAGTCCTGAGGACCCTGCAGTGCCACTGCAAATATGTAGAATATAATTCCCCCATTCCTTTCCTAAAGGAATGAGCATTTACTCAATAAGCATAAACTCAAGAAAGAGAAATACCCTCACATTTCAAGGACTGTTGGAAACAAGGTCCAAGTTGATATTGATACGGAAAGACCCAAAGTGTCATCATGGCCCCCCTGCTAAAATGGAGGTAATAGGGACCAGGTAACAAATGGAGCTGTGGCTCAGGTCTGGTTCACAGCATGCCCACTAAAAGCTTGAAATGAACTACAATAAATATAAACAATAGATTTCTCTGAGTACGAGACTTCAGAAAATGTTCAAGTTATCTTTTTGTTTTTCTGCATTCCCTTTGTATGTATTGCATCTGCACATTTATAACAGTGGTTTTTCGAAAGGAAATATTAGCTCTGAATGTTTCAGGATAACAACGTATTTTAACATTCTTAGGTTAAAAAACAGCGAGTGATCGGGTCGGGGTGGGATAGGTGGCATCTGAAGCAGATGAAAGGTCAGTCGAGCGGAGCTCAGAGTGGAGACGGGAAACTCAAGAAAGTAGAACCGCTGAGATGGAAAGTCCGCGGGAATCCGGAAGCAATGAAAATGCACTGGTTTCTTACAGATGAAATACACACTCCTAAGTGGAAAGCTTCCTGCCTTTGTGGAATCAATGTAATTTTTTTTTCATTCAAATGCTTTCAAATAACAGTCTGAATTTAGAGAAGCCGTGGGAATCTGAGCGGAAAATCAAGATAGAGATAACTGCGACGCTCAGCCCCGGCAGCATCTCTGTACAGGGGAGGAAATGGCTGCAGATCGGCAAATACCAGGGATGCCTTTGCTGCTTTTAATCCCATTTGTGGAAGCCCCATATCAGAAGGTGCCATTTTGTTCATAACATTTAATATCTTTAACAAAAATACCGTCTTCATCTGTGAAAGTATATTCACTTATATTTCCCTAACGTAGCTCCAGTGGCGCAATCGGTTAGCGCGCGGTACTTATAAGACAGTACACTTGTGAGCGATGCCGAGGTTGTGAGTTCGAGCCTCACCTGGAGCAACTTTTACTACTCTCCAGCCCATACAACGAGACAGGCCAAATATGAGGCCACCCCCGAAGAGATCAACTGTTGTGATTTCTGTCCTACATCTTGCTTGTGATTTGTCTTAAAATTCTCTCTTAAAGTCATGCATAACAAGTACCATCCTGCTGAGTGTGGTGCCTGCCTTCTTCCAACACTTTGGCAATTTATCATTTGACACTTGCCAAGACGACTGTTCACAGTATTCAACTACGTCTGATTTGTCAATTATGTGAAATGCGGACGATCTTGGTTTTTCTTACAAGTCTTTCAGCGGAAAATGTCCTGTCCTTGAACCTGCTTTCCTCCGTTTCTCCACTCCTCTGGCTTCCTCTAGGATGCTTATTACTCTTTATAAGTCCATGCTGCCTGTAGATATATCGCAGACACAGGTATTCAGTCTCAGAAAATGAGTTGAGTCAGGAGCCTATGTGTGGGTCACTTAATCTCACCTGGATCTTAAACATTATCAGAGTCATCCTGAGACACAGACATGGCGCTCTCCGGCTTTACAAAAGATTTATAATTGCCCGTGCGCAAGTGCTCAGCACTATCAGTTCTTTTTCATCTGCTGCTACGTTTTGGAGTGCTTATGTTCTCCCCGGCCCTACCCTGAGCTGCCCACCAGGTACATGTGGGTTCGAAATAAGACTCACAGACCAATTTAGATTAACGCTGGTAAAGAAGTGATCGTGGATAACTTACTTACCAAGATATACAATAGACATATCTATAGGGGCTATTCAGAGTGTTGTTTTTAGTGTTAAATGAGATAATAAATTATTGATTGATTAATGGCCACAAATTCCTCCCATTATACATGTCCCTTTGCAATGTGGTTGTGCAGCAGCTACCATTAAGAGGCGGAGTCTATTTCCCTCCCTCTTGTATGTGAGCTGAACTTGTGCTTTGGCCAATAGAATGCTGTGGTAATGGTGTTGTGGAAGTGAGGTTGTGAGAGTTCCAAGATGGCCTCAAGAGTCTTACAACTTCTCCTCTTGTTGTCTTGGGACCCTGAGACACCATGTGAAGAAATCCCACCTAACTTCCTAGAGGATGGAAAATCATGTGGAGAGTGAGTCCCTGCCATCCCAGCCATCCCAGCCACACTCCCCAGACTGTGAGTGGGAACATTTTGGACCATCTGGTCCCAGTCAAGCTGCCAGATGACTGCAATCAATGAGTGACCACAAGCAAAACCAGCAAAAGAATTGCCTGGTTAAGCACAGCCCAAGTGGTTGAACTTCAAAATTGCAAACAAAATAAATAATTATTGTTTTAAGCCACTAAATTTAGGTTAGGTTTGTTACAAAGATGTAGATGACTGATAAAGGCATTTAGCGTGGAATAAGAGTCTATAACAAGCAAACAGATTGATTAAAAATTACCCACAAAGAAAAGCCCAGACATCTTCACTGCTGAATTCTCCCAAACATTTTTTAATTGATATTAATTCTTCACAAACTCTTTAAAATTTGGAAAAGAAGGTCAAATTACCCTGATGCTAAAACCAGACAAAGATATAATGAGATAAGAAAACTATAGATCAATATCTCTTATAAACATGGACACAAAAGTACTCAACAAAATATTAGCAAACAAAGTCCAGCAACATATAAACAGGGATTACAAAAGGGCACGAGGAAACGTTTGGGGGTGATGTCTATGTTCATTATCTTTATTGTAGTGATGGTTTCATGAGTTATAAATATGTCAAACTATAAGTTTAAATATATGCAGTTTATTTTAAGAAAACAATGCCTCAATAAAGCTGTTTAAGAGGTACATTCATGGGAAAAAGCTCATTACGGCATTCGGCAAGAGTAGTTGTGGATTTTTTTTTTCTTTCTCTCTTTTCTTGTCCTATACTGTGGAAGAGTTGTGTCTAATTAGATTTATTTCTTCTTTGAATATTTTAAAGAAGCCCCTGGTAAACGAAAGGATGTGGAATTTTCTCAGAAGGAAGAGTTGACAACTAATTCAAAATATTTCATAGTTTAAGACTATTTAAAATTGCGATTCCTTCTTGAATCTACTTTGATACGTCATATTGTTCTATTAATTTGTCCATTACATCTAAATATTTAAATGTATTTGGCCACATTCTTTCCACTTGTGTAGAGGCTGCTCCATCTTCATCCTAATTTGCGTGACTGGCCTCTTCTCATAGTTTCAGGTCTCTGTTTTAACCCTGGTTCCTCAGATATTGCTGAAAGTCCAACTAATTCATCCCGCACCGTGCGGGAGAACCCACACGAGGTCTCTGCAGAGGCCAGAGAAGGACCGCGCGCCTCTCGGGAGGCAGCCACCTGAAACAGGGGCGGGTTTTAGAACATCGTTTCTCTAGCGCCTCTAAAATGTGGCAAGTTTTCCTTTCGCAAGGGGGCGACATTTAAACTGACTTCAAAAAAACAAATCTCTCAACATAAAGACGCGTTTTCAGCGTCAAATTGCCGAGAACCAACTGAAAACCAATGAAAGAGTGAGGGTCGTCTCACGCTAAAATAACAGAGATGTCCCGGCACTGCCTGACCAGCGAGCAAAATTCCTTGACATTTGTGCCCTGTCGTACCCACCTCGCTCACTGTGCTCACCCAACCCACTAGAAGAGGGTCAGGAAGACCAGGGCTGGCGCTTTTCCCTATTCCCACACCTGTGTGCCTGTCTGGCCAAGGACTTCTAAAGTACGAGCGGCTGGGTGCAGGGGGCTGGCGCCGACCCCACTTACTGAATCAATCATACCAGAGGGGAGATCTCTGGAGTGCTCGGATGTTATAATTTGGAATCTGAGAGCTGGGATAGTGATGCCTGGGAAAAGCGAACCGGAGCGTGAAAAAGGGACTTACAACCACGAAGGGATTCGAACCCTCAATCTTCTGATCCGAAGTCAGACGCCTTATCCATTAGGCCACGTGGTCCTACAACGTTCCAGCTGTGAAAAATATTACAAGTGTTGAGACTCTGGAATATTTCTGTATTATTTAGTATTCATATAATTCTTACGAAGAGAGGCCTTCCTTATTAATCTTATTTAAAAGATGGTGTCATTGATACAAAAGCCAAGTAACTTCTCCAAGCAATTATGGTAAGAGGCTAAGACAAAATGGAAATTTCGCTTTTCTCCAAACTCCTGCCCTTAGTTTGACACCAAATTTCTTCTCTGAACAAAATTTTACACTTGCATTGTGATGCCTCTCTCAGCCGGTTGCATTAACCTGTAAAGAAATAGAAGGAGAAAAGGACTGAATGTCCCTCTGTAATCACGGCTACAAACGCTCGGTTTACCTTCAGAATGAATACAGAGTCAGAATTAAGACCCTCCGGGAATAAATGAAAATCACAAGAAAGACCCCTCCTGCCACCCTCTCAGCTGGGCGCCCAATCCTGCCAAGACTGCTTCAATTAGGATTGAATCGAGAAGCGTCTTCCTAGGCCTGGCCCCTTTTGGAAACCACGATGAATAGACCCGCTGAATACCCTCCAGGGAGACCTATGTTAAAAAGCCCAACAGTTGCACTTAGCGAGCAATTAGAAAATGGCCCTCCTCTTGTGCAGCCACTGGGTTGCGGTGTTGTGTAGCTCAGAGGTAAGGAGACAGACTTCAGGTTAGAAAAGAGTGGTTTTGAGTCAATTTGTGCTCGTATATTTTCTTTCCGGCACCTCATTTTCCCCAGCCGCCCTCATCTCAGTGGATCTCGATCCCCCACTAGTGATGGCGCGGGCGAGGAGAGCACACGGGTGGTGGGAAGGCGCGCTCGAGGCTGGCCGGGTTACTCAACACCGCCTGCTTTGGACCCTCTTCCTGGGGGTGCTGTGGGCGTGGTGAAAGCAACCCGGTTGGAATCCGAGGCATCTGGGGGACTTCATCCCCCATTATTAGGAACTGGGAGGGTCGGATTTTGGTCTTTATCCAACCTGCCTTCTCAGCACATTCTGGCTCCCAGCCCCCCAAAGTCGGTTACATAGGTTTTGCACAATTTAGAGGTGCTGGAGAAACAGTGTTTTCTCAAAAGCGCTTCTGAGCAGCGACTGCACCCTGAGGAGGCTGCGCTCTTTCTTTTGCTTTCCAGGAAAGCACCACCCCGGTTCTCTGGGCCACATCAGGCCAAAGTGACAGACTGTCTGGGGTCTATCCTTAACCCAGCCTTCAGTAAGCCTTCCAGGAACTGAAATCTACAAGATGTGAAAGGTTAACCAAAAAAAAAAACGCATTAGAAGAGTATTCCAGAAGGTGGATCAGAATGTGCAATGGTGTAAAGAATTTTGCCCAATTAATTTGAAATTTTAAATGAAACAGCAATTCTGCAAAAAACAAATAAAAAATTTCGCTAAAGAAGAAATAGCAAATATGAATAGTCCTAAACCATTAAATGTATTGAATAAATAGTCAAAATTTTTTCCACAGAGAAAACTCCAAACCCAGATATTTTAATCTGGAAGTTCTATAAAACATTCCTGAGACAATAATTTCAACTGGACACAAATACTTCCAAATATAGTAACAGAGGGAAGCCTCTCCGTCTCATTTTATAAGCCTACTTTCATCCTAATATCAAAACCAGCATATCAAGAAATTAAAGGGAAAAAGTTTTGTTCACCTCCGTACAGACAGAAAAAAGCATTTAATAAATTTCAGTGTCCACTAATGGTACAGCAATTTGGAAATAGAAGGAAAGTTCTTTAACCTGATTTTTAAAATACAAAAATAGTCTGCAGAAAACAATACTTAAGGGCAAAAAATTCAAAACATTCTGTTTGAAATTGGGAACACATGGAGTAAACCAGGAACTGCCACTTCTATTCCCTACTAGACAAAAGGAGAGTAAGAAAAGGTGTAAGGAAGAAAGAAAGGAAGAAACAGAAATCTTTTCTTTTTTAAACAGATCGTATGCTTATTATAGTGTCAGTTTTAACACATTTTCATGACAGCTATAAAAATTTACAAAAACAATTATATGCAATAAAGAAAAATCTAGAAATCACACAGAATGAGATGTTAACATAATATTTCAATAACAAAAAAAATTCCAAAACAAATACATGGTATCATCTATAGAAATCACAAACTAAGCATACTAAATAATCTATTGTTTTATGGATACATATATAAGTAGTAAAGCTATTAAGTAAAATCAAGGGAGTGATTATCACAAGCATTAATACTGTGGTTATCTTAGATGAGAGAGAGGTGTAAAGTGGAGTGGGGCAAATGGAACTTCTAAAATAATGGCAATGTTCTCTTTCCTAATTGGTGACTTTTTCTTTTTAAAGCAAACTACTTTTTTTAATTGAAGTGTAACAAACATTCAGGAAAGTGCCCAAACATGAGCATATATAGAATACTTATATTTATGTAGGTATGTATCTGAATATATATGTATTAATGTATCACTGAATATTTACAAAGAGACTATATCTATGAACTCTCACTCAGATCTTTTGTTCCAACTTATTGCCACTATTTCCATCAAATGGGATCCAGAATTAAGTTTTGTCACTTAGGCTGTCTGTGTCAAGAAATAGAACATTACCAGCACACCAGAAGCCCCTCTCACGTGCCTCCTAATGACTTTCCTCATAAAGGTAACCAGTCTTTTGACTCTGATATCATCTGTTAGGTTTGCACATTTTAATAACATATAAGTAGAATTATATAATAAGTACTCTTTTATGCCTGGCTACTTTTGTGCAGCACTATGAGATTCATCCATGTTTTTGCATTTAACAATATTTTTTGTTGCCATATATATAGTCAAATTGTATGAATATGCCACAATTTATCCATTCTAGTGGTGGATGTATGGGTTGTTTCCAGTTTGGGCATATCATGAATAGGGCTGTTAGGAACACTGTTGTATATGCTTTTTTGTGGACCTGTGCACAAATTCCTATTGAGTATTGTAATTAAGAGGTTGACTCCATTTTTGATATTTACTGACAGCTTTCAAGACCCATCACTCTCACTCACATCTAAGCCAGCCCATAAGAAAGTGCTTAAGCTCTCTCAGAGGAAAGATCAAACCACACTAGTCCTGGTTCTCAGGAATCTTCACCTGCCAGCCCACCCTCTAACCCAATAAAAGTCAAAGCCCATCACCCTTCCTTGCTCTTCCAAGCTGTTTTTGGACTTACCTGTGAGCCTCCCCTGCTCTCCAAGTAAGCGCCATTATGTGAGTGATAAACATTTTCATATCCTCTTGGTGCATGTGCAGCATTATCAGTCTTGCCATTTGAATCATTTGGGTACAGTGACCATTTCATTTCAGCTGAATGACTGCAAGACAGATGTGTACTTAGGAGTGGACTTAACTGAGTCACAGCAAGTGACTTTACTACAAACACTTTTGCAAGCAGCATATGTGATTTCCACATATCTGGAATTACATGTAAAATAAATGGACAAACTGAAAATGGGAAAATAATATAACAAACTAGATAAAAAGATAGATGAAAAACCATTATCTATAACCCAACAAACTCATTTAACTTGTTAAATGCAAGACTCTATTTCAACACTGTAGAAATGCTAGTGCCAGTAGGGCTAATGAAATATTTTTTATGTTGATTCAGGTTTTCTTTTATTTATGGAAAGGTTTTTTTTAATTGAAGTATATTTGACCTACAACACTGTATTAGTTTCAGTTGCACAATGTAGTGATTTGATATTTTCATTACGAAATGATTACCATGATAACTCGAGTTACCATCTGTCACCATACAAAGATATTGCAATATTTTTGACTATATTCCCCATGCTGTACATTTCACCTCCATGACTCATTCATTTTGTAACTGGAATTTTGTACCTCTTAATCTCCCTATTTCACTCATCCTTCCACTACCCTCCCCTCTGATAGCCATGGTCAATCCATGTTGTCGCAAATGGCAAGAATGTGCATATTCGACACCTCTCTGAACCCCTCCCGGGACAACTATCCGTATTTCCCCAGAAAATGGCCCTCACAAGTTCACTTGCCTTCTTGTGATGGGAAGAAGAGAGTTGCAGAAGTTTAAACTAATTTTTAGGGTTCTGACTTTTTCCGGAGTCAGGAGGAGGCAGGAGGTACTGTAGTACTTTTATACGGACAATTTCCTCATCCCTTCTCAGGGCTAAAGAAATGTGCAAAGGAGACCCTAATGGGATTCGAACCCAGGATCTATCACTGTTTACAAGACAGGCACTTTAACCAACTAAGCCACAGAACCTAGCAATGAGTGGGTTTCAAAAGTAACTTTTATTGAATTCATCATTTTTCTTTGTTCTTTTGAAAAATATCCTCATATCTTCTTTTTCTGTCTTATTCATATGCAGTTTGTGCACATTTCAGTGACTGAACAAAGGGCCTGACAATGTGATGATTACTATGCCTCACAGCAACACAGAAGCTAAAATGATGCCATAGACACCACGTCTGAGTCCAGACTTTGAGTGAAAATATTGTAATACCTTACATTTCTCTAGTACTTTAGAATTTGCCAAAAGCTTCTGAATTTATTTCTTCTTTGAACATCGGTGACAACCCCAAATGCTGAGCATATTACCATCTTTATTTTATATTCAACTCCAAAAATTTTTAAGGACTTGTTCAAGTTTGTTCAGACAAAGAACCACTGGAGTTAAGAAGAAATCATTTTCCGGTGCTAATTCAATCACATTGTCAGTACAGCATTTTCGCAGTGCTGCAGAAACAAACAACCCCAAGAATAAAAGTGGCTTACCATAACAGATACCCTGTTCCTGCTATTTGTCCATCATGACTCCGCCCAGGATAATGGAGCCACCTCAACTTGAAACACTGATGGCGTCTTGACAGAGGAAGAAAAAAGATATGGCAAATCAAGGACTGTTTCTTGTTTTGTGCCCAAAAGCAACATGTCAGGTCTGCTCACATTTCATTATCCAGAGTGAAGTAAATGAGTCAAATCTGATATCTGTGCAGTGGGGCAGTATAATCTTACCCCAGGAAGAGGCAGTAAATACTTTTGAATAATAATAATTTATCACAACTACCATCCAATATTGTTTCTCATTTGCCAAACTCGGGATTTTTCTTTTAAAAAATTTCTTTATTTGTTCATCTCCTCCTTGTCTGTGTTGAAAATATTCAATTTTGTGGCTTTTAAGCTCATAGTTTGGGAAACATGAGTATCAATTTTGGTAAAGATAAGCTGGGCTAGTGTGGGCGCTGTGGAAATTCAGTCAATATAATCTATTGTTGCTATGTATTTGGGATGAGAAGTAGGAGAAAGGATGAAAGATGAGATTGCAATCAATTAAGAGGAGTAAGAACAAGGTAGTTCTTGACAGCAGTCTCCTGTATACCCAGATAACACTCATCTGGGACCCTGATTGACAACTTTGCATATGGCTAATAGTAAACACCACCACAATCAAGATGGAACATTTCATCACACCCCAGAATTCCCTCCACAATAACTCATTTTTACTACTGTATTCTAGCTGTTGAATAAACACAGTACATTTTATTCTGTGAACAGACATTTGGGTTTTTTCCCATTTGAGCTTTTATAAGCATTGATGGCTTTCCCCCACCTTACCCACTTAAACACTGCATCTGAACATGCACCAACAAAACAAACTTATTATCAACTTCCAACCAAACCACCCAGGATCAGTTTAACAAACCTAACATCTTACTAACCCCCTCCCTTGCATTCAAATTCCAATTCCACCCCTTGAATTCACTTCCCTTCACTGATGAAGTCTGTCATTTTAAAGAAATTATTCCCCTCCTGAAGTCATCCTACCATCTTAATATCCTAATAAAATGCAATAATGAAAAGACATACAAAATACAAGACAAATTTTTTTAATATTAGAATGAACAGATTTAAAATTACATCTTAATAAATATAACAAATATAACGGGGAAAAATAAGAGAATTATAAAAACTGTACACTTTTGTTTACATATAGGCAATTTATATAGAGAATTGTCAATTTAATCATAACTTTTCACACTTCCATAATGCCTATATGTATACTTTGAATTAAAACCTTATAAATCAGTATTTTAAAAATTTAATGTGATAAGTGAGCTTGCTTCTTGCTTGTTAATTTGTCTAATCTAGGTTGGATTGATGACAACGCTACTCTCAGGGGATAATGTATATTTAAACTGTTTCTATGTTTTGTTTTAATAACACTTAATGTAGAGAACCCAGTCTCACAGAGGTATGTTGAGGGGAACAGAAGAAGAGATTTTAAAGCAATCTCAGCAAGCTCAGGATATTCATTTTTAACTTTTATCCAAAATGAAGCAAGTGATGCTGTATTTTCAAAATTCATTTTCAATCCTTCATCAGTAGCCAGTTTCAACAACTTATCCTGTAGGGTTATAGTTAAATTTAAATTATCTTTTGATGAAAGAAATGGATTTTGTATCCATGAATTTCCTATGCGTGGATCTTCTTTTGATGGAAAATACAATTCAAAACAATCTAACAAATTTGTAAGATGTTCATTGACAACTTTTCGCAGATATACAATATCAAGATCATTACCTACTTCACTGATAACTGTTGTTAAGTTATGGAACATGTCATAACAATCTGTAGAAACTCTTTTTTTCCAAGCTTCTAACTTTTGTTTTTGTCCTTCAATCTTATCTGCCATTGAAAAACATGTTGCATTCTTTCCTTGCATGCAAACATTAAGATCATTAAAAATACTGAAGATATCAGATAAATAAGCAAGTTTGGCTGTCCAATTCACATCTTTGAAAAGTTGGGACCAAACTGGTTTCTTGCTTTGCAGAAATACTAACAGTTCATTTCGTATTTCAAACATTCTTGATAGAACTTTTCCCCGTGATAACCACCGTATCTCAGCATGCAATAACAGTTGCTTATGATCAGCTTCCATATTATCACATAATAAAGAGAATAATCTTGAATTTAACGTATTAGATTTTACATAATTCACAATTTTTACTATGTCAGTAAGCACACTATTTAGTTCAGGTGATATTTTTTTCATAGCAAGACTTTCTCGATGAATGAAACAATGTGTTATTTTACATTCTGGTGCGAGTTCTTTAATCTGGGTAACCACTTCAGAATGTTTTCCTGTCATTGAAGCTGCACCATCAGAACACACTCCTACACAAAACTTAAATTCCAAACCACATTTATTGATAACATAATTCTTCACAGCTTCATACAGTTCTGAGCTAGTTGTGTTTGTTGGTAAAGAGGCTGAAAAAAAGAATTCTTCCTTTATATCATCATCATGTTCAAACCTCACATATACTAAAAGAATTATCATGTTAGCAATATCTCTGCATTCATCAAGTTGCAGTGAAAAATACTTGGCTAGTTTTATTTGTTCTATGAGTTGGTCTTCCATATCATTCGCCAGTTCCTGAATACGTCGTGCTATGGTGTCATTGGAAAGTGGCACTTGAGCTACCTTCTTTGCTGCAGATTCACCCAACATTTCTAAGCAAACTTCTTTGATGCAGTCCTTCACTAGTGTCTCGGCAATTGTGTATGGTGTTTTAGACTTAGCAACCGGAAGTGCTACTTTATAAGAAGCCCGCAAAGCACTAATGTTTATGTGAGAAACATTGAACACCTGCTTTGGTTGGCTTTTCAATTCAGTACTCTTTCTTTCAAAGAATTCTTTTGGCTGTGAACTTATTTCTTTATGTTTTGAATATAGATGCCGCTTAAGTTTCGATGGTTTCATTGCTTCATTAGCCAGTACATCTCCACAAATAATACACTGTGGTTTCAGCACTTCACCATCAATTACAGCTACAAAACCAAATTCAATATATGAGGGATCATACTTCCGAGTAAAGCTAGTATGAACTCTTTTGGTTTTCACTTCCTCAGGATGACTTCCATTGTTACCAATTCTTTTACTACTACTGCCATATTCAGAAAAGGTATGTCTTTTCTTCACAAAAAAGTCCAGTGAAGCTTGTTTTTCCATCTGCAAATTAGAATTAAAAATAAGTAATACAAATTTTACTTTTGTCTTCAATAATGTTAAACTAGAAATCAAAAACTAGGCTCGCATCATCAAAAAGCCTACAAATAATAAATACTGGAGAGGTGTAGAGAAAAAGGAATTCTCCTACACTGTTGGTAGGAATGTAAATTGGTACAGCCACTATGGAGAACAGTATAGAGGTTCCTCAAAACACTAAAAATAACATATGATTCTGCAATCCCACTTCTGGGCATATATCCAGAGAAAACTCTAATTCAAAAAGATATATGCACTACACTGTCCATTGCAGCACTATTTACAATAGCCAAGATATAGAAGCAACCTAAATGTCCATCAAAAGATGAAAGGATAAAGAAGATGTGATGTATGTATGTATGTGTGTGTGTATATATATATATATATATATATATCAACATGGATGCACCTAGAGATTATCATACTAAGTGAAATAAGCCAGAGAAAGACAAATACATGATATCACTTATATGTGGAATCTGAAAAAAAAAAAAGATACAAATGAACTTATATCCAAAACAGAAAGAGACTCACAGACATAGAAAACAAACTTATGGTTATCAAAGGGGAAAGAGGAGGGGAGGGATAAATTAGGAGGTTGGGATTAATATATATACACTACTATATATAAAATAGATAACCAACAAGGTCCTACTGTATAGCACAGGGAACTATACTCAATATTTTATAATAACCTACAAGGGAAAAGAAGAAAAAAGAAAATATATATAGAACTGAATCACTGTTCTGTATGCCTGAAACTAACATGATATTGTAAATCAACTATACTTTAAAAAAATTTTAAAAACCCCAAAACTAGGCTTGATTAAAAATATAAAATGATTTTTAAATTAAGTTATAAAGATAAATAAATACTTACATTTTCTCAGAGTTTTATACACTTTTGGGTTACAGCCGACAAGCTAATCATAGCATATCACATATTTTTTTTTTTTTTTTTGCGGTATGCGGGCCTCTCACTGTTGTGGCCTCTCCCGTTGCGGAGCACAGGATCCGGACGCGCAGGCTCAGCGGCCATGGCTCACGGGCCTAGCCGCTCCGCGGCCCGTGGGATCTTCCCGGACCAGGGCACGAACCCGTTTCCCCCGCATCAGCAAGCGATCTCTCAACCACTGCGCCACCAGGGAACCCCTATATCACACATTTTAATATGAACCTATTGTGCTTGACTAATGTAGAGCTGCTACCACATGTGACTCACCTTGAGAGTTTAACACCCAAACTGAATATTCTATTTGAAAAGATGAGTTCATTAATCACGTGCTTGGGCATTGCAGCAATGTCAAATTGTTGTAACTTTCCAAATACTCTCAAATTTGTGTACTTACCTAATTATGGACTAGTATAAACAGTTTGCAGACCAGCACTAGTCTGAAGAACAAACTCTGAGTACCACTGGCCCAAATCATGTGTAAGCTTCACATTTCAAAACACTTACCTGAACACATATTAGCCTCATTGGTCTTATTTCACACTCTGCATTTAAATCAGAAAACCAAACTCTTTCCCAACACAAATCCATATCTCCCAACCAAATTTATCATCCCCTGCCCTTCCTAAATATTTCTTCACTTGACCTGAGATGCCCTTTCTTAGCTTACCCCTCAACCCAAACTCACATATAATTAAAACCAAGTAACATTAAATTCATCTGTCCCCAAATTTATCCTTCTATAGAAACATACCATCATGCATACCATTTATCCCCTAGCTTTCTCATTCCGCTAAGAAATGCCTGACATCAGAAATAAGTAAGAGATACTACTGTTTTTCACCCCAGAACAATAAACAAAGCAGCATCCAAGGTTATAACTTCCAACTTGAAAAAAGGAGTGGAGGGAGGACATTAAATGTAATTGGCCTTTCTTTGGAGAAAATATATACAAGATGGCCATAATTGTGCTTTAGTATGCCACGTCAAAAATTTCTCACTCATCATGGTCACAGTAAAGTATGAGGCTCTTCCCCTGCTTTGATCTACAGCAGACACTCAAACTCTTACCCAGTCTCCTACTTTGTCTGATGAAAATGGTGTCTCCGATGGCTTTAACATTTTGGAGGGTTGAACAGTCAAACTTCTTGGAATCTCATCATGTTTCCTTTTCATTGTAGTGGTCTCACAGCAAAGACTACAAGTTATTCTATGGTGATAACCATCAGTCTCATGTTGAGAGGGCACTCCACAGATTGCATGGACGTTTCTATCACACGATACACAATTATTAACACCTGTGCATTCTTTTTCACAAACTACACAAGATAAAAAATTCAGTCTGCTTTCAGGAGGAGTTTTTTGGGCTATCTTAGGAGAAATAGAAAGATTTTCTTCAATATCACTACTATCTGTTCCAGTCTCAATATTTTCTTCATACTGGGCTCTTAGAGTATTTTCTAATTCCTTGTCGGCCTGTTCCAATTCATTTTCTGTGTTCAGGCTGGCAATAAGTTCTTCAGTTAGCTGAGAATGAGACAAGCCCAGTTTAGCTTCAGAGCTAAATGTACCCTCACATGGAGTCTGTTGCATGCCTCTGTGATAGGGTTGATTTTGGGTCATCTGAATAAACCACAAAAATTCAGCCCAGTGTGATGAATTGTTAGTTTGCATCCAGGAGATAATCCGATTTTGGATATCCTCATTAGTTTGATTTATAGAATTTAGACTTTGGCAGGGCTGAGGTTTCCCATGGACAATTTTCAGTTCTGGCCAAATATAACTAAGTTCACTGACAATCTGCCTTGAAAATTCCCTCCCATTGTCAGACTGTAGAACACTGGGTGCTCCAATAATTGTAAAAATATCTAAAAGAGCATGTGCAACCTCTTTAGGCCTTTTAGATTTTAATGACCGCAAAAAACTCAACTTTGTACGAAGGTCTTGATAATGCATGATAAATTTATACTCCCCATCAGGATTCAACTGCATGTCTATAAGATCTACTTGGCATCTTGAGTTAACTTCCTTAATTGGCTTCGATGTTAGAACTTTCTTGAGTTTTGAATTTTTCTGTTGGCATGGTTTGCAGAGTGTCAAGTATAGCATTATAACTTCTTTTGTGATGTTCTTGTATTTTGCTTGTAACTCTTTTTCCATGCGGGTACGTCCACCATGTCCAATGCTGAGATGTGTATCATGCAGTATGTCAAATAAATCCTCACTGTGTAAATAATACCGTACTTTATCTGTTTCCCCATTTACAGCCTCAATCAGCTTCTCATGTCCTTGTACCAGGATCACATCAAATCTAGCCAAGCGACGGTAGTCAACTGATTCTTTTTTTGCCTTGGCCTTAGCCTCTTTCACTTCCCTTATTAATTGACAGTACTTTGCTTTAGAAAATATCTTGGTATTATTACTCTTGTTTTCCAGTAACACTGCTAAGCTTCTGAAGAACTTTTCTCTCATGTTTTCTGGTTCGATTTCTGCTTCATTAGTATCTAAGCTACTAAAGTTATCATCCCCCATGGTTTGAGACATCATGGAAAGCCACAAAAATGACCCTAAAATATAAAGAAAAAAATCAGTTAGACTATTTGGGAATATAATTTAAAATATGCATATTGCTCAAGTAGCCACTAGAGAGAGCTGGGAGTACAAGTAGATGCTATGGACACACAAGAGGGGGAATACAATTTTGGTTAGGGAGTCTACCTTTGGAGAAATAGAGAGGGTAAATAAAGAACTCAACCCAGGAACAAAGAGTTCTGATATAGTAAAGAGTAGAAAGCCAGGATGTGACTTTCCAGAGCAGTATCCAGGGTTAGCCTTAAAGTAAAGCACTGTTTTATGTAAAACAGGGAGCAAACTGATGTTATTATTTTTTCATTTATTTATTAATTACACAAGAACATTTTTTTTTGGCTAGAGAAGTCTCAGAAATACAGTCATAGATATTTTTAAAGCCCCAGACTATACCACATTTTGTTTTATTCAGTCAGGTTAGCTGTTATAGCAACATTTGGGGCTGAAGTTTCAATATCATATATTTGCATGAGCTCCTTTTTGGTGCTTGTGAAACTATAAACCCAATACCAATAATCTTATTACTGATTTTAATAAAGAAAGAGTAGCAGATGAACCTGAAGTAGTGAAAACTCTCTGACTTAATATAGCATATTAAAATAAATGTTTAGAATATTCATAATAACAGAAACACTTAGAATAAATCAAATTTGGCTAGTCTTAAGGAAACTATTTTGAAAAAATCAAAAAGAATAATTTGGAATTAGCATATCACCTCTAAAGTCTTACAGCTGCTTGGAAAAAATACTTTCTCTCAAGTCAACGGTGTTTATACTACCAATTTGAATAACAAATGTTGAATTGGTAAATTTAAATCATTCTCAAATGTTCATAACTTCCAAAACTTCAAATTAATATGTTACTGTGTGTTTTGGCCTCACTTAAGTCTCAATGGTTCCAACAAGACTTCCTTGATCATTTAATTTAAGCTTACAGTGAGTTCTCCTTTCTTGAAGACATAATTTATTCACAACACAAACTAGCACTGTAGCACTTTCTTCTTTAACTGTTTCATAGAACTAACAAGATTGTAAGTTTCTAAAGAAGCAGGGATCACTTTTTCCTCCAGTATCTTTTCCATTATCTAACACATTACTACATAGAAAAGTGTCAGATAGGGAATTCCCTGGTGGTCCAGTGACTAGGACTCAGGTGGTTTCATTGCTGTGTGGTCCAGGTTCAACCCCTGGTCGGGGAACTAAAATCCTGCAAGCCAAGCCTTGGGTGTGGCCACACAAAAAAAAAGTGTTGGATAAAAATTTGTTAACTTTATAATGAGGATGACAATGCTCACGATAAGTGGTATTTCAAAATGTGACTGAAAAGACCATTATATAGATAGTATTTCTTTCCACACTGATACATTTTGCATCATGCTATGGAGCCATAAACATAACAGAAGGTAAACAAGGATAAACTGGGGGGAGGAAAGAAATACAGGGTAAATGAGAACCAGAGCTTCAGAATATGTAATCTGAGAATATGAGCTTCAGAAATTAGTACAATCAATGTTAGTAGGTCTAGGATAAGCAGAGAATAAGGAGTTGCTAGGGTTATAAGAAAAGAAAAGAAGAAAATTATATCAATTATACTTAAGCCTTTGGGAAAAGACAGCTACTCCATAACTAGGCCAGCCTGTGCTGCTGCCTCCACCACACATTACACTGTTAATAGTCCTTAGATCTCTAGTGGACATAGACTTCAGAAATTCCATTTTCTTCAGTAGAATATCGAAGTAGTATTTCCAAGTCTTAAACAGTCATATGTAACAAGAATTGGGGGCAGAGGCTACAGAAATGGGACCCATGTCTACACTGACAAGTGATCAGCATTTACATACAGAGGCATCTCTGATTTATCTATCCATAGGTACTTAATTCCATTGCAAAATATCCATGAAAAATCTTGTGTTCAACTATTTTTTACATTATTGCATGACTGCTTAATTCAACTTCTTTAATAGCATTCCACTACACTCGTTGACCCTTCCTTCAGCCATATTCAGTAGAAGCTGCAATGGAATAAAATTTGATAAGATTTCCATGAATGGACCCTTCCCTCCTCCCAAATCTCATCCTCCTTCCAAAGACTAACTTATCCTCACCATTATCTTGAAGTGCATGTGGCTCTGGAGATTCACATTCCGTTCCGTCCTCTATAGTCTGGAGATGGGTACCTAAGGATGCCTTTGCAGTATCTAGAAGAGTCATTTCTTCCATAGGAACTTCCTGCCCATATGTGTCCTGTGGGACCTGGGGATAAATAGGTACATTTGGAAACTAATATAATATTAATCACATCACTGCACAAACCATAGCTAAACTTCAAAACATTCTTCTACTGAAACAGAATGGATATAAGAAGAAAAAAAAGTCTTCATTGAATTCTTAAGAGGAGTGCAAGATAGAATAAGGAGAGAAATAAAAAATGCTGGGACGAATAAAGCCAGAGCCATACAACAGAAACTGTCTGCATTGAACAGGAGTTGATATGCATCCTCGTGGTTTCTGTTTTGGGGAATAACAATGGAAGCACATTAAAGGAATCTTTCCTAATTTTCCTCCTAACCAGAAGAAAATTGTAAATGGGTTTCAGTGTGACCAATTAAAAGTAAATATTTGGGGGGTATGCAAATTATCTAATAGGAACTAACTGAACTGTTAAACTCAGGAAGAAATCTGATAGTTGTTTTAGACCAAATGTGGAAAACATTAGCCCAGTGTGTTATGGATGGGAGAAAAAAAAGCCAATCAAAGTGGATAACTGTTGGGTGAAAAGGAAACATTTATCTCTTCCTTACACCAATGATCTAGTACTCGGTTTATAATTAAATTTACCCAATTGTCCCCATACATACAGTTAACCCTTGAACAACATTGGTTTAACCCTTGGTTGACTATCTATAGGCGGATTTTTTTCAATAGTAACTACTACATTAAATACTACACGATCCCTAGTTGGTTGAATCCACATATGC
The DNA here is from genome assembly GCF_011762595.2 of Tursiops truncatus. Taxonomy (NCBI): domain Eukaryota; kingdom Metazoa; phylum Chordata; class Mammalia; order Artiodactyla; family Delphinidae; genus Tursiops; species Tursiops truncatus. The sequence continues at coordinate 22,046,083 of NC_047043.1, forward strand.
AGAAACAGATATGGAAGAACCATGTATAGGGAGGACTATTTTCAACTGTGCAGAAAGTCGATGCCCCTAACCCCTCACCCCCATAGGTGTTCAAGGGTCACCTGCATTTTATGTTTGCTTTTTTTAAGTCCATGATCCATTCAATATTTATACATTGTTTTTGGTTATTATATCTCTTTTGCTTCTTTTAATCTAAAATCATTTCCTGACTTTTTTTTTCCTGGCTTTTTTATGACATTAAATTTTGAAAAGTCAGGGTTACTTGTCTTATAGAATATCGCACATTAGGGACTTGCCTAATTGTTTCTTCACAAGTAGATTCTGGTTAAACTTTTTTTTTTCTTTCTTTGTTTTTTGAGGAACAAAAACCCAGTATTTTTAATTTGATCATTTTTTTTCTTGCAGAGCAGTATTAACGTCCATTACACCTCCAGCAGCAATGCCTTCCTCGGCCAAGGAGGTGGGTTACGGATGGAGCTGAATCTTGAAAGCACCCGAGCCTCAGCCTCCACGCGACTGCTTGGCGGCAGGGAAAGAACATTTTTGGAAGAATACTACGTAAGTAATGTGTACTTACTGTGTCACATCACAGGTTACATTAAGTTGTCAAATTATTTTATTGTAGATAATGCTAAATTTGATTACTTAGTTAAGGTGGTAACTACCAGATCTATCCATTCAAAAATACACTTTTTCCAACTGTAATAAATAATAATTGGTAATAATTTGGAACTATGCAAATATCTTATTCCCCAATGGTTTTAACATTCATTGATTCTGCTTGTTATACTGGGGGTTGCAAAATGGTGACTTCCTACTTTTACAATTCCTTCCACATTTAATAGCTAGCAATTTTCTGTAAAGAGCTTTCTGTCCATCCTACTTGGGTGTCTGTCTCTCTTTCTGAGTATCACTATAGACTTATTTTATAATCCATTCCATCCTCACTCACCTTGATGCTCAAACTGTCTCAAATTTGGCCAGTGGGAGCCCCCTTGATCTGGCACCTGCAACCTTTTGACATGACCCCACTAGTCTTTGTTTTGTTTTGGTTTTGGTTTTGGCACATCCAAGCTTTCTAGAATAAACAATACAAGGACCACATTGTATTCTCCCTGTCCCAGATCTAGTTCAACTGTTATTTTTTCCCAAGAAATTTTTATTCATTTTAGAGGACAACAATGTTTAGTAGCAAAGATTGAGTAGTAGTAGGCTCATTTTTAATAGGTGTCATCTCCTCTAGGCCCTTTCAAGGATAAAGCTGGTAAATATATTTTATAAAATAACATGAATTCAACTCAACTTCAATACCTATAGAATTTTCCTCACCTTTCCATCTTCCATATTAATATCTTCCTTCTCCCACAGTTAAAAAAAAAAGCAGTTCATAACAATGTATATATATTATTTACTCATTGGCTCTAAACTACAATAATACAAAAGAGTTTCAGAATCAGCATGCTTTGTGTTGTAGAACACTTCCAACAACATACCTACTAAGTAAAGTTCAATATATCTTTGCAGCTTTACAGGCCCATAGACAGTATCCCGCTAAAAGTATATGGTCAGAGTACTGTGGTCAAGCCACCTGAATTATTATTTTCCTCTGTATTACTATATTAATTTGATATATTGTTGAGTTCATTTGTTTCTGTTTTTATCATTTTGAATTTAGTATTGTTTCTTAAGTACTGAGAACATTTACGTGATGTAAAAAAAAGCGAAATATGTATCCAGAGAAGTCTTGCTCATATTCACATAGCCTGCATTCTACTCTCCCCAACTCCCATAAGAAACCATTTTTTGTTGTTGATGCTTTACCCTCTGGTTTTTTTTTTGCAAAAATAAGTAAAAACATTATACATACGTATATACACACGTCTGCATGTATATATTTGTGTGTATATAATACATATACAAATTAAATGCAAATGTGTGTATACTTATTTTTTCATATTGTATAGTAGTTTACACCTCCTTTTTTTCACTTAATATAAAAATATTATCTGGAAATCAGTTCATACCAGTTCATAGATATCTTGCTTATGCTTTTTTTTGTGTACATAGTACCATTATATTGATGCACCATAGTTTATTCAATCACCCTTATACAAATGGGCATTTAGGTTGTTTACAATATTTTGCTTTTACAAATAATGCTGCAATGAAAAACTGTGTCTATGTTGTTTCTTACTTGTATTTTCCAAGTAAATTCCCAGAAGCAGTATTGCTGGGTCAAATCGTAAATGCATAAATATGTGTTAGATGGTGCCAAAATCCCCTCCATAGGGATGGTACCATTTTGCACTTCTACCAGCAACATTTGAGAGGAACTGTTTCCCCAGTCAGGCCAACAGATTGTGTTGCCAAGCTTTTGAATTTTTGCCAGTCTGATAGGTGACAAATGGCACCTCAGTATAGTTCTGATTTGCTCTTTTTATGATTGAAGTCGAGTATCTTCTCATAGCCATTTGTTTGTAAAAAAAAAAAAAACAAACTGCTCATGTCTCGTGATTATTTTTATTGCATTTCTGTTAAGGAGATTCACTTATACCTATGACATATTTTGCAAATATCTTCACTAATTTATTATATTGATTTGCTTGTGGGGGTTTTTTGTCCTGCATTCAAAAAATATGTTTCATGTAGAAAAAAAGGTTTTTGATATTACTTCTAGATTTTGAGTAATTCTATACATTCAGATTATTTTAGAAGTCATGCTTGTTTTCTCCTAGTTCCTGGATGTTTAAAATTTTATATATTGATCTCTGACACATTTAAAGTTTATTCTGGTTCTGGAATATGGTATGAGGTATGGGTTTCATGTGTTTCTTTTTGAAATGGCTATCTCTTTGTCCCAACACCATTTACTTAAAACACCATTTTCCCCACTGTGATTTGAGATGGCACATATATTGTGTACTCAGTTTTCATATGTGCTCCAGTCCACTTTCATACTTTCTATGGTTTCATTGATCCAGCTATTCATGTGTCAGTACCACAATTTTACCTAAAGAGGCTTTATGGTATGTTAGTATCGAATGAGACTATTGCTCTCTTCTTTACTCTTCAAGTTTTTCCTACCGATTCTCTCACGCTTATTTACACATATGAATACAGTTCAGTGTTTTAATCCTTTTCAAAAGTAAGCAATTAGTTTTGTTTTCTCCTAACACAGTAGATAGAAATTCATTTTCTATTGTTTTCAAGTTTTGGGTTCTAAGCAACACAGATATCCTCCCTGGCTATAGATGAACCTATAATATAGTAATATCTCATTGTTATTACCTATTAAGATAATCCCCTTAGAATTCGCTTCTATGGACATTGGCTGGTTGGCTGTGTTCCTCAGCTTCCCTGGGTTCTGCTTGCTTACTTCTTCTTACTTCTATTAGAGGGACTAGTCCAAGGTAGGTGGGCCTGGTCTTGGAAGGAATAGGAGGAATTCCACTCTGCCTTTACCACAAAAGTGTAAAGGGTGCCTCTGGATGGCAAAAACAAATTACAACGCTGAAATTACTTCAAACTGGTTATGAAAGTCATTTGTCTTTCACTATATGATTCCCAGATTTGATTTTTTAAGATATCTAAATAGAAATTTTGGTCATAAAATAGTGGAGTAAATATGACTGTATTCATTAGAAATGCATGTATTTCCCAATTAATTAAAACACCTAACTTATAGTGGCTTAAACAAATAGGGGTTTATTTTTGTCATATGCTAAGAAATCCAGAGGAGGGCAGTTGCTGGCACTGATTCACATACCTAACAGTTCTGTAAGGGACCCGAGTTGTCTTTATATTTCTGCTCTGCCATTCATAACATATTGGTATTCATCCTCATGCTTATCATCATGTCATGGTCACAAGATGGCTACCACAGCTCCAGATATCACATCCACGTTCAAGACAGGAAGTGGGAAAAGGCAGAACTAAACACATCTGTGCCATTTTATAAGGAAAATTAAAGCTTCTACAGAAATTCCCAGAAAATATGCTTATTTCTCTCTGGCCAGACTATGATGCATGGCTAACTCTAGCACAAGGAAAGCTGAAAATTATTTAGTTAGGTACATAGCCAACATGAACAAAATCAACACTTTTTAAGCAAGAAAGAAGGGGTGTACAATAGATACTGGGTTGGCAGCTAAAAGTGTCTGCAACAATGGCATTTCCCCCTCCCTTCAGAAATCACACAGAAACAAGAAAAATGAGAAACATTTATGCAAACTTGACATTCAATAAGACTAGGAGATTTCTATAACCCTGAGTCACATGAAAAACTATCAAGTATGAGCAGAGCATAACCCTGAACATTACCCAGGATTGACAAAACACCAAGTCCTACCAATGGTTGCATTTTTCAACAAAGCTAGAAGAGGAAAATTTTAAAGTAACAGGTACATCCTAAGGGAAAAAACTAATATTGTTTATTTGAAACAAAGAGAAAAGGTGTGCTGGCTAGAGATAAGAGACTGCCTGTACAGGCATCTATGCGGTAACATATGAACTCATGAAAAAAACATGCTTTCTGCAAAACTGCACAAAAAATAACAGGATTTATGGAGAAAATAAAGTTGTAGGGTAGACTATTTAAATTCTACACAACTTTGTCAGGAGAGCATTAATAAAACTACAGAAATTCCAATAAAAGTACAAGTATAGTCAAAAAGACATTAAATAAAGAAATGTTACATTAAGTATAGGATTTTACTTTGAAAGGTGATGGTATCTTGTTAGAAAGAGGTGTAAGGAAAGGGTGAGGCAAGGGTAGAGGATATCATCATCAGAAGTTCAGATGGACAAGCATTTGCACACTTTCCAAGAAATGTAGTGATATTACAAAAAATATAATGACGGTTCTGGCTCATCATCTTGTTTTTATTTCTTTGATATTGGCTTATAAAAAGATATGTAATTTTTGCTGCTTAAATATTTTCTTTCTTTCATAAAGAAGCTGCTAACATGGCTCCAAACAGGACCTCATGCCACAAAGTAAAATCCTGCTGTGTTCTGCATCATTATCTTCTACCCACTGTAACTGCTTTTCTATCATACTTAGAGCAGAAGATAACTGAGAAGTGAAATGCTCTTGTGGGGTAGCTTGTTGAACTGCACCATCCTCTTAAACGCTTCCATTTGAGCCTCAGCATCTAATTGTTGTGGCTCTTGTGTAGAGAGAGCCTCTGCATGAGATTGCAGCAGTTCCTCAATATCTTCACTCTCAACTTCTTCAAATCCAACCTCCTTTGCAAGAGCAATACAGCTTGCTTTGATTTGAGGGAGCTCTTCTGAAGGTTCAAAGCCTTTAGAATCATAAATTAAATCAGGGAGAATCTTACACCACACCCCATGCAAACAGGCTTTGGTGACATCATTCCAGGCCTCTACAAGACTATCAATTGCAGGTTTAATGCTCTATCAATTCCAGAATTCAAAAACTGTGTGTGCATTGTCACCCCCTGTTGATCCAATAAACACCTTGAATGTTATCATTAAATAATAAGCTTTAAAAACTGTGATCACACCCTGATCAGGGAGTAAAGTAGTTGTATGAGGAGATAAAAAGAGAACTTTAATATTTGAAGAAAGTTCAGCAACTGTTGGAGGATGGCTTGGTGTATTACTGAGAATTATAAGAATTTTGAAAGACAAATTGTTCTTCTTGCAATATTTTAAGAAATCATCTACAAAACATCACCTTGATGATAAGTAAATACCTGCCCTGTCATCCAGCCTCTCTCGCTAGACTTATAGCAGTCACCCAGGCTAGTCTTTACAATTCCTTTTAAAGCTTGTGGGTTGGCAGACTGATAAATCACACAAGCTTTAGCTTTAAATTCCCACTGGCATTCCCACCCAGCATCACAGTCAGTTGACCTTTTGTAGCCTTAAACACCGGATCTTATGATTTCTCCTTCAAGATACAGGCCCTTGAGGCCATTTGCTTCCAATAGAGACTAGTTTCATCAAAATTAAAAATCTGATCCAGGTTATAGCCTTCTTTATCAAATTTCTTAACACTCGGGGAAATGTCTTTGCAGCTTCTCTGCACTCACAGCTTCACCAGAGATCTTAATAATGTGGAAACCATAGCAGTTCTTGAAGCCACTAAACCAGCCACTATTTGCACTAAATGAAGGCACTTCCGCAGGATCTTCCACTTTCTTCTTAAGGTCTTCACGTATTGCTAAAGTCTTCTCTTTAATTTTGAGAAAGGTTACCTCTGATTGCTTCTTTCTTTGGTATAAAATCCAAACAAATGTTCCATTTCTACCATTTCCTTATGCCTTCTTCCAATAAATTTTGTAGCAATGGAAGTTGTTCCAGCTAGATAAGTTTATTTTCCCAGCATTGTCTCTAATTGTTCGTAAAGTTGACTCTTATTTCAGTTGCACTCCCAGTGTCATATGTTCTTTCATTTATTTCAAAACATTTTATAATTTTGAGCTTTTCTTCAGTTGTTAAATCTTTTCTTCTTTTGTGCTCACTAGCATAAATTTTATCACCAGCATGCTTCTATGGCACTTGCAAACCCCCTTCCTTGCTCATTTTCTGGAATACAAAAAAGTTTAGCAAAAAATGCACCAAAATGGGAGGGAACTATGCACATAGGGCTTCCAAAACAGAGACTGGGGCCAAGAGAGCCAAGAGGAAGGATATGGAAGTGGATGGACATTATGCACTGTATGTCTTCACAACTTGCTGCACTCAGCTATAGTCATATACTTTGCATTCAGCTGCTCTTACTTGGTGGCCCACAACATCAACTTTCTGGGAAAACTCATATATGAGCCGGCACAATTTCAGCATTATATTGACTTATTTTCCTATTTACCAATCTCATATGAAAGATTCTGCATTCCAGAAAAACATATTTTAACAGATCAGACTGTATACATACAATGTTCATACTCAAAAAGAATTCAGATAAATGTATAGATAGTAACATTATAGAAATGTAACAGTGTTTGGCAATATCCATAATGTTCTAAAATTACAGTCACAGAAAGCAAGTATATTCTCTTAAAAATAACCTCCAGTGTGATGGGAAAAGACAGAATACTGGCTCACATACCAACGACTGCAAGTACTGAAAAGTATCTAGAAAATGATGCAATTAATCTCTTCACTGTACAGATGAAGTCATCAAAGTCCAGAGAAAGTGTGTGTGCCCAAGATTATACAGCTAATTAGTGACAGAGCCTATCATAGAACCCAGATCTTATGATTCACCATTTCCTGATATTTCCATTAAATTAGACTACTTTTCTATTTGTCTCTCCTAGAAGGTATTCCTTATATTCCTGCACTGATTTGCTTTCATATATGGTAAAAGTAGCGGGGATCGTAAGAAGAGATAGCTACCTTAATCTCACAGTCACTAAATAAGAGATATTTTCCATTTGCAAGCAATAGACCAAGGTTTCCCATTTGGTTAAACCATCTCCTTATTAGGATCAGCTATCACTGACATGCAAATTGTTATCCCAGAAGCATGAATCTATTCGTCTACACCAGTGATCAAATAATAATGCCCAGAACCAGAATTTGCAGCTGTCAGTGTGAAGTTAACCCCACTTACTCTACCTTGGACCCACGCACTCAAATTCTTCACAGAAGATGGCCCCTCCAATTTCTCACCTGCTGTCTAGGTTCATCAAGCTCCCTCTCCAAATCTTCCAGCACAGTCACCACCTCCTCTCCACTCTCAGGATGATGCTCTCGCACCCAAACCTGGAGCTCCTCAGGCAGGATGGTCAGGAGCTGCTCCAGCACCAACAACTCCAGGATCTGCTCCTTGGTGTGCATCTCTGGGCTCAACCACTGACGGCAAAGTTCCCTGAGTTGGCTCAGAGCTTCCCTGGGTCCGGGAGTCTCCTGATAGCAGAACTGCCGGAAGCGTTGACGAGAGAGTTCCCTGGTATGAGACAAATCCTTCTGTCGGCAGGATTCCTGATCCCAAATAGGGTCTTCTTCTTTAACCTTTACTTTGATAATCTCCCCTTGTTCCTCTGAAGCCTGGCCAACCAAGGCTGGGAGCGCCCCCGGGGCTGCCGCCATCCTTAGCTTAGCTTAGAGAAAGGCTCCCTCCAACAAGGGTCTAGGCAGATTTTCCTTGAAGGCCCCAGTCAATTCTTGGTCAGGAAAGTTTTCGATATAAGAAAACCCTGTTGACCAGAAAAATTATAGACGCAGCTAAAAAAAATTTGTTTAGGTGACAACAGGGCAGTTACTCGAGCAATTCCATTGAAAGTGAAGCCATTCTCTGACAAGACGGGAAACTGTGAGTACAGTTTCTCACTAAAGTTTCTTCACTGCACTCACTAAAGCTCCAGGACCACAGATTGAGCGGCAGGTTACTTGCGAGACAGAAAACTGGGGAGACTTTGGCCCTAAATAAAGCCTAGATATACGAGCTCCACCAAGGAAACCAGACCGGTCTCTCCGAAACCGGCGCTCCCTGTGGTTCAGGCCCGCGTGGAGAGGGCGAAGGGCTCCTGCCACACGGCTAGCCGTCTGCGGAGGACGCCCGATTGTCGCCGCGCAGACACAACCTTCCCTCCGCCTGCACTTCCCTTCAGAGAAGCTCGGACCCTCTCGCGCCACGCCAGAGAGATGGGCCGCGGGCTACACTCCTGGCCGACGCAGCTGCTCCCACGTTCCCGCCAGGCCGGGGGAGCAGCGCTCACTTCCGGTCCGCTCTAGGATTCCAGGTGGTGCAGTCATCTCGGTGGTCGTGGTAACGTTGGTGAGCACCCGGAGGCAAGTGCTCTGTAAACTGCACAGAGACTTAACTCCCGAGTTACCCAGTTCCCGGGTGAAAAGAGGTTCACGGTGTGAGTAGCGCTAGTGTAGAGGCTACTCTGGGTTGTTGTTTTTTTTGTCACGGTGATAAGCCGTCGCTGCACTCAGACCCGCAGTAGTCACCGCCGCGTCCTAAAACAGACGTAGAAGAGCATCCCTGAGCGAATGCCAAGTCAGCGAATTTGTAGGCTTCAACTGGCCTTTTCTCGTTAGATTTGGGCCACTGTCTCCTTTCCCATTCACCGTAAATCAGACTCGAAAAAAGAAATGTAAGATCTAGTTCCTTCTTTCCATTTTATAGATGGGAAAAATCAAGATCCGTATAGTGAGCTTCCCCCCTAACGACAGGAGTAGCTATTCCTGTGAGCCATGCTGTAAACAGTCCTGTGAAACTGGCCCCAGAAACCTAACAAGGAAAATCTGGACGTGTTTTCAGAGTCTAACAAGTCATTACAAGTGGGCAACCAGGAAATTCCCGCCTGGCTCATGCTCCTTCAAGGCAGTGTGCTCTGCCAGGCAAGGTATTCGAAGATGCACGGAGCAGGCAGTGCTAGAGTGGATGCAGGTAAGCAAAGAGAAAACGCTGTTTCAAGAGGAAAAGGCTGTGGCATGGGTGGATTCTGCTGGAGGTCTAGAAGCCTAGGAATCATTGCAAGTGTCAGCCTTAATTCCTCTTCCTCCTCCCCACCCAGCTTGCCCCCACGGCCTTGTTAAGAGCGCTCAATAAATAATAGATGTCTGAGGAATATTTGTTGAATTGCTGAATGGCTCCTTTTCCCCATTCTCTCTGTGCTTCTACTTTGTTCCCTGTTATTACTCACATTTTGGCATTTCTGATTCAAGAGACTTTGAAGGATCAGAAGGTCTTTTTTAGAGATCTCTAAATCAAAAAATTTTACCTTTGAGGTCTGTAAATGGTCTTGAGTGAGTCGCTAAACCCAGTGAAATTGTATATACAATTTTTGTCTATGTGCGTGAGTCATCAGATCATCAAAAGGACTGAGATGGAGCTCCCCATTCATTTTCCTAGCCACTATTGACATGTTGCACTTATCTTTTGTGGTTTCCCCCTAACCAACTCTTAACCTTTGCAGTCAGGGATTCTATCTTCTACATTTTTTCATTTTCTGCATTCTGTGATCACCGCCATACTGAGCACAGGAGGCAGTCAGCATGGAGTAAACATGACTTCTAAGTCCTCTACTGAAGGGCATTAATTTTTTTTGTAGATTTTTCACTTTTAATTACTAAAGTGACTATATCTCACAAAAGTGAACAGACAAAAAGTGAGAAGCTCCTTGATTCCCAATTCCGCTTCTTAAGCTATTTAAAAATGTATATATAAACTCACAAACTATGACTCACAAAAATTAGTTCATGCTATATATTACAATTCAGCAAATTTCTAGGTTGTGTTTATTTGTTTTAAACTTAGATTAAATCCTCTCCAGAAACTGCCAAACCAACATGTGGGTACCTACATCTATCCCATTCTTTTTAGTATATTATTTCCGTTGAATGGATGGGCATATTTTCAAGTTTCTGATATTGCAAAATATTACAGTGAACAACCTTAGACATATATTTTAATTTTTTAATTGTTTGTATTTCTGTAGGATGGCTTTTTTAAAGAAAAATTGCTGAGTAGAGATGAGTTTGATAGATATTGCCAAACTGCTCTTTGGAGGGGTATTTATCATGAGTTTCACTAAGTGTGTCAAGACTGCTCTCCAAGGCCCTGGAAGGGGTCGCCCTGTATGAACATATGTTTTTGTAAAATTTGCAAAAGTATATTATAATGGAAATTAGTTAAGTCTGCGACCTCTTTTTATTCCAATTTTTCCTCAGATACGTTATATATGCTTTAGAGTAGCTGTATCTGTTGAGAATGTCTATTCTTTTTCTTAAAAAGGACCCCCTTGTGTCCTTTTTAAGAAACTTGTGTAAGTTTCAGACTTCACAAAATCTGGATCCGCCTCTGCTGGTCTTCCGAAAATTAATTTATGCTCCCAACAGAAGCAGAAGAGAGAGTGCCCGGATTGCCCTGAATGATATTTTGCCCAATGCCTCTTCCCCAGCGACAGTAAAGCGTCAGATTTCATTATCAGCGTGGTCTCACTGAAGCTTGACCTAACTCTTCTGGGTTAGAGCTATTGAAAACTTATGAAGGAAATATTTAACTATGATTACAGACGGAGGTTTACCTTTTCGGTTGGTCCCATGGTGTAATGGTCAGCACTCTGGACTTTGAATCCAGCAATCCGAGTTCGAATCTCGGTGGGACCTCTCTTGGGGGAACATTTTATAGTTCTTGGGATCATATCTGAACCGGAAAGAAAGCGTTCCTCTGCTTTACACATTTGTGGTCGTGTGCAATCGTATTGGATTCTACGACTCTGTTCAAACAAAAGGACAGAATACTTCTCCTGGGAACTAACGAATTCTTTAAAATTAAGCTTTCCAATCACACAAAGTTCAATAGCAAGGAGGCTGACTAGAAATGGTCAGCCTCCCAGCAACCTCATGAACTTTTCAGGGCTCGGGCGGAACAGCTCCAGCAGCGCAATTCCTTGATGGAGACCGCATCTCAAAACCTCCAAGGTACCAAGGCCTCCTCGCCGCACCCGCTCCTAAGCCTAAAACCCCACGTGCCGAGTCGCCGAGCCTCGTCCGGGAGCGCGCTTTCTCCGTCCGGGGTCACTTCTTACCTCCTCTTCCCATTCCCATTTCACCGAGACAGTTCACTCTCCTCCGCCTTCTCTCATTCCTTCTTCTCGTTCTCATCACCCACCCCAAATGCGAAGCCGGCTTGGAAACTCCTCGAAAGCCTGCAGCCGCGGAGCGCGCAGTTCCTGCCGTCCAAGCAGAAAAACTCACGTCTCTCCCCGCGTCTCCCCTTTCCCGCCGCTCGGGCCCGCGGGAAATGGAGCGAACCTCTGAACGCGACCTCCTCAGAAAGTGCCAAACACCTGCACCCGAAGCACCCGGGAAACCGTTCTATGGAGCTGAGGCTCAGGGTCAAGAAATGTCCCCCTGAAAAAGTACTCTGTGTGTAGACAGAGATCACGTTGGAGACAAAGCTGATCAAACGTAGAAAGTCCAGTTAGTTCTAGATAGCCACTCATTTGCCATTAGAATGAGAAACGTAGGCGAGTGGGAAGAAAGATTTCCTTCAGCTGGACAGGAACTAAATTAGGAGGAGACAGGTATCTATGTTCTGTAAAAATTAATCTCTTCTATGTCATAATAGGCAACCCTTAAATCCAGTGATCTATTTTCAGGTTCCTTCTTGCTTCAACATTTTAATGTTCTCATATGTAACCAAAAAGTAAATCAAGTCCTACTCTCACCAATTCCAGTAACTCACTAAACTATAAATATTTCATTGACTCATATTATGATTTACCATTGGTTACACAGAGACTTTGTAACAAAGTAAGGTTACTAACTTTATGAAAACAGATTCTTTTGTTTCCCACTATGAGCACTTGATTGTATCTCTACCTAGATGGTCTGTGATGATGCTAATTGCAGGGGGAAATAACATTTTCTGCTTGGAGTGTTGCCTTAGCAGGTGTGGTCCTGTCTTCTTTCAACCTTGTTGATGCTAGTATGATCAAAAGTATCCTCCAAAGTATCCTCTCTTTTCTGAACTGACCTGATAGCCTTCCCGGGGTGGGGAGTTTCTAACTGCATTCTCTCCAACCAATGCCACCTCCAGCCTGTGGTTCTCAGACATCTGCAGCACTAACATCCTAACCCAAAGCCAAAACCTCAAATAGACTCCAGAGTTCCAACCACCCTCCTGGAACTTTAGGAAATGACGTAACAAAAGGGAGAACCACTTCATCTCAAATACTGAAGGACAATTAGTGACATAATCATTATGGTCATATTTAGCATCAAGGACCCATTTGTCCTAGCTCAAATTCAGTAAATCAGACATTATTCCAAGCCTCTAAATTACAGTAATGAAACATACCTGGCTGGAGGAGGTACCTGCACTCAAGTGACCCAGGGCTGGAGAGAAGGCCAAGGAACAGCTGATATAGGGAGGCAGAACCAGTAACAGATGCATGAGAGGCTGGGAGAGCATGTGGACACTTCTGTAGGGACCTTATCTGGTCTGTGGATCTCCCATTCTTTAAGGAAGCTGAAGGAATCCCTGTGGATATTAACAAGGACTCCCTCCTTGACCAAACTTGTGTCAAGCTCCTCTGAGCCCTCTTACAAACCATCTTTGGCCTGCCCAGCCCAGTTTTAGTAAAGAATCCTGTTGATTCCAGTCTGGGCAAGAATCCCGCTAAGCCAGTTTATCTAGAATCCCCCCAACACCCTTGATGTCCAGTCAAGTTCCCCTTCCTTCACTCTTGATATTTAATCAAGTTTCTTTCAGTAATTTTCCACCCAATGAGTCCTTACTCTGCCCCTTTGGTTAAAAATCCTCAGCTGCCTCTGTTGCATTCTGAATAGAGTTTAATCTTCCTGATTGCAATAGTCTTAAAGTCTTGCTTGTCTATTTGACTCCATCTGGTGCAATTTTTCTTTCACAGTTTCCTCAAAGAACTGATAGACACATCCTGGGAAAACTGCTTTTTCAGAAAAGAGAGCTAACTCAGGATTTGAGGGTGCAATAAATGTAGAGGATGTGTGTCCAATGTAGACGACTGAATTAATTAATGGTAGCCAATTTCCTGAGGATATAAAAACAGATTTTAAAATTTGTCCAAGATATGAGGATGTGGCTGGTAAAATTGAAGGCAGGAGCAGATTTCCTGGGCTGAACATTTACAGAAATAAAGAGCATTCTGGGTGATCGGATGTAATACATAGATACCTCAGCCAGACACAAAGCTTTAAGATCAACATGAGAAGCATCTGGATGCTTTATTAAATTACAGATTCCAGAGCACACTCCCTGAGATCATAATTTAATAGATCAAGAGTGAGGCCCAGAATTCTTCATTCACAACAAGCACTTGAAGCAGCCTAGAGATCATACTTCAAATACTGCTCTCACCTTAAAAAATAAAATAAAATAAAGCAAAAAATATTCTATCTTTATAAATGTAACAAATATTTTGTTGTAGTAAAAGAAATGAAAATTAAATTGCACTGCAGTATCACTATCACATACTAAAATAACAGAGAAGCCAAAGTTGACAACATAGCATATTGGGGAGGGTGAAGGGAGAAAGAACCTCAGTCATCACTGGCTGGGAGTATAGATTAATAAAATTCCTTTGGAGGGCAGTTTGGCAGTAGGTGTGAATATTTCAAATGCACATATCTTAGGACTCATCAAACTCCTTTCTAGAAATTTATCTTGCAGTATTACAAATGCACATATTCAAAATTACATATACATATATATGAATAACTTTATACATAAATGTTATTTATGTATAATATTCTCTCTGTATAATATCTCTCTGTATAATATTATATATAAATGTATAAAGTTATTCATTGCAGCATAGTTTGTAAAAGCAAAAGATGGGGGAAAAACCTAAATGTCCAATAGAGGGCTGGTTAAATAATATGCAGTAACCCATATGTTGGAATACTATGTGTCCTTGGAAAAGCATAAACTGTCACTTTTTTTAATGATATGGAAAGATATATTGCTTAGGGGAAAAGGGTAAGGTACAGACCAATATGCATAGTATGTTATCATTTGTGTTACCCCTTTTTGAGATAAAAAGATATATTTATTGCACGTGGTACATATTCATATATGCTTAATATGATTCTGGAAGGAATTAATAACAATGGCTATCTGTGGCGAATGTAATTAGGTGGTTGGAAAATAAGAAAGGATGCAAGAGTTTTCTGTATAGCTTTATATATATGATATTTTAATAAATATTTAAATAAGTTTAAATTAAACTATATTTATGTATAAAATACTTAAATAAATTTATTTTATAAAATATTTTATATACATATAAAAATATTTTGCCCCAAAGTTCTGACAAGTTGGAGATCACAGCAGAAACTACACAATACTGATATTCTTCTGTTCTGCTAAAGGAGGAATCCTTGGATCTAATAGGAAATGTCATGTGGGATATATTTTCAGTTTTGTCTCTTTAACAAACTTGGTGAAAATTGCAGTACAGTTAAAAATAGGCTGAAAATACCCTGCAAGTGTAACACAACATATAATAATTCGTTGTGTATATCTAGGCAATGTTTTATTATATCGCTCTTCCTCGAAAAAGTCCGTGTGAATATAAGTACACCTCCCGCTCTGAGGCAAGTTGCTATAGATGTTCATAGGCACTATCCACATGACAAGTAGGAAGTGAGTCAGTGAAGAACACCCTGCTCACACAGTGGCCGCCCTGAAGGCGCCAAGGTCCAGAGAACCTCACGACGAGGGTGGGATTCGAACCCACGCGTGCAGAGCACAATGGATTAGCAGTCCATCGCCTTAACCACTCGGCCACCTCGTCTGATGATGTTGGGACAAAATCATGTCCTTCATTACTGCAGTTCCGTTCTGTCGTACTATATCTAATTGCCTTTCTTTTCTGGTTTAACCCTGACTCAATCCTCACAATCAGATATTTTTTTATATACATTTCACAGCAACCATAAAACTGAAAATGACACTTAGAGTGGTTCGATTACTTGGCACATACAAAATGAACGGGTAAAACCAGTACACGTCGGTATTTAAATACATTAGGTCCTTGTTGAACACATGAATGAATGAACATAGCCAGGATTTCAACCCTGATTTGCTGACGCGGCTCCAGTCAGCTGCCCTGTGTTCTCCCAGAGAGTAGGGTGCCTCTGCCGCTGCACTCTGCATTCGAGGGGCCGAATTCCCTACGTCCTGATTAGAACACGTCCCGGGATTCCTGTTTTCTGGGAGAGACCAGGAAACATCAAAACCTGGCTCTGTAGTTCTTATATTTGCTTCTGAAATATGCTGGACTGCTGAAAGACTCCTTCATTTCGGTCTTGTTACCTTCTCTGGGGCTTGGGATTCATCAGTCTGAGACAAACAGCAACGGATGAAAACGTGGTTGAAAAAAAGTATCAGCAGAAAACCCGCAACTGTCCTGACCGGGCCGTTTTGTTTCTAGAGCAGATTGGCGTCTTAGAGCAGATTGGTGGCCCTTCCCCACCGAGAAGGGCCAGGTGGGGAAATCTTCACTAGTGCAGAAGCCAGGACGCCTGGGTCCTGTTGTGGTTCTGTCCTACTCACCGTGTGACCTCGGGCAGGCCACTTCACCAGTTCCATATCCACTCCTTCCCTCTCGCCTCCACAATTCCACCACCACCACCATTCTTCCCCACCCTCCCCACCCCCAGGAGGAAGATGAACTTGACAACTTCAAATAAACTCAGCATCAATAAACCCCTGTCACTCGCTAGGGTTCAACTGCTTTTCTACATTTAGTGCAGACTTTTGGAGAGAAATTTGAAAAGACTCTCACATGCCCAAATGCTGTAGCTCCTTCCTTCCTATGAAATCTCTACTTCGGTTCTCAACTTTGGCAAGAGTGACCCTCTTCTTTCCCTCTCATGTTCTTTTACTGAATTTCATAACCTCACCTTCAACATACAACATACCCTGAACCACTTCTTTCCCACTACAGGTTTTGGCCCATAAGGAGAAGTCCAGGCTCAGTTCCTCCACCTCTCTGCTCTTCTGATGTTAAATATTCATCCCCACAGTTGTATTTCTATTGCCGTTTGGCTTCAAGATAACCTGCTCCTCTGCTGATCCAGGTCGGCTTCCTGCAGTTCTTGTTCCCAACTGCTCTGATTCCCAGGCACCCTAGGCAGGGCTCCCACATCTAGAGCTTTATCACTAGTCACCCTGACCTGTGCTCCACGTGCTCCTGAATGACTTTAGGTCCCATATAATATCATATTTGTTTGTTTTGAGTGACCTCCCTAGAGAATTCTCCAACTCTTTGTGAGACCAGAAATGTCACAAAGAGTGCACTATCTAGGGGCTAATTGTTGGGAAGTAGGAGGTCCATCAGAGCTTCTAGTCAGTCATAATTGGTGAACATTTCCTTTAATTTTCCAGTTTTTAGAGCTGCATTCTTTGCATTACTTGACTTGTGGCTGCTTCCTCCATCTTCAAAGCCTTCAGTGTAGCATCTAGCTTCAGTCCACACATTGCCTTCTTCTTCTTTGCTTCCCTCTTATAAAGACAGTTGTGATTATATTTAGGACCCATCCAGATAATCCAGGATAATTTTCCCATACCAAGACCCTTGATTTATTCATATCTTCACTCTCCTTTACCAAATAAGGTAACATTTACAGGTTCCAGGGTTTAGGACCTAGATATCTTTGACGGCTGTAATTTGGCTTACACAGTACATATATTTTTGAGCCCAGTGATATAACTCCTGGGCATATCTCCGAGATATTTAGGGAAAACTTTACAATGATGCTGACTGTAAACAAGCACAGCATCTAATTTTGTCTTCAATCTAGTCATTAGTCCTCCTCTTCTCTCTTCTCTACTCTTCTCATTCTAAATATTATTAATGTGTGAGTTCTCCCACAGAAAAGCCAGAGTATTTGGGCTTGGTGTGATCCCTAGTTTTTATTTTCAATCCTTCTTGAACACTATTTTTCCACTCTCATAGCTTTTTCCTCTTTCCCTTCTCCTGCCAAAAATCCATAAAGAACAATTTAACCTAAAGTAGGTTTTGGAAATTTCTACTTCCATAGGTAACAAAAAACCTTTTTTCCCATTGAAAAATTACCTGGATCCTTATTTTCTCTAACAGCAGTGAGCCTGTTATTCAGACCATGTTTTCTGAGAAAAAGTATTTAAAGAACATTTTTCTGTAATATGATTGATTTCACAGAGGGGTCATATTTTTCCCTGTGGTTCCCCTTGTATCTTCAGAGATCCTTAGAGATAATATACAGTCCCAAAGACATGGGGAATTCCTGAGCTGGGGAAGATGGCGGTTATCAAAGGGATACAACTAGATTACTCCAGGCTGAGAAGTTCCAGTTTAATACCAACAACAATAAGAATAGCCACCAAATAGTAAAAGCACACTCTGTTCTAGGTCCCAGTGGATAAAAGTTTTGTACATTTCTTCTTTAAACCTCACAACAGTCATGAAATATAGGTATTATCATTTTCAGTTTACATGTGAAGAAACTGAGATTTAGAGAGATTAAATAACATATCCAACCCAGGCACCTGAGACATCTCCAAGGCCATTTCAACCCCCAAATCTGGCAGGTTGCAAGGCTCTGTAAACAAATAAATAATACTGTTTCCGTTTTCTCCCTAGGCCAGTGTTCTCTATTGCAAAATCCAAGTGGTGTTTGCTCCTGAAAAAATGTCTGTCTCACATTAGGTTTCACTGGACTTTCTCATTCAGAAAGCAGAATTGCCCAGCATGACCTCTGGGGAGGGTAAAGGGATCTTGCTAATTTGCTCCTTAGGCCTCTTTTGTGGTTTCTTAAAACCTTTTAAAAACTTTCTGAGGAGATGTTAAAATGAGTATAAATTGAAGAAGAGGAAATATATGCTATAGAGCATTGCCCTGTGGAGAGTATGGACCTGAAATCTGGCCCTGTCAGTACTGATCTTGAGGATGTTTGGGCATCTCCAGAGGGAGCTGCAAGTTGGAGGGACAGAGGCAAGACTCCACCATTGGATTTGAGAGTATTTTAGGAGGGGAAATGCCAATAAAATGATCCAGATATCACTTCTCATTGCCTTGTCTGCCTAAGAACAAAATGGAAAAACAAAAACAACAACAACAAACAAAAAACAAAAACAAAACAGAAAGAGAAAAAAGAGAACTCGCACTTAAGTGTAGAAACACTAAATCAGGGGATTCAGGTCACATACAATTCTCTTGTACTCTGAAGATAAAAGCTTACCAAAAACTAGTTCATTTAATTTTCCTTTTCCCACATAAAAAGATTCTTGTTGAACTTTGATAGTGCATCTTGATGCTCTGTGTTAGCCACTATACATCATGTCTTAGGAAACAATAACGAATTGCTCTTTTCTTTTACTTCAAGGTTAATCATGATATCCTTGGTAAACACTTTACCGTGGAAGGGAAATCTCTTGTGGAGATAAACCCCAGGCAGAAACAGGAAGAGGAACCCCCCAGCGACTGAAATAACATATCTCTGAACACTGTTCTTGTGTTTGAAAACTTCATATTGAAGTATAACAAACATACAGAAAAAGTACACAAATTATACTTGGCAACTTTTCATACAGTGAACCCATTTGTGTAACCAACACCCAGATGAAGAAAGAGAACATTCCCAGTATCCCAGAAGCTCTTCTCCTGTCCTCTTCTAGCCACTACCCACAAGACAGGAACTGACTTAATTTCTTATACCATACATTAGTTTGGGCAGTTTTAAAATTTCATACAAAAGGAATCATACACTCTGTTAGTTTCTTTCATGCAACAAGTTTATGTTTGTGATTTCCACCCCTTTACCCCTATTTGCTTTGGGTACATCAGAGGAGGTAGGACTCAGTTAAAAAAACAAAAACAAATTCCCCAGCCCAAATTCTCATCCTGATCATCAGCTCCCTCATCCACTTTTGTTGAGCAGAATCCCAGTGTTGGGTGTTTATTTACTGGACATGAGGACACATTCAGTCTAGGAGAGTGTGAACAAGACAGTGGCTTAGAAAGTAAAAAGGACTCAAAAAAATGATGGAGACATTTCAAACAGACAAAGGAAGCCAGTTTGAAGGGACTCCCAGTGGCCAAATCTGGGACTATTTGTGCACCAAAGTAGTTAAGTATCATAATCAATTATAAAGCATCAAAAAACTAGAAATCCATACAAATGATTGTTTAGTAACATGCCAAGCACTGACTGTAAATATGGTGGAAGGACTGGAGTTGGAAAATCATTATTCTGTAACAATCATAATAAAGATTTGCTCAGACTGTGCATGTTAAATCTTGGGGGGAGATTTTGATGAGGAACAGGATATTTGCAGTCTGAAATCACTGTCCTACAAAGCAGGGATCAAAATTAACCTCACCAGTGAGTGACAGATAGTCCTTACCTGTCTCCAGGTATGGTACTTTGAGAAGCACACAGCATTATCTACGTAGTAATCCACTTGGGAATGCATAGTCTGAATCTAATCAGGAGAAAACATCAGTCAAAAACCAAAGTGAAAGACATTCTATTTTTAAAAATAAAAGAAAAAATACACTATTATTGAAATGGCACATTAATGTCATGAAGAAAAAAGAAAGGCTGAGGAAATGTCCCAGATTAAAGAAAACTAAAGGCATGTCATCTAAATACAATACCTGACACTAGACTAGATCTTGTACTCTAGGGGGTAATTGGTCAAATTGGAATGCAGACTGTAGATTAAATACAGCTATTTATTTAATGTTAAATTCACTGAAGTTCATGATCGTACAGTGGTTATATAGTAAAGTATTTAAGGGTAAGTGAACATGATATACTGCAGCTTACTCTCACATGGGAGAGAGAGGGAGGACATGGGGTAAAATATTAACAACAGCTAAGTCTGGGTAAAAGGTATATGGTTATTTGGGGTAATATTTTTATTTTTTTCAAAATTTTAATAAGTTTGAAATTCAGAGGGAGAAAAAGAGAGACTGCGCTGGACGTGCCGGAGAAACCAATGCATGTGAATTGGGCCCGGGCCAACTCTTTAAAGTATAGGAAGCTTCCCCCCTTCCCAAACCTTCCGAGGTACTAATAATTCTTCATAGCTCCCTGGTTCCCAAGGGATTGGTCGCGGAGAAACAGAAGCCAGTCCTGCCTTGCCTGCTCACCTTTTATCTAAATAACATCCCAGCCCAGCCCAGCCCACCCTCGACTAGCTCCGCAAGGCAAGGGGACTCCAGGGTTTTGCCGGAGGTAAGTGTTGCTAAATTGGACGATCTGGGCGCCTACAGTCCAGGACATCGTGAGCTCGCTGGGATGTTCCCTGCCATCACCACGAAACACTCAGTGGATTTTTCTGGCTTCCGGAAATGGAGATGATTTGAGGGTCTTTGTTCCAAGGGAGTTGGTGCTGGACGCGGGAACTGGAGCTCTGCAGGCGCGGACCCGCTTTGACTCCACCTCTGCTCCCTTCCCAACGCCACCTCCTCAGTGGGTACCCCGGCTGCCCAGCTACCTGAAGCCTTACATGTGGAGAGGGCAGGAATGGAGGGAGGCTGGAGAGAGTGAGAGACAACAGATTGTCGAGACAACAGATTGCCTCTTTTCAGCCTCCTTCCTTTGGAGTCTCATTCTGTTGCTTTCTTATGAGGCCGCTGCTCAGTCTGTTTCGCAAATGGAGAATTTTACGCAAATGGAGAATTTTACATTCACGTTTCCTCTGCAATTTACTAAATCTTTGAGAAGGAAAGAAATAATGATTATAAATCACGAAAGGAATCCGAAGAAAACCAGTTGCAGTTGGGGGTGTAGCTCAGTGGTAGAGCGCGTGCTTAGCATGTACGAGGTCCCGGGTTCAATCCCCGGCACCTCCACCAGTTTTGAGAGGATGCATTTGTGATCAAACCACTTTTCCTTTCATCTCTCCCTTTAAACCTGGTGTCTTCTTTCATTCAATTTTCTGTCTACCTGTACTGCCTTTGTAGTACCCGGTTTCGCCCCGAGAGCGTTGCCACCACCAGAAATGTCCTAAATCCTACGTGACAAGCGTTTTTGAAAGATAATTGGCCTGATTTCCTTGGATGCCAAGTTAAAAACAGAAAAGAAGAAAACAGAAAACAACAGACTTTCGGTTTCATTCACTTTCTTCTGAATTCTGAAGAATTCTTAGAGCAAAAACCAAACTGGAGGTGGAATAGCAGAAAAATATCTTATGATTTCTTCCTTATGAGTGTCCAACCACCCCATACTTAGTTTTCTTAAATCACTAGATATGGAAGCAGTGGGCTCCAGTCATAACCACAAGGTTCTATGCACAGAGAAACAATAAAGCACTGTCTGTCATTGTACGTGACGCCTTCCAAGTCTAAACTGAATGATACAGAGTGAATGAAGACTGGCTCCTTCAGTGAATCCAGACCATTGCCGCTTTGCTGAGATAACTTATTGGGAGTGTGAGAGATCAAGCATCTAAATATCTCCTGTTCAAGAAAATTTCAATCAAAATAAATGACATGGGCTCATTTCAGAAATAAATCTGAGTGAACGACCACTTCCACTTTGCCAACACAAACAAGTATCCCACAATAACAATATGTCTTAACCAATCTAAAAATCAAAGCTGATTTGCTTAGGCCCACCTAGTCTGAAACATTGGTTTCATAATATAAGAGGGAAAAAAAATAAGTTGTCCCTTTTAAATATATTGATTTCTAGGAATTAGTTTTTATTCTGGAAAATAATTCTGTACAATATATATTTTTAGTAAGTTTTTATCATCTGTACCACCTATTTAAGTCACTTTAAGTATATCTGTGGTCACAGAGATTTAATTTCTTCATGACAAGACAAGGATATCCACTATCGTTACTATTTTAATGCTATAATGGAGGTACTAATCAAGGAATTTAGCATGAAAAAGTAATTAGAGGAGTAGGTAGTGGATAGAAAGGGATAAAGCTCTCTCTATATATCTTGGTAGGGTTATATATCTAGAAGCTACTCCTCAGAACAGAAAAGCTACTACAAATGGACAATTTAGTAAAGAACCTGGTTGTAAAATTAATACACACACACACACAAAGTGTTCCTATATCCAGACTTTGGAGGGTTTTGGTTATTGATTCATTATCTTGAAAGCTGACAAATGAAGGAAAAGAATCAAGTACTTATACTACCTCTCATACGGAATGTATGTCAAGATAAACATACAGTTGATGAGGAAAATTTTTTTTCTTTAGAAGAATGACAGCTAATACATGCAGGAGGAACGATAAAATAGAGTCAACATTTTGCAACTGATATTGCTATAATGCATCCTGGTCACAATCATCAGTGGTTGCTACAACCATGAGGTGAAATTGGATGGGGGAGCTCTAGAACAGATGGAGCAGACTGACATACCCGATCAATTCCTCTCTAAAAGTGAGACTGCTACACAACATGTGCCTCTTGACACAGTGAAATAGAACATGCCCGGGACCACCAATGAAATACTTTTATTAAAAAATTAGTGCTTTGTCTAGTCTAATAGATGGAACCATCTGTTTACAGTAAATATTGGGAATATAGGAATATATTTAATAACATCACAAAAATGCAATCAGTCAAATCCAGAATGTGGGACATTCTGGACAAACTGACCCTCAAGAAAGAAATGGCATGGGGGATAAAGGGAGGTGGAACTGATACAGATTAAATGACATGTAAGGAGAATAATAGACAAATGCAACATATCTGGATCCTGATTCAAACAAAGTAATCGGAAAAAGAAACAATCAAACACATACTGAGGATTTGATTATATTAAGAAGTTTTATTATTTTTGCTGGTTGTGATGTTATTGTGGCAGTGTTAAAAAAGAAAGTTTATAACTATTAGTTGTACATGGGAAAATATTTATAGTTGAGATTAATATCTGGAACTTGATTTTTATTCCAGGAGGGGAATAAAAAGCACAAAAAGAGACAAGGAATAACAACAAAACTATGATAAATGCCGAAGTTGGGTGGTAGGTCCATGGGTATTCATTATAGTATGATTTCTACTTTGTTTTAAAATGTCCAAAACAAAAAGCTAAAAATTTAATACTTTATATATATAATATGCTTTATATTGTATATTAAATATATTTAAATTTTTATTTTCATCAAAGAATGACTTCTATTTCTTTTTTGTTTTTTCTTCTTTCTCTAGTTCCTTTAGGTGTAAGGTTAGATTGTTCATTTGAGATTTTTCTTGTTTCTTGAGGTAAGATTGTATTGCTATAAACTTCCCTCTTAGAACACCTTTTACTACAACCCATAGATTTCTGGATCATTGTGTTTTCATTGTCATTTGTCTCTAGGTATTTTTTGATTTCCTCTTTGATTTCTTCAGTGATCTCTTGGTTATTTAGTAACGTATTGTTTAGCCTCCATGTGTTTGTGTTTTTTATGTTTTTTTCCCTGTAATTCATTTCTAATCTCATAGCATTGTGGTCAGAAAAGATGCTTGATATGATTTCAGTTTTCTTAAATTTACTGAGGCTTGATTTGTGACCCAAGATGTTATCTATCCTGGAGATATGTTCCATGGGCAATTGAGAAGAAAGTGTAATCTGCTGTTTTTGGATGGAATGTCCCATAAATATCAATTAAATCTATCTGGTCTACTGTGTAATTTAAAGCTTCTGTTTCCTTATTTATTTTCATTTTGGATGATCTGTCCATTGGTGTAAATGAGGTGTTAAAGTCCCCCACTATTATTGTGTTACTGTCGATTTCCTCTTTCTTAGCTGTTAGCATTTGCCTTATGTATTGAGGTGCTCCTATGTTGGGTGCATATATATTTATAATTGTTATATCTTCTTCTTGGATTGATCCCTTGATCATTATGTAGTGTCCTTCCTTGTCTTTTGTAACATTCTTAAAGTCTATTTTATCTGATATGACTATTGTTACTCCAGCTTTCTTTTGATTTCCATTTGCATGGAATATCTTTTTCCATCCCCTCACCTTCAGTCTGAATGTGTCCCTAGGTCTGAAGTGGGTCTCTTGTAGACAGCATATATATGGGTCTTGTTTTTGTATCCATTCAGCAAGCCTGTGTCTTTTGGTTGGAGCATTTAATCCATTCACATTTAAGGCAATTATCTATATGTATGTTCCTATGACCATTTTCTTAATTGTTTTGGGTTTGTTTTTGTAGGTCCTTTTCTTCTCTTGTGTTTCCCACTTAGAGAAGTTCCTTTAGCATTTGTTGTAGAGCTGGTTTTGTGGTGCTGAATTCTCTTAGCTTTTGCTTGTCTGTAAAGCTGTTGATTTCTCCATGGAATCTGAATGAGATCTTCCTGGGTAGAGTAATCTTGGTTGTAGGTTCTTCCCTTTCATCCCTTTAAGTATATCATGCCACTCCCTTCTGGCTTGTAGAGTTTCTGCTGAGAAATCAGCTGTTAACCTTATGGGAGTTCCCTTGTATGTTATTTGTCATTTTTCCCTTGCTGCTTTCAATACTTTTTCTTTGTCTTTAATTTTTGCCAATTTGATTACTATGTGTCTCGGCGTGTTTCTCCTTGGGTTTATCCTGTATGGGATTCTGTGCTTCCTGGACTTGGGTGGCTATTTCCCATGTTAGGGAACTTTTCAACTATAATCTCATCAAATATTTTCTTGGGTCCTTTCTCTCTCTCTCTTCTCCTTCTGGGACCCATATAATGTGAATGTTGTTGCGTTTAATGTTGTCCCAGAGGTCTCGTAGGCTGTCTTCATTTCTTTTCATTCTTTTTTCTTTATTCTGTTCCGCAGCAGTGAATTCCACCATTCTGTCTTCCAGGTTACTTACCGATTTTTCTGCCTCAGTTATTCTGCTATTGATTCCTTCTAGTGTAGTTTTCATTTCACTTATTGTATTGTTCATCTCTGTTTGTTTGTTCTTTAATTCTTCTAGGTCTTTGTTAAACATTTCTTGCATCTTCTGGATCTTTGTCTCCATTCTTTTTCTGAAGTCCTGGATCATCTTCACTATCATTATTCTGAATTCTTTTTCTGGAAGGTTGCCTATCTCCACTTCATTTAGTTGTTTTTCTGGGCTTTTACCTTGTTCCTTCATCTGGTACATAGCCCTCTGCCTTTTCATCCTGTCTCTCTTTCTGTGAATGTGGTTTTTGTTCCACAGGCTGCAGGATTGTAGTTCTTGTTTCTGCTGTTTGCCCTCTGGTGGATGAGGCTATCTAAGAGGCTTATGCAAGTTTCCTGATGGGAGGGAGTGGTGGTGGGTAGAGCTGGGTGTTGCTCTGGTGGGCAGAGCTCAGTAAAACTTTAATCTGCTTGACTGCTGATGGGTGGGGCTGGGTTCCCTCCCTGTTGGTTGTTTGGCCTGAGGCAACCCAACAATGGAGACTACCTGGGCTCTTTGGTAGGGCTAATGGCAGACTCTGAGAGGGCTCAGGCCAAGGAGTCCTTCCCAGAACTTCTGCTGCCAGTATCCTTGTCCCCACGGTGAGCCACAGCCACCCCCCCGCCTCTTCAGGAGAACCCCCAACACTAGCAGGCAGGTCTGGTTCAGTCTCCCCTGTGGTCACTGCTCCTTCCCCTGGGTTCTGATATGCACACTACTTTGTGTGTGCCCTCCAAGAGTGGAGTCTCTTTTTCCCCCAGTTGTGTCGAAGTCCTGCAGTCAAATCCCAGTAGCCTTCAAAGTCTGATTCTCTAGGAATTCCTCCTCCTGTTGCCGGACCCCCAGGTTGGGAAGCCTGACGTGGGGCTCAGATCCTTCACTCCAGTGGGCGGACTTCTGTGGTATAAGTGTTTTCCAGTCTGTGAGTCACCCACCCAGCAGTTACGGGATTTGATTTTACTGTGATTGCGCCCCTCGTACCGTCTCATTGTGGTTTCTCCTTTGTCTTTGAATGTGGGGTATCTTATTTGGTGAGTTCCAGTGTCTTCCTGTTGATGATTTTCCAGTAGCTAATTGTGATTCTGGTGTTCTTGCAAGAGGGAGTGAGAGCACGTCCTTCTACTCTGCCATCTTGGTTCCAATCTCGCAATCCTCCCTTTCTTGAGCAAGGATTAAATTAGCCTTTTACATGTTAAGATTGAACAATCGTGATTTATTTAACATTTTGAATATAGAAGCTAAAAATAGGTATTGTGGGGTTACGAGGTTAGGAAACAGAAGCTGGTCTTTCAATAAAATAAAATTACAGTTAAAGTTATTGAACTTAGCATAGGGAAGGCCTACTTAAGACACACAAAGAAACCACTACATAATTAAAAATATTGGTTCACTTGCCTTGGTCAAATTTAATATGACCTTTTGACAAACTGATAAACCAGGATAGACCATTTATATTTATATAAGCTACATATGATGAAAATTGTTATTAAAAATAAATGAGAAGCTTCTACAAATCAATTTCCAAAGGAAACCAATTAAAAATAAATAAAATAGTTTATTTTTTCTTACCTAATCAACAATTTGGATGAAGGTGGAACTTATGTAAGGCAACCTTGATTGTTGAATATATTAACGTGCAGTGAAATATGTAATTGGGTGTGTGTGGTGTCTGTGTTTCAATCTAAAATGAACTGCAAGTGCCATTTATTTTGACTTAAAATATTTTGGACAAGAGAATTTAATATCTTGTCCCAAAACTCTCCCGTTAGCTAATAGGCACTTATTTTGAAGTCAATCTGATAAATTATAGTACCATTTATAGCTTTATACTTCAAGTTAGAAAGAAAGAATGGAAGGATGGAAGGAAGGAAGGAAGGGAGGAAGGAATTTCATGTTGTGTTTTTGCCAAAACAAAATTTTTAAAAATTTAAAGGACATTACAGGGACAATTAGCAAAGTCTGAATAAGGCCTGTATATTAGATAACAGTACGATATCAATGTTAATTTCTGATTTTGGTACTGTGGTTATATTAGAGAATACTATTATAGGAAACATACACTGAAGTAGGTAGAGGTAAAAGATCATCATGTCTGCAACTCTCAATGATTTATATATATATATATATATATATATATATATATATAATAAATTAAATGAGATTAAATATTCAGATCTGGGAAATTTGAATGATGATAAATAGGAATTCTTTGTCCTGTTCTTGCAACTTTTCTGTAAAGATAAAATTACTTTAAAAGTAATAGTTAAAAGAAAAGGTAAGAATAAAATATAAGTTCAGATAATCAAATCCCTTAACAAAAGCCCACATTTGGTGAATGGCAGATCCAGGAAATGGATAGATACTTTATCACCTAAAACTCGATGCTCCTTTCTCTTCTGTGCATGGTCAGTCACTTTATTGCCAGCCTTTTCTCTGCATTCATATATAGACAGATTTTGTTTTTTTACAATAACAGTTTGGTCCATTGAATGAATAGTGCTTTCTTTAGAGGGAAGAAAACATCTCTGAATTGAATTGAAAGCCACTTCACTTTTTAATCTATGCCCCAGTGCAGAATCTTAGGAGTTTTCTGTTGAGTTTGCACTGTAAGGAGACCAACTGAGTTCTTTGCTGAGTATGAGGAGACTACAAAGCTCCATTAAACCTCGTTACAAAACCGCACTTGGGGTTCAAATAACCTTAGAAGAGCTGACCTCGAATTTGTCTTATTTTGGTAGTTAAGAACTTCCAATAAGAAACAGAATGGAGAGTTAAAATTTCCAAAGAGAACTCCCTGTTAGCACAAATACCTTCTCACTAAAACATTGGTGAATTCATCATCATTAGATAGAGAGAGAAAGGATAGGATTATGAATTATTGATCTAAAATTAAGGAAAAGGAATGGATGCATTTACTTTATTTCTGTCAAAGTTTTACTCTAAAACTGTCTTGGAAAAAAGTCACTGTCAGCAATGCTTCCCCTGGAGTTGTAGAAATAGGTTCTTTCTCATTTGGGGGGATTTTCTCCCTAAAACTTGATGCCAGTTCCCTTTTATTATTTTTTACATTTATGTTTTCTGCACCTCTGGTTAAGTTGCTTAAAATCTACTCTTTTTCATTTTAAATCTATCTTCCAAAAAGAAAACAATATGCTCTGCCTCTCTTTCCTACATAATTCTTCCCCTTTTTTGCAACTCAAGTGTCCCCCTCTGTGACTTCCCAGATTAAACAGAATTTCTCATATATGTTCTCCTAAATCTCAGTCATTCTTTTTTGTAGTATTTATCATAGTCATGATATTATATTTCTGTCTGTGATCATGTAATTGATTTCTATCTCCTCCTTCCTTCCTATTAAGCTCTTAACTCCTTGGAGGTGGAGACCAGACCTGTTCAGCTCACCTTTCCACATGCTGAATGAGTAGGCATACAATACATAATTTTTGGAATGAGGCGATGAATGAAAGTTTCATAGCTATCAGCTAAAATAGATAAAGGTAGATCTTCTGCTGCTTGGGGCCAGCTGTAAGAGTTGTTTGTCTGCACAGATCTTCTTTCAGAACTCATTTCAGTGATCTCACATCCAGAAATATAACTTCTTGAACCTGATATGCTGGCCCAGAGTCATGACACTGATGACCAGATGTTTGCCTCTAATGGCCCAATTTTAGTCAGCCTAGGAGAGGGAATAATAGTCCCATAAAAATTAACATCAAGAAGTAAAATATGCCCCTATAACCGCTATGTTTCCTTAATACCAATTTGTGATTTACTTTATTGGTTTATGAAAGTCAAGGATTTTTTTTTCAGTGGTTCATGGACACCTAAGATCTTAAGGGGATCAGTGAACACCTTCAAAGAATGTAAAAAATTTATCCATATGTCTGTTGGAGCATTTTTTCGTGGTGGTCATTGGCAAGTTTTCATCAGATAATCTAATGAGTTTATGTGCCATACAATTTTAAGAACTATTATTTTAAACCATACTGGATACTGTTTGATTTTATAAATAAGATTATTTGACATTTTAAACCATGACTTTGAACTGGAAAATATTAGGTTTAGACCCTAATTTGGTCATTTATTTCCTAGCTGTGATTTGGGCAAGCTACTTCATTTCTCTCCAATTCTCAGTTTTCTCATCTCTAAAATATGCATAATGATGCTTACTTTTGTGAGTGTTTTTAGGGATTTAAAGGTATGTGAGGAAACACAAAAATGCAACATAGTAAGTGTTCAATAAATTGCAGCCATTTTTCATCTATGTATAATTTAAGTAAGATTGCTTGGTGTTTGAGAAACGAGCAGAATATATTTTTAAATGATTTGAATAAAAAGTTTTCCAATTTTACTCTGGAAATCTCTATTCATAATTGATATTGAACACCTAAGTAGTTAAATTCCAGTACAGTATAACCATATGATAGACCATCAGTAGAGAGCCTGAGGGTGATTGAGAATGCAGGTGTATGAGAATGCAGGTGTAATTAGAAGAGGTTAAAAAAAACCTCCAACCACTGCGATTAAAGAAAATATCAGACAAACGACTTTTAGGAGGGAAAACAGACACCTCATTAGGCCCTGCTGGGATTCAAACCCAGGATTATCCTATTTACGTGACAGGCTCTTTAGCCAATTTAGCCACAGAGCCTGCGGTTCGAAAGTTAAGGCCTCCTTTCTGTTCAAATCGTACTCAATTAGGTGAAAACCTGAGTTAATTAGAGTCACTGCTCACTTTCTTCTCGAATAAATCGACCTTGCAGAGCAGACAGACCCGCGATGGAGACTCCTGGAACTTAAGACTCCCATCAAGCCTAGCAAAACGCATACACGCACTCACACCGTAACAGAGAAAATGTACTTAGAACAACCATGGAATGGAAAAGAGTAGATACTAGCCGAGTGTTCGTTGTGGGGGAGGGGACTTCTCTGAATGAGGCCAAAGAAGTTCTTATATTCCATCCGATTGTAGTAATTTAGAATCCTCAAGTAAGTGGATATTCTAAAAGTAGAGTGAAAAGCTTTAATAGCAGAATAGGTCAGTTAGAACTTCAATCAAATTAATGGCATTCCTGGTTGTTAGAAGAGGGCACACTTGTGCACTGAAAAACAAACAAAACGGAGACAAACAACCCAAAATTCCAAACACATTCAGACTCTGCTAACAGCTGTCCGCTTGTGCTCTGCTTGGGGAAGTAGGAGATGGTCATTCAGGAGGCAGCTCGGTCAGAGTTCACTTAAAGGTTTTATGATTCAAATCCCAGGAGCCTTTGCCTGCCCGAGGCTGGGAAATGACCTCTGTTCCTGCAGCTCTTAGGAAGGTGCACAGATGTAAACCACAGCTCCCTAGGCTCTGGGAGGCGTCGCAGATCGGGAAATTCCTCCTTTTCTATACTACCTTCTTCTTATTGGTTCTTCAAAAGGATGTTCTTTAGTATTTTCCTCATGGACCCTCAACTTGTAGAAGCTAAACAAACATTTACTGATTGTACAATTACGAAATTAAGAATCCATTCTTAAACTGTTAACACTTGCCTCCTGGTTTTCTGCCTGTAATGGGAATAAGGCTGGCGCTGAAAAGGGAGTGAGTTCATCAAATTAGCAGATGCCATGGCATATCCACCCAGCTTCTGCTGCCTGGTTAAAATACAAAATGCGAGGACTCCAAAATTCTTTATTTAACCAAGTAAAGGCTGAAAGGAGCTCTGGGCCTGATAATACCTTTGAATCCCAAAGTCTTTTTTAATTCCTTTCTTGGGTCAAATGGTCTGGCACTGACATTTTCTATCCCATTCAGAATGTTTTTATAGTGAATATAAACTTATTTTCTTGCTAACCAGGATAGTCACTTTTTAATTTAATATATGCTAACAAATTTCTATGATAAGGGTCATGCTACTACTCCATTTACGGTTACTGTATATTTGGAAAATATACAGTTTGGAAAACAGCACCTTCAAAATAATAATGGACAAGGAATCATGGTGCTTCTGAATTCTAATTGGCTCAATTGTTTATGATCAGGACTGTATAAATTTCAGTTACAAAAGCACAATTGGGATGACAGCATTTTTGGCTAAGTATTGTTCAAGTATTGTCCAACAAGAGTGATATTACTGAGTACCTACTATGTGTCAGGGGCTGAAATTAGTTCTATGGATACAACTAGGTACCAGATGGCCAAAGATGATAGAAAATAGAACAAGAAACTTTAATAAAAATTTAATATGATAATAAAAGAAGCACAAGATGATAGATGAGCGCCTAACAAGGGCTTGTAATACTCTGTACTATGAACACTGCCCAGTTCAATACATTTTTTGATGATTTCTCTTTAATGTATTTGATTTTTTGTAGAAAAAGTATATTTTACATATATATATAATGTATAACTGTACAAGTAGTACTTGGAAACATCTTTAAAACTTTCATGTTAATCCCAGGTATTTAACCAAAATAGGAATCTCTGCCAAGGTGGAATGAAATAAATCTGACCAAGGCCCAACAGTAGGAAGGTCTGCAAGGCGCATGAAATAAAATTATCATGAGAGTAGAAAGAGTCAGAATCCATGGAACCTATTCCAATGAGGTCCTTCCGGAAATAGCCTTGCACTCAGGTAAACAATACGTATGAGAACTGAAAGAGCAAATAACATATGAGACCCCAGGACAATTTGATGCACAAGTGCTTGATTAATGTTAGACCCAAAATAACTAAATGAGGGATATGAATATGGATAGTGGAACAGGGGATTTTTCGTAACTGCAATGATTTCTCATTACCCTAATGAATGCTTCCTCTGTTGAGAATAGGGTGATTCAACATAATACTAGCTAGTAGATGTTATCAGTTGAATTTTGTCCCACTAAAAATTCATATGTTGAAGTCCTAATCCCCACTACTTCAGAATGTGACTGTAGAAGTAGTCGAGAAAAAGGGTCATTACTAATGTAATTAGTTAAGACAAAGTCATCCTGGAGTAGGGCAGGCCTCTCTGTTACAATATGACAGCGGTTCTTGTAAATGGGGGAAATTTGGAAACAGACATACACACATGTGAACATGAAAGTGGAGATTGGGGAGGGGGATGCACCCATAAACCAAGGAATACCAAAGATGGTCAGCAAACCATCAGAAGCTACAGGAGAGGCATAAGAAGATTCTCCCTCATAATCCTCAGAAGGAACTACCCTGCCAACACCTTGATTTTGGATTTCTAGCCTCCAGAATCATGAGATGATAAACTTCTATGGTTTAAACCATGTAGTTTGTGTTATTTTGTTACAGTAGCACTAGGCATCATCCTCTGAGTATGAGCTAAGTTTTTTCCTAAATTTTGCCCCGAACTTAACTGAAGACAATTTATTTTAAAAAGCGTTGAGAACTATATTCAATTTTCTATGATAAACCATAATGGAAAACAATATATATAAAACAATATGTATATATATACATTCTTATGTAATATATATATATTTCTATATAGATATCTGAATCACTTTGCTGTACAGCAGTAATTAACAAAACATTGTAAATCAACTGTATTTCAATAAAAATTAAAATAAAAAGAGAACCAATGAATAAGGGGTGATGGGAGGTAAGTGTGAGAAGGGCTCAAGTACACTAACTAAAAAGCTGAACAAAAATTACTATAAATTTTTTATAGATATACATACATGTAGTAAAAGATTAAAATGCAGATTGAAAAGATACTAATGGACTTCAGGATGGTGGTTACTTTTATGGAGAGAGGAAGGGGAATGGGAAGTGAGGGGTGATGATTCAACCATACTTCTAAATTATTTCCTTAGGGAAAAAAGAAGATCTGGGTAAAGGGTACATGACATCTATTATAATATTCTCTGTATTTATGCTTTACTATTTCATAATTAATTTTAAGTTGAATAAAATAAAATATATTTGCATAAACTTTCACATTATTGTATTAGAAAAATAACAAAAGTAAAAGTAAAGATTAGTGCACTTGCAAAGCCCCAAGTATTCACATATTTGCTTTACATGTAGTAGAGCCTCTTCCCTTAACAGATATTGCCAGAATTTCTATAGTTTCTAGAAAATAACAGAGCAGAGACATAATCTTTGCCATTAAGTAGCTAAAATGTTAGTTGACAAAACAAAATGTATCTATGGGTAATGATACTGTAGCTTTACCTAGGCCACATGGAAATGGGCTTTCCCTGAAGCACAGTGACATAAGTAAAGGCAAGCCTTCCAACATTTTATGTCAAACATACCAGAAAGCTAATACAAGGGGAAAAAATAAAGGCAATGACTTGGAATAGCAATCTAAAGTTTCCTCACTTTGTGAAACAACCATTCAAAATAACTTAGAATTTACCCTAAAAGAAAAGTTCGGGGGAAAAAAGTAGTAGGACCCCTTAAGGATTAAGCACAGGAAGTTCTATGTGAGCAAATGAGCTCTCCCCTGTATAACTTTTTTCTGTCTCTTCAGTTTATTTTCATTTTTAACTTTTATTGGTGATAGCTTATTTAGAATACCAAAAGATATGAATATTGCATTTTTATGCACCTAGCACATTTGTTCATTACATTTGTTCATTACTAGAAAGTTAATCCTTTTTTTGCCATTTGGTAGCAACTGTGAAATAGCTATTCCAACCCCCTTATCCAACCCTCCTCTCCTTTGATCACCTCACACTCTATGAATTCAAAAAATGATCATCAGATTGCCTTCCCTGAATGTTTAAAATCTCCCAGATTTACAACATTTTCCTGAGGTCCTGTTGTCTAGAATGCACTCGGTGCTTTGTGACCACCTAGAGGGGTGGGATAGGGATGGTGAGAGGGAAGGGATATGGGGATATATGTATACGTATAGCTGATTCACTTTGTTATACAGCAGAAACTAACACAACAATGTAATGCAATTATACTCCAATAAAGATGTTAAAAAAAAAAACAAGCCTTCCATTATAAAGTCTTAGCCCCAAGTTATCAGTATCAACTCCCCTTTTTCATGAGGAAATTTTATTTTAGAAAATGTAGTGTCTTTCCTGCTTCAAGTCTAGGTCAGAGCCATCTCAAACTACTAATAGATATCCCCGAATTTAAACTTTGGGGTTGGGGGAAGATTAGAGTATATTTGTTCTGTCCTGGAAGGCACTGAATTATTAAGTGATCTACTTTCTTCCCAGTGACCAGCTTTGCAAACACAGGGATCTCAGGAAGTAACAGTTTTCATTTCACAGTCCTTGAACAACTGTGGTAAGATAAAGAGAGAGAGAGGTGTTTCTCTTTACTTAGCAGAATGGTATGTGAAATTAAGTTATATCCCATGGATCACCCCTGTCTGCCCTTGACTTGGCCAGTCTGGGGGCTGCTCCTGTATCTGTGACTACCTCAGTCACCAGTGGTGTTTCTAGATAAGCTTAGACTAACTGAGAAAGGGATAAGCCTGTAGGTATACCTCTCTTATGCCTCTTCCTACCTTTGTGGATATTTTGAGATAATTTAAATAGAGAATTTCTAGACCAGTGGTTCTCAACCTTAGCTGCATATTCAAATCACCTAGGGGGATTTTTAAAACGCTAGTGTCCATTCCACACTCCAGACAAATTAAACTAGAATCTCTCAGAGTGGGATCCAGGCATCAGAAAATTTTAGAGCTCTCCAGGTGACTCCAATGTGCAGCCAAGTTGTAGAACCACCGCTTCACTTTTAAAGAAATTTGTGGGCTCAGGGAAACCGTATTGATTTCATCTTTCCCTCCCATCACCCAGTACACACTTTACCTACCAGATAAAATAATTTAGTTAGGACACTGTTCTTGGATTGCACCTAAAACTTTTTTATTGGTTAAATTAAGGTGAGTCTTTTCATGTGGTTTGGAATAGAGAAATCTTAAAAACAATCTTTGATGAAGTTGATCATAGTCTGGTGACATGAAGTGACAAAAAAATCAGGTGGTAAGTCATAATTACAACTCGAAACTGGTTCCTAGGTAGAACTGTTGGTATCTCACCACTACTAGACTTGAGTGTGGGTAATATGGCATATTGAAAATGGGAGGAACAAGAAAGGATAAAGTCTGTGAACTATTTCCTTATTAACCGCTCAGCTGGTAGATGCTATGGCTACTATTTTAAGTTTGTTCAAAGTGTTCTAATATCTTTAGAGCTATACCAGAGTTAAACTATTGTAGATCTGTAATAAATATTGGCAAGACCAATTGTTCAATACATGACAGCACAGGATGATTTAGCTAATAGAATGCAAGCTTCAGCGCACCACACTTTCAAAGGCCCATTTTAAGACCCATACTTTAATTTTGTGGTTTTTCTTAAATAGTCAAGAGGCACAAGCACTAGATCCACCCATGAATGACAGACCAAATCATTAAAGAGTCCAACATAAAGGATCGCAGCCATTATTATTTTTTAACACTGGGCTCTTGTACCTCTAAGAATTTGGTACGTTCCATCCCCTAAGGTTCAGGAGCCCTTAACTACAGCCAGGCAAGGGACGCCTGGAGCTGCTGGAGGCCTTGCTGAGAAATAAACGAAACAACAAAAAACTGTTTTCTAAATTTCCTTCCCTTGCTAATGTGACAAGGTGTCACAAATTGGAAGTTGAGACAAAAGCACCAAGATACAGGAGATGCTGCATTCCAAAGGGGAATAGCACTTCAACAAAACACACAAAGGAGCTAGCCAAAGAAAGTCCTTACCCACATGAATGGTGTAAAAGGGCTAGGTTTAGAAAGAGAAGTGGATTTTTGGAGAGAATTAAAGTCAGTAACTTTAGAATCAGTGAGGCAAATTCAGAGATTACAAAAGAGATCAGTATAGAAGGAATGAAATCCACAGCGATGTGAACGCTGCGAGCTCTGGCAAAACGCACTGAGGGGGAAACATGTCTGCGTCGAAATGTTTCTACTTCACTCCTTTGTGTTCGATTTCTGAGAGAACTGTCACGTTTTAAGAAGCGAAATTTACCCAATACTTTCACAGCCTCTGGCCTGGGAAAAGCGTATTTTCTTTCTAGGGGAGCTTCCCGTGAAATCCATCTTTCTTATTGAGCCTCAGAGTATGAAACCAGAGACAGAAGCTCAGCCTACCGTCCCATCTCCCGTTCGAAACCCCGCAGCAAAATTAAGTGAAAATACTAATCCGTTCGCAAATCTTCCATTTAGAGTTTACATGAATAACTGTCATTTTGTTTTTTCATGGAACAGGGACTAAAGTCACTCTTGATTTCACTTTGTGGAAGACCATCTCTAATCCCTGCTGAGGATGGAAAGGAATAAAATTTTTAAACGGAAAGGTTACTAGCATAACCCAAGCAAACTGTTAAGTACCTGGAGGCAAGATGGTTAATCTTCAGATTCTACAGGAATGGGCTGTGATCGTAAGGCAGAAGAGAATTGTTTCCGGAGCTAGGAAACAAAAGGTTGGAGATGCTGGGGATCGAACCCGGGACCTCATGCATGCTAAGCATGCGCTCTACCACTGAGCTACATCCCCATCGCGTTTGAAAGCTGTTTTCTAAACTACCTTCATGAAATAAAACAAATTTACATTTTTAAAACAAAATTATTTTGTTCTTTTCTAAACGATACAATTCTCACCCGCTATTTTATAGAACTCTGTTACCAAGGAATTCCTATTAACCTGTATCTTGCAGACATTCAGTGACTGATGAGAATACACTGATCTCGGAAATCTGAGTAGGAAACAGTCTCACAGACCCTCCTTTTCTGAGTGCTTGTCTCGTTTGCCAAAAGATATGTGGAACAAAGGAAAATTCCTTACAGGAAGGATAAGAAAAATACTTTGCCAATGACTGTCTTTAATTATGAAACCTACCAATCTATCCCCAATTCCCCTCCCCAATTCTGCACCCTAGTCCCGGACTCCAGAAACCACTATGTAACTATTAGAAAACAAGGAGCCAATGAAGGTATTTCTGATACAAAAATAAATTCCTTCCACTCTTAGGAACTGGGAGGGCTAAAGGGTAAAGATGTTGGATTGCTTCCTAAGGCCTCTGATCCTCATTTTATCCAAAGAATACAAATCAAATCCAAGGAATACGAATCCTCGGATCTTGTTCTGATTCTTTGCAAAGAAAAGCCAGGAAGTAAGAAACGTGTTACTTTTAAGATTGAGGCAAAACCTCTGCTTCCGGGTTGCTTTATTTTTTCTGGAGAGGGAGTGATCCTTTGGAATTCAGATCACTCTCAACAAGGGTCTCAACAAATCAAGAAGGTTTTATCCCTGCCTAGTTCTGGGAAGTCCCCAGATATAGTAACCTGTGAGCAAACCTGGAAGAATGAATAAGAATGTCAAATAGAAAGGAAACGAAAACTGAGGATACAACAGGCATGCAGGAGTGGAACTGTATGTAGTTCAGAACGGTTTGAGTTGGGAGGTGCAAGGTGGAGATGAAGGCAGAGAAATCAGCTTGTCCAAGATGACACCTGCATTTCTCATCTTTTCACCTTGCTAAGAGAACCTAAATTTTATTCATGTAGTAGAGATGGTGGTCCCAGACAGTTTACATAAAACATGAGTCATCTAAAATAATTATGGTTTTTCCATTTCTTTTTGCCAGGGATTGTTTTAATGGTAGATTCATGACCCTCTGATGGATAAGTTACACTAGGCAATCAGCCTAAAATCTTCGGATTTTTTTCAGGATAAAAAGAGAAACATGTGAGGAGAGCCACACATCTTAATTTAGCATTGCTATTTGATTTTCAAATAGTAGTCTGCAAGCTTGAGAGAAACATAAAAATTGTATATTTTTTGTAAATAATGATTATTCCTTTAAGAGAAATGTTAAAAAGGCTTGCTGTGAATATTAGTTATCTATTGGTGAATAATACTCCAAAATGTACAGGGTTAAAAAAAATAATATTTATTATCTCAGATTCTGTGGGTCAGGAACTCCAGTGTGGCTTGGCTGGGTAATTCTGGCACCAGGTGTCTCTTGAAGTTGAACTCAGGGTGTCTACTGTGCATGCAGTGCTCTGAAGGTTGGACTGCGTCTGGAGGATCTGCTTCCAAGATGGCTCATTCACATGTGGGTAGGAAGCCTCAGTTCCCCCTCATGTCTTGGTGACTGACTCAAGTGGGAGAAGACTGCACAAGGGTGTGATTACCAGGAGGTAAGGATCATAGGGGGTCTTCTTGAAGGTTAGCTAAGACACTGTGTTATCCTTAATTGTATATCAGTACTTATTACAATACCCAGTGTAAGTAAATATTTGAATCATTTTTAAAATGTAAATGAATGGATGGATAGAGAGATGGATGTTTGCATAAATGAATAAACAGGAGAATATTTTCAGTGGCTACTTAGGAAATTTTAAAAGTGAGAAATCATGAAATTTGGCTTCAATCCTCTCAATTCCATTCAAAGAAATGGAAAATGTATAAAAATGTATAACTTATCAAAGCTAACATAAAAAGTTATAGAAAATCTGATTTAATATATTGCCATTTAAAAAACTGAATCGGGAATTGAAGCAAAATTTCCATAAAATTTGATTTCCAGTCTGAGATCAATTTACTGGCATGTTCTATGAAATCGTAAAGGAAGCATTAACCTCTGTGTTGTACAAAATATTCTGAAAAACTATAAATTATTTTAGGAGATTAGTATAATACTGATACCAAAACCCAGTGGAGAAAATACAAGAAGGAAAAATTATAGGACCATTTCACTATAAGTACAGAGACAAAAACGTATAAAAAACTAGCAAACAGACTTCCAGTTTCTGGTTCCATATATAAGAGGCTGGGAAGTCACCACTCCATTCTATCAAGAAGGAAAAAGCTGAGCAGACTGAAAAATCAACACCTTTTCTTGAATCTATAAGAGAGGTGTGGACACAGGGCAAACGGCTGCCCCCAAGAATGGAGAGATAGACAGGTGAATAAAGGGAGTGATGACTTACCTGAGCAGTGACTCACAAGTGGAAACCACAGGAAGAACAAAAACCTGAACTGTAATGATAAATTGCTTAAGGATCCATGTAAGCAAGTCTGAGAGTTAAAAACTCCAGGGACCCTGAATCATGGCCAGGGCAGGGTGGAGGTGGCATCCCCACAGTTCTGTGAGTTTTACCCCTAGGAGTTTGACCAGATTCTCACATTAAATATGCAAATATTGGGGGGAAATTCCTTCATGCTTCCAGCAGAGTGGGGAGAAGAGGAACCCTGTTGAAATATGCCAGAGCACTCTGTTGTTCTTAACAAGGCCTGCCTACTAAAGAATCTATTTAACCAGACCCTAACTTGCTGGGGTTTTGTCAGAGCCTAATTGTCCTGAAGGAAGGGAAATACTCAGTTCCAGCTGGCTCTAGACTTTCACATGAGAGAGGGAAAAACCTAACTCCAGCATACTCTAGCTATGTTGTCCCACCTAAGTCGGGGCATTTGCGGGGGCGGGGGGTACGACTGAGAAACAGTTGTGAAGTTCACGACCCAGAGGTAAAAGATCATTAAAAGACTGAGACTTAATCATTGGACTAGAGAAAGCTTCTCCTTCCCCAACATCTCACCACTACATTACTAAAGTTCTATATATCCTTTTATCAAGTAAACCAGGTCAGGCTATACAGAAAAAATTACACAACATATCAAAAGGCAAAAAACAATTTGAAAAGGCAGAACCAGAAGAGAACCAGACATTGCAGGGATGTTGGAATTATTAGACCAGAAATTTAAAACAACTATGACTAATATGCTAAAGGATCTAATGAATAAAGTAGATAGTATGCAAGAACAGATAGGCAATGTAAGGAGAAAGATGAAAATCCTAAAATAAACAATGGAAAAAGAAATGCGAAAGATTAAAAACACAGTAATAGAAGGAAGAATGCCTTTGTTAGGTTTATTAGTAGAGTGGACATAAGTAAGGAAAGACTCTGAACTTGAGGCTATATCAATAGAAACCTCCAAAACTGAAAAACAAAGAAAACAAAGGCTAGGGAAAAAAAAAAAGAACAGAATACCCAAGGACTCTAGGACAAGCACAAAAAATATAACATATGTGTAATGGGAATACCAGAAGGAAAAGAAAGAGGGAAAGGAGCAGAATATTTGAAACAATAATGACTGAGAATTTCCCCAAACTAATGTCAGACAGCAAACCACAGATCTAGGAAGTTCAGAGAGTGCCAAGAAGGATAAATGAAAAAAGAAACAAACAGAAAACTATATATAAGCATATCATTTTCAAACTACAGAAGATCAAATAGAAAGAAATTACTCCTGAAAGAAGTCAGAGGAAAAACAAAACAAAACATCTAGCCTATAGAGGAACCAAGGTAAGAATTACATTTCACTTCTACTAAGAAACCATGAAAACAAGAATAGATTAGAGTGAAATATTTCAAGTGTTGAGAGAAAAAACCACAGCCTAGAATTCTGTACCCTGCAAAATTTCAAAAGTGAGGGAGAAATAAAAAATTTCTCAAACAAAAATGGAGGGAATGTGTTCCCTGTAGACCAGTCTTGCAAGACATGTTAAATGAAGTTTTTTAGAGACAAGGAAAATAATATAGGTCAGAAAGTCAAATCTTCATAAGGAAAGGAAGAATATCAAAGAAGGATATGGGAAGGTAAATAAAAACTTTTATTTTCCTTAGTTGATCTCACAGATAACGGTTTGTTCAAAATTATAATAGCAACAATGTATTTGGTTATATGGTTATACAAATATTGTATATATACTTATGTATGCTTATATATAACTGAAATAAATGATAGCAATGATACAATAGCTAGGAGGGAGGAAAAGTAGGATTTTTTTTATTACAAGGGTATTTACACTACCTGTGAAGAAGTATAGGGTTATTGGAAGGTGAACTTGGATTAATTGTAAATGTATACCACAAACTCTAGAGGGACCACTAAAAAAAGTTAAAGAATTATAACTGATAAGCTAAGAAAGGAGAAAAAAAGGTTTTTGTGGTTCCTCAAAAAATTAAAAATAGAACTACCATATGATGCAGCAATTTCACATCTGGGTATACATTATTAATATTGTGATTTATAATAAGAAATGTATATTTGGCCTTCAGCCCTGCTGCTGGCACAGAGCTCCTAAAATCCTTAGAATTTCCTAAATGAAGAGAGAGACAAAGGTGTTTTTGTTATGTTAATGAGGTGAGCTTTGGCCTGCTTCTAGAGTTAGGGGCTGGTTGCTAGGAGAACAGTCATGCTATTAAGGGTGCCTTCCATTTCCACAGGCTATTCCTAACCTTTACTATATTTCCAGACCTCCTGTACTGGACTGTGACCAGTTTTTCTGCACAGAAACGTTGAGTAATGCCAAAGATGCAGTGAGAAATAAAATGGTAACTAGGTTAGTAACTATGCATAAAGAAATTCCTCTATGGTCATAGGGTGTACCCTTGAATACTGATGTGCAACTACCACATCAATACTAAAAACATGCTACCTTCTCCTCCCCTTAAAAAAAAATTACTGAGATATTTTATTTTTACTGATTATTTTCCAGTGGATAGTGGGAATGGACAGGACCTCCTTTAATTGAGCTAAATAAATCTTTGATATGCAGCTGTATTCCCTTTTCCTGGGTGCATTCGTAGGATGAATTTACTTGTGAATTGTCCCTTTGGCTTTGTACTACTCACTGCGTAATAAGACACCCCAAGGAAGTTTCCAGGAAGCAGGGGAAATGGCGGTGGTTATTTAACAAAACGGAAGAGAAATAAGCACATAGATGGAAAATAGCTCGATTTAAAGGGAATGATAATGGGAGAAAAATGAGAAAGAGCTAGACTATTTTATTTAATAATGTAAGGCCAAAGGCTGAATTTGACAGCAACGAAAACGAGAGGACCTACTGGAGATGCCGGGGATCGAACCCGGGGCCTCATACATGCGAAGCATGCGCTCTACCACTGAGCTACATCCCCTCCTGGAGGTCAATCGCCGGGCAGCATTCCTGTCCCTTTAAAATCTCAAAGCGTTGTGCACAATTTTGGGTTTTTTTGTTTCCAACTAGAGAGTAGCCGTCATTGAAGACGAATTACATCTAAAGCCTCTTTCGGATTATATCCAAGTAGCCCCCTTCCGAGACCCGCCGACAACATCCAACTCGTATTGTTACTGAGAACAGAGCCCAATTTTAGCAGCTTCAGCACAATTATTCTTATTTTAGTAGTTTCAGCACAATTGTTTTTTCTCCCGTTAGTCAAATCGAACCCCCGGTGGAAAGAACTGAGGGATTTTTCAGGACCCTTTGAAAAATGGTCTACGAGCCAAAACAAAGGCTCATGGAAAATGAGACCCAATTTTTTTGCAGAGTAAGTTGAATGGTCAAATGAATCTTTGGAGCTGCGTCTTCCAACTTGATCCCGCTTGGAGGAAAAAAAAAAAAGAAAATTGTCCAGATAGATGAAATGTGAAAATCCTGCCCTCATATTTGTCCCCAGAGGCAACGGCTTGTCCCACAGAGACCTTCGAGTCCTCCTGACCACAGATAACCGGAGTGGTTATCTGTGAACTTTGGCTTCATAAAGAATCTTAGATTTAAAGAAGCCCGCATTCCTTTGTTTCCCCCTTTCCTTTATCCAGGGGCCAGCTTCTCGTTCCGCAGGCTACTTTACCCCGTGGAAGAATGAACGTGGACAAGACCTCCTAAACCAGCATCCGGGTCCGGAGCGCTTCTGCACCCGCAGCCCCGCTGCACTACTACAATCTACTGAAAAGGCTTTTCTGACCCCAGACCCAGATGCAGTGATTTTTGTCTCTCACTTCAGAAGTCATATAGCAGAGAACAGAAACTCTTCAAAAGTGAAAATGGCAACACCAAAGGCACGATTCATGATGATAAATTGGACTTCATTAAAATTAAAAATTACTGCTGCTCTGAGAAAGACACTGTTAAGCCATGGGCTGGGAGAAAATATTTGCAAAACACGAATCTGATAAAGGGATGGTATCTAAAATATACAAAGAACTCTTAAAACTCAACAAGAAAATGAAAAGCCGATTATAAATCAGGCAACGTATCGGAACAGATATCTCATCAAAGAAGAAACATAGATGACAGATAACCATATAAAATGATGCTCTACATCGTACATCATCAGGGAATTGTAAATTAAAGCAACAATGAGATACTACTACACACCTATTGGAATAGCCAAAATTCAGAACACTGACAATACCAAATGCTAGGGAGTTGTACGAACCCTACTCCATTAGTTTCCCTCAGATATCTACCTACCCACAGTTTTCTGCCCTCAAAAGCCTTTAAAACCCTTTTCCTTTATCTCATCACTTCTCTACAAATTTATTTTTCTTTCCTAAGACACTATATAAGCTCAGGGCTAACTACCCCTTTGAGTCATTTATCATTGAATCCTCCCATGTGTATGCATGATGCATGCATTAATAAACTTTTGTTTCTCTGTTGTTAATCTGTTTTTTGTCGCTTTAATTTGCACAGTTCCAATCAACGAAGTTAAGACGGGTAGAGGAAAAGATGTTTTTTCCCCTCTTCTACACTACTTTATCATCCTAAATCCCAGATTGAGAATATTGAAGAGCCAACAGCCAACCAATGAGGGAAAATATACAATGTGCCTTTATTGTTTAAGCCACTGAGATTTTGTGGATGTTTTCTTTTACATCATGATCAAGCCTATGCTGAGTGACACGGGGAAATTATGCCTTTTGTTATATGAATAGCAATTCTATTTTCCCAGTCTGAATTTTTCATTGACTTTGCTTGTGTATTTTTACTTTGTTTTACAGGAGGCTTTGTTTTGTTCTGTTTTACTCTATTATTATTCAAATAATACATATTTATTGCAGAAAATTTGGAAAGTAAGAAAAGGATAAAACTACTAAACAAACTCTACCTATACTCTTACTACTCTTTCAGAAGCTCTCTTGAAAAATCAAATTTGTTAAAATTTTCCTTTAAATAATTTTGGAATTTTTTTTTTTTTTTTAGCGGTACGCGGGCCTGTCACTGTTGTGGCCTCTCTCGTTGCGGAGCACATGCTCTGGACGCGCAGGCTCAGCGGCCATGGCTCACGGGCCCAGCCACTCCGCGGCATGTGGGATCTTCGCGGACCGGGGCACGAACCCGTGTGCCCTATATCGGCAGGCGGACTCTCAACCACTGCGCCACCAGGTAAGCCCTAATTTTGGAATTTTGAATC
The DNA here is from genome assembly GCF_011762595.2 of Tursiops truncatus. Taxonomy (NCBI): domain Eukaryota; kingdom Metazoa; phylum Chordata; class Mammalia; order Artiodactyla; family Delphinidae; genus Tursiops; species Tursiops truncatus. The sequence continues at coordinate 22,090,593 of NC_047043.1, forward strand.
ACAATTGATTCAATAGCCTTTCCCACTCCAAAGTTATTAAAAATTTCACATGTGTTTTTGAAGTACTAGTAAGTTTTGTTTTCATAAATCTCAAACACCATTTAGAATTCATCCTGCTGTGAGTTGTGGGATATGGAGTCAAAACTTTTTTTCCAGGTAACTACCCAGCTTTTGCCACACCAATTATTAAATAATCCATTTTTATCCATAATGGGGGATTATAACCCATTGTGCTCAGTAATTACCGTCAGAAATAAAGTATGGATACATAGTATTTGAATTGTGCAATTTATCTAACAGACACACATAGAACTCCTGATGAGAACAGAGTTCCCTCATAATGAAAATAGCATTATACCAATTAGAAGACTCTAAAGCCCAACTAATATCCTTTGTTTTACTCTCCTCCCTTCTTTTTTTCCCTGAAAGATATTGTAACTCTCTTTCTTTTCAAATGTGTATCTGAATTTCCTTTCAGATGAAAATTTTACCTTGTTTATGATAAAGTCCTTTGTTGAAAATATGTATATCTGAATCTCTTTTCAAATATATATTTTATCTTTTTACTGTGACACACTGTTTTCAAAGCATATACGTACTTGAATAGCTTTTTAAAAATATATATCAACATTTTGAAGTTGACTTTCTTGTGAACAGAAGGATCTCTCTCCCCAGTGGCTCCCAAAGTAATTTCTTGAAAACTGAGGGATTCAGAGTCTTGTGGAAATGTGACCACTGACTTAGAAATTTTAAATATGGCTTTCTGTATACAGGAAGTAATGGGGGGAATATCCACTGGCAGAAATATCCAATGGCATGTTTCCTCTCAAGTCTTAACACATGCATTTTTATGAGCGAATGATTTGGGTAGAAGACAATCTCTGTCACTCACAGGAAAACATATATTAGTCTTTAGGTATAGGAAAGATAAAGGATGGTAAAAGGATATTAAATATTAGCACTTTATCAGAAAGAATTCAGGTAACCTTACATAGTGGCAACTTACCAGTATTTGCACATAGCCGCTCCTGGACTGTAGTTCTCAATAAGTTCCCAAATAAAACTGAAACTCATAGCTCCCGCATTGTGCATTTTTATTTCAGTTGAACCATGTTGACTGGAAAAAAAAAAAACACAATGTGAGAGTTGTGAATTAAGTTTTATTTGGGGCAAAGTGAGGACTATAGCCCAGGAGACAGTGTCTCAGATAGCTCTGAGGAACGGCTCCGAAGACGTAGGGGGGAAGGTCAGTATTATATAAGATTCTGGTGCAGGGGGTACGTGCAGTTAAGCACACATTTTGGCAGAGGCTTGCTGATGTCACCGTTAATGATTTTAGTGCTTTTCTAGATATGACAAGATGTAAGAATTTGGGCTCATAAAATCTCCTGAAAATATCTAACTATTTGAAGGCCTGTTGTGCCAGTTTTTCCCAGAGCACAGAGTGCCTCATTTCTGATCTCCACTGCAAACTCCTTTCAGGGTGTGTTGAAGGTCAGCGGCTGCAGTGGCTAGTGATTTAGTCCTTGTAGAGACAGATGGCAAGTGCCAATTTTTAGTTGGCACGCCTCACAAATATGAGTGAAATTTTGCATATAGATTTTGAGTTGAATTACAAAACTGCTCTAATTTGCACATCTATATATTTTCTTCTGTTTATTCAAATGCATTAATCCTTAGAACTCTGCTGTCCAATATGGTAGCCACTAGTACATGTGATTCTTGAAATATGACCAGTCCAACTTGAGATGTACTGTAACTGTAAAGTACACAGCAGATTTCAAAGACTTAGTAAGAAAAAAAAAAGAATGTAAATGATCTAGGTAATATGCCTTTATATGGATTATTTATTGAGATGATAATATTTTAGATATACTGAATTAAATAAAATGTTATTAACTTCACTTGTTTCTTTTTACTTTTTTCAATGTGACTACTAGAAAATTTAAAATTATATATGTGGTTGGCATTTGTGCCTCATATTATATTGGGCAGTGCTTCCCAATTTACCGTGCTTTTGCTTATATCAGGAATGTACAAGACCCCACTTGGAATCCAGTTTGCTTCCGTCACAATGTAATGATTTACCAGGGACAATGGACATGATCCTAGTTATGCTTTACACCAAGACGCAGAGGCAAATTAAAGTCAGCCCAATTTCCCCACCCCACACATTTCTCTCCCTCATTGAGGCTGTCACTTTTCTGTTTCCTATTCCTTATTCTGGCAGTCAGATGAATCTATTGGACAAACTGAAAGACAAGTTCTTCCCGACAAATGGGGTCCTTCCAAGTTCAAAATCTACTTCATGGGATTTCTGTGAACATGAACAAAACTCTCCTATGGTCAGAAGCGGGCAAAAAGGAGATGAGATACCAATCACCTCACCTAGATTTCTAAGCATTTCCCGGGATTTCTAAGGAAGTTCAAGGAACATTATACTAGAGTCCAAGATTAGTCTAGCTTAATACACCTTTTTTTCTGGGAATACCGTTAATGAGTTCCCAATCTTCAAATCACAATAAGCCCTTTTACATTCTCACTCTACATACTGTCTCTCTTTTCCATAATAATAAAACCCCTCCCAATCACAGATTGCTGCAGAGTTGCCATCTTAGGGATCACTGTGGTTGCCAAATATCTCCACAAGACTCCAGCTTAAATTTTCTTAAACAGGCATCTTAATCATGTTCAAACCCAAGCTACTACTCGTTCCAAGCTCGATCTAACGCCCACAAAGCAAAAACACAACAGACTGCCAAGAGGTATAAGGGGATTCATTCTTCTCCGCACACATTCCACAATCGAAAGCCCCACCCCAACCCCCTTCTCCTGTCTACTTGGGCGAAGGTATGAAACATTTAGGATTAATCTGCTTGCCTCTGGCAGTTCATAGCCCAGAACAGGGACTTTTTTTTTTTTTTTTTAATGTTAGGAAAGAAAAAGCTCATTTTCCGCCCGAACAGGGACTTGAACCCTGGACCCTCAGATTAAAAGTCTGATGCTCTACCGACTGAGCTACCCGGGCCCACGGACAGCCGCTTCTCTTACAGCCTAGAAAAGGTAAGTTCGTTAGGTTGGTTTCAATTTTGAGTTCTCAAAGCGTTAAAAAATAAGTCGCCGGCACAAGTTCCTCACATACTCAAGACAAAAGCAGCCGGCGGATCTCACTTCTACACTAACTAGCTGCCACCACAACAGGCAACACGTTTGAAACAATTTGACTTCCCTCAAAAATCCAGCGCTCTGAGGAGCTACCTCAGCTATTGAAAGAGCCCCACGATGCTCTCAAAAGCCAACAGTTTGGGTAAAAATGAGGAGGATCTTCTTGTGGGACAAAAGTTTGCTGCTCACTTCCCTAAAATCACGGAAAGCCAACATTTTCTTGTACCTATAGGATGCAAAGAAGAGAGGTGGAGCTTGGACACGTCCTTCCTACCCATCTACCCAAATCCTATTCATGTTTAGAGATTCATATTCAAGCCCTCTTCGCCCTACTTCGCTAACTCCAACCTCGCCTCCTCCCTCTTCCCATTCACGCACTGCTTCGCCTTTCCGCTCTGGTCCACTCTGCCAGCTCCTGCGTGAGATCTTCCCAATAACTCAGTCCACTCCATCCAGGTTCCGGGTTGTTGACACTACAGTCAGGGTTTCCCAAACCTGCCAGATTTTGAGTCTGCGGAGCTTTCTAATAGTATAAATTACTGTCCGGCCTCTTCTAAATATGCTTTCGGACTTCATCCAAAATTCATATCTGGATTACCTGTCGGACAAAATAGGCGGAAAGTGGTTTTGCGCCTGACTGCCTGAGGTGTGAGATGCTCTCTAGGCATACAAGGTGCTAGTTCCTTTCCCAGCCCACACGTTTCCCCGCTCTCTCACATTCCGGAGAGAATTCCGTCCGAAAGAGGTTGTGTATTGATTCCTCCTCCCTCTTCCCTCCTTCTGTCTTTCAAAACAGAACCTCAGTAAGGAAAGCAGTTGCCGGGTCCCGACCGAGTTGCTGCCCTAGTTTTGCTAGACACTCTCTGTCGCTCTGCATTTCTTGGTAGGTTTTGTAAATTCTTTCCGCTCTGTCATCTCTTTCCTTCCGGAAGGACCTAAATCCCCCTCTATCCGCCCCGTCCCTACCACCCTTATGCAATACTTAACGCTGAGGATTTCCCTGGTGGCGCAGTGGTTAAGAATTCACCTACCTAAAGCTAGTGACTAAGGGTTTGAGCCCTGGCCCAGGAACATCCCCGATGCCGCGGAACAACTAAACTCGAGTGCCACAATTAGCCTGTGCTCTAAAGCCCGCGAGCCACAACTATGGAGCCCACGTGCTACAAATACTGGAGCCAGAAATACTTGACTTTTCTATAAAATACTTAACTTTTCTTCTTTGTATTCTTCTGCATTACCTCTGTGGTCTTTTAGGCAGCTTTGGAGGCAGAGGAGGATGAAGTTGGGGGAAAGGAAGAATTTGAAGACAAGAAAAATGCCCCATTCCTGGGACTTTCCTTGGTGATGGAATGGAAATGCCTTCCTGAGAGCTAGCTGTGGGGCAGACTTTGAAGCAAGCTGAGAGAAGTAGGGAAGATACCCGAAGCAGAAACAAAGAGCCGCAAGGTCCGAAATCAATCTAAAGCCAGGCATTCTTTTGTTTTCCTGCAATGCATACCAATGACTCCTAATTCTCCAATTCCAATGGGTCTTTTTCAGTCCGTGTGCTACTCTCATCTCAGGCGCCTTCTCTTCCATAGCCATGTGAAAATCCAGGTCTCTAGATGCAAGCTATCTGCTGAATTATAGACTCAGGTATGACCTTGCTTACCAGACATCTTCATCATCATGAAGTTGCTTCCTACACATTTCAAATTCATCTCATGTTCAAACAGTGCCAGAACCAGTGATTGTCTGTGGCAGACACTTACCCCTTTTCCTTTAGTAGCTGAAGGTTTTCTGTCTTCTCTTTCCATCTGGACCTAAATTTCCAGAGGTAACTTTCTGAGTTCCCTTCTTTGTACTCACTCCCCTGAATTTTTTGCTGGGTCTCTGGCAGTCAGGAGCAGCGGAGGTACAGTCCCCTGCTGTGATGATGTGGGAAACCGGTGGTACCATGGAGATGACCAGAGAAGGAGTGACAAATCCCAAGGTCCAAGCTGAAGCCACTTGAGGCACACTGACCATCAGGGAGCCAAAGGTGAACCTTAGAGGTCCTAGGTATTAGTTATTTTCTTTCCTTGGGAAAAGTGCCCAGAATATGGATTCCCTTGGGGGCTACAGTGTCTACAGTCCCAGTGCTCTTCAGAGACTTTCTGTCTTTCATGATTCTGCCCACTGCCTTCATTTATCTGAGACTGTATGGAGGCTCCATGTCTAATCCAGTGAGTATGAAGAGGAAGAGAGAGAAGATGCATCAGGGTTCCTGGCATGGAAAACACCAAGGGCAAGCTTTTGTTCTCTGCCAGGAGCTGCTAGGAGCCACTGGAAGGAAAATAAAGAGGACAACAGATAGCTCACTCAAAAAGGATTTAAAAGCAGTCTCTACTTGGCATCCGCCCTAAAATAGACACTGCCTTGTAAAAGCATTTCTCAACTGGGAGGGTCCAAAAACGATGCCCTTGGATGTCTGTGCTTTAGGGGTTTACAGCAGCTGCTGGGTAAACTGGGCATCCTAAGGTCCAGTGTCTGTGGAGTCCTGTCTTCTCATCTTCCACTGTGAGTTGCTAATCCTACCCTCTCAGCCCTCCTAGCCTTTGAGAGGCTAAATGGAAATCTTTTTTGTTTGTACACATGAACCAGCTTCCCTCCCTCTGCAAAATTCAGCTTTTGCATTATTCTACTCTTTTGATATACAAACTAGCAACCAAAAAAAAAAAACTGAAAATGGAACTGATTTTGATATATTCACCTAATGCACAATTATGTATAGCAACAAAGTTGTTGTATAATTTTAATTAGCTCTTTGTTTATACCAATAGTGTTTATTTTAGGAAACACAAGAAATTTATGCATCCGTCTGTTTTTATCCCTCCCTCTTCATCTCCCCAACCCTGCACACACTACCCCTTTGGTTGCATCTCAGAAATCTTTGGTGTGATGTTAAATCATGTATTCCACTTTATGACTTTATTTAAAATTCTAAAAACAAGAAACTGGAATTCCGTGGGCAAATGTAGGAAACGTAGAAGGGAAGACATTTTAATTCATTACTCGCCAATATCCTTGCAGCTTTATTTCAGCCAGGAGTGTGTGTATGGGGTTGGGTGTTTTCTACTACCTGGTCTGTGAAAATCTCCAATGAGACCCAATTTATCATCTGCCAAAATCCAGCTTCTAACAAAAATTTTTAATGCCTTAAGCCTAATTTCCACCCAAATCAAACTATTCCTGCCAGCTAATAGCTTCCAACCCTGAAACTTCCAATTATGTTCCCAATGTTCACGTTGACAGTCTCATCATTCCTTAGCACTGCCGTTTGGGTTGTTCAATGTTCTCTCAGTCACTCACTCAGAAAGATTTGGGACCCACTTCCCCCACCTCAACTGCTTGCATCCAGTAATGGATGGAGGGGTGGAGGGAAAGGAGGTGGGGATGAGAAGGGGGAGGCAGGTGAAAGCTTTTCTCCTGTCTGTTAGATGATGCAGATCTGACTGCTCATACAACGAAAAGAACTAAAAGAATAGGGCCGTTTCTCTTCCCCTTTATTCTGTCTTTTTTCTGTTCTGTCTTTATTTGCATATGCCAGTTGTGGTGGGAGGCTTCTTGCTTTGGAAGTGAAATGTCTGATGGGAATGTCTTTCTTTTCCTTTCTTCCCTTCTTCCCTCCTTCCCTCCCTCCCTTCCTTCCTTCCTTCCTTCCTTCCTCTCTTCCTCTCTTTCTCTCTCCTAATTCTTGTCTTTATTTTGCTGTTGCCCCGCCCTGGGAGGTGATAAGCCAGAGGCAGCAAAAATGGGAAAACTATAAAAGCAATCCACTGCCCTTCTTTTCGCAGAGGATATGAGAAAAGGGGTTGACAAAACTTAAGTGGAGGTGCCAGGGATTGAACCAGGGACCTCGTACATGCAAAGCACGCGCTCTACCACTGAGCTACACCCCCATACCTCTACCTTTTTCTAGCTATTTCATAAAATATTATTTCTCCGTCTTTTTTTTTTTTTTTTTTCTTGTAAGCTAAGAGTTCTCTGGAGAAAGTCTATCAGGTTAAATTACACTATTTCTGAAATTACTAAACTGGATACAGTCTAGTGGCTTCTCCCTGGCCTGCAGTTATTTAATTAACCCAGGAACAGTTGAAAGAATAATGCCTTCTAAGAGATAATTGACTGAGAATGTCTTACTTTTTTCTTTTTCTCTCTTTCTGTTCTTTTTCCTTCATGCTCCTCAATAATACTACCAATGGAATTGATTGCTCAAGATTGATGTTGGGAATCTGCCATGTTTGTCATTTTGGGTTCAGGGAATCCTGAATTAGCCAGATCTTTCTTTTTTGTTTCCTTCAATTAAATGTTCCTTGGGAAGACAGACATCACCAGTGATGATGAGGCCCTTAGAGTGGAAAGGGATCAGGAGCAAATGGGTATGAAGTTAACTGTGCTATGAGCAAGAAAAAGTGAGTTAGGGAATATAAAGAGGAAAGTGGGAAACGTTTGTGCCAACATGGTTTAAGAGAGTAAAAGAAAAGGGCAGGAACAAAGGTGCTAGAAACCAAACCCAGTACTTCCTTTTGTGCACTCTACTCTCACATAATCCGAGAAATTCGGAAAAATACCTGTCCCCACTGATTTCCATTATTTGCTACTGGTTCTCCAAGAATAAGTCTAGAAATGAAAAGCAAGGATTTAGAAATTTTAGAAGATCTTGTAAATTGCTTTCACTCCCAAGTTCATGATCAGAGGACTTGACTCATTTTAATAGTGTGTAGATCTAATGGGCTGCTGTCCAATTGCTTGGTGTATAGAATGTGGAGAGGGCAGCATACTAGAACGGGAGAGACAACACTTTATTCAACTTAGGCTTTCAGCTGGCACACTTACACATAAAGGTAGGTTAACAAGAGAAAAACAGAGCTTGTTAATGTGTGCAACAGGCATCACACAGAAGAAACCTAAACAAAAAGTAACTCAAAGTGGTGGCTTAGCACCGCGGCTAATGAAGTATATTCAACAAAGAACAGTAAATTTGTAGACAAATGACAGGATCGAGGAATGCAGTTTTCATCTTCCAAGGGCAGAAAACTGTGGGAAATTAAATATATGGGAAGAAACTAGTGGAGTAAGATTTGTTTGCAGATTCCTCTGGTGCATCTCTGGGCTGATAAGAGTTTGTCTCCAGTAAAAGGAGAATTTATATCCTGCCTTTGGGTGGATATGGGAGGGTAGAGAGAGCTTTCCTGTGTGTGTGTGGTTTTTTGTTTTGTTTTTTTTTTTTTGCATCTTAATTAACTTCAGCTCAAAATAATTTTCATGTCAAAGAGGCATATTTTGCGTGACATAATCTGGTTTCATATATAGTCATGTGCAGAGGGAGCATGTTACAGTGTGTGATATATTAGAGCTAATTTGTCACGTCAACTCAAAAGTGCATGAAGATCTGAGAAATTATGAGTATGTCTTTCTATATCTTATCATACTTAAATCCTTTTAAGTTGCTTTTTAAATTTACAGTTTGATGTCATTAGTTTAAAAAGCCATTTAAAATTACATTATTTCTACTTAAACTAATTTACTGAATGCTAAACAAGATGTATTTCACTTTATTTTATTTTATTTTTTGGCGGCGCCGCGCAGCTTGCAGGATCTTAATTCCCCAACCAGGGATTTAACCCACGCCCTCAGCAGTGAAAGCGCGGAGTCCTAACCACGGGACCGCCAGGGAATTCCCATATTTCACTTCCCGCCCCCCCCCCCCCCCCGCAAAATATGGAGGTAGCTCAATATGAAGAGGATAGAAGTGATTCCAAAAACCGAAGGCCAGTTTCAGGCAGAAATACGAACACTCACAAGGAGCTGGTCTCATCACACAGAATGAGAAACACTCGCCTGCGATTGGAGGTGCCGGGGATTGAACCCGGGGCCTCGAGCATGCTAAGCACGCGCTGAGCTACACCCCCTTACTCTTTTTGCTCGTGGAATAAAATTTAATAGCAATATCTAACTGCCTTGTGTTTCCAGAACCTGAAATTGTTAGTACAAAAATCCCTTATGTACGATTCCGTTATTTCTGAAATTCCTTTATTGCATTCTCTTTCCAGTCTACATGAAGAGAAAGGCATCTTCATGCTAGGCAGAAAGGTACATTCCTAGGATCTATTCACACTTGTCAACCTACAAAAGGTGAATAGAAGAAGGAAAAGAAGAGCCTAGAATCAGTGACACTCAAGGAACAACTGGGAGAACTAGCCCCACAACTTAATTTCTTCATACAGATCCCCATTGTAAGAATTTGCTGTCACCTAGAATATCATTCTGTGTCAGAATGTAAGAAAGTGCTTAAAGATGATAGTAAGCTCAACAGATTACAGTAGCTTCGAGACAATCTTGGAAACACTGAGCATTAAAATGAATAAGAAACAATAAAGGAATACAAAGTAATGGATGAAATAAGACTGCTAGACCAGAGAGTTGACTGAAATACTAGGTCTGAGTGAGGAGATAGCCAGCGTCAAAGGATCCTCAACTTTGCTCTGAGGATGGTAAGAATGACTCTGTTGTCTGTTACACAACATGGGGACTTCAAAAGTTCAGTCTGAATTGAGAGGCCAGTGGCTCAAACAGATTACTCAGACACTTGTTGAATTAAAGTTCTAAAATCACATGTACTTTGGCTAGAGTAAGGTTCCATAAGTTCATTGAGGGTTCATTCATAGAAAAATCTAGAGCCATTTTGTGACCTTCAGTGATGCCTAAAGGATTAGTGGGCTAGAAGACATAAGAAACCCCCAAACCCTTGAAATAAGGCAATTATAGCTTTCTCTCTAGATTTTTGTCGTGGCTCCATTACTTGAATAGGCAGGAAGCTCTGGGAGCAGCATTTTTTCCCCAGCACACACCAGGCACTTATCGCTAGCTTATCACCTTCTAGAATACGGTGGAGGAAAAGCTAAGGAAACAAAAATGTGACTCATGTTTTTAGTAGGATGATGTTTCCTTTAACTGAAATTATCTGTAAGTCCCATGTTCTTCACTATAGAAAATGTACATTGCTTCCCCGACCCTCACCAAACTTGAGGAATTGGGAATGGGTCTTTCCACTTTTTATTTTTCTTATTTATGCCCTTTAATTTATTGATTTCAAACTTTTCCCAAATCTAAGAGCCAGTGCACTTGAACTGAATGAAGAAGCCTCTTCCCAGTGAGTGATAGATGATGAGCATCACTTACTGCCAGGTGGTGGAGAGTTTGAGTTTTGAGGCATTGAAACTTGTTGGGTTTCCCAAGGGAAACTTGAAATCCTGCTCACAGAACTCTAGGTTGAGTTCTGACTGTGGTCAATGTGACACATTTATTTTTTCAAACTTTCAAAATAAAAAACAGTGCTTGTTTAATGTAGCTGGAGGTAACAAGTGGATAATAGTAATAACAATGGGTTACATTAAATGATTATATCACCTCCTTGATAAACAGACTCCCTAAGAGGTGAAGTAATTAGTTGGCCACTAGTTCACAGCCAACATGTAACAGGGCAAGTTTCAAAGCTAAGCAGATTTCCTAGAACACCTGCTCCAGATCCTTCTTTACAGTCAGGAATCCTGAAGTCAAAAGACAGATAGAATGACTTTTGGATTCATTTCCGTTTGAAAATGTCATTATCACTCACAGGGAAAGGGATGGCCCTACATAATTTCTTAATGTTGAGCAGCTCTCAATGCTGTGGGGAAATGAGAAAGAAGGGAATGAATTCATAAATATGTACCACGAAATAAAACACCTTAAATGCAGCAATATGGCCTGCAAACCCTACTATGACATTTTGTAGGGGACGCTACAGCTCTGGTTCTGGACGCCTCAAGGAACGGAGGACACAAAGACAGGAGAGAGGAAAACAAAGTATTTCTGAGAGTGAGGCATTATAGCATCTCTTTCAAATGGAATTTTCTCTGCAATAAAGAGAATGCCAAGGAGTTTGCGACTAGGACAATATCTACCAAATAAATCAGTTGAATACGTGTCCACTAGCTAGACCTGTAGATTCGGGTAGTTCACTAGGTAAATTTCAGAATTTTTAATCTGGGGAAACAAAGTTTGAATCCCTAGGGGTTCAGGTTCCGTGTGTTTACATTTATTCTCCAGTTATTTCTAATAGGCAAAAGGCTACTGAAGTCTTGCCTGCTTGATGTTCTGAATATTTACAATGGACTCTTCTACCCTAGTGGCTGGTAAACTATTGCGTTCGAGCTAAGAATGGTTTTGGAAAGTTTCATGGATGTGCATGTCATCCTTGCGCAGAGGTCATGGGAATTTTCTCTGTATCTTTCCAGTTTTAGTATAAGTGTTGCCGAAAGGAGTACCGTTTTTTACTTTTAAAGGTGAAAAATAAAACAAAAAATAGTATTGGGTGACATGTGAAGTTTATATGAAATTTAAATTTCGGTGTCCATATATAAAGTTTTATTCGAATACAGCCACTTCATTTACACGTCGTCTATGGCTACTTTAGGGCTATCACGGAGAGTAATTGCAACAGAGACAGCACGTGGCACCCCTTCCCCTTCCCACTGCTGCTGTGCGCACTACGCATTGCAGCGACTCAGTGATCTTTCCTCAAGTTTTTCAGTGTCCTGTGCATCTCTGAACCATAACATTTTATTGTTATTACTTTTATTAGTAGTGCTTGCACATCATGTGAAAACAAAACAAAAAGTGTGAACTGTGGCGCAACACTGTTTTTATTGTGCAATTAGGCTTTAGCATGCTAAAGGAACTCAACATTCGTGGGTATCATCCGAGTGAATAGGTACCGGTCCACGGCCTGTTAGGTACCAGGCCGCACAGCAGGAGGTGAGCGGCGGACGAGCGAGCGAAGCTTCATCTGCCGCTGCTCGTCGCTCCCCACCGCTCCCCACTGCTCTCTATCGCTCGCATTACCGCCTGAACCATCCACACCCCTGTCCGTGGAAAAATTGTCTTCCACGAAACCGGTCCCTGGTGTCAAAAATGTTGGGGGCTGCTGCATTACGACGTTCCTTATTAATGCGCAGAAAGGAAACTCACCCCTGGGATCAACTAAAACTCTTAGTGTGCCGAAACCCGGGATCGAACCAAGGACCTTTAGATCTTCAGTCTAACGCTCTCCCAACTGAGCTATTTCGGCTACCTGAAAACCCCCTATTCCTGACATTTCTTTTTTAATATTTAGATTGTTTTCAACTTCCGTTTTAGACGTTTTCAGATTCCTTAAGCGTGGCTGCCTAATTGTCCAATATACTTGCCTATCTGGAAAGACCTGGAATCTATACCTTCCACGTATGCCAGTTGCATCCAATTCCTGGCAGTATTGGATGAACACGTAAAGGTGGGAGAATTTGAAAAGAGGTAATAATGAGGGATTCAATAGAAAGCCTTTCCGCTCCTCTACATCCTGTCAGTTGACCCAGATACAGCTCAGAATCTAAAGGAAACTAAAGAAAATATTATTGGGGGGGGTCCCTTATTTTTCTCTTCTTTTCATTCTTTCATCTCTCACAATCTCCAAAAATGCTGAGAAATGGAGTCCAATGATGCTGTGAATTTGCTAAAAGAATACCGTATACATAAATATTACCAGACTAAACTCTTGAGACGATATTCCCAACTGACAGGGAAGCAACTTTCACAAAATTTAGAAAATTTGAAACGGCATATCTCATCATAACAGAATTTCTTCACAAAAATTCCTTCAAAAATGAAAATGAAACTACAACCAAATCAGATTTTGATTGGCTCCTTCGTTAGCCAGGCAAGGAAATCATTTAGCATTGTGATGTAATAAACAGTGCACAGCACCATTTCATATTCAAGTATAAATAGAATATATGAGCAGGGCCTACACACATGAGTAATTTGCATGAGAAAGTAGCTTATGTTCCCATGGCTCCTACACTTGATACAATCCTCCATTCGTCAATCTACCTCTATAGCTTCATAGGGAGTTCCTACAACTAAAGAAGAAGAAGAAAAAAGAACCAGACTTGGTTTATAGGTGGTTCTGCTCATATACTGGTGAGCAGAGGTGAGCAGCTCTGAGGAGGTGAGCACTTTTCTCAACTCTGGGAGCTGCTAAACCACTGTAAAGAATAATTAATGTTATTCTGTAGCAGTTCTCAGCAAAGAGACTCCTAAGTGGAGGTGCCGGGGATTGAACCCGGGGCCTCGTGCATGCTAAGCACGCGCTCTACCACTGAGCTACACCCCCGATGTTGGGGGCTTATTTCATTCATATTAGAAATCAGTGAGGATTTGGTGAGTCTCGCAAAACCACCAATTGTTCTGTGAATTAACTTAACGAGCTCTAGCGGGTGCACTCCACCCAAAGTGCACTCCACTCACAAAGGTGAGCAGCTTCCATAGTACCTGAATGTTGGTGGTGAAGGTAAACCCTCTCAGTGGGCGTTACTTCAAGCAGGGCACGTGACTGTTCATTTTGCTTGTAGAGTAGGGATCTACACTAATTTATGAGAGGTGGCTAATAGTTTGGCTGGTAATTAGGAGCTTGGAAGGAAAATTATTGAAAAAGTGGTGACAGAGAGGTCTGGGAAAGAGGCGGGTAGTTAGAATTGCCCAAATGTGCAGTCTAAGGATATTTGTTTCCATGTGAATGCCCTCCAGAGAACAACCTCCTCAGAGGCGATCTAATAGGCAGTTGGACACGATGACCCATTCTGTTGATGTCTGGAAGCTTCTCTTTAGCCACCATTCTACTTGCCCAGTGAGCTCATGGACAAACTGGCCATGATGACAGGAACAGAGGTCATACACAGGTTCAGCAACATGCACCTCTATGCACCGAAATGATGTAGTTCAAACCACTGCTAAGTGACTAAACTACCAATATCACAGACAAACTTTGAGCCCTCACAAGCTATCATTCCATGGGGGAAGCAGCTAAACCCCTGGTGTCAGGTTCATTATATTTGACCAATTCTGTATTAAGGGGACAGTGTATATCTCACTGGAATAAATACTTAACCTGGATGTGGATTTTCCTTCACCTCCCACAATGCTTCTGCCAAAACCACCAACCATGGATTTACTGAATGTCATATTCAACAGCATCCACAGCATTGTTTCTGAGACAAGAAGCCAGTTTATAGCAAATAAAATTTGGCAGTGGGCTAATGTTCTGGAATTCACTGGCCTCACCGTAAGCCCCTAACCCTGAAGCAGATGGCCTGATGGGATGGTGGAATGACCTTTTGAATACTTGGTTATTGTATGAGCTGAGAGACAATACTTTGGAGCGGGGAGGAGGGGCTGTGTAATGATATCCAGGATATGGTGAATATTCTTAATCAGTGACTAATAATGGGAATGTGTGTCTCTCTCATCAGGACTCATGGATGCACGAATCAGAGAGAGGAAGTGGTCTTTTCACTGTTATGGCTAACAGACACAGGGGCATTTTGCTTCCTCTCTAATCCACTGATAACTTTTATTTGGACTCCAAAGTCTTTAGGTGATTTTTCTGGTGTCTCTTTGTGATTGGAATTTATGAATAAAAGGCATTATTTTATTTAAAAAGATAAAAACAGTGTGGAAAGGGGGTTTATTGAGTGATGTCAAAGAAAGCTTGACAGCCTAAAATCCCTAATTTCACTAAATCAGTACTCTGATGAATTCACTTTAGGAACTGAAGGGAGGAATGTGTGGTCAGCTAATTTGTGTAAATTACTGAGAGGGGAATAATTCCTCACGACAAAAATCTGACCTCCTTTCATAATCCCAATAAGGATACGTAACTCCTCATGACAAAAATCTGACCTCTTTTCATAATCCCAATAAGGATGGGTGACACTATTTTGGCTAAATCAGAACACTTGTGGGATTCACTTAACCACCTGCAACCTTTCTGCACATTTCTCAACCCTGGGAGCTGCTGAACCACTGTAAAGAATAATCAATGTTATTCTCTAGCGGTTCCCAACAAAGAGACCCCAAAGTGGAAGTGCCGGGGATTGAACCCGGGGCCTCGTGCATGCTAAGCACGCGCTCTACCACTGAGCTACACCCCCGATGCTGGTGGCCTATTTCATTCATATTAGAAATTAGTGAGGATTTGGTGAGTCTCGCAAAATCACCAATTGTTTTGTGAATTAACTTAACAAGGTCTAGCGGGTGCACTCCACCCAAAGTAAATGTCTTAACACCAGATTACTTGCTCAGAAAGACTGATGATCCATTGTTCCCTACTTCTGCTGACTATAGAAGATAATCATGCTTGGAGGTAGAAGAGTAGACGAGCACAGAGAAGGGATCATCACTGGGCAGATTTGCTTCTCCTTAGCCCACAGCTATTGCATTGACCAAGGCACAGTTGAAAGAATAATGCCTTCTTAAAGATAATTGACCGAGAATGTCTTACTTTTTTTCCTCTTTCTGTTCTTTTTCTTTCATGCTCCTCAGTGGTACTGCCAGTGGCACTGAGTCCTCAAACCTGATGATGTGAATCTGTTGTGTTTGTTGCCTCAGGTTCAAGAGATCCTACATGAGCCAGATTTTTCTTTTTTGTTTCTTTCAGCCAAATGTTCGTTGGGAAGACAGACTTCAACAGTGATGAGGCCATTGGAGTGGAGTAAAGGGTTATGAATTTAACTTTGCTATTGAGCAGGAAAAGGTAAGGTAATATAGAGAGGAAAGTGGGAAAAGTCTGTGCAAGCATGGTTTAAGAGAGTGAAATAGGACAGTAATGGAGGTGCTAGAAATGAAAGGTTGCATCAAAGATGCTGGCTTGGAAATGCTGGATGAACATATGGCAAAATTAAGTTAAATGAAGCGATTTAGTATCCATATCAAGGAATATCAAGAAAGAAGTTATTGATTTAGAGAAGAATTGGATTGTTAAACCTGAATCTTTATGACCCTATTCTTTCATCTGCTTTCAGTTTTCACTACTCTAATCTGAATGGTGAACTTATCCTTCATTTAAGAATGCTTAATACTATCTCCTGGACATTCCAGACAAATTTGGACATTCCAGACAAAGGGCAAAACTCTACCAGTGATGGCATGTCAGCTACAGGGATGTTTTGTCAGTAAGGAAAATGAGAAGGCTCAAGTAATTGTTAAAATGTCCAGGGATGTTCATCTCTTTCCCTCATGTCACTGGTTAATTAAGCAGTGAAATCAAGATACGAAATGTCACATAAATTCTCACACATATATATCATACATATAGCACTGACACACACACAATAAAGAGATTATTCTTTTATGTGTCATTTCACAGTGACTAAACCTCACAATACTCCCCAATGCACACACACACATAAAACCTCAAAGTAAAATGAAATTAAAAGTGTGATGCTGAGTAGCAAGTACATTGGAATTTCTTATCCTGCAACTTTCCTAGATTTTTCCAAGTAAACTTTATATTTTTATTTTAAAACTGTAAATGAAATCACAACCAAAATAGGTCAGTTAACAAAGCACAGTTGTTGGATTATGATAGTTCCATTTGGATTCCAAAGGTTTGATATAAAATTCCTGTAAGAAAATGAGATGTATTAAGAAACCTGGGAGACTGGCTAGTTTTGATGTCACTCCCATGATTACATATGTGTTGTCTGTGCATGTGTTCAAAACAGAATAACAGCAAAAACCCCTAATCATTGATAACAATGATGGCATTTGGACTGGAGAAGCCTGAGCCGGAGGCTAAATTCTGCAGTGAAGGGGAAGGAAATGATGATGAGAGATGACAGGACTAGGGGAAAATAGAGCGTCAGAAGATAGTATATTAGGAAGGTTTGCCTATCAGAGGAAAGAACCTCCAGAAAGGACCTCTAAGCAGCAACTGGCATCTGTACCAGAAGGAAAAAAAAAGTCTTTAATACAATTCACTTACACTGTAGATTTCAAGACGGTGATCCTACAACATATGTTTGGCTGAATCACCAGATGTTAAGGACGGGTAGACATAGTGGGTCTCAAATCTGAGTGGAAGGAGCGTCTTCTTGGGAGACCGTGACTTTGATGCTATGTCAAGCACAGTGGCACGGAACAGCTTGGCGGAGCGCTTCTTGCAAGAGACATTTACGTTGGGTGGAGTGCGCTCCCTAGAGCGCATGTAAGTTAATTCATGGAACAATTTCTAGTATGAATGAAATGGCCCGGCCTTGTCGGGGGTGTAGCTCAGTGGTAGAGCGCGTGCTTAGCATGCACGAGGCCCCGGGTTCAATCCCCGGCACCTCCACTTGGGCATCTCTCTTTATTGGGAACCGCGGCAAGCAAACCAGGAGTGGCTTAGGCTTTCTGAGTGAGAGAATATCCAAGTTTCCTGCCTTGTCCTGGTGCCACAATCTTCTTTGTCACTGTGGAATACAACGATGCTCGTGCTGAGTTACTCAAACCGTTTATTCACGTTTTTATTAGCCATTTGCTCTCTAGCCATTTTGAACAATCACAGCTATGCCGTGGGATACACACAGCATAAGGGATGCCTGCCCCTACCCTTACTATTCTTAGGTATTGTGTGATGACTTCTGAAGTAGCCAAAGTGAAGCCAGGTACTTCTGATCCTCATGTGTCTTTGGTGGAAATAGCATTGGGCTTAAAGCAAAGATCCACAGGAGAGGAACAGAGGAAGTCTGTTCAAACTATTGCTCTTCAGACTCCCGCTGGGAGAAGTGTAGAATACAAGCAGTAAAGGAGAACACTGAAAATGTCCTAAAAGATATCTAGAAGAAAACTGGGTTTGCGAGGACTGACTTCTGCGTATGAGTAAGAAACAAGAATGTAAGGACTAAAGAACCTGCTCTCAGAGACTGAAACGGTCGACTTTCAGGTCGAAAGTTTGATGCGCTATCCGAGGTGCTGACACTTGTATTCTTGTACATCTATTCAAAAGTATTTGTTTGTTGTCCGGCTTACCTTTCTTTCTCATTTGTCCCTAACATTCCAAGCCCAATGCGCTAAAAATCAGTTGCTGCCTCAGATACGTAAGCCCAAAGACACCGGCAGACCCTGCTTCTACGCTCAACATTGCTCCCACTACGGTCACACGGGAATCCAGATGTGGCTTTCCAGCTGCTCTTTATAAAGCTATCAATTCCAGCAGTACTGCACCGCAAACAAAAATTCAACCACACGAGCGCCCTACAAAGTGCTCAACTTGTTTAACCCGCGAGGAAAAGAGCAACTAGTAGCTCTCAGACTACGATAACTGGAACAAAACAAACTGGATTCTTGTGGGACATAACGTTTTCACCTACTTCGCTTAGAATAATGGAGCTTCTCTTGCGGTGGACCTGTAGAAATGCAGAAGAGATAAAGACCTTGGATACATCCACATACTCCCTCATCCAAATATTACTCGTGTTTAATTCTCATTCCCAAACTTTCTTCTAGCGTCTCGTTCTCCTGTCCTCCTTGGCTGCTTCTCCCACTCAACTGTCTTCCCCTCCCCACAGGATACTCTCCACTCTTCATCCCCTCTCTTCTCCGTCCCCCTTCAACTCTCCCTTTCTCAGCATTAGTCTAGGAACAACCGAACCTTGCTGACCTTTCAGAGTCATTAGTCACATGTCAACTAATACTCTTTTTTGTTTTATTTTTTCAACCTTTTAACGTTCCCAAACCATTCTTAGCTCGCAGGCAATAGTTTACCAACCACAAAGTATAGGGTCTCAGAACTTGTAAATACTCAAACTTTAAGAACAGGCAAGCTTTCAGTAGCCTTTTGCCAGTTAGAAATAACTGGAGAATAAATTCGAACAGAAGGACCTGAGCCCCTAGGGATTCAAACTTTGTTTCCCCGGTTTAAAAGCTCCAAAAGTTTACCTAGTGAGCTACCCAAATCTATAAATCTAGTTACTGGATATACATTCAGCTAATTCATTTGGTAGATATTATCCTAGTTGCAAATCTCCTTTGCATCCTCTTTATTGCAGAGAAAATTCCACTTGAAAGTGATACTGTAATCACTAGCTCTCAGGATTACTTTGTTTTCCTCCTTCTTTTCTGTCTTCCATTCCTTTAGGTGTCCAAAACCAGAGCTGTAGCGTCCCCTACAAAATGTCACAGCAGGGTTTGCAGACCATATTGCTGGACTTAAGGTATTTTATTTCCTGGTGAGTATTATGAGTTCATTCATTTCTCTCTTCCCAATTTCCCCAAAGAGTTGAAAACTGCTCAACATTATATGATTATGTGGCACCACTTCTTTCCCTATGAGTGATAATGACATTTTCAAAGAGGAATAAATCCAAAAGCCACTAATCTCAAGTGGTCTTTTGACTTCAGAATTTCCATCTCTAAAGAAAAGACCTGGAGTAGGTATTCTAAAGCAAATCTGCCTGGCATTGAAACTTGCCCTGTTACATGTTGGCTGTGAACTGGTGGCCAAGTAATTACTTCATCTCTTAGGGAGTCTGTTTATCAAGGAGGTGATATAATCATTTAATGTAACCCATTGTTATTACTATTATCTGCTTCTTACCCTTAGCTACATTAAACAAGCACCTTTTTTTTTTTATTTTGAAAGTATGAAAAAATAAATGTGTCATATTGGCCACAGTCTGAACTCAACCTAGGGTTCTGTGAGCAGGATTTCAACTTGCCCTTGGGAAACCCACCAAGTTTCAATGCTCAAAACTCAAACTTTCCTACACCTGGCAGTAAGTGATGCTCATTATCTATCACACAGTGGGAAAAGGCATCTTGATTCAGTTCAAGTGCACTTGTTCCTAGATTTGGGAAAAGTTTGAAACAAATAAATTAAAGGGCATTAAACAAGAAAAAAGTGGAAATACCCATCCCAATTCCTCTAGTTTGAGGGGTAAAACAATGTATGTTCTCTATAGCGAAGAACATCGAACTTTGAGGTAATTTCAACTAAAGGAAACATCATCCTACTAAAAACATGGGCCACATTTTTGTTCTCTCAACTTTTCTCCCACCATATTCTAGAAGGCAGAGAAGCTGATATCAGTTCCTGGTGTGCTCTGGAAAAAAAAGTTCCTCCTCCCAGAGCTTCCTGCCTATTCAAACAATGGAGCCATGACAGAAATCAAGAGATAATTGCCCTATTTTCAAGATTTTGTGGTTTCTTGTGTCTTCTAGCTCGCCAGTCTTTTAGGCAACATTGATGATCACAAAATGGCTCTAGATTATTCTATGAATGAGCTCACAATGAATGTATTGAGTCTCACTATAGCCAAAATACATGAGATTTTAGAACTTTAATTCAACAAGTGTCTGAGTAATCTGTTTGAACCACTGGCCTCTCAATTCAAACTGAAGTTCTGGAAGTCCTCAAGTTCTTTGACAGACACCATAACCATTCTTACCATCCTCAGAGAAAAAGTTGGGGATCCTTTGATGCTGGCCACCTCCTCACTCACACCCAGTAAACCAGTCAATATCTTGTCTAGGAAGAAGTTGTTCAAATTTCTGAATTATCAATGATTTGTAAAATAAAAATCTTACTGGCACTTTCCAGTTTACAGGCCATATCTTTTCCTCCCTAGTTACTTTCTACATTTCTCTAAATTTGTAACCTTAAAAGCAATACTGAGGTTTCTTTTTTAATGTTGTAAGGAACCTTCCTTAAATCAACAATATCCCTAAAGTAGAACAGAATAAACCACTGCAAGTCAATAGATGTTACTCTGGTTTCTAGCTCTTCGTATTCCTGTTGAGCCAAGAGCTCCATGTCAGGAGGGTAAATGCATGGACAAGATTCTCCAGAACAAAGCTGGGTTGTACTAGTCTTGGCTCATATCTAAGTAAGGGAAACAAAGAAATAAACAAAAAACTACCAGGCTCTAAAACAAGACCTAAATCCTGAACCATCAAATTGAAAATTTAATTTTCCATCAAATTATCCAGGATTAAAGACATTTTGTTATGAAAACCTCTGCAATTCAAAGAATTTAGGTTTCTGCCTAACCTATATTTTTTATCCTTTCTTTTGCTTTATAAACCCAATGTGCTAACAAATAGTCACTCCAGACAAATCTTAGGTACAGAAGCTCAAAAGTGTCAGCAGATTCCATTTCTAAAACAAAAGGGTCTCCTCACAGCTACAATGGGGTCGAGAAAATGTGGTTTCTTACTGCTCTCTTTAGCGCCACAAATACCAGTGACTATTTGCCAAAACCAAAAACTCAACTGCACGCATGCCCTCCTATGTACTGTTTGTCTTGTTTTGAAAGAAAGAGCAGTGAGACGTTCTGCAAACCTTGACATGCTTAGAAAAAACAAGCCAAGTATTACGTGGAACAAACACTTTCAGGCTACTTCACTTAGGTTAAAGGGAACTTGTTTCCTGTTTACCTAAAGGAAGAGTCAAAGAGAATGCACCCACCAAAATCCTATGCCAACACGAAGTGTTCTTCACCTTCCCTCCTCCACATTTGGGTCAGATATTGTAAATTCATTCCCATCTCCCCATCAAGGTCTAAACTTCCAGAGGTAGCACACACAGTACTATGGTTTAAATCACTATGCGTTACCTTTTATGTCTTTCTGGCAGCATTTTGGCACAATGAGGAAGGAAGTTGTAAAAAGGAGGAATATTTAAAGCTTTCTTTGGAGATAATTTCAAACATAAAATACAGTTGCAAATCTATCTTATATATCCAGATTCATCTATTGTAACATTTTGCCACATTCATTGGTTCTCTTGCTCTCTCTCTCTTGCTCTCTCTCTCCACACATAGATTTTTTCCTAAACCATTTGACAGTGTTGGCAAACATATCCTTTTACCCCAACATACTTCATTGTATCCTTTCAGGGCACTCCCTTATGTAAGCATAGTAAAATTGTCAAATGTAGAGAATTTAATACTGATACAAAACTATACCCCTCATACACAAATTTTGCTAATTGTCCCGAGGACAATGGAGTAAAGGCTAATTTGCCTTTACTCCATTTTTTTTTTTCCAAATCCAGGACCTCTCCAGGGTGACACATTTCATTTATGTTAATGTATTTTTAGACTCCTTTAATTTGGGACCATTTCTCAACTTTTCTTTGTCTTTCATGATATTTTCATTCATTGACATTTTTAAAGAGCATGTTACGGTTGGTTTGTATAATGTGTTTCAATTTCGGTTTGACTGCCTGATTAGATTCAGATGATGATGCATTTTGGTCAGAATACAATAGGAGTGTTGCTGTGTCCTTCTCAGTTTATCTCATCAGAGGTACATGATGTCAGTGTCCCCATTATGATGAAGGTAATCTGATAATTTGGGGTAAGGTTTTCTCTGCTGAGTTTTTTAATGGTCAAGTTACCATTTTCATAAGAAATATGTGAGGATAAATACACTTTGATAAATACATCTTTCTTTATCAAACTGTCACCCATAGCTTGGGCACTGATTGATGAATTTTGCCTGAATCAATCATCACAGGACAGTGGAAAATGATGGTGCTGTCATTTCTTCCACACAATAATTGGCATACTACGTAGGGTAAACTTTCTTTTCCTTCCTTTCTTCCTTTCTTTCTCTCTCTTTCCTTTTTTCTTTCTTTCTCTTTCCCTTTCTTATCAGTATGAACTCAAGTATTCTTATTTTATCCATCCAGACTATATTCTTTTTGTTTATTACTCATCTTAATGCTCAGTGTTTCCAAGATTTGACTCATAAATACTGTGCTCAATTATCTTTGAGTACGTTCCTACATACTAGCTCAGAAAGATATTCTAGGCTCATCTTGTACTTTTTCTGTCCCAGCCCTCTGGTGACAACAAGTTCTTCCAGGAGCTTTGGTTCCTTCTAGTGGAAATCTGTATTAAGAAATTAAGATATGGGACTAGCTCCTTTCATTGTTCTTTGAGTGTCATTGATTCTAGGCTCTTCTGGGAGACAGGGTCAGGAAAGGGCTCTTCTTTGCCTTCCTCTATTCAAGTTTTGTGTAGCCGGGTCTTTGGGGGTAGGTTGACAAGCGTGAATCAGTCCTAGGAACGGTGACTTTTTGCCTAGCATGAAGTTGCTTTTCTCCTCATGTCACCGCGAAAGAGAATGAAAGAAAGGAGTTTCAGAAATAATGGTGTTGTGCATAAAGGATTTTTGTGATAACAATTTCAAGTTCGCAAAAAAAGCAATGCAGATAGATATTGCCATTAAATTTTCTTCAGCCAAGTTTGTAAAAGTGTAAGGGGGTGTAGCTCAGTGGTAGAGTGTGTGCTTAGCATGCACAAGGCCCCAGGTTCGATCCCTGGCACCTCCAGCCGGAATACCTTACATCTCGTTCAGCGTTTCTTTGGTCCTTGGCTTTCTTCTTATTCCCTGGTTTTCTTACATGTTGAAACTTCTTCGTCACTCATAATTCATGCTGATTTGCTCAAATTTATTTGTCCACCTTTAAAAGCCATCCACTCTAGTCACTGAGCAGTCACTCCTATGTTGGCTACAGTCTTTACTACACAAAAATTAACTACTGGGGAAAATTAGAGTTCTGAGAGCAGGAAAATCACTTTGACCATGGTCCCACCCCACCTTTCATCAAACTAGCATCAGGAATCAGTTCAACGGGGTTTTTCCTGGATTTGGAGAAAGTTTAAAATGAAGAGACTAGAAAATCTGAAGTCAACCTGCTCTAGTACTTTGGGGAACAAAGTTCCTTCTCTGGCATGAAGAGCACAGGATTCTCCGGTAGTGAGACGTAGGACAGACTGGCTGCATAATTTGCTGGCCACAAGGCTCTCTGAAATGCACTGGTCACAGACACATGAGGCTGGCCATGATGACAGCTATAGGAGAGAACGCTCCAGCCAAAGAAGCAAGCCACTCTCTTGAGTCCTTGCCCTCTCTTAAAAGCTTGAGAGTGGATGTTCACCAGTGCCAGGTTTGAGCTGAGAAGGCAGGAGATACTCATTCACCACACAGACTTGCTGTCCTGTCCTGTCCTGTTTGGATCCCAAAGGAAAGAAGTAAAAAGAGTATAGGAAAACTTCTTTTCTCCTTCTACTTGTTCTGAACTCTCACTCTGGGTATGCTTGGGAGAGCATCACCTCTTGAAAAGGCTGCTAAAGGAGATACACAGCTGGAGTCCTAAGCACTTTTGGAAACATCAGAGAACACAGATTTAGGATACTGGTCTCCAGAAATTTGGGATAGTTGCTTGGTACTTGTGGGATGATTCCACCTTTTCCTACAAGTAGTTTTAACTTCGTGATCCTATTAATAACAATGATTTTGATGAATCAACATGAATTTGATTATACAATCCAGTTTATGAAGTAAAAAAGTTTTTGTGTCTCACCTAAACCAGGGAAAAATGTAGAGGGAGACCTGAATGCAAAGCAAGAGGTTTGAGGGAAAGAGAAAGGCTATTCTTGGTCACAGAAGAGGTGAATGGTTTGATTTATGTTAGTTTACTGTTTGTTGCAAACAATTGGCCACTTTCAAGAAGCCAAGTCACATAAAGTGATTGGCCATTGTAAAAGTTTCATTTCAGCAGTTTGGGAACATTGCATCTCTCTTACCTGATAAATTTGGCTGACTAGACGTGCAAAATCTCCAGTAGTTCTCTGAAATTAACCTACATGCACTCTAGGGGGCGCACTCCACCCAAGGTAAATGTCTCGTAAAAGAAGCGCCCCACCAAGCTACTTCGAGCCATTGTGAAGTCGAGGTCTCCACGGAAGACACTCCTTCCACTCTGTCAGAGAGACTTGAGACCCACTACGTCTGCCCATCCCTTGTATCTGGTGATTCAGCCAAACATGTTCTAGGATCATGTTCTTGAAATCTACAGTATAATTGAATTGTATTAAAGACATTTTTCCTGCCGGTAGAGGAGTCAGTTGCAGCTTACAGATCCTCCCTGGAGCGTCCTCAGATACGCATACCTTCCTAACATACCTAACATACCTTCCTCTGGCGCTCTATTTTCCCCTGTTCCTGTCACTTCCCCATCGTCATTTCCTTCCCCTTCACTGCAGAATTTAGTCTCTGGCTCAGGCTTCTCAACCTTAATTGCCCTCAGTATCATCAATGATTTCAGCGTTTTAGCTGTTGTTCTGTTTTGAATACACACACACATAATCATGAGGGTGCCCGCAAAATAAGCTGGTTTCCCAGATTTTAAATATATCCCCTTTTCTTATAAAGAAAATTTCGCTTTTGTTTTGTTTTTTCCAACCTTGGAATCCAAATGGAACTATCATAATCAACTCTGCTTTGTTAACTGATCTATTCTGGTTGTGATTTAATTTACAGATTTAAATATGAAAATCTAAAGTTTACTTGGAAAAATCTAGGAATGTTGGAGGGTAAGAAATTTCAACACACTACTTAGCAACACGTTTTAGCTGCTCCGCGGCATGTGGGATCTTCCCGGATGGGGGCACGAACCCGTACTCCCTGCATGGACAGGCGGACTCTCAACCATTGCGCCACCAGGGAAGCCCAGCAACACATTTTTCATTCATTCCTACTTTGAGATTTTCTTTGTGTGTCTGTGCATTGGGGGGAGGGGTGCATATTGTTACGGTCAGTCACAAGACACTGTGAAATGACCCATAAAGGAAGAACTTCTCTACTGTGTGTGTGTCAATGTGCTATGTATGGTGTATATGTATGAGACTCTATTTGACATTAGGCGATCTTTATTTCACTGCTCTATTAACCTGGTGACATGAGGAAAATACCTGAACATCACTGGACATTTTAATAACTACCCAAGCCTTCTCATTTTCCTTACTGACAAAATACCCTTGCAACTGGCATACCATCACTGGTAGAGTTTTGCCTTGTCTGGAATGTCCATATGTTAAGGGCTCCAGAAAGAACAATATTAAGCATTCTTAAATGAAGGATTAGTTCACCACTGAGATTAGAATACTGAAAACTGAAAGGAGAAGAAAAGTAAGGTCATAAAGATTCAGGTATGACAATCAATTTCTTCTTAATGTCGAAACTTCTTTCTTGATATTCCTTGACCTCAATACTGAATCACTTTATTTTTATTTTATTTTGCCATATATTCATGCAACAGGTTCAAGCTAGTATCTTTGATGCAACCTTTCATAATGCCTTGGCAGTCATAGTTTTTTAAATCAAGTGCCATTTTATAAAAATCCCTTGGATCAATAATGAAATTATGAAAAATATTAAACATCTACTCCTATTGACATTTTAGTTCAATCTTCCTTTCACAGAACTCTTTTTATTTTGAATTTATTTCATTTTATGATGTTAATGTTACTTATGTTTTAAGTATGTTGGTAGTTTAGTCATTTTGCAGTGGTTTCAATCTGCTCTATTTTAGTGTACAGAAGTCTATGTTACTGAGCTATATATGACTTCCATTTTTGTCACCGTGGCCAATATTTTCATAATCCCATTGGACAGGACAGTGACGGCTAAGGAGAAGCTTCCAAACATCAAGAGAACGGGTCATCTTGTCCAACTGCCTATTAAGATCCCCCTCTTAGGAGGTTGCTCTTTGGAGAGCATCTACATTGAAAATAATCCTTAGATTATTTAGTAATCTATCCTTCTGCCCATTTAGTAAAATCTATCCCTCTGTTTCTTTCCCAGACCTCTCTGTCATGACTTTTCAGCAATTTTCCCTCCAAGTACTAATCATCCAGCCAAACTATTAGTCACTTGTCATGAATTAGCGTGGATCCCTCTGCTCTATCTTTCCTTCCAAGTAAAATGAACAATCACGTGCCCTGCGTGAAGTCATGCCCACTGGGGGGATTTACCTTCACCACTGGCCTTCAGGTGCTATGGTAGCTGCTTACATATGTGTGGCGTCAGCATAGGGTGCAGAATTACTGATAAACCAGTCCTGTTTTGTTTTGTTTTTTTTCTTCCTCAGTTACAGGGAACTCACTATGAGGCTATGAATGGGGGTTGAAGAGATAAAGTACCAAGTGTAGGAGCCATGGGAATATAAGCCACTTTTCTATGCAAATGACTCATGTGTGTCGGCCCTGCTCATATATTCTGTTTATACTTAATAATGAAATGATGCTGTGCATGCACAACTTTATGGCTAGATGGATTAGAGAACAAGTAGGTCACGACTGGAAGCTCAAGTCTCATAGTGACTCATGCCCAAGCATTTATTCTCTCTCATAACATAGACCAAAAATGATTTTTTAACAAGAGAATAAAAATTTGAGGAGGATGTCATAGTTTTGCACCAAATCCCAAAGGTTTGCCCTGTGATTCACTAATAGAAGAATGCCAAAAACTCCAAATACCATCTCTGTCTTACATAGACATTTGAGTACTCTGCTGGGTCATACAGGTAAAGTGATAGTGTAGCTTTCGTACAGCCTGGACCTACTGCAGAACTTTCTCTTGTTCTGGGCTTTAAATAAAACTGGTACCTTTCCAGGCTACTTGTTAAGACCATTACATTATTAGGTCTGGAAGACTCTATATTGCCTCCAAAAGTCAAAGAGGTCCTGTAGGGTTACCTTTCTCACAAGTTTTAAAATTTGTTCAACTAAGTCTTTTTCTGTTCCCTTCATAATTTTACCACCACCGGTTGAAACATATTGTGGCAGGTTGTAATGAATTGCTCTTTGTTCAACTTCTCACAAAATAGTCTCACCTGGAGTTTTTCCATGTAGACTATTCATGTAGGTTATTTCTTCAGTCACTTCAAACTGACATTGACTCCTTGAATAAACTACTGAATAATGTCAGTAACATCTGTTAGACTGACTCATCAAGAGTCAAAGAAAATGATGCCAGATCATTTGCTTATTTTTAAAATCAACTCGATGTTGCTCCTGATGTCCTCAAGGCTCAGTCAGCGGGGTCTTAGATTTCTTTTCTCTAGACTTTTTTAAAATTTTTTGGCCACACCCTGTGGCTTGTAGGGTCTCAGTTCCCTGACCAGGTGTTGAACCCCGGACTACAACAGTGAAAACCTGGATTCCTAACCATTAGGCCACGAGGGAACTCCCTGGATGTATTTCTTTGGCTACTACAAGTAAACACTCTGTAATTACTTCTCCGTGATAAATGGTTTCCTTGCATGACTTACAGAGGAGCCAATTATAGAATGACTTGGTTGCAACCTCATCTTCATTAAAAACATTTTTGTGTGTGTGAAGAAATTCTATTGCAATGAGATATGCCATTTAAAAATTTCTAGTTTTTGTGACAGTTGCTGTCCTGCCAGTTGGAGTACTGTGACGAGTGTTTATGAACCTGTATATACACTGGTAGTGAACCTGTATATTGCATTGTGGTAATGAACCTGTATATTGCATTCTTTTAGCAAATTTATAGCGTTATTGGATTCCATACCTCAGCATTTTTGGAGATTGTGAGAGAGGAAGGATCAAAAAGAAGAGATAAATAAGGGATCCAAAAAAATATTGCCTTTAAGTTCCCTTACTTTCTGAACAGTGTCCTGGGTCAAGTCACAGGACGCAGGGGAGCAGAAAGGCTTTCCATTGAATCCCTCATTATCACCTCTCCTTAAAATCTGTTTTATACCTGTCCATCCCGCGCTGCCAGGAATTGGATCCAACTGGCATACATGGAAGACAATATATTCCAAGTCTTCCTGGGTGGGCAAATATATTGGCCAACTAGAGAGCCATACTTAAGAAACCTGAAACCTTCCAAAGACCGAAGTTGAAAATAATCTAAATATTAAAAAGAAAAGTCAAGAAGTCAATTTTTCGGTTAGCCGAAGTAGCTCAGTTGGGAGAGCGTTAGACTGAAGATCTAAAGGTCCCTGGTTCAATCCCGGGTTTCGGCAAGCTTAGCATTTTAGTGAATACGAAATGATGCTCACGATACACCATACTCCTTTAGTATGTTAAAGCCTAATTGCACAATAAACACAATGCTGTGGCCATAGTTCAGCCATGCAGGAGCTCGCAGTTGAGGCCCACGTTTATTGTTTTTAAATGATATGTAAGCACTGCTACTTTAAAAAATAATAATAAAATATTATGTGTGCGATACTGAAAAACGAGGAACGATCAGTGAGTCACTGTGATGTGTACTGCGCACAGCAGCAGTGGGAAGGGAAAAAGCTACCACGTACTGTCTCTGTCACAAGTACTTCCTGTTGTAGCCCGACAGCAGACATAGATGATGTGTAAATGAATGAGGTTGCTGTGTTCGAATAAAACTTTATATATGGACACCGAAATTTGAATTTCATATAAACTTCACGTGTCACAAAATACTATTCTTCGTTTTATTTTTCAGCCTTTTAAAATAAAAAACGGTGCTCACATACTTCGGCAGCACACATACTAAAACTGGAAAGATACAGAGAAGGTGAGCATGACCCATTGCGCAAGGGTGACACGCAAATTCGTGAAACGTTCCAAAATCATTCTTAGCTCGCAGGCAATAGTTTACCAGCCACCAGGGTAAAGGATCCCATTGCAAATACTCAGAACTTTAAGAGCAGGCAAGATTTCAGTTGCTTTCTGCCAGTTAAAAATAACTGGAGTCATATCCCGGCCGCCCCGCCTTCCCCAATAACTACAGAACAAGTGCGAACATTGCAATACTAAACTGCTAGGGATTCGAACGTTGTTTCCCCAGCTAAAAATTTGAAAGCTTAACTAGCGAACTACCCAAACTTATAGATCTAGGTACTGCACATATAAACAACTAATTCATTTGGTAGATCTTGTCCTAGTGGAAATCTCCTCTGCATTCTCTTCATTGCAGAGAAAACTCCATTTGAAAAAACTCTATAATAGCTAGCTCTCAGGAATACTTTGTTTTCCTCCTCCTTTCTTTCTGTCTTCTGTGTCTTTAAGAACCAGAGCTGTAGCATCCACTAGAAAATGTCACTGCCTGAAACGGAGGTGTTTCATTTCACCACAAGTATTGTGAATTCATCCTTTGTCTCTAATTTCCCCACATGCAGTTAAATTCTCAAGGAAGCACGCTACTCTTCCTCACATCCCTCTGCATTATGTTTTTCATTTCTATTGCCCGCTGTGTAAGCAGAGGGGAAGGAAGTTGAAGGAGTGAGCATTTGAAGATACAAGGGTAGGTTCCATAATGGGCTTCTCTCTTTGGGTGGATGGAACTGCTACTCAGGCAGTCCCTTGGCAAGCAGACCTCAGAGCCAGCTAACTTTGGGAAGACCAAGTGTCTTTTCATCTGGGCTGCAGTGCCCCTTCTCTTCATGTAGCCACAAGACCAGATTCAGAGTAGGAGCTTCACAAAATAAAGGAACTGAACAGACTAAACTCTTCTGCCAACTATTAGATCCTCGAAGACATCCAGAAAAGGAAGGTAATTAGTCAAAAACTTTTTCTCAGCAGCCACATGTCCGGGTGGATGTAGCTGAGTTGTGGCGAGATTACGGAGCATGGAAGAAGTCCTAGGTTTAATCTTCCCTATCTCCAAGCTCGCATTTCACAGCTGCATTTTCCTGACCATGTCAGAACCTCTTCTCTTTTTTTTGGTTTTTTCTTACTTTTACTTTTGCATTTCTCTACTCATCTTTTCCTGCTCACATTCAAGGGAGACTACTTATCTAATTTAGTTGGTTGCTTTAAGCACTCAAGCATTTCTACCCCAAGGGCTTTGGAGTCCATTACCGAACCTGATTGTGTCAGAACAAGGAAGGCTGCGTGGAGCGGGATAACAAAGGAAGATACTGTTCACCCAGGGCAGTAAACATACCAAATGCACATTCACAAGCCAGTAAATGATTCATTTGCAAAAATAATTGAGGATGGGAGGGGGGAGGGGGGAAGAATGGGAAGAGAAAAAAATAAGAGGACCATGCACAACTTCCTACCCCTATTTTCTCAGCTGTGCCTTTCTTGAGAGACAGGTTTCTGAGGAGCAGAAAGCCTGCCCACTAATTTTCTTCCACTCCCTCCTTATCTTCCAGGCTCCACTGAGGGCAACTCAGTGCAGTCACCAGACATTGAAGTCTACAGATCTCAGTTCTACCTTGCATGGGTAGACGTTGCACAATAAATCCACTTCTCATAAGAATGCTGTTGTTATCCAAACCTCAATTCATTAAAATGAGTGTTTGAGTCAGTGAGTGTAGAGTTTTCTAGTGTGACTGAAATAGCTAGATTGAGAGATCCTTTAGCACGAGAGTACTCGTATCTGTTCCCATAGTATGGTGGCGATGGTCATGTTTAGTCAATAATTCTTTCCCAATTCGCATGTAGAAGCTTCCTGACCACAGACACCCTCCTCCATCCTTGAAGTGAATTGTCTAGGGGGCTGAAATGGGGGGTGGAATCGAAATTTCAAGCTTTGTCATCATATATAAATATATTAAGGAAACCCTGCCAGGTACATGTCAGAAAATCACACAGAAAATACTGGAGAAGCCAGCAGCTAAAGTTGAAAGGCTTTGGGGGAAAAATGGCCATCATCAGCTGCATAGACAAAAGTGATCCCATCTCAGAGGTTTCAGCTATTTAATTTTATTCTTTCAAATTTCTGTGCCAATCTTTCCTGTCAGTCATTGCATTCTCAGAGGGAAAGGAATGTGAGGGCTTTGTTCTCTCTACTACTCTTACTCTGCTGCCCCGTATCTGTTCTTAAAAATTGCCCTCCTTCAAACGAAAATGAAGAGTAGGTGCATTTCTGAAGTTTTGTTCTGATGCTATTTGTAACAAAACTCACAAGATGAAGTGTGTAGTAAGAACTGAGAACAATCTCAGAATGTGATAGTGCATGAGCGACAGCTGGAACTTCTGATTCAGCATAGGTGGGGTTCCATTCCAGGCTGCCCAATGGGGTTGAGTTCATGCATTCATGTCGTGGCATTAAACTGTTAAAAACTAACCTTTCTGTTACAAAATTTTAAGACAACAAATCAGCTAGCTTTTTTTAATCATTGATAATTCTTTGGCCTGAGGCAGAATTCTTTTCCCTGAGGCAGAATGAATTGTAACACCCTACTGACAATATTAGAATCTGGTATCTGGGTAACAGACCCAAAATAAAAGGAGTTTTATGGAACCATTAACAAGCTTTGAAGACTGGTGGTTACTTTCCAAGGAAGTCAGCATTAAACTTTTGGAATCAAAGCTCATTATTTCATTTTCTTTTTATCATGTGCAAATAATCATCATTTCCCTCCCCCGGCCCAAAATTTTATAATTCTCTCTTTTTAAAAACTGTCTCATTACTATTGTTTCTAAGCCAAGCCTGATTATTTTAAAAAGTTACTATGGTAAATCCCTCAACCTCTGTTGCCTACCTTTCTTCAAGAACCCAGGAATCATTCTGCCCATCCCTCTCCCTCCCTAACCACCACTTCCGGATGAAGTTTGTCACCAGATTGTCTTACTTCCACTCACTTAACTTTCTAGACCAATGGTGGTTCTCTAACCTGGCTGGCCATCTGTAAAATGTGAAGAAGATTTTAAATTATAAAGATTCCTGCCTTATTTTTAATTCATTTAGGAGTTGTGTGTGGGCCCAGGAATCTATACTTTCATCAAGTTCTCAAGCCATTCCCCAGGTCTGGGTACTACTGACATTCGTTTACAACATTTATGTACCTTTTTCTCTCTACCTTGGAAGGTTGCTTGTGGTTGACTTTGCTATTTATCATAACATTAATGTTAATATATTTAAATTTTTATTTAATATATTAAGTGTATATTAAGAAATATTGATATATTTTCATATATATTTCCAGTGACATCCCCAGAGCCAGTTGAGTTTCTGTCTTGTTAATGGGCAGAGAGGGGAACTGACCTGTGGTACAGAGGAACTGGAGAGTTAGTTATGTTATTTCTGTCCTCAGGAAGATAGGACCTCACACCCGTAAGAGAGGTCGGAATGAAACTTCAAAGTAAGACAGAAAATGAAATGATTTAGGGTTACCTTAAAATTAAAAAAAAGAATCTTAAATTCGTATCTGGGTTGACTGACAGGTCAAAATTTGGCTAAAGGCAATAGCGTCTACTTTGAGCTTTATTGGTTTTAAGGTTTGGGGAATTGTTCAGTTGCATGAAGGGTGTGACAAAAAGTTAATTTGCTTTTCATTTTCAGGTCATGTCCCCAAGCCATGTATCATCCCCCTGCTGTTGTCTTCTTTTGGTAGAAGACTGCTTAACACAGTCGCAGTATTTGATGGGATGGTCTATTCTGAGGTTTTCAGAACCAGGTCTTTAGGATCCCACCACAGGGTTCCCGATCACCTGCTGGGCCAAGAGATTTGCGAGCAGGGACTGTCTTGCCTTGTCTCGTCTTCATTTAGCTCCTGGTGGTTTTGTGTCCTCTCTCCAACTGGACCTTTATTTCCTGAGGCAACTTTATTTTCCTCTTCGAAGTTTCTGCCCAGCTTTGTCAGCCGCGGTTCTGCCAGACAGGAGCAGTGGAGGGCAGGGATACCGGTGTAAAGATGTGGGAAAGGCCTGGTAGTGCAGGGCCTTTTCCAGAGAAGGAGAAACCAACCCAGATGCCCGCGGCGAAGCGTGGGGACTCTCAGACGCCAGCACGGAGAGGTTGAAGTAACCCTGACCACAGGTGGATGAGGTAGATTTTGAGCCTTTATGGTTTTGCTAGTTTCGTCTCCTGGAGAAAATGGTTCACTCGGAATATTGATTTCCTTGCAGTTTACCAAAGTCAGTGGCCCAGTGCTTTCTGAGGAAATCTACGCATAGTCTCTGCCTTTCTATCTTGCTTGAACTTTTCTGCCTGAGTTTCCCTGAGGCAGTATCGAGGCTCCACGCCAAATACAGTGAGGTCATGCAGAGCGAAAGGAAAAAAGACAGATGAATAACGCTTGGGTCAAAGCTGTTATTCATTGGTTGGGTGGCTCTGACCCCAGTCAAAAGCCAAGAGTATGAAAGTCCACGAAAAGATGTCTTATTATTAAAAAGAGATGAATATATAGTTCCCGTCTCAGGTCCTATTCTGAAATACAGCAATACAAATGCATTCTCTGACAGAAGAAAACCCTAACAAACTCACAGCGTGGGCTCCGTGGCTTAGTTGGTTAAAGCGCCTGTCTAGTAAACAGGAGATCCTGGGTTCGAATCCCAGCGGGGCCTCTCTAGGTGTGACCTGTCTGTTTCTCCGAGTGCATCTTTTGCTCTCTTAAAATTCGACTTTGGCCGGGTTTTTCCTACCAGCAGCCTACCAGCCACCCATTAATAGGTAGTTTCCAACGGCTTTGGAAACAAAATGGAACTGAGTTTGTTACATCCGCACAACGCAGGACTATATTAAGAAAGCAAAGAGCAGGACTGATTTTAGTGTACTGCCTATTTTCTTAATGTTTCCTATTGGAAATACATCTTCCCTTGGGATTTTCCTTGCAATGTTATCTCAGGTATCCCAATCCTAATTTCATGTAAAGAATTAAGAACAACGAATTGAAATTCAGAGAGGCACTGTAGACTCTGGGCGTGGATTTTAATACGAAACTCGCCAGTGCTCGAGATTATAATTCAATGATAGGTGTGTGGGAAGACTGAGAGTGGGTGTGGAGGTAAGATGTAATTAGCCCAAGAAATTTGTGAAAGCATAGAATGTCGATTTAATGTTGGTCAGGGCCGGCTGCATAATGTACGGGACCAGGGCAAAATGAAAATGTAGGGTCCCTTACCCAAAAAACAGGGAAAGATGCCGGTAAAGATAATAAAACATAAATTTAGCTTTTTTTCTTCCTCGCTCTCTCGACGTGTTATGGTATTTCTTAATTTGCCATTTGATGTCATTATTATTAAGGGAAAATAGCATCGTAAATTATAAGAACGAATTTTACTATTCATTAAAGATGAATCAAAATTCAAAACTCACAGGCCATTGCAGTCGCACGCATACGGGAGAAGCAAGGAATGCCGGACATTTCCTTTGCTCATGTGACATCAATTACAAGACCTCAATTTAAAGATTGGAGTTTCAGGTACTACGTCGCGGGAGTTGCTAAGATTGCCCCTCCTACCGGCTGTAGGCTGAAACACTCAGACTTGCCGAAACCAGGGATTGAACCAGGGACCTTTAGATCTTCAGTCTAATGCTCTCTCAGCTGAGCTATTTCGGGTCCTTAAATATAAACTTCTCTGACACATTTTTCAAAACTGAGATTGTTTTCAACCCGTTTTTAGAATGTTTCAGACTCTGCAAGTGTTGCTGTCTAATTGTCCAATATACTTACCCACCCCCAAAAGTTTGGAATGTCTTCCATGTATGGTGCTTGCATCCAATTCCTGGCAATGTGGGATGGTAGGTGGAGAGAGAAGAGAAGTAATAGGGATTCTCTAGAAAGCCTCTCTGCTACTCCGACACAGCTCAGAAAATTACAGAAAAAAAAATTTAATTTCTTAGAGTCCCTTATTTTTTCTTCTTTTTGTTCGTTCTTGCATAATCTTCAAAGATGCTGAGAAACAGATTAATTTTTGTGAACGTGGGATCAGTTTTTTGTTTCCTGTGATGATTTCGAGTGATGATAAAAGGTGATAATTTCCTTTCTTTTATGCTCTTCCATCTACTCTGTCTTTTGGCCCAGGTGAGAAGGTCTTGGAGAGGACTGACCCGGCTGAGAAGAAACCACGAGCAGGAAAGGTAAAAATTTGGGTTTAGAATTTACTATTCTTTTTTTTTTTGTTTTTAGAATTTACTATTCTTGAGCATAGACATCCACCAAAAAAATCTAATTTAAAAACTGTAGAAATAGTGGAGTTAACAGAATAAATTTTCTGACAAAAGAAAATAGCTTTGCCAAAGAATACGGAAAATGGGCATATTTCCTAATATATCAAAAAAAGAGTCCACTACTACTCGGGGGTGTAGCTCAGTGGTAGAGCGCATGCTTTGCATGTATGAGGCCCCGGGTTCAATCCCCGGCACCTCCACGAGCACTTCGTTTTCTGCTCCCCAATATATTTTATATTTTTACATTCCTTCAGTCCCGCGGAATCTGCTCTCCTACTTTTCCACCTTTCGTCACTTTTTTCCCCCTGCTCACATGGAAAGTAAACATGATTGCTGGGACAGCAGAAGGAATAAACAAGAGAAGGAAAAAAAAAAAAAGAACAGGCTTATTCCACATCCGCGAATGTCCCCAATTTAACCAGCTTTTTCACCTGAACTACCATTTTACCATACTACTTAAGAGAAGGAAGATTCAAAGTAAGACGGGAAAAAAGAAAAAGAAAGAAACCCGTGTGCAATTTCTTTGGCCAGAATAACTAATCCTAAAGACAGTAGCCACGTGAAAAATTAGGGTGCTGTGAGCAGGATTCCAACCGTCCCTGGAAAAACACTTTGAACTGCAAACCAAATGCCTTAGACACACGACTATTCATGAACTTTTATCACATACCTGGAATAGAACACATGAATTCGAACAAGGACTTCTGTTTCTCCAGTAAGAGCCCAGAAAAAGACAAAATAAAGAAAGCCCCACCACCAACCTGCTTTAATTTTGGAGACAAAGTGATGTTCATCCCCTGCCCTAGAGAACACTTGACTTTCAGATAAATTCAAGTAATGGAGAGGTCTTGGTTTCTAAAAAGTCAGCCATCTCTTTGTTCCCTTCCCATCCTTTCCACTGAATTCTCAAAACGCTGAGAAGCAGATGCTCAGCAGCAAGTGGGTGCGGTGGAGGCAGGAGACGTTCCTTTTCAATAAACCAGACCCCGTGGACAGTATTTCTGCTCAAAGGTTGTCCTTTGGGGACTGGTGGAATTGATGCTGTTTCCTTTTACAGACAGCTTAAGAGATCTGCAATTTCTGCACAGATAATCACTTTATGTGGAAGCTGATGGCAGAAAATGGGACTTTTATTGGTCTTCTAAGGAAACTTTAGGACCATAACAATAACCAGTATAAATCAAAGAACAATGAGATCAGCCTAGGAGCAATCTCATTTCTTTGTTTTTCACAAGCCCTAACAATAACCTCCTTATCTATTCGTATTTTTTTTTGGCCGTGCCACGCAGCATTTTAATCCCGCGACGAGGGACTGAACCCGTGACTCCTGCAGCGGAAGCACCGAGTCTTAACCACTGGGCCTCCAGGGAAGTCCCGTTACCTACATGTCTGTATGCATAACTTTAAGTTCTCACTCTACCTACTCTTTGGAGTCTTTCTACTCCTAGCCACATGTCCAAACTTGAGGTTCCGAGATGTCCACAGAATTCCAGATTCAGGTTATAATGTGTGTAGGTAGACATCCTCAAGAGGCCATCTTGTAGGCATTTAAAATATGTCATACCAAAACCCAAACTCAACGTTACCCCTTTATTACCCCGTCTTATGCTCCCGACGCAAAAATAAATCAACAAACCAATAACAACAACAAACAGAATTCCCACCACTTCCCCTGTTTTTATTAGCTTTGTGAAAGGCATCACTGTCTGCATAATCCAATCTACCTGTAAGTCTTCCTAAGTACTAAGTATTGGACTCCAGTAAGAGTCCAAATCCTGTGTTGTTCTACCATGTTACATCAAATTTCTCCCTTGCCTTTCGTCATTCAGTTCACTGTTTTATTTGTCTGGCGGACCCTTGAAAGCACCTCCGAAGTTGTCTTTCAGTCTAGATTAAGACAGAGCAAAACACCACTGGATTGTATACATTTATGACTTTCTCATTCTATTGCTGCCCTGGATTTGCCCCTCAAGGTCCTGCTTTTCAGAAGCTAGTTGAAGCCAATGGCAGGATGTGAGAAGTGAAGGAACACCCTAACATGCTCTAAAGACCTTCCTAGAAGAAAGCCAAGTTCCATCTGGCTTCCAAATAAAAGTTGGAAACAATGTAGGGGAAAAGGAAAAATGACTCCTCAATAAGAAGCAGGGCAATCATCAGTTATAGATTTACTGAAGTATAGGGTCTATCTGGTTGTGTAGCTCACTGGTAGAGCATAAGCTAAGCATGCAGGAGAATCCAGGTAATCTTGGACTCCATTGTTGCTTTTCCCTTTCCTCACGAATACTATATTTCAAGAACACATCCAAATTTCCCCATCAAAAAAAATTCTTTAGTCATTTTTTTTCCCCTGCTCACATCCAAAGTAAATCCATTACCCAAAAGATTGCTTTTAAGCTGATCTATTTCAACTCTATGACTCTGGCATCTACTAACCTAACTGCATCACCACAAGTAAGATAAGAAGAAATAAGAGAGTGAGCCCATGCTCCCTTTTGTTCCATATCACAGTTTACCCAGGAAAAGGAAAGAAAAAGATACAAAGGAAAGGAAAAGAGGCTCATAGTCAATTTTTGTTAATGGATTCCTTTGTGTTCTCGGCTCTGCCTATGTCAATTAAGACTGAAGACTGAGGAACAGAAAACCTACCCACTGATTTTCTCTCCTCACTCCCTCCCACACCCATTGTTGCTAGTAGTTGAAACTAATTACCACATGTGGCAGGATATCAAACACCAACTTTCTCAAAGTGAGGGAAAAAGGGAACAACATCTCTCAAGGGTTGCTGTGCTTTCCAAACTTGAAAGTGGAGAAAATTATTAGTGCTGATGACAGTAGAGATTTGGTCAACATAGCTTAGTTGGAAGAGCTCTAAAAGGCTGAACTAAAATCAGGATTCCCTCCCCATGATTTGAAAAGCCCACAGTTTGTGTCAAAACAAATTCTCCTTCCTGTAACATGTCACCCTAATACAAATGCTTCTGAATTCACTTTCTCAAGAAAAGGGCTTAGAGGGCTAAGGCAAGAATTGGAATTGCGTGCCTCCAGTCGTCCCTGCCTTCACCAATAAACACTTGCGTCCGGTATTTTCAAGCCATTAAATGAAAAGCTTCCTGGATTACTTCCATCAGTATCATATGAAGATCATGATAAAGAAGTATAGTTTAGGGCTCTGGACTCATGGAGGTCATTGGCCTTATACAAAGCTGAAAGCATCCCAGCGAGAAAAGAGCTATTACCTCTGCTCTTTCCCACGCGGCCAATACTATCAGCTTTGAGTTACCCAGGACCTCCTCGAATTTTCATGTTCTGAAGAATTGCAGGTTTTCCCACTGTGATAATGGGTTCCTTCAGGGAAAGCAGTTTGACAGTTGCTAGGTTCCCCAATGTTGTTTCGCTGCCTTGTGTTTGTCCTTTCATTCCCCCAGTCTAGAAGAATGTCACTTTTTTCTTTTCTTTTTTCTTTTTTTTTTTTTTTTTTCTTTTACTGTGCTGCGTGGCTTGCAGGATCCTAACTCCCCCACCAAGGACTGAAACTGCGCCCTCGGCAGCGAAAGCGTGAAGTCCTAACCACTGGACCACCAAGGGAATTCCCATGACAGCTTTTTTTTTTAAGTTGATAGAACTTTAGATTTTTTTTAGTTGATAGAACTAAAGATTTTTTTCCCCCTGAAATCCTTTGTAGACATAATCCTCAAGAGGTGGGGAGATGTGGAACCAGAACTGAAAACAATCTCAGAACATGTGGTGATGCGTGAGCAAACAATGAGTGTCAGCTGGATAAAGGATGTTTGTTGGCCGTCTTCTGACCCAACCTGGTGTGGAATTCAATTCGGCTGCCTCTGGGCTGAAAAGCATTTCATCTGAGCCAGTACTGCTGGAGATTTGTGTTGGAAATCTGTGACTTTTCCAGGCGAAAGAAAGTAATTTTCACGTAGTTTCTTCTGAGTGGACCTTGCAGCAGGTTAACAGAAGTAGGAAAGTCCTAGAATCAGAGACTGTGTCAGTCGGACTGTAACCTGAGTGAAGCCGCTAGACAATATCCAGTTTAGTAATTTCACAAATGGTGGGATTTAACCCAGTGGATTTTCTCCATTAGAAAATAAAGCCAATCTCAAAATAAAAGTAGTATTTTATAAATGATCCCCAAGGAGCTCCTGCAGGAGGGGGTGTAGCTCAGTGGTAGAGCGCGTGCTTCGCATGCACGAAGTCCCGGGTTCAACCCCCGGCTCCTCCATCTAGGTTTTTTCCTCATCGTCCCCTTTCATTTTTGTCATACATTTTGCCATGTTTCCTCTGCTCCCATTTAAAAAAATACGTAGTCCAATGGATTCCCTTCGATATTATACCATTTCTACTCCACGGGCCCTGGAGCAGGGAATCCGAGATAAGCAACGGAGGTGCAGGGCACAGACCCCAAGTATTTTTTGGTGAGTGAGTGGGTGGACGTTGGCCCAAGGTAAGGTGACATTTACCAAAGCCTTTGCCACGTGAACGTTTAAAACATGATTTGGAAGACTGAAGAACTAGCTCACGCTCGCTGGAATAGCTTAGATGAGCAAGTGACCAACGGATTTTAAAGGTTAGATCCTAGGTTTGGGCAGCACAGTCATTTGTATTCCATGTTAAATCAACTTCCACAGGAAATTTACACAAAATATATACTAGAAGACACCCACTAACTCCCCACCATCCCCTCAACCAAAACACCTAGCTGAAGTAAATCTCAGAAACCCTGCAAACAGCGGATTTAGATTCCTTACCTTCTACATTTCCTCGCTGAACTTCACTTTTCTGTTCTTAAATCATTAAATGAATTAACAACACCTCATGTAACACCACACTGATGTCCCAGAGGAAGATGTGGCCAAAGGTGTTTGGGTGGAAGTAAGAATAGATATATAATTTGCTTGTATTTAACAAAACAAGCAAACAAACAGAAACAACAAACAGAAACAACTCGTTTAAGAATCAGTACAAACTACAGAATATCATTGCTCTGCACCCTGTTCTCTGTGCAAGTCGAGTGTTGGGTGAATGCACAAAAACGGTTCCATTTTTCTTTACCAAAACCTTTGCATGATAACTTTTGTATTTGAAAAGGATGTTTTAAAACGTGAAGTCAAAATTTTTTAAATGACATCTATTTCCCCTCATTTGGAGAAACTAAAATCATGTTTCTCCTAGGTCCTTCAAGATCAAGAGAAAGCAGGGATCAGTCACAAGCTCAGCTTCCTCTGGGACTCAAACCCTGGACAGATGCTCAAACCAGCCAAGCCACTAAGCTCCCTTCCTACCAGGGCTATCTCTGGGCTGCCTCCATCCAAGTATGTTGTTGTCAAGCTGCTGTCTAAACCATTTCAGGGCAAAGATTAAGTGAATGAGTTTTCCTTCTATTTCACTCTCATTCTCTAGACTTCTAACATGGGAGAGTAGACAAAGCAGTGAAAAACAGCTTAGACCACCTTTTCCCATTTTGCCAAACACGGATTCTCAGGACATTATTCCTTTTGCTCTTTAAGCCTCACTGTATTTAGCATGGAGCCCTCCTTCTGCCTTAGGGAATCTCTCAGGCAGCTGTCAAAAGCCATGAGACATAAGAAGTCCCCATAAAGAACAGTACTCTGGCCACTGTAACCCATGAGGGAATACATATTTTGGATCCGTTTTTCCAGGAGAAGGGAGTATCTAAACCCTAGGGCTGTGAATCCTCAGCCATGGCCATGCATAGCCCATGTTAACTCAAGTGGCTTCAGGCTGGAACTCTGAATTCCTTCTCCCGGTGGCCTCCACCAGAAGGCAGATCCCACGTCATCACATCGGGGGGCCCTGCACCTCTAATGCTTCTGGCTGTCAACCCCAGCTGGAAATGCTAGAACAAGGGTGCAAAGGAGCAGAACCTGAAAAGTTCCCTGGGGAATTTAGATCCAGCTGGAAAGAGAAAACAGGTCACTCTAGCAAACTCTGGAGCCCAGCGAAACTCCAAACTCTGGAGCCCTGCACCTCGGTGGCTTTGTCTTGGGGACTGTGCAGTTCTGTTTCTGAGATCCACAATGACGCTTAAGGGAGACACTTCGGAGGCTAAGCAAGAACGGCGAAGCAAATTAAACTTTTATAAGAACCTTCCCGCTCCAACCCGATGCTCTTGGACAAATACTCAAACCTCAGCCATCACAGAGATGCAAGGAATAGACACTTTCCTCCTGTTGCCAAAATCTGTGGTGACCAAAGGTGAGTTTTAGGAGTAATCCTAAATCATTGTGTCTTCTCTTTTACTTTTTCTCACGAGTGGGAAATCTGTATTTTCCTGAATATCGGAATCAATTACATATATATCAACTCTTCCATTCCTCCTCTGCTCCTCCCCCTCAAAAAAAAAAAAAGCCCGAATGAGGCTTAGTTGGCTCTGGAAAGTCGCTGAAGTGGGAGCTTAGAGGTGAAACGACTTTTAAAAGTAACTTGATGAATAATATAGGCAGCCTGAAGCGACTCACCAACACAGAGATAAAAGGTTTTAGACTAGAATGCAATGTTCCCGAACCTGGGAAACCGTCGGATAACTTTGTAAATATACGTATGCCCATTTCTACCTTGTAGCTCCTGAGTGCACCCAGAATCACGGGATGGGGGGGGTGGAGATCTATAGGATGGAAATGCCTCCCCAGATGATTTTGTTGATCATCCAGGTTTGAGAACTGTTAATCAAGAAAGTGGAGCTGCGGGAACTGAAGTGAGCTGCTTGGAAACAACTAGCCTGGAGGAAGTGGTGAAACAGAATGAAAGGAGAGACGGGAAGGGAAAGTGAAGGAGAAGGTGAAGCAGCAGGTGATGAAGAAAGTGGATGGGGGTGGGGTGGGGTAGGAGGAGGCAGGTGGCTGCGGTTGGGGAGGGGGAACTAAAAGAGGAAAGGGCGAAAGAAGGCTTGGGACTAGGTCTTTACGATGCCCACTATTTGGTTGGCCCGGGAGGTAATTTGCGCCCGCGTTGCCTCTGTCTCCTCTGCTCCCTCTAGGGATGCAGGAAACCAGAAGGTTATCTTCCTCCTAAGGGAAGCGGGCTTAAAAGCGTTTGTGCCACAGGAAGGAGCAACCCTTTTTGCCCGAGTCTGGCTTTGAGAGAGACTAGCTGCCCTTTCCAACACTGGAAATAACTTCTTCAACTACGGATTTTGGAAGCCTCTGAGTTTCGTGAGAAGCGTCTTTCCCATGGACAGTATCTTAAACACTCCTTCACCGAGAAAAACCTGGGAACACAGAGCTCCATCGTTGGTGATTGGACCGACCTTTCGCTGCCCAACCAAGGTTCGATGTGTGGTGAAAGCGCAGGGGCGAGTGGGGAAAGGAAAAGGAGAAGGAAAATTTCCTCTGGAGCCCGCAGCCTGTCCATTGACACAAACCAGCTGAGAGGAAGACGGGATGGGAGGTGGGAGGGGTAATCTAAAAGAATTTTCCCAAAGGCCCCCTTCCCCCTTTTCTCTTTCAGTCTGTCTTTTTCTTCCCTGCTCCTTAATAATAATGAAAAAAATGCAGCAAAGGAGAATGGACCCTACGTGGCATACTCGGTGCTCCGCCTTCAGGAGACTGATTCTGAGCGAGCAGTTTCTGTACTTAACTTGGTTCCTGGCTTTATTGTACTGAAGTAGTCAGGTTGGGAGATCCAAGGAATGTCAAGGCCCATAGTCACATGATTAACCGAAGGCTACAAAAGTTAAGGTCTACACAAAGAAAACCGAGAAGGACCTCAGCTGTGAGGGAGTTGAGGACAAATGGAGGTGCTGGGGATTGAACCCAGGGCCTCGTGCATGCTAAGCACGCGCTCTACCACTGAGCTACACCCCCCCACACCGTAAGTTCATTTTCCTATTGTCCCATGTTATTTATTTATCACTGTATGACGGTGTTGGCAAGCCAAAGTCCATTATGTTCAGTTCCTCTGTTTCTGAAACCTCGGGACTGACTCCTGTCTCACAGCTAGGGCAGGAAAAAGAGAAATGCATT
Source organism: Tursiops truncatus (assembly GCF_011762595.2). Taxonomy (NCBI): domain Eukaryota; kingdom Metazoa; phylum Chordata; class Mammalia; order Artiodactyla; family Delphinidae; genus Tursiops; species Tursiops truncatus. Next base: position 22,134,317 of record NC_047043.1, read on the forward strand.
CTGGACCGAAAAACCCTTAGGTCTTCCCACAATCCTCCTCCCCATCACGAACTTTTAGCCAACTGCCTCTTGTGTCACTTCTAGTCCACCACGAGGGAGAGTCCCAGAACTGAATCTTCTGTTATGTCTTTAGATTCTCCCTTCTTTAGAAAGTCCTCCTCTGCCCACGAAGCTGCCAAAAATGCAAAACGTAGCGCTGGGGATACAAAGGCGCGCTCCGTGAGTGCAGCCGAGGGAATGTAGGTCCAGGTGTGAAGTTAAGACAAGAGGTGAATTAATTCACAATACTTGACCGAAACAAAGAGCGACAAGTATGTGTCTCAGGCAGTCTTGCGTGCTCTTGCAAACCACTGCATTCGGCATCTGCACTCGGGACGTGACAGCAGCTTTGTTACGGCGACGCTATTGCTCTGGTTTTGCAGACAACACAAGAGTGGCGGCAGACAGAGGTAAGAGTAGAAATGTGGGCGCTCCTGTTGTTACAGCATCACATTATTTGCGCAAGGAGGAGAGCGCAAGGGAAGCTGCGCACAACCTGCGAAACGAATTCGCTGTCTGTAAACCTTCCCTATGCCTGGAACAAGTCTGAAAATTTCATCAGTACCCAGGGCGCAGAACGTCGACACCTCCCACCTTTAGGTAAACATTGGTGCGACTGTTAAGCTAGGTAAGATTTTTGGATAAAATCCTAAACCTTCTGTCAGGAGAGGGAATGGGGAGGAGAGGACAGGTACCGACTGGGATGGGTTATACTATCACCATACTAGAAAGACGAGCGGTTGGGAAGTGGAATAAGCAGAAGAGGTGTTGGAGAAGGGAGAGTGGCCTGGTTCTTGGAAGGGAAAAGGATGAAGCCAATGAAGGGGAAGAAAAGAGGCAGCAGAGGAAGAAGATAGAAGAGTTTGGAGATGGGTCTCAATGGAGAGGCTCGGAGGTAGAAAGTGACCAAGCCTGGCACTTCTGCTACACTTTCTGCAGGCCCTCGGGAAGAGAAGAAGGCTCCTTCCTAAGGTAAGTGATTTGAAAGCGTGTGTCCCACAAAAAGATACGTCCCGTTTTGCCCAAGATTTTGTGACTCTGAGAGTGCCTTGCTCCACTTTCTGTCACAGCAAACACAGGCTGAGCATCTTCAAGGGCGCACCTGTGGTTGCATATCTCTGGAGCAGTAGACTCCGGTATTAGAGATTTTAGAAAGTCGACGTTATACGTAACCCGATGCAGCATTGAGTTTAGAAACAAATTCCAAACGCAGTTTTGTGTTTGGGCATTTCAACTGCCATCAGCTAGTTTTTAGCGTGTTTGGCTTTAAAATACAAGGGAAAGAGTGGAAGGAAAAGGTTAAGCAGTGACTAAACGTTTTTGGTTTGAATAGATTCTTACTGAAACCTTCGTACTCTTGGGTAGCTCAATTGGACCTGTATCAGGCCCTTAGTCTGAGGACCCAGGATTCACGACCTGGTTCTGGTGTAGACTCTTTCACTTTCCCCATAATTTCATGTATACATACATACACAAAAGCCTACTGAAGCCAGCTTTCGTTTGGAGCACGTTACTAATCACATGCTTATTCTTTTGTTTTAGCCTCTGTTGAATGTTATTTAAAATCATCATAGAAATCAGACAGTGGCATAGGTCCTATAAGTCACCCTCCTGTTGAATGTGGGCGCTAACCGGTACAAGAGCCCTGTTAGAAATGCATTCACTCTCTGCAGCAAAACCTTTGCTCTAAATCCTTTTAAATGCTCTCTTCTCTTGTATATCTAAAAGAGAGATCATTTTATTTTATAAAAAGAGTTTAACTTTAGAACAGTTGTAGATATAGAGAAAAATGGAGAGGACATTACAGAGAGTTCCCCTATACCCTGCATTCAGTTTCCCATATCGTTAACAGCTTACAGTAGGATGATACATTTGCCAAGTTAATGAACTCAAATTGATACATTTTTAAAAATGGAATCTACAATCTATTCAGATTTCCTTAGTTTTGCCTAATATACTTTTTCTGTTCCAGAATATTGAACCAGAGATGCAAGAGAGGATCTAGTTTAATGATTTTTACATTGGTGAAATTTATCTCAGTGGACTTTCCCTTGCCAACTTTCAGTTTCTCAAAACCATCCAAAAATGGCACTGATATGTTATGAAGAATTTCTAGGGCAAGGTGATTTTTAGTGTTAAGCAGGTGCCTTCCACATACAAGGTCTTGAGTAAAACCCCTGTAATTCCATGTGTGTTCTTTACTCTGTAACCCAATCCTTCTTGCACCTTTTCATTCATTTTCTCATGATTTCCCCGCTCATACGAAAAGAAAACCAATGATTCAGTGCATTGCCTTTACAGCTGTTCCAGTTCTATTCCATAGACCTTGGTTCCACATAGGGTGGTTGTTTTTGTAAAAGGAAGATGGGATGGCAGAGGAAAAGTGCGGGGGGGTGGGGAGTCCATCCTAAATCTCCACCAAAAAAAAAAAAAAAGAGGCCCAGGGTATTCCCTGGCGGTCCAGTGGTTAGGACTCTGCACTTTCACTGCTGAGGACGCAGGGTCAATCCCTGCAATCCACACTATGAAGCCAAAAAAGGAAAAAAAAAAAACAGTTAAGAAAAAGAGGCCTACCCCAACATTAAGAGGAAGTTCACCTTCAGTACAGGGAAAAAAGATGGAAAGAAGAGGGAAAATAAAGAACCTGACAGACATTTTTGTTGAGTCTCATAATTTTTGAGTCATGAAATAGACAGTAGATGGAGGAACAGAGATGCTTCCCACTGAAATTCCCTACCCCTCTTCCTCAATTACTTTCAGCAATGTTTTGTTGTTTTCAGTGTACAAGTCTTTCACCTCTTTGGTTAAATTTTTCCTAGGTATTTTATTTTTTCAGATGCTATTGTAAATGGAATTGTTTTTTAAATTTCCTTTTCAGATTGTTCATTGCTAGTGTAGGGAAAAACAACTTACTTTTGTGTGTTAATCTTATGTCTTGCAGTTTAGCTGAATGTGCCTGTGCTCCTGGACTTTACTTTGTTGGAAGGTTCTTGATTACTGATTCAATCTCTACCTGTTACAAGTTTGTTCAGATTTGCTAAGTAGGAAGCTATGCTGAATGTAGAAGGAGGATCCCTCTGCCAGGTGAATTTCTCAAATATTGGTGCCCTGTATTTATAACGAAGGCAAATAGTAGAAAGGTTAGAGAATAATCCACTTATTAGCTTTGAATAAATTCTCAGGATAAGTTGAATTCCTGAGCTGGATAGTTCAGTTGACAAGCATCAGACTCTCACTATGAGGGTCCAGACTGCAAGTGCATGTTCAGGGTTTAGTATCTCCCCTAGCCCTCCAAGCACATATTCTTAACTCCTAGATAGAAACTCTTTGAAACCCAGCTTTCTCCAGAGAAATGTTTGCAGTCAACTTTTCTTCCCCTTCCTATCCTTTTCTTGGCCACTGTCTACCAGTTCTACAGAAGGATTCTGAGCCAGAAAATCCAGGGTCATTATGGTATCAATAACTATACATGCATTAGTATTTCACTACTGGGTATTATCTGGTGATTAGATGCCAATGACAAAACGCAAGGTATCGGTAATTAGCGGGCATACTAATTTTGGTTTTTTAAGACTCTTGCCTCATTTCAGGTTTTCTTCTCAAGGCCAGCCCTTAGAAAGTCAAATGAAAAGGATTCCGTTTCTTGCCTAGCAATAAGCAACGACCACGAAGGGACTCGAACCCTCAATCTTCTGATCCGGAATCAGATGCCTTATCCATTAGGCCACGTAGCCAGTTGGTAAACGTCTGTATTCAAACCTGAAATCTGAAACGTGGTAGGTTTCTGTTTTCAAATTTCTAACTTCATTGGAAAGAAGATCTCATTAATAACATTCCTGACCCAAAGGGAATAAAACTGCATCAAGTTCCTGACAACAGTTACTTAAAATTAATAAATGGTGAGGCGATCAGAAGTGACACAGCCTTTGAAGGCTTTCTTACCTAAGTCTGATGCAAGTTAATGATGATGCAATTTCAGTGGAGAAATATGAGCCAAGAAGTAAAGTCTGCAATGAAGGGATGATGATAGTGTAAGGAGAGGGAGCTTCAGAGTTTGGTACGTTCTGACCTGTTCCATCTCAAAGATACAATGGCGCATCCTCCAGGGAGAAAAGTCTGTAAGCTCAAACAGGAGCAGTGGGGGGTAAGAGCTACGGCCTGGACTGAATGAGCCTGGTTAGACCAAGGAAGTGCCTTCTGCTGTTTCCTATGAAATTGTTTTAGTTAAACCTCTTTCCTTCTTGAAATGGGTTCAATGAGAAGCATAGATTGGATAATGGTCCCTTGCTGTTTTCCTGTTTGGAGAGCTACTGGCTCCAGTAGAAGCTGAAGAATGTAAATCCACACCACGTTGGGCAGAATGCCTGGCCAGCATGAGCTGTTCCACCTGGTTCCCACCCTCCCGTCAGCCAGCTCCAAGACTCCCTTGCCAAAGGAATGTTTGGGGGCAATTTCATCCATCAACAGAAAGGGACCCATTATGGAACACTTTCTTGCATCTTCAATTTCCTCCTCCTTCAACTCTCTTTCCCTCTGTCTACAAAGGCTGCAAGAAATATGTACAAGACAATGCAGAGGGAGAGAAACAGAAATAGTGTGAGTGTTGCCTGGAGAAATTTAGGTGAGGTACTTGGCAAGAAATGAAACCCTCTTTGTCTAGCAATGTAGTCTGAAACTTGGCAATGCTTTGTCTAGGGGATGCAGCATCTCTGGTTCTGAAAACCTAGAGAAGGAAGACAAAGAAGAGAAGAGGAAGGAAAATGTTCCTAACGATTATAACATCTCTCTCAAACAGAATCTTCTTAGCAATGAGGAAAGTCCAAGAAATCTGACTTGGGAACTAATACATGAAAGATAAAACGAATTGTCCAAATGTGTGAAGATAGATAAGATACTACGGGAAAAACTAACATTGTGGGCCTGGATAGCTCAGTCGGTAGAGCATCAGACTTTTAATCTGAGGGTCCAGGGTTCAAGTCCCTGTTCAGGCGTACTGCCTCTGTTTTATCTTTATTCATACAGGAAGAGTTGGGGGAAATGATATCCTGATTTTACACTGATTGAAACTTTGCTCATTGCTTTATAGGTGTGAAATGATTATGTGATAAATTTACCAACCCCAAGGGACAGTCTTGGGAAGTCATTTGGAATAGGGATTGCTGACCTGAAGATATGGATTTTATGTGGTTGCTTTATAGGTGTGAAATGATTACATGATAAATTTACCAACCCCAAGGGACAGTCTTGGGAAGTCATTTGGAATAGGGATTGCTGACCTGAAGATATGGATTTTATGTGGTTTTTAGAAGAGAGTCTCTTTCATCAGTTGACTGGGGAAAAAATCAACCAAGACTTCTGAACTCTTAAAAACAAAGGGAGAAAAAGGACTTGAAACCAGAGACACATAGCTCTTTACCCGTATAGAGAAACAATTCAAATGACAGCGGCTATCTATCTCATCAGAAAACATAGAGGTCAGAAGGAGTGGTACAACATTTTCCAAGTGCTTAAAGAACAGAATTATAAAAAAAAAAAAAAAAAGAAAAAAAGAACAGAATTATCAATCCAGAATACAATATCCGGAGAAAATATCTTTCGGGAATGAAAAGAAAATCAATATATTCTCAGATAAAGGAAAACTAAGATAATTTGCTGCCAGAGAACTACCTTAAAAGAATGACTACAGTAAGTTCTCCAAACAGAAAGGAAATGATAGAGAAGGAATATTGAATATCAGGAAGGAAGAAAAAAACATGATAAGCAAAAAAACATGGTAAGTACAATACACTTTCCTTGTCTTGAGCTTTTAAAATTATGTTTGAAAGTTGAAGCAAAAGTATAACACTGTCTGATGTGGTTCTAAATGTATGTGAAAGAAATAGTTAAGACAGTCATATTACAAGTGAGGAATAGTAAAGTGACAGAAAGGGAGGTAAGGTTGCTACATTTCACATGAACTGGTAAAATGGTACACCAGTACAGTCTAAGTTAAATATCTATAATGGAATTCTTACAGTAATGACTTTTAAAAATCTATACAAAAGGATACAATAAATAATGGTATAGATAAATGAATATGGAATTCCAAAATATATACAAGTAGTCCATAAAAAGGCAACAAAAAAAGAGAGAAGTGAACAATAAGAATAACAGAGAACAAACAGAAAACAAAAAAAATAAAATGCCGACTTAAGCCCTACATACCAATAATTACATTAAATGTAAATAGTCTAAATGCACTAATTAAACCCACAGGGTAGATTAGAAAACATGACCAAACTATATGCTGTCTGTCTACAAAAAAATTCACCTCAAATATAACCTGTAAATATATAGGCAGTTTGAAGTTAGGAAGATTAAAAAAAAAAGGCATGTCATGCAAACATCAATAAAAAGACAGCAGGAGTAGCTATTATTAATGTCAAATAAAGTCAGTTTCATAACAAAGAAAATTATCAGAGGCAGAGAAGGACATCATATAATGATACAAGTGCCCATCTACCAAGAAGGGCATAGTAATCCAAAATACGTATGCACCAAACAACAGAGCTGCAAAATATGTGAAGGAAAAAAAAATCTGATAAAACTGAAAGATAAAATATGCAAATCCACTTGAAAAATGCCATCAGCCACCGGAATCCAATCAACATAGAATGGTTCATCCAATACAAGCAGAGTATAGATTCTTTTCAAATCCATCAGAACGTATTCCAAGATAGAACATATCCTGGGACATAGAATAACCCTCAACAAATCTAATAGAATTGAAAGATACAGTGTGTTCTCTGACCACAGTGCACATTAGTCACAGAAAGATAAGAGGCAGATATTCAAACACTTGGAAACTAAACAGCACAGCTCTAAATAACCCACAGAATAAAGAGGAATCTCAATGGAGATTTAAAAATAAATAGAATGAAATAAAAATACAATGTATCAAAATTTCTGATACACTAAGACAGCACTAAAAATTTCTGATACTTATTAAAACAGCACTGAGAAGGAAATTTATAGCACTCAGTGCATACAAGAAAAGAAAAATCACAAGTTAGTCATCTAAGTTTTCACTGAGATAGCCAAGGGGAAAAAGAGCAGAAGAAACCTAAGGCAAACAAAAGGAAGAAACTAATAAAAACAATACCCTTGTCAACGCCTGGGCCAGCACCATGGTTGGGAAATCCGGCATCGGTTTGTCTCCCGGGCTTTTGCAGCTCTGGTTCTGAGACGCACAGAGACCAAGCTGGGGACAAGAACAGACAGCAGGATGCTGCATCGATTTTTGCCCCTCTTAGTATATACGGAATCCTTTTCTTGAATGAAAGAACACCAGGGGGGAGGTTCAGCCGCTGGGCCCGACGTGCAAAATGAGCTCGCCGGTTGCCAAATTAGTTCTTGAGATCTCATTGTCCCTGTGGAAAGGGCAGACGCTTCCCACCTTCAGCCAAAATTTGTTCCGACAGTCAACTCAGGTACTAGGTTTGGAGGAAATTCTGAATTATCTCTGATGGGCTAAGCCAGAAATCGACCTTGTTTAAAAGCTCCCCCCGATGATTCTGAAAGTCAGCCAGGTTTGGCAGTTCTCGGCTTTAGAGACTCCAAGACGAGTGGGCTGATATCTTTGGGAAAGTTAACACCAGGAGGGAGATTAGTGCGAGAGCAGAATACAGGTAACGATAACGAAAGGCAGGCGTGGAGTCCGCGGCTTCAGCGGCCACAGGAAGGTGGAGGAGGAAAAAAGTGGACGAGTGCTTAGGTTGGCGTTAGTTTCAGATGGGCGGAGAGGCGGTTAGTTACGCGTCTCTGCTGCGCTTCCTCTGGGTACGTGGGGAACAAGCAGGTCCATTCCCGGTGAAAGAAGTGAGCTGAGACCGCTTTCCCGAAGGAAGATCCCCTTCGTTTTGTCCGACTGTCGCGGTTTTCAGAGAGCCTCGCTGCTCTTTCCGTGGTTGGAGCACTTGAGAAAAGTCCTGCGGTTGAGTTTCTGATTTTAGTGTATCCCGGTGGTATTGGAGGTTTCAGACCGCGCGGCAGGGAGGCCACAGTGTCCGGATCCCCACGTGCTAGTGGTAGAAGAGCGCAAGGTAGAAACAGGGACCGCCTTTGTCTTTAGACTTCACCATCTGAGCTATACGTAGGAGTGAGTGTTTTTGTTGTTGTTGTTTGTTTAATGGGTTGAGCTTGGAATGCAAGACATGGAAGATAAGAGGGGTAAGGTAGTAACCAAGTATTTTTAATTTGAAATGGTTTTCAGAGGCTGAACTCTAGATAGTTCGGTGTGTAGGTTGTCATGACTTTAATCTCAGGGCCAAGATTTCGAGACTGTTCCTGTTGGCATCCCGTTCTTTCTCCCACTTCCTTTTTGTCTTTCTTCTGCTTGTTGAAGTCGTCTTGGTGAGGTCGAGGCTCACAGCAAGAGAGGAGGGACTTCACCAGAATCCATTGGGTTATGTTTTTACTTTGTATGTGTACAGGACTATAACGGGAAAAAAAGGGTTAGGAGAACTAAATCTGTATTCCTTGAGGTTTGAGGGAAAAGTGAAACCAAGGCCTGGAGATGCCGGGGATCGAACCCGGGGCCTCATGCATGCAAAGCATGCGCTCTTCCACTGAGCTACACCCCCTCCCCGACAGGTTTCCTGATAATACTTCTTTGGGAATAAATTTTATTTCCTGAGGCTCTGGATCCTTGGGTGTCTAGGCGGTAGAGGAACCAAAGAAGGATACTGATGCTTTGGAGTATAGAACTTGAAGTGGAAGGCAAAAGATTGGAAACCTGTGTCAGATAACCAAAAGAAGTTGACACCATAGCTTTAAAACATAGTTGGGGTCTCCTATTATGCTTGGCAAGAGATCAAATCAAGTCCCAGTTTTTGGACCTTTTGATTTCCTCCAGATATGTCTTAAGCTGAGACACAAGGCCATTGAAATTCAGCTTCTTTCCGGCCTAAAATGCTTCATAATCTTGGTTGTTTGCTCCATTGGAATATTAAGGACCAGATTTGATGGAGGAAAGCCACAGGCAGTAAAAAACCCTAGAACGATGCATTCAACATTGCAATGTAAGGGGCTCTTTTTCTTTTCTAATCTAGGCACCCAGCTAATTTAGCAGGCCCCGCCAATAATCCAAAATCTCTTCTTCATAAGCATTCATAAGGCATGAATGAAACAACAGCTTCAGGGATGGAGAGGAATATTAAATTATGAGAGCGAGACCAAAGACAAATAGCCGCAAGACATTAGGGATAAAGGGGAAAAAAGGTATTTATTTATGTGTTTGTTTGTTCATGCATTTATTTAGGGAGGGAAAAAAGCTATGTCATTACCAAACAGAAGAAAGTGCAGAAAAGGGGTAGGTTTTAAAAATTCTTTTGGAAATGGGAGGAAGTTTGGAAGACGGAGAAGATGGGCAAGCCTTGCTCATGTTAAATTCAAGATCTATGTGGTGCACACTTGTGAGAATGTTACATGGTGAAATCACACAATTACCCCTGCCTCCAGATTTGGATTTGTGAGTGATCAGTAGATACAACTATGTGGAGGATGGATAAAGACAGAAAAGTATTCTCATTAGTGATATTCATAGGAAAATAAATTTGCTCCCGGACATCTCTTGAACCCTGGGATTTATTGTGGTTAAGGCTGTGTTCTTTGAAATATATAAAAAGACTGCAAGAGAACCCATTTCCTGGCACCAGATTTCCAGTGGCTAACCCTTTCTCCTTCTGGTTTGCTCATTTATGGACTTTTGCCAATATTCATAAAATAACATTGAGTTCCTTTTGAAGCTGAAAGAATATGGTTTGTCTGACAGATTTGTTCTTTCAGTTGGCTCATGAAATTTTTAGCCCATGAAGTGCTTAGGAGGATATCTTGACTGTTTGATGTTGTAAAATATTAGGTTTATGATGCTTTCCAATATTAGGAAGGTTTTCAGACACACTGCTTGCTCATAATTTTGTGTTACACCTGGTGAAAACTGCATGTCTATTGGGGTCTCAGGAATTCATAATAATAAGGTATGCCTTTTTTTTTTCTTTTTGCCCCATGAACAAAGTGGGGATTTTAAAATTAAATATTTAGAGTTATAAAAATTGTTGAGTAACTATGTTGTACACCTGAAACTAATATGATATTGTAAATCAACTATACTTCAATTTTTTAAAAGTCTACAGCCATCTTCAGACTATGGATTCATTTAATACAGAATTCTTATCAGGAATTAAACTTCTAAATTGAGTGACAGAACACACTCATGCCATATATACTCAATTCAGAAAATCTGAAAATCTATGATGTGTATGTTTAACCCTGCACTGTCCAAAATGGTAGCCACTAGCCACTTTGAGTATTGAACACTTAAAAATGGAGATGTGCTGTAAGTGGAAAATATATATCAGGCCTCAAAGACTTAATATGATATTTAAAATGTAAACTATATCACTAATAATTTTTTGATTGACTATTTAAATGATGTTTTTTATACACCAAGTTATTTAAATATTCTTCTTCAATGAAGGCCACTTATTTTTACCTTTTATGTGACTACTAGAAAATGTAAAGTTACAAAAGTGACTCATTTATGGCTTTATTATATTGCTATTTGACATCCCTAGCTACAGAAGACATGACATGTTTAGATGCTGTTCTGGGAACACCAGAACCAAGGAATATAGAGCACAGTCTACCAGTTTGCTACTATGTGTGGACATGACACAAAGCATTCACTTGCATGATCTCCTTTGGTATTTACAGTATCCCTTTTTGCATAGACATCATTAGCCTCATTTTTTAGATATTGAATGTGAGGCTAATTATGTTTTGTGAACTACCCTAGACCTCCCACTTCAACAGAATCATTACTGTGTTAGGCAATAAAATACTCAATGATGCTGTTTGTCCAATCAAATACTTCTTAATGAAATAAAATGCAAGCTTCTGAATTGAGGAGGGATAGATTGTTAATGGATAAGTTTCTAATGCCAAGTTCCTGTACAGCGAATGTCCCTACCTTGACGTTGCTTCTCAGTTTGTACCAATTTTCCATTTGCAACTTGATGCAGTTCTGATGTTGAAATAGTGTTTTATTTTCTTCTTTCAAAGTGTCCAAGAGTTGTCGGTGGAAAACAGACACTATGAAACTGACACAGAAATTTGAAAAGAAGAAAACAGTTCAGAATGACACAAGAGTGACCTATTATCCCTAACAAAGAGTTTCAAGAAATAAAGTCAAAATTAAAAGGAAAAAATGGGGTATTGGTACCTGAGTCTTGACGACTTTACTGTCCATTTGCTTTCATTTTTCAGTATTCTAGGTCCCCTTGTGAAAATTCAACAGAATAATTCTTAAAGAAGTGCTTATTCTCATTCTTTCCTGGATAACAAAACAGAAATAACTTAAGATGTGCAAATTCTAGACAGGGGTGGAAGGCTGAAGGAATGAATGTCTTGTCAAAAAGAAAACTCTGCATGTTCTTGTAATTGTTTAAAAGTTCAATGATGTTCAACAAAGCTCCTTATTCTAGCAGTTTAAAAACGGGGTGGACTCAAAATACAAACCCATATTTTCTGATCGGAAATTTTTCCTTGCATATACCACACCCACATATATACACTTACACAGTGTAGTAGTTCTTTTTTCTGCAGGTTTCCCCACCACCACCACCAACAATTCTTGTGATTAAAAAGATCACACGCACACACACAACATAAAGGCAGAAATGAATTGTAAGTGCAAGGCCATGTAGCACATTGGAATTTCCTAGCTCCTAGGAAAATAATTTCCTAGGTTTTGAAACTTTAAATAAAATATCACTGTCAGGAAACACTTCGTGGAAGACACCACACACACACACACACACACACACACACACACACACACACACCCCTTGATCGCGCTTGCAAAAAGCCGTAAAAATTGTAGTTATATATGGATTTTGGGGATTGGGGCATAACTGTCGTGTAACGGGTTAATAAATTACACCACAGTAAAACACTACTGCCGAAACCCGGGATCGAACCAGGGACCTTTAGATCTTCAGTCTAACGCTCTCCCAACTGAGCTATTTCGGCCACCTGGGAACGCTCGGCTTAGCTGTTCTCCCAAAATTTAAAGTTTTCATCTGTGCGGGCCAGTCTACTCTTATTTTGTTCAACATCACCCATTCGTTCGCCCCAAAGTATATGGGCTCCCCTGAAATCCATGTCTAAAAATAGGATCCAGTTTTAGGAGACTGGATGGGTTGGTAGAGGAGGAGGGAAGTATAGGGGGAGAAATGGATTCGGCTACTCCACTACTCAAAGACAGCTCAGAAAACTAAGGCAATTCAAAATGAAATTATCGAGCCTCGACTTTCGGTTCTTTTTCTGTCTTGCTCTTCAATGACAAGGCTAAAAGGATTGTTGGGCACGTTAATATGGAGACGGGCTTCTTGCTTCGGCTTGAGGAAATCCGGAAGGAACCAATTCTTTTCTTCTAGTCACTTCCTTTCCCTTGTCTTCCTTGTGCTGACACGTGGTTGTTAGCGCGGAGACACAGAGTAGAAACCGGAAGCATTTAAAGGCAATCCATCGGATAACGTGTCTATTTCCGTGTGAGCAAGCAAAGCGTAAAGGGAGAAAAATAGATGCACGTGTATGGTTTCCAGCCCTCTCGTAAGGAAAGGATAAACCACCACTGAACTACACCTCTCACGACAGAAAGGTCGTGAAGATCATCTTTGAAATAGTAACCATATTTCTGAGGGGGGTCTTCAAAGATACGGTAGTTAGCCAGATAGAAAAGCCACTGCCTCAAATCCTACTCATTTCTTAAACCTCTAAACTGTATCCTCTTAAGCTGCTACACTAGGAGAAATGTAAGGGTCGCAAGCCAAATAGCACCGTTTCTGCTCTTAACACATTTAATCTTATCAGCTCTTTCCCAGGTTCCCGCCCCAGCAAACTGCCTGGAGGCGTTTTTTCTGCAACCACCAGGAAAGATTTCCAGATGGAACTTTTTTTTTTTTTCTGACTTCAACCTCTCTCTCTTTTTCTCTTTCCTATTCTTAGAAAAATTTTCAAGTCCTCTCCTTCTTAAGAAGAGATGAACTACAGTCTGAGAGAAGATATTTCAACACTCATGTTTTACGAAAGACCATTATCTGTGAAGAACTTCTACAAAACACTAAGAAAAAGACTAAAATCTCATTAAGAAAGAGCAAATTAACATGCACTTCACAAAAAGAGGATACCCAAAATAGCCAATAAGCAATTTAAAAGGTGCCCAACATAATTTGCTATGAGGGAAATGTAGATTTAAAAACCAAATGAAATAATACTTCTCTTCACCAGAATCAATTACCTTAAGAGAACTGACAATATCAAGTGCTGCTGAGCACGTGGAGCAACTGGAATACTCACACAACTGCTGATGAGACCGTAAACTGGTGCACACACATTGGGAAACCATTTGGAAATACTGACTAAATCTAAATATACATGTAAGCTATGCCCCCAAAACTCCACAGCTGCATTTATACTCAAGAGAAATGCATGAGTATTTCCCTTGAAAGACAAATATAGGAATGCTAGTTAGACATTTCAGCCCCAAACTAGAAGCACTCTAAATGTACATTGACAGTAAAATGAATTAAAAAGTTGTGATGCACAGTATTCATACAATGGAATGTTACCAAGCAATGAAAAAGAACTGCTGCTACTAGCAATAATATGGATATATCCAACTTTTTAAAAATTGAGTGAAAGAATCCACACTCAAATGAGTACATACTGTATGATTCTACTTATATTATTTCAAAATGCAAGAAAAAGTAATCTATGGTGATAGAGGTCAGAGAGTGGCATTGATTGGGATGAGGCACAAGGAAGCAGCTGGGGGCTGAAAAATCATGTATCTTTGCCAGAGCTGTTGGTTACATGGGTGTATGCATACGTAATAACCCATCAAGCTGAATCATTAAATTTCATGCATTTTTGTTTACATTAATTAAGCCTCAATTTAAATAACAAGAAAAGAAGAAAAAGGATCTCCTTGGATACCTCATCACCTCCAGTACATCTTATCTCTTCATTAGTGCTTTTCAGATTGTGGTCTGCAGACTGGTGCCTGGCTAAGAATTGTATTTTACCTATCTGTGAGCATTAGGAACTTTTTATAAGAAGTGAACAGTGCCAGGACATAGGACTCCTTTTGTTAAACAACATAGAAACAATTTCAGGGGCTTTCAGGATTTCAGAAATAATAATCTCTGGAATGAGGAAAGGGCAGCACCCAAGAACCACTTGCTCAGTGAATTTTAATAAACCCCTGTGTATATCTGGACAGGTTCTGAAATCTCAATCTCCAATTCTGAAAGGGTCGAGCTTTTTGCCTTTAGCCAAAATTTGGTGTGAGTGGAAATTCGGATGCAAGTCTTTGGATGACTTCCACTAAAAATATTTTAGATTCTCTTACTGATTCTTTCTCCCCCCAGCATTTCTCTGTCTACCCAGGGCTTTAGCCCCAGCCATGCACCTAGCCCCCCACCTGACCAAGCATCAGCCTATGCTGGGGAAAGGCTGATCTGGGAACATAAGGAAAGGAATTAGAAAGCAATGTGGAAATTAAAATATCAGCTACACATGAGTGTCTCAATACAGAGATTAAAATGTGTGTAAATGCGACTAGTAGTGCGCTAAGCTACTGTGCAAATTTCATTCCGGAGCACACAGTAGGGAGGAGACGAGTGCCAAAAGAGGGAAGAGGCGGGGTGGGGTGAAGTGGAGGAAGAAAAGGAGAAAAGGGACAGAGAGGAAGTGGGCAAAGGAAAAGCATCCTCAAAATGAACAGGATGTGAGGGGAAGTTGATGGGGTGAGGTGGGGGGGGTGTCTAAGCTCCACATCTCTCCGTGGCTTCGTCCGGGTATGAGGGAAAAGATGAGATCTTTTTCTCTCAAGGGAGGTAGGCTTGTCCCAGAAAAGGATTTGGCTCTTTATGTCGAAGACTGTTCTGGCTTCGGGAGTGCCTCGCAACTCTCCATTGCTGGATAGACAGGCTGAGCGCTTTGGGGGACGAACGTGAGGGTGAGATTTCGTTTGAAATTCAGGAACCTCTGGGACTGGTAGTTTGGAAGCTGCAGGGATGCCTCGGTTTGGGGGCGTGGATGCAGTGGGAGCAGAGTCAACAGTAGAAGCGGCAGCTTTGAGGTTGAACACAGCCGAGACTGTGGAAGCATCTTATTTTTTTTAAGGTTTTGCTTGAAAAGCAAAAAAATTGAGAAAGTTCCCGTTTGCTTGCTGCACATATTTCTAACTCTTAGAAGCTTACTGAAACACAACTTTCTCCTGAAGAAACTCTTCCTGGCATTTGCAACAGGCTCCTTTACTCCTCACACGATGCTCTTGCTTCAAAAGGAGGGTCTGAAGACTCTGGTTGTGGAAAGCCACTGTCACTG
The DNA here is from genome assembly GCF_011762595.2 of Tursiops truncatus. Lineage (NCBI taxonomy): Eukaryota > Metazoa > Chordata > Mammalia > Artiodactyla > Delphinidae > Tursiops > Tursiops truncatus. Next base: position 22,149,788 of record NC_047043.1, read on the forward strand.
AACAGTCGGTGATACCTACAGATGAAGCCATGGTCTCTTCACTCCTAGTACAGGCACAGAACAATATAGATGAGTCCCTCACAAGTCAAGTGGATGACCTCAAGATTGGCTGTACAGGTGGTTTGTGACTGCCTGATGGACAGTTACAGCTTCTGGAGAATAAAAAAAGGGGAGGATGCATTATGGAAGACCTCCAGGTTTCTTGGCTTCTGTAGATGGAGAAAGAGACTGCTTTTCTGCTTTCTGAATGTTTAGCAGTTTGCTGGCTTGGTTTTCCCTTTGGTGGCTGAAAACAAGAATAGATTTAAAAAAAAAATCCCTATCAAACTACCAATGGCATTTTTCAGAGGACTAGAACAAAAAATTTCACAATTTGTATGGAAACACAAAAGACCCCGAATAGCCAAAGCAATCTTGAGAAAGAAAAACGGAATTGGAGGAATCAGGCTCCTGGACTTCAGACTACACTACAAACCTACAGTAATCAAGACAGTATGGTACTGGCACAAAAACAGAAATACAGGTCAATGGAACAGGATAGAAAGCCCAGAGATAAACCCACGCACATATGGTCACCTTATTTTTGATAAAGGAGGCAAGAATATACAATGGAGAAAAGACAGCCTCTTCAATAAGTGGTGCTGGGAAAACTGGACAGCTACATGTAAAAGAATGAAATTAGAACACTCCCGAACACCATACACAAAAATAAACTCAAAATGGATTAAAGACCTAAATGTAAACATTTAAACACTATAAAACTCTTAGAGGAAAACATAGGCAGAACACTCTATGACATAAATCACAGCAAAGATCCTTTTTGACCCACCTCCTAGAGAAATGGAAATAAAAACAAAAATAAACAAGTGGGACCTAATGAAACTTAAAAGCTGTTGCACAGCGAAGGAAACCATAAACAAGACCAAAAGACAACCCTCAGAATGGGAGAAAATATTTGCAAATGAAGCAACTGACAAAGGATTAATCTCCAAAATTTACAAGCAGCTCATGCAGCTCAATATCAAAAAAACAAACAACCCAATCCAATAATGGGCAGAAGACCTAAATAGACATTTTTCCAAAGAAGATATACAGATCGCCAACAAACACATGGAAGGATGCTCAACATCACTAATCATCAGAGAAATGCAAATCAAAACTACAATGAGGTATCACCTCACACTGGTCAGAATGGCCATCATCAAAAAATCTACAAACAATAAATGCTGGAGAGGGTGTGGAGAAAAGGGAACCCTCTTGCACTGTTGGTGGGAATATAAATTGATACAGCCACTATGGAGAAGAGTATGGCGGTTCCTTAAAAAACTAAAAATAGAACTATCATACGACCCAGCAATCCTACTACCGGGCATATACCCTGAGAAAACCATAATTCAAAAAGAGTCATGTACCAAAATGTTCATAGCAGCGCTATTTACAATAGCCAGGACATGGAAGCAACCTAATTGTCCATAGACAGATGAATGGACAAAGAAGATGTGGCACATATATACAATGGAATATTACTCAGCCATAAAAAGAAATGAAATTGAGTTATTTGTAGTGAGGTGAATGGACCTAGAGTCTGTCATACAGAGTGAAGTAAGCCAGAAGGAGAAAAACAAATACCGTATGCTAACACATATATATGGAATCTAAAAAAAAAAAAAAAAAAAAATGGCTGTGACGAACCTAGGGGCAGGACAGGAATAAAGATGTAGAGTATGGACCTGAAGACATGGGGAGTGGGAAGGGTAAGCTGGGACAAAGTGAGAGAGTGGCATGGACATATATACACTACCAAGTGTAAAATAGATAGCTCATGGGAAGCAGCCACATAGCACAGGGAGATCATCTCGGTGCTTTGTGACCACCTAGAGGGGTGGGATAGGGAGGGTGAGAGGGAGACACAAGAGGGAGGAGATATGGGGATATATGTATACGTATAGCTGCTTCACTTTGTTATAAAGCAGAAACTAACACACCATTGTAAAGCAATTATACTCCAATAAAGATGTTAAAAAAAAAAAAGACGGTGTATCCTGTGGATTTCTGCTTAGGCACTGTGATACCAGAATCTGAAGCTGTGCAAAGAGCTCTGATCTGGAGATACAGGTTGTTCAGTAGTTTGGAAGGAGGGTGTCCCTGGAGAGTAAGTAGAGTAAGGTTGGAAATGATCTGTTGGGATTGGGAGAATAAGAGCTCTTTCTCTATATGTGGGAAACAAAGAAATGAACTTTCCCCTAGATTGATCTTGGACCCCGGAGTTCACAATGTTTGCCATTTCAGACTGGAAACTTTCTTCGAACACCCAGAGAAGTACTATTTCCCTTTACAGATTTCTGCTGAGGTGACTGCTATCTTTTCCTTGTTTGTCATTTGTTTGTAGTTAAATGACTTTTATGTAAGCTCCAGAGTTTGAGGGGATCTGAGCCAAAAAGTGCCCACCAGCACACCGTCATCAACCACTGGCAGTGAAATCTAGTTAAATATTTTAGTGAAATCTTCTCAGCCTCCTGCATCCTGGTTAGGAAGGAGCTAGAATAAAAGAACCATAGAAGAACTTAAGTGATTAACTTTCTGACAAGGAATCAGATGGCTTGTCCATTAGGCCACACAGACCCGCGTTTGCTAAGATTTTCAGATTCCATACAACTGGAAATTGGGTGGTTGGGAAAACTGCTACTTGCTTTTTATAACCTATTGACAGTGGCCCACGTGCTAGTGATTGCTGAGAGTGCTTGGAGAGATGCAGTCAATAATAGAGCAAACAACAGATAACTTTAGTGAAGGAGCACAATTCCTCCCTGTGTCCCAAAAAGGTTAAGAAAGAATTGCCATAGCCAAGACGACTGAGTTTGACAAAGATATTTCAGGAAGCAAGAGTTCTTAGGGTATGTGGGTAAGAAGAAAATACAAAAGTGGAGGTCCTGCAGATTGAACCGAGGACCTTGTACATGCTAAGCCCACGCCCTACCACTGAGCTATACCCCCTCACTCTTATCAGCTTCCCAAAAGACTCTCTGTGACCTTCTAGTGACCAGCATTGCGTCTTTGAAGACCAAGTTATCAAAATAAGCCACCTTAAGTTCAATTCTGCTATTTCTAAACTCCTTACACTTTATCCTCTCTCAGGCATGGCTACTCCAGGAGAAAGGGACCTTAATGGTAGAAAGAAAGGCACAGAATCTGATCACAAAGTTGGGTCCCCATCAGATTAGATTGCTTGGATTGTGCTTCCATTCCATCACTTGGGTGAGTCACGGGACACAACATTCTCCCACAATTTATCTGAATATTACTCTCTGAATTCTTTTGACTCTTGGAAGCATTAATATTTTACATAGTCAAAAAATAAAACTGACTCAAGTGTGTGTGAAACTAGTGCAAAATTGAATATGAATAGAAAAAAAATCTAACTGCATTTCAAAAGGATAACATAACCTCATTCAAGAGAAAAAGAAAGAACACATCCAAATAAATGTTTTACACAGTACTTTATCCCAATTGTAAAAACAAGAAAAAAAAAAGCAAACAAATCATAACCTCTATGTAGCAGGGTTATTTTTTGTAGTGTTAAGGGTATGTCAATTCTGATATTTTGTGTGAATTTTATTTATTTTTATGAGTGCGTGTGTGTGTGTGAATTTACTTTTGTGTGGTTGGGAAAATGAACACATATATTGTTGTTGGAATTCAGGGCTCTCACTGTAAGAGAAGGAGGCAAGTAACGAATAGCCCTGTTGGCTCTGGATATGAAATATGTGTGTGCGTGTGTGTGTGCGCGCGCGCGCACGCCTGTTTGTGTATCTGTCATTTTCCTTCCAGATCTGTCTGCTAACAGGGCCTAGAAAAACTAATACCTCAGTAGCAATAAGCAATGCTAGTCCCATATCTTGATTTTTGAATACCAATCCCCACTAAAAGGAAACAGCTACTTGTAGGATTCACAGACTCTAAGACTGGATGAGGGAGAGTACAAGATGATCCTAAGTTATCTTTCTGTGCTAGAATATAACTGCTCAAAAATCATGAGGACAGGGCTTCCCTGGTGGCGCAGTGGTTGAGAGTCTGCCTGCAGGGGACACGGATTCGTGCCCCTGTCCGCGAAGATCCCACATGCCGCGGTGCGGCTAGGCCCGTGAGCCATGGCCGCTGGGCCTGCAGGTCCAGAGCCTGTGCTCCGCAACGCGAGAGGCCACACCAGTGAGAGGCCCGCGTACCGCAAAAACAAAAAAAATCACGAGGACAATTCAAAAGGATCCAGAAACCAACTTAAGGGGCCTCTCACTGGTCAAATCTGGGGCAGTCTGAGAGGAATAATGACAATAAATGATTACAATCCTTGGATACTTAAATGAATAAATATGGAAGAAGAGAAATTTTTCCTTACAGTGGTATGCCAGCTAATAAATGCAGAGGTAGTAACAAAGTTATAAAATTACCATCAGAATAATAAGAGACTCTGGCAAAATTCATAGATCAGTGCTAAAAGCATAGGTAAACTTTTGATGAGGATCGGAATATCTATATAGTCTCAGAGTATCCCTTACTGATTACTTATTAATTATGAGGGAATGAGTTTATGGGGAAAGAAACCTATTAGACACAACTTTAACCAAGTAATCAAAGCTGACATCACTAACAATGGGAGAAACTGACATCACATGCCCCTTGGTGTGATAGAGGGAAACTGTGATATTCCTCCCAAATGTTCATAACCTGAGCTTAGTCTAATCAAAACATAAATTGAAGAATATTCTGCAAAATCATTGGCATGTGCTCTTCAAAAACATATCAATCTCACAAAAGGCAAGATTGAGAAACCGTTCCAGATTAGAGACTAAGGAGTAACTAGATTCATATGTGACTCTGGAATGGACCCTAGTTTGGGAGAGAAATTTCTATAAAGTATTTTATTGGTAAAATTAGTTAAATATGCACTGTATATTAGAAAAGACTTCTTATCAGTGTTAAGTTTCCTGAATTTGATCATTGTGCTGTGGTAAGGAAATGCCCTTACTCTTAAGAAATATATATTAAATGTATAAAATAAAAAGATTACGATGGAAGTGTATAATAAGAAGATTTGTGGAGAAAAAGATATAATATCTGCAAATTGTTCTCAAATAGTTTAGAAAAATATTGTTTGTCCAAGTAATTATATATTCCACAGTTTTTGGTTATTGAGGGAGAGGCAACCCCGTGTTCTGAAATGATCCCTAGATTTGGACAGTAGGTGCTTCTCAAGTGGTTTCCATCATATTGAAAACATTGCTAAGCAGAGACAAAGATGCAAATTTCCCAATTTATATTAGAATTTAGCGGTGTTTTGCTCTCTTTTCCTTTCACACTCCTTGCTTGTGAATTAATCAACTAAGGACATTTGAAAGAGATTGAATTTCTTTCTCAGAGCTGAGAGGTGAGGAGGGAAAGAAAGAGTAAAGCTGGGAGACAGAATTCCCTTCCCTCTCTAATATTCAGTGGTGAAGATGGGCAGAGATAGTGATGGATTTGTAACCATAATGGCCCTTTAACGGGGCCATCAATGGACTAGAAATTTTGAGGAGTGCCTGGAAAATGCAAAGCAGAAGTGATTGTATGGGCAGGAAACAGTAGAGGAAATGGCTGGTTTTTCGCTATAGTGAAAATGTCTTAGACATTTGTGAACTACATGTCTTCTTGTTTTGGCAGCGAATAATTTCCATTTTGACATACATACCAAAAGAATTTTTTTCTTGCCACTTCTTCATGGTAGCATATTTGTTGTTAACTGACATTTCCAGGCATAATCTTATTTAGAGATTTGAAAAGAAGGAACAATGGATGAGTGACAAAATAAAAGGAAATTGGATAGTACAAAATAGCAATTTGGCATGTGTAAGCTGAGTCGTGTAAAGCTGATTCTTTTTTGTTGTTGTTCATGTTTGGCAGGACTCTAGCTTCTTGACAGCTGTCCTTTCCGGTAGCAACACCCACTCGTTCAACTAGTATTCTCCAGTTTAGTTTTGGACTAAACTTTTGGTGATAGAGAGACTAATCATAGAGAGACTAATCAGAGACTAAACAGAAAATACTTTGTTTCTCATCCTAAAACTTCACATAAAACAAAGGAAACTAAAGCAATTTTTCCTCAAGCCTCTTATTTTCTTCTCCTTTTTCTCTTCTCTCAGTAATAGTGGAAAATAGAAGCCAAGGTGAAAAGTTACAACGGCACACTTGTTTTGGGTTTAGGGGATCCTATGAATAGTAGGCTGAATAATTGCTCCCAAAGATAGCAGGTCCCAATCCCCAGAACCTGTGAATGTTATCTTATATAGAAAAAGTCTTTGCAGATGCAATTACATTAAAGATCTTGAAATGGAGAGATTACTTTGGATTATCCGGGTAGGCCTGATGTAATCACAAGTGTCCTTAAAAGAGAGAGGCAGAGGGAGATTTCACACACACAGAGGAGAAGGCAGTGTGACCACGGAGACAGAGATTGGGGTATTGCTGCCACAAGCCAAGGAATGCCAGCCGCCATCAGAAGCTGGAAGAGGCAAGAACGGATTCTCCTCCTAGAGCCTCTGGAGGTAGCAGCACTCTGTCAACACCCTGATGTCGGTCTAGTGATATTAATTTTGGACTTCTGGCTTCCAGAAGGGTAAAAGAATAAATTTCTGTTGTTTTAAACCACCGAGTTTGTGTTAATTTGTTATAGCCTCCGTGGGAAACTAATAGACTTCTACTCTGTCAGCTGACTTGAGTGGTTTTGAGGCTCATGAAGTCTAAATAGTGCAGCATTAAAATGAACGTCTTAGATCATGTTTACTTTTCTTGTGAGCAGGCAATGGGTAAAGGAATCAGGAAAACGAATAGTTGAATCTCATGGCTTCCTGAAAGCCCACAGCTGGAGGTGCCGGGGATTGAACCCGGGGCCTCGTACATGCGAAGCACGCGCTCTACCACTGAGCTACACCCCCTTCCTGGGAGGCTGGTGGAGGTCCTTCAAGAAATATCTCACTGTATTCTGTGGGCCCATCTCCCCAGCTGCCGTGTTTGTTGTTTTAGCAGTACTGTGTGTCGGAGCAGGATTTGTGACTGCTTTAAGATACAGAAGGCCAGGGAGCTGTGGGTGATACTGATTCTTTATCAAATAAAACTTGAAGTGGAATGAAAAATATTGAAAACGTGTGTCAGAAAATTGACGAACTTTTCCTTGGATAAAACACTTCTTGCTATTTGCTGTTTGCTCCACAGGAATGTTAAGGGCAAGATTTTAATGGGAAAACCCCAGGTGAAAATAAAAACCACCGGCAATTCGTTCAGCGATTCATTCCCAACAGTCTATTCATCTTTATTACATCCTGATGGCAACTAAGAAGGTTCATAGAATCGTCTAGGAGAATAGTGCTCAAGGCACGCACTAAACAGCAGATTCAGGGATGGAAAGAAGTGTTGATTAAAAGCAAGTTAATAGGTATCTAGACACAGATTGGAGATACCTACTGGGTTTACAGAGCAAGAAACAAAGTGGGAGGCACATAAGAGAGAATCCAGTCATCCAAGAAACAGGAAGAAAAGCAAAAAAGAGATCTATTGTTCTTTTGTGCCCTCGGCAGCAAAAGCTCGGAGTCCTAACCGCCCGACCAGGCCTTTACCCTGGGGAGCTCCTCCTCCCCCTTCTCCTCCCCCTCCTCCTCCCCTCCTCTTCCTCCTCCTCCTCCTTCCTCGGAATGGAAGAGAGATTATGCGGAGGAGATGGTTTTGGACATGCTGAATTTAACAGATCCATCCATAGGTTCCCACCTGTCAGTGTAGCGCAGTGAACTCAACTCAGCGCTCTGATATGAATACACGGGAGTGGCAGTGCTCAGAAGGCACAGCACACAGAGAGGGAGCAGAATGAGAACTGAAAACGTCCTTTGAGATTTACCGATCAGGAACTCTTTTACTGATAGTTGTGCAAAGCCAAAAAACAAAAACAAAAGCAAACAAACAAACAAACAAAAATGCTTCTTAGTCTGATCTTGAACCCTAGCAGTAGCACTGGTTAGCATCATGGCCTTGAAACTTCCATAGAAGGCCCAGGAAGACTCGTTTTCTGGTACGACTCCTAGTATGTGTTATATCCTCCTCATTCATCTTATGTCTTTGCCTATACTAGTAAATATATCATTGAATATCTTTTGGAATTGAGAGGACATTATTGGTCTGGCAGAATTTCTCTCTCAGTTGGCTCATGGGGCTGGTAGAATAGATAGGAGGAGACAGAAGTGGCAGGTTTCACTGAAATTGAGTGCTAGGGAAGAGGCACCCACAAAATTCTGCAAGCTCTAGTATATGAGTGTGTGTGTGTGTGTGTGAGAGAGAGAGAGAGAGAGTCCAGGAGGATGAGTAGGAAATTATTACACTAGGCTGTTTGAGTGTGAAAGCACAAATATGAAAGTTTCCAGAGTCATTGAAATTGGAGAAGCCTAACTACAGTTACATTAACAGAAGTTCCTCACAAGGAGTTTTGGCTTCATTTTGTTTTCTTCTGTTTACTCCAACGTACACTGAACACCAAAATTGTTTATCAATTTTCTGTGAAAATAATCAGCAATTAGCAGATGTATGAAGTGCTTTTCTAATGCATCTAAAACCAGGGAGAAAATTGTAACTGGTTGGGTGCCATTTTTTAATGACAGACAAGGATGAAAGGGTAAAGAAGATGTTATATATCAGAAACATGGATGGGTCTTGAAGATATTGTGTTAAGTGAGATGTCAGACAGAGAAAGACAAATACTATATGATAGCCCGTATATGTGGAATCTTAAAAACAACAACAACAACAAAAAAACAGAGTAGAATGGTGGTTACCAAAGCCTGAGGGGTGGGGAATTGGAGAGATGTTGTTTAAGGGCACATACTTGCAACTAGTAGACAAATAAGTCCTGGAGATCTCATACACTCCAGAGACTACAGACCACAAAACTGTGTTGTAAACATTTAACTTGCTAAGAGACTAGATCTTAATTGTTCCCACCACTAGAAGAATAATTATGTGACACAGTAGAGGTGTTAGCTAACACACACACACACAAAGTTGACAGACCAAAAGGGATAAAGTATTCATGTAAAAAGGTTTTATGTAATGCTCTGGAATTTGAATTAACACTCATGATGCTTGGTGTTTACAACATCTCGATTTGTTGACCTGGACAGAGAGGTTTAGTCATATTGCTCTAAGTTCCCCACCTTGATTGAATATGAAGAAACTGTTCCTAGAGTAGGCAGTAAAGGATTAAGTATTCTTTATTCTCCTATTAAATATGTCTTTGAAAAAAATAAATCACTGCCTTTTGAGTCAGAGTGACTGCATGGCCTAGTGGATATTGTCTGCTTCCATATTCCTATGCAGCCAATGGTCCTGCCCAACTGTGACCTCTCACACATTCACAGAGGGTGTCACACACATGGCCACCTCCCCTTTCCTCTCAGAGGTCCTTAATCTTTGATTCCTCCCTGAAGAAAGCTAAACAAAAGCTTGTTGAAGGATAGAGCCCCTAAATAAAACATAGTTGAATTTCCAGAATTCATCTACAATGTACTTTAAAATGAGCCCTTTTTGTCCTGGGCCAAAGTTAGACACAGCTAGCCTTCAAAGAAGTACCTCCATTTGTCACATGTTGCTTTTATTGGCATATAATTTTTTTGAAATTTCCACTCTATATTTCCTATGATTTTCTCATACTAAGTTCTTGGCTTTTCCACTCTATCCTCTTCTCCCTTAAATTTCAGAGGTGAACTTCCTTGGAGAAGTCTATGGCTGGAAGGGGAAAAAAAGCTCCATTTGGACCTGAGCCCTAATATAATACGTAAAAGCAATGGTAAGAATTCATGATATTCTTTTTCAAGTTTAGTCTATTTGCCTTTTGCAACTTGATGAATTTCTATGGTTGGAACATGTGAATATATTTCTCCTGACACAGTAGATACAAGTGGCAAAATGACATTGTAAAATTGTACTCTGAAAACAAGAGAGAAAAATATGTCAACAGAACCGAAAATGACCTATTACTCCTATTAAAGAAAATCTGGCTCCTGAGTGCTAGCTCTTATTCTTCCTTTGAAGAGGTAAATTCCAAAGTGAAGGCATTTTAACTCGAGAAAGATCTTATCCTATTTAAGATGTTGCCGAGCAGAAACAAAGATACAAACTTCCTAGTTTATACTGGAAGCTAGCACCGTCTTGATTGCAAAACTTGCAAAACTTTTATTAAAAAGAAACTTCACATCTAATTCAATTATGTATATTGATTCAAAAAATTAATATTAATAAATATCATATTACCATGAGAGGGGAAACAGTGTCAATTATTAGAATACAAAAATTGTTCAACAATAGAAATACATTTTTTGCAATTGTTTTTTCTACATTAGAGTAGGAAGTTGCAAAAAATGATAATACAGCCACATATTTATAATATATACCCTTTAAGTCCACATCATAGCACTCAAACCAGTGATTCTCAAACTTTCACGTGCAAAGGACACACTTGGGGATCCTGTCGCAAGGCTGATTCTAGTCCAGTAAGTCTGGGGTGGAACTGACATCCTGCATTTCTAACAAGCTCTCAGGTACCACCAACTCCTTTGGTCCAAGGACCACACTGACCCTGGGTCTGGAAAATTCCTTTCCGATAGAGGGTGCAACAGTCTCAGATAAAATTACTTCTGTATATCATCTAAATTATCTAGTTAAATCCTATTCTCGGGTAAGAGTAAAGACAGAACAAAACTGGAAACTAATCTGTGACTTCTGAAATCTTCAGCCCAAGGTATTGCTCAATGTATTCCCAATGGAGCTATTGCTGCCTAAGTGTGACTTCTCCACATCCACTGATGAAAATAAATTTCTCGATTTCCCATTTTGGAACGCTCTCTTCTTGCTCAACCTTCAGTCTGATCATGGCCAAAACGGCTCAGAAAACAAAAGAAACTAAGAAAAATTGTCTTGCGACCATGTGTTTCCTTTGTTAAATTTTCCCATCCTTATCTCTTCTTTCCTGCTTTTTAATAATACTGTGACGTGCTTTTTGTTCCGGAATCTCGAGCTGCTGGATGGGCCCAGACTTTGTCTTCTCGTTCCATCTTTTCCTCCTTTCACAGCCACCCTGGGTGTTGCCAAACCCGAGAAGTAGAAACAGGGCAGCGCCAATACTGATAGCAAATAGTTGCGAAATCGGTTTACTTTCTTTTTGAGCAGGGAAAAAAAGTAAAATGGGGAGAGAAACAAGAACTTTCAAAAGTGGAGGTGCCGGGGATTGAACCCGGGGCCTCGTGCATGCTAAGCACGCGCTCTACCACTGAGCTACACCCCCTCGCTCCCACTGCGCCCTCGGGAATATATACAAAACACAACATAGCCATTTTGAGTAGGTTTTACAAGAATTAATAACAAGCTAAAGTCCAATCTACCTAATTTCGCTTATTTCCGAAATCTTAAATTTGGAACCTAAATCTAGGTCCTATGACATGCTTTGCTAAAAGAGTAAGTTGCATTCTAGACGGAAAGCCCTTATTGGTGGTCCTGGGACCTTTTCGCTCCAATCAGTCTGGAGTCACTTCCTTGACGCCTCTAGAAAACCACGGGATGAAATATTTTCTCTCCTATTTTCACTCCCTCCTTTCCTCTTTCCTTGACGCTTGAAAGGGCTGCCAGAAAGCCACAAAGTATAATGCGGGGGATGCAAAAATAGAGACCATATGAGCTTCAGAGGGGAGAGAAGACGGTAGGACAAATGGAGAGCTGTTTGTTTTGGTCGCCGAGGAAAGAGGGCGCATGGGCTATGATCGCGCCCCCCTTGGGGGTGGAACTGAAGGCCATTAGGAAGGCTACACCTGTGATGCACATTAACCCTCTGTAAAACCCTCCGCACGGTGGGACTGGTTCACTAACTACATCCTTCTCTGAGGTTCTGAGCCTCTCGCTTTCAGCCCCACAAACCGACAGAGCCTCAGATAAGATTGGAGAAGTCGCTTATACGGGCAAAAGACATAATAAGGTAATGCGGTAAATAATACTTCTCCAATCAGAGATGAAAAGGCCATTAATAAAATGACAACGAATCAAACACTCAGTTCAAGATGTTAGAAAATGAACAAAATAAGCCAAAAAGAATGAAGAAGGAAGGGTTTATAAAGACAAACTCAGAAAATGAGTTTTTTAAAAGTAGAACTAATAAAGAAAAAAGCTGGTTATTTGAAAAGTCAACAAAATAGACAAACCTCTAACCATCCTAATCAAGAAGAGTGAAAATAAGTGCAAATACACAAAATTAGAACTGATGGGAGAAAATAACTATCAAAACAGAAAAACATTTTTAAAATCATAAGACACAACTCAGCAAATGATTTAAAAACTTTAGATGAAGTGGATTTTATAAATGCATTATACCCAAATTACTTCTTGTAGAGACAGAAAGTCTAAACAGACCATTACTATAGAAAAATAGAAAAACAGTTGAATAGGTATGTCCCCCAAAAGGGCACCAAGCACAAATACTTTCACAAAGAAATTTTACCAAACTGTTAAATATCAGAGAATCATGATGCAACTTAAATTTTCAAAGCACAGAAAAAGGAGCCCCTCCAATTCATTTTATAAAGTGAGTATAGCGTTCATCACAAACTTTCTAAGTTCACACAGAAAATGAAAACTATAGTCTAATTTCACATAATACAGAACATCCAAGTGGGGTTTATTCCAGAAATGCAAAGATCACTCATTATTAAGGAAGACATTAACAAAGATTCTCTCCTCTACCAAGCTCTACTCAGGATTCCCTGAACTCTTTTTCAAATAGGCCTTGACTTTTGGATTTCTGTTTTCCTCTCTGTGTTGTCCAATTTTAGCAAGAATCCTGTTAGGTTGGTTTGGATAGACTCCTCTATCCTCCATGTCTGGTCACCCTTGATATCTAATTGTGTTCTTCATCCGCTGCCATCCCCTGGGTGATGTCTGATCACCTTGGCCTACTTTCAACAAGAATCCTGTTTGGTTGGTTTAGCCAGAATTCTTCCTCACCTCTGATGTTTCTTCTTAGTAATTTTCTATCCACTGACCCTCACCCCCACTCCACCCTTCTGCTTAGTTATAAATTCCCACTTGGCTATGCTGTATTTGGAATTGATCCTGGTTCCATATTGAGGCCTTCTGCCCATTGCAATATTCCTGAATGAAATCTGTTTTTACCACTCTAGCTACTGTCCAGCTCTGGTTTATCTTTAAAAACATTAATATAATCCATCAAATTGATAAAGGTAATGAGAAAAAACATACATGATCATCTCCAAGAGCTGCACAATAGACACTGACAAAAGCCAACATATATTTCACATTGTAGTGGGTTGAATAGTGTCCTCCAAAAATTCCTGTGGACTCAAAACCTGAAAATGTGACCTTATTTAGTAATAGGGTCTTTGAAGATGTAATTAGTTAAAAAGACATCGTATTGGATTAGGGTGAGCCCTAAATCCAATGACTGATGTCCTTACAGGAGGAAAACATGCAGAGACAGAGATATACAAAGGGAAAAAGGCCATGTGACGATGGAGGCAGAGATTAGAGTGATGCAGCTACAATCCAAGGATTGCCAGGAGACACCAGAAACTAACATGAGGCAAAAAAGCATTCTTCACTAGAGACCTCAGAGGGAGCATGGCCCTGCTAACACCTTGTTTTTGGACTTCTGGGCTAGAGAACTATGAGAGAATAAATTCCTATTGTTCTAAGCCACCCAGTTAGTGGTACCTTGTTATGACAGCCTTAAGAAATTAATACAAATGTGCCAAAAGCACTCAATAAAATAAGAATTGATGGACATTTCTCAACATGATAAAATACTTCAGGCCCAAAACTAGCATTTTAGTTAATTGAGCAACACTAGAGGCTTTGCGGGCAGGAAAAAATAATATTCAGTATTTCTACTGCTATTTAATATTAAGTTGGAGACAGTTGTCAAAGCAATTAACAAGACAGTTAAGGGCATAAGAATTGAAAGAAGTAGGAAAAACGATGTTATGATTCAGTTATAATTATGTATCTGAAAAATCAAAAAAAAAGAAAAACTATGAAACAATAAGAGATTTTAGTGAAGTGGCAGGTTAGAAAAATAACACACAAAAATCAATACCCTTTACATACACCAAAAAAAAAAAAAAAATATATATATATATATATATATATATATATATATATATATATATATAAAAAACACAATAGAGGAAGCCATTAACAACAGCAAAGAAAGGGAAAAGGGGGTGGGAGGAAGGAAGCAGGGAGGGTGGGGAGGGGAGTAAAGGGAAAAGGAAATAAAATTTTAAAAGAAAAAAATTCCTGAGTATAAACTTTAAAAATTTCCAAAATCTATATGAATAAAACTCTAATATACTCCTTGAAGTCACAAAAATATACTTGAACATTGTAAAAATATATAATATTCTAATAGAAAAAGACACAACTTCATATAATTGTCATTTATTCCTAAGATAATTTATTAATTTAATGCAATCCCAATAAAAATGCCATCACTTTTTTTCTGGAACTGAGTAATTTTTATAAAGTTTACTTAGAAAAACAAGCCATCAGTAATAGCCAGGATGGGCTTCCCTGGTGGCGCAGTGGTTGAGAGTCCGCCTGCCGATGCAGGGGACACGGGTTTGTGCCCGGGTCCGGGAAGATCTCACATGCCGCGGAGCGGCTGGGCCCGTGAGCCATGGCCGCTGAGCCTGCGCGTCCGGAGCCTGTGCTCCGCAACGGGAGAGACCACAACAGTGAGAGGCCCGTGTACAGCAAAACAAACAAACAAACAAAAAAAAACAAAACAAAAAAAAATAGCCAGGAAACCGCTAATATAATGAGCAAAAAAGCAAGGAGGGAGAGCTAGCCCAACAGGCTTAAAACATACCATAAAACCTCTGTAACTGGAATTGTTTGTTATTGATACAGAGAACAAAAAATCCCATAACAAAACCAGTTGCAAATAAAAAGTAGTTTACAATAAAAGCAGTAACTCATATCAACAAAGGAAAGATGAACTTCTAAATTTGTTAGCACTGAGATAATTGAATAGTCACATGAATAAGGATTAAATTGAATACATTTCTCACCTTGCATACCAGGATAAATTCCATATGTATTAAAAATTTTAATGTTAAAAAAAATGAAACTATACAAATACAAAAAGAAAACATATGTGAACTCCTCTATAACCTAAGGAGTAGCAAAATTACCTAATATGGCCCCAAATCTAAAAGCAATATTCTAAATATTTATAAATATGATTATACAAACATTAAAGGAAAAATTTTTGCATTACAAAAAACACCATAATCAAAGAAGCAAATGATAATAGGCTGAAAAAATTATTAGCAATTTATATTATGATAAATGGTTACTATTCCTTCTACATAAATAAAATTTTTAAAAGGAGTAAAAGGCCAACAAATCCATAGAAAAAATAGTTTAGAGATATGAATAAAGAGTTAAGGGGAGGAAATACAAATGGTTCTTAACTATATGAAAAAAATGCTCAATTTCACTCATAATAAGGGAGATACAACTAAGTTAACACTATGATACAATTTTTTCGCCTATCAGATTGGCAAAAATCTACAGGTTGGATAGCATATTCTGTTGTTCAAGGTTGCAGAGACATTAGTCCATCTGTGGATTGCTGGTAGGAATACAATCCTAAGGGAAGGCGATTTGCAGTATCTAGAAAAATTACATATTTATTTACCCTTTGACCCATAAATCTCTCTTCTAGGAAGCTATCCAAAGATATAGTGGCAAAAATAAAAAGGTAAGTAGATGCATAGGACTATTTATCATATCACTATTTATAAAGCAAAAGATGAGAAATGATCCAAATATGCATCAAAAGGAAAAACTGAGACAACTATGGCACATCAATATAATGCCACTGTAAAATGGAACACAGAAGGATAAACTAAATTTTGTTTCTCAAAACAAACAATCAAACAAACAAAAAACAACCAAAAAAAGCCTTACTTATATGGAGAGAAAGGTAATACCTTAAGGACAAAAAGAAGTGAAAAAAAATGATTACTACACTATTTTAAGTAATCATTTGTTAATTGTGATTTTGGTATTGTAATTATGACCTCTTTGTGTTTATGTAATTAATCAAATAAGTAGTTATGTTGCTGTCATTAATACACTAGAAGGAATCAATAGCAGAATAACTGAGGTGGAAGAACGGATAAGTGACCTGGAAGACAGAATGGTGGAATTCACTGCTGTGGAACAGAATAAAGAAAAAAGAATGAAAAGAAATGAAGACAGCCTAAGAGACCTCTGGGACAATGTTAAATGCACCAACATTCACATTATAGGGGTCCCATAACGTGAGAGAGAGAGAAAGGACCCGAGATAATATTTGAAGAGATTATAGTCAAAAACTTCTCTAACACGGGAAAGGAAATAGCCACCCAGGCCCAGGAAGCACAGAGAGCACCAGGCAGGATAAACCCAAGGAGAAACACACCAAGACACATAGTAATCAAATTGACAAAAATTAAAGACAAAGAAAAATTATTAAAAGCAACAAGGGAAAAACGACAAATAACATACAAGGGAACTCCCATAATGTTAACAGCTGATTTCTCAGCAGAAACTCTACAAGCCAGAAGGGAGTGGCACAATATATTTAAAGTGATGAAAGGGAAGAACCTACAACCAAGATTACTCTACCCGGCAAGGATCTCATTCAGAGTCGATGGAGAAATCAACAGCTTTACAGACAAGCAAAAGCTAAGAGAATTCAGCACCACAAAACCAGCTCTACAACAAATGCTAAAGGAACTTCTCTAAGTGGGAAACACAAGAGAAGAAAAGGACCTACAAAAACAAACCCATAACAATTAAGAAAATGATAATAGGAATATACATATCAAAAATTACCTTAAATGTGAATGGATTAAATGCTCCAACAAAAAGACACAGGCTTGCTGAATGGATACAAAAACAAGACCCCTATATATGCTGTCTACAAGACACCCACTTCAGCCCTACGGACACATTCAGACTGAAAGTGAGGGGATGGAAAAAGATATTCCATGCAAATGGAAATCAAAAGAAAGCTGGAGTAGCAATACTCATATCAGATAAAATAAACTTTAAAATAAAGAATGTTACAAGAGACAAGGTAGGACCCTACATAATGATCAAGGGATCAATCCAAGAAGATATAACAATTATAAATATATATGCACCCAACATAGGAGCACCTCAATACATAAGGCAAATGCTAACAGCTAAGAAAGAGGAAATCGACAGTAACACAATAATAGTGGGGGATTTTAACAGCTCACTTACACCAATGAACAGATCATCCAGACAGAAAATTAATAAGGAAACACAAGCTTTAAATGACACAAAAGACCAGATTGATTTAATTGATATTTACAGGACATTCCATCCAAAAACAGCAGAATACACTTTCTTCTCAAGTGCACACGGAACATTCTCCAGGATAGATCACACCTTGGGTCACAAATCAAACCTCGGTAAATTTAAGAAAACTGAAATCATATCAAGCATCTTTTCTGACCACAACGCTATGAGATTAGAACTGTTACGGGGGGGAAAACGTAAAAAACGCAAACACATGGAGGCTAAACAATACATTACTAAATAACCAAGAGATCACTGAAGAAATCAAAGAGGAAATCAAAAAATATCTAGAGAAAAATGACAATGAAAACATGATGATCCAAAACCTATGAGATGCAGCAAAAGCAGTTCCAAGAGGGAAGTTTATAGCAATACAAGCCTACCTCAAGAAACAAGAAAAATCTCAAATAAACAATCTAACCTTACACCTAAAGGAAGTAGAGAAAGAAGAACAAACAAAACCCAAAGTTAGTAGAGGGAAAGAAATCATAAAGATCAGAGCAGAAATAAATGAAATAGAAACAAAGAAAACAAGAGCAAAGATCAATAAAACTAAAAGCTGGTTCTTTGAGAAGATAAACAAAATTGATAAACCTTTAGCCAGACTCATCAAGAAAAAGAGGGAGAGGACTCAAATCAATAAAATTAGAAATGAAAAAGGAGAAGTTACAACAGACACCACAGAAATACAAAGCATCAGAAGAGACTACTACAAGCAACTCTATGCCAATAAAAAGGACAACATGGAAGAAATGGCCAAATTCTTAGAAAGATACAAACTTCCAAGACTGAACCAGAAAGAAATAGAAAATATAAACAGACCAGTCACAAGCACTGAAACTGAAAATGTGATTAAAAATCTTCCAACAAACAGAAGTCCAGGACCAGATGGCTTCACAGGTGAATTCTATCAAACATTTAGAGAAGAGCTAACACCCACCCTTCTCAAAATCTTCCAAAAAATTGCAGAGGAAAAAACACTCCCAAACTCATTCTATGAGGCCACCATCACCCTGATACCAAAACCAGACAGAGGTACTACAAAAAAAGAAAATTACAGACCAATATCACTGATGAATATAGATGCAAAAATCCTCAAAAACTACTAGCAAACAGAATCCAACAGCACATTAAAAGGATCATACACCATGATCAAGTGGGATTGATCCCAGAGATGCAAGGATTGTTCAATATATGTAAATCAATCAATGTGATACACCATATTAACAAATTGAAGAATAAAAACCATATGATCATCTCAATAGATGCAGAAAAAGCTTTTGACAAAATTCAACACCCATCTATGATAAATGCCCTCCAGAAAGTGGGCATAGACGGAACCTACCTCAACATAATAAAGGCCATATACAACAAACCCACAGCAAACATCATTCTCAATGGTGAAAAACTGAAAGCATTTCCTCTAAGATCAGGAACAAGAGAAGGATGTCCACTCTCACCACTATGATTCAGCATAGTCTTGGAAGTCCTAGCCACGGTAATCAGAGAAGAAAAAGAAATAAAAGGAATCCAAATTGGAAAAGAAGAAGTAAAACTGTCACCGTTTGCAGATGACATGATACTATACATAGAGAATCCTAAAGATGCCACCAGAAAACTACTAGAGCTAATCAATGAATTTGGTAAAGTTGCAGGATACAAAATTAATGCACAGAAATCTCTTGCATTCCTATACACTAACAATGAAAGACCAGAAAGAGAAATTAAGGAAATAACCCCATTCACCATTGCAACAAAAAGAATAAAATACCTAGGAATAAACCTTCCTAAAGAGGTAAAAGACCTGTACTCAGAAAACCATAAGACACTGATGAAATCAAACATGACACAAACAGATGGAGAGATATACCATGTTCTTGGATTGGAAGAATCAATGTTGTGAAAATCACTGTACTACCCAAAGCAATCTACAGATTCAACACAATCCCTATCAAATTACCAATGGCATTTTTTACAGAACTAGAACAAAATATCTTAAAATTTGTATGGAGACACAAAAGACCCTGAATAGCAAAGGCAGTCTTGAGGGAAAAAAACGGAGCTGGAGGAATCAGACTCCCTGACTTCAGACTATACTACAAAGCTACAGTAATCAAGACAATAGGGTACTGGCATAAAAACAGAAATATAGATCAATGGAACAGGATAGAAAGCCCAGAGATAAACTCATGCACCTATGGTCAACTAATCTATGACAAAGGAGGCAAGGATATACAATGGAGAAAAGACAGTCTCTTCAATCAGTGGTGCTGGGAAAACTGGACAGCTACATGTAAAAGAATGAAATTAGAACACTTCCTAACACCATACACAAAAATAAACTCAAAATGGATTAAAGACCTAAATGTAAGACTGGACACTATAAAACTCCTGGAGGAAAACATAGTAAGAACACTCTGACATAAATCATAGCAAGATCTTTTTTGATCCACCTCCTAGAGTAATGGAAATAAAACCAAAAATAAACAAGTGGGACCTAATGAAACTTAAAAGCTGTTGTACAGCAAAGGAAACTCCAAACAAGACAAAAAGACAACCCTCAGAATGGGAGAAAATATTTGCAAATGAATCAACAGACAAAGGATTAATCTCCAAAATGCATAAACAGCTCATGCAGCTCAATATTAAAAAAACAAAACAACCCAGTCAAAAAATGGGCAGAGGGGCTTCCCTGGTGGCACAAGTGGTTGAGAGCCCACCTGCCGATGCAGGGGACACGGGTTCGTGCCCCGGTCCGGGAGGATCCCACATGCCACGGAGCGGCTGGGCCCATGAACCATGGCCGCTGGGCCTGCGTGTCCGGAGCCTGTGCTTTGCAACGGGAGAGGCCACACAGTGAGAGGCCCACGTACCGCAAAAAAAAAATGGGCAGAAGACCTAAATAGACATTTTTCCAAAGAAGACATACAGATGGCCAAGAAGCACATGAAAAGCTGCTCAACATCACTAATTATTAGAGAAATGCAAATCAAAACTACAGTGAGGTATCACCTCACACCAGTTAGAATGGGCATCATCAGAAAATCTACAAACAACAAACTCTGGAGAACAAAAAAGGTCATGAAGAACCTAGGGGCAAGACAGGAATAAAGACACAGACCTACTAGAGAATGGACTTGAGGATACAGGGAGGGGGAAGGGTAAACTGGGACAAAGTGAGAGAGTGGCATGGACATATGTACACTACCAAACATAAAATAGATAGCTAGTGGGAAGCAGCCGCATAGCACAGGGAGATCAGCTCGGTGCTTTGTGACCACCTAAAGGGGTGGGATAGGGAGGGAGGGAGATGCAAGAGGGAAGAGATATGGGGACATATGTATAACTGATTCACTCTGTTATAAAGCAGAAACTAACACACCATTGTAAAGCAATTATACTTCAATAAAGATGTTAAAAAAAAAACAACTAAAAATAGAATTACCGTATGACCCAGCAATCCCACTAGTGGGCATATACCCAGAGAAAACCATAATTCAAAAAGACATATGCACCCCAGTGTTCATTGCAGCACTATTTACAATAGCCAGGTCATGGAAGCAACCTAAATGCCCATCGACAGACAAATGGATAAAGAAGATGTGGTACATGTAGACAATGAAATATTGCTCAGCCATAAAAAGGAACGAAATTGGGTCATTTGTAGAGATGTGGATGTATCTAGAGACTGTCATACAGAGTGAAGTAAGTCAGAAAGAGAAAAGCAAATATTGTATATTAATGCATATATGTGGAATCTAGAAAAATGGTACAGATGAACCAGTTTGCAAGGCAGAAATAGAGACACAGATGTAGAGAACAAACTTATGGACACCAAGGGGCAAAAGTGGCAGGGGAGTGGTGGTGGTGGGATGAATTAGGAGATTGGGTTGACATGTATACACTAATATGTATAAAACGGATAACTAATAAGAACGTGCTGTATAAAAAAATAAATAAAATTCTAAAATTCTAAAACCAAAAAGAAAGAAAATATATTAGAATTCAGTTATAACAATGAAGATCTGTGGCATTTGAGTCACAGCCTACTCCCTCCCCAGGCCAGCCTGATGGAACCTGTACTCCGAACTATACAGCCAAGAAAACAGGGCTCCATGCCCCCTACCCCCCACCCGCTTTCCACTTGGAGAACTATAATATCTTCCCTCCATTTCTAATCCTGCCCTCAGCTCGTTCTTGCAGAGGTTAAGTTCTGGACAAGTACAGCCAAGAGGTGAGGGCTCCTGTCTTTCACCGAGTCCCCACTCATGGAAAAGAGGTTCTATTTTATTGGAGGCCTGAAAATACTGGGGCCCCTTTATGCCCAGCATGAGACAGAGGTTCCAGGCCAGGAGAGAGATGCCAAGAAGACCTGAGGCTATTGCTTCTTGCCCAGCATCCAGCTACTATAACAGGAGTGCCAGTCATAAAGAAGTATGCCACTGTCCCTGCCCCCAGCTGAAATGCTGAAGGGAATCCTTCAAGTTGAGCAAGGTGATAAACAGAATACAAAACTGAATGAAAATATACAACTCCCTGGTAAAGGCAAACATATAGATAAATATAGAATCCTGTAAAATTTATGATGTAGGTGTACAAGTCACTTTTAAATCTGGCATAGAATTTAAAAAACAAAAGCATAAGAATTAATTATAACTCTAAGTTAATGTTTACACCATATAAAAAGATTATTTGTGTCATCAATAACAAAGTAGGGGGCTTCCCTGGTGGTGCAGTGGTTAAGAATCCACCTGCCAATGCAGGGCACATGGGTTCGAGCCCTAGTTCGGGAAGATCCCACATGCCGCGGAGCAACTAAGCCCCTGCGCCACAACTACTGAGCCTGTGCACTTACAGCCATTGCAATGAGAAGCCCACGCACTGCAATGAAGAGCAGTCCCCGCTCACTGCAACTAGAGAAAGCCTGCTCACAGCAACAAGGACCCAACACAGCCAAAAATAAAATAAATTTAAAAAAAAATAAGCCTCTTTCTTTCCACTTTACATTGAATCTGTTGGCTTCAGGGGACTCTGAAGTTATCAGAAACAAAATAATGGCATGGAACAGATAAGAGAGCTTGATAATATGGGAGCCCAAAATTCAAGGGTCTTTTTCCTCTGAGTCTGAGCCTCCACATCTCTGGGCCTGTACTGAAAATCAGGACTGAGAGTAGAAGGTAAAATAATTTGGTTGAGGAGAGAAAAGCCATTGATTCCATATACTGTACTTGATTCTATACAGCTGTTTTCAATCAAAAAATGGGAGAAAAATGTATTCATAGATGACAAGAGTTTTGTTGCCTTTTTATTTTCTGGTTAAAAGACTGATAGAAGATTCTGATTTCAATCCCAGTTGGTCCTCTTTAGGCTTTTGACCTGAAGCATGATTTAAAGTAAGTGGGGAACTGCTTTAATACACTAGGTCCCTCTCACTTCACTGTCCCTGAGACCAAGCAGTCATATTCACTTAGAACTTATGGTTCTTCTCACGTTGGCACATTTGTTAGTCTCTGCAGTTGTCCCTCTGTGCTGCAGGCAGCACCTCGCTCTCCTTCATGGCAAGGATGGTGTACATGGTGGTTCTCCCTAAGGAAAGCTTAGTGTTTAAACATAGTCCGGAGGAAACGACAAGAGAAATACCCAAGCAGAGAAAAAAGCTTCCTCTGATTCACCAGTTTTTGTAGGCTATGAAAAGACATGGATCATATGAGCAAGAATATTCAAAAGCGGAAATTCTAAAACAGAATCCTATTAAGATGCAGGCTGGAAGAGGCTGTTGACTGTGCTGACTGCCAAGCTCTTCAGAGGCAAGAGGTCTGGTGAGGTCAGACATGAGTGTATTTAAAAGCTGATGAAGAAGACTGCGGTGACCAGAATTATCTATTGATATGACTATATTAATGATCCTCCTTTGATCCTTTTGTCAGATAGAGAAAGGGGGAGTATATCCTGACTTCCATGTGCTGATTGATATTCCCCCAGACAATTCATTGTCAATGGTTCATATCTTTAAAATTTCAAGGTATACTCTGTGCTGGAGACACTGCAACTTCTTAAACTGTAAAGGAAGCTACCCCTTTGCCAACATCTACTCAGATGACTGGACTAATAGTTCTAATGTGAGCATCTTTGCTAAAGATTTAAGAGTTATCATCTATACTGAGAGCACATATGACTTCGAGTTTTTGTGATTTTGGAATGCTATAATATGGAAACACAGAGATTTTTATCTGTCTTGGGAACCTCAATTAAAAATTGGAAAATGTTAATGATTTATTAGAGAAAATAGCATCTGAAAAATAGCTCAATTATGAATAGTGAATACTATTCTAAAGGCAGAAATTTGAAGCTAAATAAAAATGTATTGTAAAAACAGCTTCTCAATATGATTTTAAGACTCCAGAAGGACATACTCAAAAACAACAATCTACCATTACAGAAAGATATTGGCCATCTCAAAACTCTCATACATAGCAAAGGATTTTGGTGTTCCCGAGATGACCACCTGGTGGCGCCTAAGTCATTCTCCAGAACTTTGATGCTTAAATTACCAATAACATAAAAGCACTTATAATGGTGAGGACAAATTCCTCCAAACTTTCCAAAGTTATGGTTAGGAAAACTTTACCCAAGAAGCTCTCTGGGTAGCTGAATCTTTTCTATCTGTATTTATCATACCTCCCCTTCCAAAAAAGAAAAGAACTAAAGTTATGGCAAGGCTTCAATCCTTTATCTCAAAGACCATCTGGGTATTTACAAATAGATTTCATTCAGTGGTCCAAATTTTTAAAAAATTTATTATGTTTCAATAATATCTTGAAAAGTAAAATTGTATAATTTTTGTTTGGAGTGAAGCTCTCTCTTCCAAAAGACTAATATTTTAACTTAGTGTGGTCCAACAGAACTTTTTACAACAATGGAAATGTTGTGGATCTGTGCTGTCCAAATGGTAGCTATTAGCCACATGTGGCTATCGAGCACTTGAAGTGTGACTAGGGCAACAGCTCTGTTACCAATATATAGTATCTTTTACAGTTTACAGAGTTTATTTCTCTATTTGGGAAATACCTTTAGCACTCTTAATTGACAGAGAAATTCACTTTAGAGGTGAGATTCTTAAGATTCTCCCATTAAGACATACATTTCATTGTTCTTATCATTCTCAAAACTTTGAGAAAGTAGTATAAATTCATGTTTTTTTTAAATCAACATTTTCAAGTTTTCAGAAGAGCTTTCTTTAACATATCTTCTGACAAGAGCTAGGGGAAAGACTTATATAAAGAAGGTACAGAAGCAGAGAAAGAAAATTATTTGATTGGCTATAGCTCAAAGCCTAGTTGGCTGTTTGTGACGGGTTGTCCTTATTGTTTCTATTTTGTAACCTTGAAGCATTTACAGCCTTAGGTTTAGTTTGCTTATGTGGACATTAGAGCCACCTCAGTCTATTGGTCTCCTTGTTCGATTAATTTAACAGCCCTAACGTAGGCAGATTCGGTAGGGGGTCCACGGAGAAAGAGAACCAGGCATGGCTTTCTTGACATAAGAGAAGCCATTTTAGGCCTAAGCCATTTTGTGATCTAAGCCTGGCCACAGTGCTTGCCCTTGCAGAAGAAGAAGTCTCAGTAGTTAATGATTTTAAGGGGAACAAAAGAATATAAGAACTAACAGCTATTATCAGAACAGGGAAATAACCATATCAGAGGCAATATATCAGTTGTAAAGACTCCCAGTTTTGTTTTAAAGGTAAAGATTAGCCTGAAGCACATTCTTGAACTGTCCTGCGGATCCAAACCTTCTCTAGCGCTCAACCACCAGACTAACTGGAACCTAAGGAACGATAATGCTGACCTTTGGTGACCCTTGTGACTTCAATCAACTAGAGCCTGGACTCTGTCAACCTTTGCCCCGATTCTATGCTGAATTCTCCTCTGCTTGAGCCCCTTCGTGAATATGCATGTACCCTTAACTTAAAACTTCTCCAATGTTGCCGTTCAGGGAGACACAGCTCTGAGAAATATTCCCAGTGTTCTCCCTAGCAAGTAGTAAATCCTTCCTTCTCCCACTCTTTGGCTTGGTTGTGTCTTTTGGCTCAACACTCACCAGGAAGTGAACTCAGTTTTCAGGTAACACTAAGATAATATGATCTATGCCACAAAATCCCCATAAACCTTTAACATATAACGTTCTTAGAGAAATCTATAAAGTTTAGATCAATTCTTCCTTTGACAGATTCTATCTTGTTACTGACAGGGTTCCAGACATACAACTCCTAAATACGACACTTTAGCATATTGAATATCTTAAGCTGAAGGAATTTGAGAAAACAGCAGAAGCAAAAAGGGCACTCTGACCTCCCTCCATTACCTTTTTTTCCTGAAACAGGTCATAAAAGGTGACCTGTGACAGGTACTCTCCGTATGCAGGAAAGAAACACCCTTATCTCCAAAGACAAAGGAATGCCAAGAAGAAAGAAGACCCCTAAAAGACAAGCCTTGCTAAATTTATCACAATGTCCTTAACCTCTGTCAATGAAAAATTAATCTATAGATGATCTAAGAAAGAAATGGAAAATATTATTTGAGCCAACCTGAGGATTATAACCTGGAAGACAGTCTTTCAGAAAGCTCTGAGGAGGAACTTCCCTGGTGGCACAGTGTTGACAATCCGCCTGCCAATGCAGGGTACATGGGTTTGAGCCCTGGTCCAGTAAGATCCCACATGCCACGGAGCAATTAAGCCCCTGCACCACAACTGCTGAGCCTTCGCTCTGGAGCCCGCAAGCCACAACTACTGAGCCCGCATGCCGCATCTACTGAATCCTGTGCGCCTAGAGCCTGTGCTCCACAACAAGAGAAGCCACCACAATGAGAAGCCCACGCATCACAAAGGAAGAGTAGCCCCCGCTCTCTGCAACTAGAGAAAGCCCGCGCACAGCAATGAAGACCCAATGCAGCCAAAAATAATAAATAAATAAAATAAATAAACTTATAAAATAATAAAAAAGAAAGCTCTGAGTACTGTTCCACCCATTAGAGGTCAAAGTACAGTTATATAAGTTTTTGAGACAATATGTCATTGATAAATACGTCAAATGACATAGTGACAGTTTACACAATCTAGATCTGCATGTACAAAGCAAGTAGTGGGTCATCCTGACCCCTTACAAGTTTAAGGAGGGATGTTATCTCCTAAGGAGGTCTGGTTAATGCAGATGCGCGATACACACTAAAGGGGAGAGAGGACACCCAAAAGGGCAGAGAAAAAATTCATGTTTAAATTTTTCTTGTCTTATCATAAAATATGAATTTTATTTCATCATCTATCATATTCCTCCATGACTCTCCACTATGCCTCAAACCTAGCATAAAATACAGAGGTCTAACTACTTCTTTGGGTCTTCATTTTCTTATGAGGGTTCCCATGTCATAATAAAACTTATACTAAATAAATTTGCGTGCTTTTCTCCTGTTTATCTGTCTTTATTGTTTCAATTTTCAGACCTAGTCAGGGACCCTAAAAGGGTCGAGGAAAATGTTTTCCTCCCCTACATTACATTCCAATTTTTCAAGTATTGTCAAGTATACAGTCCAGCAGGTACAAGTTGCAAGAGATACTACCAGACCCACACATACATGGGTCAGGAAACTGAGAATTTTGGAAAAGACAGCATGAAAGGTTAATCTTAGAACTACATCGGGAAAGGACTGTTTCAGGTATTGTTTTTGTTTGTTTTGTCCAGGTCTTGCAGCATGCGGGATATTAGTTCTCCGACCAGGAATCGAACCCGTGTCCCTGGCAGTGGAGGCAAGGAGCCTGGGTCACTGGACAGTCAGGGAAGTCCCTCAGGTATTGTTAAACACAAATATACCCTTAAACTCTGGAGCAAACACTCAGTGGCAGGTTTAGCCTGGGCAAAAAGTGCTTATGCCCTGGGGCCTCTCCTGGCCAAGTATCTCCCTAATGATACCAGGGTTCCTAGAATTCTCTGCTCAAACAGCTCTGATCCTCCCTTCTTCCAGGCCCTGCACAGGCCTCCTTCTGAATCTATCCTCCTGGGGGCAGACCATGACATTAATGTGCATGGTCCTAGGCCTAGGAGGTGGCCCTGGAAGGGCCAAGGGTATGTATGAATCTTGGAAGTGTGTGTGAGATGTTCACACGTGCATGTGTGAGGCCCTTCAAAATGTGGGATGGAGACAGGAGTGGTAAGAATAGGGGGTAGGAGTGTGTATCTTTATTTTTTGATTGATTCCCCTCCTTAACTCATCTTTTACAATTAGCCAATCACATGCTACCTCAAGTCAGGTAAAAAGGGGAGAACTTATTTAACGCAATAAAGAACTTCTATCTAGATCCAAAGCTTACATTATACTTTAAAAGTTACTCTAAAGTCAGGAACAATGAAAAAAAAAAAAAGTCAGGAACAAAAAGTCAAAGAAATGCATATAATGTATAAAAACGGAGAGATGGAGAAAAGAAGAAAGGGAGGCTGTAATGGGAAGAGAGTGGTAGGGAAACCCATAGGAAAGCTTTCCTCTCCGAGGATCTATTCCTTCACCCAGGAACAGCTCAGAAAATGAAGGAATCTAAAGAAAATTTCCTTCACATTTTCAAAAGTTCAAATGGACTTCACATTTGTTCTTGTTTTTTCTCCTTTCTGTGTTTCTTGCCCTTAGATGATACTGCGAAACGTAACTATGTAATTGTGCTTGTTAATTTGGTACCTCGCTTGTTTTTCGGTTTCTGGAGTCCTGAGCGGTTTGGTGCTCCCCCAGCCTCTTTAATCGTGTCTTTCGCTAGTTGACTCAGCTACCCAGTGTGGTGCCACGGCCCTAGAGCAAAAATGCGTCCATATTAAAAACAAAATAGAGTCGGTTTGTTTTCCTTGTTTTTTCTGTGACTTAAAAGACCTGAAGGGAACAAAAGAATCAGAAAAGAGGCCAGACGGCGGACATTCTCAGCAAACGTGAATGCGCCCAGGAACGATTCAGTACTAAAAATAGTAATTGTTAAAGGAGAAAAACCTGGAGGTGCCGGGGATTGAACCCGGGGCCTCGTGCATGCTAAGCACGCGCTCTACCACTGAGCTACACCCCCTCCTTCTGAAAGAAGCTCAGAAATGTTCCTATGACCCGCTACTATATTTTCAAAGAAATTTTACTTCAACAAATTCAATCTTTGAATTTTCTATACTGGATACTGTCTTGTAGCTAGGCTGTGAGAAGGCAAACTAAACATTTTACCGAAAGTCCCGTCTGGTCCTGAGCTCTCCCACTACTGGTCACCCTCTCGGACGCCAGCTCGATGGCCACCTGCCGGTGGAGAAGGGAGCAGTCCTGACTGGCCGCCCCAGGGAAAGGTCTGGGATAAGACCTCTGCTTAAAAAGGTTGCCAGAAAACCGAGTACAATGCAGGAGGATAAAAAGAAGAAAGTCTAAACGGTGTCATGGGGTTTCAGGTCCAGGTAGGAGAGAAGACTGAAGGGGCATTGTAAACAGGCCCGCGTCGGTCGCAGCCCCCGACTCCGGTAGGTTCCCGCGTCCAGCCTCGGAGTCGGGAAACCGCATGGCGGCTGGGATCGCGAGCACCACCGAGAAGCGCGCACCGGGAAGAGGAGCGAAAGAAACCGAGCAGCCTTATAGCGCCCCCTTTCGGGCCGAATCCTCCACGGAGTGAAAAGTACGCAGAAGGAAGGCGTTTTAAGGAGTAGGCTTGTCCGTGCGCCTGCAGTCGTTAGACCCCTTACTCTCCGAGGTTCAGCCATCAGGCGCTTCCCGCCATTCTCTGGCTTTGGGTACGAGGGTCAACCCAGAAATGAGTATTTGGGGTAAATCCTAAATCCTTTTCCTAAGTTTTCTTCTGATTCTCTCTCACACCTGTGGGAGTCTTGAAGACCTGAAATCACGATCTTCCTTTCGGCTCCTCCCCAGCTCCGGACCTGGCCATCCCGGCGACTCAGACCCTGTCGAGACCCAGGGGATTTGCACGCGGGGCGGGGAGTGTCGGATAGACAAGGGGCCACATACAAAGCATGGGCCACAGGCGACCCTCAGACCCAGAGGTTAAAGGGATATATAAGTGTTTTTTATACAACACTTCTGCGGTCCCTAAAGATGGAACATCACCTGGAGGAGCTTAATAAAACTACGGACTTCCGTCCCCACTCCCTAGACGCTGAGTGCGCTCAGAATCTCCGGCTCTGCTGGGGAATCTTATGTTATTTAAATGTCCCTCAATTGGAAAAGGGAACCTCCTACACTGTTGGTGGGAATGTAAATTAGTGCAGCCACTATGGGAAACAGAACGTTTGTTCCTCAAAAACCTAAAATTAAGAGTTGCTATATGATCCAGCAATCCCACTCCTGGGCATATATCTGGACAAAACCGTAATTGGAAAAGATACATGCACCCCTATGTTCATTGCAGCACTATTTACAATAGCCAAGACATGGGAGCCATCTAAATGTCCATCGACAAAGGAATGGATAAAGATGTGGTACATATATACAATGGAATACTACTCAACCATAAAAAAGAAATGAAATAATGCCATTTGCAGCTACATGGATGGACCTAGAGGTTATCATCTTAAGTGAGGTAAGTCAGAAAGAGAAAGACAAATACCACATGATATCACTTATATGTGGAATCTAAAGTATGACACAAATGAACTTATCTGTGAAACAGAAACAGACTCACAGACTTGTGGGAGGGGGGGGAAGGAAGGATTGGGAGTTTGGGATTTGCAGATGCAGACTATTATATATAGAATGGATAAACAACAAGGTCCTACTGTATAGCACAGAGAACTACATTCAATATTCTGTAATAAACCATAATGTAAAAGAATATGAAAAAAGAATGTATATCTATGTATATATACATGTGTATAACTGAATCACTTTGCTGTACAGGAGGAATTAACACGACATTGTAAATCAACTATACTTCAAAAAAATAAATGTTAAAAAATAATAAATATCCCTCAGTTGAATCAGATAGACCAGTTTGGGAACAACTGGGCCTGAAAATCTAGGGACAGAAACTGGAATGAACTAGGATCCTGGGAAAGTTAACACAGAAGGAGGAGAAAGACAAGAAGGGAAGTGAGGAGCAGGAGGCAGAAAGGTGGGAGGAAGAGTGCAGCAGAGGGGGGGTCCTCAAGACGCTGGGGATTTGGATGCGCAGAACAGTAGAAGTGTCCCAGATCCCTATCACTCCTGCACTTTCTCTAGGCAGGAGAGAAAAAAGGCCCCTTGCTCTAAGGTGAGAGAGCAGAAGGCATTGGTCCTACTAGTCCAGTCATTCACAAACTTTAGGTGCATCAGAATCATCTGCAGGGCTCGTTGAAATATAAATTGAGGACATCATCCCCAGAATTTGATTCAGTGGGTCTGGGGTAGGGCCCGAGAATTTGCAGTTCTAACAGGTCTTCAGATTTTGCTGATGGTTCCTGGGACCAAAATTCACAACCTTATAAGAGAATCTCATCAGTGGAGAAGGCCCTGACTTAAATCTGCATAACAAACCGTACCCTCCTTTACCATGCTTTTCTAGGTCAACTCCTCACGTACTTCTTTCTTTGTTTTTGGCTGAAGATCATAGTTAAGCATGTATTCTAAGCTGCTTCTTTGAGAATTGTTCATTTCCCTGGGTGTCTCCCATGTGTATATGAGATATACACGTTAATAAATATGTCTGCTCTTTCCTTAATCTGTCTTTTGTTACTGGGGCTCAGCTGAGACCTTAGAAGGTAGAGGAAAAGTTATTTTTCATCCCCTACTGTTGGAAGTTATGTAACCAAATATAGGTGTCTTTCTAAAGTGCAGCAGGGAAACCAATCTATGTGGTTGTCAGGGAACAGTGTTGAGTGTTAAAGAAGGACGCTGTCTGCTTAGACCTGGGTTGCTGGGACAGCAGTGGGAAACACTGACTTTGCTTGCTTGCTTGTTTTTATGTTTGGTTGGGATTCCCAGGCAGAGGGTGAGAAGACAGACTGTAGAAAAATGCTTATGCTTTACAAGGTTTTCAGAAAAAAACAAAATTTTTGAATTTAGACATTGTTAAAAATCAAAATTCAACTGCATAAATTTAAAAGATCTTATTGGCTTTGTTCAACAATTAATGAATCAGGCAGCATGCCATCTAGCAGATAGAAAGAAGCTCCAAAGTGCTGTACAAAGTGAAAGACTTTTACAGACAGGAGGGGGCAGGACAAGGATGTTACTAGCAAAGAGTGGATTGTTTGTGGCAAGGTCACCTTCCTTTGGAGGATGGCAGGGGTCTATCAGGCAGATTATCTCACTAGTGTTGACTAGGTAATTCCAGATTTACTGGTTTAAGATTCCACTCCATAGATAGTGATTACTCTGATGGATCTGGGCAAAGTAAATTGAAAATCTTCTGGAAAGGATTCACCGTTCTAAATGCCATTAAGAAAATTCATGGCCTAGGAGGAGGTCAGAAGATCAACATTAACAGGAGTTTGGAAGAAGTTGATGCAACCCTCATGGATGACTTTGAGGAATTCAAAACTTCAGTGGAGGAAGTAACTGTAGATGTGGTGGAATGCATGGAATCACCTCCACCATGAAACAAGGGGTACGCAGCTCACAGAAACAGAAGTCATATCTTCCACCCTCAAGTAATCTCTAGTGATGATCCTTATGTAGAGCTGCTGGACGGAGCTTAAAGTGATTAAATTAAAATGATTTCCCTGCTTAGAATCATTTTGGGTAAAAAATCAACTGCTCCATGCTGCCAGCCCATGCTGGGAAAATAAATCTTCCAGAGTGCTGAAAATAGGACACCCCCCACCGTGTCAATGTCCCATGCCAGCACATGCTTTCACAACCGATACTCCACCCAACAAATGTTGCTTGTGAATTCATCAGCCAAAGAACTATTACAATAACCCCTTAAAATGTCTTCAATTTTTGAAGAAATTAAAACTGGGGGATAAGACGGATGGAGAAAAAGTAAAAGAAAGCAGGGAAGGCATGGGCTAGGGCAAGGAGATTGGCAGGTAGGTACTATCTCTTGCCCTTCCAAGGAACCATGGAAATGACAGAAAAGACATGTATTTGGAAGAATAAAAATGTAACTGCTCTTGAAGGGGAAAGAGATTTTGGATTAAATGGAACAAACAGGTGAAAGATCAGAATTACAGAGAAAGAGCAGAGAAATCACAGTTCTATCTGTAGGGGATGTGAGGTAAGGATGCTCTTTTCCTCCAGGTATAGGGAAAGCACCTCCACCTGAGAGTTTTATAACCTGTTTTCTCAAACTCCTTCAGCTTAAATATTCAATATACCAAGGTACCACATTTTGAGGTAGCATGTCCTGAACCCCGTTAGTAGCTTAACCTTAATTTTTAAAGCTGCAAAGATTGCATATAAAGGCAGCAATTATTAATAAAATGCAATATCACCATGAACAAAGAAGGGAGGAAATATAAAAATCTAAGAGGATTCTCCACTGAGATTCAAAACATCTTGAAGTTCTCACTCCCTTGAAATAAATAGAAACTGGAATCTGTACCAGACACATTTTAAGTGTGAAAGAAACTTATATGATGAAAGAAACTTATAAGGAATTTCTCCTCTCTCTTTTCAAAAGATTGGTGATGTTTCAGTTAAAGCAAAATATATGAAGTTATATTATTATTTTTGGACCTTCACTTTTACTCACTCTTTAAAACACCAATCAAGAAAATACCTCAGAATAAATTTAACTTAGGAGGTGAAAGACCTGTACCCTGAAAACTATAAGACCCTGATGAAAGAAATTGAAGAAGACACAAATAAATGGAAAGATATGCCTTGCTTATGGTTTGGAAGAATGAATATTGTTAAAATGTCCATACTACCCAAAGCAATCCCTATCACAATTCCAATGGTGCTTTTCACAGAAAAAGAACAAACAATCCTAGAATTTTTATGGAACCACAAAAGATTCTGAATAGCCAAAGCAATCTTGAGAAAGAAGAACAAAGCTAGATGCATCCATTTCCTGCCTTCAAGCTATATTACAAAGCTATGGTAACCAAAACAGTATGGTATAAAAAAAAGACACCTAGATCAGTGGAACAGAATAGAAAGCCCAGAAGTAAACCCACACAAAGGAGCCAAGAATATATAATGGGGAAAGGATAGTCTCTTCAATAAATGGTGTTGGGAAAACTGGACAGCCACATGCAAAAGAATGAAACTAGAGCACTACTTTACATCATACACAGAAATTACCTCAAATAGATTAAATTGTAAATCAACTATACTTCCATTTTTTTAATATTAAAAAATGTATTAAAGACTTGAACAAGAAGCAAAGAAGAGGCAAAAGAAATAAAAAGTACAAAACTGAGTTAGGGGAGACCAATTTTTATTTGCAAATGGTATGGCTGCTAAGATGAAAATCCAAGAGAATCCATTAAAGAGTTTAGACTTCAAAAGTTTGTTTTCTCCTCTGGAATGTAACCACCAGTTTCCAAAGAGTGCAACTTAATTGCTATGCAAAACTCATTCCCAGCTAGTATCCCTAGTCCGCCTTCAATTTTCTAAATTTGTTTAGTAGAGGGTATTAAGATTCCTTCAGTCTGTATTTTCACTCTTGGCCAAAGGATTATTAATAAAATCACTAACTCTAGAATGTTCTTTTCTTAAAATTATGTGCCCAAATGGTTTCATTTCTGCAATATGGTCCATAATAGAACTGAAAACGGCAGGTCTGTAGTTCGTTGAGCTTTATATCTTCCCTCATTTCTTCTTTTCCTCTCTGAAATGTAAATTCTAAGGTTTTTAATCCTAAAGTTACTTTTACAGCAGTGCAAATATTTGTCACTTTTTTTGCTCTACAACAGCTTATATAATCTTGTGTTGGAAAGACAGGGAAGCACACTTGTTATTACTCCAAATCTCGTGCTCATTCTGGGACACCCTCCACCCCACCCTCAGTAGTCTCTCCCTCATCAATGTCCCTAGATTCCAGCCCTGAGCGAGATGTCAAAGTCTACAGTAGGCTCTCCAAAAATCTTGATTGACAGGTTAGGCGATAATTTGAGTTTTGTGTTAACTCCAAGAGAAGATACCGTAGGAGAAAACAGTGGGAGGGATGGGAGACGTTGGTGGGGAAAAGTCTTTTTGTGAAAGAGTGTAAGATAAAGGAGGGGAGAAATTTCTCTTTGATTTGGTTTTGTTTCAAATAGCTGGCCATTTTCGAGAAACCAAAACCATTGAGTAAATGGATACATGAGTGTTACTGCTTTACTTCTAGGGCTGGACGTTTCACATCTTTCCTATTCCACCCACACTTTTGATGATCATGGTTCTTTCAAAAAACCCTATTGCTCTGTGGCTTAACCCATAAACGAACCAGTGGACATCTTCTTGTCAAAAACAAGTCAAATTTGGGACATATCCAAGTCAAGCATGGAAATCACCAAGTTCCTTGACAGCGTCCATTCACTCCGTTCTTTTTAAACCTACAAGCATATATGTGTGTGTGTGTGTGTATATATACATATATATATATATATATATATACTGAATAAACTATTCCTTTCTAGGCTTAAGCTAACCTTGCACTTACAGGAGAACCTTCTATGAAGCTTCTAGGCTATCTCTGTCCTTCCTCCAGCACCTCCATTATTCCCTTCAGACTCCCCTCCGAATGCACCATCTGTGCTCACTCCTTCCTCTTTGCTGTTTTCCATAAGGGATGCAGCATCAGCTCTAGACTCAAAGTCTTCCTCTCTACCCCAACTCTCGAAGTCATTAATCAAAGACTTCAACAGGGTCCACAACGATGAACCGTCTAACAGTTCCTGACATTTATGTATTAGTTTTTACAACTTTTAGACGGTGTTGGAAATAGTTTTTAACTGTTGGTGAATTTTGAGAACTCTTGTTTAGCTAGATCTTCAGAATCCGCGGTAGAAAAGCCCCCTCCCCCTCCTGTTTACATACCTTTTGTACGCTACGTGAGAAACGGCTCCCGTCGGCTGGCCGCGTGGCCTAATGGATAAGGCGTCTGATTCCGGATCAGAAGATTGAGGGTTCGAGTCCCTTCGTGGTCGTCGTTTTTTTCCCCTTTTTTCCCTTTGCTGGTCTCATTCACTGCCGGGTTGGATAAAGCTTGGAAGATATTTAAAATCTGATTTGCTTCCTTTCCCTTCTTGTTGCTGATGTGAGTTCAATAAATAAACTCTTATATAACATTTAGATATTGGAGGCCTGGTGTGTGACGAGTACTTTACAAATGAACAAGGAGGAAATACCACGTGCCCTCAAGGAGCTTACTTTCTACCGGACCCAACAAATGAAATCAAATAAACAGAAACAAAATAACTAAAATTTGTTTCACGTCCTATCAAAGAAATAAGCAACGGGCTGAGATCAAAAATAAGGGATGGGGGCTCCTTTAAACAGAGTTTTATTATTCCTGCCATAAGGAATAATAGTGCTAACTCGCTGAGAATATGAAGGCACTTGGTCTTGTCAAAGTTAAAATACCAAACTTTTTCGTGGTGGGGTGGAGGGAAGGGGTCACTAAAAAAAATCAATTAAATGGGGTAATGGTGAGTTAAATTTCTGGAAACAAGGTGTCTGCTAGGATTCTTTACTACTGTGGCTCTGAATGGTTTGAAATAGGTGTTCTCCAGATTTTCATTAGCTACCTTAAATATAACGGCCTCTACCTCCCAAATAGCAAGCTCAGAGAGAAGCCTAAAGGCAAAAGCCACCAAAGGCTTTTATTCCAATTGAACTGTACTCTGGAGCAACTTCTATGTAGCCATGATAGGTTTAGTTTTAGCAAGAGTGCAAATGCCATAAATGGATCTGAACAGCAGGGAGGTTCCTCAAATAATTTAAAAATAGAACTATGGTATGATCCGGCAAGCAACTCCACTTCTGGGTATTATATCCAAAAGAATTGAAAGCAGAGTCTCAAAGAGATATTTGCACCCATGTTCATAGCAGCATTATTCGCAATAGCCAAGAGGGGAAATTAAACCCAAACAGCCTTAGAAAGATAAATGGATAAACAAAATATGGTATATACCATGGAATATTATTGTCTTAAAAGGGAAGGAAATTCTGTCACATGCTACTACATGGATAGACCTTGGAGACATTATGCTAAGTGAAATCAACCAGTCACAAAAAGACAAATACTGTATGATTCCACTTATACAAATGTAGATGAAAAATTAATCAAGTCCATCTAAAGAAGAAAAAGAGAATTTTATTCAGGCCAACATAAGGATTATAACCCGGGAGATAGTCTTTCAGAAAATTCTGAGGACTGTTCTGCTTGTTAGAGGTCAGTGATACAGTTATATACATTTTCAAGACAAAGGATCATTCATCAAAATGACACGGTGACAAGTTACATGAAGTTCACCAAAGATACATAGTCCAGATCTACATGGCTTAGTTGCTCCATGGCATGTGGGATCTTCTCAGACCAGGGCTCAAACCTGTGTCCCCTGCATTGGCAGGTGAATTCTTAACCACTGCACCACCAGAGAAGTACAGGCATGCTATTTTAAGTGGTGAAATATAGTCTCTTTCTCACCTCATGTTCCATGAAAGGGAGATTTCTGTAATAAAAATGGATGAAATGGGGTTAAAATAGGAATTTTCAATGTGTCATTTCAATAAAGTGCTACCGTTCTACAACAAATTTATAAGAAACTGAATGATACTAGAGCTGATGAGTTAACTGAATACTAAATTTCAAAGAGAAATCAGATTTGGCGACTTGTACTATTGCTTTCCTAGGAACACTCTGATGGTGTACCACACTCATCTCATTTACAGTCAGACCTCCATATCTGCAGGTTCTGCAACCATGGATTAAACCAACTCCATATCAAAAATATTCTGAAAAAAATTCCAGAAAGTTCCAAACAGCAAAACTTGAATTTGCCATGCACCAGCAACTATTTACATAGCATTTACTCTCTATTAGGTATTATGAGTAATCTAGAGATGATTTAAAGTATGTAAGAGAATGTGTATAGGTTATAAGCAAATAACTATGCCATTTTATATACAGAACTTGAGTGTCCATCGATTTTGGTATCCACTGGGGTCCTGGAACCAATCCTCCATGGATAGCAGGGGACAACTGTATATCTACTCATCAGTGGAGATATTGGGCCTGTGTTGTAGTGGTTATAGTTTGGTCCCCACTGAACCTAATTTCTATGCTGGGTATTCCACATTTTTTTAAAGTATCATTTTAAATTTGAGTTGGAGCTATCCACAATTTAGTTGAATTTTAACTTCACCTTTTAAATCTTAGACATGCTTTACACTGGTTAGTACTGGTTAGGTGCATCATATGAACTCAGTGGCTAGGATGAAATGTATCATTCTGAGGATAGCTTAGTCAAACTCCCATTTACTGATATTTTCACTTTTAATTTCTTTTAAAATTATGCAACGCTTCACAAATTTGCGTGTCATCCTTGAGCAAGGGCCACGCTAATCTCTGTATCATTTTCAACTTTAGTATATGTGCTGTTGAAGCGAGCATGATTCTGCATTATTTACTCACACTTTAAAAGCCAAACAAGTCAGGTACTCATTCCCTATTACCCTCCAATCAATTTTTAGCTAGTACACAATCATGTGTTTTATAAACCTTTCTGGATATAATGAGCA
Source organism: Tursiops truncatus (assembly GCF_011762595.2). Lineage (NCBI taxonomy): Eukaryota > Metazoa > Chordata > Mammalia > Artiodactyla > Delphinidae > Tursiops > Tursiops truncatus. Next base: position 22,187,905 of record NC_047043.1, read on the forward strand.
TCTTTTCCTGAGACAGAAAGCAGGGAATCATGAATATTACAAAACACTATTTTTACAAGGGAAGTCTCAGAGTGAATGAACACTTCCAATATTTCACCTACCTTCTGAGTTTCGAAGTTTTCAAATATCTGTGGGCTCAAATGAAATATGCTTCATTCTTGCCTAAGAGTCAGGCTGGACCTTGGAACTGGTCACTGGGTGAGACTCTTTCCTGAAGGAGTATGACTGTAAACTTTTATCTCTGCTAAACCAAGCTCCAGCCAACTCATGCCTGGGCATGCCCTGATGGATTTGCTAATGTTAAGTGAGGGTGGTATAAGATATATGTGGTCTTTGTCCCTGGTTCCTGGCACAAAGCTCCTCAAACTCTTGGGATTTCATAGTGATAGGAGTGTGGTTTGTCAGTCACATCCTTATCTTATCCTTATCCTTGCTCTTATCCTAATGAGGTAACTTAGGGTGGTGCCCTTAGATAGACTCAGAATAAGGCTGGTCACCAGAAACACCAAGAGATTAGAAGCTTGGCACTTTCAGTCCCACCCACCCACCTCTGAGAAGGGGAAGAGGGGCTGAGGATCTGCAGAAAGTGTGCAGACGAGCCTTAAAGCAGGTGGTCCCTGGACCCGAGTCTGACCGACGCGGAGGGCCACAAAGAAGTCCCAAGTTTGAAACGTCCGAGAGCGCCAGAGCAGAAAAGTGGGCCCCAACTGGAGCTCCAAGCTCTCCACACAGCCGGGAACCACCTCACCCCTGACTCACCCCACCCTTCCGGCCAGTGAATCCGACCTCCTCCCCGCAGCTCCAGATGGGGATGGTAAAAATTAACTTATCCTAAAGAGGCCACTCCTAAAGCGAGCCTAGCCTACAAAAACCAAGGTTACTTCCCGGTCCTCTCTAGGACGTTGGCTGTCTCGCCTTCTCAGTGGTTCCTCCGCTTCAGTTTCCTGCATCGAAAGCAGAGAAGCCGCTAAAACTTTCGAACTTACTCCCCGACACCACCAGAGTTAACTGGTTGTTTGCCTCTCTACCTACACATAGCATTTACAGACCCCTTTCTTTGTGCTACGAAGAGTTATGCACTTTGCACACACTGTCTCATTTAATCCTGGAAGTAAAGCATGAAGTAGATGGTCTTATGATATGTTCTTTGGAACATAGCTCCAAAGAACTTGAAACAACCTTGGCCTTTTGCCACAAGTATTCACAGTTCTACTCAGTCACTGTGTTTCTTCCTCAACTTCTATGACAGGAGAATTCAACAGTTTGACGCTTTTGAAAAGTCATCACTTGATTGTATTTAACTCATATCCTACAACCTCTCTAGATTAACCTGGGCTCTAAAACCTGTAACAAATGTTCATTGCTTTCCTCTTCAGCACAATCTGTAACCAGGTCCCAGTCTAGCTTTGCTTTCCTACTTCTTTTATGGATGAAACAATGGTTGAGACTCTCCCAGAAAAGGCTTGTAGAATTTTACAATTTGTAGTGGAGGAAAAAATAATTTTCCCTCTATTCTTCTAAGTTTTTGACTGGGTCCCCTGTAATGAAAGTCAGATAAACAAGAGAAAAACAAACAGAAGTTTATTAACGTGTACATATACATGGGCGATACCCAAGGGAAAATGAGTAACTCTCAGAGGTGGCTTAGAATTCAGTCTTGACTACCACCTTCAGCTAAAGATAAAAGAGTCAGCGTGTGGGGGAGGTCAGTTATGAGGAGGTGACCAGGAAAAGGGGAGGAGAGAAAATGAGAAAAGGAGGAAAGGAAGTAAGAAAGAGGAAGGTTTCACAGAAGACACTAATAGGTCAAGGGTCAAAGTTCAAAGGCTAACACTTCAAACCATAAGTGATTGAATTAGATAGAAATTTTGGTCATTTTCCCCTCTCCTATTTTTCCTTTTCTCTCTTGTCATCACTACCCTGATGTTAATGAAAATAAAAATACCTGAAAAACGTACATATAAAGCACTTGAATGTTCTACCATATATAAAATATATAACCAACAAGGACCTACTGTATAGCACAGGCAACTATACTCAATATTTTGCCTAGGGCAACTGTCTTAGATTGGGCTGCTATAACAAAATATCATAAACTGGATGGCTTAAATAACAGAAATTTCTTTCTTACAGTTCTAGAAGCTAGAAAGTCTGAGATCAGGGTGGTCCGAGAGGTCAGGGTTCCAGTGAGGAACCTCTTCCTGGTTGTAGAAGGCTGTTTTCTTAGAGCAGAGTGAGGAAGTAAGCTCTCTCAGGACACTAATCCCTTTCATGAGGGTAGACCTCATCTAATCCTCATTACTTTCCAAAGACCCCATCTCCAAATACCATCACATTAGCGGGTAGGGTTTCAACAAATGAATTGGGGGGAGGGGGGAGGGAACATATTCAGTCCATAAGAACAACTTTCATAGATTTGAGGTGTCTTACAACTCTTAGGTTGTAGAAAACTGATAATAGTGCAAATGATTTTCATCCACAGAAATGCAAGTGAACTGTGTTTAGTGGAATGCAATTGATCATTGCCCTGAAATTGACAGGTTAAAAAAATCCATTTGTAAATTTATTCCAACATTACAATTGTCTATAAATATGTGATACTTTGAATTTTCTTTTGAACCAGTTGTAACATCTTACTGGTTGTTACATTTTTCATGAATTAAGTAGTCTTTGACATATATTTGTTTTCATTAGTGTGAAAGTCATAATTTTACCTTTTTTTATAAAGTATCATTTAACAATTTGGAAACAATTGAGGCATATTCACTAGTGGCAGAAATAAAATATCAACTCTGTGGGGGGTAAATGTAGATTGAAAAACATGGTTTGGATCTGAAGCTAGAAAAGACTTTCTCTACTCCCTCTTACCATGCCTACACCTGGAACCCAGAAGACACACTCACCTGGCAGCTCGTGAAGACACAGGTACACCTAGAAACCACCAAAGCAAAGGGCTGAGGGAGACCACAAAAGGACAGCTGAACATTAATGCCACCCAAAAGAGAAATGTGGGTCAAAGAAGGTAAAAACCCTTATTGACTCTTACTCAGTTTTCTCTTCCCATGGGGAGGGCAAAGAAGAGGATGAATGAAGTGGTGGAGTATCTTCTCAATAATTCCAAGAGGCACTTGCAAGTGAAACGGGAAATTTCCTCTTAAAAAGTAGTTTTGTTAAAATTCTGTAATTGTGTGTTTTTTTTAAACTAAAATCAACCTTTTAAATATCCAATATCACAGTCATATGAAAAGTCATTTATGATAGCATCCTTGCTTCTTTTTTTCTTCTAGAACTCTCCAAGAGAAACAGCTGCTATCTCTTCGCCTCAACTATCTTCCTGACTTTTTTCAGTTCACCCAGTTCTCCAAAGAAGATACACATTCTTCCAGAGTATTCACAGATACACTTGTCTGCTCCTCTGAAAATGATTTTATTAGGCAGTGGATATACATGTATATGATATAATATGCCCTGTACAGTTATGTGTTTAATAAAAATAATAGAAGTCTTGTGAGAATCGATTTCCCCTCCTTAAGCTTTTATATTTCATTTCATATTTCAGTTAACCACAGTTAATTTAAGAACTGCAGGGAGCTGAGCATGTTTGGTAGTACTTGAAACCATTTGGTTCCAGCCATCTGAATTCAGAATGTGACCTCTCAGATCAAACAATTGGATCTGTCTCTGATGAATGTCTCTGGAGAATTTAATTGTCAAATAAACTAGGTTTTCTTTTCACCTGCCTAGTCTCTTGCATTTTGACTATTAGGATAAAAATCAAAGCTCAAATGAGTAGTCATGAGTGGTCATAATGACAGAGAAATACATGGTCATGTATATATGAATCTTCAATAGCTGGCATTAAATACTTAGTCTCAAGATCTGGGATGTGTATATTCTTCTCCTGAGAGATAAGGGAATCTTGGAATGTGGTGTTCCTGAGGCAGAATCAGTCATTTGACTGGAATATAAGCAACACAGGGTATAAACTTATTTTACTGTTTTTAACATTAAATTAAAATTTAATTCTATCCTATCCTACCCTATTCTATTCTACTGCCACAGCACCAGGGCCGCATCCCCTGGTACATAATAAGCACTCATTAAATATTTGTTGAAAGAATGGTAATTATAAATACAGTGAACGTTGAGGAAAAAAAAAGTAGATAAATGAAATAGGATCTACCTATCCTGTGGAATGATTTGCAACTCTATTAAGCGAAATAATGTGTGAGAGAATGGTATGTTTCGTGTGATTGCATTTCTGTAAAAACGAACAAAATATTTATGAATATATATACACGAATGCAGAGAAAACAGGAGTGTAAGAAATATAGTAAAATACTGATGGTGGTTAGATTTGGAGGAGGAAAGTATAACTTCCACATTTAATTCAGGAGTTACAACGGCACTCAGTTTTGACTGAGGAAACAAAATAATTATCAGACGCCAACGTGAGTGTGAATGTGCATAATTTACAAAGGAAATGTTTGAGAACTAGTACATGACTTTTGAAAATGGAGAAGAGACCGGAGGATCTATATAAGATTTCTTTGCAGACAGCACTGCCATGAGCCAGAGGGGAGTGGGGTTGGTAGCAAAGTGCAACAGGAAGTATTCAGGGCAGGGCCTGGGTATGCAACAAAGTGGATGAGCCGGATAAATAAGCAGGCAGGGTACCGGACCATTGTCCCCTTTCTCCTCCAGCACCAAAGCGAAGGGAACTATCTGGGTTCCCAAAACTCGCTGTTTCTAGATTATCTCGCGATGCCTCAGAAAAACCAACCTCTTGTAGTACTCTCCGGTCTTTATTAAGCGTTTTCGCTCCAAATAGCGTGGCTTCCAAAAAATATCGCGATGCTTCAGCTTTTAATATTTTTGGCGTTAACAGTCCCTGTGAGAAATTTCTGAAAGTCAGTTTTTAACACAGTGAGTTGATAAATTGCTTATACATATTGCTCTTGTCAGTATTGGAAATTAGGGGAAGGGAAAAAAGAGTGTGTCAGAAGTGGGATTCGAACCCACGCCTCCATACGGAGACCAGAATCCCCAATGTAGGGAAGCTTTAGCTTGAGTCTGGCGCCTTAGACCACTCGGCCATCCTGACACCCTACGAAAGCGGCGAGATTTTCCATTGAAATAGACGCAAAGAGCAGCGTCTCTGTGACGTACACTCCAGAGAAGGGTTTACGTCCGAGTCGCCGGCTAACGCTCCGAGAATAAAAGGCCACCTGTGGACTGAAAAGGAAGACAGCTCATATTTCGGGAGTGAAGGGAAAAAAGAACATCATTTAGCTCAGGTCGCTTGGTGGGTTCTCCAGCCTCTAATCTTCACCGAAATGTTGAGCGTAGTTAGCCTCGCCCTAGGCTTGCTTTCTTTTGAAGACAGTGAGGAACATCACCAAAAATGTAGCAAAAGACCCCGATTCTAGGGCATGAACCATTTTATCTTCTCTATTAGGTTCCTTTTCGTCCCCAGATCTGCCTTGCCACTCGAGAAGTGTTTGTTTTGGGCTCCGAAAGTGACAGCCGAGGAACAGCCTGAGAAAATCCTTGTAGGGCGCGACAGCTCCCGCCGGTGTAGACTTGACAAAGCCAGTTTCTGCCCCAAGGGATTGACCTGTCCCAAGTCCAGAGAAACTCTGGGAGCGACACGCTTGCTTCCTGACCTTCCTGGTCACTCACAGATATTCCGGAGTGAAAGTCTCCATGGCGTCCATTGCCAAGTCGTGAATAAAATGGCGATTTTTAAGGGGGATAGCGGGGGGAAAATGAGGGACGTGCCACATCTCCTGACTCAGACTTTTCCAGCTTTCTCAGCTTTGTGCAAAGTAATCTGAGCTCTGAGTCTGGAAGGTCACATATTTTAATGAAATCCTGAGACTAAAAAATAAGAAATCATTCCTCCAACTAGATTGAGAGTCCTTAGGGGTCAGGGAAACTGCGAAAATAACCTTTGTAGGCCCAGTGCCTGCCCAGGACCGTGCCTGGCATACATGGTAGGAACTCAACAAGTATATTTGACTCACTTGTTTCAACTGCTGTGTTTGGGCTGTGAAGTTCAGACAGTAGAAACATAGATTTGGGAATTTTAAGTAGATTTTGTCCCGATAGGTTACCTTTTGTATTTATTGATACACAAAGGTTTTCCTTTTTCTTTATGTATGGCAAACGTTAGTTCTGTTTTCTGCATAAAGAGAAATAGTTTTAATTTCGGTAGAACCTGAGATTTCTAGACTCCCTTGGTTTCATATGCTATTTTTGATAGAGAAAATGGGGAGTGAGAAGTATAGGGGAAAATAGTTTCCTAATTTCCCTCCCCTCAAGATTTGAGATTTGCTCTGTTTTCTTTCATAAGCTATAATTGTCCCGCAAGTGATTCCCGACGAGGCGACTGTAACTTCTTAAAAATTTATAATTTTTTAAATTGCAAAGTACTGCAATTATCCCATATCGAATGGATATTGTTGAACATACGATTATTTTTTTTTATTTTCATGAGACATACTCTAAAGAACATCCTTGCATAAATATTTTCAAATATCCATAATTATTTCTAGAAGTGGAATCACTAGATCAGTTTATCCAGTTTTTAAAAATTATTTGTTTTTTCAATTTTGGTAAGTGCAGTTTATTTTTGGCTGCACTGGGTCTTTGTTGTTGCGTGGGGCGGGGGGGGCTACTCTTGGTGGTGCGCAGACTTCCTATTGCGGTGTTTCCTCTTGTTGCGGAGCACGGGCTCTAGGCACTCCGGCTTCAGTAGTCGCAGCACGCAGGCTGAGTAGTTGTAGCTCGTGGGCTCTATCTAGAGCGCAGGCTCAGTACTTGTGGTGGGCATATGGGATCTTCCCGAACTAGGGCTCGAACCTGTGTATCCTTGAATTAGCAGACAGATTCTTAACCATTGCGCACCAGGGAAGTCCCAAATAACAGGCTTTAATTTCCAACCTTGAAATGAATCTCTTGACTTGTTTTATGTGGAACTGTACCTGGGGCAATACTGTCATATTCATGTATTGTTTGCACAATATGAAATCTAAGCTACTTTGTTAATATCCTAGCAAAGTCACTTCCCCTAGAATAATCTACACTGGTTTGGTTGAGCTTTCTCATTATTCTTCACAAAGACCTCACATAGAAATTACTCAGCCATAAAATGGAATATTACTCAGCCATAAAAAGAAACGAAATTGAGTAATTTGTAGTGAGGTGGATGGACCTAGAGTCTGTCATATAGAGTGAAGTGAGTCAGAAAGAGAAAAACAAATACCATATGCTAACACATATATATGGAATCTGAAAAAAAAACACCAAAAAATGGTTCTGAAGAACCTAGGGGCAGGACAGGAATAAAGACGCAGATGTAGACAATGGACTTGAGGACACGGGGAGGGGAAAGGGTAAGCTGGGACGAAGTGAGAGGGTGGCATGGACATATATACACTACCAAATGTAAAATAGATAGCTAGTGGGAAGCAGCCACATAGCACAGGGAGATCAGCTCGGTGCTTTGTGACCTAGAGGGGTGGGATAGGAAGGGTGGGAGGGAGACGCAAGAGGGAGGGGATATGGGGATATATGTATATGTATAGCTGATTCACTTTGTTATACAGCAGAAACTAACACACCATTGTAAAGCAGTTATAATCCAATAAAGATGTTTAAAAAAATTAAACACACAAAAAAAAAATTAAACAAATGGATTGTCAAAAGAAAAACAAACTACTGGGTTAAAGGAGGTTCAGGGGTGTAGTGATTTAATTACATGATCAAGTCAAAATTTATTGCAGGACCAAGTTACTAGGTACCAGCCTCTCAGCCTCAAGAAAAAGCACACTGAAGAAGAAATTAGACCTAAGTGTTCAGCTTCTTCCCACTACCGTGGTCCACAATGAAGTCTCCTACAGCACATAATGTTTTACTTATCCGCAAATGGTCTTTTGTCGATCTCCACTTTTTCATGTTATTTTTTCTCCTCTTAATTGACTTTATTAACTTTTCCAAGGACAGGGTCATGTTCTCTTGTATTCTCAATAGTCAAGTTCAGCCGGGGCACAATTAACACTGGTTAATTGTGTATTTGAATCAAAGAATCATTGTCTCGCATTTGTGAAGAAGCAATCCACCCACCATTGGTACACTAAGCTTTCAAGTTATTATTTTGCTGAGAGATGTGTGACTTCCATCCATACTTCGGTCAGGATCACAGATAACTGAAGGTATTAACAAGTGGATCTATTTACTATATGCTAGCTTTGCTCTTAATTTCTTAGTGCTTTTAAGTGTTGCCTTTGTCATGTGTATTCTCTCATCTTCTCAACTGCATATCCTGGATGGCAGGGGCCATGCCCAGTTCCCTTTCAATCTCTGAACCTGTCCCTTCTAGGCCTTGTCTGCTCTTGGGGTAGATGCTCTTCTGTACCTGCTGGGTCAGTATCAGAAAAAACTAGAGCAGCTGAAGACAAACACAGTTTTCCCGGGGCCGCAAAAGAACAAAAGAATGAGCTGTTGAAGACCTAATGTGTAATTAACAACTTCAAATGTTCTGAGGAAAGAACCAGAGAGGAGCCAAAGAACGCTACTGGGCCCATGTTTGCCTAAAGGGGTCCATATTGTGACTATACGAATTCAAATGCTTACCTTTCTGCAGATGAGTAAATTTAGAATCATTTACAAGGTTCATTTAACTTCATTCAAAATGGCAGGTTAAAAAAATTGTTTTTAATAACTCTAAACCCACCACCCAAAAGAATCAGATGATAAACAGTACGAAACACGTCCACACACATCCTCCTCCTCTATCCCATCCTCCCACACACCCCATTGGTAACCACAGTCCTTTTATTCATATTATAAGAAGGGTATCGTAAGGTAGAGTTTTCTGTTTTTGTTTTTGTTTTTTTTGCTGTACGCGGGCCTCTCACTGTTGTGGCCTCTCCCGTTGCGGAGCACAGGCTCCGGACACGCAGGCTCAGGGGCCATGGCTCACGGGCCCAGCCGCTCCGCGGCATGTGGGATCTTCCCGGACCGGGGCACGAACCCGTGGTCCCTGCATCGGCAGGCGGGCTCTCAACCACTGCGCCACCAGGGAAGCCGAAGGTAGAGTTTTTTAAGACATTTTTTTTCACTCAGCATTAAGATTCACTATTGTAGTAGATCCCAGTTCAAACTGGAAGTAGCTTTGCTGAATCCAACAAGGCTGCTTATCACTGCTCCAGGTGCTGCTGTTAATAAAAATTCAAGATGCTGCTCCTAAAGCACTGGGTCTACTGGAGATAAAGCAGACCCAATGTGAGACCCTTTAAGTTAGCCTGGAGACAGCTCCATCAGTCCAGCAGCAAGGACCAGGGAGTCTATCCTAGGGGCACATTTTCTTGGACTGGTACAAGCAAAGTGCCCTCTTTGTGGGCTCTTATCTTTCCTCCCTGCCCCAATGTACTACACTAAGTGAAACTGGAATGCGATTCTGACTGGGTCTCTTCACCTAGTTTTCCAGTCGCAAATCCTGAGCCTAGAGTAGACAGTTATTGTTAACGTCCCAGGTCAACAGACTGGCACTCCAAGCCTTCAGTTTCTGCTCTGCCTTCCCATGTGGAAAAGCATAATCCATAGATATTGTGAGGCAGGATATGATGCATATGGTCATGTGTTCCACCTCAGTATGAATTCTGGCCCTGCTGCTTCCTAGCTGTGCACCTTGGATAAATTACTATCCTCTCTGTGCTTCAGTTTCCTTGTGTAAAATAAAGGCAATAGTACCCACTTTGCAGGGTTGTTATGAGCATTAAATAAGCCCTTGTGCATAAAGCACTTCATATTATGTGCTAAGCACTGCTCTGTATCTGTGTAGTATTTTACATACATACATAATATATGTTATCATATGTATTTATATCTATTGAGAGCATTCAGCCAAAGCTAACCTAGCCTCATGGAAGCCCCTCTCTTTAGCTCCTGGTTATTTCTCTTAAAACCTGATGAATAAATGAATGAATTAGGACATACCACCAATTCATGATCTTCAGCCATGAACCACAATGCTGGGTACAGGACTAAGTAAGACCACAAAATCTTGTCTTCTGATGCCATGTCCAGAAGCAGGAAAGATCCAAATACCCTGGAAAGGAGCTGTTCTCTCAGCCTATCCTTCCTCCTTAGGACGTGGTGACCTCCATGCCCCCAAGGGCTTAGGCTGCTGCTTCTGAGTTGGGAAGCAAGTTCTGGGCTCTTTGATCTACACCGAGCATTGCTGCATTACCCCACTGTTATAAAAAAGGACTTGAAAGAACACTTTCCCAGTGAAGTGACAGGATTAACAAAGCTGCAGGCTGTGGATGTCCAACACTACTTTCCCAGCACCATTAGAAAACAGTAACGTGGTACTGTTCTTACCATCCAGTTGGAAGTAAAATACTGGCCAGAATGGGATTCTGGACCCATATGAACCCAATCCTACCAAGACCCAGAAGACAACAACAGTGTAAACAACATCCATACTCACTTTATTTTCAAACAGAGGAGCATGTACCCAAAGAGAAGCGGGACTCAGAGCCACTGTGGGAGCTTTTGCTCAAAGTGATCTGCCTTGGTCTTCTGACCTCGGAACACCTCGTGATCCAATGGCCATGGGGATGGAAGTGCCCCTTGATGGTACACATATTAGAAAGGTAAATCCCCCCATCCCTCAAAGGAGATGGGAGAAAAGGAGACAAAAGTCAATGAATCCCTGGCATACTGCCCCGGAATCCTTCCAGGGATAGTGTATGACTGACCATCAGTCCACAAATGTGAGTGGGAGGGGAAGTAGGAACAATGGATGGTGCTGGGCAGAAAATTATCCTGGATGACGTGCATCCAGCACCTGGATAGACTTTTCATTAGAATGAAGGGAGCTGACAAAGCCCTCAAAAAGACAGAAAAGAGCACATTGATTAGAACATTATCTCATAACAGAGGTGGGACCATTTCCCACCATTATTGTAAAATAACAGTAACTAATCAAAACACATATAGACCTCTTTAATGGAGTTAATAAATAAAACTACGGCCAATTGGGAATCAGGGGTAGAGGTACTATTCCCAGGAGGAAAAACTGGGACAAAAGGGAGCCATGCTGACAGGACTTTCTAGTCCAGCTCTAGGTTCTTAGAAAGAAGCCCTAGTTCAGAAATGACAGCAAATACCCATGATCACTATGTGGGGCTGAGCCAAGGTGTTAAATATCTTGAATGGCTCTCCGAACCCAAGATTATCCATATTCTTTATCCCCTCCAGTAATGTGTAAGACCAAGAAGTGTGGAACTCTGGAGGTGGACATGTGGTTTTTATTTCCGGGCAATCTTAATACTTCTCATTACATCTCACAATTTCGTGGGAAGGGAGGGGATGGCAGAGAACGTGGACATCCTGTCTTGCACTGCAGGGCTCGGAAAGTGGTAAGGACATCCAGCTGTGATGGGCAGGAAGTGTCAAGGCAACAGGATGCCTTATGCCTGGGGTAGGAGTATGGTCAATGGCCCTTTTGGCCTGCGTTCACCTCCTCAAGGGGAGGTCTCCATGGAATGACCATGATTCCCAACATGGCCAGAAAACCCATCGATCCCACTCATGGGGCAGATGATCAGAGGAGCTGCGCTCTTCCCTCCCGAGTAACTCAGACTGAAGTAGGGCCGGACAGGCCCACAGAAGGTAGCATGAGAGAAAGTAAAGGTGTGACACCTCTCTGTCACATTGTAGAAGGAGACCTCGCCAGCATCATAGTCCAAAAAAATCCCCACCCGTTGGAGAGGGGTCCGCAGGGGGAGGGCAGTCATTGGGGAGGTAAGAGCCCAGTACTCTTTCCCATACCACAAGGACACTGCCCAGAATCCATTCTGGGGGGCCGAGGTTACTCCGCCTTTTCTGCACACTGAGTCTTCACAGACACCTATGGTCCACTTGGCTTTATCTCCCACCTCTACCTCCCAATAATGTCTCCCAGCGATGAAGCATGGAGAGCCCAAGACACAGGGAAACAGATTGAACCGCTCAGGGTTGTCAGGCAGGTCCTGCTGGAGGTAACTGTACCGCACTTGCCGCAGGTTATCAGAGAGGATCAGGCTGGGGTAGGCCGTGTCTGGATCCAGAGTCACATCCACTGCAGAGGAACAGAAGGGCAGAGGAAGGTCAGCTGAGAGCCAGGAAAGCCCACTCTGAACACCCAGCTTTTCTCCTACCCCCTAAGAAGAGAATATGAGCTCTCCAACAAAGGCACATTCATCTTACACTCAATTACATCCTAAAATTGACATTCCAAAAGTTACTGTTTGGATTAGCTAGTTACTTCTTTTAGCTAGGATATATTGAAAGTACTGAAATTTTTACCTCTATTTGCTTTTTCACATCTTAAACCACAATATCCATTATTAAGCTGAATTTGAGGTTTTCTTAAATGTATGTCCAATCCCTTAATCTAAAAGTCTTGGGGACCAGAAGTTTCACAGAATACAGAATTTAGATAGACAGGGTGTGGTACAGCACTCTACAACCAAATATCAACAGATCTGCTGTGAAACATACGAATGTTCACATTACATCGGATAAAGACACTAGTCCCACATGCATCTTACAATCATGTGGTGGTTTCCTGTTTTAAAATCACTGGCATATATTCTCTCATTTGCTCTTCATGCCTGGTTCAGAAGGAAGACTCCCAAACATTCTCTCTCTGAACCAAAGCTCAGCTAGGTTGACTGATTCCCACAAAAGATTGATGACAGGCAACTGGTGGAGGTGACCAAGAACCCCAGAGGCTTGGTTTTTGGTTCAAAAATCTGTTCACAACAGTTGCCCATTTTTTCCCTCATGTCATGGGTATACCTCATACCTCCAACCAGACATTTAACTCCAAGGATAGGTCAGTGTCTTATGCCCTTTTGTTCCCTCTACAGTACCCTGCGCAACATTAGGAAATGTAAGACATAAGCAAAGTAATCAAGTAATACTTGTTGAAAGAATTAACTATGGATTACAGCCAGGGGATATCAATGAAAGAAGACTCGTTGTATGTAGAGTCCCTCTGTTCATGAGGACGATCTCATGAAACAGAAGGCGGTCCTGTGACTGTGGAAAGTACAAACCTCAGTTCTGAGTACCTATGAGGTCACAGATTTACCCAGTGTCTCTGAACCTGAGGTGTTGGTGATGGTCAAGGAGAGGGAGAGTTTCAACTCTTGCTCTGAGGCACAGAGAAGGGATGACAGCAGATTCCTCTTAGACTGTCCCTAGCACTCAGAATAAGAGGTGAGCTCAGTGGTTTTGGAAGGATGACTGCCTTTTGTAAACCACACACTGCCCAAGGCTAAGTGGGTAGAGCAGCATACCAGTGTACTAGCAGTGGGAGTGCTCTACTTTTTGGAAACTGTAGTTTCACCTCTATAATCCTTCATAGCTCCTGAGTTTGATTTCCTCCTATTCAAAGGTCCATGGTTTCAGCCCTGAAGCAAAGATATTACAAACACATAGAAACAACTGATGTATTTTTTGTGATTATTATCATTTTTCATACATGTAACCTAAAGGATCCTAATTAGGCACTTTCCAAAATCATTCACAATAGTAGTTACGTTGATAAGGATTTTTACTCCTTTTTCCAAATGGTTTTGTCTCCTATCACCCACCTGAGTATAACTGGGCCTCTCTCAATTCTAAAAAACAAAAGAGAAAGAAGTTACAGAAGTCATCTGAGTATTTCCAGGAATACCTAAGAGACGGAGCTTTGGTTAGAGTCATCATAAAGCAATGGTTTCCATTAGACACCCCAGAACCCCTGTTGTCACTCATGCACTGATTTCTTCATACAGTGTATGACTCCATCTTCCAGCCTAGAGCTCAAAGGGAAGAGGGATTGGAAACTTTGGGCAGAAGAATAACGACATGCCCGAGATTGGTAGCATATGGGGCCAAACTGAGCCAAGATTAAGGATTCCACCCTCCAGTGGGCCAGCTGGCTCTGCAGGGGGAGATGGAGGTTCTAAGTCCGCATCATAGATAACTCTTGGCTTTCATAAGCAACCTGTTCTAGGGGATGAGTGGTTCAAGTGACATCCACTACCAAGCTGGAGCAAACAAGACCACCTGCAGTAAAATGCTTTTACAGTTGAAAAAGCATTTTCATAGACACGTTCTCAGTGAGCCTTTTAAGTGACAGGAGAAGCGTAGGAAAAATAAATGAGTCAGATCAAGGAACGTCATGTCTGAGCTTCTGGTATTAAGTGGAGTTTCTCCCTGTTTTGCTTGTGAGCATTCCCTAAGTCTACATTGCTAGATATGAAAAAAGTATGTATCTGAAAAGATACAATGCAAATAAAGTTTTAGCATATACAGGAAATTATCAGAATTATGGGGATTTGTAATTTGTACTAAATGAGAAAAGGGATTACCTACATATAAGGATTTCAAATTCTACCAGGCTGCCTAGAATTTTAGCATTTAGCATACAGCCATATGTGCTGTATGCTCATATGTGATCACGAGCAGAAAATTTTGTATTAGGAAGAGCATCCCTTAAATACCTTGAACATTTTATTTAATAAACATAAATGTAGGGTTTATTACGTGTCAGGCTCCATTCTAAAAGGCTTTAGAAGTGGTAACTAATTTAACTTAATCCTTACAACCCTGTGAGGTAAGAGCTACTATCCTCCTCATTCTACAGATGAGGAAATTATAGTGTAGAATCCTTATCAAGTGGCAGAGCTGGGCGCAGGACCCAGGCAGCCGGACTCCTGAATCCCTGTTCCTAACCACTTCCCTCGAGGTTCTGCCTCAATCAGTGCTGCTTGATTCCTCCTTTCCTGGTCAGCACCAGTGCCTACACGCAGCAGAAACTCTATAAATTATAACCACAAACACTAGCTCAAATGAAATGTAGCTAAGATAGTTTCTGTTCATTCTCTTTCTCAATTAAAAATAATTTTAAATAATCAAACTAATTCTGGATTAATTATTGGATTGTATATTTTTCTCCTCCATTAATATAGATTAAGAAATGAGTGCAGGGCTTCCCTGGTGGCACAGTGGTTGGGAGTCTGCCTACCGATGCGGGGGACATGGGTTCGTGCCCCGGTCCGGGAGGATCCCACATGCCGCAGAGCGGCTGGGCCCGTGAGCCATGGCCGCTGAGCCTGCGCGTCTGGAGCCTGTGCTCCGCAGCGGGAGAGGCCATAACGGTGAGAGGCCCGCGTACCGCAAAAAAAAAAAAAAAAAAAAAAGAAATGAGTGCATATAGTTAAAAGGCTTCAAAGTGAAACAAGAGGCTATTAATTGAAAAAATTAACAAAGCAAAAAGGAAGATGTAAAATATCGGGAGGCCGGCCAGCGGGTATCGCGCATTTCCCATTTTCCCACACTTTAGTGTTCATCTTCCCAGGAAACTTCAACGTCAAAAGCCCATTAAGTAGATAAATTTACCTTGGATTTTCTCCATATCTGACTGCATTTTTTCTAAGGAGAGAAAAGAAGATGTTTAGTTTGCATCCCATTATCTGGCTGGAAAATACATCCTCTCAGGCAATGTAGTTATTGAGAGCATAAACCCTCATGGATCCCTCTTCTTACGTTACCTGTGAACTGCTTTAGACTCTCAGTCAAGAACAGACACTTCTGGGCAAAAATGTGGATTTTCTCTTGCAGATCTGGAGGTGTGATCCAGGGTTCAGGGATCCTGATTCTTTCAGCCCTAAGTTTAAAAAAAAAAGCAACAAAAAAACAAGTGAATCCCTCCCCCAACTCCACAACCTTTCAGGGTCCAGGACAAACCTGGCTAAACTGGCCAACACAGGTGGACAATCTTTAAAAGCAGCCACTCTAGTCTTTTTCCTATTCTCCTTCTAGACTATGATCCTCTGGACCAGAATAGGAGAGACATCTTATTCACCTTCTTATTCCTCCACAGTACTAGCTTCTGGCTTTTCACATGGCATGTCCTCAAAGATTTACTGAATTAAACTGAATATAAGCCTGACCTTGCCAGAAAGCACTAGATTCCATGATAAAGTCCTTGATATTTGTGGTGGGCAATGACCCATAATCCTCAGGTTCCCAAATATGGAGAGAATGACATCTTCAGACAGACAGGTACTCTCTGGACAATACCCAGTTACCCACCACCCCCCTCAAGGGGTCTATGGCAAAGACTGACTGCTAGTTGCCCACCTAATATGCCTTCTCCCATCTTCCAAATTTTACTGGGTTCATGCCTGACTGGTCTAAATTTGACCTTGTGACTCAGTTCTGGCCAATGAGAGGTAAGAAGTATCTTGTGGTAATTTGAGAAGTCTGCATAAAAAGGAATGTGGTGCTTCCCTGGCGGCTCAGTGGTTAAGAATCCGCCTGCCAATGCTAGGGGACACGGGTTCGAGCCCTGGTCCGGGAAGATCCCACATGCCACAGAGCAACTAAGCCCATGCACCACAACTACTGAGCCTGCGCTCTAGAGCCCGTGAGCCACAACTACTAGCCCATGTACTGCAACTACTGAAGCCCGCATGCCCAGAGCCCGTGCTCTGCAACAAGAGAAGCCACCACAATGAGAAGCCCGTGCACCGCAACGAAGAGTAGCCCCCGCTCGCCGCAACTAGAGAAACCCCGCGCGCAGCAACAAAGACCCAATGCAGCCAAAAATAAATAAATAAATTTATTATTTTTTTAAAAAAAGGTTCCTGGTTATATAAAATAATAAAATAAAATAAAAAGGTATGTGATGTGACTTATCTTCTTCCTGCTGGTTAGCATTCTAGGAACTATCTTGGACTGTAAGAATGAGGACTGTATCTTACAGATGGCAGAAGGGTAAATGGAAAGAAACCTCAGAGTCTGATGATCCCTGGAGCCACCAAACCAGCCCTGGGCTACCTACTTGCACATTTTTAATGGTGACGAAATTTTAAAATTATGTTTAAGCCTTACGCCAATGAAATTTGGGGTTTCCTAACTGAGAGAGCCAAACCCAAACCTTAACGTCCCCAAATGCTAGAATCTAAAGGATCTATCTCCCTGTTCGTTCAGAGCTAGACTGGTACCAAAAAGTTAAAGTAGGAGTAAAAGTGAAGGGAGTATTTGTTGGGGTCACTTGGCAGGGACTAGTGCAAGTTCCAGCTCATCACCATCCCATCTCAGCAGGCCTCAGAAAGCTCAGTTCTATCAACAGTTCTGTCCACCCAGCCCTCCCAGCCATCCAACCCCATCTATATGCCACCCCCCATATCTCCTCCAATGCTCCCGCATAATCAAGCTGCATTTCCTCTGGAGGGTTTTCACCCTTCAGGGTTTTAATTAGCTTCAAAGTTCAGTTCCCTCAAAGTCAGGCTCCGCCCCAGTAGGTATGAAACATTATGCCCCCCAAGGCCTATCCCATTTGTCCTTGCCATCCAACCCTGAAAACATAATTTAATCTTGGCTTCTTGCACATTCTGGGCTTCTCCTGCTCGGTCATGTCCCAATTCCCAGGTAGCTCTTCCTCACTTTCCATCTGATGATACAGTAGAGAAATAATGAGAACAAGAGCCAGAATCCAGGTAACTCATCACTCATTATATAACTCTGAGCTGGTCTCCCTTTTCTTAGACCATATTTTCCCCATTACAGAAAAAAGAAAGAGTCAGAAACAGGGACACAGAGAGACAGAGATAACAAAAAAGAAAGGATTCTGAAATGTTTAGGAAACAAAAACTATAAAATACCCTTGCACTTTGCCTAAGTCCCTGTAAGTCTCTACCCTCTCCATAGACGTGTCCTCATAAATCACCAGCACCCTCCTAAATGGACCCCCTACTCCACCCCTTACCCTCATAATTTGTCAATAATTCCTGAGTTTTACTGAGAAGAGCTGCACTCCATCTAGTTCTTTGCACACTAGTGACTCGGTTCAGGGACAGAAGGGACATGTGTCAACTTGGTAAGATGTCCTCAGGCTCTGGGCTCCTTCCAGAATTTCTAAGTATGAGGGAAAATCTTTTCAGGCTTGATTTAGCACGGGGGAGAGAGAAAACTGTACCTGTTCAACGTGTCTCCGATGTCCTATAAGAGAAAGGAAAAGGATAAGCATGAGAAATCATTCCTAACTTCCATTTTCTCTCACAGATGTTTGTTGAAAACCCAACTTATGGGGTGGCTCTCCTGGGAGAAACCAGGGAGACAAGGAGCACAACTCACGGTCCAGGAGCTAAAAACTGGGCAGAGGAAACTGGGCTGCACACTATTCGCTATTCTAGCACTTCCTGCGCTCTCCTCCTGCACACTGGTCAAGGATCTCAAGATTTCAAATTTACTGACTCAAGCATCCCACCCTTGGACCACAACTGCCTGCCTGTCTAGCTTGATTTCTTTGACGTATTACTGTGAAATCATTTCAAATACACAGAAAAGCTGCTAGCACAAAGAGCTCCTGTATACTCTTTTTCCCAGACATATTTATCTTTAGAATTATTTGAGAGGTCATTGTTTATATTATATCCCTTTACCCCTTGATGATTCTGTACCTCCTAAGAGCAAGTACATTTTCTTATATAACTATAGTACAGTTATCAAACTCAGGAAGCTGAATATTGATACATTTGTATAATCAACAGTCCATAACCTAATTTAATTGTCTTATTAATATTCTTTACAGCTACTCCCCTCCCCACTCAGGTAATCCAGGATCGTTCATTGCATTTTTATGATGACATGTGTCTATAAGTCTGGAGTGGCTTTTGTGACACATTGCCTTAACACTGGCTAATTATTTTATAGAATATCTCTCTATTTGGGTTTCCCAGATATTGCTGTCATGATTAAACTAAAGTGTACTTTTTTTCTTTTTACTTCATTTATTTATTTATTATTTATTTTTGGCTGTGTTGGGTCTTTGCTGCACGCGGGCCTTCTTTAGTTGCAGCGAGCGGGGGCTACTCTGTTGTGGTGCGTGGGCTTCTCATTGCAGGTGGCTTCTCTTGTTGCGGAGCACGGGCTTTAGGTGAGCGGGCTCAGTAGTTGTGGTGCATGGGCTTAGTTGCTCCGCGGCATGTGGGATCTTCCCAGACCAGGACTCGAATGTGTGTCCCCTGCATTGGCAGGCGGATTCTTAACCTCTGCACCACTCAGGAAGTCCTCAAGCTGTACCGTCTTTGACTAGTGTATGCTGTTTGCTTCTAAATAAACATGATATTCACTTGTCCCTTATTGGTGATATTTTATAGCTATTTTTCCTTTTGTAATTAACAAGTAATCTAAAAGTGATACTTTGAAATTATGTTAATATGCCAGTCCCTATCAAACTCCCCCTCCCCTTAGGTTTAGCATCTGTCAATAATTATTGTCTAAATTAACTTTTAATATGATAGTTGCCAAATGATCATTTTCCACCTTCAAAATTCCTTCTAGCGCTTCCCTGGTGGTGCAGCGGTTAAGAATCCGCCTCCCAATGCAGGGGTCACCGTTTGATCCCTGGTCTGGCAAGATCCCTCATGCCACAGAGCAACTAAGCCCATGGGCCACAACTACTGCCACAACTACTGAAGCCCACGGGCCTAGAGCCCGTGTGCCGTAACAGAAGCCACTGCAATTAGAAGCCCGCGTACCACAACAAAGAGTAGCCCCTGCTCGCAGCAACTAGAGGAAGCCCACGTGCAATAACGAAGACCCAACGCAGCCATAAATAAATAAATAAATAAATTTTAAAGATTCCTTCTACATTACTTAGTCAACATTCTACTGGAAGGAAAAATTTTCCCTTATTTATTATTAGTATGGACCCATCAATTCGTACTTTATTCAATGGGTTATAATCCATCACTGTTCTTATTTATATTGGTGCTCAAAATATCCGAGATGTGGCCAGAGAGAGTCTGTCACTCTCGTAACTCCTCTCATCACATTCTCCCCATTCCCATTATTTTCTGATTTATCCTTCCAGTCTTCCCTTTGCAAAAATAAACAGATACATGTATTTTCCAATTATCTCATCTGTCTTACACAAAAAGTAGCACACTCTATATTTTGCACTTTGATTTTTTTCACTTACCAATATATTATAGAAACCACTCTGTATCAGTTCATAGGTATATTTCTTTTTTACAGTTGCCTAATATTCCTGTGTGAGTATACATATGTACAATGTTAAATACAGGTAGACAATAGTGAACATCTTGCCCACTTCCTGACCTCAGTGGGAATGCTCTAATTTTCCCGCATTAAGTAAGATTCAGCTTACTTTTCAAATGACTACTACCACGACCCCTCTTCCCCATGGAGCCCACAACCCCTCTTTTTTCTCTACTTTTACTTATCATCCAGTTTTTTTTTAAAAAATAAATTTATTTATTTATTTTTGGCCGTGTTGGGTTTTAGTTGCTGCACACGGGCTTTCTGTAGTCGTGGCGAGTGGCGTCTACTCTTTGCTGCGATGCGCGGGCTTCTCATTGTTGTGGAGCACAGGCTCTAGGCGCACAGGCTTCAGTAGTTGTGGCATGCAGGCTCAGTAGTTGTGGCTCACGGGCTCTAGAGGACAGGCTCAGTAGTTGTGGCTCACGGGCTTAGGTGCAGTCGCTCCGCGGCATGTGGGATCTTCCCGGACGAGGGCTCGAAGCTGTGTTCCCTGCATTGGCAGGTGGATTCTTAACCACTGCACCACCAGTGAAGTCCCTATCACCCAGTTTTGATTTCACGGTCCATGTGTTCAAAAATATTCTCACAAATACCTTCTACCTTAAAAAAATGGGCAAACCCATAAAGATACAAATTAGTGGTTGCCACTGGGTAGAAAGGAATGAAGAATGACTGTTTAATGGGTACGAGGTCTCCTTTCGAGGTAATGAAAGTGTTCTGGAATTACATAGCTGTGATGGTTGCACAACACTGAGTTTACTAAATGTACTAAGTTGTACACTTTGAAATGATTAAAATGGTGAATTTAGGTTATGTATATTTTATCACAATCAAAAAGCCAAAAAACAACAAAACAAAAGCTCAAATCTTGCAAAGCCCTAATCCTGGATGAGCCCAACTACCTGCTCTCCCTATGCCTGGCACCAGAGCAGTAACAGTCTGAAAAAGCAGGGACAAGAAAAGGTCACACAACTGGGCAGACAAGTCCCAGTATAAACTGACGTCCACTGACCAAGTAATTCTAATACATCTCACAAACCAGATGGCTTTCCCATACTCTGAAACAATAATTTCAGAACTTTCCCACATTCTTCAAAGCTCATATTTTCTCTAATCCCTGCTCAATGGGAGCAGATGGTCCTGCTTTTCTAATTTCAAAAGAGAATAAGAGCCAACGGGGGACTTCCCTGGTGGCGCAGTGGTTAATCCGCCTTCCAATGGCGGGGACTCGGGTTCGAGCCCTGGTCCGGGAAGATCCCACAGGCCACGGAGCAACTAAGCCTGTGCGCCACAACTACTGAGCCTGTGCTCTACAGCCCGCGAGCCACAGCTACTGAAGCCGTGTACCTAGAGCCCGTGCTCTGCAACAAAGAGAAGCCACTACAACGAGAAGCCCGCGCACCGCAACGAAGAGTAGCCCCCGTTCACTGCAACTAGAGAAAGCCCTCACGCAGCAATGGAGACACAAATGCAGCCAAAATAAATAAATAAAATAAATTTATTTTAAAAAAAGCCAATGGGTTTTAGCTACCAAAGTGCACAACATGCCTGCATCTATCTGCCCCCACCGTCCGTTCTTCCCATACAACAGAGGATCTTCCAAAACTAAGTCCCACACATATGCTTTAGTCACCTTTCCCTTCTGCCTTCTCAGAAACAGCACATTAGTGATTAGTTCATCCTTATAGCTTCAGTAATTTTCTTCACCTGAATCCTTACAACATAGGTGCTCCTTTCCACATTTTCTTTTAAAATATGTTTAGCTAGTTTCTTTAAGCATCCCCTCCCCATAAAGCCCCACAATCCTACCTCATCTCTGAGTATTTTTTTTAATATCTCCTTCACAGTCTTACTTCTTGAAATAGTCATTTACTCTTCCAGTTTCCATTCACCCTCTGTCACCACAACTCTCCCTCATGTGGCTCCTGACCAAATTATTCCACTGTGGCAGAATATCAATGATTATCTGAGATGAAAATCATTGAGATGATAATGATTATTATCAAGATTATCAATGATGCCCATGTTTTTAAACCAAATGTATCTCAGCCCTTGTATTATTTCACCTCAACTGCATTAGATTCTGTTGTCCACTCCCTCCTTCCTGAAACATTCTTCCTCCCTTGCCACATTCTCTGGTCAACTGTTCGCTTTGCAAGCTCTTCCTTCTCTCCCTGGCAATTAAATACTGGTGTTAGTTAAGGCTCAAGATTAAGACTTCTCGTTTTAATCTAAAGCAGGAGTCAGTGAACTTCTTCTAAGGAAAAGGCCATACAGTCTCTGTCACAACTTCTCAACTCTGCTGCGACAGACAATACATAAATGAATGGGCGTGGCTGTGTTCCAATAAAAAGTATGGATAATGAAATTCAAATTTTATATAATTTCACATATCACGAAATAACATCCTTCTGATTTTTCCCCAACCATTCAAAACTGTAAAAAGAATACTTAGCTTGCAGAACATACAAAAACAGGTGGCGGGCCATAATTTGCTGACCCTAACCCTATCCTATCAGCCCCTTTTTAAGGGCGTTTATCAACACCAATGATACTTGTTTGCTCACTTCTTTATCATATTATCTCAACATTAGAATTTAAATTTCAGGAGAGCTTATTCACCACTTAATTCCGGTGCCTAGACTAGTGCCTGACCCAGAATAGACAATTCATATGCACTGAATGAACAAATGACAGTCAGGCATCAGCTCATTTCCAGTGGTCTTCCTGGGTTGGGTGCATTGCAGCTTTATCACCTGCACTACCAAGATTAAATCACAAGACTGCTTGGGCTGACCACTCCCACTCAAGCGTTTGTTTTGTAGCTGTGGTAATACACACATACATGTTAAAATTACAGGGTAGGGCTTCCCTGGTGGCGCAGTGGTTGAGAGTCCGCCTGCCGATGCAGGGGACACGGGTTCGTGCCCCGGTCCGGGAGGATCCCACGTGCTGCGGAGTGGCTGGGCCCGCGAGCCGTGGCCGCTGAGCCTGCACGTCCGGAGCCTGTGCTCCGCAACGGGAGAGGCCGCAGCGGTGAGAGGCCCGCGTACCGCAAAAAAAAAAAAAAAAAAAAAAAAAAAAATTACAGGGTAACTGGAGTGAGGAGGGTCTTTAAATGACATGTGGGCCAAACCCCTCATTACATAATGAGTAGATGAGGTCACTGAGGCCCAGAGAGGTCGAGGGCCTGTGATCAGACCACTTATCAGTGCAGGACAGGCCTGGGCATTAGGCCTCCCTTTTACCCTTTCCATGAGACAGTGCAACTGACTGACCCAAGCTGTGTCAACCAGGTCCTCTATTGTACATTTCCCCTCCAACATGCCCAACAGAGAGCTTGGCAAGCCCCTGCTACTCCCACAGAGTTGGCAAGGCAGTTGGGGGTCCTGGATACTGCTTGGCAAAGAGAGAAGGGAGACCTTTTAGCAGGAGCTGTCTTGGCAGGGCACGCTAAGCCTCACCTGCAGGAGCTCCCTGGTGGGCTGCTGCTGCTTCTCTTCCAGCTGGGCGATCAGGTTGCTGAGGTGGGAGATGTTGCAAGAGAACTGAGTGATGGCACCATTGATACTGTTGTAGATGGCCAAGTCTAGCTCCTCGAGACGGGCCAGGAGGCGATACTCATGCTCCTTCAAGGAGTGATACAGCTGCTCAAACTCCCAAACGATCTTCTCCCTCTCCATCTGGGTCAGGCTCTGTGTGGATGACAGGCAAGGGCAGTGAAGAGAGGAAAGGCTACTTCTAGAGCCCTTCATATTTCTCCCCTGGCTATCCACCCCAAGACCTCATCATTTCATTCAGGTATACTATTTACTGTGCAACAGTGATGCACACGCACCTTGCTTATAAATCCTTTTCACGAACTTATACTTATACTGAAAGGGACAAGTCTTTCAATGCATAAACAAGACAATATAATCTTAGAAATGAAAGAGTCCTTAAAGCTCAACTAATTCAGTGCTTTGCAAAGAGAATGCCATTGGCACCCTGGTGGGGGGGGGGCAATTCTGCCTGCATGGGACTGTTCTTTGCATTGCAGGACATTTAGCATCCTTGCCCAACCCTCCCCAATCACTCCAACCAAACACCCACACACCACGGAGAGGAGGAGAGGGCAGTACTCACCTCGCTGAAGAACCAAAAGTCTAGTCCAACCTACCTATTTCACAAGTGAGGAAACTGAGGCCTAGAGAGGTAGTATTACTCTCTCCATCTATTCAACTGGCTACTGACAGAGCCAAGAAGTATGTCCAGGTGCCCTGATTCTCAAAGAAGGGCTGTTTCCCCCCTTTGACAATCCCCCCCAGAGAGGACACAGTGGTGTGCTTAATGATTTAAGTCCACCCAGGCTCACTAGAAGATTCTCCTTCAGTCAGACCTATTTTCAAGCAAAGGCAGCTGAGGTCTCAGTGGATTCTGTGAGCAGAACAAGTGGTGGGATCTTATGGCATCATGGGAATAAGTTCCTAGTCCAAAAGTTCTATACTACGCCCTGGCCAGGACTGACAAAATTTCTCACAAGATGGTGCTAGACACTACTAGTCTAAGAGTTTGCTTTTCAGATGCAAATACCTCTAATGGATGGGAATTTGTAATATTTTATTTATTGTTCAAAAGAGGCTTAAACACTTAGATGGTAGACATATAAGTATATGTTATAAAAGTCTCTATTTTTTTTTCCAGAACAAACACCCCCAAATATCCCTATCACAAATCAGCACATTAGTCACTTGCTAAGGCTTTGGGAGACTAGGGGAAGGGAACAAACTGAAAAGTTCAGAACTGAACTGTCAAGAAAAGGAACATTCCAGCAAGAAGCAACAGGCGGGCTTACAGAAAGCCACTGTCAGCAACTGTCTGCAGAATGGTACAAAGGAGGCTAACTGTGCCCAAGAATCTCACCTGTATTAGCTTTGTCAGGGATCAACCTTGATCTGCACAAAGCTAGCAGATTAAACTTTTGATAGGTCAGATCTCTAGCGGTTCTAAACTCAGCTATTCCATCTTTCCCCCAAAATGTGGGAGGGAATCCCTTGGTTCTCCAGGTGAATTCCCAACTGCCATATAAGGTTGTTCCACCCACACCTAGAAGTTCTGGGCGACGTGACTGCACAAGGTTAAGGGGTGCTTAACAGCCTCACAAAAAAAAAGAGAGTGACAGGCAGAACTGATATTACCTGTGAATTCCAAAGAACCTTACCAAGAGCTCAGCTCGTGCCTGTTCCCCCTGTGCCCGACGCCTCTTCTTTAGGTCTTTCACTCTTTTTAGGTGGTCCAGCTGGTTCTGGATTTGCTCCTAAGAAAAGCAAAAACAGGTGGGCAGTTCAAGATTAGGCAGACCATACCATCAATATGGCTATTCTGCTTATCACACGTGCAACCCACATTCCTGATGCCAATTTCCTGGTTAGAGCCTATCCTTGGACCATACTGCCATCACCAGGGCACAGGGGTCACCAGACCTCTCCTTTGGTAGTTTGTATCTTAAATGGTGGGTCACCTACCTGCCCTTGGAAGGATACTGCATGGCTTAGTGGAAAGGTGAATGGACTAGGAGGCTTTAAGTTGTCGCTCTTTCACAGACGCGTACTGAGAAAATGACTTAACTTCTCTTATTTTCCTCTGGTGTGACATGGGCAAACACCACCTTCTCAACCTACTAGAGGGTTATCACCAGTGTGAATAAAAGAATATTTCTGAAAGCACCATAAATGTTAAGTGAATAATTTTGCATGAATGTACTCACATTTAAACATGTACATAATTGTGTACATATTCCTGCAGTCCTCAAACACACAGATCATGCACTCCTTGAATGTTGCCTTACAACTGTTTTATATTTAATACTTTGTTTCCACGTTATTGTTTAGCTGTGCCAGTCTGTTGGTTCAAGAGTTCACAAAGGGATCCACACATCATTTTATTTCACTCAATCTTCATAACTGTGTTATCTCCTATGAGTCTCACGGTGGTTAAATGACTTAGGTAGTAAGGAGCTCGTTCTTTTCCGTGAGCTTCTAGAAGAGGACGGAGCACAGGGAAGTGCTGGGGAATGGAGAGGTGATGGGCCTCTGCTTGATGTGTATACAGCCAGTTAACGTCCGACTGTGTTTTGTCTCAGATCATCTAGGAGCCGACAGGAGTGCGAGCGTCTCTGAAGCTTGTCGTTGTGGACGTGGTTTTACGCATATCTTTTATACCGTCAAGAGGGGTGTCCATGGGCCGTCTTTATGTATAATGTGCCCGTGAGCGGGTAAACATAGAGGCACATAAGGAAATGAGAGTGGGGGTGGGGAGACTTCTGGCTTCCTCACCAGCTACAGGTTTTCCTCCCAAATCTGAGTGCCGAGGCTCTGGAGCGGACAGAGAGGAAATGACGGCTGTGAACCACACGTCCGGCTCAGCCATTTTCTAGGCGGAAAAAAGGAAGCCCCTTTGGCTCTCTCCTCCCTTTGTCCGACTCGCGCTCCGGCCCCTCCCCGCCCCGCACGCCCGGCCCTCACCTTGAAGCCCTCCACCGCCTCCTCGAGCGGCAGCACGCTGTGGCCGCGGTGCTCGCGGGAGCGGTCGCACACCACGCAGATGGGCATCTGGTCCTCCTCGCAGTACAACTTCAGGGGCTCGCGGTGTTTCTCGCACACGCCCATCTCGCCTCCGGGCCCCGACGGCCGCTCGGTGCGCAACTGCTTCACCAGCTGGGTCACGTTGGCCAGGTGCCGGTTGGGCCGCATGTGCCGCTGCGGGAAGGTCTCCCGGCACTGGGGGCACGACACATTGGTCTCCGCCGCGCCCCAGCAGCGGGCGAGGCAGGCGCAACAGATGTTGTGGCCGCAGTCGAGCATCATGGGCTCGACAAAGTACTGCAGGCACACGGGGCAGGTGGTCTCCTGCTGTAAGCACTCGGCCACGCTCCCGGAGGCCATGGCGCGGGCCCGCAGGGGCGCACGGGCATGGGCCCCGGCGCCCAGCCCTGCGCGGAGCCCAGCTGTACCGCGCTCCCTCCCGTTCGCTGCTTCTGGGCGGCGCCGGGAAGCGAGCCCGGCTGCCGGAGGGCGGCTCCTCCCCGGCCCTGATCCCAGACGCGCCCGCGCGCTGGAACCCGGCGCCGCTGCGCCCGGCCGAGGGAGCGTGGGGATATTGCGACCCCACCTAGCCCAGCGGCTATGCGAGGGGGCAGCTGGTCGGGCGCCGCCGGTTGGACTCGCAGAGCCAGGCGCTCAGAAGGCTCAGGACAACGTGGCCGCGTCCGAGCGGATCCCGGCAGCCCAGCAGACCTCACCCCGGCGCGAGCGGAAGGGGCGGCTCGGGGGCGGGGCTTGGCTCAGGCCTCCTGCGCACGGCAAGATTTCCTGGATTCAGGCCTGGATGATTTCCTCCGCAGAGGTCCGCGGAGGCCTAGCCGCCCGCCCTGGGGCGGAACGCGCGGGCGCGGGAGCCTTGGATACCGGTTACAGAGGCAGGCGGTGTCCGCGGGGTGCGGCGGGGACAGGGTATCCCCTGCCTGCACGCTCCGGGCCCGCCGCCGAGCTTCGGCGGCCCTGGGCCTGGATCCCTGGTCTTTTGTTGGGTTTCCTGTCTGGTGCCCACGCCTCAGCAAAGGCGAGAGAAAGCTAGCTTTGTGTTGGTGTGGTAAGAAGAGACATCTGGCCTCCCCGGGAGGCCGGAGGGATGAGGGTTGCAGACTGAGCCCCGCCCGGCCTGTGAGGAGCTTTATCAAACAAACCCCATTTACAGGCGCTCGCAATTCTGTTTCGAAAAAGAAAGGCTTAATTATCAGGCGGCAACATTTCTGTGACAGAAACAGACAAGCCCAGTTCTGCTGCTTCCTATTGTGCCTAAGCAAACTGGTTTACAATTCTGAGCTTCAGTTTCCTCTCTGATGAAATGGTAATAATTATACCCCAGCAAGGAGGGAGACTTCCTTACAACTTTTACTTTTTAAACCCTAAGTATGCTTATCCATTAAAATAGTAAAGTACCCACTGCAAAGAGCTGTGTTGAATAGAACCTAAACATGCTTGCTCCTTCCTGAAGTATAGGGA
The DNA here is from genome assembly GCF_011762595.2 of Tursiops truncatus. Classification (NCBI taxonomy): domain Eukaryota; kingdom Metazoa; phylum Chordata; class Mammalia; order Artiodactyla; family Delphinidae; genus Tursiops; species Tursiops truncatus. Next base: position 22,216,068 of record NC_047043.1, read on the forward strand.
GATTGGGAATCCTGTGGGTGACACAGGCTCTTTTCATTATCCAGTAAACTTAAAAAAAATTTGCGTTGTTCCCTCATCCCTACCTTGGTGTTTCCTCGTTTCCTTTGCTATTTTCTCGGTATTGTCCTTCCTCTAGATTTAATTGAATTTGGGCAGGCTTGCCTGTGTTGATTTAATTTACATTACTATACTTTGACGTAAATGATTTCAACAATGTCAGTTTGCAAATGTGTTTTAAATGAGTTAGTGACTGGTTGAATGTGACCAATTCCACCAGTTTCCCTGTTTCTAGTCTTTTTCTCTAACCTATTTACATAACACTTCAATAACTCTTACATGTCTGTCAAGGTTCTAATTCAGGGCACACTTTTAGAATAGGAAGTGATGTGTGCTCTCACATAGTCCAGCATACTTTATATGTCAAGTATAAAGTATACATAAATAAACTGAGATCAGATGCTTTAGTAACTCCATGAGGACAGAAACTTCTCTCCAGACCTTCTATGATCTCCATTATGCCTTGCACATAGATTTAATCACGTGAAAGGACTTCAACACTTGTTGAATTATTAGACTAATAATCAATTAACTTAATGATTCTACTGTCACATTTTATGCGTACTTCTTATCTTTATCACAGTTATTCATTTGTAAAGGGTGCAAACACAAATGCCTACTGGAGACAAGAAGGTAATTTAAATGAGCAGGCCAGTCCAGGGTCACAACAGGGAAAGATGGGGACAGCGAATAACTGGAGGGCAGATGAGGCAGCTACTTCTTATTGAGAATGTGAGCCCAGCATGTTGCCAAATCTTTGATTTTCAAGAGAAGGCAGAAATCTAGAGATTTATGTGAAATTGATTGACTTTCAAGTGTTGGAAACTAACTAAAAATTGTAAAAATCATCTCTGCAAGATGAAATTGACCTCCTCACCTCCAGTTTGGGACTTCTGGTACAGCTATTTATTTTAATAAGTGCTTTTCATTCTTAACACAATATGGAAGGGACTGTCATTGACTACTTTATAGCCAATCTCCACTCCTTCCTTAAAGTTTTATTCCAAGTAGCAATATGCCCAGCTGAAAGATACTTTCCAGGTGCCTTTACTGCCAATACTATGGTATATTCATGAAGGCAGCTCTGCTGTATGAAATCTTGTCCAGCTGGTTATGGATGTGCTCAGGAACACCAACTCACCTAGCGCTTCTTTCACACTTCAACATGGCCCTGAGATTGTAGGTGGCTAGTGATATCTATGTGGAAGGTTTTGGCTGGTCATTCTGAGAATGCTTCTTAAACGATGACTACTCAGCTGCAAAGCATACCCTTTTAACATTCCCCCTTCCTAATTCTTCCAGCCTGGAATGTGCACGTGATGGTAGGAGGTTGACCAGCTGTCCTGGACCATGAGACAATCTTGAGGATGGAAGCCTGCACTAAGATGATATAGTAAAAGGTAAAGAAGCCTGGGTCCTTATTCACTGCAGAGTGCCTGCATCTCATTATATATGTAAGAGAGACTAAAGCAACTGTCCTGTTTAAGCCACCTATTTGGATTGTCTGCATATGCAACGGAAACTAAACCTAACTAATAAATACAATTTTTATTAATAAAGTGTTTTATTTTAAAATAAATTCCCACCTATTTAAAAATAAATTCCCTATCAACACAACCTATCTGCCCTCAGGGTGCCAGTAATTTCTGTTAGTATTGGCTAAATCCAGAGGATACTCTTCAGCCTTTATCTTAATGTTCCTGAGGCATTTGACACTGTTGACCCCTTTCTCCTTGGACCATTCTTCTTCCAGGCACCAAACTGAGGAGAACCTGATAAGGCCTAAGATATTTCTGCTTCCACCCTCTCCTCTTTTATCTGTCTTTACCAAGTGATGCTAAAGTTAGTCTGGAAATATAAAAATAAAAAATAGGAAAAACACAAGGCTACAATAATTAAAGTAAGAATAAGCTGATAGATCAATAGAATAGACTGGGAACCGAGAAATAAACCCAAATCTTGTTCTCAAACCCAAGTTCCTGTGCCTGACGAACAGTGAGGCTAAGCAAACCAAAATGTCAGAGTTTGGAGCAGGGAAAGGTTTATATTGCAGGACCAAGCAAGGAGAATGGGTGGCTCGTGCTCAAAACCCCTAAACTCCCCAATGGTTTTGGAGGAGAAGTTTTTAATAGGCAAAATTTGGGGTGAGGCCTGCAGGGTGTGTGACTTTCTTCTGATTGGTTGGTGGTGAGGTAACAGGACAGGCAGTGCTCCAGAAATCTTGTGTTCAGCTTGAAGTTACCATCCTCCACCTGGGTGAGGACCTTAGTTCTGGCAGAAGAACTCAATATATATGTTGTCATATATATTCTGAGGAGGAACCAGGACCCTGCCCCAAGGGTGCACTATTGTTTCGTGACTGCTCTTCCTTTCCTTCTTCATTCCCTCCCTTCCCTGATTAGCAACTGTTTGAATCTGCTCTTTAGAACTCAGGGAAGCTCAAGGAGGCTGAATAAAGTCTATGGACACAGGAAGGGTTTGTACCAGGGAGGGCCCCACAGGTCCTGCCTTGTTTCACAGGGGAAAAGAACAAGTTAATAAACATGTGGAAAGAAGTTTAACTCACTATTAATAAATTAATGTGATGTTGCTTTTAATTTATGAAATGAGTAAAGACTAAAAAGCTCAACAATACTCAGTATTGGTGAGAACATGAGGAAACAGGCATTCCAGTATACCATGAGAGGGTAAATTTGGAGAACATTGTTGAGAGCAACTTAGTAATAGCTTAAGAAAAACAATTTTAATGCACATACTCTTTGAACCATCTACTCCTTTTCTCTCCCATCTGTACAAAGATGATTGATTGGACTTCCCTGGTGGCACAGTGGTTAAGAATCCTCCGCCAATGCAGGGGACATGGGTTCCAGCCCTGGTCTGGGAAGATCCCACATGCCACGGAGCAACTAAGCCTGTGCGCCACAACTACTGAGCCTGTGCTCTAGAGCCCGCGAGCCACAACTACTGAGCCCGCACACCACAGCTACTGAAGCCCACGTGCCTAGAGCCCATGCTCCACAACAAGAGAAGTCACTGCAATGAGAAGCCTGTGCACCGCAAGGAAGAGTAGCCCCCATTCACTGCAACTAGAGAAAGCCTGTGTGCAGCAACAAAGACCCAAAGCAGCCAAAAATAAATAAATTTATTAAAAAAAGATGATTGTATAAGGATTGTCATTATAGCATTGTTTGCATTTGTAAAATGCTGGAACCAATATAAATATGCTTCAATAGGGGACAAGTTAATGAAAATACTATTCAGTCTTACAATGGAATACTATGCAGGGACCAAAAAGAATAAGTTAGATCTCTATATACTAATATGGAAAGATGTCTGAGATTTATTCATTCATTCATTCATCCATCCATTCATTCATTCATTTAAGTGTTTGTTGAGGGTGTACCATGGCTCTCTTTTAGGCTCCAGGATACAGCAGGGAACAAAACAAAGTTCCTGGGCTCATGGATTTGCTTTCTAGGGAGAAATATGGATAATAGGCAAGCTAAGAAATAAATACATAGTATGAAAGATCCATGAAGAAAAATGAATCAGGATATGGAGGATGAAGAGTGATTGGGGCATTACGTTATATTGGGTGGTCAGAGGAGGTTTCTCTGATGAGGTAGCCAAATGGCTGCTGCAGTTTTGAGTCTCAAATCTATATGTCATTGGACATTTAACCCAGAGAAATGAAAACTTAACATTCACACCAAAAGTTTGCATAAAGCATTATTCATAATAGCCAAACTTGGAAACAGTCTTCAATAATGAGTGGTTAAACAAATTGTGGCACATCCATATCATGGAATACTTTTCAGCAATGAAAAGGAATGAACTATTGAAATACACAACTTGGATGGATCTCAAGGGAATTATACTGAGTCAAGAAGGTCAGTCTCGAAATGTTATATTCTGTATGATTCCATTTATAGCATTCTTGAAGTGACAAAATGATAGATATAGAGAACAGAGTAGTGGTTTATGGTTTATTGAGAAGGGGGAAAGGAGGTGTCTGTGACTATAAAAGGGATCCTTGTGATGGAACAGTTCTGTATCTTAACTGTGGTGTTAATCACATGTGATATCTACACATGATGAAACTTCATAGAACTAAATACACACACACACACAAGTGCATATAAAAACAAGTGAAATCTGAATAAGGTTGGTGGATGATATCAATGTCAATTTCCTGATTGTGACAGTGTACTATGCTTATGTAAGATAGTAACATTGGAGGAGATTAGGTGAAGAGTATACTGGGTTTCTATTATTCTTACAACTATATGTGAATCTACAATAATCTCAGAATAAAAAGTTTTTAAAATTTTCTGCACATCACAACTTCCATGTCTTGTCTTCTTCCAGTCAAACAAAGCCCTGTGTTTAAAGGAACACTATGGGCTGCTTGGCTTACATTTGGCTTTTACTACCCACCCCTGAACCAGTTAATGTGGCAAGGGGGCTAAGATGATACTCACAGGTCAATGCCAGCCGAGACCCATCCTTGAAGTCAAAACTCTGCAGACCTCCTAGGTACTATGCAGTGGACTAGACTGGATGCTGGTGAAACATCCACAAGATCTGCTACATCACCTTCCCCTATTCTGACTGTTTAGTCACTTGGGCCCTATATCCTTTACAATTAGGTTCTCCTGCATATGATAGGAAAGCCCAAAAAAGGGTTTTTATCTCCCTCATGTAAAAGAAGACCAGAAGAAGGCAATTCAGGGCTAGTATGGCAGATTCATCATCCTTAGTGGTTTAGTCACTTTCTGTTTTTCTGCTCCATCATTCTTGGGCATGGTACCTAACTCTCAAGATCATGTCATAGTCCAAGATGGCTGCTGGAATTTCATAATCCAGACAGGATGGAGAAAGGACAAAATGTCACTTGTCCCAAATAACTGAACCCCCTTTTTTAAAATGGTGGCCATTTAATTAATTGTCCAAACTTGAACACCTTTGAGAGAGACAGTGGGTGCTCTTAATAATTGTACAAAGACAACAGGTGGAAATAGGAAGTATCCCAGATAAATCAAGGCAAATCATCACTGTGTCTTTGAAGGCTGTCCTATTCAGAAGGTTCTTCTACTCCACAATAGCTTTTTATTTACGAGCGTAACTTAAAAATAGTCCCACTTGGTCAGGGCTATGTTTCTCCTAGCCCAGCACTTTGATTCAAATATAGTGAGAGGGAACGATGCTGTCCTAGACATCATGTGAAACATGGCCAGGGCCAAACCCTCCTTGGCCCTCATCCTTTCCCTCTCTCCTTCATTTTCCAACATCTTCCCTCAGTCAAAATCCAAAAGTCCCTATGAAACAGACCTGAGAAGTATGTGTATGCCCCATGCTGAGTCATCTCATGAGCTAAACTCTCAGTTGTGTTCTGAGGGGACCACCAGGAATAATACTCCTATCACTAGGGAAATTCCTAGTGTTTAGAAGTTACCTCCCAGAAGAAGACAAAGGCCAGACGTCTCTTTAGATGAGGCCAAATTCCTGACTACACAAATACCAAGAACGCAGGATGATAAAACCTTCATAAAAATATTAGAGCTGGGGCTTCCCTGGCGGCGCAGTGGTTGAGAGTCAGCCTGCCGATGCAGAAGACACGGTTTTGTGCCCCAGTCCGGGAAGATCCCACATGCCGCGGAGTGGCTAGGCCCGTGAGCCACGGCCGCTGAGTCTTTGCGTCCGGAGCCTGTGCTCTGCAACGGGAGAGGCCACAACAGTAAGAGGCCCGCGTACCGCAAAAAATAATAATAATAATAAATAATAATAATAATATTAGAACTGTCTCAAACTTAGTGTTGACAAAAAGTTAATAGTCAATCTAAGAAAGCAATAGAAAATTTTATTTGAGCCAACCTGAAGATTATAACCCCAGAGTCTCTCAGAAAGCTCTGAGGACCACCGGTTAGAGGTCAAAGTACAGTTATATACATTTTTGAGACAAAGAGTTATACATCAAATGACATACTGACAGTTTACATAATCCAGATCTGCATGTACAAAGCGAGTAGAGGGTCATCTTGAGCCTTTACAAGATTAAGAAGGAATGTTACCTCCTGAGGAGGTCTGGTTAATGCAGATGCACTATATACACTAAAGGGGAGGGAGGAGGCCCAAACAGGCAGAGAAAAGTTTCATGTTTACATTTTTCTTGTCTTACCATAAAATATGAATTTTATTTCATCATTAGTATAAGTAAAAGCCTGCTGTTCGTCATTCATTTTATCCCAGCTTGGAAGAGCATTTCAGGGTAGCTTGTGAAAGGAGACGAAGTAGGAAACACCATATTCCCTTCCTTTTCAGCGTCTTGCTGTTTTTTGCTCTCTCATTGACTTGGAGATGATGGATGGCTGGGGAGGGGGATGCAGAAAGCAAAATGGAGGGTATCACTACATCCACAATTAAAGAACGCTGGAGAGAAGTGATCAAAGGACTCCCAGTAATATGGAGGCCTTTCTGCTTTGGGGTGAAAAGTGGGTGGATCTTTTCTACCTTTTGAAGTTTATACCATGTGCATGCCTTAATTATGCAAAACAAACTAAATTAAGAAATAAGGACACAAATGAATTCTCAAGTATTTAAATTACTTTTTTCTGCACAGAGAAATGGATATTCTGTTTTAAATTTTAAACGTTTAAAATGGTTTTGCTTGATCAGAAGAATGACTTTTGTTTCAGAAATTTACTTTTTGATTTTGAGGAATATTGGCTCATTTATAAATAAGGTCTGAAATTCCTTTTAACAGTAAAAAAGCATAAGGTATTTCATTTTGAGATAGTGGTCTGTTCATTCCACATCCTCTGAAATTTTCCATTCTAAGACAGCATTTATCTTGCTATTTTAAAATATATTTATATTCAAATCTAGGTATTGGTCTAGTTGAGACTATGTGAGAAAAACAAGGAGTGAGATGCAAAGTTGTTATAAAGAAAACAGCAAAGAAAAAAATTGTCCAAAAAATTAATTTAAAAAGTATGGTACATGCTACAATGTTATTGTCATTATATGTCATTTTAACAAATGTGTATACTGATGTGAAAAGATATCCAACTTATGTTGTCACGTTAAAACAAGTTGCAGTACGTTATGTAGAATAAATTAAGTTTTTGTAAAATAATAATATACTAATGTAAATACTGAAACAATACCAGAGGAATATAAACAAAACTAATAAGTGTGTGGTGTGCTGGAAAGACTGGGAGGAGAGGATAGATTATGAGTGACTTTTTTACTGTCTAGGTTTTTTTTTTTTTGGCTGCGCCATGTGGCTTGTGGAATCTTAGGGAGTCCTAACCAAAGGACCACCAGGGAATTCCCTACTTTTTAGGTTATACATTTCTGTAATACATATTTTAGTTTTACTAAAAGCCCATATTATTATTTTTTTTACTAAAAGCACATATGATTTTGTTAGCAGAAAATACAGTACAGATAATTTAAAAGTTACAGAAAAGGAGGGGTAGTTATAGAGAGCTAGGCAAGAGACTACAAAGGGTTACAAGCAAAGAACTCAAGGCATATGCTCTCTGACATTTTTTTTCTTTCAAAGTTTAAAACTCTAATACTTTATTGTATGGTTAATACTCTTTTCAACTACCTCAAATCCTTTGTGGCACCTATAAGAACATTAATAAGTAAACTATTGGGAGGATATTGACAAGCCGTGAGAGAATCTGTTTTGGAATAAGTTTACAAGTGACTACGTGGAAGAAAATTTGGACAGGCAGTACTGATAAATTTGGCTACATAAATTCATGAAAACAAAGCAATGGCGATAAAATTGCTTGTGGAGGACAGACTCTGCATCCTCAACCCTTACAGGAGGGAGGTTCCATTGAAGCTTTGTGAGCATAGGAGTGACGTATTGATGGTGCAAGCCATAGTAAAGGCAATACCAACCAGGAGAACCGATTTGGGGGCTATTGCAATAATGACACAAGAGGACATTAGTGGGGTAAGAGCTAATAGAAACACAGGAATGGGCAGGTAAGCAGGAAAAAAATCAGGATACTCAGTGCCATTCTTAGCTATTTCTATGGAGAATGAAGCTGAAACAGGCAAGGAGGAGAGAGTCATCTTAAAACAGAGAAATTAAGAGGTGTGCAGTCATGAAGTGAGCAGGAAGCAGAGAGAGAGAGTAAGACGTCTGATAAAGGAGAGGAATTTGCTTGCACTTTGGGAAGAGATCTCCTTCTGAACAGGTGTGGCTCTGTAGTTTTCTGACCAGCTCCCAGCAACCCCACTGAAACAGAACCCATAGGGAAAACTCTCAGGATGGACTACTATGGATCTAAAGGAGGACTGAGAATAAAGAAGAGAGGGAAAAAATCAGGAAACTTTTAAGAATAATTGATTTGCATATTCTTCCTCTTATTCCTTCAGGTTGATGGAGAAGGAGAGATGGGTGTTTCATTTAGTAAGTACCTATTTAGAAGCTAGTATAAACTGGGCTCTGTTCATTAAAGCACAAAATCCTTCTAGATCCTACAAGGTAGTGCTAGTATCATGATCTCTAGTTTATGGCTGGGGAAATTGTTAACTAAATTGTCTAAGGTCACAGAGTCAGTGAAAGACAGAGCCAAGACTAGAATCCAGGTAGACTGGCTCCAGAGTCTAAGCTCTAACCACTACAGTAAGTGGCCTCTCTATCTGACCCAAGTCTCTGCTAGACGACCTTTTTTTTTTAATCATATACCAGTATTGCTGAGTTCGTTTAATTCTCATAACAACATTCCCTGGTGTAGGTTATTACTTTAGTGACCAGTGTAAAGAGTCCTAGATTAAAGAGCAATCTAAGACATGATACAGGATAGAAGAATTCAAGGCATACGCAGGTAATGCTGTCGCTGAAAAATGTGATTATCTTTAGTCATTAAAATTTTTTTTTCTTGGCTGCACCGTGCGACTTGCAGGATCTTAATTCCAAGACCAGGGATCAAACTGGGCCCCAGCAGTGAAAGCACCAAGTCCTAACCACTGGACTGCCAGGGAATTCCCTGAATATTATTTCTTTTTGAATTGGCAATTAGCTTACTGACATTTAACTGTCTTCCATTTCCTGAGGATAAAATCTTTGGAGACAGTGGGGGGAAAAGCTAATCTGACCCATTCTTTCAAACAACAAGGGTTTGGGGGATTTCGTTGAATACCAGCACTTTGATATGAGCGGAGGGTGCCTGGTAAATACCCTCTGCTTCCTGCCCTTATGAAGTTTACAGGCCACTGGGGCTAGGTGGGGGCAGGATGGTAGCTACTTCCAGCATGGTCACCATCAGTTTCCTTCCTCTCCATATGCATGTGACATGCATCATTGAGAGGTACAACCTATTCTTGCCTTGAATCTGGACTTGCCTAGAATGCTCTGACCAAGAGAGTATGGCAGAATGATTCTACACTGATGCTGGGCCTGGCCTACAAGAGGACTGACATCTTCTGCCTTGGACTCTTAAGAGTTCTCAGCCACCATGGAAGACGTTTGTATTAGTCTGCTCTGGCTGCCATAACAAAAGACGAGGCTGTGTGGCTCAAACAACACAAATTAATTTTTTCGGTATATTTTCTGGAGACTGGAAGTCCAAGGTCAAGGTGTCAGCAGGGGTGGTTTCTCCTGAAGCCTCTCTCTTTGACGTGCAGACAGCCACCTTGTCTCTGTGTTCTCACAGGGCCTTTCCTGTACACGTTTTTAATGGTGTTTGTTGTTGTTGTTGTAGTTGTTTGATTGGGCTAAGTGACTTTACTAGAGAAAGCCAGGATTACAAAGGACTTGAGCGTTGGTATTGGGGCATTTCTTCGTGCCAAAGGTGAGCACAATATTTACAAAGCCCTAGTTGTACTGCATACACCTCTTGGCCCGGCCCATCTTCTTTTTCTCCTGTTTGGCCACCTTGGGAGTCTGACCTCTTACTTTCCCAGCACCGGCCAGGGAACCATGGACTTCACCTCTAAGCACGTGGCTGGCTACTTCCAGAGTGCTCAGAGCCTCCACCCCACACTGACCCACGGTAGCATCATCCTCTAGGATGAGAATGCTCCTGCCAGGAGCACGACTTGAGGGATGCCCTCCAGGGAAGCTACATGAGCCTTGATTTGGGCGACTGTCTCCTGACCCGTCACCTCGAGAGTGTGTAGCTCCTGGGCGAAGACACAGAACTGCATGTCGGCCACTGAACCACGGCACCACTGCCGCTACCGCGAAGATGGAGTCGTGAAGAAAGAGCTTTAATGGCGCTTTTTGATGAACAGAAGTTTTTAGTTTTGATGAATTCCACTTCATCAACTTTTTTTGTTTTTTGGTTACTACTTTCTGCAACTCACATCCACATCCAGTCTTCATGCTCTAGGCCCCTAAACCGCACTCACCATGCGCCTTTCTGGTCTATACTAACTCGCCGGTTTTCTCCCCAGGTCTACACTGGCTCGCTCACTTCCCCGCTGAGCTCCCGCCAGTTCGGTTGGTTTGCCAGGCATCTTCTCGGGAACAGAGCCCGTGCTCTGTGTCCTTTCTGGGAATGAATAAAGGGAGTTCTCTCTTGTCCAGTCGGGGGTCGGTTCCGGGTTGTTAGGATCCTTGAGCCACAGTGCCCCGGGGCTTGCAGGGAAAGGCAGAAAGAAGGGAGAGGAGAGAACTGCCAAATTATATCCCGGACTGAGAGGAAAGCCTCGCGAGTTCAGTCAAAGTTGCTGGCTCTACTGAGAAAGAAGGTTCAGTTAATTTTTAAGGATTTACATTCCCATTTTTTCGGATAAACCCTAGACTGCAAAAGAATTTAACAGCCCATGGTGAATGCACTTTCAGCACAATTGCAGATTTTACTCATTTGGGAGAGTGGTGCCGGGCTGTCAGGATGGCCGAGTGGTCTAAGGCGCCAGACTCAAGCTGTAGTCTTCAAGCTTCCTTCCAGAGAGGTTTCTGGTCCCCGAATGGGGGCGTGGGTTCGAATCCCACTTCTGACAGACTGTTTTTCCTCCTGCTCTAAAAGCAACCACTACCACTTTCTCAGCCATTTTTTGTTTCCATTCATTCTTCTCTCTACTTTCCCTTTTACAGTCCTAACGACGGACCCTCAATTAGGAAAAGAAAGACTCTTTCTTTTCCGTTTTGGTTGCTACTTATCACGGATCACGTTTTGCTCTGCACTCTGGTTTGTTCATTAAAGGCGCTTTTACTAAACGCTCGTTAACCCTGGGGAGTCCTGGGAGAAAAATGAGTCTGGTGGGAACAGAAAGACATGTACACAGACTCGGTGATTATAGGCTGCTCCTGAGCTCACGGGCCATTAGGATCGTAGTCTCATGTCCTTTCTCACTGCCCGAACCCATCAAAAATTAAAGTGCGGAAATTGAAAGCAGCGTGGTTCAGTCTGTTACAGGATTGGGTTGTGAAAAGAAAAGGAAAGGTTCCACCGAGATTTGAACTCGGATCGCTGGATTCAGAGTCCAGAGTGCTAACCATTACACCATGGAACCCCTGTTGCATCAACGTTTCTACACTGTCCATCTGATATCTCTTTCCTTGTGCTTTCTAGTTTTTTTTTTTTTTTTTTTTTCCTTCAATTGAGGTATAGTTGATTTACAATACTATATTCGTTTCAGGTATACAACATAGTGATTCAAAATTGTTATAGATTGTACTTCATTTAAAATTATTTTATCCTTGTGCTGTTTAATTAAAAAAATTTTTTTGATGAGAGAGATGTTTGGAAAACAATTTAAAATGAAACGTGCCAGTTTAACCGAAAGCTCTGCCTCTTCTTCCTAATTGATTTGGTTGTTTGTTTTCATTTACGGGGGCGTTTTTTGGAGGGATGGAAAATCTCTGCTCTTTCAGCCGAAGGGCGACGGAGAAGCCGAAAGCAAGGATGGGAGGTGGGTGGGAGGGGACTTTCACTGATTGTTTCCACTGAGCCTGCTTCCCAGATTTCTATCCCTTGATGTCAGGGTCAGGGCAGGATCCTGATCCAAGAAAATGGATACCTCTGGAGGTTTTGATTTTGCCTTCATTTCCGACCCACGCAAAGGCAAATTGGATTTTAATCTTGTCGTTCAAAAGGGAGAAAAACATTAACATCTTTTTTCTACAGCTTCGCTTATTCGTTCTAGGATACTTGCCTCCAGAGCAACTTGGAGTTTCTTGGTGCTTCCTGCTTAGCTGTAATCATGGGCTTGCCATTTTAAAATCTGTCCTCCCTCTCCGAGATGCCTTAAGTGCAGGACCGGTTCTCATTCCTCTTTAACACCCTAAGGTCTGGTACATAGTAGAAGCTTAATCAATGGCTAGTTGTATGAATGCCTAGATGAAAGGTGGAATGAATGAATGCATGCATGAATGAACGAACGAGTGAATAAATAATCAGGTAGCCCAGCGCTGGACTTTTTTGAATGTTTCTTTTTCCTTCTCTCCATAGGCTAAATCTGGCAAGTCTAAAGGGCATGATTGTTTCTTTTTTGGGGGTGAGGGGTTCCTTTCCAGGTCCTAGCTCCCAGGTGGACATTCCAGTGTTCATATGGCCACACAAATATGTCCTCGAATGTGGATGGCCAAGAGAGGACGTCATAGTGCTGGGTATAGTCATTTATTTCTCTAAACTTTAACTTTATTAACATAGCATGATTATTTAACTGTTAAGAACAACATATAATAAAGAGATCATACATGTAGGTAGCATCACTGGAAGAAACACTCAGGTATAAATTACTACTTTAGTCAGTCTAAATATTAATTACTGGCCAGTAATTCTTCATGTGCCTCTGGTAGTCTCCCAAGGCTGAATTGCTTAGGAATCCCTGAATCATTTTCTGGCTTTCATCCTTTTGTTGTAACTCCATCCAAGCAAGGTGCCTGTCAAGAAATAGCTGCTCAATAAATATGGGTTGAAGTGCATATATCTTTTGGAAGGTGGAGAGGGAAGCAGTGAAATTCAAAGACTTTTGGCCAGGTCACCATAGAGTTCCCCTAAGTGTCTATTCCTTCCCTCCATGCACGTAAACTCTCCGTTCTATCTTCTTGAGTCTCCTAGCCTTAAAAGATGGTCTAAGTTATCTCAGATCCAGCTGAATAATGGACCAAGTCTTTCTTCCCCAGTATAGGTGGCACACTTTTTATTCCATGAGCCACAAGCTTATTTCTTAAAGAAAAATGTCCACTGGTTTTAAAATTACACCAGAACCTCAAAAGCCCACTATTCAATTATAAGCTTTAAACTGCTCTCTGAGGATAGACAAGGCAGAAGGGGTATAAATGAATGTTTTTCAGTCTTAGCACATTTATATCCCAGGAAAGGGTAGGGAGTATAGAGCTGGAAGATAGTACAGATGGCCGTAGGTTGGTTTATTTATTTGTGAGTGTGGAGTTCAGAAGATTACACTTTTCTCTTGGAATCGCTCATGGTTGGTTCATAAATATTGCAAGGTGAATGCAAACAAAGACTGCTGAGGGGGATGACTGGGGGAAGAGATGACTGGGACCCACAATACAGAAGTAATGTGATCCCTGGCAATCTGCGCAAGAATGATTTGCAGTAACCTGGTAGCAGAGCTGAATCCAGAAAGAGCAAGTCAGTGTGGCGTAATCAGAGTCAAGAACCAAGTTTAGCTGGAGTGTCCTGTAGAAATGGGGCTTCAGAACACAAGACTCTACCTCAAACTGAAGACCTTAACGTCCTCCGGGATCCTCAGCTCTGTGTACCTTGCTCATTTCACAGTTAGAAAGATATTCTTTCATGTATTTATATATTTATTCACTGATACTTACTACAAATATCTATTTAGTTTTCATGACGTGGGGAAGTGAGAGAAATATGGTTCTATATCTGACAACGCTTATGACGCATGGGGAAAAGCAGATGATTGCACAAAAATTTCCCTAAGTTATGATAAATGCTAAAATAAGTGATGGATCAAGTGATAACAGAGCATGGCCAAAGCATACCAACAGGAATACCCAATTAAGGGCAGGTAGCAATGAGGAAAGCCTGCCAAAGAAGGGATGGCTAAGCTGAGGCCTGCTACAGGCTCCCCAGCACGTTCCATTTCTCTTTCGCGGTATTTATCAGACTGGGATTTTTTTGAACAATTCTTTTGTGGACTCGTGGATTCACTTATTCGACTTATGAAATAAATATCTACTCATCCTAACAACTCAAACAAAAGTGCCTAAAGTAGAATTTATAATCTCCTCCTTCCCTATCCTCTGACACTGTTATCACTGGAAACGTTGAAGTGTGTTCTTCTATACATTGTACTGTTGTACTGTCCTTTATTTTTGGTAACTATATATCTACAATGTCATTCATAGTTCAGTTGCATTCTTTACCGTAGAAATTGTATCATCTTGGGGCCATTATGCGTCTAATGCTTGTCTTCTCTACACTGCACCAGGGCAGGGACCCTCTCCTTTGTTTCCTTCCAGATCCTCAGTGCCTAATTGTAATTGTGGAGGGAGAGATCAAGGGAGGCTTCCAGGAGAGAGCAACTACCTTGCTGAGGTGTAGAGGATAAGAAGCTTTGAGGGCAGAGAGAATTGCTTGGAGCAGAGACTGAGGGCGCCCAATGGAAGACGCAGAGACGCGCACAGTGAGGGGGGAAGCGCCTCTAGACCGTGTGACCTGAGAGGCAGTTGAGTGGCAAGGCGAGGCGCCTTGCGTAGAGTCGCCACAGCTCAGATCAGCATAATTAGGATTCAAAATGTAAAATGAGAAGGCTTCGGGGATGCTGAGAACCGCGGCCGGGCGGGACCTGTCTCCAGTTGCAAGTGGATTCAGGGAAACTGACAGCTACTCACTGTTCCACCATTTATTGAATAAGGTAATAAGTAAGAACTGTATCTACGGGGCCTAAGTACCTAGTAGGTAACACATAGTAGGAGCTGATTTCTTTTCTTTTCTTTTTTTTTTTACATAAACGAATGAATTAAATGAAGGTCTGTTATACGTTCGAAACTATTGGGTGATGAAACTACAATAACGGAGTAAGTACCACGCAGAGTAGATGCTCATTAACTTTTTGTTATTTGAAATAATCAGTTGAAGGCCTGTCATGTGATGAACACTGTTTTGGGGGACAGTACATATGGGTGTTATCTCTGGCCTCTGGGAAAAGCAGAAGTGGTAGGAGAGGAACCTACCTGAACTTGGAGCCTGTGAGAACTGTGTATTTTGGACATGAAAGAGTACCTACTCAGACAACGGTGAGGGGAAAAAGGTCATTGGCAGCGGTGGGATTCGAACCCACGCCCCCGAAGAGACTGGAGCCTTAATCCAGCGCCTTAGACCGCTCGGCCACGCTACCTCCCACAAAATTTGGTTTTACATGCATGTCATCTGACCCAAACTGCGCCCGTTTCAGGTCCTTTTTCTCTCCCCCCCACCTCACCCGTGCCCCCGCCACTCTGAGCTGTCTCCGCGGGCCCTTCCTCCAGCGTTCCCCTCTCCACTCCCAGCACAACCTGAGAACCCCCTGACCCTGACACTTTGCTTTCTCATGGCTCCCAGGTTCACCGTGAACGGCGACGGCGCAGGTGGCGCGGGAGGAGGCTCCTGCCTCGTCTGTCATCAGCATAGGAAAAAGGAGTCACGCAGACTGACAGTTCCAGTGGATGCTGTGGGTTCCAGATCCACTTGGACTTCAGGGAGTAAGTCCCCGGACTTCAGGAGTGAGCAAGTCTGGGCGTTTGGCTTGAGCCCGGGAGCCGCCAAGGAGAAATGAGGAAAGAATCTTGAGGCCCCCTCCCCCTTCATCTATCTCAGGAGACCAAGCTCCTCCATGGAACCTCACGAGGGAGGCAAAGAGTACGGTCCTTGTTATTTAAGTCTTGTTTGCCTTTCAGAAGGTAGCCCATCTCCACAGGCCCCGGTCATACCGAGCAGAACTTCTGCAAAGTCCGCACTCAGTTGCCCTCACCGCCCCTAAAGTCTTCGCAGGAAAGTTTGCAGGGGAAACGGGGCTGGGCCAGTAGTCGGGCCCTTACCTTGTTCCGTGTGGCTTTGCCATCCAAACTTCGAATATTTTAGAGGCGAATTAAACCATGGTTCCGCCTTCCTTTGAAACACTGATTCAGAGAATTCTAAAAATGATTCCTTTAATAAAGTTGGTAGATGTGTTGTATAAGTGGCAGTCGCAGTTGCCTCCTTAGCGCAGTAGGCAGCGCGTCAGTCTCATAATCTGAAGGTCCTGAGTTCGAACCTCAGAGGGGGCAACGTTAAGCTTTTCTTCCGTTTGCGTATAAAAAAAGGAAAATTCGGAGGAAATTGCTCTGATGAAACTAAACGGGAATTTTTTTGTTTAACAGAACCATGTACTGTTCAGATACAAAATAGTAATTTTCAGTAAGATTAAATACTCCAAAAGTCTTTTTATACCAATTGTAGATAGAGCTAGGAGACTTTTAGACTGACTTGTTACAAAAACATTAAGGTCAAGAAACTTACTGGTTGAGAGGGAGAAGGGGATGAAGGGTTACACTGGGGATGTGGAAGATGTAGTATGATGTGCAAAACATTTCTATTAATTATTGATTATATTTTGCCATTCTTCTGGAATTACCACCAGATCACAAACGCCATCCTACATGAAAAAGAAAACATTTCCCCCCCCCTCAGTCTCTGCATTGGACTTCTTTTCCTGCTTGCAGTGTTCTTGACTGGGTCTCTAGGTCATCCAAACTGCAAAATACAGGAAAGAGTAACAAGAGAAACAGAAAACGAAGAAAGAAGAAGTGATATTTAGAGAGACAGGATAAGCACCTGGCTCAAATAAAAACAAGCAAGAATCAAAGCAGAAATAAGGACACAGAGAACAAACGTATAGATACCAAGGGGGGAAGGGAGGGTGGGATGAACTGGGAGCTTGGGATTGATATATATACACTACTATGTATAAAATAGGTAACTAATGAGAACCTACTGTATAGCACAGGGAACTCAGTGCTCTGTGGTGACCTAAACGGGAAGGAAATCCAAAAAAGAGAGAATATATGTATATGTATAGCTGATTCACCTTGCTGTACAGCAGAAACTAACATAACATTTTAAAGCAACTATACTCCAGTAAAAATTAATTTTAAAAAAAGCAAGATTGATATTTAATATCCAGCTCTTAACATCTCAGCTTGTTGAGTGGGAGGTATTGAACAGATATTTATTGAGCACCTACTATGTGCCAAGCACTGTTCAAAGCTGTGTCCCTTACTATTAATCCATTCCCGCTCAGCTTCAAATTCACCCTCTTCTGTGATGTTGGCTCTGGCCATCTGCAAATTACATATCTAAAACTTTGTCAGTTGGCTTTCTCTTAGGTTCTGTCAATAAGAGGAACTAGAAGGAGCCGGGGAGGCGGGAGAAGAGAAGAGGAACTGTTTTCTGAATTTTGCTATTCCAGTCAGGGTTGCTCCAACAATGGTAGTTGATTCCAACCACCATTCTCTTTGTGCTCTTCCTTAGAGGCCCAACCCCTACCCGTTTTTCCCCTCCTCCCTAGAAGGTGGTAACTACTTTCCATAGTTATTATTTCTGGGTTACCACAGTGTTCTCAGTTGAAATACCTGGTGTTGTTTCTGAACTAGACCTTGACTGATACATAGGGGCTAGGGATACCACACTGTACACAACAGAAATTGCTCCTGATCTCATGGACTTTACTATGTTTGAGTGGGACATGGTAGACTGCAAATCTGAATTTTTAACAGCAAGCTCAGGAGATCAGATCTGAATGCAATCACCTGAACAAGTTTTTGGAATCCCTCTGCACATATCCAGTTATCTCATATTGACTATTGTGGGGAAGGTCACTTCCTCCCAAGATTCTCCTTTTTTTGTCTGATCACTCACGGCTTGCCTGCTGATCAGAACTGGCGGCAGTACCCTCAGGTATCCACAAGTCAGATCAAGAACAGAGCAAACACTCCATGCTTTCCAAAGAATTCTCAAAAGATCCAAAGTGCCCTTTCTTATTCTGCTTTATTGCTGCCTTTCCAAGTAAAGGGTTTATTAAGGCAATGCCCTACTGAGAGAAATGAATTAGTTTGACACCTCTTCCTCTCTAGGTGCTCAGGAAGAGTCTGGGCCCAAGTCTTCTGCTTCTTTCCAAATGTTCCCAGTCTCTGCACCATTCCCCAACACTGCCAAATAGTCAGTAGGTCAAGTCTACATGGCTACACAGTAACCTAATTTGTGTTTTCCTATCATCTCTTGCCTCACGCTGACACATTTCTTTACATGAAACCAACATAATCTTTTTGAAATCATCTCTGACCATGTTGCTCCTCTCTGCTTAAAATCCCCGGTGACTTTATATTGCTGCAAGGATGAAGTTTGTACTCTGCACTCCTAGCCATAACCTCTGAGCCTGTCTGTCTCTCATCTGTCCCTGCCTTTCTGTTTACCTTGCCCCCCACCTCCATCAGTATTGTCCCAAGATATCTGCACTCAAGCACCTCAGGCCTTCTTTAAGTTCTCTGAAAGTATTCTGCTTTTTTGCTCTTCCTAAAATGCTGGAGTCATGTTTTTGTCTAATCTATTACTATTAAACTGTTGGTTCTCAGTTTAAACATCATGTCTTGGGAAAAGTCTTCTCTTACCCCCTGGAAGAGGTCACCTCCCTCTATAATCCACTGTCTTGGAGATATGGGGTGGGGGACACCTATAGCTTGCATACGTTTACCTTAATTTTCTACCTCTATGCTCCCTTTATCCCTACTTAAGTCTATTAACATTTTCCATTTTATCTTATTACAGTGAAGTTGTGTAGACCACCTCAAATCTATTTTGAATAGTGGCATGAATAAATACATAAGTTAGAAATGTACTACGTACCATTGTGGTAAACCCAACCTTTGAGGAAGAAATTTCTGTTGCAGGATTTAAGGGAGGAAAGTGGATGAGAGATTAAGTAATTTGTCTAAGGTGGCACAACCAACCAATTAAATATGATTTTCTAATTCATCTATTTTATAATAAAAATAATAATGATGATAACACCTAACTTTCATTGAACTGTTAGCATGACCCAGACACTATTCCAAAAGTTTACGTGTATTATCTCATTTAATTTGGAAACTCTGGTCATGAGATTATACTTGTTTGTTTCTCTACAAACCTCAGTAACCTGTACTTTTTCCTAAGAACATTTATCACAATGGCTGTTTAAACATTTATGGTGTAATTCATTGTTTAAAAGGCTGACTCTCCCTTCTAAAGGGTAAACTCCATGAAGGCTGAGGTGGTGGCTTTCCACTGCTGTAAACCAGGGGCAAAGCAGAGCTCCTTGCTCAGAGTAAGTTCTCAAAACCTAGTTGTTAAGAGCTTTTTCTGCTAGGCATTCTTAAGGTCTGGGGGGAGACTGGAACACAAATTGTGAAGATGAAGCACAAGAGGGTCCAGGTGATTACATCTCTAGTAACATACAACTTTTAGAAGTAATTGTTTATATTACTCAAATATGAGCGTTATCTTTTTCTTATGACCTGGGGGCAGAAGTAGTTGTGAGCCATATTCAAAGAGGCAGGAATGGAATTAGGAATAAAGGAAAGGAACATGAACAGAATTGGAACTTTGTTCATGTACTTTTCTTCACATTAGGATGTACAGGAAACATGCTGCAACAAAAGGGGACTGGGTAGTTCACTCGGTAGAGCATGAGACTTTTAATCTAAGGGTCTAGGGTTCAAGTCCCTGTTCAGGCGTCACTTTTGACTTTTACCATCCAGTTCTGACTCCACCCTTGCAAACCATCCATCTCTTTACACGGTATGTGTAAGTGACTCAGGCAAACGCCAACGCCAAGGTGAATAGATGGGACCTTTACTGTAAGATGAAGGGAGCTAGCATTTAAGGAGAGCCTTAGAGTACATGGCTTTGTACCAGAACCAAATAATTTCCTAAGAGTGAAGTAAGAGTTGGTAAATGAGTGGCTGAGGAGGTTTTTCTGGACATCAAAGTGCCATAAAGGTAACAAGAATATCTAACCAATGATAATGTAACTTTATTTAGAAATATACTATGATCAGAATTTCATCTCTTCCCAGAGGCAGCCAACCCACAGCTTGGCTTGGTTGGCTTTTTGGTGGTGAATGCGCCAGACCATCATTGCCTAATATCATAGTCATTAATATTTTATTACTTCCTTACTCTGATTATAGGTTCACAGAGCAATCTTCTAATGTTCTTTGCTTCCCACTATAGAGTTTATTTTACAAGGGAAAGAATATGCTGGTCAACCATCAATGCGGCTATAATATGTTCATACTCTGGCTTGGAACGTCTCTGACATTTGGTTATTGCGAGTCAGTCCTGTAAGCCTGGAAAAATCTGGGTGAATTAAAAACTAGTTTCTGATTCTACAAAGAGGAGGAACAGATTCAGAATAGTGGCTCCAACAAGAATCAAGATTCTCTAAGGAACAGCCCGAACAGCCAGACCATCCAGCTATTTGGCGTCTCTACAGTCCTTAACTGCAGCTCTTAAACTGTAGCAGATGTAGGCTCCTGGAATCAGAGGCTGAGGGTCTAGAAGACACAGTTAAGATGTTCCCTAGTATATACCTTTTTCATTCTGCACCAGAATGAACTGTTGAGAGAACTATCCTGAAATACAGGTCCAGATATTTAGCAGGAGCAGCCTAAGTATTGCCCTCTCTTTTTCCAGCACGGACTGGGCCAGAGAAGTATGCCTGCAGGATGAACTTCAGTAGGTGTGACTCCTGTGGGGATTACTGCAAAAATCCAAATTTGAGATGTTGACCGCCGGAAGCAATATAGCGGTAGGGAATATGGCAAAAAAAAAACCCAAAACAAAAACAAAGTAACGTTTAATATGCTAATTAATTCACTGACTTATTTGACAAGTGTTTATTGTTTGTCTGATACTGTGCTAGGCACTGGAAATACAGGAGTGGATAAAACAGACATACTTCTTAGGACACTAGCCACTGAATTTAAGCCCCACCCCCACCCCCATCCAGTATGATCTCATGTAAATTTAACTAATGACATCTGCAAAGACTCTATTTCCAAATAAGGTCGCGTTCTGAGGTTCTGGGTGGGCGGGCATACATTTTTGTGGAACAATATTCAGTGTAGTACAGATGGGAAACCAGTTAGGACCAGATTAGATAGGGAGGCCAGGGCAAGGAGATGGCATGTATATATGAAGAGGAAACAAGAAGACTTACTGAGAAAACTGAATGTCAGATTTTCATATATCTGTCCATTCAATTTTTTTCCCCAATAAATTAGATTGCGCCAATAGGATACTGTTCCAAGAAGAAATAGCAATCAGAGGAACTTGGACAAGAGGTTGTCCACTGGAAGGAGCTGAAGATAACAAGTCATTATACATAAATAACATCTTTCCATATTTTTGCACCTACCAATCAGGAGGAAGAAAGCTTAGGCTTGAGCTCTTTGACCAGCACACAACTGGCCCAGTCACTAGGAAGTAGACTTTTGCCAGACGAAGGCGGTAACTGGTTGGTGGAGGGCGAGGGCAAAAATCAAGCTGCCCCCTCTGAGGTTCGAACTCAGGACCTTCAGATTATGAGACTGACGCGCTGCCTACTGCGCTAAGGAGGCAGGCGGCCGAGTGTCCTCATCAAATATCTTTAGCACTGGAATTTACCTTGCTTAAACTTCTGTCTTGCTCTGTAGTTCCTTTACTTTAAAATCTGAAAATGAAATGCTCCCCTGCAACGGCTTAAAAGTGCAACAACTTCTACAACCTGAATCAGATGAGGAAAGTCGTTGTCGATGCCACTGCCTTTGCTCCCCTCGTTCTGAACTGATGACCCTCACCTCTCACAACAGAAGGAGAGTTTCCTTAACTTCTTGCCCAGATACCTGCACTTAACCTATACCGGCGTCCATCCCTGTGGTCTCTAGGGAAGAGGAAAACGGCCCACTTCCTCTCTCACTCTCCCTCTGTCTTTCCATACCCGATTCTTCTCATCAGTACTTTAAACACGTTAAAGTGTTTATTACCTTAAATGACAAAACACTTCCTTTGACTCGACGCCTCTGTCTCAGGCTGTCGCTCTATTTCGTTTATGCCCCTTCGCAGGCAAATTTCCCATAAAGCGGTCTGTCCTCATTTTAAGAAAACACCTCCCCAAGTCCCATCAGTTTCTCAACAGACTACAATCTTCCCTGACCACTGCTCCGTCCCGAAGAAGTCCAAAGGGGGTTCCTGGACATATGGGACTTGATGCTTTAAAGAATAAGGTGTCCTTGGTGCGAACTCTTGGGAATCTGCTGGTATGAGAGAGCTGTAGTTACAGAAACAGGAACAGGTGAAAAGCTTGGCTTACCCAGTCTCCTGGTTTGCCCCGGGAATGTCTTGGGAAAGCCGCAACTCCTGGGAAACCTCTTCCCGGGCTGAGAAGAGTCAGGGTTTCAGAGATGGGTTGCGGACGGCTGGGCAAAGTACCAAAAACACCCTATGACACCTTTACCTCCGCTGACGCCCCCGCCCCTGGAGGGCTGAGAGGAACACTGATTTTATTGCCAAATTGAGGCGGCACATATTATTCGACTTCTGTAGTTGCAATCTCTGTTTTTCCCCTGGCCGCTGATGAGGGCAACCGGAATTTTTGGTTCGCAATAATGGGCAGTCCAGTGTTGCATCTCTCTGAGTGCTGTAACCTAAATATGCGAAATAGGTCTGCCTGTAGATTAACTGTTGTGCTTTTTATCGAAATAATGTTAGCTTAATTTTTAACATTGTGGATATTTCGACCATATGTCCTGAGTCTAGATAATGAAAATGAGAACAAACGACTACCATGTGAATGCCAGCATGACCCAGACCTCACCGAAAAAGTCTATATGGCAGATGGAAGAACACATATAACTGGATTAGGGAGGTAAATTACCAAAACAGAGTACTGCACAATATGTAGAAAAGGATTTGGATTTGGGCATAGTGGAGAAGGAGGTGTGACAGTACAAGGGGAGACTGAATCTCCCAAGTCTGGGTTAAGACGGGCGAGAACTTTCGAATCAGAGGTTTTTCTTCTTCTCTAAATGACACCAATGCTCAGTCAAAAATAGTGTTGGGTATAATACTTGAAAAGAACTCGCATTCTCTATTTCCTGATTCAAAGGTTGCATCCCGAGGGCAAACAAAAAGGGAAATTTCGATACCGTGTATTGGCCTCTTGTACTGTGAAGCCGATTCTGTCGGATGACCTTGTTCTCTACAATATAACAACTTCAAACGATGTGTCAAGTTAGGCAAGAAAAAATGTTCCCCTAGCTCCTACGACTTTAATTTGAAACATGGTGTCGAAAAATCATCTTCTTGATTTGTGTGTAGATTTAATAAAACCACTAGATACATAAAACAGAAGATTGTTGATATTTTGTTCAGATACAAACTAGGCCATGCTCATCTATCTGCACATTTGGCAACAGTGCAAAAGTAAATTTTGGCAAATTCCGTTTAGCCTTACCAAAGAAAATAAAAAGATCTTATCTGCTAAATGTCCTGCACTCCTTGTACACAGACATTGCTTTAAAGGATTGTGGTTTGCTTACTCATGATATTGAGGCTTTCATGGTTTATTGAGGTTTATGGTCAGTTTTTATTTTCTTCAAAATGTGCAGAAGCACTTACTGAGATTTTTTTACTTCACAGAAATGGAATGAGATAGCCTCTTTAGGCATATGCCTACAAGGTGGCTATCACTGTGGCTGGCGATAGAAAATACTTTAAAATATTGGCCTGCTGTAAAATCTTTATTTTCAAAGTGTGGGGTAAAAAGAATGTCCTTATCTAATTTGGAAATACTTTGAGGATGGGAATGGAGAAAAGTACTATGGTAAAACAGAAATGTATATATGCTCTTTCTCCAATATTGTTTGATGTTATGTAGATTGGGACAAAAACTCATACACTAAAAAAATGATTTATTTGGGGGAAAATATGACTGCTTCAGAACAAAATAATAACAACAATAATAATAATTAATAATAATACCAGAAAGGAACAGCCAAGTAGTCAAGTTAAACACGACTTTCTTAACTTATTTGCTGAAAGTATAACTTATTTGGAATCCAAGTTTTATTTCACAAGTTTAAATTACTGCTGTGCTTTTTATCAAGATGAGAACTGAGCAAGGAGCAGGTTTGGGGGATGGGTAAGAAATCAAGAGATCTTTTAACATGTTAAGTTTGCGATGCCTTTTAGACATTCAGTGGAGATGTCAGTCATGTAATTTGATCTGCTCAATGGAGAGATGGGGTTGAAAGTTTAAGTCTGGGACTTCTCAGGGTATAGATGGTATTGAAAGCCAGGTGATCAGGTGAGCTCAGGTAGGGAGAGGGTGTATGTAGGGAATACATGAGGACTCAGGTCAGGACCCTAGAGAACTCCAAAATTTAGAGACTGGGAGGAAATAAAGAAGGAACTACATTTAAGTGGGGCAAAAAAAACCAAACAAACAAACAAACAAAAAAACCAAGAGAGAGTGGTGTTCCAGAAATCAAGTGAATGTGTTTCCATAAAGAGGGAGTATCAGCTGGGCCAAGTGTTACTGAGAAGCTGAGCAAATTGAAGACTGAGAATTGACCATTGGAATTTGCAAGATGGAGGTTGCTGGGACTCGACAAGGGAGTTTCAGTGGAGTTAGAGGGGATAAAGGTTTGGTTTAGAGTGGGTTAAATGGAGGAGCACAGTTTGGGGTATGCTCTATCCATTCAGCTATTCAGATTCAGGTTTGGAGAAAGTGGTGGTGTGTTTGATTTGACCTAGGGTGGAGAGTGGGGCACAGGAGATGAAGGTTATACAAGCTCGTAATGCTGGTAATTAATCATGAAATCTAAGCTGTGGAAAGAGGGAAGTAAAGACGTGAGGAGGAAGGGGATACATTTTCTCCCCATTCTCCTATCTCATCCTCAGTTTCTGAGATCTCTAAATTCTGAGTCAATTCTCTTCAAGTATGAGAAGATTCTCATTAAAATATCCTCATCAGCTCTGTAGCCCTCGTTTCTTTCAACTCCATCCAGTCTTGCTGACCTTGAGGGCTTCAAAATATTTTAGCATGCAATAGCATTTCTTCATCTACATGAACAACTGTGTTACGGCACCAGACTCAAGGCCTGTCATTCTCATTGTTTCCTCCCTGGTTTTCAAATCCCACTTCTCCGTAAGAAAAGTATCACCTTGGTGAAGACCTGCTTCTCCTCCAACAGCAGGTGAATAGCATCATCACATTTGCATCCTTTTTAATCCCTTCCTCTCTTTTACTCACATTCTACCAGCTTCCAAGTCCCGTGAATTCTACCTCCTTGGTACTTCCTGAATCACTCTCCTTTATTCCATACCAGATTACTACCACTGTTTTACTTTTTCTTTCTCCTCATCCTGCCTCCGTGTCTTTCCTCTGCTACAGCAGTGGCCTCCAATCTGGTTTCTGGGCTTCTAACCTTGCTTGTCTCCCATTGTTTGTCTACACAGGGCTGTCATACACAGGTGCCCTATAAAAGACACTTGTGGAGAAGGTATATAGGAGCTGAAGTCTGACCTGAGTTCTGAGAGTCAAGCCATGAGCCTTGGACAGAGATGGCATTTTCCTTTTTTTGTACTTTATCAGCCCCGAGGGTTGCCTTTCTGTTATTCATCCACCAATATGAGTCGTTATTACATAATTTGCACAAAGGAACTCTGTGTGCTAGCTGAGGCCCCACTTCTGCAGTACAGTCAGGACAAGCTTGCAAAAGATACCAGTTACACTGGCCTTTCTGTTCAGAAGGGTACTTCTTTGTCTTTCCAAAGCCTTCGAGGTAAAGTTCAAAGTCATTGAAGATACAGCTCGCAATGTGTTCTCATTATCTACTAATATGTAACAGAGAATTCCAAAGCACAGTGACTTGTGGTACGCAGAATAATGGACATTCCAAAAGATTCTCTAATCCCAGGAAACTGTGAATGTTACCTTACATGGTAAAAGGGACTTCACAGATGTGATTAAGATTGAGGACCATGAGATGGGGAGATGATCCTAATCACAAGAGTCCTTACAAGTGGCAGAGGAAGCAGAAGAGTAGGTAAAGGGATGTGATTTGAGGACTTGACCCATCACTCATGGCTTTGAAGAACCAAGGAATGTAGCGGTCTTTAGAAGCCAGGAGTGGCCACTAGCTCAAGCCAGCAGAAAACAGGGACTTCAGTCATACAACCACAAAGAAACAAACTCTATAAACAGTGTGAAGCGGGAAATAAATTCTCCCTTAGAGCCTCCAGAAAGGCATGCAGGCTGCGAATACCTTGCTTCCAGCATGGTGAGACCATACCCATCACTTCTGACCTGAAAAATTGTAAGGTAATAAATTTGTGTTTTTTAAAGCCACTAAGGTTGCTGTGATAGCAATAGAAAACCATTTTGTTATCTCTCTTGATTCTGTGGGTTCACTGGGCTCACCTGGGCAATTTTGCTCCATGTGGTGTCAGCAAGAACCCCAGACCTCTGAGGACTTGACTGGGCTGAGCTCTCCAGGATGGCTTGCTCACGTGACTGGTGGTGACAGTTAGTGTTTGTGACCTGCTAGGAGCTCTGTTGAGGCTGCTGTCCAGAGTGCCTGGCTGTGACCTTCCCATGTGGCTTGGACTTCTCACAGTACAGTGACTGGGTTCTGAGAGGGAGCTTTCCAGATTGAGCATTCCAAGAAACCCAGTCAGAAGCTGCCAGGGTTCTTATGACTCAAGCAGGCCTGGAATTGGCAAAGTGTCACTTCAGTGAAGTTCTACTTGGTCAACCAAGATTCACTGTGGGAATGTGCTACACAAAGGTGTGATTACTGAGAGACCTGCTACACTGGGGTCAGTTCTGGGAGACTAGCTACCACACAAGGTAACTCTTTTTTCATCTGCAGCTTCATCTTAATCTTATTCCTCTTGGCCCATGCACCGTTGATGCTCTGCTCAGGCCTAATGGAACTAGGAACTAGGGATTTTCACACCTTTTCAGCTTTGCACCTGTTGATGCTTTATGGAGAGAATCTTCCCATGCCCTATAAAACTGACACAATTCCAACGTGTGGGATTTCCCCCACACCACCAAGCAATTCTTTACACCAGCTGGGTGTCCTACAGTTCAACTCAGTTCTGACACTACCTAGCCAGAGGTAGCATCAGATTTTGCCACTTAAGGGCTCAGCTCCACAAGACTGCCCACAGACTCCAAACATGAGTCCAGGTCGTCAGCTGTGCATCTGATCGACTGACTAGAGATGGGAATTTTCACAGACTCCCCTCCTTGGGTTCAATTAATTTGCTAGAGCAGCTCACAGAACTCAGAGAAACATTTTATGTACTAGATTACTGGTTTATTGTAAGAGGCTATCACTCAGGAACAGCTAGATGGAAGAGATGCAAAGGGCAAGGTATGGGTAAAGGGAGGATGGAATTTCCATGCCTTCTCTGAGCTGGTCACTGTCCCCACATCTGCAAGTGTTCACCAGCCCAGAAACTCTTCAAACCCTGTCCTTTTTGGTTTTTATGGAGGCTTCATTGTATAGGCACAATTCATTAAATGTAGGCCATCAGTAATTTAACTTAATCTCCAGCTCCTCTCCCTCCCAGGAGGTAGGAGGTGGGACTGAAAATTTCAACCCTCCAATCACACGGTGAGTGCCCCTGGCAACCTGTGCCCACCCTTAGGAGATCTCTGGGGCTTTCCCAAAGTCTCCTCATTAACATAACAAAAGGCACCTTTAGGGCTCTCAACAGTTAGGAAAGTCTCAGTGTTTTAGGAACTGTGTGCCAGAAGTGTGAGGAAGGCCAAATAAGATTTATTATAAATCACAACGATCACATCTTCCTTACCCGCCTAATTATAGCTCATCTTTAAGACACACTTCCGCTATCATCTCCTCCAGTAAACCATCCCCATCTTAGGTTAGGTGCCCGTAATGATGATTTTCTCTACACAACATCCTGCCCTTACATCTATGGAAGAATACGAGTGTGTCTTAATTCTCACTGACTTACTTGTCTGTATTTTTAAAAAATCAGGCCATAAGCTCCTCAGAAGAGTGCATTTTGTACTCTCCGATTCCCCAGACGGACCTAGTATAGATGGCACAAAGAAGGGTCTCAGTAAATGTTGGCTGACAGAGTAGTAATTGAACAATTCTCTGCATATATTTATTACTTACCACAAAACGAAAATGTACCCAACATGACATTGTACAAATGTCCTGGTTTCAACCATGCACAAAATTATGTATGCATGAGGGCGGGAACTAAAAAGGAAGGGAAATGCCCATAATCAGTTGGAACTGTGGGTATCTTTTTATTTTTCTCTTTAATGTTCTAATATCATAACGCTGCCACTGTTAAAATAAATGAAAATGTGTAGACATCTGGTTCCAAAGCGTCAACAGCCTTGTCACTTGCAGCACGGACCGCTGATTGGCTTAACCTGGTAGTTTCCTAGAAATGCAGACTCTCAGACCTCACCCCAGACCTACAGCATTAGAACCTGCATTTTAGCGAGACCCCCCGCCCCCGTGATTTTGTATGCGTATGGAAGTTTGCGAAGAACACGACCCTCAATACAGTCCTTCACCCTTTCCTTTATTGAATTTACGGCCATTTGTTTAACAGACCTTTTTGCAAAGATTCCGAGGACAACACGATAAACCGAGCTTATTCACATCTCTGCCAGGGCTTTCTGCGCCTCCTGAGCTCGGTTCTATCAGCCCCTTCTAGCAATCTAGAGTGGGTAGTGGGCTGCGCACAGGGGAGTCGCCGCGCAGGTCGCGCCGCGCAGCACGGCAGGGCCGCCGGCCGCAGCCTCCAGGCCCGCGGCGCCGCATCTCCCCGCGCCGGGCACGGTGGCGCGCGCCTGTAATCCCAGCTTCCCGGGAGGCTGAGGTCGGCGGATCGTGGGTGCCCGGGGGTTCGGGACTACCGCGCTGTGTAGAGCGGGCGTCCGCACCGGGCCTGGCACCAACATGGGGCTCCCGGGGGAGCCCGGGGGTACCAGGTTGTCTAAGGAGGGGGGGACCCGGCCCAGGCCGGACACGGAGCAGGTCAAACTCCCCGTGTTGGGCGGCGGTGGGACCGCGCCTGCGAGCAGTGCCTGCAGTTCTGCCCGGACATCCGACGAGACCCGGTCTCTTTTGTTTAATCTTCCCTGGATTCTCTTTTTGAAGACTCGTTTTTCCCCAGCATTATTTTTGCACACAGCAGACCACCTAACTTCACGGAGTACACGGGGCGGCGTACATACTACTGTTAAAAGATAAACTGAGGCATATTAAAATTTTTAAGATTTTACTTGAGCAAAAATCGATTCCAATCGAGCAGCATCCAATCTAGCAGGTAGGGAGGAGTTCCGAGGAGCCCTACAAAATGAAAGACTTTAGTAGGCAGAAGGGAGCAGGAACAAGGAAGTTATACTAGGCAAAAAAGCAGGTTGGCTATTGCTAGGTTACTTTCCTTTAGGGGGGTGGCAGGAGTCTATCAGACAGATAATCTAACTAGTAGTGCTGATCAGGTGATTCCTGATTGAATGGTTTTAGATTACATTTCTAGGGGGCAGAGGCCCTACTTAGATCTAGGTTTGGTGACAATGAGGCTTAGCATAAATGACTCCATTTGGGGCCTGTCTTTTTTTTTTTTTTTTTAACACTAGTGTATACTTTATCTTTAGGTTTTGCACACAAAGGGTGTGCAAAAGGGTGGTGTAGTCAGTCCACACTGGAAGAAGCTCTTCTTAGTGACTTATTATCCTGGGGATTTCTCCACCCTGCAATCAGCCTTTCCCAAAACAGTAAGACTGTACTGCATTTTGTAAATACTGCTGCATTATATTGCATTGCATGACAATTGTATAATCCAAGACAGATTTGCCACAGGTCTGAACTTCCAAGTTTTTTCAGGAACTTCTCACTCAAAAACCTGTACACAAATGTTCTTCCTGGATTGGACAAAAGACCTAAAGAGACATTTCACCAAAGCAGATATATGGATGGCAAATAAGCACATGGAGAGGTTTTCAACATCATTAGCCACTGAGGAAATGCAAATTACAACCACAATGAGATGTCACTGTATACCTATCAGAATGGCTAAACTAAAACTAGTAACAATGCCAAGTGTTGATGAGGCTATATACATTGCTAGTGGGAATGTAAAATGGTGCAACCACTCTGGGAAACACTTTGACAGTTTCTTTAAAAACTAAACATGCAAGTACCATGCCACCCAGAAGTTGCACTCCTGGACATTCAACCCAGAGAAATGAAGACTGATGTTTATACAAAAACCTATCCTCAAATATTTATAGCAGATTTATTCATAATAGTAAAAAGCTGGAAACAACCCAAGTGTCCTTTAATGGGGAATGTTCAAACTGTGGTAAACTCATACCACAGAATAGCATTCAGTAATAAAAAGGAATGAACTATTGAAGCACTCAACAACCTGGATGAATTTCCAAAGAATTACAGTGAGTGCAAAAAGCCAATCCCAATAGGTTACATACTATATGTTTCCATTTATATAACATTGTTGAAATTACAAAATTATAGAAATGGACAACAGACTAGTGGTGGCCAGATGTTGGGGGGGGCAGGAGGAAAGTGGCTGTGGCTATAAAAGGGCAACATGAGGATCCTAGTGGTGATGGAAATGTTCTGTATCTTGACTTTATCAATATCAATACCCTGCTCCTGATATTGCATTATAGTTTTGCAAGATGTCACCATTGGGGGCAACTCAGTAAAGGGTACATGAGATATTTCTGTATTATTTCTTAAAATTGCAGGTGAATCTACAATTATGCATAATTTAAAAATTGAATTAAAAAAAGACAGAGGTCAGGACACTGAGATGCAGCCATTTCTAAAGAGTCCTTAGAAGTGGGGGAGAGGGAAGATGGAAACAGAACAGCTGGAGAGTACAGAGAAGAAAACGTCCAAGGAAGACTGATTCAGGAAGGATGAGTTGTCAATAGTTTGTGTCCTGCACAGAATTAAGTTTAGGGCCAAAAAAAGAGACAAAGCATTAGAAACTTGGGAAGTTGATGGTAATGGTTTCCTAGGTTTGGAAGGCAGACCTCAGCTGGCAAGCAACTGATGAGGCAAGGAAGTGGAGGCAAATACTGTTCCTTTAACAAGTTTGGTGGTGGCTGGAAGGAAAGATTCTGGGGAAGAAGCATGAGGGCCGGACAGGAGGGCATGTGTTCTTTTTTTTGTTGTCTGAAGATGGACATGCAGGCATTCTGTAGTTTGAGGAGAGGCAGGTAAGAGGGAGAATCAAAGACACGAGGGCAGAATGGAATCGGGAGAAGGGTCAAAAGCTCAGATGGAATATCCATTAGCCTTGGAAATGAGGGAAAATTTTCCTCTGAGTAGGAAGGAAGAGGTTGGGATATGTGAAGAACTACCAAATTAGGAGGTAGGGAAAAAGGGAGCTACAGGAATATCATGACTCTCTTCTCTCCTTCAAGGCTCAGGCTCAGTTTACCATGCACCCTGCACGCCGCCCCGCCACCGCCCTTCCAGCCAGGAGCCACCTCTTCAATTCAACTCAGATGAGTTCATTTTCCAGGAATCTTTCCTTCAGTTCTCCTGCCATGCCTCTCTCTTTCTCTTTAGAGTTGCCTAGGAGTCCACTTAATAAATATTTATTGAAGGAACATGACGTCGAGAATAAAATGCAATTGGTATTCCTCATATTAAACTTCTCTTTTCCATATCTATCTGGATGACCTGTCTCCTTTGCATTAGAAGCTGGCAGAGAATAAGATTGGGGGAAAGGGAGATCATGAAGTAGAAATGAACAGGAGAAAGAGGAGTACTTTGGGGTCTCTTGACTTTGGCTTACGGTTGTTGGAATAATTCCATGGGAATGAAGAAGGGATAGGTTTGAAGAAAGAGGAACATAGTATGAGTGGAACAGAGCCCGAACCAAGAAAGAAGACACACACTAAATATTACAAAGAAGGGAAAGTAGCTTTCCTTCTGCACGTTTGGATCTACCTCTTTTATTTTGTGAGATGTAGAAGCCCATCCCTAGGCTACTCTGACTGGAAGAATCGTTTTATTGCACAACCCTCTGTCTTCTTTTATGAATTTGAGAAAAAAGTTGCGTCGTGCTTTGGTATGTTCTTGCTTGCAATTTGTTTAATCAGCGTTTTAATGTGGTTTGCGGAAAGAGTCACGCCGAATCCCGGGGTCGAACCACGAACCTCTATATCTCCAGCCTAACGCTCGCCCAGCTGAGCCACTTCGACTCCGCCCACTATGTCTTCAAATAATGTCTTATGACTTTATCCTCTGTCTTTTTATTCACTAAATATAAAGAATTTGATAAGCATCATCATAAACACTTTGAGGAAACCAAAGATAAATTTAAAAACGGTTTTCATCCTCGAATGGCTCACCAATTTATGAGGAGAAAGATAAGAAGACAGTTACAAATTAATGTCATAAGAACTGCCGTAACGACTTAGTTAAATCTACAATTTATTCCTGAGTAAATCCACACGTCTGGAGCAGGGAAGGAGACTCTATGCAGCTACGTGGCCCCGATTACTCCTTCTTGGGCGTTGCCACATCTTCCCCTTGTCCAGATTTTATTGGTTGGTGCGGAACAGGAGGTTCATGTATAAAACGAATGGGATCTTGCATCGCCTTATTGAATATTCAGAAAAGGAGTGACGCATGCATACTATGGAGCATTAGCTTTGTAGCATTATTTTGAGAGCGCTTTACTAACTTCCCTGGTGGTCTAGTGGTTAGGATTCGGCGCTCTCACCGCCGCGGCCCGGGTTCGATTCCCGGTCAGGGAAAATGTTTTTTCCTCTCGGCTTTCGCGAAACCAAGGGGGAAACTTGTAAATAAGACTAAAAGTTGAAGTGTATACAAGTTTAATTTTCATGAGGCATTTTCTGCCTAGAAACTCTGCAACGTTTTTGATATTCAACCGCAAAATCACAAATGATGTAAATTTCAGCTATTTACAAAATTTTGTTAATGAGCACGCTACCTGACATTGACCAAAAAGCTCGCCACTATCCTGAATGCTTCAAAATTTTAATTATTCAGTTGGATGGTCCAGTGAGCAGGAAATTTTGGAGGCAACTGATTAGCTTTAGGAGTTGGTTGAGATTAGCATAACACTTTGTAAAGAGAGTTACGAATGAAGATGAGACGGAAGAAATCGGGAAGTTATTTCCTGGAAGTTTGCCTTGGCTGGTTGTGGGCGAGTTTCTGAATTCCCGAAAGCGGCTGGAATTGTGAAACCCACTCTCTCCGGCGGGTTTTCTAGTTTCACTGATCCAGCTGGGAGAAGGGGGATCGGCCTAGAAATACTGACACGGTAACTTAATCTTGGATCAAGGCGGTCTCCGGACTGCCTGATCTCCCCAGCGCCTCCACCTGTTTTCTGCTATGAATTTACAATCTGTCTGGGGTTTTCTAAGAGAGGAAATAGGGGAAGGCCATATTATTAACGGAAAACTGCTGTCAAAAAACTAAGAAACAGGCAAACGATGTATTCAGCATCTCTGAATGCGCACCTGAGAAATTTACTGACAGCTACTTGAGAAAAAGCAGATTCTGTTATCCTTCTGACTTTTGACAAGGTTTGATGCCTTTGTGCTAATTCGCTCCTGTCTGACGGTATTGGGGCACGAATCTTTGTTACATAGTTTGTCTAAATAGCAGCCACAGAAGTATTACTTATTATTTCCTTCTCATTTCTTATAAAAGTTCAATGCACATATGAATTCTCCACAAGCTTCCAAACAAAGATCATGGTGACCCTGATCTTACTCTACCAACAGATGGGGACACGATGTTTTTATGATCATGTTAAATGAAGCAGTAATACTCTTTTTCTAACTAATTGCACATTCCCTGCTCTCCCCCAACCCCCATATATAAATTCACAAATTCCAAAACCTCTTTGAGATGGGACACTCCTTTGTCATCTTGCCAATACTCTCCTTGAGTTAATACACTTTGACACCTATGTAAGATCAATTTGTCTAAGAAATTTTGTTTTGCCATAAGTATAAAAGTAGTATAGTTTGTCAGATTTCTGTATATACTGAAGATGTTCTGTTTCTTTCTGCTTAGTGTTTCACAGGAAATCAACCTTATAGGGCTGATGGCAATCACTCCTGAACAACATCCTCTTTTAATGATGTCATATTTTGTCTCCTCTATATGCAGCAAGAATCCTTTGCTTCATTTAGTTTTATATGTCTGTTTTTAGGGAGGAGTCTGGGTAGAACCCCTGAATGTGTTTAATCGTTTTCTAAATTTTAAAACTTTCCTACACAAACCTAATTGGATTAGAGACAAAGGATTCTTCTTCGAAAGTGATGTGACTTCTTTTTTTATTCTTCTGTTATGAGCTATTACTTATTCTCCATGGGGGGGGGGGGGAAATCTCTAATCTGTATTTTAGCACAGTAGGTTCTGTGCTCATGATACTGCTACCTAATTACTTGTCAACTCAGAGAGAAAATGGCAAAAATATAACAAAACCAAAATCCACATAAGTACAAGAGGAAAGAGGGAGAACTTGAATGACTATAAGAAAAAGGACAACAGTTGGGGGTCAGTAAATCAATCTTAAGGGCCAAGGTAGGTTTGCACTACACTAGTCCCTATGGAAGATGAAAAATGAGCAAGGCACGCTCCTATCTCTCAATTAACATCCCTAAACCCCAGTTTTCCCATCTGTAAAAGGGGAATAAAAAATCTACTGTATAGGGCTTCCCTGGGGCGCAGTGGTTGAGAGTCCGCCTGCCCATGCGGGGAACACGGGTTCGGGCCCCCGTCCGGAAAAATCCCACATGTCGTGGAGCGGCTCGGCTCGTGAGCCATGGCCGCTAAGCCTGAGCGTACAGAGCCTGTGCTCCGCAACGGGAGAGGCCACAACAGTGAGAGACACGTGTACCTCAGAAAAAAAAAAATCTACCTCATAGATTTGTTATGGGGAGTAATGCGCAAAAAGTGCTCAGCCATACTATATCCTAATCCATGTGATTTTATTATTATTATTTTTATTACATTTGTGGTGCTTAGGCTGAGTGGAGGAGACAGATATTGTGAACAAGTTTTCCATTGGGCAGAAAGAGTAATCTGCTAAGAAAAAAAAGTGTGGAAAATCACGGTGGTGTGTGTGTGTGTGTGTGTGTGTGTGTGAGAGAGAGAGAGAGAGAGAGACAGAGACAGAGACAGAGAGACAGAGAGGGAGAGAGATTCGGAGGCAGGGTGGAGAACTGACTTATTTGAAGTGGGCTTTGAAGAATGAGCAAGGTTTCTGTGAGTGAATGAGGAGGAGACCGGCATTCCAGGACAAGGGATCAGGGGAAGCAAAGCGAGGAATTGTGAAAGCTCCTGGATCGTTCAGGACTTTGAAATCCGAACTCTTTGAATTCTGAACTAAAATTTGGAAATTCTCTGCTGCTGATGGGATGGCATAGGTTTTCAATGTCAAGCTTTCTGGCCATACCCGGTGAAGCTAGAATTACACTTCTGTATATGTTCCGATGGCAATTGCTGACAAGTCCACCTCCTAAAGGTGCAGAGTTGCTTCCCAGACATTTTCTCAAGTCGGTCGGTCCTGAGGAACTAATTTTAAATGCTTTCCCATCAATTTAGTCTCTAAAGAGAAGGTCATCAGAGTTCCCTGTTCGACTTCCAGGAACCTGTGAGGGTGGTTCCAAATCTCACTCTGACGCCCGGCCTACCCAACTGTCGGACTGAAGCTGTGGGTTCCCCAAGACTGAACTAGAACCAGCGAGAGAGGCAGTCCTCCCCGCTTCCTAGAGAGTACACACTGAGCTGACAGTTGGATAGAGGGTACTAGAAAGTGCCTCTCCAGGGACCGGGAAGAGGGATATATTTGTATACCGTTTAGATTCTTTGTTCTGTGTGGCGTAGGCCTTTAGTCCTTGCAGGGATTGTCACCTGAGGACCACGGTTGGGCTCATTATTTCTCGGAATGTTAGAATCATAGATCCGGAAACCGTCAGGTAGCGGCAGCTGACGGGGGCCTCACCACCATCACCCGAACCGGACCGTGGGGGCTTTGGGAGAAGCCCTCCTCTTCTTTTCATTCTCCTTCTCCTCTTTCTCCTTTCTTCCACTTTTCACCCCTGGCTCCTTCAGGAATCTGTGTCTTCCCTCCGGGAGCGGGCCTGTGGGGTGCGGAAGGGGTTGCAGGTGCAATCCCGACCCCAGCCGCCCTCCACCCAAACTTTTCCTTGTTAGGCTTCTCGCCAGGCTTGTCTCACTCCAGCCCCCGCATTCCTCCGCGTATTCGTAAATTCCTCCAAGCAGGCCTTTCCAGAACTAAGTTAGCTCCTTCAGCCAAGTGCGAACCCAGCCCTCCTTCATTCACAACACTGAGTTGTAATGACTAGATGAATGTTTGCCTTCCCTGGTAGCTCTGAGGGTGAGGACAGCAATGGTCAGGTGTTTCTGCTGAATATCCAGTGCACAGCTTAGTGCCCAGGTACCCAGTAGGCACTTGGTCAATACTTGTTGAATGAATGAGTGGACTCCTGATGCCCACTCCTTGATATAGTCACTTTATCTCAATTTATTTCTTCATTTTTCTGTTTCCCCCCTCTTGGTTTATCATGTAGGAATGTGAGCACTAGAAAGAGAAAATTGGTCTCTGAATTGATGCCTTCGATGGATCAAGATGACGCGGATGAAGCATTGAACCAGTTAGCACCTAGCGGGAGGGTACCATTCTGTGTCTCTGAGGGTTAAAGTTGTCACAAAGTGGTCAGTTTCCATCAAACTCTGTCCATCTTGCCCTCAGAGATCCAGAACTGGTGGGAGTACATAGTCTTATAGTGGGGAGGAGACTGCTGTTGTGAGGAACTGAGAGAGAGAACCAGGGAGAGGGCTCAGAATAACACAGCGGGTGAGAAAAGAGGCTCCTAGCTTGGGATATATGGAGAAACTGGGGAAAGTGAGGCTTTAGCAAGCGTAGGGGTAACTATGTTGCTTTTACTCTCTTGAGAATCCTTTTTCTTAGTGATTTTCCTAAGGTAATCTCCTTAGGAAATAACACTGGTAATTGCTAAAGTATTGCAGCTAAGGATAATGAGATACTACTAAATCAATTTTTTACTTTTTATTTTCTTAGAAAGAGAAGGCCATTGAAGACAAAGCAGAGAGAGAGAGAGATTCGTAGATGCCAACTTTGAAGATTGGAGAGATGTGGCCACAAACCAAGGAATGCCAGCAGCCACCTGAATTTGAAAGAGTCAAGGAAACAGATTTTCCCCTAGAGTCTCCAGAGGAAGGTTGGCTCTGAGGACACCTTGATTTGGGAGGTGATACAGATTGGACTTCTGGCCTCCAGAATTGTGAGAGAATAAATTTCTGTTGTTTTAAGTCACACAGTTTGTGCTAATTTGTTACAGTAGGCACAGGAAATGAACACCCATGCACTATGCAATAAACTCCATATGAGCAACTCTAGTATAGGAATTTGTAAGAAAGCCTAGTTTTCATTGGAATAGTGGATAAATACACTATCAGCATTGACTTTCTTGGAGATGAATGCCAAAACAAACAGAAACTCCAGAGTTAGCTAACTTTTTCTATCGAGATATTATTTTTGACATAATCTGCACAATGTGTTCTTGTTTTATGACACCCTTGTCTGAGCCAAAACTTTTAAGTCAGGGACACCCACGCCCCACCGTCTGCCCTAAGACAGCAACTTTATCAATGTATTGCATTATGTTATGACGGCAACTATGTATATATATTTTGCCATTTCAAATGAGTTGGTTTAATTCCAGGTGGAACAGAATTCAGGGTAGAACAAAGACTTAAGAACACACTTTGGCAGGATTCTGGGCTGGGTTTATGCAGATTTCATAGCTAAGGCAGCAATGGCTGAGAAGAACGAAAGACAAGATGAGCCACTGTATGTTTTTCTTTTTTTTACAAAAGTTTATTCTTAAATGTACAGTAGGTTCCAAGACAACGCTTCATTCTAGCTAAAGGTGGCAACAGATGTTATGGCAGGGAATCCAGATGTTTAAACAGGAATGGA
Organism: Tursiops truncatus; assembly: GCF_011762595.2. NCBI lineage: Eukaryota > Metazoa > Chordata > Mammalia > Artiodactyla > Delphinidae > Tursiops > Tursiops truncatus. The sequence goes on from NC_047043.1 coordinate 22,254,179, forward strand.
ATTAAGGATCATCATAGCCTCAGACACAAGGAACAGCTTACTTTCTGCCAGACTTCTTAATTCCACCTGTGGCCAGGGGGGGCCTCTCCCCACGGCCTTCGCTTTTAGCTCCTCGAGTTTCTTCTGCTCCTCCTCTTGTTTCTGCTTGAATGCCTTATTTTCCTCGTCCACCTCCTTAGCTTGCTTCTTGGGCTGCTTCAGGGGATTCTTCTTGCCACCTTCGCGGCCCGACCGCAACTATACTTTTAAATGATTCGAATCTTGGCGTTTCAAAATGAACCGCCCAACGCCTTTGGTCCTAGGGGCCCTTCTGCAGAGACCGTGGTCCTCCTGAGGACTGTGCTCTCTGCGCCTTTCGTCGGGTTGCCTTCCTTTCCTAGAGTCCCCTCGGGAGGAGCCCAAACCACTCCCGGACTCGCTCAGCTGTGTCGCGGCTCGGGCTGGACATCCCCATCCACGGCGGACCTGAAACCCACCCGGGCCCCGCGGCCCAAAGGGGCGGGAGTCTCGGATGCCCTGGTTTCCTCCCGCCCTAATCCCAGCTGTGGGGAAGCAGGGTGTCAGGGGTCAGGATGGGTGGTGGCTGAACACCAGGCAGAAGTTCTATGGAAGTATTAGTGGGAAGAACGCCAGAAAAGAGTCCCGGGTGGGAAACGTATGCGGGAGTTGGAAGGGGAGGACTTTCACTCCTAGGGAAAATGTGGAAAGAAGAGCAAGCCGGAAGTGGTAGCGTGGCCGAGCGGTCTAAGGCGCTGGATTAAGGCTCCAGTCTCTTCGGGGGCGTGGGTTCGAATCCCACCGCTGCCAAGTGTGTATTTTTCTTAAAACTTCCTAGTGTTAGACGTCCTTTCTTCACGCCCAATGTGGACAGTTCTAACATACTACAAAGCCGGTCCCTATCTTCCCCTCTTTTGACTTCTGTTTACCCAGGGGCCATAGATAACTGCCCTAGAACAATGCTCAACCGAAAATAACCGCTCAAATAATCTATTTGTCTATTTCAGCAGCCAGTATATTCTAGGCCCTGCGGATGCAGGAATCAAGTAACACGAACAAAAAGTGCTTTTATGCATACAGTCTTTATTACAAACAAATGAATAGATGTCAGATTCCTGGGAAAGCCCTTGTAATTCAATACAAATCCTGCCAGTGCCTCCGAAGGAATAATTTATGTTCAAAATAATCACTGTTCTTCCTCCAGCCTCTCTGCAGCGCACTTTGTGTTTGGAACCCTAGTTATTCAGACGCGAGAAGAGGCTCTGGAAAGCGCCAGCACCTCGTCCCGCAGCTGCCGGACACATCGCACCAGCGCTAGGTGACTTCGCCCCTCTGGGCGGTTTCGAGTTCAGCTGCATCCAACACCTCTGTGGCTTGGGGTGGGCGCTCTCTTTGCTCTGAGCAGATCCTCGTGTCTCTTTCTCATCCTCCAGGACTTAGCTTGGAAATTGTTTCCGCCCTATCTCCCCCTCTCCCTCCTGCCAGCTCCAAGTTCCTTGCCTTCATGGAACTTACAGCGTAGTGGGGTTCATGTAATAGACGAGTTATTGCCCAAATATGGTTGAGTCTCTACCAAAAAAAAAAAGTTCTCTATGTGAGGACTTTGAATGAAGTTCCAGATTTAAGAGAATTTGTCAACCTAGTAGGTATCTCACAGCATATCATTGTGGTCAAAACTCCTTAATTACTGAGACTGGACAATTTTTCTGTGTTTGGTCATCATCGTTTTTCAGTTTTCTGTGAAATACTTCTGCTTTTTGCCTATTTTTGGGTTGTCTTTTGCTTATTGACTCATAGGAGTGTTTATATTAAGTTGAAACATGTTAAATTGCCACTATTCAACCTCTTTGGCAATTCATGGGATTCAACATAAAATATTTTAGATAATAATTTGCCAAGTATATTTGTTCCAAGTATCTTTTTCATTTCATGAGACAATTGTATTTTCACTTTCCTTATGGTGATTTTGAAAAAATAATTCTTCATTTTAATCTAGTTGAATTTATCAGAAAATTAAATTACTTTCCTTAAAATTAACCTTTTTTTGGTGTCTTGTTTGAGAAATATTTTCTTGACCTGAGGGCATACAAATATTTTCCAAAACTTACTTGTAAAAGACAAAATTTTACCTTTTACAGTCTTGGCTATTCTTGGCCAAGAATTACATATATTTTTTAATTAAACTTTTTATTTTATATTGGAGCATAGTTGATTAACAATCTTGTGGTGGTTTCTGGTGTACAGCAAAGTGATTCAGTTATACATTTTTCCATTTAGGTTGTTACATAATAATGAGCAGAGTTCCCTGTGCTACACAGTAGGTCCTTGTTGGTTATCCATTTTAAATATAGCAGTGTGTACATGTCAATCCCAAACTCCCTAACTATCCCTTTCCCCCACTCTTCCCGCCTTGGCCAAGAATTATATTGCATTTCAACATAAATTTTAGAATCAATTTGTCAATTACCATAAAAACCCACCCTTGGGATTTTTACTTAGGTTGCAATGAATGTATAGATCAATTTTGGGGAGAACTGACATCTTTATAACACTGAGTCTTCCAATCCATGAAGTATAGTCTTAGACAAAAATAGCCAAGTCAGTCTTGAAAAATAATAACAAAGCAGTAGGACTTACCCTACAGATGTCAAGATACTTTAAAGCTATAGTAATTAAGCAGTTTTGCATTGGTGTAGGGCTAGACAATAGACCAATGGAACAAAGGCCAAGATGTCTAGACTCCACCCTCACCAACCCATCTTCAATATGATCATTGTCTTCCTATTGCTATGATCCTGACACCAGCTTTAAAAACTCTCCATTAACTCTCAATCCCATAGTAAGAAACCCTAAATTGAACTCCAGGAATCTTATGATATTTCCTGAACATTTAGAATGAACATTGTGAAAAGGCAATGAAGAAATTTCAGATATTTTACCTAGTGGAAAGAGAAGCTTTTGTCTTGAAATTTTTGAAGGACTACCTTGTGAGCAATGGGTTAATCTTACTCTGCAATTATCCCAGGGCATAGAACTACAGTCCATAGGTAGGAGCTAAGAAAGACACTTCTGTACATTTGTGGTTCTAATTCTGAAATCTGTATTTTATCACCCTTTTAAAAACTGAGTGAAATGGGCATTCTTTACTTCTTCTGTACAGGTAAAGTGAAAACAATCTCATGGTATCAATGTTCATGGTGAAATTTTTCTGTCTTTCCATTTAGAATTAATTAGGCTTAAAAAAGTGAGTTTTATCTGGTGATTTTTCTAAGAAATAACTAAATCAACAACTCTTGTTTTAGTAACTTCACAATTATAACTACAAGAATCTTAGGGTTTCAAGAAACACTAACATGTTTGATTATTCAACTATGCATCTGATCTTTGAATTCCTTCTACATTATGCCTGTCTACCAAACTTACAACTGTATAGCAGAGTCTATTCCACCTTAGGATCCCTTCTAAATGATTTTTTCCACAGGTAAAATATCTGAAACTCCTTCAATGTTTTTTTTCATGATGTTCATTTTAAGTGTCCAGGAAGTATCAAAAGATTCCTGGAGTTCAAGATAGTAATTTGGGATTTCTTACTGCAGGACTGAGAGTCAGTTGGGAGTTTTAAAAGCAGCTGTACACCTAAAACAACCAAAATATTGTAAATCAGCTATACTTCAATAAAAATAAATAAAATTTTTTTAAAAAGCAGGTGTCAAGATCATAGGAATATTTTAGGGAGACAATGGTCATGTTGAAGATGGACTGGTGAGGATGAAGTCTAAAAGTCTTCTATTTGGGCTCAGTACAGAGGCTTCTCAACTTTCACAGAGGAATGTCAGGCTTGCCACCCCTTCCAGTTAACTGGTGTCTGAAGAACATGACTCCCTGATCAATAACACAAAACATCAACACTCCAGGACTGTCCAGAATTTAAACTGGAATTGAAATCTTGCCAGATTCTGTTAAAAGACTGACTGAAGAAGTGACTTGAAAGGATGCACTGGAGGGTTCTCATGATGGGCTAAGGACTTTGAGTCCAAAATCCAAATGAACCTCATGGCCTGTGGGTAAAAAAACATCCTGAACATGTGTATACATTTTCCAAAAGCATATACATGCTGTTGTAATTAACAAAACCTCAGATTTTCTAGGAGAACATGACAACATTTTGCCATCGAGCATTAAAGTAAAACTACCTGTAGTGTGTGTATGCATGGGGGAGAGAGTGTCGGTAAAATTTATTGATCATCAAATAAGGGGTCCTTGCAGTCAAAAAAGATTGGAAAAGCACTGCCAATTCTCCAGACATATCCTAAACTCTGCCCTTAAGTCACTTTATATCATCCAAAAGCCACATATACAGAGTGTCATCCTCCACAGAGACAATTTTAGAGTTATATCCTAAATGTTTTCATCTTGGTTTTCTTCAAAAAAATATATAAGAAATGGCCATATAAAGGACGTGCTCTAATTTCCTGTAGAAACTGAACATAAGAAACAATGTTTAATCTGTCTTTTGTATAATAAGTCATGTAATTCCCTTTGGAATTTGTTACTAGAAAATTGTGTATCTTGGACTCCTTGTCCATATTAGATAATGTGTAACCATTTCCCAAGATGTTTTCTGTGAAACAAGAGTCCATGAAGGTGCTCCTCCAAACAGAATTCTTTCGTCCATCACTTTGGGAAAGCAATGCTTCTTACAGTTCCTTTGTTTAAGACTCAGACAGGACATTAGCATAGTATAAACCCTGAGAAGTCTTTAAGGGAATAAATATCCCCACCTAGCCAGCATTTCTCAAACTTATTATTTTTTAAAAACATTAGCTTGTAAAACACTTTTGACAAATGCTGGGGAACCCATTGCTCATCTCTTTACCAGTCAGGGAACTTTGAACTAAATTTAATTCGCAATTATGGTCATTATGTTAATTAAGTTGACACACATTTGCATCCTCTTCTAGGATTTTCAACTTCTATTTTAACAGCCTTATTGCATGTGGGTATTTAATTTAACTCTGTCTGAAGTAAGGACCTGTAACATTTGCAAGAGAAAGGATAGATGTTAGACACTGAAAGACTTGAAAAGATAGATATAAATTTACTAATCTATTTGAAAGAGCATTTCATATATCATGCAAACAGATACAGCAAATATTTAAGAAATCAACATCTTGAAGACCTTTTAGTGTATGTATAACAAAGTGGGTCAGGCTTCATGCTTTTTCCATACGTACACTGCTGCTTCGGCAGTGTATACCTGACTTCTGCTTATCTGTAATTTTAAAATCTGCCCTTGCCCTGCCTCCGTTCCCCCACTGAATCTCAGCAATTCTGATCCGTTAAGGAGAAGTACCATTCAGGCTTTAAGTTAAAGCAAAACTTGCTAAAGATGATCAATGTTTATCAATTAAAAAAATGTTCTGTGCTGAACTGAGGTATAGCTTCATATCCGAGAGATGTGGTGCAGGATAATGGAAATTGCTCAGGTAAGTCTAAGCATTCAGTGGGCATTTGTTCAGAATTTACTAGTTAAGTGATCCACAGCAGGTTTCTTCATCTTTTTATGCCTCAATTTCCTCATCCCATAGGGATGTTGTATGGATTAAATGATTAAAAATTGTAAAGAATAATGCCTGGCATGTGTCAAGCACTAGTATTTAATATTACAGTACTATTATTGACAGACAAAGCCTTGGAAGTGAATGTGCTCACTGAAGAGACACTGAATAGGAAGGTCAAGGACAAAGGCTTGGTGGGGTCTCACAATTAGGGGGTCAGGGAACCAGGAAGAACCAATACAGGAGACAAGAGGGACCAGTGTAAGAAGTAGAAGGAGAAATGAGAAAGTGTAAACACCAGAATCACTACCCTCAAGTGTTGGTTGTCAAAATATTGATGAATGAAAAAGTCTGAGAACAGGTTACCGGAGAGAGGGATTTCCCATTCTCATCAAGTTTGTGGGTTCCCCACACTCTATGTTTTCTTTTCTTATGTCCAGTAAGATTTGAGCTCACTCTGAAAGCTTTTCCACACTCCTCACATTCATAAGGTTTCTCCCCAGTATGAACTCGCTTGTGTCCAATCAGAGCTGAGCTCTGACGGAAAGACGTGCCACACTCACTGCAGGTATATGGCTTCTCACCAGTGTGGATTCTTCTGTGCTGCCTCAGGACTGAACTATGATGAAAGGCTTTTCCACACACCTCACATCTGTAAGGCTTCTCTCCAGTGTGGATTCTTTGATGATTGGTCAAGTTTGATTTCCCACTGAAAGCTCTACCACACTCTGAACATTTATACGGTTTCTCTCCAGTGTGGATTCTTTGATGGATGGTAAGGCAGTGCCGATCCTGAAAAGTTTTCCCACAATCCCCACATCGATAGGGCTTCTCCCCAGTGTGTTCTCGTTCATGAGCCCTGCGTTTACAGTTATGACGAAAGGCTTTCCCACACTCCTTACACTTGTAAGGCTTCTCTTCAGTGTGGATTCTTCTATGTTTGGTGAGCTCTGCCTTGCTGCTGAAGGCTTTTCCACACTGAGGGCACCCACAGTGTTTCTCCTGAGTGTGGATTCTTGTGTGTTTGCTTAGGTCTGAGCTTCGGCTGAAGGCCCTCCCACACTCACTGCACTCATAAGGTCGCTCCCCAGTGTGGATTCTTGTGTGTTTGATGAGGTCTGAACTCCCGCTGAAGGCCTTCCCGCACTCCTCACACTCATAGGGTTTCTCCCCAGTGTGGCTTCTGCCATGGATGATAAGGGAATGCTTAAACTGAAAGGCCTTCCCACAGCCACTGCACTCATAAGGCTTCTCCCCAGTGTGGATGATCTGATGCATCCTGAGATGGTTCCTGGTCTTGAAGGCCTTCCCACAGTCGCTGCACTGGTGAGGCTTCTCCCCACTGTGCATTTTTTTATGTCGGCAAAGAGCTGATCTACTGTTGAAGGCCTTCCCACACTGGCTACAGTTAAAGGGTTTCTCCCCTGTGTGGATTATCTGGTGCATAGAAAGCTGATTTTTCGTCCTGAATGCTTTCCCACACTCATTACACACATAGGGTTTCTGGCAAGAGTGAATTCGCTCATGGAGAATTAGGTCAGAATGCCAGATGAAGTTTTTGTCACACCTGGCACATTCATGGAGTTTCTTTTCTGTAAGAACCCTATATGGAATACATTTTGAGTTTTTTCTAAGTACCTTCTGGTTCTTTCCTTTCTTGAAGGTCACTTTCTCACAGCGTTCTTTCTCTTCTCTCAGTTTCTCCCTCATAGGTATTTCCCATTGATTCTCTAATTTGACATCTTGTACACAAACTTCTCCAACCTCTGGATCCTGGGAAACAACTTTTAGGAGACTTTTAAATTTCACCCAGCAGACTTCTCCATTTTCAAAAACTGCCTGTTCTGAACTTGCCTTCTCATTCTCAGGCCGTGTCTTGGCTGCTGATACTTAAACAAGAAAATTAAAATGTCAGATGTTCAGAGGAAAGGAAATAAGTGGGCTGGCAGAGGTGAAGCAATGGCTAAGCTGTTGGAAGAGTAACTGACTTTCCCATGCTTGAAAAATCACTAACATTATGGCAAGGTCAAAATAGGCTGAACTATTGTAAAGTACTAGGATATTTAAAACTGAGTAAACTTCACAAAAATCCTTCCAAATCTACTCATGCTCTAGAATCTCTTAGTTTAGTGAATGACAACTTCATACACCTAGTCACCTAAGATAGGAAACCGGAAATCATCTTCAACTTCTCATATGTACTCACTAACATTGTATAAATGTTAACCTGTGATGGGAGCTGCAAAGCAGGGGCTCAAGTGCCAGCGCAGCCTCCTTTTTAGGGGTCTGTCTGCTTTGCTTCTGAGAGTGGGCCCTGGAGAGCCATATTTCTGTGGTGTAACTCCACCCATCTGGGTAGGGCAGATTAGATCTGGGCAAGACCTGACCCAAACCAGGACAGATTCTCTCTTCATGAACTTTGGAATCATGATGTGAAAGCAGGTAAGGCCAGGCTCTGAAGAGAGCTAGAGCTTTAGCACTTAAATTTGAGAACCAGTGGTGGTGGGATGGTATGTCGTGTAGGGGAGGGAATGCTCTGCCATCGGGACTGAGAAGCAGAGAAGATCCATCTGCTAAGAAAGGAGAATGAAGCAGACCCACAGCGTAGCAGAGAAGACAGCTGGAGAGTGGGGCCTGATGGCATTCCAATCCCTTCTTGAGCCTCATGTATACCTGCCCTTAAGTTCCCTGACACACCCTGAATAATAAATTATTTTTCTTTTGGTTAAGCTAGCTGGAGTTACTTTTTACAGTTGGTAACCAGAGTCCAAATCAATTTCTTATTATCTCTTAACTCTATCCCGTCTCCTTTACTTCTACTGCCAGTGCATTCTCACCAGCTAACTTTAATAACCCTCAAATGTCCTTTAGTCTGCCTCCCCTCTAATCCAACCTCTACATCGCTTCTAGATTATTCCTTCTAAAAGTCAAATCTAATCACATCACTCCTTAGCTTTAAACACTTCAATGGCACTCCATAGTTAACCAGACAGAAAGGAAGTAAAGTGTAAAGTCAAGAGCCCCAGCTCACTGTCTGGGTTCAAATCTTAGTTCTGACACCTAATACCTGTGCAAACTTGGGAGGATGTTGTAACTTCTCTCAGTTGCTATATCTATAAAATGGGATCTAGACAATCCACAATAATTAAATGAGTCAATGTATGCAAAGCACTTCCAACACCAAAATAAGTACTTAATCAATCTTAGCTGTTATTATAAGAATAAAGTTAAAGGTCTGCAGTTTATCAAAAGCTCATTCAATTATGATCTTGCCCCTGTCTACTGCTCCTGTACTTTTCCCACTGGCTACTCCAAGTCCTTGGCTCTGGTCACACTGAACTATTCACAGTTCACATTCTTTTACTCCTCAATACTTTCCTACTTGTTATTCCCCTCTGCCCCTCTTTCAACTAAATGACTTCACTTATCCTACATAACTTAATTCAGTTGTCATTCCTTCTGCAGTCTTCTGGTCCCCAGGTCAGATTTAGGTGCTTCTCCTCTATGTTTGTATATACCAGGTACATATCCCTATCTACATATCCCAAGAACTCCCACCATACTGTCCTATATAATTATTTACTTACCTGCCTTCCCCACTAGAAAATAAGCTTCCGTAAGTCAGGGCTCGCCTATATCTTATCTGACTGCATATGATAGTTGCTCATATGTACCTGGCATATGATAGTTGCTCAATAAATGTTTTTTAGATGGAAAGAAGGGAGGAAGGAAGAGTAGGCATTGTGGACACAGCAGCTGGAGTTGGCCTAGAAACAAAGGACAAGTTTTTTTTTGAATGACAAATACAGAAAATAGCTTGAATGAAGAGCTGATAATATTTCATGACTGACTAGATAAGAGGTTCAGGGAATGGAAAGACAAAGTAAGAAAGAGGTAGAACCAGATATAGAACTAGGGAGAGCTTAATGAAGAGACAGCCTTGGAGGGAGAGATGAATTTGACTTTAGATAGGTTGCTTTCCAGATGACAATGGGATATTCAAATAAAAACCAGGAGTTAGAAACATGAGACTGCTGCCCAGGAAAGAGGTAAAGGTTAGCATTATCAATGTGGCAGGCATTATCAATGTGGCATTATCAATGTGGCAGGCATCTGCATCAGAGCTAAGAGCTGAAGCCATGAGAGAAACTAACTAACTTCACAATAAGAGAGAATAGAAAAGGCAAGGGTCAAAGTCTCAGGTCTCCAAATGGGGGAAGTTCCTAAAAAGAAAAAAGAAAACAACTGGAGGCAGAAAGGCAATGCTCTCTGAGCACTGGAGTAAATGATACACAGAGGGGAGATGAATTGTCTGAGCCTTTTTGGAGGACTAAATTGCAAAAAGCCTGTATTAGATAGGTTGCAAACAGCCAATTGGATAATGACAGAATAATTATCCAAACAGTTTGTCTTCTCTGACTTAAGATTTCCTAAATAGATTTCCTTCTGGGCCCTTCAGGATGGATGACCCACCACTAAGAACATTCTATAACCATTCTGTCACACGGAACACAAAAGGGGACTGACAGCTTCTCTGGCACTCACCTGGGTGGGGGCAGCTCAGGAACTCCCTGTCCTGTCCATCCTGAACACAGAGCTCTGCCTCTTGCTCCAGATGGGAGATCAAAGGAGGTTTGGGAAATGGAAATCCTGGTTGTAGAGAAGGAAGAAGACAGTGTGTAGAGCAACAGAGAACTGTGCTAACGCTTACCTTGACCCCGCTGTTTGCACATGGAAACAGGAAAGAAATGTCCATTTGGGTAGAGAAAAGGGTTTATTCAGGGGTCTGGTAACATGTAAATGAACAGGTCTAGGAAATTTCTCAGAAAAGTCAATACTCAGAAGGGCAAAGAAGGAGATTCTGGGAAATAGTCAGTTGGTTGTATTTTCCCTGTTCTTTTTAGGAGGATGGGAGTCTGTAGAGGGAGGTTAATCTGTTTTCAGTCGCTAGGAAGGAGCTCATGACTAAGAGCTGAATACAGAGCACTTAATGGAAAATGAGAGGACTGAGGAGGCGAGAATCCAGGGAGAACAGACGTTAAGTGTCTCCTTTTCACCCAGGGAGAGTTTCATTGCAAAGAATCAGAAAACAACTAGGTTAGCCAGAAAATTATCTTGCTATGTAACAGGGGCAACTCAAAACTAATTTGGGGGAAGATAGTGATGATATGGAATGAGAGCTCTGATTTTCAATATGAGACCCCATACACATCAATAAATAAAGCAATTAAAAGAAAAAGGAAGGGAGAAAGTACTAAGCCAAGTACAGGGAAAGTCCTTACCAAGTGATACCACGTTTCCATAATTTTCCAACATCACATCTTTATAGAGGTGCCTTTGAGCATGGGTCAGACACTGCCACTCCTCATTACTGAAATTCACAGCTACATCCTCAAATGTCACTGCCTCCTGAAACAATATGTCCCTGCTGTCCTGGAGAAAACTCCATAGTTCCCTCAGGAAACAGAGGCAGAAGAAAGGAATTTGTAGGGAGGTTTACAGAAGTGAAAGGCTGTTACTGTTTCGTGTATATTTGGGGATGAGGTGAAAGGTAGCATCAGCTTTCAATAGCAAAAAATAACGAAAGAGGAAACAATCCACAAATGGTTTGTCACCCAACAAAGTATCCCTTATGAGAGGGAGCACGTGGACTTGGGAGGTGCATAGCCAGGGAAGGCAGTGAAAATAAGGCCACATTTAGGAGGCAGTGATATATTTCCAGGAGGGAAGGAAGGGGTCTTAGCTCACTTGAGACTGGCTCATCAGTATGATTTTTGCTCCTGGCAGGCTTCCTTGGCTTCCATCTTCGGCAAAGGCAGGACAATGAGGAGATGGCAGAGCTGAGAGAAGAGAAATAAGCCAAGAGTCAATTCAGCACAGTGTTGAAACCTTCTGCTTTCATCCTCTCCTCCCCAAATGTAGAAGCTTCCGAAGCTCTAACCTAGGGATTAAGTCTACTGCATTACAGTATCCTCCTTCTCCATTATTCCTCTAGTCTCAGTTTCCAGTTTGGGGTATCAGGCCCTGGCCAGCAGCCAAGCCGACTGTAAGTGCGTTCTTCTTCTCTCTCACCTACTACACCTTTTTCTCTGGTCTCTCTTCATCCTAGAATACCTTACACCCTCCCCAAATGGCCCAAATCACTGACTCCCAGCTTATACGATAACCTGGCTTCCTATATTAGAACGTTGAAGTCATTTTGTCCAAAACGACTTGGGGTGGAGGTGGAGCGAAACGAATGAAGGAGAGGAATGGATCAGAAATATCCAGGGATAGGCCCAAAGCTTTTTTCTTTAGGTAACTTAATAGCTGGTCAAACTCAAGTTAGTTTACTAGAAAAAATTTTTCCCTTGTTCTTCTTAGAGAAAATCACTTACCCCCTTTGATTCTGAGTCTCTTTCCTGTTAATTCCCTAGTATTAAGTGATTCCGCTTCCCCCCAACTGCCCTCCCAGCATAGCAGAGCACACACAGCTTTTAAAATGCAAAAGAAACTTTCTCAGAGTGTACACGTGACTAGGTATAATTCATATGGATTGGGCAAGAAGTACAGTTTCACATTACTGATTAATGGGGCCCTGTTTTATTCCTTGCAATCCAGCTCAGCCTCTCTGTAGCTTCAGCGTTTATGGTGGTTTATCTTTCTTGATAGTCATCAACATATTCCCAAGTCCAAGACCATTCCTTTCTGGTCTGAAATCATCTACTGGTAAGTCTCTAGGATAACCCTTTGGCCTCAGGACCCCAAAACTATCATTTCAATTTTACCAAAACCTCAATTTAGGAGTAAACTGGCTTCTTTCCACAGAAATAGGCCAAGAAGACTTTTCTTTGGTCTAGGCCACCCTTAGCTTTTGATCAAGAACAGGCCTGTGTTCAATCATTGTGGGTTCCACACAGTTTTCTCACTATCTCCTCTGAAAGCCTGTTACTTTATAACTCTTTGTCTCAAAAAGTTCCCAAACCACCTGGAAGGCACAGAGCTCACAGCAGATACATGTTTTGCTCTCAAATGTTCCATAACAGTTCTTTTCCTTATAACATCAATAAACTTAAACCTCCTAATTGGGTTTTTTTCAATCAACATTTTATAATGAACATTTTCAAATATACAGAAAAGTTGAAAGAATTGTAGAGGAAACATCCATATACTCACCACTTACATTCTACAATTAACATTTTGCAATATTTGCTTTATCACATATCTGTCCATCTAACTATCCGTGTCTCTGTCCATAAATTCATTTTATATTTTGTTGCATTTCAAAGTAAGTTGAAGACATCAGCATACTTCACCCCTAACACTTTATGATACATATCATTAACTAGAGTTCAATATTTGTTTACATTCCTGCTTCTGAAGTAAAATTTACATACAGTAAAATGTATAAGTCTTAAATTTTTGACAAAGCACACCCTAACCCAAACTCTCCTCCATATACATCCAATTGGATTTTTACCATACCTTCTTCATAAATTAGGAAAGTTTTGTTACCTTGTCATGGCTTTTTTTCCCCTAAGTGTTCATCACATTAAAAACTGTTTTTAATTGTGGTAAAAAACATATAATATGAAATTTACCATTTTAACCATTTTTAAGTGTACAGCTCAATAGTGTTAAAAATATTCACAATGTTGCATAATAGATCTCCAGAACTTTTTCATCTTGCGAAACTGAAACTCTATACCCATTAAACAACAACTCCTTATTTTTCCCTCTCCCAAGCCCCTGGTAACCACTTCAGTGATTTTTTTTTTCCTAGCCTCGCTGAGGCTTGTGGGATCCTAGTTCCCCAAGCAAACCTGGCCACGGCAGCAAAAGTTCTAACCACTGGACCGCCAGGGAATTCCCCCCACTGTAGTGATTCTTAAACTTTATTTTTTAGCCTCAGAATTTGAAAGGTCAGTTTCTGCCCTCAAGTTAAAAATGAACTTGGGGGAATTCCCTAGCAGGAATTCACATGTGGGAGAGAGTGAAAGCTCTGGTCTCTTCCATTTCTGAGGACACTATCTCATCACTGGGTCCCCACCCTTATGACTTCATCTAAACATGATTACTTCTCAAAGGCCTCACCTCTAAATATCATCACATTGCGGGCTGGGTTAGAGCTTCAACATACGAATTTTGAGGGGACACAAACATTCAGCCCATAACAAAACTATTTGTTAAAGCAGTGTATAGATATTATCCAGGGCGAGATTAACTCATTTACATTTTATGTTAAGTAACTGTAAACTTTATGGCCCTGAAAATCACCTATAGGAAGAGAATTCAAGATCTTTTGAGAAAAAGAGGACTTGGATACTCAGGTCAGATGTGAACCATAAAATTATATATATTTTAAAAAATGAAATAAAATGAACAACGAAGTTAAGCAATATTCATTATTTTCTACCTCTCCTAAATTTGTGATAAATATGTCCTATATTATTAATTTTCATTTATGATTACCTATACAGTGGAAATTTCAACATTTCTCTTCTGGAAGTTCCAATAATATGCTTAGAAATTCATTTTACATATTTTTTCTTTGCAGGTAATACATACTAAAAGCCTATTTTTGGGGTGTCCAGGGGCCTAGTCCTCTAAAAGTCTGTGCCTTTCAGAGTCTAATTTTATGACTCCAGAATTGTTAAATACCATCAGCCACTTCTATACAAATCTTATCCACTTTTCTCTTCATATATGCCAACAAAGAGCATTTTTAAAGCCCAGCCCCACATTTCCCCATCTTCCTTTATTCTTCTCAAAGCTTCATGACAATACCTTTTCTCCTTCTTTTGCCATGGCTTTATCTTCTATTTCTCAGGTATACCTATACTTAATTTAAAAATCTCAGGGTTAACACAGGTACAGAAATAAAATTACCTACACTCAAATTTTACATGTTGGTAAAATTGTGGTTGGGAGGAGTTACTGTATTATACCACAAGTTTTATATGTGCAAATATTCATGTACACATATGTAAGCTACTTATCATACATAAAGTTGTACATATAATAAGTGAATGAATACATTCAATATCTTTCATAAATTGCTTTGAAGAATCTTTTTTTATGAATCTTTATTTTTTTCCAAATTTGGTTTAAGATGAGGGTAGAAACCTAATAATTTAGTTCCTCTCAATACCGAGCCAAGCCTAGTATAGAAATAACAGATTTCCTATAAATACTCAATAATGAGCATATTTCCAGGTCCCAGGAAGCATCTCCCACTTAGTCTGTGTCCCTGCCCCATTTTCAGCTGCCATAACTCCTGTCACAATACCCTGTGTGCATTACCTCTTTCCTGCAGGAGCTTGGTATCACGGATACAGAGCTGGTTTGATGGTCCTGGAGTCTCATCTGATACCACCACCTATTGCAAGGAAAAGAATACATTTGGAGAGGTTATGGAGGGATGGAAAATGTAGGGGAAGCTGCAACCAACTATGAAGTTCTGTTCATGGAAATCAACTCCCAGAACTACCAAGAGGGGTGAGAAAATCAGGGACTCAGTCCCTGATATATCTTATGAAAAACAGAAATGGCATCCAATTGTTCTATAATGTAAAATGATCACCAGGCCATCCAGGAAAAAAAGTATTTTGAAGGAGAACACTTCCACAAGGTCAATCCAGGCCCACCACACTCCCACTGCTTTCCTCCTTTCTTGGGCTCAGTTCTTCCTCTTTGTGATATACTGCAGACACTCCTCTTTTTACCTGCTGCATCTTTTTACCCAGCTTTCTTTTCCAGTCTTCTAACACTGTCCCGGTTTCTTCTCTGCTGGTTGGATCCAGCTCCCAAAGTCAATCGTGGCTTTGCCTGGACCAGTTTGAAGTGGCTCCAGTGGATACCAGTCTCCTTTCAGGGATTTAAGCCTTGGTGGTGCCAGCCAAAGGGCCTCTCCTGCCCCACAGGGCAGCTGCTTTTTGGCTTGATGTGTCAAATACTGCCCTGGATTTGGGGTTCATCAGCAGTACTAAGCTAGTGGTAATCCCATACCTTATTTTCCTGCATATTCGATGAAGGGAGGAGAAAAGAGAGGAATGTGACCAAAGCAAAAAGAACGAATCACTGAGAATCTGAGGTATCTATGGGAGATGAGGGAGCAGGGGAAGATAAACCGAAAATGATAATATATCCAGAATACAACCTCCACTGCCACTATCTTGTCCCAAGCCACCATTGTCTGCATTGCCCTGCAGTATTACGTTAGCCGTCCAGCTGGTCTCCTGCTTCTATCCTCAATACAACAGAGTAGGCCATTTAAAACTTAAGCTGGATTATTTCATCTCTCTGCTTAAAACCCCTCAATGGGTCCATCTTACTCAAAATAAAGAGTAACATAAAAGGCCCTAAAGAATGTGCCTTTTTTTTTTTTTTTTTTTTTTTTTTTTTTTTTTTTAAGAATGTGCCTTTTGAATCTCTCTTGTTCATTCAAAATAAAAGCTTAAGTCCTTACAATGGCATACAAGTCTATAGGGTGTGCTATTACCTCTCCTACTATTCTTCCCCTCATTCAACCCTCTTCAGTCACACAGACCTTTCTCTTCCTTTTTAGGCACATTTCCATTTTAGGGCCTTTGTACTGGCTGTCCCCTCCACCTCAAGCTACCCTCACGATGAATAATCTTGCTTCCTTCAACTGTTTTCTTGTACATAATCCTCCCAAGGAAACCTACTCTAGGTCCCCTATTTAAAATTACAGCCTACCCCCTCCTTCAAATCCTGACATGCCTTACCTTCCTATATAGCACTTTATCACTTTCCAACATGGTGCATAAGTTAACTTATATTCTTTCTATTGTTTATTGTAGATCTCCCCTTCACTAAAATGTAGGCTCCCAGGCTTTTGAGGGCAGGGATTTTTGTCTATTTTGTTCACTGCTGTATTCCCAACTTCTAAAACAGTGCCTGCACCAGTAGGCGCTCAGCTAGAAATTGGCTGAATGAATGAATGTACGAGTGGATGCTGGGGAGGAAAATAAATGAAAAAAAAAAAAAAGGGTAAGAGGCTGCTGAGAGCCAAGAAGAGCGGGAGGGAGTTAGGAATGCAGGAGGAAAAGGCCCTTGTTTGGCAGGAACCCGCGGCGGTCCCCAGCTCCCGGCGGACCGGGCTCCAAAGCCCCGCCCCGTCCCCGCCAGCCGTCCCGGGCCCCAGGGAAGGGGTGTATTTAAGTGAACCAGGTGGTGGTGCCAGGGTCCGCCCAGCCGCACCTCGGCGGGTTCGGAGACACCAGTGGCAGCCTGGGACCCCCTCGGCTAAAGTCCCGTCTCACGCTGGCTGAAGACACAGACCTTCCTGCCGACATTCTCCTCTAAAAATGAGAAAATAGAGAAACCTGTCCTAGCTCCACTTCCTAGTCCTTCAATAATCATTTCCGGTGACTTTCTAGGAAACCTCAACTCGCTGGTCGAGGAATTTCCCTAGAAAGCCTCCGCAGACTCCGAACGTGTTATTTCCTGTTCTTCAGAATGCATCTCTTAAAACAGAACCACAATGTCATTATCCCACCTAACAAAATTAAAATAATTCCTGGGTACCATCTAATACTGAGTCCATATTAAAATCTCCCAAATATATAAAATACGCTGGGTTTTTGAATCAAGATCTAAAGTCTACATACTTTATTTGGTTATTTCTCTTAATCCTCTTTAAATTTAGATCTAGAATAGCTCCTCCATCTTTCACTTTTCCCCGCATTGAGTAAATTGGGTCAATTGTCCTGAATGTTCCACATGCTGGCTTTCTCTGTTTGCATCCTCATTTAATTTGTTTCTCTAGCCTTGTATTTGTTAACTAGATGTTAGCTCTAAAGGTTTAGAGTTTGGTTTACCTTTATGGGTAAGCATTCTTACGTGGTGCTACGTACTTCTTTTTGCTTTATATCAGGAGGCATATAATGTCATTATTTCACTCTTTGTGATGCTAAGATTGATCAATGAATCAGCACTTGCTAGTTGGATCCCTCCATGTAAAGCTCCTCATCAACCTTTTATCTGGTGGTTTCATCCACTGATGATCTTTGCCTGAATCAACCATCTTATTGCAGAACTGGGATTTTCTAATTCAATATTTTTTTCACATTTATGAGTTGGAATTTCTTTTTTTTTGTTTTATTTATTTTTTTTTGCGGTACGCGGGCCTCTCACTGTTGTGGCCTCTCCCGTTGCGGAGCACAGGCTCCGGACGCGCAGGCTCAGTGGCCATGGCTCACGGGCCCAGCCGCTCCGCGGCATGTGGGATCTTCCCGGACCGGGGCACGAACCCGTGTCCCCTGCCTCGGCAGGTGGACTCTCAACCACTGCGCCACGAGGGAAGCCCGGAATTTCTTTTTAAACAAGGATTTTATCTCATTAACCTATCAATTCAGGGTTATTTGGTTATCCTGAAATGTAAGTTCAAACAGGAAAGACAAAATAAATGTTTACTTTTCTATTTAATTGCTAATTTTCAGGGTAAAAAGTTGTGCCCTAGGTGCCAAGGCCACTGACACATTAGCCATTCTTCAAAATGGCCATCAATGAGCACTGTCTTCGAGTATTCATACTCTTGTGTATCTCCTTCCTACATTTTACCAGTGTTGGTTTGTGTGACCAATTGAGTATGGCAGAAATGATGTTATGTTACTTCTAATATTAGGTAATAAAAGAAACTGTGGCACCCCGGTGTTCACTGAAGCACTGTTTACAATAGCCAGGGCATGGAAGCAACCCAAATGTCCATCAACAGAAGAGTGCATAAAGAAGATGTGGTACATATATACGATGGAATATTACTCAACCATAAAAAAGAACGAAATTGTGCCATTTGCAGAGACGTGGATGGAACTAGAGACTGTCATACAGAGTGAAGTAAGTCAGAAAAACAGATATCGTATATTAATGCATATATGTGGAATCTAGAAAAATGGTACAGATGAACCTATGTGCAAAGCAGAAATAGAGACACAGACGTATGGACATCAAGGGGGGAAAGGAGGGGTGGGATGAATTGGGAGATTGGGATTGACATATCTACACTATTGATACTATGTATAAACTAGATAACTAATGACAACCTACTGTACAGCACAGGGAACTCTACTCAATGCTCTGTGGTGACCTAAATGGGAAGGAAATCCAAAAAAGAGGGGATATATGTATATACACAGCTGATACAGCAGAAACACACACAACATTGTAAAGCAACTGTACCCCAATAAAAAAAAAAAGAAGAAGAAAAAGAAACTGTGGCTTCTATCTTGGTCTCTCTTTTTTTCCCTTTCTCTCAGATCACTCACTCTAGGGGAAGCCAGCTGCCAGGTTGAAAAGTGAGACCCAGGTGGTGAGGAACTAAAGCCTCCTGCCAACAGCCATATGAGTGAGTCTAGAAGTGGATCCGTCAGCTCCCTGTCAAGCCTTCAGTTGACTGCAGCCTGGGTCAACATCTTGGCTGCAACCTTAAGACAGAACTAGAACCAACCCCTAAACTGCTCTCAGATTCCTGACCTGTAGAGACTGTGAGAAAATAAATATTCAATATTTGATTCTAAATTTGGGGGTAATTTGTTATGCAGCAATTGGTAACTAATATTTTTTGTTGTTTCCTCTTTCTGAGCATCATTAACTCATGGATTTTTAAAGAACATTCAAGGAATCTTAATCAATTGCACTTTTTTTTTTCTTTTTCTTCTTGATGTTCAAATGATTCCATCTTTGGCCAGTGGGAGTCCCTTTATTTTATTTCCTGTGCCCTTTTCATCTAACTCTAAGAGTCTTTGATGGTTTTCTTGCCTTCTGGCAGCACAAGATATTTCAGGCTCATTTTGTATATTTCCTGCTCCAGACCTGGAATCAGCCATTTCTCCAAGGAGTCCTGGTTCCTTTCATAGGGAAGAGTGATTGCATAGCTTTGTGACTGGTCATAACTTCTTTTAAAGCTTATCAAAATGAAATAAAATTAATTATGGGATTGAATACAGGCTAAACCACTTGGTACCTGTGTGCATAAGAACCTAAGCAAGGTATACATCGTGCCCCAGTTTCCCCAACTGTAAAATAGGTCCAGGGTGAATACCTAATTTTCGGAGTCGTTATGAGGATTAAATGAGACAATATACAGAAATCATTTAACACATCACCTGGCATCAAATTTCATCATTAAAATAATAGAACTGCAAGTCTGAAAGATACCGCAGTGATGACCAAGTACAATTTGTTCATTTCACACTTGAGAAACCTGAGGGCCAAGAGATTAAAATTTTGTCTAAAACTACAAAGGAGGATAAGATTAGAAGAGAAACTAATGACTCCAGAGTCTTGGATCTCACACTTGGGCTATTTTGATAAAAAGCAGTCCCTCCAGCCTGATCAGGGCTTTTATTTATTCAAAAACAAAAGAGGTTAGAAAGTACTAGGCACATCAGTTATAAAATGGTATTATGTAAAGTTCATCAATCTTATGTTCTGAAGACCTGATTCCTGGCTCTGCCACTCACTAGCTTGATATTTTGGTCAAGTCATTTAACTCCTTTGCATCTCAATTGCTGCATCTGTAAAACAGTAACAATAAATCCTTTAATCTCAGCTCAGTGTGAGAGTGAAAGTACAATATACGGTTTATGAAAGTGCCTGGCTCATAATAATTGCTAAATAATGATCATTATATAAAAAAAATTCCTTCAATCCTCCAATTTGATACAAATGTATTCTTCTCCTCTAAAGGAAATTGGGTTTTGATTAGACTGATCCCTAAGTCCCTAATTCTGAAACTGAGTTCAGTGAATACTGCACAAAGGCACTGAGCAAGAGGCTGCAGGAAAGATGCTATGCATGGTCACCCACTCTTCAGACTGTAGTCTTTCTTCCTGATATCAATCTACTTAACAGTACTAGCGTCCAGTACACATATACTCACAGGGTATATTTATGAGAGACTTTGGTATAACCTTTGCTGATTTGAAGATACTTTACTTCCACAGCAGATCCTTAGTATATGACTTTAATAATCTAGTCCAATTGAGATATAATTTATTTACATTTTTCTTGGTTAACCCCAATCTCATAAAACCTCATAAATAATCTCCTAAAATAATTAATGCTGGAATTTTGCCAGGGATCCATGTCAAGCTTTTCAGCCTAATTCCACAGTTCATCTTTTTTCAGTTTTTGAAAATTTGGATATTTGCCAGTCTTAGGCATGAGTCACACTCCTTAAAAATGGCCTCCAGGGGCCCTGTGGCTAATCTGCCTGAAATTCAGGATCCTTCAAGCAATTTTATCTGGGTACGAAGACTTGCACTCATTTAAGGCAAGTAGTTACTCTTTTACTATCTCCTTGTATGTCCTGAAATTTAATTTCCTCATATTAATGTTTGTCCTACCATTCCCAATTTGAAGGTCATGATCCTTGATGGAGAAACAGAAGCCTGATTGGTGTTGAGTAATTCTATGTCCCCTCTGCTGTCTGTTGAAATTACCAAATTCATTTCCAGGGGCTTTTTTAAAAAAATAACAAATATTTCAGGCATACAAAACAATAATAAAAAAACATTTAACATCTATCTTAAGATATAAATATTACAGATATAATTATATCCCCTTGTCTACTCCTCTCCAATTCCTCTCCTCTTCCTTCTCAGGTTAACTACTATCTTGATATTGATGTTATTATTCCGATGCATGTTTATATATTTTTAGTACATATGTGGGTAGCCATAAACATTTTATAGTATAATTTACGTTTCCCTAATTTTATACAAATAGTTTCACTCTGTACATATTTAAGTTTGAAAGGCTTGATTTGATTTAGGTTCAATATTTTTGGCAAGAATGCTTCATAGAGGTTATTAGGTACTTTGTACATACTCAACTTCATGGTTTTGAGATATATCCTTAATGAAAAATGTATCCTTAGCTCATTCATCTTATCTGTCACAGGTATTTTTCATTTTCCTTCCAACAGTCTTGTTCATTATTCTGATTATTTTTTCAGTTCAACTCAGAACTTTAGCAAGTATTTGTTTTTTGTCTTTGAGTTTATGGATTTCATTTTGTTTATATTGGCTGTCTTTCTGAAATAATTTTCTTGGAGTTTCCCCTTCTAAAATGGTTATGTCCCATAATTTTATGCTAGCCAGTTCATATTCTAGTGTAGGAAAGAATAATCTAAAAAGTATTTGCCACTTCCTCAAATTTTTAAATATATCTTTTGTGCTTATCTTAATTACTTAAGTAATTAACTTAATTACTTCTCTTCAAGTTTCTACTGCTAATCATTATACTGAAATATAACATACTGAAAATATATTATAGAAAAATATAATACTTTAGAAATATAATATTTTGGAAAATACAGCATACATTACTTATAATGCATGCTTGTGGGTTTTCATAATCCCCAAATTATAAGATATTTAAATGTATGTGACACATAGTTCTCTTTTAAATAAAGCTACTGATCAGAGGCAAATACTGATATTAGTCAATGATGCTTTGCAGCAATATTTTTTCAGAATCGTTTCAATTCATTCATTTAACAAGAATTTCTTCAGCAACTGTTATAAGAGCTTGGGATACAGGAATGAACAAAACAGTTAAAGATCTCTGCGTGGTGGAGCTTACGTTCACGTAATTCTGATTAACTCGTGCTTCCATTTTCTTTCGTTGTTTTCCCTCTTCACACGCTGAAGAAGATCAATTTCATATTCAAGCTCATCTGTTCTCCATGTGGCAACAGGTCCAAACTAGCAAGCAGGGACCGGAACCGTCCAGCTTCTCAGGGTTTGTAGTGCTGGACCAAAGAGAAGAGTCCTCCGGGGGTCCTAGAAGGGCGAGCCGCGCGTTACCATGGAGACCGCGGAATAGAAAGGCTCTGTCTGCACTTTGGAGTTCAGCCCTTCGTCTCTGAGGTGCGGGTGGGGTTTTTTGGACCTCACCTGAGGAGGCCTTTGCGCTCCTTCGGCCCCACCGCGGAGAAGGCAGAACCCGCAAGGTCGGCGGAGAAGGTGAGGTTGCGGGGCAGGTCTGTGAGGCCCTGCCCGGGGTTCTGGCGGGAGCCCCTCGCTGGCCTTCTGGGGAGGGGCGGGGCCTGCGGTCGGAGGTGGGATTGGATGGGTTGGGACGTAGGAGGGCCCGCCTGCTGGAGCATATTTTATCTTTACCTCTTCTAATCTGTTTTTCTCTCCTTCTCCTCCTTCTTTAGGCCATCCTTTAATATTACAATTAAAGTTTTTTTATTTGGCAAACTGGTGAATATAGCGCTAATTCTGGGTCAGGGCTTGTCCTAAGTGTAGTATACATATTGATATTCATTCGTTTAATTCTCAAACAACCCAATGAGGTAGGTACTATCACTACCCCACTTTTTAGATAGGCAACTTGAAGCCTAGATATGCTAAAAGCTTACCCACAGTCGCGTAGCTGGTAAGGTGAGAAGAGGAAACCCAAACGATATGGTGCTTTTAGGCTTTTCTCACGAATTCTGAAACTCTCATCAGAGCTTTAACTTCCTTCCTCTTTGCCAGTTTCTTTCCCCGTCGGGCTGCTTGGTTCTTTTGTGATTTTTGTTGATGTGGTACTACTCCCATTCATGACTTTCCCTCCCTCCCTCTCTCTTTTTTTCCTGCCCTTTTCTTTCAGGCCAGTAACCTAAAATGCAGAGTGGAGCCACTGAACTTCACTGGTATCTAAAGCCATACTGCCAATGGACAAAAAAATGCAGAGCAGCTCCTGCCCGTTGGCTCAAAATGTCAGTCACTGGGAGAAGGCAGTTACTTCTGTTGGGTGTTCCCAGGCGTTTGGCCCCCTTGAGGAGACCTGTCCTGAGCAGCAGGCCCTGGAAGTCCTACCTGGAGAGAGATGGGACTGGATGTGGGTACGTGATTCACCTAGCAGAGAGAAGGTCACAGTAGTGATAGGAGATGAAGAGCGAGATCTGGATGGAGAAGAATGGGTAAGAGGAGGCAGTGTTTCTACTGTCGAGGGAAGAGAAACAGTGAATGATGTGGTTTTCTTAAGGGCTAAAGAAAATGTGTCTAAGTGCCTCAATTGAGTTTCTTCCTTAACCTCTTTGTTATTGACTGTATTGATAGTCTTTAAAGTTGCATGCTTTTGTAGGAAAGACTGTGCATTTCCTCTGTCTTTTTCTAAAATGGAACGAGAATTGGATTTTCCCTTTCTCTGTAGTCCAGAGAGATTGCTCTGTCATATCTTTCCTAGGATTTTAATTTTAACATGTAAATAATCCCTTTTGCTTTTCCCTTTGATGACATTCCTACATCTAGGTTCCATCCAGTGCCCAGGAAGGGCAGAGCTTGTCATGTGAGATTTTGGCATCAGCTTTCGATTCACCAGTTATTCAACATTGGCCCGTAGTCATCCAGCCTGAAAACGTCACTCCTTTTTCTTGGGTCCTGCAAAAGAGAGGTGGGGAGCTAGCAGTCATCCTGCTTATAAGGTGAGTTCTGGTGGAAAAGGAGCCAGAGCATATCTTTGAAATTATGGTACCAAGAACTGATTTTTAGTTGTTATACATATGAATATTAAAAAAAATAGAACTAAGTGAACATTGGGCTGTATTATACCTGATATATCTATGGGAGGAGAGGCCAGCCCTCAGTATTATAGGGCCAGCTTTCCTTGTCAGCCCCTTGTACATCTGGAGCAGATGCTAAACAATTCATTCATTTATTTATTCATGCATTTAATTCATGCATTCATTCATACAACATTTGTTGAATATATTTTTAGTGCCAGATAATTATTCTGGGCAGTAGAGATATAAAGTTGAAGGACGTTTGGCTCCTGCCCTCAAGGTACTTCAGTCTGGTTGGGGAAACAGACTAGGACATCTGTGATAACAGTCCAGTGTGATGAATACTGTGATAGAAGCAGGTACAGGGTGTTGTGAGAGTAGGGTCAGAGATAAAATGGGAATAAAATATTTGGCTTTATGTTTGAGTAAATGTATAGGGTACAGAAGAGAAAAGGGTTTGAGAAGCATTGTGCTAGAATGTGAGCTTTATGAAGCGAGGGACTGTAGTTATCCCCAGAACACAGTGACATATGATTCATGTTTAATAAATATCTGTTGTATGATCACTGAAAAAACCCAGGTGTATACCAGTCTCTTATTTTAGGTGTCACCGCTTGTCTACAGTCTATAGATAGCATCACTGCAGTAATATACAGTGGACTATTGAACAACACAGGTTTGAAATATGTGGGTCCACTTACATGCAGAGTTTCTTCAATTGTTGCATACTACATGATCTGCGGGAGGATGTAGAACTGCGAATATGGAGGGCGGACTGTAAAGTTACGTGTAGAATTTCTTTTTTTTTTATGGCTGAGTAGTTTTCCGCTGTTTATATGTACCACATCTTCTTTAGCCATTCATCTGTTGATGGACATTTAGGTTGTTTCCATGTTTTGGCTATTGTAAATAGTGCTGCTATGAACATGGGGTGCATGTATCTTTTTGATTATAGTTTTGTCCAGATATGTGCCCAGGAGTGGAATTGTTGGATCACATGGTTATTCAGTTTTTCTTTAGTTTTCTCAGGAACCTCCATACTGTTTTCCACCAGCAGTGTAGGAGGATTCCCTTTTCTCCACACCCTCTCCAGCATTAGTTATTTATAGACTGTTTAATGATGGCCATTCTGACTGGTGTGAGGTGGTACCTCATTGTAGTTAGGAGGAGACACCACCTACAATGAAATTCAGTTAGCTGTGTCCAGTGTCATCTTCCTGGTCATGCCACTCGCCCTCATTCTTATCTCTTACGGTGCCATTGCCTGGGCAGTGCTGAGGATTAACTCTGCCATAGCATGGAGAAAGGCTTTGGGGACCTGCTCCTCCCATCTCACTGTGGTCACCATCTTCTACAGTTTAGTCATTTCCGTTTACCTCCAGCCCCAAAATCCCTATGCCCAGAAGAGGGGCAAGTTCTTTGGTCTCTTCTATTCAGTGGGCACTCCTTCACTTAACCCTCTCATATACACCCTGAGGAACAAGAAGGTAAAGAGAGCACTCAGTAGGCTGCTGGGGAAGGACGAAGACTCCAGGGAGAGCTGAGCGAGAACTGCTTGATGTGCGTGAAAAGTGAGAGCAACTTCTTCATGGTTTTGTCAGGAAGTCTGTGTTCCCCGCACCTCTGCTCTCCTCACATCCGTCATGTCACAGAAATGGATGACAGCCACGTGTGTGTGCATGCATGCAAGTGTGAGTGTGAGTGTGTGTGCGTGACAGAGAGAGAGACACAGAGACACAGAGATTGAAAATGTGCTAAGGGGAAGTACTTATCTCTGTATGAAACATATGAATAAAATTTAATATTTTCTCTATTTTGTATTTCATACATTTCACCTCCATGGTGATCTCCCCAATTTTATCATTTCCATTTCCAACTCACCTCCTTGTCACATCATCACAATTTCTTTACCTCCACTTCTCATTTCTACCATAGTTTCTTTACTTCTCCCTCGGGTTTTTTTTCCACTTCCTTAAGTGTCTGTTTTGCGTTGTTGTTCTATTTTATGCCCCAAATGACAGCAAGGAAGGGGGGAAGTTGAAGTCCAGGGGTTCAGAAACTCGCCCAAGGACATGCAGTGTTAGGACTAAAACCCAGGCCTGGTGACTTCCATCAGGCAACTTCTCAAATACACACTGTTGCTTTCATACCGTCGTTAAATATTTCAGTATCCTTAGGCAGGAATTCAGAACAGAGCCTTAGTAGAAAGCTTAACTTCTTCAGTTCTAGTGTTTCATCTTCTACGGCACCCACAAATCGAAAACAGCTCAGACAGAGAGGGAGACCTCAAAATGTTTATGCCGGCAGGACAGTTTTAACAATGTGGGCTTTGGTGCCATCGACTGGCAGTATGTGGTATTACAACTGGCATTCCAGACCCCTGAGCGAAGACCTCTCTAAGGTCATCAGGTTTGTACTCTTGCTCAGAAAGGTGATTTATCATATTGTTATTATTAGGTATTTATATAGTGATTATGATATCCCAGGTACCATTTAAAGTAATTTTCACACATTGACTCATTTAATCTCTATTACAACACTATGAAAGAGGTAATATCGCCATCCTTTTTCAGATGCAGAAACTGAGACACAGAATTTAGTAGCAGCTTAACAATTTCAGGCATTTGGACCCAGGAGGGCTGATTCAAGTCTCCAGGCTCTTAACCCTGTGCTTGAATACATATAGTGTCTCCCCAGCACGGGTGAGAAGTCTCATATCTCTCAGTAAACTTTGAGGAAATCATCCCACTCTAGAAATATGTCTAATTTATTAGACCCCCCAGCTGAAGGAGGTTTGCTTCCCTGGAATAAGAGTTTATCAGGTGCTCCAAAGCATCCCCTGAGAACAAGAAACAATAGCTGCATGGAGGAAGTTTTGGTAATTCATGTAGTGTGTTCCTGGCTTAACTCCCCCACTGGATTTCAGACTCATAGAAGCAAGGACCAGAATGTTGCAGAAAATTGGCCTCCAATTAGTTCTATAAATGAATGAATGAGTGAGTGAATGAATGAATAAATATCTCCAAAAAATGTGTAAAGTTTCGTGGGGTCCTAATCTCACAGATGCTGTCTCCCAGCTTTCCCCATGGCAGTGGCAACAATACCAAATTCTCTCGGATACATGCTGATGAAATAAGAAAAAGGGAAATCCTAGTTTTATTCTAGTCCCAACACAAAATGGCTTTGATTCAACATTTACTCTGGCATCAGCACAGAACAGCAGCATTAACTCTATTTTAATCCTAATCTTCATTTTAGCCATTCATGTACAAATCTTCTTGCCTCCTTGACCTCCTAATTTGATTGTATCCTATACTAAATGTAGATCCCCTATTTTATATTTAATAATCCCAATCTCAACCCTACAAGAGATGCTAACCCCAGTTCTACTTTTCAAATCACTTATGTAATACATTTTTATCATGATCACCTCTATCCTCTTTCTCTCACTGGGACCTGGAAACCTCTACCTTTTTGGCCTGTTTATCAGCTCCCTGTGCCCAGAGGCCCTAATGTTCTCATACAGTAAAATCCTTTCTAGACAGACTCTAGGGGAAATACAACAGAGAATTAAATGAAGCAGTGTAAACAATCTGTTTTAATGAAAACTGATTTGTTGAATAAGTGGATTAACAGAGGTTTTAGGACTAACATCTTATTCTGAATGCATTCAGTCTATGTGGACAGTTATCTACTGGATACCCTAGGGGGAAACCCAGCACAAGCTTACTCAGTCACAACCCTCAAAGTGTCCAAAGCAGATCACGATGGTCAGAGACACAATTCCAACATAAGTAACCACTACACAACTGAGTTGGGGGCAAGTACGAGGCCAAAGGCATAGAGAATGAAAGAATAAAGTGTACGAGCATTGGGTGGTGTGGGCATCAGAGAATTCTTCCCTGAGGTTTCAAACACAGCAGAGGGAACAATATTGATATGAAATATTTGCTGATTTACTGTGTGGAAAGAGCTGGCATACATATGTTGTGCATTAAGATGGGAAGATGTGGGGGAAGGAGTTACACCAGGGAGCCAAATGGTTTAAGGGGAAAATATGGATTATTTTAGAAATATAGAGAAGCTACTGAATTGGATACAAGTGGAAAAGTGGATCCCTTGCAGATGATTAAAGACTACAGGATTTAGGTCCTGTGAGTGTGGGCACTTCCCTATCCAATACAACACATGAGTTGGAAGCACTTAAGGGGACATTATTCAAGAACCTCCGGGTGTAATCAGTTCACTTCTGAAGGGCTCACTGAACCATGAATAGGCCCTGAAGCACAGGGCCCAGCTTCTGTTTCCCCTGTGCAGAATTAGTCACTCATGCCTGAAGGGTACCAGGATATGCCACCCCAAAATATGTCTCTTTGGCATATGGATTATTTTAAGCTAAAGGCCCATTGAGAACCAGCAGCTGCAAGAAAACCTCTAAAACAGGCCACAAGTTTTCTTTTTGTAAATTTACTTTTCTAAAGGTGTCTCCCTCTCCTGTACTAGGAAGAGGAGGACTCTTAACTCTTATCTAAGGAGAAGGCACAGACAAATCTGCATAACAAACCTTACTAAACAATCCCTATTTACCACACTTTTCCTGATCACCTTCCCAAAGCTGGCCTCCACTACCCAGAAGCCCCAAACCCCTTAACCCCTTTTCCTTTGTTTAGCTCAAAATGGTATATAAGCCCCAGTTTTAGCCGCCCCTCCGAGTTCCTCAGCACTGAGTATTCCCAAGCATATTCGCGATGCACGTGTTAATAAACTTCAGTTTTTCTCTTTTTAATCTGTCTTTTGCTGGTCTCCACTTGCAAGGCCCCAGCTAAATAAAGAACCTAAGATGGGTTGGGGAGAAAGGTTATTTGTCCTCCCCTCCACCCCCGAGAACACTCTGTGCGCTGCTTAGTGTTACTGCCCCTCGGCTCCCTCTCCCCACGACGTCGCAGTTCCGGCACAGCGCCCCCTCGCGGAAGCCTCCGTGCGGTTCACGGCAGCAACACAGGTCTCGTCTCCCACGACCGTCTCTAGTGTTCCCTTCCCGGCCCCACGGGCCGCGTAAGTGGATGCCTCATTGGTTAAGTATTTTGAATATCACCCCTGTTTGGGGGAGGGAAAGCTGTCTGATATGAAGCCCACCCTCCGATTCCCCTCAGGTTAATGGACCCTGAAGTACAAAGTAACAGAATTCCCTGCTTCAAAAACCGGAGAGAATAAACTCTATCCAGAGTGTCCTAAAATTACAATGGACCGTGGGAGGAACCACAATTGGCAGAAACGGCGAGGTGTGGGACTACCACTGGCCTTGAAGCATCCAGAAGAAATCAAAGACCTGGGAAGAGGCTGAAAGTCAGCAAATAGACAAGACTGGGTGATGGACCTGCGAGGGTAGACAGCAGCGTGCGAGGTGCAGTGAACGCTCGCTTTGGAGCAGGCAGACCAGATGCAGTGGATCATTCTTTCCAAAGAAGGCTGCAGCAACATATTTATTGCATCCCACGTGTTCTTTTCACAGTGGGACTGATGCTCAGCCCACGATGACGTGAGGTCCACGTTTCCTCTCATTGAATCTGGGCACAGCCTTGTGACTGCCCAAACCAATGGGATCTCTCTCTCTCTCTCTCTCTGTCTCTCTCTCTCTCTGTCTCTCTCTCTCTGTCTCTCTCTCTCGACAGTTGCCTTTGGAACCCAGGCACCATGTTGCAAGAAATTCCAGGCTGCATGGAAAGGCTAGGGGTAGGGGTTCCAGCTGACAGCTCCAACTGAAGTCTCAGCCAACACCCATCTTTAGACCCTTCTGATGATTCCAGCCCCCAGCCTTCAAATCTCCCCACTGTCCCCCGAGTTCCTGACCCACAAAACCGTGAGAGATAATAAATGATTATTGTTTTAAGCCAGTGTTTTACGGTAACAGGTTGTGCAGCAACAGACAATAATTCACTCAGGCTGGATGCTGGCTCTCCTCATCAGCTGTGACCCTGGACAAGAGTCTTCCTCTCCTAGCTGCAGTCTCCTTGCCAGGTAACAGACATGAGTGCACAACACCTT
Source organism: Tursiops truncatus (assembly GCF_011762595.2). NCBI lineage: Eukaryota > Metazoa > Chordata > Mammalia > Artiodactyla > Delphinidae > Tursiops > Tursiops truncatus. The sequence continues at coordinate 22,284,281 of NC_047043.1, forward strand.
CCCACAGCACTGTCCGGAGCAGCAGAGGTAACGACTGCAAGATGCCCACACTCCTGGCTGTTCTCTCAGGCTACCTTGTTGATTTATTTCACCTGCCTACTTACTTACTTCATCTTCCCTCTTTGAGAATGTACATCCCACGAAAGCCCATCTTGTCCACTGCTCTACCCCAGGGCCTAGAAGCACCTGCCACAGTAACTTCCCCAACAAAAGTTGTTGATTGGGACTTCCCTGGTGGTGCAGTGGTTAAGAATCTGTTTGTCAATGCAAGGGACACAGGTTCGATCCTTGGTCTGGGAAGATCCTGCATGCTGTGGAGTGGCTAGGCCCGTGTGCCACAACTACTGTGCCCGTGCAACACAACTACAGAAGGCCTCACTCACTGCGACTGAAGAGAGCCTACACGCAGCAAAAAAGACCCAATGCAGCCAAAAAATTAAAAAAAAACAACTTTTGATTGATTGAAAAAATAACAAAACTAACATAGTAGCAAAGTGTTCACAAAATTCTTTCTGTTAGTAAATGACTAGGGCAGGGAGGCAAGAGGCCAAGTCAGGGCAGAGCTGGGGCCACTGAGGCCTGGCAAGCAGTCTAGAGCCCACAGTGCTCTACAGTCAGGAGGAGATCTGAAGCCTGAGGGTGAAGCCCATCCTGACCGAGGCAGGGCTGGAGAGGCCAAGGGAACAGCTCCTCCCAGAACTGCTGAGTGGTGGTCGCACCACCCGGCAACACATCCTCATCACACCAGGAGCCTCTGCTGGCCCGACCATTTGACCTGGTCCCTGTCTGTGCTCCTGCCAGCAAAGAAGGTCTGGCTTGACCTTGGCACAGTAGAACTGACCCTCTGTATTTGCAGCTCCACTAAGTGCAAAGAAAATTCAAGGTGGTAACTCTGGTCTCTTCTGTTCTGCCCAGGGCTGGGATATAGCTCCTGCTGCTGCTTCTGAAGCCAACTGTTCACTTTCCACACTAAAGGCTTACCTAATCCACAGGATTCTTCCCCTTTTCTCGAGAATATTCTATTGTGGGAAGAGGGGAAACTCAAATCAAGTCCTATTGGTCCAATGTGGATAATCACAGTAGAATGGTTTTCAAGTACTGCTGGTCCAAGATTTAACCACCCATGCTCTCAGGGAACTTCAGAACTTGGGTCTTCCACAGGATGGTGAAATGAGAGGGCCCATCCAATCCTTGTAGCTCTTTCGCAAAACAATGAAAATCGCTTTAAAAACATCAGTGCTATGGGGAAAGAGAAAAAGTGAGCTTCAAAAAGGCACTTCTCCAAGAGGACCCAAAGAATTACAAAAGTCCCAAGCAATGTTTTGTTTTGTTTTCCATTGGCCATTCAATACTTTCTTTCACGTGGATATCCAGTTCCTGCCAAGATGCTCAGAGTTCTTAGACAAAGACTTTTAAGGCTGGAAGCAGTCAGGGGCCATCTCATCTGCTGCCTCCTAGCAGTCATATTTTTTTGTTATTCTTAATTCCTAGGAAGAAGACTCCTCACATCTGTTCAGCCAAATGCTCCAGGCTCCCACACCTGCCCATCACTGTCAGAGAACTCATTAAACAGTAGCAACAGTGGCTAGTGTTTACCCAACATGCTCCATGGGCCAAGAACCATCGTGAGCACTTGTCCTTGCAACCACCCTGCGGAGGGCTGGATGATGAAGATGGTGCTGATGATGATGAGTCTTATCTTCATAAGTGAGAACTTGGAGAATAAAGGAAATTTTTTGCATGTGGTAGAATCTGAAGCTCGGGTAGTTAGACTCCAGTGCCCACACTTTTAACCACTGATGTCATCCCTCACTAATCTCAGTCCTAATAGTGTCCTGCTTTGCCCTGCTAAGCCCTCAATGGATCAATAAAACACCTTTTTCCATTCCCTCCACTGCAATGCCTTTTCATCAACGTGGAGTCTCCCGAGCCTCCCTCCCTGGGCTGAAGCCCACTCTGTTCACAGTAAAGAACAAGGTGCTGAGTCACTCCGTTCACTAGTTTATTGAGATTTGGGGAGCTCCTTCCCCAAGAGACACCACAGTGCAAAAGGGACGCCACCTCCCGCCCCATAGGACCATCTTCCATCTCAACAGTCAGGGGTGCCTTCCTTTGGTCAGGATTCTCACCGAATGTCCACTGGAAGCAGCTCCCCAAACCCGCCCCCATTTCTTCTCCTTTCTTTCCCCCAGAAAAACACAAAACCAAAGGGAGCACTCTTGGGAGAGGACGATTGTGAGTGTGGACCGAGGGTGGTCCATGAGCGCAAAGGAGAGGCTGCAGAGTGCGAGCGGAAACCAAGTGTGACAAAGAGAGGATGTGGGCAGCCACACCAAACATGAATTGGGGAAAAGTGCGTAACAGTGGCCAGGGTGGGTGTGTACGACTCTGTTAGAAGAACAGAATGATTTTAAGGTGCAGAAAGAAGAGGGTACGCAAGGCACCACGAGGGCACACAGGGAAAGTGCATGGATAAGCTTGGATGTGTGCACGCAGGGAAGACATGCCAGACAAATGGCACACGCCCACCCACACACGCCCTCACAAGGACACACCCATGACCATGAGAGGGGCACACACAGCCATGAGGGAAGGGAATACAATGGAGCATATGCGGCCACAGGAAGGGTGGAGAAAGCACGTGTGAAACACGTGCGCACGCAGGAGCCTGTGCAGTGGGAACGAGCAGGGAGGGGAGGATGAATGTGTGTCTGGCAGAGAGGAGACTGTGAGCCTTGGCAACAAGAATGAGTGCCCTGCAGCAGCAAAATTCAAGAGGAACAAAACGTGTGCATGTGTGGAGGGGCAAGTGGGCTGGAAGGAGATTAGGATGGTGCGAGGAATGGCCAGGCCCTGTTAGGGTAGAGAGAGCACTCTGGGGAGACCCCTGCTGGATGGGAGCAGAGCACAAAGGCAAGGGAGCTGTGGGGTTGCCGTGGCAACGGGACAGAGGAAAAGAAGAGGGTGTACGTAGTGAGGCTGCTGAGGAGCCAGTGAGTGAGAAGCTTCAGGCCAGGTACAAACTAGGTTATGAAGTAGAGATAGAAAATCATACGAACGAATGAGAGAACAGGGCCTGGCTCCGGGAGTACTGGAGACCCAGAAAACCCCGGGGCTTGCAGAGGGGCAGGTATTTACAAGAGATGGGATGGAGTAGCGTTCTTCCCACCTGGGGCTGGTATCCCCTGCTTCCTCCCAACCCCCCTCCCCTTCTCCCTCTCCCTCTCCCTCCGCCTATTGGCCTGTCTCCCCTTACACCGCCCTCACTTGTAAAGCAAGTGGACTCGACTCCCATCACAGCTAAGCCGGTCGGGGGGCTCAGGGGGCCCCCTGGGCAGGGCCCCCGAGGGGTCTGGGGGTGTCGGAGGGTGACGCCGGGAGCGGAGCTGCTGCCGGGACTGGAGCTGATGGCGCAGTTCAGAGACTCGCTCCTCTTTCTGGAGGAAGAAAACAATTGGGCGAGTGGGAGACAGGAAGTCAGGAAGGGCCGGGGGAGGGAAAGACAGGCAGAGGAAACTGTGTGGGAGACGCAGGGGCAGGCTGGCAGAAGAAAGTAACGCGAGGCATGGGGGAAAGAACAGGGAGAGCCGAAAGAACACAGTGGGGCACCAGGTGAAGGAAAGAGATCAGGGAGACACAGGGGCTGGGGGAAGGGGACACAGGTCCATGCACACAGCTTCCAGTAACTCACGCACAGATTAGTGTCAACCCAGCTTGAGCACCCCCCAGCCTGACACTGCGCTGGCCTCTAGCTACAGCGGGGGCACAGTGGACACCCTGGGGACCTGCCCAGACCCCTCTCACTGGAGGGTACACTCAAGGCCCGCAGCCAGCCACCCCCAGCCCAGGGCCACCCCCTCGGCTCCTCCGCAGGTGAAGCCAACTGTGCAGCTGTGCTCCAGAGCCGCCCCCACCTGCCGAGGCCAGCACCCGATTTTACCTGAGGCCAGCTCCACCCTTTCCCCTTCCCCGTCCTCCGCTCACTCCCTGGCCGCTTGTCTCCTGAGACCCTCCCTTGGTAAACCACAGGCTCCGGAAGGCTGATCTCAGACTCTGCCTCCAGAAGCCGGACCTGAGACATGGGCCTCCCCGACCCGCCACCAGCCCTGCCTTCACCGCACACCTCAGCAATGATCTTCTCCAGTTCACGGTTCTCCTTCTCCAACAGCCGGGACTTCTCCTCCTCGTTGTTGTTGGTCGAGGACCCCGTCTTCATGGTGTCCTGCGCCTCTGACTGCCACTCCCCTCGGGTGATCAGCCTGCGCATCTGGGGGTGGAGGTTAGGGGCATGGATGGCCGAGCAGGGACAGTGTCAGTGCTTAGCTGACGGTGGCTTGCAGTTGAAAAGAACGAAAACAAGAGGAACAAGCTGGGCCCGAAACAAGGGATGAAGTGGGAGGAGGGGACATGCGACGAAGGCATGGAGGGGACACGGGCTGGAGAGGGTGGGAGGACACCCAGAACCACACCTTGGGCACGAAGAGCACAACCAGGGTGATGTACGAGGAGAAAACTATGGCAAGAGAGGCAAAGGCGAAGGCTGCATCCTGCTGGCTGGACAGGATCATGGTGACTGGAGCCGTGATGAGACACAGGACCTGGGGGCAGAACATGTTTGGGGTTGCAGATCTGCCGGCTCAGACGAGAGCCGAGGTCTTCTTTCCCCGGGAGAGAGTCTATGGGGACAGGTTCCTGGGGAAGTTTCCATTTGAAAAGGACCCAAAGTCAGGATCGTCCTCAACTCTAGATTGAGAAGAATGCCAAACAAACTGTTCCAGCTCAGCTCCAGCTCTAGGTCAACCCCTCCCTCAAGGCAGGAGCTCCCAGGACCTCTATACACACATCAGAGTCCCCGAGAGCCAGTCCCTGGGCATCCCTGGCAGGAAATCTCGACTCAGATTCCAGCCTGTGAACCACAGACAACTAATTTCACCTGTTTCTGCTTCCTCATCTATCTAGTGGGGATGCTAATATCCACTTCACTGGGTGGCTGTATGAAGATTAATGTGTGCTTTATAGACTGTAAAGTGCTTAACAAATCCGAGACATTAAAAAACGTTTGAAGACTTCCACCCAGCTGACCCCACATCTGGCACCTGATTCATCCCAGGCCACTCCACCTGGATTGCTATAGTCCGTCCCCAGGGTCGATGCCAGGGGTCTGGGGAGCTCACCGCCACATTGTAGATGGCCATGCCCACAGCCCGGTGGTCGTTGATCTTCTCGGTGGACACACTCTTGGTCTCATAAGCAAGAAAGATACCCAGCAGCAGCAGGAGCCCCTTGTAGCCATAGAAAATGCCTAGGAGGGCAGGAAAGGGTCACGCGGGCGACCAGACCTTCAGGCTGCACTCACTCCCCTGCTCTCTGTGCTCTCTACCTGCTGCTACTCCTCCTGGTCGCCCACAAGGAAAAGGGGGCCTCCTCTCCAATCCACCCATTCTGACCTAGCACACCCCTCCCTGTCCGCTGCCCCCACTGTCCACCCAACTCGCCCGACCTCACTCACACAGTGTCTCACTCCCTTATTCTCCAGGTGGGAAGACGGCTTTCCACGCTGAGGGTAGGTTTGCCATTTGTGCTTATAGGTCAGAGGGATGCTAAAAAGGCCAAAGGGGGCCTGACTCCTCACAGCCCCGGTCTTACTCCAGGGAGCTGACCAGACAGAGATGGTGTCAGGTCTGGAGATGAGGGTGAGGCATCATCACTGATCCCTCTGATGAATACAAGCTCTGCCTCATCCCTGCGTTAGACCTAAGCTCCTCACGCAAAAGACCAGCTCTCCCCATTCTCAGAAAAGATTAGTGCAATGACAAACAGGAGGACATTCGCACTGGGTGGACATGAGCTCTCTGCCTTTTTCCAAAGACACTTCTGCCTCCAAAGCTACTGTCCCTGCCCCACCCCACCCCCTGCCTTAGTGGCATCTTCCCCCACGTCCCACACACCAAGCCATGTATTCATCTTCTTGGAGCTGCAGTGCTCCAGCTGGGGCAAAATAGACACGTCGATATCTTCCTTCGGTTCCTCCTTGGCAAAAGTCTAAGGGAGAGACAGGGCCACAGGAAAGATGGTTGCCATCCTCCCCTTCCCACCTCTGCTCAATCCCTGACTCCCAACTCTGCCCCCTCTTTCTGATGAGATCCTCAATTCTGATGCCAGATCCCAGGAGCACTTGCCTAAACACCTTAAAAGTGCTTGTTCCCCCACCTTCCATGATATCTGAAGTCTGCACATCCTGCCAGCTCCCCACCACTTCCTTTCTTCAGAGGAATCCAGAGCCTCTGGTGCAGCTCCCTCCACGAAGGAGGTAGAGCTGCTGAGACGCACTGGGCTGGAAAACACCTCCCACGAGCGGCTCTTCTCCTCAAGACCACACGCAGCGCCGGAGGCCCTTCCACCACTGAGCCCCCCTCGGCCTCCTGACCACAGGGCCTTCTCCCAAGCGGTACCTCAATGGTCCGGTGCAAAGGGTCCACGATCTGCCAGATGGCGAGGGTGAGGACGTCCATGCCCACCAGCAGGCCCACCGTGGCATACAGCTTCCAGGGCTCCAGGGTCTGGGTGAACACACGGAGTACAGGCGTGTTGGGGTGGGGGTCCTCCAAACCCCGAGAGCCAAGGCGCTAGGGACCGAGGCATCGGAAGCAGCTCACCTTCCTCCACTCCTTCTTTTCCTCCTTCTTTGTGAAGACCGTGTGGACCCACCAGATCTTGGTGAACATGGAGCCGTAGCCCAGGCTAAAGCCCAGACCCAGGAGCCAGAGGCGGGCCTAGGAAAGGAGAGAGGGCAGGAAAGAACAGGGCGGGGCAACAGGTGGGACTGTGCCAGGATGGGGCAGGCTGTAGGAGGTGACAGATGACAAGGCAGGCGGGACGCAGCCGGTAGGGGGGCCAGGGGTAAGGGGAGCAGCGGGGTGGCGGCGAGTCTCCCTACCTTTCATAAATTCCTCCCATCCACCTTGGCTACTTTGCCACCTGGGTGATCGTGCTAAAAGACTGGGTTTTAGTCACTTCTGACTGTTCTCCAGTGCCTACAGGTTGCAGCCTGAACACCTCCAGATGTGGCAAGAGGCCTTTCACAACACGGTCCCACCTAAATTCCCAGGCTCATCTCCCCCCAGGCCCTCACCTGCCCCGTGCTCCAGCCCTGCTGAACTGCTCATTTGCTCGCCCTCACCCTTGAGTCTTTGCTACCCATAGGATGCTCCCTCTCCTCCTGGAGTAACCATCCTTTATTTCTCCAGCTGACAAAATCCCCTGCATCCTTCACTATTCAAATGCCACCTTTGGTGAGGTCCGCCCGGCTACTCTGACAGTGAGCTGCTTTCTCTTTGCTCCCACAGCAGATGCCTCTCATATGTCACTGCAGCTAACTGTCTGCTCTCCCCCTGCATTAGGTCTCACTGGGGACAGAGAGCCTCTGAGGAACTGTAGGTGTATGTGTGCACGAATGCCGTGTGCACGAATGCCATGTTCATGGATGCATGATCAGGACAGGCACAGGGCAGAGGAGAGAGGAGTAAGGAGGGGCAGGGAAAAGGGTGGGTGTTTCCCACAGCATAAGAGAGAACCAAACAAATATTGCTGCTGAAGCAGCCCCAGAACCTTCCACGTACCAAGAGTCCCACAAGGCCTCCTCCCTGTGTGAGAGTGGTCCCTTCCCCCAGCTCTCCTTGCTGTTGGTTCAGATCCCCCGCCTCCGTCCTTCCGAACCACAACTAAGGCTCCCACGGGAAGTCCCCAGTTCTTGTTCTCAGCCCCCATGCCACAGACAGGCCACCCACCATTGTCCAAGGGTTCTCTGCGCAAGACCCCCTTCCTTCGCCTTCGATACCTTCCCCCTCTTCTCTGCAAGACATGCCATGGCAACCTGGGAACTGACAAGCGAGCTCCAGAATGAAAACTTCTGGAGGCACAGAAAGAAGGGACGGAGCCAGACAGAGACCAGAGGGGCGATGCCAGGAGAAGGAACTGGAACAAGGGTCAGGGAAAGACAAGGAGAAGGACAGGCAGGGGATGGCGCATCACAGAAGGCACTCCTGAGGGGCCGGGAGAGCCATGCTCTGCAAGGGACCTGCCACCCCCTCCTCACCTGGCAGACGAAGGGGAACTGGCTTCTCCCGATGTGGTAACCATCCAGCCCGAGGGGGAAGACGGCAGCTAACGCCAGAGAGCAGCCCACAGCAGTCAGATTATTCAGGTTGGGCTGTGAGTTCTGGATGTAACTAGGGCAGAGGCAGAGGGTGGGAGAGGGAGAAGAGCAGAATTACCCCTCCTCTCCAGCGAGGCTCAGCTCCCCAAACGCCCTACAAGGGCCTGACCCCAACCTCAGGGCCAGGGGCAGAGGAAGGCAGGCTTGGACCAGGCAGCGGAGCCTCGAGAGACAAAGCCAGCTGGGTCTTGGCGGGGCTGCAGAGGGCTTCCTGCACGGGACCCCGCCATACACAATCTATTAGAGCCGCACACTGTGCTACCCGGTCCCAAAGGCTTTTTTTTTTTTTTTCCGTTAGTTGCTTTGGAGCAAGGATGGGAGTTATAGCTGGTTTCTCCTTTTTTGTTCCCATTGGTCACTGGGAAAGCAATAATTCAGAGTGGAAACCTCAAGGATGCACAGCCTCAGAAGCTACACAGTTTCCTTCTCACTCCCTTCAAGCAAATGACTGTTATCTTGGAGAAGCAGAAAGGACAGGGAAATGTCAGAAGAGAAACTTACCGGACATGGGAGTTATAGATGTTAAAGGACAGACAGACAACAGCTAGGACAATGCCCAGGCTGGAGAGAACGGATACGGAGATAAAGAGTTTCTGTGACAGGAAGCGGAACGTCTTGATGACCAAGGTCTGGTCAGCTGGGGGGGACCCTCCTGCATGGCACAGGGGAGGGGGAGGGGAGGGGGACGAGAAAGGAGGGAGGACAAAGGGATGAAGGTGGGACGGGAGAAAGGGAAGAAGGACAAAGCTGCTGATGGGCACCCAGGTCTTAGCTCTGAGGACAGGAGGCCCTAACTGCCCTGAATAGGGGCCGCTGCAGGTCAAATGCTCTTTGATGCTGGGGCTCTTAGGAAACAATCAGAAATGAGACTAGCAGATGGAGCTAGAAGCTGAGCTGTATCACTGAAGTTGTAGAGTCTTTTTTTTTTTTCGTTACTGTTTGTTCTTTGTGTTTTTCTGTCTTTCTTGTGGCAAAGGAAAACAGAGGGGAAAGAAGGGGATACTGAGAAATAAATTTTATGAGGTCTCTTACAACTCAAATCGAAAGCTGCAATAGACAATCATAGAATCATGAAGCTAAAGTCCCTCAAAGTACCGAGTCTGGCCTCCTAACCTCAGGAGGAAATTTTTTTCAAAAACTGATCCGTGATTTTACTGCTGTCAGGGTGATATTCCCAACGGTGTTTTTCAGTTATTATTAAAGGGAAGCTCAAACTTGTCAAAGAGTTCAAAGAAAGGAAAAAAAAAGACTAATTTCAATTTGCTTAGCTTTTTTAAAAAAAAGCATAATTTAGGCCATGAAGCATTTATAGCAATACAGACACTGTCCTAAATTCAAATTATAAAAAAAATTTCCAAACTCCAGCAGTACTGAGAACTACTAGATTTCAGCTGGGCAGGGCAGATGGCAGCTGTCTTCCACGGCTGTGTCTCCCCTCCCTCCTCAAGATGCCAAACCTTTGTTTGATCAATAGAGACCTCCTTTTGCCCACCTCGAGTATCTTTCCCATTTCCTATCATTTAGCTCACCAAGCACACAAAGAATATAATTGCTCCCTTTTTCTCTTTAAAAAGCACATTTTAGCAGAAGACAATTCAATGAGGTTTTGCAGCCTCTCCTACAGTTTAAGCAACCATTTTCCTATCAAAGCTGAAGAGGCAACTCTAGGATTAAAGTAGCTGGTTTAGATACCTCAAGTCACCAGAACATCTGGGAAACCCAAATGGAGTTTCCATTTCCCACCCCCTGCCTCTGATCCCCAGTCATCCCAGCAATGTACTATTTTTAAGAGTGCATTGCTACCAACCGCCTATTCCCTCTCCAAATACACCAGTCTCCCCTACCCACGTCTTGGTGGTTTTATTCCCTTTCTCTGAAACCCAGCCCCTGGCCCATCTCCCGGCATATTTCAACCTAATGGCAACTACCACCCCACCCTCATTCAAACACCATTTTTCTGAATTGTTCAGAGGGGTTGAAGGAAAATATAAACAGGATCCACTTACCAATCCACTTATCCGTTTTGGACCAGGAAAGGTCATCCTTGGTGCTGTCATAATAGCCAATCTTCTTGTAGCTGCCACCTGGATGGACGATCATAGGAGGGACCACAGGTAGGTAAAGAGCTGATCCCAGGCATTCTCAACCTCCCACTTCCCTAAAGTAGTTCTCCATGGTCGTATCTGATTTTCCCTTCACCTGAGCCCCTGAAGGATACTTGGGAGGACCTGGGGGTCACTTGAATCAGCAATCTGACTTAAAAGCACTATAGGGTGGATTCCAAGGCAACGCAAACAAATAAGAATATCTTATATGCTTAAAGCCCTTCAGTGAAGAAGGCTGTACAGTATGTCTGCCACCCATTCCACAGGCTCACACCTCAGCAAGATGTCTCTCACTGTGATTCTGGCTTCTAAACCTTTCAAGTGTTTCTGTTTATTCCCCCTCTCATGATAGACAGAATCACAGGATCTATTTTCCCAGAGGCTTTCATTTTAATTTTAGAAATTTCTCTTCCGTTGACTTGGCTTCTAATTCCTTAGACAAGTTGCATCTGCCTCTTAAAAAGCCACGAAGTGAAATTCAGTCACTCCTAAGATTTCTAGAGCTGCCCCAGTTACCATAACTCTCCCTTCTAAAGCCAATTCACACCCCTTTGACCACGACTGAAGTCTATCCCCTCTTGTCCTGGTTACAAAGAAGATCTGAGAGGGTGTGGGAGGTGGGGGGAAGGAAAGAAAGAAACTTTTCACAGGAGGCCAAGAAATGGTTCTTTTGGCCCTGCTCTAAGAGGCTGAGAGGGGGGTGGAGTTGAAAAACTAATTCAGAAGTTTTGCAAATACGTGAAGTGCGCTAAGGTATAAGAAAATACCATCTAGAAAAGCCAAACTATACGCACTACAGAAAAATTAGAAATAATTGTTTACAAATCAAGGAAATGCAATGGATTCCCTTTAAAAATAGCAGGTTTCCCAGATTCGGCTTTTCTTGAGTCCATGAGTGTGCCACTAACAAGTCATGAACCCCTCAACTCAAGCACCGAAGGGAAATCGTTCAAATCAAAGTGGGGGCCGCTGGGGAAGGAGAGTGGCTGCTTTCAATCTGCATGCACATCACCGCAACTCAGAGAAACCCACCCATAGCTAAGCTTTTTATTATCATTATTATTACTATTACTATTATTTAGAAGCTTGATGAAAACAATTAGAGGAGCGGGCAGGAGGGTAGGGAGGCGCCAAGGCAATCTTTTGATGTCTCCTCCTGGTGTTCTCCTCCCAGACGGTGTCCTAGCCCAGCCCCAGCCTGGCCCCCGACCTCCCCGTTCCCTCACCCCCCTGTGCTCACCCTGTAGCTGCTCAATGAGTGTCCACGCCATCCGAGAGCCACTGGCATCAAACACCACATGGCCCTGAGGGGGAGAAACATGTGGAGGAAGGCAAAGCGATAAAAGCAAGAGCAAAAAAGAACATCAGGAACTCTTTGAATCCTTATGTTTTTGATGTAATCGAGCTTCTGAATGAATTCTATTTATGGCATTTGCCTGCATATAGGACATACCCCAGATGCCTATACCCTAGATTTTAGAAACATTATTCTTTTGAAAAGAAGCTTCACCCAGGAGATTTGAATGGGAAAAATCCCCAGATAGAGCACCAGGGGACCTGGCTTCTGGCTGTGTGACCCGAGAAAGCCACCAAATCCCTCTGGACGCTGTTTTCCCCCACTTTAAGAGGAATAAGTAGATGATCTTTCAGGCTGTTTCCTCTTTTAAAATCCTATAATTTTCATCTGACTCATAAATATCGGGACTGAAGAGAAGTGAGGGGAGAGGTTGAAAGAAACGGAATATACCGTTTCCCTTCTAGCCTTCCGTGGGGCTTTCTGGTTTGGGGGCTCCTACTTCCCTGGTCTGAGACCGATTATTGCAGAGAGGTAACTGAGAAAGACAGAACGCATGTCTCCAGGAGAAGGAGCTGGGAGGAGTCTCTCTGGATGGGAGGACAGAGGCAAGTGAGGGGCTGCTGTAACTCACGGAAACACCCTCGAAGGACGAGGAGTTCATTGCCCGGTAGATTTGGTCTGTTATGGTCTGGTTGTTGTAGTTGAAGTCTTCCAGGCGCACTCCTGAACGGCCACCCCCTCCAGACGTCTTGTTCAGGGCCAATGCCAAGGCCCAGATGGCATCATAGGCCAGGGGTGCCTCCTGGAAGCCTCCCGTCTCCTCAGGGTGTCTTTTTAGTCGTTTGGTCAGTTTCTCCACAAACTCCTGGGACGTCTGGGGAGGGAAGAACAGGAGGAAAGGATTGGAGTGGGGGTGGGCTTCTGATTCTGCTCCGGCACTTCGACTTGAAAGGATGGTTTGCGTGCATGTTGTCAGATTGACAGTATGTACATTCAACATCTTTAACTATACCCACGTGTCTGTCTCAGATCAGAAGCTACTAGACTAGAGCAGGAGTTAGCTGGGTCCGATGGCCTTAGTGTGCACAGCTGCTAGCTCAGAACTGCAAACAGAGAAGTTTAATAAATAGATGCTCTGCATAATGAACAGCAAAGGATAGAAAGCAGAGAGGGCAAAGCAAAGACCTGGCTACGCCAGTGACGAGTGGCAGCGTTGGTGTTCTGTCAGCCTTCAGACTTTCCCAATAGAGCTGACGCAGGAACTAACAGCTCCTCCAATTCTGAAAGAGCCCGGAAAAGGTGACACCACAGCCTTCCTCACTCTGTCAACCAGGAAGATTTTTCTTTAGCATGCTAACTTCCTGCCAACCTCGTGTGCTTTCAGTTCACTGTCTCTTGGAGGGTTTTCAGAAGACTTGGGACTGCAGGAACACCCTTCACACATTTGAAGTCAATTATTCAATCCTTACCCACACCCTTCCCAACCCTCCGTCTTTTTTTTCCAAGAAAGCTAAAAAGAATAATAGCTCCTTTAGCTCTGTCATGAAATGGATCAAGAGACCCGAATTTCTATGCCTGGCAGTAACATTGTTTAGCTAAATGACTGTAAGTAAATTGCTTCAGTTTTTGGAAATGTCTTCCATATAATGGGGAAAATCACTTCTGCCCTTCTTCATCTCCCAGAAACTGTACGAGGAAAGGTTCAGTGGCCACCTCTTGGCATGGCACAGGTAATACACAGGGGCATTACACAACTCTGTTTAGATTTGGAATTTATTAATATACAAACATACTCTAATGAAGAAATGAATAGATGAATGAAGAATACATACAAATCTTTGTTCCTGGTGCCCTGCCCACTTTTCCTTCTATTCAACTTTCTGGAGACACGGGGGAGTGGGAAATGCAAAGGAAGTGTGGTGCAGTGGAAGCAGCCTGGGCTTTGAAGACAGGCAGGCCTGGGCTCTACTCCCCTTGAGGACAGGACCAGGTTCCATTCTGCTCTTAAACCTCAGCATCCAGCACTATGCCCAGCCCACTCTGGACAAATAATAAGTGTCTATAGATTAGGGCAGTGAAAATGCTCTGTTTGGTGGGTACATGTCATTATACATTTATCCAAACCCACCCAATGTACAACACCAAGTGAGCCCTCATGTAAGCAATGGACTTTGAGTGTCAATGATATATCACCGTAGGTTCATCAGCTATAACCACTCTGTTGGGGGAAGCTATCAATGAGTGAAGCAGGGAGCAGACAGGAAATCTCTGTACTTTCCTCTCAATGGTGCTGTGAACTTAATCTGCTTCCAAAAAATTGTCTTTAAGAAAAATGTCCATTGGATGGATAAATGGAAGGATGGCTTCTAATTCTAACTAAGCCCCCTACCTGCTATATAATCTGAAACAAGTTATTAAACCTCACTATGCAGTTATTCAGCTTTAAAATGGGAATAATATTAACTACCTTGAAGAGTCATTATAAGGATGAAATAACAACATGTATAAAATGCTGGGTATAAAGTAAGTTACATTTTCTCTTTCAACTTCATTTTTGTTACTAACATTGAAATCTATAATTCCAGCTCAGTATTTCAAGTCCTGAATCTCCAACTGTCTCTAAGCCATTTGTAACTATATAATCAATAACCTGAAATTATAAGTATCTAAGAATAAGCTCTATTTTTCCAACACTCCCCAGTTTATAAGATTGAAACCTTAGAATCACTTTAGACTCTTTGAAATCTCCAAGTCCTCTTAATTCTTTTGTTGAAATGTTTCATTAATATCACCACTCCTTAAACAGAATAATGTTAATCATAACAATAGCTAACATTTATATTGGCCTTACATATATCAACTTACTAAATTCTCAAATAATCCAATGAGGTAAATACTATTATATGTCCATTTTAGAAAGGGATAAGGAGACTAAGACACAGAACAGTTTCACTTGCCTGAAGTTATACTGCTAGTACGTGGAAGAGCTGGAATTCAAACCCATTCAAAGTCCATACTCTTCCAACTACCCTACACTGTCTCTGTAAGCTGAAATGTCTCTCTCCGAGAGCACCCGTTGACAGCGGATAGCCCGAGACTTTCTGAGTCATGCTTCAGCCTCCAAGTCCATCCGACCTTCAGTTCAAAGTAAACACTGCATCCGAAAATCACCCAGATGGGAAGAGAATCATCTGCTCCGCGTGTCGCCGTCCCCTGCCCGGATCCTCATACTCTCTGCTGGCTCCAGGTCACCACCACTAACACACTTGGCCACTGGGGGCACCACTGTCCCCACCCATGACTAAAATTACCAAAAAATCTCTCCCCTTTGGGTCAGCAAAGATGGTTGTAAATTTTCAAATGCAAATGTTACAAGGCGGCTTAAGGAAAACTGAACAACACAAATTCTGCAACCCATAGAAATTAGTGAAATGACCAAGTACAAATTTACGACCCTAAATTTTTAACAGCCCTGTCTGGCTGTCTCTCTGCACGAGAATAGGTGCCCAACGGTGATCTAAAATGTGTATCCTGAGGTAGATTTTTATTTTCTATCATACCCAGCTCTGACGGGACCTCTATCCCAATCAGAATCTACTGACAATCTCACCCCCAGGTGTGCTGCCTCGTACCTGATCTCTAGTACAGCTCCAACCCAGAGCTACTTTTCTCCAAAACCACTCTAATCCACTCTCCCATATCCTAAAAACGCTTTCTCTAAACCAGAGTTTCTCAACCTCTGCACTACTGGCATTTTGAGCAGGATAACCTTTTGTTGTAGGGACGATCCTATGCATTGTAGGTTGATTAGAAGCATTCCTGGCCTACTCATTAGATACCAGTTGTGACAACCAAAATTGTCCCTAAACATTGCAACCTCTGATTGAAAACCACCGCCCTAAGAGTCCCCAAAGTGTGTTCCCCAGACCAGTAGCATCTACATCCCCAGGGAGCCCGTTGAAATGTGAAGTCCCTGTCCCCACCCCAGACCCACTGAATCAGAACTTCCAAGGGAAGAGCCCAGTTGTGGTTCTGACAGAAGCTAAAGTTTGAGAACTACTGATCTAAATATAAGGCTATCCTTACAGAGTGAAGGCAACTCTGCTTCTTTTCTAAATCTCCTTGGTTCTGGGCCATAGACTCGACCCTTGCTTCTGGTCCACTTCTCTTGATCCTATTTGATTCATCTACAACCTCTTCTCTAGTCAATTGTTAAGATGGCATCTACCCTCTGAAAAATCTTGGTCTCTTCACCTGGCATTTTAGGCTACTGAGCAGGCCTAGCAGTAGCTCTAGACCTCAAAGGCAGACACCATCTTTCTCTAGAGATGAAGAGCCAGAAAGAGACCCTCCAGCTCATCCTGTTCAAAAGCCCAGAAGTCCCCCTATACCCCCAACCAAATCCTTGTGTCCTATCAGGAGCTCCTCTAGTTCCCTGCTCTGGGGCAGAAGCCACTATTGGCAGGTCCTGGGCTCAGGGTACCAACAAGCCTTTCTGGCTTTGATTACCAGCTCCTCTACCTTCACAGGTTCTCGAGGACAACTCACTTCTCAGGTGCTCTACAGGGAAGTGATCTTGCAGAATTTTTCCATCGTATTTTTCAACCAAGATCCCTTGGAAATGTCCCAGGACAGTATCCATGATCAGAGTACCTGTGGCAACTGACCTTTCCATCACAATCCACTGCAGAATAAAATTCCTGGATTTTATTTCTCCCTTGCTCAAAAACTGTCATCTGCTAAACAGTGTTAGCTGATAACAAGCTTGTTAGTGAGACTTCAGGGTTTTCCATGGGAGGTGATAGAGCAGAGGGTTTGGAGTTAGATTCAACTAGAATTCAATTCCAGCTTCACCACTCAGTAGCTGGTGACCTGCAATAAATCACTTAACCTCTCTGAGTCTCAATTTCCTGGTCTATAAAATGGAAATGAAAAGTCTACATCAGAGTATTGCAATGAGGATCACTGAAATCATGGATCTAAGCTCCTGGTTTACTACATAAAAGTGATTATTACTACAACTTTTAACAAATAAGATATTAGGGTGGCTTTACAGTCATTCACTCGCCCCTAGCATGCTCTCCAAAGCAGGTATTCCAGACCTGGGGCTACACTTGGAATAATAAGCAGACACATAGGTTGCCCTTATCAAGCTCACCCAAGATTCTCGTACTCTTTAAGATGCAGTGCAGAGCAAGAAAGCGGTCTCCCCGCCACACCACACCCTACTCACTTGTGCCCCTCACCTGTAGGCTGATTCCCACACCAGAGAGTGTGTCTTTTAGCTCCAGGTCTGTCACTAACCAGCTATCTGGAGCTAACTGATTTCAAAAGTCCCTCTACTTCTAAAATTCTAAAAGAGAATCATTAAAAAAGCATCAGAAGCCAAGCTAATTGAGTATCAGTCAGGAGTGAATATTAAGCAACTCTAAAGTGCTCTGAAGTCACCAAGAAAATAAAACGAATTTTTGCCCAGGAACAGCGCTCCTATAAAGGTGTGCTTGCAGATACAGCATCTATATTGTCATTAACGCCTCTCCCTCATTTGACTTCTTGCCGACTGCTCCTTATTTCCATGGTAACAGCTCTGCAACTCATCAGGGGCCCACTGAACACACCACTCTCATAACTCTCTCTTTTCTGCCCAAGGAAGTCACAGCAGAGGTGGAATCCACAGGAAACACGATGCAAACAAGTTCTGGGTAGGCAGAGGCCCCTTGCCTTCCTAGACCTCCAAACTCCATACCTGCTCCCCTCACCTAAGAGACCCCTTCAGTCCCCTCCATCTGCCCAGGTGCCAGCTTCCAAGTCCTCACACACTCACCATGTTGGAAATGCTGCGGGTGTTGGCAGGGTTCAGCATGACAATCTCAGTGGTGATGTGGCCCTCCACCGCCTCGGTCATCTCGTCCACTGTGCAGTTGATGGACGGGTCATAGATCTTGAACCAATTGTCGGCATACCACCCGATGAGGAACCAGACGTACTTCTTCCCGAAGAGCCGCTCCTTGTACACCTGAATGCAGAGGAGGAGGGGGGCTGGGTCTTTATTTTGTTTCTTTGTCTTATCTCACTTGACACTATGCAGCCTCTTCAGATTCAGAGAAGAACAGAGAATTGAAACAAGAAATCTACAAGTCTGGGGGTAGTAGGGAAGGCTGGACTCCTCCTCCTTCTAAGTGCCTCCCCAGCCTCTATTTTTAAGTGGTCTTTTCCAGCCAGACAGGGAAGATGGGATTCACAGGCTCCTCCAGAAACACAAAGCGATAGGAAAATAAGACCTGGAGAGAGTGTCACATGTGTGAGAAGACAAGGTGTGGAGTCAGAGCCAACAGACAGGGATTTCGTATTAATCCTCACCTCCGATTATTCGTTCAGAGATGCAGAGGGGAGAGCCCAGGAGACACCCAAGGCAAAGAGCCCACCCAGTGCCCCTCCATCCTCAGATTCCAACTCCACCTCACAAAAAACTTTCCGGGCTTCGGTCTCATAGAAAAGTCCCACGATGATCCGGGCGTCTTGGCGCTACAGAATGGAGAGAGAACAGAGCTTCTGAGGGATGCCGGAGGGGACTAAGCCAAGCACTTTCACAGCTTTGATTTCCTGTCCCAGAGTGCTTAGTGCAGGGTTCTGTTCAATGGGTAGTAGATAAATGTCAGCCAGAAGATGGAGCTAAACTTCCCCAGGAGATGCTACTGCCTCACAGAATCGAAATTATGTGACATGATGCAGGTGTTAGCTAATGCTACAGCGGTAATAAATTGCAATAGATTAATGTACCAAATCAACACATTGTACTTTTTTTTTTTTGGCCGTGCAGGCATGTGGGATCTTGTGGGACCTTAGTTCCCTGACCAGGGATCAAAACCACGCCCCCTGCAGTGGGAGCACTGGAAGCGCGGAGTCTTAACCCCTGAACCTCCGGGGAGGTTCCAACACATTGTACTTCTTAAACTTACGCAATGTCATATGTCAATTATACCTCAATACCAAAAAAAAAAACAAAAAACAAAACCTGTCCCTGCGTGACTCTCCTTTCCAACCCACCACTGTTTTCCCCACCCAGACCCTTGCAGGCTGGGCCCATCACCCCCTGCCATCCCACCTTAAGGTTTTTGACGGGCACAGCTGGATCTGAGAAGAAACTCTGACGGAAAGTAATCTCGATTCCAGCCTCCTTTACCCGTTCCTCCAGGTCGTCCAGAGTCTTGGGTGGCGATGAGGAGCAAATAGAAAAGACACAGGGTGCACAAAGGAGTAAAGACCGGAGGTAGTACAGGGGGCTGCGTTCTCAGAGCAAAGGAAGAGCCGTTCTGAACCTCCCTTCAACAGCCCTGTCCCCGGTGGGGAGAGTTCGAAGGAAAGCATCTGGAGTCTTAGGATGTAGCTTCCAGCTGGGAAGGTGCTTGGTGAGCCCCTCCTGAGGATCTGTGCCCAGGGAAGTCACCCCATCACCCCACTCTTACCTGACAGCCAAAATGGGGGAAAGGAAAAGAGAGGAACCAGAAAAGACAAGGCAGGGTCTAGTACAGGCAGGATGATGTCAACCTCAAGAGGCAAGTGGGCAGACAGACAAAGGCTCAGAGAATGTCCTGAGTCACTGAGAGAAGGTTGGGGGAGGATTAAAGAGCCACTGAACATGAGAGTGAATAGAGGACCCAAAGAACAGAACTAAAGAGAGGGAGCAGACTGTCTTCTCTGGGTACAGAGCCAGGTGTTTCCTTTCTTCCCCCACAAGTCTCCCTCTTCCCCTCCACCTCTCCTTGCATGTCCGCATCTCTGAATCAATTACCAGACCATGTACATGCACGCGTCTGTCTGCCTCTTTCTTCTCTCTTCTCTCCTTCTCCCTCCGTCCTCCCTCTCTATTCCCTCTCTTCCCTTCACACACGCCCACCACCTCCCCTTGAGTGCCTCTGGAATCTACTACTTCCATAGGTTCTTATCTCATATTCTCTCCCTTATCTTGCCTCAACTTTAGAGTGAACCTACTTTAATAGAACTGGGTCACTTGGAATCTGTCTGCGGGACAGAGCCTCAAAGCAGGAAAAAAAAAAAAAATCCTAAAACCAGAAAGTTGGAGAGGGTCCCAGAAACTCAACTTGTTCATTCCTCTGGCTACAGGAAGAACATGCACTTAACCCACTCGGAATGTGTTCTCTTTTGATAAAGAATCAAGGTCTTTGCCCCCCAAACGAATCCTGTGTCACATCTCTCTGTGCTGGGATTTGAGCAAAGGCTCCCTTCACCCTGTGCCTCCTCACCGAGGTGAAGACCTCAGTGGTCTGCTGGATGGTGGCGATCTTCTTCCAGCCCCACTTTTCGAAGAGTTTCACCCGGGTAGGATTATGGAGTGTGGCTGATGGATGAGTTCGGAAGAACGTAGGAAAGCGTTGCCGGTTTGACAGGGCCGGTGAACTGGAGCCATAGGAAAGCTACGAGAGATGGGGACAGGGTGACGTGTTTATGGCGGCCTCACTAAGAGCTGCCGAGAATTCCTTCAACCCTCCCCGCCTCTGGGATTCTCTCTCTCTATCCAAGCCTCCCTACCTCTGCCCAAGGAAAAGTGATTCTCAAAAGCCCCCTCCATCAGGGTGCCCTTTCACTGAGCTGACTTCCACTCCTTCTGATGGAGAGCAGGTCAGCTGCAGCCCTGGCAGGCCAGTGTTGCTAGGAGGCCAACTAGCTCAGGTCTGCAAAGGACTCTATCTCGGAAGTGGGCCCACTGTGGTCTGCAATACTCGCCCTCTTTAGTACAGCCCAGGGGACAGCCCCACCTTCTGGCCCCCAGGGCCTTGCTTACCACAATGAGGTTCCACATCCTGGCAGCCTCAGCCACGAGCGTGGACACGGAGCTGCAGCCAGGCATGAGGATGATCTTGATAGGGTCATTGTAGAGCAGCTCGTACAGGTACTTGGTGGCTTGGCCTGGGTCACACTGAACGAGGAGGGAGGGGATGAGGGAAGCTCCCCCAGGGCTCCTACCCTCCCTGCAACACCTACTCTTTTCTTTCCCCCAACAACCTAGTTACTTCCCCCACTACCCTCTGCTGAAACCCTTTTGTCATTATCACCATTTCTTCTCCTTCCTGAGTCTCCTTTCCCCTCATTCGTGAAACACCCTTCTCTGTCTTCCACCTGGCGCCTTACCCACACCCTCTGCTGCACACCCCCCATCAGTGTGTATGCAAACACTGCCTTCCCTCCTTTCAGCGCATCCTCAGACATCCCCTAGCCCACCTTCGCTCCATCACCCCGCCGCCTTTCCCCAGGTTTCTATGCTCCAAACATCTGTGAGTAGAAAAGAGTCTGCAGGAATATGAATAAATTTTTCCTCAAGTCCCCAGACAGCCTCCTCAAAGCCATATTATGAAGAGTCCTCCCTCACCTCTGCAAACTCCCTCTCCCACCTACTATTTTTTCTCCCTCTTCTTTTTTCAGGGCTAGAGATAAATAAACAGGAGAGAATAGGGACAAGACCACCAGGGGGTCCTGGCTCAGCAGATCCATGTCCTCCTGCTGGGCTCTGACATTTGACGGGTGCATTAGAAAAAGAAGACATTCAGGGGCAAAAGGGGGTGGGGAGAAACAAGGATGAGGGAAGAGCTGGGGAGAATAAATAGAATGGGATGCTCAAGAAACCAGATGCTTTTAGGGGTGCCTGAAAGAGAAGAATGGAGCTGGGAAAGTAAACAAGGCGCTGGAGGGGAGGAGGGGAGGAGGGGAAGTGAGGGGAGGAAGAGCCAGCCATGGAGCTCCCACTGCCTGTTCCCCTCCTGCTGAAATATGACATTTCAGAAGCTGCTGGAGCCCCAAACGAAGTGGGGAAGAAATGGAAGCCAGTGGGGAGCCAGGGCAGAGGGGACAGACAGGAGACAGAGGGGACTGGGGAGGGTGATATGGGGGTGGGGGGCAAGCAGAAGGAAATAAAGAAGGCCCCCTAGGGCCTGCTCGCTTCCCACTGAGGCCTGACATTTGGGACACGGTGGGAAGTTGGAGAAGGGGGAGCCAGGGGAGGCTGGCCCAAAGAACCAGCTCCCTGCTGCCCGCCCACCCACACCCCTGCTAAGGGCAGCGCTCAGTGTCTGCTCCACTGCGTGTTTGGAAGGTTCTGCATCCCTCCCACTTGGGCATCTTTGTGTATCTTTACCATTCTCACGTCCCACCTTCCCGCATCTATCACGCCAGATCCCCCAGCTTCTCCCAAGGGCCGTCTGTGGCCCTCTTTCTTGTCTGAAGAGAAGGTTAATAGATACAATGAGGACAGATAAGAACACATAAGATACAGGCAAACAGGGCAATGTACGCTACTCCAGTGTCTCTCCTGTCTCCTCATTCCTTCCCGACCTTCTCTTACACCCCTTTCCCCTTCCACGCCCTATTCATCACCGCACATCCCTTGTGCCGCGTGATTCTCACCCCCTCTCCAATAGACTTCCTCCGCTGCTGCTCTCGCAAGGAGCAAGGATCCGGATTTGCAGGCAGGAAACGACACTTTCTAGTTTGTCTGCCTTTCCATCTCCCCCTCGCTGCCTCTGCTATTTTCTCTTCCAGCCCCCCTTCTCTTGGGTCCCCATCTGCTCCCCAACACCTCCAGGGAATCACCTGTCATGGTGCATGAGTTTGAGCTCACACCCAGGGCTCCCCTAGCTCCCTTCAATCCCCTGTTCTAAAGCCTGCACCCATCCCTCCCTGTCCCTCTCCCCATACTCCCCCCAACCCCCATAGCCAGTTACCTCTCTTGCTCTCCTAAGCTTGACTCCTCCAGGGATCTGACCCTCTTTCTCTTCCTGCCTCTCCTACCCTAACTAATTCTTTTCCTGTGCCCTGCGGCCCTTCCTATAGGCATCCTGGGGTTAGCTTCATGGGATTTTGACTGGAAAAAGTGCAGATCCTTGGGACTCATCCCTGACCAAGGATTTAGAACCTGTATTTTTAACAAACTCCTCTGGGGATGCTTAGGTACACTGAAGTTTGAGAATCACTGTAAAAGCATCAGAAGGGATTCAAAGTTCCCTAAGAGTCCTTGTGCCGTCTTCTCCCCAAGCGCCCTATCTTCAACCCCGCTTCTGCCCGCTCCTTCCTCACATATCTATATCTAGGTGTAGATTGCTGTTCTAAAGAACGAATATAAATCCTCAGTCCACCCCAGGTGTTAGATCACCAAGGGCTCCCCTCTGTGCTCTTTCACTCTCCCCCAATCCCTTAAGTCTCCAGGGCCTCCTATGAGAGAAGATAGATTTGAGGTCCCAAATCGCCTTCCTTCCATGTGCCACATCCTTCCCCCATACTCCCAATCATTCATGTAGGGGATAGGGGTGGGAAAGGAATCTTGCAGGACTATCCCCTACTACCCCTGGACCCAAATTTTCTTACTTTCCCCCCTCTCCCTCTTCCCCACCCCCCTAACCCTACATCCCATTTCCCTTCTCACATCTCAGAGGCCACAGTGCTGCAGGGAAGACACTTAGGAGCCGAGTTCCACACGATGCCCCAGGGTCTCTCGCTGTCCCCAGCCCTCCTCCTGGTCCCCCTTCCCCACTGCCATTCTTTCCTGTTCTCTTTCTCTTCCTTGCGTCCGGACTCTTCACCATCCCCATGCTCTGCGGGGGCTCCTGTGTGGACCTGTAATCCCACCATTTTCCTAGTGCCTCTGCCCATCCCTTGACCATTAGCCTTCCCCAACCACAATATGCCATATAGTCCCATAATCCAGGAATCTGCGACAGGGCTGGGGATGAAGGGATGAGAAAGAGTCAGGTAGGGACCACAGCTACCTTGCTGTTTGTTGTGATAAATAAACTAGAGAGCTCAAGTCCCTCCAAATTTTGCTCATTGGGTCCCTATTCCTTCCAGCTCCAACCTGCTGCCAAGATTTACCTTGTTACCATGGTAAATGTAAACCCCAGATCCAGCTCCCGCCTCATTCCCTCCATCCCCCAACCCATCCCAGGGTTAGTTTACTCTCTGGAGGAACTGGATCAGCTCGTACCCCAAACCCATCCCCAGTTTCTCCAACCACCCCCCACCCCGGCACTTCCAAGGGTCTCCGGGAGCAGAAGGGTCAGCCTTGCAGCGTGATTAACCACCTTGAACCCCTAGACCCTCATCTTGAACCTCCAGCCCTTGAGACTCTCCCCGAGCTCGCGCACCCCCAGCCTGTCTTCTGCTAGTCACACATGGGAGGGGTCTGCCTGGCAACCCCAGGAGCGACTCACGCTAAGGTACATGCAGCTGGCCCCCTGCCCCCCACCTCCCACCCACTCCCATGTCCGGGGCTACCTTGCTGTCGTGGTGGATGAGCTTGAGCTCATAGTCCGGCAGGATGTCCCTGCGGCTGTTCACGTCCTCCAGCGCCATCTCCACCGCGGGCTGGCAGGCCTGGCCCCCCGGCCAGCCCCCGCTCATGGGAAACAGCGCCCCGATGTACACCGCGCGCCGTTCTGAGGAGGGGTGCGGGGGGACCCGCGGGTGAGGCCGCGGGAGATGAGGGGAGTGGGAGGCCCACACCGGAGCCACCCCCGCCGCCATCACCACCAGGAGAGGCAGTGGCCACCCCAGCTGGGGAGAGGGGAGCCCCGGACCCATGGCAGGGGGCGGGGGTGGCTGCTGGGGGAGGAGGAGGAGCTCAGGGGGGACACTTCTCCCGGGGAGGGCTGCTGAGGGGATGTCGGGGAAGCGCCTCCATTCCTGGTTTTGTGCGGAGGAGAGGGATAGGGCCTCGGGGAAGCAGGGGGGGTTGGCTTCGTACGGCCCCCACGGCTCTAGCTCCCGCCACCGCCACCGCCACCGCGGACTCTCCTCGCGGACTGACTGACCGACCGAGGGGAGGAGGAGGAGGGAGATGCAGGGCTGGGAGGGGGCTCTGACGTCAAGGGCGGCGCGCGGCAGCCGGGGTGGGGGGGCAGAGTTAGGGAGGGAGGAAGCGGGCGGGGATGGAGGCGAGCGCCGCTGTGGGAACCAGTGTGAGAGGAGGGGAGGAGAGGGAGGATGCGACCCCTAGGGTGAAAGAGATGGACGAGGAAGGGAAGGATCCCACCTAAGGGAACATTGGTGGAGGAGGAACGAGGCGAAGGGGCGTGCCGGGAGGGCGGGGTGGGCGGAGGGAGCCGCGGGAGGCTGAAGCCATGAGGGGCGAGCGATGGAGAAGGGGAGGACGAGAGTGGGACGCGAGAGAAAAGGGGCTGGCGCCTAAGCGTCTTAATGGGCGTGTGAATAGCTGGGGTGAAGGACTGAGGGTGGTGAGGGAGAGGGCGATGGGAAAGGTTTTGGAGAGAGAGGGAGAGCTGGGTGGGGAAGAGGGAGGGCCGTGGTACAGGGGGAGGTGATGGGGGTAGAGGAAGGGAACACGGGGCTCGGTGGACAGAGGCTGAGAAAGGGTGGTGGGAGAAGGAACTGAGATAAAAGAGAAGGGGAAGGGCGTAGGGAAGGAAAGGATGTGGGGAGGAGCTGAAGGAGGGAGAGTGAGGCCTGGCAATGGGTGAGATGGCTGGGCCAGGCTGATGGAGTCAGCAGGTGAAATCCTAGGAAGGGGGCAGGCAGGGAAAGGTTCCAGAGAAGGTCGGAAGGAACCCCACAGGGGAGGACGAGGTGGAAGCTCCGGGTCTCCCAGCACTCTGCCGCCCCCTGCTGGGGCTCTGCCATTAGGCCGAAGCGGAGTCTGGGAGGAGGCGGAGCCGAGGGGCGTGCAGCCAAGCGGGGAGATGGGAGGGACCGCAGCCTCGCAGAAAACCGGGACTGGAGGCTGGAAACAGGTAGGGAAAGAAAGGGCCAGCCGCGTACTGGGGTGGGTGAGGGAAGGTGGGGGAGGAATGGGAAGGATGAGAACTCAGAGCCTAGGGGCAGAATCCCTGGGGGTGGAGGGCGAAGAGTGAAGGGTAAGGGGATTGCTGTGCACGCGATGAGGGTTTCCGATCTCACCTGAGTGTGGCGTTCGATTCACTGGCAGCAGGAAAGACGGGGATCAGAGAAGAGTTACCAGTGGTGCCCAGCTTCCCAGGCCTGATCTCCAGCCCCCTCCCACACCTGTCCATGCCGAAGAAGACCGGGGTGGGGGGGGGGGGGGAGCAGAAGCCTGCGTTTCTGAGGGGAAGGTGCCTGGGGATAAGAGCAAGGTGGGGCTGTGGGTCAGGACTTGTTGGTTTTCTTCTTTTATTTCTCATAGGACAACAGAATTTGAGACAGGTGTGCCAACAGCTAAAACATGGGTAGATCCTGGTTTTGTGGAGCCTAAATGTTATAAAATTTGGGGGTCTCTCTTTAAGCGGAAAAAATTACAAATGCAATTGATTTGAAACTATTGCTGTTAAAATATCTTACTTTTGCAATTTTTACAAAAACCTATGACCATGTGAACACATTATTAGAACCTTCTACATTATTCGAGCACAAGAAGAGGCCTGTATAAGTGAGGAACCCTGGAGCTTAAACTTCATTAGCTTCTTAGTAAATCCACCCCTGGCTGGGAGTCCCACTTTCCAGAATGGAATGGTAAACTACAAGCAGAATAATTAGTGAGGAAAGCCAGGTCCAAGGATCTTGAAAGGCAGAGTGTCTACAAAGGTAGAGGAAGCATGAAGTATGCCTGCATCCCAGGAGAGAAGACTGCAGAGGGAGAATCTGGGTGCCCGGGAAAGGGGGAAGTTTGCAGAACTAGATGGAAAAAAAGGAGGTGGTGGACACAAGACGGATTCCCTTGGGGAATGATGGAGGTTGTCCAGGAGGTATAGAAAAGGACTGTCCTCTTCCCACCCCATCCCTCGGTAGTCCTTAATACTCTGACAATTCTGCCCCCACTTTTAAGTCTTTTAAATTTTTACCCTGATAATTTTCCACCCCGGATAGCCTTTTCAATATTATCGATTTTTCTAAATATGATATATGATTTATTGCTGAGTCTTTACAATAATTCAGGTATATAATGAAGGGAGAGGGATCAATTCTAGAAGAAGGTTATGCATAGAAAGTTCTAAGTTTCGAGAAAGGAACTGAGGCCGGGGAAAACTGGAGTAGTTAAACCTTAAGAAGGGTGATGGAGGGAGAGATTCACAGGAAAGGAGAAAATGTGAGACCCAAGGATTGGGAGCACGGGGAAGATATTAAAAAAGAGAAAGGTAAAGGAAGGAAGCCCCCAGCATAGATAAAGTGGACACGGGGGACTGCAGCAGCAAGTTTGAGGCAGGTGGATGGAGGAAAGTGTTAAGCATTCACCTCTGCCTCCCCCATGCCCCCCATTTTGTATAGCACCCTATTTTTCCCCACCATCCATTCCCACCCCACTCCCATCCTCTGACAAGCGTCCTCATCTGCTGCATGCAGGCAGCTGTTCCCCTCACCCTGGCAGTGGGGCTTGGGGGTGCTCCACTGGCCCTGACTACAGATGCTCCGGGAGCTGCCCACCAGATGGAAGTCGGAGTCACACCGGAAATCCACCCGGGCTCCGTCCAGAGCTGGGAGGTCCCCACCCGTCAGGAAAACCTTCCCATTTTCCAGGGTCAAATAAGACTTGGAGCAGATTCGGACTGTGGAGACAGGAAAATAGAGACAGGCGAGTTGGAGAAGACTCCTTCCCCCTAGGGAGCAGGGAGGGGGCTCAGATTTGAGTTTGGGTCCACAAGCATCCTACTCTGCAGGAAATCAGGTGTTAAAAGGATTAGCTTCTCTAGCTGCCACTCCTCCCTTAACCCTGTAAGCATCCACACATTCCAAAAAAAAGAAAAAGAAAAAAAGAAAAGAAAAAGAAAAAGCATTTCCATCCTAGGAACCCAAGATGGAGCTATAAGCACATAAAATGGGACCTCTTCAGAGTCAGCTACAGTGGGCGGTTCTTTGGCTTTGAAATGTGTGGATGTATGTAACTTTAGATGCACAGTCAGATTTGCCTTATTATCGTTGGCTTATACTCACGTTAAACTGGGTTTTAGTTTGGGGGTATATGGTCTCTCCGTTGGAGACAAGTATTCGAAAATGTGATGAAATCATTTTAGAATATTTTTGCATAATCTGCCACTAATAATCCTCAAAGAGACTAACTCACAAGATGAATAACCAAGTTATTTTCTCAAATGGGCAGTGGCCTAATGAAGGGAGGATGAAATAAAATGTGCAGGCTGCTAACTTTGCTGCCTGCAACTGCACACAGCAAAGCCCCTCTTACGTAGTAGTTGTTCAATAAATGTACTTGTGAATTTAGTTACAATGGATTTAAAGTGCTGACTTGCAAGCAATGATGCTAAGTTTGAGACAGGAAGAAGAATTCGCTTGAAGAGGAGAGGGGCTTTGAGAGGCTACTCACCACAGCGGCTGGGTGTGTCCATATCTGTCCAGGAGCCGTTGGCCAGGCACTTGCGGACCTTGGGCCCCACGACCTCGCGCTCCCCCCGGCACACATACTCAATCTCATAGTCCACGGGCAGGAAGTTGATAGCCTTCACCTGGTCTCGAGTCAGGCCCCTGTACCTGATGCCCCCTTCCCAGGGCGGGTGTATGATCTGGCAACCTGAGGGGGTGAGTCCAGAGGCAGGCGGAAAGAGAGGGATGGTGGGGAAAAAGGAAAAGGCAGAGTCAGCAGCGGGAGGCAGGGGAGGGTAGGGCGTGGTCAACGGGCAGGTGGAGGACAAAGGGGATGGGATGAGGTGCGAGAGGGTGAGAGTGGGGAGGGGTACAGACCCTGGGCGGAAGGACACAGCGGAATGAGGCAGGGTCAAGGAGCTCACAAGTAGGAAGGGAAGGGTGCTGGTTGGGGTAATGGAGAAAAGTAACTAAGAAATCGTGAAAGGGTATGCTATGCGAGTGAGTTTGCTAAGAAAGGCTAAAGGAGAATCTGAGTTGAATTAGCATGGGGGGGGGGTCTTACAAGGCCACCTGGGCAGCAAGGTGGGACCAAGGAAAAGGCGGAACTGAGGTAGCAATGGGGGGCCCAGAAAGAGGGGCGGGGTTGAGGGAATAATGCGGGGTCACAGGAAGGGGGCCTAGTGTGGTAACCGGGGGCCAGAGAAACGGGTGCTGGGTAATAATGCGGGGTGATGGAAAAGAGGTCAGGAGTAGTAAAGTGGGGCCGAGGAGACGGGGCTGCCAGGCCGGGATGCTACGTAGGGCCGACGGGATAGTAGAGGGGATGTGAGGAAAGGGGGAGTGGAGTGGAGGGGTGCCCGAGGTCGCCGGAGAAGGGTGCACCTTCCGAGGTGGCGTTGGGGGTCTGCGCCCCGCCCGCGCCCGGGGGGCGGAGGAAGAGTGGCGCCAGCGGCAGCAGCAGCAGCAGCAGCAGCATCTGAGTGAGAGGCGGCCGTGAGGACCGGACCGAGCCCCGCCGGCGCTGGCCCGGACCCGAGAGGCGGCCCGGCCTCCCTCCGGTCGCCTCCCGGGCTCCGACCCGGCTCAGCCCGGGGACCCGAAAAGCGCCCCGTGGAGGAGGCGGGGGCGGAGCCCGGCGCGGGGTGGGGGGAGAGGAGGAGAGAGAGCCTGTCCCCACCCTCCTCCTGCCTCCCTCGGCCCCCCCCACCCTCCCGGGACTCCACCTCTCACCACCTCCTCTCCCCCGGCCCCCGCGGCTCGCCGGAGCCCGGCTTCCCCACGCTCCCCGGATCGGCCGCCTCGCCGCTCCCGGTTCCTTCCCCGCCGCTCCTCTTCTCCCGCGGCCCCCAGACCCCCGGCTCGGCCCTCCCCGCGCGCCCCTCTCCAAGCACTGCCTCCCCCGGGCCCTGGCTCTTACCTCGGCGCTCCGGCCCAGCTCCCCGGCTCTCCCGGGCCTCAAGGCCCCAGGCCCCGCCGCTCCTCCCCGCTCCCCCCTCCTCTCTCTTCCACCTTCCCCCTCCTCCCGACCCTCCTCCCCGCGAATCCGGGCTCCTCGCCGGCCAGGGTCTCTCCTCCTCTTTCACCTCCCCCAAACCCCACCCCCGTCTCTCCTTCCCCGGGGCAGCGGCGGCCGCGGGAGCGGGGAGCCGGGAGGGAAGGAGGCGGCGCCGGGGACCGGGGAAAGCTCCCGGGCGGAGGGAAGAAGGAGGGTGCGGGAGGAGACAGGGCGGGGGGAGACCGGGGAGAGGGCACCTCCCACAACCCGAGCCCCGGGAGCCGCCCGGATCCCAGCCCCGCCCTGGACCGCCCACAGCGCCGGGGGGCGGGCGGCAAGGGAGCGGGGCTCCGAGGTAGGGGAGAGGGACGCCGGTGCACAAGCACACACGCGCGGGGACCCGCAGGCTAGACCACTGGAAGCTGAGGTGGGGGCGAGGGTGCCCGAGCCAAAGGCCGAGGAGCTGGCGCTGAGACAGGGAATCTGGGATGCAGGTGGAGAAAGACGGCTGCACAAAGAGAAGGCAGCCCTGGTTGGGGTGAGACGGGAGAGGCAGAGGCCGAGGGCCAGGAAGAGAACGAGACGGGTGGGAGAGAAAGGAGAAGCCAGGGTCAGACAGGGGATGGGCGGGGAGGGGAGGGGGTGAAGGCCGGGAGCCGCCTCAGCGCGACAGGAGTTGGGTGGAGAAGGCAGAGCTGGAGACCAGAGCTGCTCCTTGGGTCCAGCAGCAATGCTACTCGCCTGCTTCGGGGAGGGAAGGCGGAGAGAGGATGGGAAGCAAAAGATGGAGAGGGTAGCATCAAGGAGAGAAATTGAAGTAGGAGGGGAAAAAAGAAAGAAAGAAAGAAAAAGACCAGGAAATAAAGAGCCTCCAAGTGGGCAGAAGCCAGCATTATCTCTACTCCAGCAGGGCCTAGCAATCAATATTTCTTGACTAAGGAAGAACTGGGAGCTCTAGAGACAGTGGGGGAAGTGCAGGCCTTTTGACAGTTCCGGAGGCTCCAGGCTGTTGTCTGGTGATGGAAGGTGTGTGCCTGTGTGTGTGTGTGTGTGTGTGTGTGTGTGTGTGTGTGTGAGAGAGAGAGAGAGAGAGAGAGTGAGAGTATGTGCGTGCGCACGCACGTGTGTATATTGTTCATGGGAATGAGTTTGGGCTGCCAGAGGAGAGAGAGGGCGCCTTCTGGAGGATGGGGTAAAACAAAAAGCTTCTGTCTGGCTTGTCCTGGGAAGGAGGTGGGGAAAAGCCAAATGCTGTGAGACTGATTAGAACTGAGGTTCTCAACCTTCAACCCTTGAAACATTTTGTCATGACTCCTTTACTGTGCTGAATTGAAGCTCATAGAGGAAATAACCTACCTACACACAGAACTTTTAAAAAAATCAACATGATTCCCTGTCTGTGACATAAGAAAAAAAGTAATTTGTAGTAAAAGAACATAAACAGTATTTTAACGAGTATTGAAGTCATGATGAAGTAGGCAGATGCTTGCACTTATCCATAGAATTACGGGGCTGGAACTGCTACAAATGCGGGATGATACAGGTGCTGAGTTGGTGACTCAACTACCTCCAGCACGTCGCCATCAATGAGGTGACTTTACGAAATGTTGAACAACTCTTGATAGCAAAGTCAGCCTTCCCTGAATTCACGCAGAACCGTAATTGCATTCCTAGAAAGTTCATTGTATATTAAAACCACTTTTAAAATTGTATTAAATTCTAGGCTCCGATAATTAAACACAAGTTTTCACCTACATGAATGTCCTAGGGGACATTTGAGAATCTGGAGGAGGGACAGTTCTTCATTTGTTCAGGCTGTGCTTTGAAGAGTATCTTATTCCCCTACCCTACCCATAAGGGCCCACAGTTCCCCCCTAATCACTGTAATTACAAAAAGAAAGCCCACGAATCTTCAAACTGTTCCCTAGGGAGTGGCTGAGAACCACTGAGCTAGAAAATGGGCAGAAGAGAAGAAGAGAGTGGGGCAGGATTTCTAAACACTGAAAATGATAGCAACCCCTCCTCTGAGTGACCTGCCGTTCTTTCAGCAGGGCAGAATCAAAAATGTGTCTGTAAAGTTACTGGCAGCAGAAAAAGCATCATATGGATGAGAATTTTCCCAGATTGCTTTAGAAAGAAGAGTTTCCTGTCTCTGTGCCCTGTCTATGGGCTAGGTCAGCTCTCTGGTCTTGGTGCTTTTTCATGGTCCTGGCAAGGCTGAGTGCCCAGAGGACACCCTTCCCCGTCCCAGCAGGGCCTTTATGTAGGGGAGTATCTGAGTAGGCATTCTCTCAGGACCCCACAAGTTCCTCACCTAGTTTTTGTGTTTTTTGGTTTTGGCTTTTGTTTGTTTGTTTGTTTTTTGCCACATGCAAGACTTGTGGGATCGTTGTTCCCTGACCAGGAATTGAACCCGGGGCCCTAGATGCTGAGAGTGCCAGGGAATTCCCTTGTCGTTCATTCTGGAAACCTGTCTCTGGCTTCCCTGAAGTCCTGAGTCCTTTACTATGCTGAATTGAGGAGGATGAAAGGATGGAATCCCCCCCTGGAAAAGAGGAGTCTATGATTCTATGAACTTGAAAATTATCTTGGTAATATTAATCACCACACTCCTGATGCTAATCCAGGAAAGGAAACAACTTTAATGTCCAAATCACAGAGTGTTTATTGATTCAATAAATTAGAATGTAGTCTGTTCAAAGGAATAGTTATAAAAACATGTTCAAAAGAGTATCTAATGACATTTACATGGGAAAACATGAGAGTTTGGGGAAAAAAAAAGCAGAATACAAAATGTGTACAACTGTGATATAATATGTGTTTAAAAGCTGAAAGAAAATACATCAAAATGTCAGCAGTGATTACCTCTGGGGCCATGAATTATTAGATAATCTTTTTTGGTCATATTTGTTCAATTTTTGTTCAAATGTTTTACAAGGGTTACCTTTCTCTTTTTAAAGTTGGGTTTTGTTTTCTTTTAACCTTCCAAAGTCCATTGAAACAGTCTAGCCAATATCTGTTATTCAGTGGGCAGAGGCATTTGAGGGTGTGGTGAGAGGCTCCAATTATATTCACTATACAAACCACTCACCTTTTTCCACCAGTAGCTGCAACTTCCTCCTTTCACACTTTTTATCTTCCAATATAGCTTCCCAGCTTCCCGGTCCATATCCCTCAGGGACATTTATTGAGGTCCTTCCCCAGTCACGGCTTGAGTACCCTAACCCCACCCTCCCCACAGCCAATCCACTTCCTCCTTCCACACCAGGCACAGAAGTCCTCTCCTCCGGAAAAGTCCCTGGACCTGATTCCATCCTTCTGCCATCACTCCTGTATTCTTTGTGCCTTTGGAGAAACCACCTCTTTTCTCAGTTTTTGACTGTTTTTCATAGAGATGGTGGTTTTCCCACTTGAATTACCTGAGAATGACCAATCTCCTTGTTCATTTTATTTCCCATACTTCCACTTCCTTTCCTGTCTTCTGCCCAACCCTGAGAGCAAAGAGCCCAGAACTTAACACCTTGTAAGCTCTGGAAACATATTAACCAAAGTAGCTTAACTTATTGATGATCTGCTAGATACTAGGTGCTTTCGGGGTGAGGGGATGGTATCCAAGTTAATTCTCTCACAACCATGCAGAGTAGATGTTAGTGCTTTAATTTTGGAGCCAAGTAAACTGTGATTTAGAGAAATTAAGAAGCAAATCAAAGGACAAAAAAAAAAAAAAAAAAGGACATCCAGCTACAAAATCAACAGAGCCAATATTTGAATTCAAGTCTTTTACTCCATTTCCAAATTCTTTCCAAGGCTTTCAGAGACTTAGTCTCAAGGCACTTCTCTCACCCAAGTCCCACCTCAAGGCATTCTTTATCAGAGGTCAAACTGCATTTCAGTTCTGTCTTCCATCTAAAGCAGCAGTGGTGACTGTGTGAAGGGAGGATATTGGTGCCCTCTTACATTAGGATGAAAGACTTACCTTCAGTGGGGGCGTTTCTGTCGTACACAGCCCTTGCTGTTTAGAACATGTATGGGATGAAGATTTAAAATTCAAACATGAAGTTATTTACATGCTGGACTTCACGCAGGCATATACAGAGGAACCCAGTCTGGAATTCACAAAACTTCAATAAAATAAAAAAGCCACACTGTGAATGCCTGGTCGAGTGCTTACCTCCCCTACCCACAAGGTGCTCTGGGGTCACGGGGAGCACTGTCTCACAGGATCTCAGGGCCAATAACCAGATTACAAAGTTGACACCATGAGTTACCTCTGCAAATAATTTCTCCGTAAATAAGCCCTTCTATAATAATGAATGAACACAACGTAATGAAATGCTCAGTCAACCTAAGCCACAAAAAAGGAAAATGGTAAGTTTGTCCCTCTTCTAAAGGGTATATGAGGTCAGGTTAACAGATTTAGAAAATATTCCATTCTCACAAACAAATTTAGTGTGTATTTCTACTCCTGGAACTATGAGACAATTGGATTTTTAAGGATTTAAAAATAAACAAGTATTATGTTTATTTAAATATATATAATTAAGTATATACTAGGTATGAGTACATGTACATAATTATTCATACCATTTCGAAAAGTGCGTGCATCTTAATGCATGTATGAAATTGGTTGGTGGGGTTTTTGTTTGTTCATTTTGCTGCAACAGACTTGTCTCTTCTGATATGTCCAATTCATGTACCCTATAATGATTCTCACTTATGCTAAACACACTAGCACACTAACCAAATAATATTCAGAGTAAAAAGACACATCACCCAGATTTTTCTATTAGAAGCTACAAAATGTTGGAAACTCTTATTATCTGATATGTATATGCAGGTCTCAAGCCCATAATAAACACAATTATGTTTCTGCAGTAAAATGCATGACTATTAACATTAGGTTGAGTTAACAAAGACTATAAATAGCGTCGCCTCTGGCTTTGCCACAAAATGGATGCAAGTCAGGCCAGGTTTTGCCACCCAAATGAGTTAGAAACAAAATTTTTGGTTTTCAGAATGTTGCAGACTTTGGAATTACAGAAAAGCATGTGTGGAACCGACTGTATAAACATGAGAAAATTTTTACAAATAGATGTTTTTAGGAGTCAGATGAACACATCTGAAGCAACAGACTAGAAATGTCTTTTTATTATTTTTTAAATTTTTATTGAAGTATAGTTGATTTACAATGTTGTATTAGTTTCCAGTGATTCAGTTATACGTGTGTGTGTATACATACAGACTAGAAATTCTATTTATGGAAATACCATAAAAACACCATTGAGATGGGGCTTCCCTGGTGGTGCAGTGGTTGAGAGTCCACCTGCCGATGCAAGGGACGCGGGTTCGTGCCCCGGTCCGGGAAGATCCCACATGCCGCGGAGCGGCTGGGCCCATGGGCCATGGCCGCTGAGCCTGCGCATCCGGAGCCTGTGCTTCGCAACGGGAGAGGCCACAACAGTAAGAGGCCCGCATACCGCAAAAACAAAAAACAAAAAAAAACACCATTGAGGATCTCCATAAAGGCACTATATGAAAACCATGACCCTATTACAGTGGGGCAGGTGGGTCCTTCCCTGGTCCAGAGAACCATATGTACCATTCAAATCCTAGCAGAAGGCAATGCCTAGAACAGCTGTGAAGCAAGCTCTGCTTTTAGCAACCTAGAGTAAACAAACACCTGCTGAGTTTTAACTCTTCCCTATTCTTCCAAGCCATCACTCTGAAACTCTAAAAACCAACATGACTCATCCACACCTTCCGATGCTTTCAGTATTCATTGCACTTAGATCAGCACAGAAACATAATACCTTTATTAGTGCATAATTTACAAAGAACTCACACCTCTCTTAATCCTTTCAACTGCTTCAGTGTGGTAATATCTCCATTTGTCACATGAGAAAACTGCTGCTCAGAAAGTTTAAATGACCTGCCCAAGGTCACACAGGCAATAAATAGCAGAGCTGGGCAAAAAACCCAGGTCTCGGGTCCTCCCTCCTCACTCACAGTGCTCCAGCCATGCTGGCCTGATTACATTTTTTAAGCTGCTCAAATACAGTACTTTCAAATCAGGAGACACCAGTCTCCTCTGCCTGGAGATGCCCTCCTCCTCCTCCACCTCCCCACCCCATACCATCTTCACTTCATTAACAGCTTAAATATCACCTCCTCAAGGAAACCTTCCCTGAATTCCTCAGACTAACCTAAACCCCCTCCCCACCCTGCTAAGTGCTCTCTTGACACACTGTATTCATCATTCAAAGCACTTATCTCATTGGTAATTAACTTAATTGTGGAATCATTTACTTAACATCTGCCTTCCTGACCAGATCTTAAGCTCCATGAGGGCAGGGACTTATGGTGCCCATTTTTTCCCTCCTACGAGAGCTGCACAGTGCCTGCTATTTGGTTAGAAGTTTGATAAAAGATCAATCAATAAAAACATCTTCTGACTCAAAGATCAGTATTCACTCCACTGTACAGAATTATCACACCATTTTCCAAGCCTATTACCCTCTTGGTGGTCTTTGTTGTTTGTCAAAGACCTTCTAGTTATTGGTGAAATGGGTACTTTATTCCACAGGCCATAATGGTGATACACCCTCCACGCGTTTAGGTCTTTCCACTCTGTGAGTTACAGGGTCATAATAATAGCATTTATTATAAACAGTTTGGGGTTGTGTACTTTACTTGGATTGTCTCACTTGCTCCTTATAACATTCTCTGACATAGATATCTTTATTTCCATTTTGTAAATGGGGAAAATGAAATGCAAATAAATGTAATAATTTGCCCAATGTCTCACACATAATAAGCCAAGATGTGAACATTTATCTGACTTTAAAGACCCTGCTCATCCTGATGACCAGCTGTGGGAAGCATCCCCAAGGCACCTAGGGGTCTGTCTGAGAGTTATCTGCACATCAGCATTGCTAATGTGGATAAAACCAACGGGGCAATCATTATGTGGGTAAGATTTCTGTTAGGAGTAGATTCACCCTGCCACAGAGCAGGGAGCTTGGTGGGGACACAGGCAGGGTCCCTCTCCAAGAAGACTTCTCCAGTGTTTTTCTGTATGTTCCCTTTTAGCAATATCTCTACTTACTTGCCTTATTTGCAGGTGCTGTTATTTAGCTGTCCACAATGCTGGGATGCCCATACCCTTCCCTTGCTTCCCAGTACCCTTCCCTTACTGCCCAGTAGCCCTTACGGTTAGCAGACTGAAGCTCCCTCACCGGCATTAGGCCTGGCAGGACCGCTGCTCATCTCCCACCACTCACAAGTCCTCTAATGGCATTACGGGTATAATTTCTGGTGCATGCATAAGTTTACACCCACATGGCAGCTGTAATGGTGGCCCAAGTCAGACCACTCTACTAGTACAGCAAGATGCTACCAGGAAGATGGTCCTGCTGCCTTTCCTGCTGCTCTTAAGGAAGTGCCCTTCCAAAGATCAGCCTTCTTGGTCTTATTCCAAGATCCTGCTGTGAAATAGGGACAAAGGTGGAGAATTTCCAACTGTATCTGGAGCAAACTTTCATTCTGTCTTGATAATTACAAGTAGGACAGAAGAAGGGGACAAATAAAAAGAAGAGGGAGACCAAGACCCAGTAGACCTTAGGAGAACAGGTGACCCTCTTGTCCCTGGTTGCTGTAAAGCAGCCAGCAGGCAAGACAGGGTGTCTTCTTTCATCTTCCTTCTGTACTCACTGTCCTAAATCCTAGAACCAATGCCCTTTGAAGTCTCCCTCCCTAAATCCAACCCAACTGAAGCTATTGTGGGGAACTTTTTAAATAGCAGGAATGTACCAAGCAAGTATCCCTGAATTTGCTAGCTTCTTACCAACATGTTACTAAAGGGATTGAGGGTAACAATGTAGCCTCTAACTCTAGGGGCCCATGATGGAAGAGCACAAAGTAAACTGGAGGTTAAAGTGGGAAGAGCAGGATGGTGGTCAGGAAGGAGGATGAAATGGCTCCAAATAGAAGCACGACTAGCATGGGCTGAGCACCTACAACCATTTTTCTCGATTCTAAGTCCTGAGTAAATGTGAGTTCATTGATGCATTAATATTTCAGTAAGTATAAGCTCTGTACAACTTTGTCAAACGACTATGGTATGTCGTCCACTAAGTACTCTCACTGGGGCAGATCCCGACTGAACTCCACCCAGTGTCTTCCCAGCGCTAGCTTTGTGTCCAACCTCAGAGCAATAACTTAACCTGACCACTAGATGGCACTAGTTACAAGGCAACCTTAGATTCCCTCCAGAAACAGTATTTTTCCCAACTAAGGAGAATTTCCAGGTTTGTTTGTTTTGTAACTTTTAAAAAAATCATAATTATAAAGGCCATATGCTCACTGTGAAACTATATCAAACAGTGTATGAAATAAAAAGGAAATGCCTCAATTCTGGCAGTTTCCTAGCCTTGATTTGAATACAATAGTGTGTAGCCCTGATTAACCCCAGTTAGGCAGAAAGCTGTGCTGGGCTAATATGGCTATCACCATAATATCTCAAGGCCACACCAGAGGTATAGCCATACCCAACACAAAACCACTGTACCCAGGACTATCTCCCCCCACCCCGCCCGCCTCCAGACACACATGTCTCCACATTCAACTCCACTCTCACTAATTTTAAGGCCCCAGTCCCCTTTATAGTTTACCATCTCCTTTCAAAATCTTTGTCCTTCTTTGAGGGAATAGCTTCACCAGACTAACTGAGCTGGTTGAACTTCTGTGGTTTGTTAGTAAGTCAGTACCTGAATCAACGGTTTCAGGAAACGTATTTAAAATCCTACAGTCAAAGATATTAACATAATAGGTTTTTTTCCTCCTCTATAACATTTTTTTCTGAGATAAAACTATACCTAACATGCCTCCTTTATCAGATGACTTGGCAACACCAACCATTTGGAATGCTGCTGAGAACCAAGGGTAAATGGGAATCAAATTGCTCCAGTTGGTCAAAATGGCTGTCCTAAAGCTCATTCAACAAGAAAGACTAAGTTTGAGTCAACTTGATTGATTAAAAAATCTGGACATCGGTTTTCTCATCTGACACTTGAAGGATTCTTGAGCAGCTGGGTGCTGTGGCTCCAGAAGCCTCAATGTCCCCTGAAATATACACAGAAATGGGATTGCTGCTGGTGGGTAAAACTAATGTCTTCCTTTCCTGGAGCAGCAGGGAAGATGACACAGAGAGGAAGACTTGGGTCCTGTGAGAGTCTTGGAAGCGGTGGAAGTGGCCGTGGGGAATAACATTAAGAGAAGGGAAAGGTGAGGGGGAAGGGAGAGGAGATGCTGGCTCCGGCTAAACCACCTTTGGCCCCTGAAAATCAACCAAAGTCATTTATCATTGGTCATCCTTACCCCTCAAAATAGCTCCCTCCAGGCTAGCAGACACCTGAAGTTCCTCATCACACAAAGCCCTTAATCCAGGATTCAAGGTCAAAAGTCAAAACTACTAACCTCTGGGGACTTCCCTGGTGGCTCAGTGGTTAAGACTCCGCGATCCCAATGCAGGGGACCGAGGTTCAATCCTTGGTCAGGGAACTAGATCCCACACGCATGCCACAACTAAGAGTTCGCATGCCAGAACTAAGGAGCCCGCATGTCTCATCTAAGACCCAGTGCAACCACACACACACACACAAACTAACCTTTGAGTTAACAAGTTGGTGTGATCTAGATTAAGTAAGAGTGTAAATATTGACCTAGAGGGATTACAATGCAAGAAGGTGCATGAAGGGGGAACCCACAGCCTGAAAGGGAGGAGACTACAAAGCGAGGAGAATACAAAGGCTGGAGATCAGAAGGTTAGGATTCCACTTTGCTGTTCATTCTTTCCACAAACCTATTCTATTATGTATCCCTCACTCTTCTAGCCAAGGAGGATACAGGGAAAACAAGATAAAGTCCTGCCCTCATGGCTTGACTTTCTATGCCCAGGCCCTGCACAAAAGGTGTTATTACGGTTTTTGAGAGCCAGAAACAGACCTAGGTACTTTGCGTACCTTATATTCAATCCTACACGGAAGTAAAGAAACACGGAAGTTTCTTTACTTTCCAAGGTAACAAGTCCTCCCCCAGGACAGTAAACTGGAGTCTGACATCAATCAGCTGCATGGAGCTGAAATTTGCATCTGAGCATCCAGGTTTATATAGATATATATTATATATATATATAATATATATTATATATTATATATATTATATATATTATATATCCATATTATATATATTATATATATCCATATATATATGGAGACGCAGGTCCGCCATATTCTGGAATAGGGATATAAGGAGTCCCGAAAGAGCTTTAAGATTTCCATACTACAGAATTCTCTCTCCATATAGTTTTCTCTGCTGGGAGGCCGGCGGGGTGCTGTAGTGGCCAGGCTTTAAGATGATGGCCAAAATGACAGTCGCCCAGCTCCAAAATGGCCACCACTGTGTTTTCCTTCTATCGGAGCAATCGTGTAGTGACTGAAGGGCCATCACTGGTGGGTGCTCTCAGGAACTGGGCCAGATGCCAAAATGGCCACCTGGGTCTTCCCTCTCCTAAGCTATTCGCCCCGCAACATTTTAGGCTTCCATAATCCAGGATGGACAAAAGCAGAGGAACGAAGCGGACAGGGGAGGAAGGCAGGTAACCAAGGGCGGTGGGTCTGAAGTGACAGGGCAAGAAAAGGTTTGCCCTTTGGAACTGGATGTCACTGCACGGTCCGCAGGCGCCTCGCTTTTGCCGGAATATGTGTAGTCACCGCCTTATTCTCCGCCCCCAAGGGCTCCTGGCAACCAATTATCGGCGGGAAGTTGAGTACGTCAGCTGTTGCGAGGCAGACTGGGAGCTCCTCCTGGGCCTTCCCCTGCAAGATCCTTAGGGAATGTTGGTGGAGAGTGAAGGCGTTGGGGAGATTGTAAGGAGGCGGCAGGAGCGGGAAAAAAAGACGAGAAAGGAAAAGGTATATTCTCGTAGGGTCTTATAGCTAGGGAAAAACCTTAGAGTTACCTAGCCTAACTTCCCATTCTATGTTGGCTGGATGTCCAGGGATGGGAAGCTCGCTCCCTCAGTCTCTGCCAGGGCTGGACGATTCTGATGGAGAGAAGATTCTCCTTTGTATTGAACTGAAATCTACGTTCGAGGACTTGCACCTAATTGTTTTACCCCACGAAGACCTGCAGAACAGTTTAATGCCTCTTCCATAGGACAACTCATAACATTTTGCTCAAAATCAGCACAAATTCATTCCCATTTACTGGGGGGCGCGGGTAAGTAAGCTTAAGTGTTTGACTCACCTGATTCATAACAAGCTGAATGTTTTTCTTTTTGAAAAAATGAAAAAATTTCAGAATAATAACAAAAAAGACACCAAAATGGGGGAAAATGTTAATAGATAAAATGTAAACCTTTGGGTACAAGAACTCACTTGCTGGGTACCTGCATCAGCTTGATTCAGATCAGTGTTCTCATTTTTCCTGCAGACCCATGAAACACTGGGCTAAACAGATATAAATTAGACATTTTACAGCCTATCGGTCACTGAGTCTCCATGGAATTTGCAGACCAGTTTAAACACACATATACTATGAAAATAAGACCACAAAAGTGGAAAAGAAAATATCAATCTCCTCCTGAGATTTATACCACTAGAGGGAGTTCCAGAAGAAAAATCACTGCAAGTGAGAGCTAATAACGGCACTTACAGAATGTTTACTGTGTACCATTCACAGTTCCCATGGGTCATTCATGTAATTCTGTTCACAGCCCTAATGAGGTGGATGTCAGTATCCCCCATTTACAGAGGAGAAAGCTGAGAGGTATAGTGTGTCCACCTGTACAAAGTATACAACTTTGTGCTGGGTAATTTATCAACATTTATTAAAACTGCAATTGCACATGCACTTTGAGCCAACAACTTCACCTGTGTAGAAGGCAGTGAACTTCATGGGCATTTGACAGGCAGTCACACAGGGCCCATGCTTAGGAAGGGACACTATGTTTGGGCCATGATGCTCTGTGTCACTATCTTGAAATTCTTAATAATTTTCTTTCAATTTGTGTTTTGTAAGTGAAGTCTGATGGGGTAATAGAACATGTGCTGAGGGCTTGGAGCCGAGGTTCAAGCTTGATCTCACTTCTCAGCCTCCCCAGGACTGGTTTTTAGTTGCCTTCAACTCCCCCCAGGAACCATTGCCACTCTCTGTGCTGCCCTCTCCCAGCAGGAGCCTGGGCACAGGGGAGAGGTGGGGTCAGACATATATACCTGTCTTGCCAAGTTTAGAGGCAGGACCCCAGGCACATGGGAAGGCCTGCATTCACCCCCCTAAGTATCCCAGTGCCTGAAGGAATGTGATATTAAATAGCAAAAACAAAAACAAAGCCACCATGACAGGTCAAGAGTGAAACCACAAAGAAAGCAAGAACATTCTTGGGAATTCCCTGGCTTTCCGGGCTTCCACTGCAGGGGGCCGGGGTTCGGGAAGCTAAGATCCCACAAGCTGCAGCACAGGGCGGCCAAAAAAAAATGCTTTTTTCTTCATCTTACTGAAACTTTTACAATCAGAGCCTAATATAAAGCTTGACACACATCGTTTCTGTTAAATATTTATTGATGTAAATTAATTGAATACATTTTTATTTAACCTAGTAAAATGGATATTTTAAAAATTGAAACAATCTAAATGTCCTGGGAAACTAGTTAAATAAGTATGATACATTCATGCCATAAAATATTGTGTAGCTGTGTAAAATAACAAGGATGTTCTTTAGGTACTAATATAGATTGTCTCCAAGATGAATTGTTGTTACCATTTATGTTAAAAAGGGAGGGAGGGTAGATTAGTTCTCACACGAAGAAACTTTCTTGTGGGGCTCCCTCTAGTGGCACATATGTGGAAGGATTCAGAGAAAACAAGTTGGCCCAGGATGGCTGGGCGATTTTCAAAGTATGTCATTTTATACCTTTTGGATTTGGAAACAGAAGCAAATGAACACCCAAATAAACAAATAAATAAGAACCCATTTTCAAAAGTTCAAGAGGGCTATATTATGTATTAATATGGAATTATGCATTATTAAGTAAACACCACAAGAAGAACACAAGAAGCAGAACAGGGCATGATATATATTTTACACATTCTCTGGAAAAGCTTACGCAGTACTGCTATTGGGTAACATCTAGGTAAGCTCCCATTTATTGAGTGCTTACTATTTTACATACGGATAGTGTGTTAATATACACGTGAACATATTTATAGAATGTCACTTTGCATACATGACTGTGTACACGGCCTGTTATCAGTCCTGGTGAGAGGTGTAGATCAAATGGAAATTACTGAGGAGAGTAAGAAACAACCCAAGAATATTTGCAAGATCATATAACATACGCCACACAAAATTAAAGTAACTTTTAAGAGCTGAAGGAAATGACCAGCCTGACCAACAACACAGGGTTGTTAGACACGTCCACACCATGCACCATGCCCAGCAAAACCCAGATGTTCCTATACCCAGATTTCTGTAAATGGCAACTCCACTGGCTTTGTTTTGCTGGTAGCCCTGCCCCTTTCCCTTGTCCAGAGACCATGTCATCCAAGGGACTGCTCGCCCCAGCTCCAGAAATCCACCCCCTTTCCAAAGATGTGAGGCAGTCGAGGACGTGGAGGCAAGTGAGGTGAGCTCTTCAGAGGTAGGTGGTGTAGTCGTTATAAGTGGTTTTGGTTGGTTAGCTCCTGACCCTCTCTGATCTTTTAACCCTCCACTCCACCCTGATCTCCTATCCAGCTTTTTTTTTTTTTTTTGTGGTACGTGGGCCTCTCACTGCTGTGGCCTCCCCCATTGCGGAGCACAGGCTCCGGACGCGCAGGCTCAGCGGCCATGGCTTACGGGCCCAGCCGCTCCGCGGCATGTGGGATCCTCCCGGACCGGGGCACGAACCTGTGTCCCCTGCATTGGCAGGCGGACTCTCAACCACTGTGCCACCAGGGAAGCCCTCCCATCCAGCTTTTGACAACTGGACGAGTGCCAGACAAATTCAAGCACCTTACGACCCCCAAACCCTGTCCAGGAAAGCATCTTGTGCATAACTTTCTTACCTGAACCTGAACTTGTATCTTGGAGGAAGAGCATCACAGGATATGTTAGGTTCTAGAAGGAGAGAATCCCCACGTGAGAGGAAGTCAGGCAAGCACAGAGACTCCTCTTCCCACCTCATTCATCCCTCCAGACCTTGACTTTCACCCTCACGGCTTCAGAATAGCCAGCCTGCTTGTGCCCAAACTACAACCGCCTTGCAGAAAAAAAGAATACACCACTCCCAGACTCAGCTGACTGGAGTCCATCCTTCTAGCCCCTCATGCTCATCTCAGACAAGAGCAGAAAATGTCTGTCCCTGTTCTGTTCCTAGCCCTTGAACGGTGCTGCCCAATATAATTTTTTGTGATGATGGATCTGGTCTATATTTGTGCTGTCCGATGCAGTAACCACTAGCTATATGTGCTACTGAGCGTTTGAAACATGGCTAGTGCAATCAAGGAACTGAATCTTTAATTTTATTTAATTTAAATGGGCACTTGTGACTAGTGATTACAGTATTGGACAGCATGGCTTTAAATTGTCCATCCTGACTTTTTTTTGATGAGACATCCTTAAGATTGGAAAATATATTTTTCAAACTTGGTGCTGATACTGGTCTCACTCTTTAGTGATCAGCCAAGTCTGGGGATAAGGAGAAAGATCGTATTCCCATCCCAGATCTCACTTTCCCCTGTGACAGAGGAAATTGGAGAGTGATGCCCAGGCTGGGGGCTGTGTCCTGACTGCTGATCTGTCCTCAGTGCCTGTACTGATTGACAGCCACTGACTTTGCAGATCTTGCTTTCTTCATGCCTGCTTCTTGGAGCACAGGTGACCATCAACTCCTGACACTTGACTTGTGACTTTATTATTTTTTTAAATGCATTACTTTTATATATATATTTGGTTACACCAGGTCCCAGTTGTGGCAGGCAGGCTCCTTAGTTGTGGCATGAGAACTCTTAGTTGCAGCATGCATGTGGGATCTAGTTCCCTGACCAGGGATCGAACGCAGGCCCCCTGCATTGGGAGCATGGAGTCTCATCCACTGCGCCACCAAGGAAGTCCCAACCCCGTGACTCTCTGAAATGTATTCTTTGGGAGGGAGAAGCTAACTAAGTCCAAGCAACACATCTGAACATAAGGAAGGGCGTTTGGATTTGCGGTGGGAGAGAGAAAGGTCAGACATCAAGAGGAAAGAATGCCCTGGTAATGACAGTTATGAGACCATAGAAATAGGAAACCAAGTCTAAATGTTCCTTCCTTTTTAAAAATCCAACACAGATCCCTATCTTTTGGCTAATACCTGGAGGAGAGGGATTGAAGGGACCTTGCAGGTTGCACCGACAAGCTGTAGCCTGCGGGCCA
Source organism: Tursiops truncatus (assembly GCF_011762595.2). Lineage (NCBI taxonomy): Eukaryota > Metazoa > Chordata > Mammalia > Artiodactyla > Delphinidae > Tursiops > Tursiops truncatus. Next base: position 22,329,137 of record NC_047043.1, read on the forward strand.
GTGAGTGATCCATCCCAACAGGTCAGATCCTAGAAGCCCCCTCAAAGGCTGGCCACCGGGAGAGAGTGGGGGAGGAAGGCCTAGTACCAGGCAGCCTCTGCTCCGTAGCTCTGAGGGGGTGGGGAAGGCAAACCCTGGTCATCCCCTGGCTCTGTAGCCCTTTTGTGTAAGTGCCTGGCAAGGGTAACGTGGGGCTGTGCCTGGGAGCACAGCTGCGACTCTGCTGGGGAGGAAGCAGGGCCAGGGCAGCTCTGCCCTCCCCGATCCTCCCCTGGGGCTTCTTCAGCCGTGGGGACACGCACCCCGAGGGCCTCTGCTGGCCTGACCCTGCTGCAGGGGCTCTCTTTCCCCACTGACAGTGGAGATGGCCAGTTTTTTGAGCTCCTTTCTGCCCAGCTGCCTCCCCTCCCTCCTCTTCCTCCTCCAGCTGTCTTCCAGCTCTGCAGGTAAGATTTCTCTTTATTCCTGCCCTGGGGAGACCCTGAGAACAGGAAGGCTAGTTCCCTGGGCTCACCTCCTTCAACTCACCCTCAAGTTGCCATGCAAGTTATCTTTTCGAAACATAGATGTGCTGACATGGTTCCCCTCAGATACCGCCAGTGCCTCCCTACAGCCTTCAGAAGGAGACCCAAATCCATCATGCGACCTTAACTCAGGGCTCTCCTTGAACTTGGTCTTACCTATCTTTCCAACTTTGCTTTCTCACCTATCAAATGGGGAATATCATAATAACAGCCTCTTGGAGTTGCTGTCAGGGTTCAATTAGATAAGGTATATATAATATGCTTAGTTGTGCCTATCCCATGGTAAATCATGATAAATGTTTGTTGAGTTGTAGTGTCTCATCATGTTTGAGAGTTCTGTCTCACACTATCAGGCACTAATAAGTTTTTACAGAGGATCCCTGCTCTCTGAAGACAGATTCCCAATCTCAGGGAGCTGCCTAACAGAGAAGGCTCAGAACATATACTCCCTCGGGAAATGGCTGCAGGTCTAATGGAGAAACTAGCTTCATCTTCTAGTAGCTCCAAGGCTGACAAGGAGATATATCCCACAGAGGAAAAAAGACTGGGAACATGTACAGGGCAGGGTCCAGGAGCTGTAGAGAGGGCTGAAGATACAGAGGAAAAGAAGGAGGAAAGAAGGAAAGAAGATCCTCCACCTCTAGGGTGGAAGATCTCAGAGGAGAAGAATTTGGGACCAGGGTGTGAACAAATACAGAGGGCTGAGAAGTGATGGAGAGGTGGTGGTGGAGGAACGACCAAAGCAAAACCTCGAAGGGGAGAAGAAGGATCAAGTTGGCCAAGACTGAACAGGGAGGCCCATGGGACAGTTAAACTGCAAGATACTGGACCACATTCCAAGGTGGGACCTAAAGGCTGGGATGACCACATGCTAGAATGTTCTGTCCAGGGAACTCACGGTATCTCTATAACCAGAGACCTTTAAGAAAAATTGAGCTTCTCCCTGGCTCTAGAATTCTATTTAAAAATCAAGTGTCTTCTTTCCCTGTTTAGAAGCAGCCCTTCCCATGAAGGGTTTGTTTGTCAAGGTTCCCTCTGATGCTCAGTTTCTTTTCTTTTGTGTCTTGGATAGGACAGTTCAGAGTAATGGGACCAGGGCAGCCCATCCGGGTGCTGGTGGGGGATGAAGCGGAATTGCCCTGTCGCATATCTCCAGGAAAGAACGCTACAGGCATGGAGGTGGGATGGTACCGACCCCCCTTCTCCAGGGTGGTTCATCTCTACCGAAATGGCAAGGACCAAGATGAAGAACAGGCGCCTGAATACCGGGGCCGCACGGAGCTGCTGAAAGAGACTATTGGGGAGGGAAAGGTGACCCTCAGGATCCGGAATGTAAGGTTCTCAGATGAAGGAGGTTTCACCTGCTTCTTCCGAGATCATTCTTACCAAGAGGAGGCAGCAATAGAATTGAAAGTGGAAGGTGAGTAGTGTCTATAATAGTAGGTATTGTCTGTTGGGTGGCCAGGACGTCCCTTTGAGCCTTCAGTCATTCTCTCAATTGAGATGAGATCCTTCAACCCAAACAGCTCATTCCTGGGAATTAACTCCATAGAGATACGCACATCAGTATCTCTGGGAATTCATATGCTCACGTTGTCCGTTACATCATTATTCTGTAATGATGTAAGGAAGCCAGAATCAGAGTCCGTGCCCATGAGCAGGGAAGTGACTGAGTAAACACTGTTACCCATACAGTGAATATCATGCAGCCATTTAAAAGATTGTTGTAGGACCATTCCAGACAGCTTGGAGGCATTTTACAAGGTATTGTTGAGTGATAAAAGCAAGCTACAGAATCTAGGGAACAAAAAATTTATCCATTTATATAAAAGTGTGTATATAACATGCACATTTGTGGGTACGTATAGAGAACTTTTAAAACTTTTTAAATAGAAAAAATGAAAAATGTAGGCAGCAAAATCCAAAATAATCCATTTGTGATTATTTTGTGCTACTAGAGGGGAATATTACTTATCTGAAAGATAATCAAAGTATCCAAGTGGACCTTCTCCTTTCTTGTTTTGCTTTGGATTGTCTTTTCATTTATTTGTTATAAACAAGGGCCTTATTCCTAAGGAGTCAAACCCTATTACAGTGAATTCCTCATTTGATGTGTTTGTGGTGTTTTATTAGATGAGGAACATTATTAAACAATATATTCCTGGTAAACATCGTTGCAAGGAATTAAACAAGTAGAACTAATGTCTGAATATAATCATAAAAAGAGATGTTACCTATAGATTTTACCTCCACTGATTCCTTTCTCCAGAATTTCATTTGTGGTATGTTTGGCTTTTTGTTTGTTTGGGGTTTTTTTGCCGTACGCGGGCCTCTCACTGGTGTGGCCTCTCCCGTTGCGGAGCACAGGCTCTGGACGCGCAGGCTCAGCGGCCTTGGCTCGCGGGCCCAGCCGCTCCGCGGCATGTGGGATCTTCCCGGACCGGGGCACGAACCCGCATCCCCTGCATCGGCAGGCAGACTCTCAACCACTGCGCCACCAGGGAAGCCCTGTGGTATGCTTTATGTGAGGGATGACTTTGCAATTTATTTTTTTGTTTTATCCCCGAGGGGTTAAGACACGGACAAGGAGGGGGAGATTTGAAAGTTAATTGCTATTTAATTGAGGAACAAAAATATTCTGAGGCCTGGGCCTCAGGTCATTTCCCTTCCCTCCTCCCCACCTGCTGGGCAAACATCAGACAATTGATCACTTTTGTATCTCAAGGGCCACTGTTGCAGTACTGGGACCAGAAGACGGCATTGTATGCAGGATAACAAAGCACTATTTCTAGAGACGGATCTCAGGGATGTGAAAACAGCTTTGTGTGTCACAGAATGTTCTTCATACAGCTGTTTACACTGGGGGATTTTTACCTGCAAGGAAGTCTGATAGTGAGGATCTCTCTGGTTTTCCGATTTTCCTCATTCCTGTTCAGTAGCTTCCAGGCTCAGTAACTGCCTCCCCAAGTACATCCCCTCCCCACCCCAACACGCAAACAAACAAACAAATGAACTGCCTGGGGAGAAAGTTTTCCTTTCGGTGGATTTCCACATTCCCACCCTCTTCTCCTTTCTCATAATCTGCATGCCTAAGAGTCTTTTAAAAAAGAGAGTTTAATGATGGACCACCCACCTAGCGTGAGGAAGCTGAGACAAATTTAGGACTGAAATGCAGTAACTATGTGATTGCCAGGTTTCAGGTGTAATTACCTCACCTCTTTCTCTAAAGAGTTTCTAATCTCTCCTTCTAACTTTGTATTTTTCTTGTCAGTTTTGTGATTTTATTACTAGTTGTCTCTAAACCTTTCTTAAAACTCTTCATTATGAAACTTTAAAACATATACAGAAGTAGAGAGATTATTATAATGAGCCTCCAAGTTCCCACCACCTGACTGCAACAGTTATGACCCAAGGACAGGCCACCTGTTTCACTAGACCCCACTCATCACCATCCTCCCCAAATGAATTCCTCCGGCAAATCCTAGGCAGCATTATTGTGTCATTGCTAAATCCTCAAAACCATATGTCTCGAATAGAAAAACTCAAAAACAAAACAAAATCATAACCAAAATACTATTATTACAACTTTAAAATTTAACAAAAATTCTTAACAATACTCAGTCTGTGTTCACATTTTTATGATTGTTTTATAAATATATTTTTACAGTTGGTTTGCTTGAATCCAACCCAAACAAGATCCACAGGTTGGTATTCGCCCTGTAGAGTTTCCCACGATCTAGATTTTGCTGATTTCATTCCCACGTTGTTTAATACAGTGTTCCATACCTTTTATTTTCTGTAAACTTATAGATTAGGATATGAACAATCAGATTCAGGTTCGATTTATTTTGTCAAGCATATTTCATAGGTGATGCTATATACTCCGTTCATATCACTTTACATCAGAAGTCTCATAATATCTCTTTTTCTCTCTTTTTGTGATCCTAACCCTTTGTTAAAATATAAAAGGTGTACAAAAAAAGGAACTAAAATATGTAATTGTTAAACATGTTGCTCCAGGTAACTTCCAATGAGAACTTTGAAAGTAGAGCTGGCTGTGTTTTCTTCTGGGGAACACAGTAACAGACAAGAGCCTGAAACCGCAGCTTGAAGGATGGTATTTATACCTAAGAAACCAGTTTGATGTTGTTTGCTGTGACTTAATGCCTACCCTGATGGCAGTATCTTTATCTAGCCCCCTAACGCAGAGAACAAGATGTCAAGGGCCGGCCCTGAACATTGAGATTATACAGGGAAAGCTTTGGGGCACTGAGCCGACTCGAGAATGGGCAATAGATGGCGCCAGAGAGCCAAAGGTCATCCCCTGTCTATCTTTCCCACTCCATGTCCGCTCAGTTACGAAATCCGGCGGATCTTACTTTCTCAAAAGCTCCAGAAGAAAGGTTCTTAACTCTTCTTTGTGTCATGCACCCTTTTGTCGGACCGGTAAAGTCGATGAACCCCTTCTCAGAAGGATATTTGAAATGCATAAAACATACTTGTACTGAAATACAGTTATCAAAATATTAAAGTAAGATATGGGGTGGCCCTAATAATAGTGTCATTTCAAAATGAACATAAGTGACATTTTGAGATTTCTGTACCGTGATATGAAAATATTTGTGATTTTTAGGGATGACAAAGTCTCAGGTTCTGTTCATATTGTTGTGGAGTATTTCCTACAAACATAATTGAAAGAAACACTAAATTTCAGCTTAAAGTTTACTGAAAATATGTATTTTTTTCCTATTTAAGTTCACCTTGACTTCCTACACTGCCACCACTGTCCTAGGCTCATGTGTTTTACTTTCACCATTACCATGGCCTCTTAATTGACTGCCTTCGACCCCCTCCTCCAGTCCTGCAGTCAGTAAATCAGACCTTGTCACTCCTCAGCATGAAATGCTTCAGTGTACCCCGTGACCTTGAGGATCAGATCTAAGTCCTTTTCGTGGTTCTCAGAACTCTCCGAGACTGGCCCAGTATACAGCCTCGACTCCTGTCATTCTAAACCACTGGCCCTTCCCAGAAACAACCACTTACTTTTCCTTTAAACCTAAGCTTAGGTGTTAGTTCTGAGTCATCTTCTGTGATCCTGACTCATGGAGCTGTGGGCACTGTGCTGGGTGTTGATGACGCAGTGCTGGGCCCCCCGGTTCTGCCTTTCAGATCCCTTCTACTGGATCAACCCTGGAGTGCTGGCGCTCATCGCGGTTCTGCCTGTGCTCCTCCTGCAGATCACTGTGGGCCTTGCCTTCCTCTGCCTGCAGCGCAGACTCAGAGGTACAGGCTGGAGGGTGGCTGGCTGGGGACCCTTCCCTGAAGTCCCTGGTCTCTTGGAGCTTGGTCAGCTAACGTTTATTTTTGAGGGACTTCTGGGTTCAGAACTCCATAACGACAAGTTTTACATCCTACCGAATGTAAATATCATTTAGATAATAGGGCCTTTCATTTCCCTATGAGGTAGGGCTGATATATAATAGCCCCATTTTAGAGAGGAAGCAACTGAGGCCTGGAGTGGTTCAGAGATTTATTCAAGCTGGCACAGCTTTTAAGTGGCAGAGCTCAGGCCTAAACCCCTATCTTCTGGCCCCTGAAACATACACAGCAGCTTATGCAACTGGGGGAGTGTGAGCTTCAGAATCAGGCAACTCTGTGCTACTAGGTTTAAATAAAGATACTGTAAGTAAAAGTCCCTACCACATAGTAGGTGTTGTTTCCTCCTTTTCCATCCAACACTGAGGACATGGGTTCAACCGTCTGAAGCTCCTCTCTTGTGCCCAAGAGCTTTCATTTTGAGACTTCTCCCCGCCACCAAGCATTCTCAAAGCCAAAGCCCTCAGGGCCTCCAATTCTCCTCCGCCTCCCATTCCTAAGAGGATAAAGCAGCAAGGATGGCTTGGAGTATATGAAGGGGGATATTGGTGGGATCTTCTCTTCCCTTGACCTCATCCCAGATACTCAGTTACCACTTCTCCCACATGAGAAAGGTCTTCAGCCCACATGGCTGAGCAGAAAGAACCTGATCAGTGGAGTTGGCCAGCCTGGGTTTAGATCCAGTTCAGACAATGACGGAACTCTCCAAGCCTCAGTTGCCTAGTCTGAGTCAAGTAGAGATAACACCCTCCCTCCTACAAGTTATGGGAGGATTAAAGGGGATAGTGTTATGTAAAGCATCTAGTACAGAGCCGGTCACAAAGCAGCGGCTCAACTAAAAACTTAGTTCCTTCCTTCCTCATTCAGATGTGAAGTAGCTTTAGATTTACTAAGTGACAACCCAGCGGGGTGGAGTGACCTTGTGAACTGAGAACCAGCAAGAAAAGGAGCAGAGAGCAGTGGGGGCGGTAATAAAACCTTAGATTCCTTTGGGGCATTGGTGAACATCGCTGTCTACTGAGCTTCTCCACTTTCTTTAACCCAATATTTAACCCAGGCAATAGCCAGGGAATGAGCCTGAACTCCTGCTTTCAAATCTGGTGCTCTTCTCACTCTAAGGGAGTTCATGGGCTACTGAGAAACAACCTGCACAAAGGCCCAAGGCAATGGGTGTGGAGGGGCCCCATCTAGTGCCTGAGCTGGAACTAAAAATGTCGCCTTTTTCTATTTTAGGAAAACTTCCAGCAGAGATGGGTGAGTTCCAGGCACCTTCCCTCCCCATGCCTCCCTCCAGGTCTTCTGGTGTAACTGAAATGGTCATTTTCTCAGACCATCTCTGCCTCTGTCCCAATACCCTGTGCTCCCTTCAGGCGGGAACTTCACTATTAAAACTCCTATAACCAGTCATAGAGTCTCATTCCTCTTCCCTGCCTTCAGCCAGAGTAGAAGTAAAATCCTACAGCTTCCTTTCCTCCATCGTGCATCACTTACAATTTAAAGTGACTAAATAACAAAGGCTCAGAGGAGAAAAGATTGTTTCGAGTGCCATACTAATAATCCCTTTCCATTTGTTCTTTCAGAGAATCTCCACCGGACTTTTGGTAAGTCCTGGGGTACCCAGCCCCCCAGGTCAGCTTGGTGCTTCACTCGGCTCCTGTTACCTGGGGATGTAAGGACCCCTGGCTTCTGGTTGGTTTCCTCCCTCTTGTTCTTTCTTTGAATGTCATCATCTGCACCTAGGATGGGTTAGATAATAGCAAACACTTACATTACGCTTTCATGTACCTGGCACTGTAACAGCTTCCCAAATGTTAACGTTCTGGGAATTACAAGTACTTTATGTACATTACTTCTTTTTTCAGGAATTACAAAGGGGAGGTAAACAGATCCTTTGCACGTCAACTTGATGTCTAGTTGCGGAGGTGATACATATACATAAATTACTGGAGAACAAAGTACATATACATCACCGACAACTCACAGAGGAAGGAGTTTTCACAGTACAGAATGAGTAACTACATGTGACTCCTCAGGGAAGGCGACTTGGGGGAAGAGTGAAGACATCAAACCCCACTAGAATGTTGGCCTGGACTTCCTGGTGGTCCACTGGTTAAGACTCTGCACTTCCACTGCAGGGGGTGAGGGTTCAATCCCTGGTGGGAGAACTAAGATCCCGAATGCCATGCAGCAAAAAAAAAAAAAAAAAAAAAAAGAATGTTGGCCCTAGGACATCTGTCCTTTTTATTCACTGCAGATTGTCCAGTGCCTAACGAAAATGCCTACAATAGAAGGGCACCCAAATATTTGTTGAATGGGTGTTGCAGAAATTATAAGATGGTCCCTGCTCTGAGCAGACTTCCTGAACAGCCTCTCCTCCTGAGGCTGGAGGTGCCCCTGGCTCCACGCTACCATTTAATCAGTGTGCAGGAAAAACAACACACATAGTCTGCAACTCAAAGGGAAGGAGCAGGATCTTTGTTTTACAGGATTCAAAAAAACAAAGGTCTTAACTTTTTGTACTCTTTGGCAATCTGGTGAAGTCTCATGGACCCCTCCCTTCCCAGAATGTTTTGAACTGTACACATAAAATATAACACATAGGATTACAAAGAAAACCATTGTTTTGAAATAGTTTTCGAAATATAAACCAATTTGTGATAAAGTAACAAATGTACATTAAATAATATACACTAAATACAAAATATACATTAAATAATAAAATGTAGCAGCAGGTCTAATAATTTGGTGATTTCAAAATATTGATAAACAGTATACTGAGATTTCTGCAACAACTTTGAAGGGAATGTTTCCATTGGTGATAAAGTCACAGGTACTGCCGATAACTGGTTTGTTAGCTACATTTTTAGTGTAAGAAAATGCTAAATTCAGTTTGAAGTTAGTGAAAATAAAAATGGAATGCTTTTCTCATCCAAATTCATGAACTCCCTGGACTCTATCCACAAACTATTTTGGAACCCAGGTTAAGAACCTCCCCCCTCCACCACCCAAAATAAACCCAATAATAAATGGAGAGGGGTGGGTGGGACACAAGGGGGAACACATGTTAATCCTGTTTGTTCTGTGGCAAACGATTCAGATCCCCACTTCCTGAGGGTGCCCTGCTGGAAGATAACCCTGTTTGTAATCGTGCCATTTCTCGGACCCCTGGTGGCCTTGATCATCTGCTACAACTGGCTACATGGACGACTAGCAGGTGCAGTGCTGGGGCAGCAAACAGGACCACTGGGCAGCAGGGGATCAAGCCAGCCCTGAGTGGGAAACATAAAGAGGGTGGATGGAACCAGGGCTCAAGATTCAGAGCTGGAATTTCCTTCCTGCTCTGTACACATGGCCAACTCCAGGCTCCTCAGAGAATCCATAAAGAGCCACTTACTGAGATCTGTGGGGTCCCTTAGTGGAAAGGGGGGGGTGACTATGAATTCCACAGGGAGGATGTGGGAGGAGTTAGTCATCTTCCACTCATCACCTATTTCTCTTTGTTTTCAGGGCAATTTCTTGAAGAGCTAAGTAAGTTTTCTTCTCTTTCTTATAAGCTGAGAGCAAAAAAAAAAAAAAAAAAACAAGGAAAGCAGCAAGGGGAAGAGGGGGCTACTGAGGGAGCAAAATCCCAAAGGAAAGGAAGGGCTGGTGAGCCTGGCTGGAGGGAGGATTCCTCCTCCACCTTCGTGCTCCAAAGCAAGAATCCCACTCCAGCTGGCCTCCTTTCTCAATTGTTCCCTACAGCAGCTGCCCTGGGCCTCCCCTCCAAGGCCAGATGACTCCACAGGGCTTTCTTCTCCCTGGTGTGACAGTTTCATGACAGAAACTGTTGACAGCTTTTTCAAGTCATTTTCTCCTCCTTCTAGGAAACCCCTTCTGAACGATGTCGCATCTTGGCAGGGTGGAGAAGAGCCTGGTTGGCCCAAAGACTGGTCCTCGGGGATGTCACATCCATCAAGTTGCACTCACTGGCCTCTTTGCTGTGGGAACATTCCAATCTGCACTTGCAGGAACGCTCTGAATTCCAAATAGGATCAACTTCTCTTCTGTCATCTACTTTGTCTCTCCCTTTCCCCAGCTCCTTCCTTCCTCTCCCCCTTTATGCTGCCCACATATTTCTACTCCTTGGTCTATCTTCCATCTGGAAGCCCTCTCTGGTTACAGCCAGGCAGCTGCTCTTCTCTCCATCAGAGGGCACCTGTGCTGCAGAGTAACACAGACAAGAGGGTCTCTGCCATGAACCTCCTCACTGCAAATTATAGCACACCAACTTTGCAAATGGTGGTCGTTTCTTCCAAGATCTCAGCCCTGCTGGGAAGGAGCAGGAAAAGTCCAAAACATCCAAGACAGCGCCAAGTGACCTGCAGAGTGAGGACATGGGGAGCCCTAACCAAAAACAGGAGATGGGGAGAAACCCGCAAAACACTGGCCAGAGCTCCATCTTGCCCCCGCAGCCTACCAAGGTGCCAGGGGAGCAAGGGGTGAGAACTGGGCCACACACCTGCTTTAAAATGCCTCCCTTCTACATCTGGCCCAGATGGGTCCCACACTCTCTCCCCCACTCATCTTTTTTCTCCCATCTTCATATCTATTGGAGTGTCCACTGTTGTCTTCAACAACTACTACTTGATGGTCTGTCAGACACAAAGAAACAAGCTGGGTGCTAATTAATAATACTACAAGTTTCCATGTGCCACCTCTTGTCCCTTTTCCTTTCTGTACTTCCTTCATTATTCCTTCACCTCTCTCTTCCTCTACCCCAGTCTCCTTACCCTGGAGGTTAGCCCTCAGGAAAACCAAACAGAGAAAGACCTTGGGTGGAAAGGCCATTTATTTACATTCCAAGACCTTCACTGCCTTATCTGCTTTCTTTCCTCTGCTGCCTTCTCCCCTCCCTTCCTTCCCTCTCCTGAGGGTATGGATCCAGGAGAAAGATCCGTCTCCTCCCCTGCCACAGTGGGCGCATCGGGAAAGAAGCCAAGCGACTGACCCAGGATCGCCCAGCATTTATGGGGACTGCCCAGGCAGAGCCCCTTGCCCCTGTAGCCCCCCCAGTGACCCAAAAGGTCCTCTTTCTCCCCAAAGCAGACGTCGCAGATAGGGCAACAGTAGAGCTTCTGCTTCCAGTGAGTCTGCTGGTGCCTGACCAGCCCAGAGAATAAAGTGAAGGACTTGCCACAGTGGAAGCAGCAGTTGGACTGCTCTGTGAAGTGGGCCTTCTGGTGGCTGGAGAGACAGCTTTTCTTGCTAAAAGTCAAGGGACAATGAGGGCAAGAGAAGACCTTGAGTCTTGAAGGCTTTCCTGGGTGAGAGCTGGACTTGGCATCCAGGCAGGCGGTTCTCGTGTTGGCTGCCTGGGTCCTGGTCACAGGCTCTGTAGTTGTAACGACTGGGTGCTGAGCCTTCCCAGTGACTACCTGGTTCTTGGTTGCAGGTGCCGGGCTCCTGTCTATAGATGGCTGGGTCTGAGCCTCGGGACCGGCGGTTTTAAATGAGGGTCCTTGGGTCCCGGCCACTGGTGCATTGTTTGCAGTTGCCAGCCCCTGGAATCCAGCTGTGTTGTCTGGAATCTTCAGGATATGCTTCTGGTTTCCAGCCCCCAGCTCCTGGCCTTGGTGTATCTTCTGGTGGCGTTTGAGCTCAGACTGGTCCCGAAAGCACTTCCCACAGAAGGGACACGAGTGGGGCCGGTAACCCAGATGGACACGGCGGTGACGGCTCAGTCCAGAAGCATCACAGTAGGTCTTGTCACAGAGCGAGCAGCAGAAAGGCCTCTCCCCAAGGTGCTTGCGCCGGTGGTAGCTGAGGTCCTTGGGGTTCAGGAAGGACTTCCCGCACTGGCCGCAGCTGTGAACAAACTGGTGGTTGTAGAGGCTGGAGCGCTTGCTGAAGCACCTGCCACAGGTATGGCAGGTAAAGGGTGGCCCAGCCCAGGATGCTGGGAACACTGCTGTCCTGTCCAGGGACCCAGCTGGAGCAGAGGATGGGCCTGCTCTTCTGCAAGCAAGGGAGACCTTCTTGTCATCGCTATTTCCCTCATCTCCCAAACTCTGACTCTGTTCTTGAAGTTCCTCTCTCTTGCCTCCTGTAGGGAATGAGGAAGAATAGCGAGATTCACCATGACAACCCCGACACAAGCTCTCAGTCCAAGCTACTTCCCCTCTTTCTGCCCTCCCTCTCCCCCCCCCCCGACATTCACACTCACTCTTAGACCTCAGAGGCCAGAGATAAGAATAAACTTTGGGGTTTTCCAATTAAAAGCAAATAAAAATTTAACTGGAATCTTCCAAAAATATCAGAGATCAAAATTTTAACCACATTTCTTGAAATCCATTTCCTTTCATTTTTTTTTTTAAATTGAAGTATAGTTGATTTACCATGTGTGTTAATTCCTCTCATTTTCAATTTTGTTCGTACTCCCAGACACCCCAGATACCTACAGGTGACCTCATAATATATCATGCAAATTGGGACACTTGAATGACGGGAGGTGCTATTAACAATCAAGCTAGGATGAGAAGCATAAACCAGGACTGTCCTGGCAAACCAGGAGTGTGGTCAGCTCAGACTTAAATTTCTCTCAAGTCTTTATTCTACTCTTAAGAACAAGTCTCCCCTGCTCCAACTCAGCATGAAGCTCATCTCCCTTCCCTTTCTTTTCTTTTGGAAAAGACTCTAAAAAAAAAAAAGAAAAATTTATTTACTTATTTATTTTGGCTGCGCCAGATCTTAGTTGCAGCATATGGGATCTTTTAGTTGCGGCACACATGTGGGATCTAGCTCCCCACCCAGGGATCAAACCCGGGACCCCTGCATTGGGAGCATGGAGTCTTACCCACTGGACCACCAGGGAAGTCCCGGAAAGGACTTTTTAATCAAGGCGGTATCACTGACATAAGCAACTGACATGGAATCTCTCCATCTCTAGAAACTGAAGATATTCATTTGTCCTGAATGCTTTAGATACTCATCTTCTTGAAGCCAGGGGACTTGAGCAGATGATGTCAAGGTTTCTTCCAGATCCACGTCTGACCAGGCAGGAAGGATGCAGGCTCGGGGCGGGTATGCAGACCCCGATCCTCTTAGTCATTTCCATCCTCCCAAGGCATGTCCTGGGTCCTTTTCACCCTCCTCTCTCCTTTGCAATTCTTACCTGAATGAAGGCCTTCTCCGTTTGGGGGACGGAGACCTGCTCTCCACTGTTTCTCTTCTTGTTCAAACTTGGCGATCAGGTCTGGATTAGACAGAAAGATTCTGACTGGGGAGTGGGAAGGAGAGGAAGAGTTGGAGTCCCAGGCTCGGCCCCTTCACACCTGATGGGGATAACAGGCTACCTTCTTCCGTTATCTTTGGTTTAAGAGCCATAATCTGGGACACTTAGGTGCAGGGAGGAGACACGCAAAAGGCCAGCTCTTAACAAAGTGCCTGGTATATAATAGGAGTGACTCAGTAAATACTAGTTGGATGAATAGGCAGATTTGCATACTTTGAGAACATTATCGTCATGTCACAAGCCTTATCTTTGCCTTCATGCAAGCTTTCATTTCTTCTTTCACCCTGAGCCTAGTAACCCAGATCTTGCATACCTGGAACGTATAGAACCAAGGATCAGTGAAGCTAATTGTGAGCTGATCTACCTGCCCAGGGAAACAAGATGTCCCAGAGGCCTGGGACAGAGGGCTTGTAAGGAACCCCAGCCTCTTACCCACAGACATCAGGTTTCTGAAGGTCTCTGACATAACGTCCTGGTAGAGGACCCTCTGACTGGCATCTAGACATTCCCACTCTTCCTGGTTGAAATTCACTGCCACATCCTCAGAGGTGACTGGCTTCTGGAAGAACAGGAGAGATTCAGAGAGTCTGTATATAGACAGACAGACATCCAGTCTCAAGATTCAGACAACTAAGAGAAAAAGAAAAACATGGAAGGAAGGGAGAAATAGGAAAAGACAAGTACAAAGCCAGCAACTTTAATGTACAGACAGGAAAGGAAGGATGGAGAGGAGGGAAGAACAATGTGGGGGGAGAAAGGAGGGGTATATACTGAATATAAGTAGGAAGAACGCAAAGGAAAAAGGCTGCCACTCTGATGAATTTCAGCAAGGACTCCTTGAAGGATGCCAGGGTGGTGTGGAGTCTGAAAAAAAGTCCTTGAAACCCCTTCTCCTGAGTGCTGTTTATCTTGGAACACTCTTGAGATTCCATTTGTTCTGTAGACAGGATAATGGATGAAAGAGCTCCTGGAGTCCAGGACCCAGCCCCTCCCTCTGTCTCTCGCTTGGTCTCCTCACCTTCACCCACGCCTTCCACCAGCATTCTCCCTTCACGGCTTCCTGCAGGGCCTCCTCATCCACCTGAGGGAGCAGCTTCTGTACAGGTTCAGTTGGCTTCAGCAGGTCAAACACCACCTCTTCCCTGATGTCTCTTTCTAGCTTTATCCACTCCTGGTCTGGCCCCCAAGGCTGACTGGGCTCCTTCCTGGGGCTATCTACCTCCCAGTGACTGAGCAGATGGAGAGACTTTGAAAAGGCCCCAGGGTTTGATGTGGCCTCCAGTGGCAAAGGTATCTGCTCCAGGGGGCTGTCTTCCTTTTTTGTCCTGCTGTCCAAATTCTCCTCTTTCACAGCTGAGAACATCTTTGATTCTCTCCAAGCCTAGGCCACAGAGTTCAGGAACCTGGTCACCCTCGGCTCAGCAGCCGCTGTTCAGTAATGCCAGCTTGGGGCTCGGAAGGCGTCGTCTGCCTTCTGCTTCACCCTGTTTCTAGCCGCTGGCTGGTGCCCACCTCTAGGAACCTGAGGTCAGAGAGAAATCGTATCAGCAAGAGGGGGAGTGAGTGAGGAACAGCAGTTTCCTAATTTGGTCAGGGAACACCAAGAGTTACTGAACTCCTGCTTTGTACCTAAAACCCCTCAGCACTGCCCCATGAGGTAACAATTAATGACCCCATTTTAAGGAACCTAAAGTAGAGATGCTAAGTAATGTGCTCAAGGATACTCCCGGTCCACAGCAGAGTTTGTGTTCAAAGCCTTGACTCTACCACTGAGGACATGATTTCCACTGTCCCAAAGCCCTCTCTAGAGCAACATCACGGTATTCTGGAAAGAAAGCATGTGCCTGAGGTAACCAGCCCTGGATCTGCCACAAACCACCTTGTACAAGTTTCTTCATTCTGATCTGGTTTTATTGGAAAGTAAGATTAAAGGAGACTCTCTAAGATCCCATCCAGGACCCAAAAATATACGATTCTGTGGATTTTTAATACATACAGATACTTGTAAAGAATGATAATGGAGGGACTTCCCTGGTGGTCCAGTGGTTAAGAGTCTTAGCTCTCACTGCAGGGGGCATAGGTTTGATCCCCGGTCCAGGAACTAAGATCCCACATGCCTTGAGGCATGGCCAAAAAAAAAAAAAGAATGATAATGGTAACAACCCAACAGCAAATGCTTCTGCAGGGCTCCCAAGGAGCCTGGCGCTGGGCTGCCTGCCCAGCCCAGGAAGTTCCTGCTCTGCCCACACGTGGCTGAACTCCCACCTCCTCCTACTGACAGCCACTCACCCCGCTTCTCCTCCCTCCAGATGGAATGAAAAGAATGAAGACATAAAAACCTGTTGACTTTCTTCCTTTCACTTCTTTGAAAGGTGGTAGAATTGAAAATGCCAGCAAGGAAAAGGGCATTCAACAATGGAGTTAGTGGGATAGCTAAAAAGAAAGCTGACAGGAAAGGCGCATTCCTGGGAGGTGAAGTTGAGTCCCTCCTTCCCTCCCTCCCTTCCTTTCTTTCAAGACCATCACAATCATCGCGTGAGAGGGGCAGGTCTGGATTATTCTCCTACTCTCCAGCCAAACACAATGAAAGTAACACTTCAAAACAGTCTCAGTAATAGTATCCTCAAGGTCCTGGCTTTCCCGTTCTCCCGCAGGAAAGACCCACCCCTGTCAGTCATTCTCAAAAAGCTGCAGGTGGTAGCCTGAGGCCCTCGGTCCAGATTCTAAGCTGGTTCTCTGGTTTGGGAAGGGAGCATGACTATGGAGACTGAAATTTCTGGCAGCTGCTGCCTGCCTCTGGCACTTTTATCTCGCTAGTACTTTCTACATCCACACGCCCCAGAGCTCAAGCCGGCTGGGCCACGATGGAAAGAGGCTGGATATAACTCAACAGACTTTCGGCGCAGACCGGTTTATCTGTTCCCGGCCCGTCCCTGCCCTTCCAGAATGTAAATTCCTCGAGGGAATGTGTCGCCATTTTCCAGTTCTCTGAGTCCACCCAATCTCTCTCTAACCCCAAACCCGTCCATGGTTTCCCATAGCAATTCTGAGAACGACCGAAATCCCCACCACACCTGCCAGGCTTCGTGGGGTCCGCCCTCGCCTCCCCCCACCGTGGTGTTCCAGCCACTATTGTTTTCTGCCTTTCGGCCAAGCAAAAAGACCCTCGGGCATTAGCCCTTCTCACCCGGTCTTCGGGTCTCTGCTCTGTCCTCAAGGACCCTTTGCAGCTCCTGCCCAGCTCTGCCGGACCAGATCGCGAGCCCACAGGGCGTACCTCCCGTCACTGCGCGCCCAGCCCCACACTCCGGTCTCGGGGCCTCCCGCGGGCAGGGACGGAGAGTTTCGCTCACCACTGCGTGGCACGCTCGTTAATACCCACTGGTTGGGGTTTCTGTGCGCTGAACTGGTCCCGTTGACTGGGACGGCACTGCCCTATGCCTGTCTGCCCCGAAACTTCGTTGCTGGGATCCCGACTTTTTCAGCACGTGCCAGGAGCCCGTCCTCTTCGCCGAGTCCCCCACGCGGCCGGAGTGGTCGGCGCCCTGGGCCATACCCTAACCCAGGTTTCCCCATGGGCCCCAGGGGTTGGAAGCTCCCCCAAGATGCGGGGCGCGATGCTCCCCTCGCCTGCCGAGGTCAGGGGCGGAAGGTTGCGGCACAAAGACCCTTCACTAACTTCCACCACCGCGAGCTCAACTACCCTCTGTCCTACTCACCCGCCGCTGCCGAGGACCGGGACTTTGGGACGTAGGGTTTCCGAGGGGCCAGCGGCGAGCCCGCTCCACTCCAGCGCACGTTTACCGGCTGCCCAAGACCCCGTCCCGGCCCCACCAGTGCCTGGCACCGGCCTCGCTCTCCTCGCCGGTTTCCGCAAGGCCACCGTGCACCCTGTCGGGTTAAGCTTGTGGGCCCGCCAAGGTCAAGAGTTCACAGTCTAGGAAGCTTAAAAGGAAGAGGACTCGCCCCGCCCCACTAGCCCATTCCTCCTACCAATTGCAGCCGCTGGTCCCACCTAGCGCTCGGATCTCATTCCCAGTCTTAATTTAGTCTTGGGGGGTAAAAAGGATTAAATTACCTCTGATTAAAACACATAATCACCAACCACCATCACCTAGAGCCCAAAGGAGAAAAATGAGACCTTTACGCGCTCCCAGAAAGAGACTTGGAGGCACAAAGCACCTTAAAAAAGCAAAGCAGGGGTTTCTGGTGGCACAGTGGTTGAGAGTCCGCCTGCCGATGCAGGGGACGCGGGTTCGTGCCCCGGTCCGGGAAGATCCCAAGTGCCGCGGAGCGGCTGGGCCCGTGAGCCATGGCCGCTGAGCCTGCGCGTCCGGAGCCTGTGCTCCACAACGGGAGAGGCCACAACGGTGAGAGACCCGCGTACCGCAAAAAAAAAAGCAAAGGCAGGACTGCACTGGTGGCACAGTGGTTAAGAATCCGCCTGCCAATGCAGGGCACAGGGGTTCGAGCTGTGGTCCAGGAAGATCCCACATGCCACGGAACAACTAAGCCCGGGGGCCACGACTACTGAGCCTGCGCTCTAGAGCCTGCGAGCCACAACTATTGAGCCTGTGCTCTAGAGCCCACAAGCCACAACTACTGAGCCCGTGAGCCACAGCTACTGAGCCTGTGCGCCACAACTATTGAAGCCCACGCGCCTACAGCCCGTGCTCTACAACAAGAGAAGGCACCACAAGGAAGAGAAGCCCCTGCTTGCTGCAACTAGAGAAAGCTTGTAAGCAGCAAGGAAGACCCAATGCAGCCATAAATAAATAAAATAAAATAAAATAATTTAAAAAAGAGGGAAAGAAAGAAAAGTGAAGGCAAACCACTGCGACTTAAATGGTGACAGCAGATAGAGGTAGGAGAGCAGAGAGGATATGTTCAGGTCAAGTTCTACTTACCTTGGCCACTTACCCAAACCCAGTTTGACCTTTATCAGTAATGCCTTTTTTTTTTTTTTAAATCAGCTCAACGGAAATCACATTTATTTCCTTTCCACTTAATTAGCATTTACCATATACCATTTTGTATCATGATCATACTTTTTTTTTTTTTTTTTTTGCGGTACGCGGGCCTCTCACTGTTGTGGCCTCTCCCGTTGCGGAGCACAGGCTCCGGACCCGCAGGCTCAACGGCCATGGTTCACGGGCCCAGCCGCTCCGTGGCATGTGGGATCCTCCCGGACCGGGGCACGAACCCGTGTCCCCTGCATCGGCAGGAAGACTCTCAACCACTGTGCCACCAGGGAAGCCCCTATGATCATATTTTATATTTCACATTGGCATGGGGTTTTGCAATTTACAAAAAAAAAACCTTGTAAACATAGCCTCCATTAAATCCCCACAAACATCTTGTGAGGTAGGAATTTGTTATTCTGCCTTCACAGATGAGGAAACAGGCTCAGAGATGTTGAGCCTTGCCAAAGCCCACATCTGGCTGTACTGGGACAGGAAACCAGATCCCCTGCTTTCAAGTCTGTACGCTGGAGTCTTGGATCCATGGTTAGTACTGGATGGCTGGCAGATGCAGGTTTTAAATCTCTTAGTGCTCCCAAGGTACCTGACCCTGTGATCTGCCCTTGTGGACAGACCATTCATGTGGGTGGGCTGAGGAGGCTCCCACAGGGTCAGATGGAGACAGTAGTCTGGTGGAGATGGTGATGGAGGCAGCCTGTGCTCAGTGGCACCCCTTAGGGTTCTGGACCTGCCACCTTCCTAACATGGTTACTGGGTACACTCATCTTGAAAAGCAGCATCAGCTTGCTACTGGGCTCCTATCGAAACTAAACACCCGACCCATGGAGGCCTTCTGACACTCTAGCTTAATGCTCACATTTGGGGGTAGGTCAACTTGGACTCAACTTCTAACAAAGTGGGAAGGACCCAATAATCCTCATTTGGAAATGGTATATTTAAGGATGTGGCCTGGCTTCAACATCTCTACTTTACATGGAAAATTGGCAGATATCCCTCTGGGAAAAACTTTATCCCCTACTCTGCCAACTGAAGCAAAGCTGCTGGTTCCATGGGGCTCTCAGTTCACAGAGATTCCCCTAAATGCCTGGCCCTGGTTCACTGTGGTTCGGCTAGGCTGAAACCCAGCGCTGTCCCTGGCTGATGCAGCCATTCAACCTCATTGCCAGTGATGCAGAGCCAAAAATGGACGCTGTCGCTCCTCTTGGTGGGCAGAACACAAGGCCATTTCATAGCTCTCGCCAATAACCTCTTTGATCAACCTTCCTATAATTTTACTGACTCTTGTGCTGTTGCCTACCTATGTGGTATGCCACTTGAAAAACTAGACTGGTGAGACATCTGTCTTTGGAGCTGCAAACTGTGGAAATAAACCATAACTGCTTATCTAACCATCTGAGTCACTCAGGTGAATGCCCACAAGAAGAGCGTGGTTGCTGATGGAATTGACTGGAATCAAGCTGCTGATGGAAACATGTTTTGTGAAGACAGTCCCCACTGCTGCCTGAGTTGATCATCATACTAGACATGGCAAGACATTCACCATCATAGACTGGGCACAAAGTAAAGAACTCAGTTTCTGATTTGGACTTGCAATTACTGCCAAAAGTTGACTTGTCTTACGATGAGGGAGGCCACATAGCAAGGGCCATTGTCCTCATGTGCTCCTGGCAGATGGACTTCATTGGCTCTTTGACCCCCCTCAAGGGCTATCAGTGGAGCCTCACCACTGTTGACACTGTAGGGTACAGTGCTGCTATTCTAGCCCAGCCTTCTCCATCCATACCATTGTGCCCCTTGAAACTAATCTGTGCCATGTGTTTGGCCTCCCAGAAAACACAGCAATGGTTTGCCTTTTATTTGCCTATGCTAAATGGCCTTGCTGATCTGCTTACCATCCCCCTTGAAGGATAAAATGTACTCCTGTTCAACCTTACTGTAATTTGTAGTGCTACTCCAATGAAAGACTTTATAATCAGTTCTATTTAAAACAACACACCAACCTTGTACACCTTATATCCTGAGGCTCAATTTTCAAGCCGCTATGACTTCCATGTTTAAAGATAATATCAGGCATGCTTTAATGAGTTCAAATTCTTATCTCATGTAACTGACTCAGTATGAGGGTTATAGTAATCATCTGCTTTGTCTCCTGCCCTTGTGACCTGATAAGCTCTGTTTCTATTTTGGACTTTCTTAATCCTCCACTATTGGTTCAACTCAGCCTAAGACTCAGACTTGTCCCATCCCTAGTGGAACCCAATTCAATAGTTCTACGTCCTGGATTTGTCAGTGCTTCTATTCCTATTCTTGTGTTTTATCCTGAGTCTTATAACTGTTTGTTTATCTTATTCCTTTGGTACCCTACTCCAGTTCCTTAAATGGGTTCCATTGGTTCCCTTGACTGATCTCCAACTTCTAAGGACTGTTACTCTTCCTTGGCCTCTTGTTTTCTGTGTCATGCGTTCTTACACTTGAATTGTTGATCCCTCTTGCTGCCAAATGCCTGTCAGGTCTTCTGCCTGTTGTTGGCACCTTCTCCTTTTCGTTCCACCCTTAACTGTCCATTGGATTTAGCCACACGGAGCTCTTTGCTGATGACTCCGTAAAAAGGGATTTGGTGGATTGATGGGCACTGAAACTAGAATGCAGGGAGCTGGTATAGACTTTCTAAGGGACGTGGCTTTAAAGGAGTGCAAAGAAATAGCATAGTAGCTTATTTATTCTTTTTTCAAATTTTTTTGGCTGCACCGCTCAGTTTGTGGGATTTTTCCCTGACCAGGGATTGAACCTGGGCCCTCAGCAGTGAGAGCACAGAGTCTTAACCACTGGACCATCAGGGAATTCCCACATAGTAGCTTATTTAGATGGGAGAGATTTGAGTACATTTATAGGTCAAAAGGATGGTCCAGCAGTGAATATCTTCATGGTAAACAATTACCAACAGTTATATATTAGGTTACTTTTCAATCCCACTCAACTCAAAGGCTGTATCATTACCCTATTGATTTGAATTTCTAAGTCTTTTGCCTCTGCATCCTGAGGAAGCACATCTTTGCAAGGTATAAAATCTAAAGCTGCAACATGACGATGGAAGACCAGAGAACAGATAGGACAAAAAAGTCTGCATGAGGCAAATCAGGTGGGTAGGAATGAGATTTTCGTATGTGTCCTGGTCAAATTCCAGAAGGAGCAAAGGGAGGGCTAGTTTCTGAACCCAATTTAAGCAACTTCAGCCACCTCATTTCCACACAGAATTTGCCTACAGTGCTTTTTGAATCTCTTCATGGGATTAAGGAGCATCTCAAATATAAAGGAAACTAAACTTATACTAATGTAAGTGAGCAGTGATCTATTATACCTGCAAATATTGTCAAAGACAGAAAACAGATTGTGGGGTTGAAGTCTAGAACACAGGAGTTATATTTATCTAGTGCCATGCTATACAATACAGCAGTCACTTGCCACATGTAGCAATTTAAAATTAATTCAAATTAAGTAAAATTAAAAATTCAGTTCCTCAGGTGTACCAGCCACATTTCAAATGCTCAGTAGCCACATGTGGGAAATGGCTACTGTATTGAAGAGAAAACCTATAGAACAGTTATATTATCGCATAAAGGTCTATGGGACAGTGCTGATCTAGCAATATCCTTGGTAAAGGGTGTCCTGTTAATACAAAAGGGTGGGCAAAGGATTATCACAACTTAAGTATAATATTCCTTAGGTCATCCAGTTTCCATTTCTCTGATTCTCTACTCACCAATTCTGAACCCCAAATTTCCCAACTTTTGGAGGACATCTATTTGAGAGAAGGTGAGTTTGGTTACCTATGAGCGAATCCAAACATTGGGAAGGTCTTGCTTAAGTGGGTGACTGAAAGTGACAAAATATGGAGCTGGAAGTAACATGAGAGATTACTACACTCCATTCTCTGACCTCCTTCCTCCTCACCCTGCTCACCTAGGCCAGGTTAGATGTCCCTCCTCTGTACATACCTGTGCATACCTCTATCATAACCCTATTTTATTATCTGTTTTTAGAGTGATCTATGCCACTAGTTGTAAACTAGCCAAGGGCAGGGATATCTCTTTATTCATCTCAGTAACTAACAATACCTGGTACATAGGAGGTTCTCAAGCTTAAGTTTCTCATACAGAGAAATTGTATGGTACATTTAGACTTTTATGGCCTGGTTAGCAGTTCCCTGATAAAGGTATGAATGGAAGATAAAAGACCACATAGTGACCTATAGCAGTCTCATCAAGATAACCTTTGAGGTTGCAGGCAGGGGGACTGGAAGAGGCAGATTAGAACAACTCCTTATTCATCATCTTTGTCCAACCCAGGTCTTTCCAACTGGGAAACCCAGCATTTATGAAACATCTAATATATGCTAATGCTTCACAAAAATGAAATTCTCCTATAAATGCTATGAACTATTATTTTCCCACTCTACAGATTAGGAATGAGCATCAAAAAGGATAAGCAACTTGAACAAACACAAGGCAACTAAAAATAGCCAAGCTAGTTTTAAAATCCAGAACTGACACTTCTGTATCAGATATAAATGGGAAAATAGTCACTGAACCCTGTAGAAGAGAACTAGCATTAAAAAAAAAAAAAAAAGGGGGCTTCCCTGGTGGCACAGTGGTTGAGAGTCCGCCTGCTGATGCAGATGCAGGGGACACGGGTTCGTGCCCTGGTCTGGTAAGATCCCACATGCCGCAGAGCGGCTGGGCCCGTAAGCCATGGCCGCTGAGCCTGTGCGACCGGAGCCTGTGCTCCGCAACAGGAGAGGCCACAACAGTGAGAGGCCCGCGTACCGCAAAAAAAAAAAAAAGGTTAATTTAAGAGACATGACTTTATCATGAAATCACTGAATCTTTTATTTTTCCTATTTGACTTCTCATAAAGGGTGGTATAGTTAAGAATCTTCTTTGATATGGCTTGATAATTGTACTGTCTTCTCTATTCTGAGATTTTTCCATAAGAATATTCACTTTAATCCGACTGCTACTGCATGGCTGGAAGAGTGGATATGCAATAACGCTTTCATACTCTTTTATCTCTTTCTTTACACTTTCATGCTTCTCACGTATAGGAGGCTGGCTCTGGTCTTTTCTCAAGACTCCTTCCTTGAGTTTTTGCTGTACAAGTTCTCTCCCTCGAATCATGCGTTCCTGGTGAGCTTTAATTTGCATCTGTTCCCTCTCATTTACCTGCTTTCTCCTCTGTGCGTCATGGATGCCATGTACTTCTGGCACAATTTTGGGCAATTTTATTTCACTAGGGCATGGTGGTAATTGTCTAAATGTTTTATTCTTAAACTCTCCGACCTGTTCAGGTCGATGTATGTGCATTTCTACATGTTTCACTTCTCTCTCAGGTACCAAATAATATTGTTTTTTTCCTTCTATGCTTTGGGTTGTTTTCCCCTCCAATCTCTTCTTGATTTCATTGCCTGTCTCTTGTTCTTTCATCATTTCCATTATTCTTTTATTATAATAAGGCTCCGCTTTGGCAAGCCTGTAGTCAAGAGAAAGACCTTGCTCTCTACTGAGTGTTTCATACTCCTCCTGATATTTTTGAATCATCAGTTGTCTTGCTGCTGTTGTATGCACGCCACCTAGATTCTGTCAAAGTGAGGTACAGAATTTTATAATATGACCATCTTTTTACTTTGAACATATTTAAACAGGAGCTTACGCTCACTATTGACACCAAGAAATGACCATGGTCTTTCATTAATTTCGGAGCAATAGTGATTTTACTTCCATCATTCCTAGGTGAGCTTGTGAGCTCTGAAAGTTGGAGTTCTCACCACCAAAATCAGTAATTAGTTTTTTAAAAACATAGGGTTGGAGTTCTAAAAATAATACTTTGTTTTGCAAGTAAAGATTTAACTGGAAAACATTTGCCACTGTGGACACACTACTGGAAAGTGTCACTTGGACAGAAGGATTTTAAACTTAACTTTCCTTCTCCTAGTCATTTCAAACTGTATGATGTTAAGATAATTTATTTACCAAGATTTTTTTCTCCAGTGGGGACAGTTGACCTGCAGCAATCCTAGGGTCTTTAGATACTTTAGCCCAGGACAATCTGTAAGACAAAAAAGCAAAGGTAGATTAGAATGCGGGAGATGTCAGAACAAATCTGCTCTCATACTGACTAAACCAAAAAACCCAATTGTTTTGGTCATGGTCAAGGGTATTTCCCTCAGAAAGAAAAAACCTGGTAATAGGTAGGACTACAGCAGGGCCATTTCCCAATGGGAAACCACTACATTCCTATGGTAACGAATAATGAATGCTCTTTTAATAAGATCATATAAATAAGAGCACATACAGTCATCCCTCGGTATCCACGGACACCGCCCCGCAAGGTCCCTTGGTTCCGGGACTCACCACCCCCACCCCAGATACTAAAATCCATGCCCTAGTCCCTTATATAAAATGGCACAGTATTTGTATACAACCTGGGCACATTCTCCTGTACACCTTAAATTATCTTTCAATTACTTGTAATACCTACTACAATGTAAATATTATGTAAATAGTTGTAAATACAATGTAAATAGTCGTAAGTACAATGTAAACACTATGTAAATAGTTGCCAGTAAGTGGCAAATTCAAGTTTTACTTTTGGGAACTTTCAGGAATTTTTTTTTTTTTCAAATATTTTCCACCCACAGTTAGTTGAATCTGCAGATGGGGAACCCTCAGATATAGAGGACCAACCACAATCCTTTCATATAAACTTAAAGCATACTTCTCCTGTGGACTCAACATGAACCATTCTGAATCTTGTACCAGGGACTGGGCAAGGGAAGAGACAGGCTCCTTGGTGAAGCTTTGCCCAAGCACATCTATGACAGATTGCTCAGTCCCACTGCCTCCTTTGTCTTCTGAGATAATTCTAGACTTCAGTGTTATCAGTTCATTCTCTTTGTGCAGTTTCTTGATCCAGGCCCTCTCTGCCTCTATCACCACATACAGCATTTCTGCCCTATAATCTTTCGTTCTGAAATTCTGTTCTTATTTGATCGCCCACCCCTCTGCTTGCCTGCCTTATTCTGCCCATCATCCTTCACCCTAAATCCATTATGAAACCATTCCCTGTTGATCCGCTTGGGATGAGACTCTGTGGTTACTCTGGGTTTATTTATAGGGACAGTCTGATGGCAACACAAGTGAAGACTACCAACTTTTTGTGTGTCATCCCTGGTCTAATCTGAGCTCACTGTGAGGTCATATTTAAGCCACTGAGGATGCCTGGCATCTCATCTCTATGCCTTTATTTACACCATTTATGGTTTAGAGCATGGGCTTTGAAGCCTTACAGGGCTATGCTTGAATCCTAATTCCACCACTTCCCAGGGTGTGACTCAGGGCAAGTAACTTAATCTCTCTCTAAATCAGTTTCCTCATCTACAAAATGGAGATATAAGACCAAAATTTGCCTCTTGGAGTTATAAAGAACAAATGAGAATTAGATTAAAGAGCCTGGCAAAATGCTTGATATACAGTAAGTTCTCAATAAATGGCAGTTGGGGCTTCCCTGGTGGCACAGTGGTTAAGAATCTGCCTGCCAATGCAGGGGACATGGGTTCGAGCCCTGGCCTGGGAAGATCCCACATGCCACGGAGCAACTAAGCCCATGTGCCACAACTACTGAGCCTGTGCTCTAGAGTCCATGAGCCACAAATACTGAGCCCACTGCCACAACTACTGAAGCCCGTGTGCCTAGAGCCTGTGCTCCGCAACAAGGAGGGCACCACAATGAGAAGCCCGCGCACTGCAACAAAGAGTAATGCTCCGCTCACCACAACTAGAGAAAGCCCACGTGCAGCAACAAAGACCTAATGCAGCCAAAAAAATAAAATAAAATAAAAATTTAAAAAATTAAAAAATAAATAGTGTCCATCTCCACAGGTCAAGCCCTGACTATAAAGTCTTTCCAGTCTACTCTATGTAACAGTGATTTTTGCCACGCTATGAATATGAACACAACATTTTTTATTTCTACAACTCATTTGAAAATCAATCATGGTTTCCACTGTGCTATCTGCATCCATATATCACTTTTAACATTTTGATGATGAAATTCAGACTCATAAAGAGTTGGAACTATAATTTTTCAATCTACAAATACAATGATCTATCTATCATATCAGAAAGGATCTGATAACAAATACTGGATCTCACTGACCTCTTGGGCATATTCTTATTTGCCTGACTACATATACCTATTTTGAGATTTTAAAAATATGACCACCTTACTTTTATTTCTCTGTACATAGTATCTAGCACAGTACTTAACATTAGAGTCTGTAATCCCAAATTCTCAAAATTAATGATTTGTTGATTGGTGATTATCCTCATCACATAATATCTGAGTATCTTTCTCTCTTACATTCCCCATGACACTGTATCTTTTTATTAAAACATTTACCAGTCCTCTTTGTAGTATACAGGCCTATTTGTTTTATATGCCTATCCTGGGCTCTCACATTTTGTCCTATAAGTGTACTTTCATTGCATTCTAATTATTCATTTGTACTCCTTAAGGTCAGAGACCATAGTTTTCAGCTTTGCAGCCCCAACTTCAGCTCCAAGACTGACATAGGTGCTTAATAAATACGAACTGAACAGATTGTGAGCTTTTGTTGGGAAAGGGCCATGCCTTATAATGCTTAGTTCCTTTACTGCATTAGGACAGTATTCAACTCATGGTGGATCTTCACTGAATTTTGTCAAACTTTAAAGGGAAAGTTGGCGAGAAAAGACGGCTGATTTCAATTTCCATTTTCAAAGGAGAAAGACACACAGAGAAGAGAGAATAAAAACTTGCCTACCATCACGGGCTCAGCAACAGACCTCTCCTTGTAGGACAAATTATTATGAGGCTTGTCACTCTCCAGTAGCTTGCTCAGAGTTTTAATCCCCTCACTACTGTGAGTGTTTCCATTATTGCACAGAGAAGTAGATCAAAGCCTCTCTCTAGGAGAGATCACAGCTTGTCTCTTTCAAAGGAGAAAATAGTGATGGCTCCAAAACCTTTATATGTAAGGAGCTTAGCACAACTATCAGGTTGAGCGGGGTTGGATGGACTGAAAGCGAACTAGGAAATTCATTTAGAAGCTGTCCCTTCAGGACAACAAGATTCTATACTTTAGGGACTTCCCTGGTGGTGCAGTGGTTAAGAATCCACCTGCCAATGCAGGGGATACGGATTGGATCCCTGGTCTGGGAAGATCCCACATGCCGCGGAGCAGCTACGCCCGAGCGTCACAACTACTGAAGCCGGCGCGCCTAGAGCCTGTGCTCTGCAACAAGAGAAGGCACCACAACGAAGAGTAGCCCCTGCTTGCTGTAACTAGAGAAAGCCCGCACACAGCAACGAAGACCCAACTCAGTCATAAATAAATAAATAAATTTATTTTTTTTAAAAAGATTCTATTCTTTATTTATTTTTGGCTGCATTGGGTCTTCATTGCTGCACGCGAGCTTTCTCTAGTTGCGGAGAGCGGGGGGCTACACTTTAATGTGGTGTGTGGGCTTCTCATTGCGGTGGCTTCTCTTGTTGCGGAGCACGGGCTCTAAGCATGCAGGCTTCAGTAGTTGTGGCACACGGGCTTAGTTGCTCCACGGCATGTGGGATCTTCCCCGACAAGGGCTCGAACTCGTGTGCCCTGCATTGGCAGGCGGATTCTTAACCACTGCGCCATCAGGGAAGCCCAGATTCTATACTTTAGATGGTAGGTTACAGATGAATTAAAATAGCAAGATTTAAAAAATACATGTCCTCATGCTTTATAAAAGTTCAGGGGAATGTCAGCTGTCCACCTAAGGGATGACGATGATGAAGTAGAGTTGGTCCATGGGAGGCGGGGGACAAGGTGGAAGGGGGTCCGCAACTGAAAGCCAAACTCGACCAAGTCTTACTGAAATCCTACCCAAGGTTGCTCCCTTGACTAATGCTAACCTCCCTCATCTGGCAGGCATCTAAAGAGGAAGGAGTCCCAACCTCTTCTGCTCCGCCACCTCCAAGGTCCTGAGCCCCTTCCCAAGTGTCCTACTTCATCCCTCATCCCTGTTTCCTATCGTGCCTAAGGACTAGATGTTCCTCCTCCGCCTTCACCCTCTCCACTTCCTGCACCGTAAGAAGTCGACTCACCCCTTCCAACGGCCCAGAACAGCCCCCACAGCACGCCAGCCAGGAGGGGCTCTGCAGAGAGCCCTTGCTTAGACCGCGAGGTCCAAGGAGCGCTAGACATGTAACTCCCAGAATGTTTCGCTTTGTTTCTAACCACTGCCCGGCAGCTAAAGAAAAATATCAACTCAGGAACGGAGGAAGTAGTAGTTTTCTCGTCCAAAGAAATTAGTATTCAGTAAGGTTAGTACGATTTTTCAGGAGAAACGCTCCCCGCGACTGCGTCCCTTTAAAATTCGAGACCAATAAAATAAACACCCCAGTACGGGGTCCTGAGGGGAAAAATAACCGGAGGCACATCTTCGATCACCTGTTTCCTTAGCCGACGTCACAGAACCAGGCTGAAGGCGGCGCTAAAACTTTCCTTCAGAGAAGTTCCTCCCCGTCTCCAGGCTCTCGGGACCACGTTTGCGATTAATTATGACGTCACAGCCAATCGTCAGGCGGGACGCATCGACGCTCTAGCCCGCCGTGCTCTCACTGCTCCGCTGCCGCGTAGAGCAGGTCCTCTAGCCCGCGGAGCTAGCAGGACGCTCATGCCAGCCCCAGATAAGCCCCCAAGTCGAAGTACCGGACCCGGGCTTGGAATTCCGGATATTTGGGCTCCTTGGTTGCAGAGGCACAAGGCGTGCGTGGGAGAAGGGCTCGGGTTCTGTATGCTTAGGTCCAGGGACAGAATAGGAAGGACCCTTCAGTGGGGAGGGAGTTACTCTCTTTCTTTTATTAATACTCTCGTCCCCTTCCCAGCCCTCGACCTCCCGTCCATCATGGACCTCGCCAGCACCTGCTCCAGCTTTCAGTCTGACCTGGATTTCTGTCCGGATTGCGGCTCGGTCCTGCCTCTTCCCGGAGCTCAGGATACGGTCGCGTGTACTCGCTGTGGCTTCTCCATCAACGTGCGAGGTGAGGGGGGCTCGTACGCAGCGGCCCCGGCAGAGGGCCCAGCGTGGAAGGGTCAGAGGCTTTAGGACCTCAAGATCGGTTGGATTGAAGAGGGGGACCCTAAAGCAGGGTATCAGGCACTTTTGGTCTTGGGTCGAAATCTGAAGGGAAGAATATAAGGCCTCCTGGCCAAACCGAGAGGGAGTTGTGGGTGTCAGCCCTCTCCAAACCAACTCTTACTGCCTGCGCAGACTTTGAGGCGAAGGTTGTGAAGACCTCATTTGTGTTCCACAAACTGGGAACAGCCATGCCCGTGTCGATGGAGGAAGGACCTGAGTTCCAGGGACCCGTGGTAAGTGAGTGACATGGAGGACTGGCCCCGTTAGGAGGGTGGGAAAGAAACGAAGGGGGTATTGCACAGATCTGGAGTGTTTTGTACCCAATTCTAAGAAGGAAGAGGGGTCTTTAAAACAGCAGTGTCTGAGGAGTGTGATAGCCTGATGTCTGTGGTCAGTAGGGGGAATTATTAACCCACCAGTTGCTTCCCAGGTTGACAGGCGCTGCTCTCGATGTGGGCACGAGGGAATGGCATACCACACCAGACAGATGCGCTCCGCTGATGAAGGGCAGACCGTCTTCTACACCTGTACCAACTGCAAGTGCGTATCCTTTCCCTCCCCTCCGCCCTTTCTCAGTCTGTTTGCTACCTAAACAAATCCAGCGATTTACCTTTTGTACTGATAAACAGTTGTTTCCTTTGGTCCCATCCCTCATTTCTGTACAGTTCAAGTAATAGGGAGATTTGTGGTCTTGTTTTTTTTTTAATTACAGTTTTTTTATCCTTTTTATACCCAGTGAATTAAAGCTTTTAAGATATTTAAAAGGAAAGAAAAAAATACAGAAGGCAAGTATTGCTTGGTGATCAGTGTGTTATGTTGGAATCTTCCACTGCACTCAACTTAGTTTTACTTTGGTGAGAATTACTCTTGAGTGATTTAAAGAACACGGAATAGTTTTAAGAACTCCTCTTTCTCTTTGGTGTTCTGCAGTTTCACTACAATATATCAAGATGTGGCTTCCTTTTATTTATTGTGTTTGGGATTTGTTGGGCTTTCTGAAAGTAAGGATTGATTTTTTTTTCCAGCAACCTTGGAAAATTATCAGCCATATCTTATCGAGTATTGCCTTTCCCCTATGTTCTCAATTCTCACATTCTGGAGCTCTAATTAATTAGTTGTTTATTAGACCTTATCTTCTATCCTCCATTTCTCTCACCCTGTCTTTTATATTTTCCATCTCTTTTTATTCTGCCTCTGGGTAAATTCTTCTGGTCTTTCTTCCGGTTCACTAATTCTGTCTTCAGTTTATTTCAATTATTGTTACTTAAAAAAATTTTTTTGAGTTCTACTTCATTATTTTTCAAATTCCCTCCTCATTTTAATAATTCACACTTATTTAATCATATTTTAAATTGTTCCTTTTATTCTTAAAATATATATTACATTTAAATATACTAAACATGATATTTATATTCTGTCTGCTAATTCTCATACCCACAGTTTTTGTGGGTCTGATGCTGCCATCTGTTATTTCTACTGACTCTCATGGTGCTTCTTTTCTTTTGTGATTTTTGATGATAAGCTCAGATTTTTTAGAATTTGGACTATGGAATTCTTTGAGGCCTGGGGTGAAAGCTGTATTCTTAGCATTTGTGTTTCCTGTTCAGGTGTCTTGAGGTGCTAACAAGCTAGAATCACTTTAAATAAATTTTCAGCTTCATGTTTTTTGGAGCACACAGGTAGTATGAATTTTGACTGCAAATCCAATGTAAAGGCCAGCTTTTGGTTAGAAATTCTCAGGGGAGATTTTTTTTTTCTCCCTCTACCTAGTGAGACAGTCAAATTCCTCTTCTGAAGAGTTGGATTTTTTTTTTTTCTTGTTCCCTTTTATACAAAGAGGTAGCCCTTTGGGGGTCTCAAACTTATTCAGAGTATCTCCTATCAGACATTGTAGGTTTGTCTCTAGTTCACCCATGTGGCTATCAAAACAGCAAGGGCACCATGGTAGCAGGGGCTTCAGTTTTAACTTACCTGTCTAGATTCCTGGTTTTATATCATTTCAGCCAGTGTGAAGGTTGCCTTTACTTTCTTGCCTTCTCACCAATGGATTAAAAATATTTATAGTTAGATGTGCCTTTTGCAAATATTTTTTTCCCAGTCTGACCTATTTGTTTTCTTAACTTTTTATTTTTTTTAATGACCAGAAGTTTTTAATTTTTATGAGTTCTAGTTTATCCTTTTTTCTTTTATGGCTAGTGCTTTTTGTTTTCCTAAGAAATCTTGGCATACTTCATAATTTGCAAGATATATTTTTAATCCCAACATTTTTAGTTGTCTTGAATTTGTGGAGGGTTGTTTAGGGGAACTAGTCCTCCACGGTCATAAATGAAAGTCTTTCTTGATTATTTAATTGATTGTCTTATCTTACACTGCTAGAACTTCTTCGTTGGGTCAATATAACAAGTCCTTTCTTTCTCTATAGGTTCCAGGAGAAGGAAGACTCTTGATTTTTTTCTGAGCGACTCAACAATCTCTCCTTCTCTTCCTTGGAAGGTGAAAGATACTGGGTTCTTAGATCCTTTGTCCATCTCCTGATTGCGGTGTTTTGCTCCCAGAGGAAAAGCAGATCATCATGTGGGGATTACCGTTGTCCCCAGAGTACTCCTACCCTAGTTGAGTTTCCTTTATTAAAGTTATAGTTTTCTATAAGAGCCAGACGTATGTATGTTATTTATAATCTGTCTTCTTCCAAAAGAAATTTTTGTTAGCTTAGAGAGATATATTTTTCCTTTCAACAAATATATCAGCTACAAAAAGAGAATATAAATTAGTACAACAAAAAGAAAAAGAGAAAAAAATAAATAAAACAAAAAAACAAGGAAATAAAAATGGAGCCAGGAATGAGGTTAATATAAAAAGGCATTTATAAGTACTCCCTCATTATCTAAATCTATTTGGTTCCTGAGTTTAGGGAAACAAAGAGTGGGAGTTTGGATAGTGGGAGGTTCAACAGAAAACTTAACCAGATTCAGTTGATATGTAAGTCTGGACAATAAAACAATCTGACACTCAGAGATACAGGGGGACACTTTGGAAATTTTTTTTATTGCTCTTGAGATAAATGTAATATATGTATATATATTTTACATTGTAATAGATTCATATATAGAAAGGTAGAAAGAAAAAAGTAAAACTCAAAAGGAATCCCATTCCACAGAGATATTTGGGGTTTTTTTTTAATGGGATTTACTATACATGCTGAGTTGTATCTTGCTTTTTTCAGTTCAAACCAGAAACTTAAAAGGGAAGCAAATGCTTAGTCCAGGCACAATAAACATTCAAATTTCAGTCTGGGAATGCTGATTCCTGCATTCCTTGGTTTAAATGGCGACCAAGAGGTGATGTTAACGATCATCTTGTAATTGTGCGGCCCTTTATATATTGCGAGCTCTCTAACATACACTGTCTTGTTTGATCCCACAGCAACGTGGAGGGATGGGCAGGGCAGTTTTCTCCACTGTATGTTTGAACAGTTCTCCTGCCTCACTCCTGAAATCTAAAACAAATCTGTTCATGTATCTACCCAGCTTTAAGCCTTTCACCGACTGGATAAAGTGCAAGTTTCTTAGCAAAGCATACAGGGCGTCTTATATAACCACGCCCACCTGTCAATCACCATTTGGAACTCCCCTTACATCCCTTCAGTATTAAACTGCATTTCCTTCAGTGCGCACAACTACGACTTCGTAAGCTGCTTTCTTTACCTAAAAAACCCATTTGTCTGCCTTCCTGTTCTCTTTTTGCCACTCTTGTGCTCCCTGAGAAACAAACACATATTTTTATCTTATAAACTGGCCTATATTGTAACTTATGACAATTTCTGTGCTTAATCTTACTCATCTCCACCCCAGAGCAAGGGTAGGCAGTATGTAACTAAATTCAGTTTCATAGATGAGACTTACATCTATGTTAATATTCCAATGTCTTATATTTCTGTTAGTATTTATGCCAGTCTTTCCCATTAGACTGGGAGCTAAAACGCAGGGTGTGAGTGTTTTATGCTCCTCCATCTTCAAGTTACAGCACAGTGAAAGGAAAAAATCCAAGTTGAAGACGCATTAAGCGCCCTGCTCGAACACCTACAGGCAGAGGGCGAGGATTAAAACCCAGATTCTTTTTTTTTTTATAAATTTGTTTATTTTTAAAATTTTATTTTTGGCTGCATACAGTATTTGTTTTGCTCTTTTTGGCTGCGTTTGGTCTTCGTTGCTGCGCTCGGGCTTTCTTTAGTTGCAGCGAGCGGGGGCTACTCTTCGTTGCAGTGTATGGGCTTCTCATTGCGGTGGCTTCTCTTGTTGAGGAGCACGGGCTCTAGGCATGCAGACTCAGTAGGCGTGCAGGCTCAGTAGTTGTGGTGCACAGGTTTCGTTGCTCCGCGGCATGTGGGATCTTCGCGGACCAGGGCTACGAACCCGTGTCTCCTGCATTGGCAATGCGGATTTTTAACCACTGCGCCACCAGAGGGGCCCAACCCAGATTCCTAATCAAGTGTGTTTCTAACTGCTCCCAGGTCTCGATTCTTTAATTCCCAAACGAAACAATAAGAAAACGAAGCTAGGCCGTGGTAGGATCATTATTATTGCCCCTTTGTTTTCTCGGCGCTCCCACACAGCCAAGGGATGGGGGTGGGATGGACTCAGCTACTGGACATCTGAACCACGTGCGGTAACCAGTCTGCAGCGCCAAGCCCAACTCTACCCTCCTTGACCGCAGGTTCCAGCTCAATCTCTGTGGCGCATGCGCGTGCTGCACTTGCTCGCTCCGCCCCTGCTTCCACATCGCAGTGACGCCCCTTCCGCCAAAGTTGTGTAGCCTTCTTGCGGCGCCTGCGCACTGTCGCATTACGGCGGAACTAATCCGGCGACCTTGAGCTTAGACACATTTAGTGCCAGGAAGGGAAAAGGGGGACCACAGAATGCGTCACACACCCGGAAGCGGAGATCCGGAAGTGGGGTTGGACAGGTTATCCCCAGGGGTGGGGCAGCGGAGGCCCAGGAAGAGGGGGAAAAAAGAAGGTGGAGGATCCTGGCTACTAATCTGAATCCGATACCGATTGTCTTAGACCTCAGAGACACAGAAAAGACAGAAGGGTGCCTCATCCCCCTTCCTCCCCTCCGCCCTCTCTTCAGCCTTAGCCATGGCGGAGGCAGGGGCCGGGCTGAGTGAGACCGTCACTGAGACAACGGTTACCGTGACAACCGAGCCCGTGAGAAAGGCGGGGGGCGGTGCTGTTTAGGGGTTGGGGAGATACCGGGAGGGAAGGGATAGCGCTTTGGAGAGTTGCTGGAGGGGCTGGGCCTGGGGATATGGGAGGAAGTGGGGTTGGGAGAATCTCAAGGTATTGGGAGATTTGGGGTGTGTCAGAGTTGGTGCAGAAGGCTGGTCAAGAGACCAGCAATAGAGTTAGGATATAGGTGATGCTTCTTGGAGTGGTGGTGTGTATAAGTAATGAAAAAACGGGAATTTGGAGATTAAGGAGCAAGGGATGTGCTGGGGGTAAATGAAGGGCTGTGTGAGAAAGCATGGTTGGAGGCCAGCTGCAGGGGAATTTGACTGGAACCATACTTATCAGTAAATATTTGTTGAAGGAATGATTGTAAAAGGAAGCAGAGGGAATGAGGGAACAAGAAAAGGGAGATGAAGATAGTATTTTGAAAAATCAGAGGAGATATAAATAGAGAAAAATGTAGTATTTTTGCAAAAACAACTTAAGCTGCCTTCAAAGGGAGAAGGTTGTGTTGGGTTTAATAACCCTTGGACTAAGGGAGTTTAGAGTAATAGTTACTAGAGATGCCAGGATGCTGGGGAATAGGTTTCTCTGTATACTAGTGGTTACCAAGAACAGGAAATAATACTTAATGATTCCTCAAGGGACTCCCTGAGGCCAAAAATCTGTTCTATTTTATCTTCTCCCAGCCCTCAGCTCCTCTGGCACTATGTCTGATCCTGATTGAGTGGGGGAAGGGAAGAGAGGAGGCCCCCGGGAGGAAGTGGGAAAGGTTAATAGGAGGGGACTAGCTAGGTATGGCCATCCTTCTTAACGTTCCAGGAGAACCGGAGCCTAACCATCAAACTTCGGAAACGGAAACCAGAGAAAAAGGTGGAATGGACGAGTGACACTGTGGACAACGAACACATGGGCCGCCGCTCATCAAAATGTGAGTAATTGTTGGCCCACAGTAACCCTGGAGTCCTGGCTCCCCTCAGCATGTCTTCTGCTTTCTTACATTCACTGACCTTCCCGAAGCCCCCAGATGCTCACAATCCTGTGGCTGTCCTGGTGGTTCTCCGGTATCAGGGAGAGAAGGTTAAGGTTAGAGGAACAGAGGTAGGGAGAGGCTTGAATTGGGATGTGCCAAAGCTTAAAGTCAAGAGGTATCTGAGGTGGGAGAAGTGGAGCTTCGGATTCCTGGCTGGAAAGGACGAGGGAGTTGGGTGTCTGAGTCCCAGGGTGTGGGCCTGGGGAAGTTGGTTCCTGGAAGGTAGGAGGAGAAAATGGTGAAAGTAGGGATTTTTACTGAGATCCAATGGGAATGGAACTGATGCTCCATCTTATCTCTTCCTCCTTTTTAACTGGGCTCCTCCCTCCAAATCCAGGCTGCTGTATTTATGAGAAACCTCGGGCCTTTGGCGAGAGCTCCACGGAGAGTGACGAGGAGGAAGAGGAGGGCTGTGGTCATACACACTGTGTACGGGGCCACCGCAAAGGACGGCGTCATTCAACCCCAGGACCAAGCCCCACCACCCCTCCCCAGCCTCCTGACCCCTCCCAGCCCCCTCCAGGGCCAATGCAGCACTAAATTCCTCTCTGCCCCACCATTCCTGTGTCTGTCTGGCCCTGAATGTATTCATGTGGCTACTCGGGGACTTAACCCATGGTTTGGTCCCTTCTCCAGCCCCCTCCTCCCCTCTCCTCTGCCTGATAGAGGGAAGAGGGGGAGGAGGGTGGACAGAGATCCTGGAATTCTGACTTGCTGCTATTCCAGAACCCAGGCTTCTGGGTTCCCCCAGCCCTCATTTCTGCCTCCTCTCTTCAGGGATCCAGGCATCTTGGTCCCAGTCTTTTCCCTTTGTTCTCACTGCCAAACTACCTGTCCTGTGATCTAATTATCTTGGCCCCTTGCACTCTCTACTTGAGTTCCAAACAGTTAAATTGGGTTTCCAACAGCCCCAGCTTTCACTGCCAGGGTCCTAGTCAGATTCCAGGCAATCTTGCCCCAGCTATGCTTGTTAATCCTGGCTTAGAGCTTTTCCACTAATGTATTTATGTCATCCTAACTCTTAGTCCTTGCCTGTGGGATGTGAGGTCTTATGTGAGACCTCAGGGCTCCTAGCCCTTTCCCTCCTCTCCTGCCCACTCCTGTCATGCCCTTAAGAGGAGTTAGGAGAGAGAGAGGTCTTTGTCATTCTCACCTTGGGAGAATGGGAAATGGAAAAAGAAATAGTCATGTCTTCTCCCCTCACCATTCTCGTGTGACTTAGGGTTTCTGACAAAGCTGGCTTCAAGACTGGTCACTTAGAGCCAACTATCTCCTCAGCCTTTGGTCTTCCAGCTTAGGAGACAGATCCAACACGGTCCCAGGGGCCTGCGTCCCTGGGAGAGGAAGGAACAGGGAGGGAGCAGAGATGTACTCTCACCCCTTCCTTCCTAGGCTTTGATGTCTCTGCCAGCCCAGATGTCCTGGCCTTCCCCACCCCTTACTGGGATCTAGATATCATTTTCCAGGCCTCTTGCCATGCACAGTTGCAGAGATCAGTCAAATCCATACTACCACTGAGATCTCATTTATTGCCACAGATGCACAAAATAAATAACCCAACATCACAAAATGTGTTAAATACGGGCCCATTTATACATATGGGGAAAGAAGTGAGGCTATATACAAGGGTGAATTTGGGGTGTCTGGGCCATTCCCAGGTTGAGGAAAGGAGAGGTAGCACCATTGGTTGCTTGTTGTATGTGCAGGGGGGAGGTTTTAGGAAGGTTCTTAATGGGAAAAGACTGTAAGCATAGAAAGCCGCCATGGTGGAGTAAAACTGGCCTGTCCCCTTCTCCCCCAAAAAGAGGGCCCTAAGGCCCAGGCCAGAGTCAAGCCTCTTGTTTTGGGGGAGGAGGCTTTTGTTTCTCTTGAGGAGAAACCTCAGAATGGACGAGGCAGGGAAGCCCAACCCTCAGACCTGTGGAGAGGGCACTGGGCCCTTCTTTGCCAGGAGGAGAGGCAGGGGTGGGAGGTAAATGTTTGACAGGCAGGGCCTCTGTGTATTAAACATGGGCCAATTACCAGTACTGATGGGGCAGGACCTGTTCCCCAATTCAGGCCCGGGAAAGATAGAAGGGGAGAGATCCCTTGGGAAGTACTGGGGTAACCAAGGGAGAGAAGCATCCCAAGATTTGGTGGGGGGAGCAGGAATGAATTAAGCTTCGGGCATGGATGCGGAAACTGGAGGCCAGTTGAGGTCCTAACTATCTGGAAGAAAACAGACAATGTAGGTGCAGGGGTGCTTATCAATACACCGGCAATGGGCGTGGACATGATGCCTGGAATGAGTAAGGATTTCCGTGCCCAAGAGGAAGCAGCCTTATTTCTGACCAAGCCAGAATAAGGGCTGTGGGTGAGCTTCTCAGCCTTCTGCTGGCACGAGGCAGAGGGGGACGCGGGGGTCGCAGGTGCACAGCAGCGGGAAGACGCGCTCACCTAGGGGACCGGGCGCCTGGAAGGCGAAGAGCAAGTCCAGGGAACGGCCGTCGTAGAAGGCCACGCGGCCCCGCTCCCAGTCCAAGTCCACGCGGATGCGCCGCGGCTGGGGCCCGGCGCCGCCCAGCGGGGTGGGCTCCGGGGCCGTGAGCGCCCACAGGCGGCCGCCGCGATCCTCCACGGCCCACACAGCCTCCGCGGGACATAGGCCTACTCTGCCCTTGCGTCGCACCGACTCCCCGGCCACGCCCAGGGCATAGCGGCTCTCCCCGTCGTCCTTATCCTCCCCGGAAGAGTCTCCGCGGGAGGCGGTGTCGGCGATCTCCACCTCCCAGCAGTGGCGGCCAGCCCTGAAGCCCTGCGCGCCCAGCACCGCCGGGAGCTGATCGAAGCGCCCCGGGCCGTCGCGGGGTGCGGGTGTCCCCGGTGGGGCCAGTCGGACCCTGCGGCGGTCCGCGGAGACCAGCAAGCGGCGGTGAGCGGTGCCAGGATCCAGGGTCAGGTCGGCTGGAGAGGAGAAAGCAGGGGGAGGACCGTGTGAGCTGGCTTTCCGAATCAGAGGAGGGATAGGATGGAGAGGATGTGCGGAGGGTACACAAGAGGCCCACAGCAGCTCAAAAGGCTGCTGTAGGACCGAAGAGGGTGAAGGCATACGAAGAGCAGGCTTGGGCAAGACCCAGCCTGCGCTGATGGGCCACTTCCTTCTGGAGAATTGGACTTGGAGAAGGACCCTGCTGGCCCAGGGCAGGGGGCACAGCGCAGAGACTGAAGGAGGGGTTGCCCGGGTTTGCGGGCTTGGCGGCAGAGTGAGGCTCGTCTGACTTCTAGGGAGGGTGAGGACTGATACCTCAATCTGCAGCATCTGGGGTGGGGGTGGGGGGGGTGGGAGCTGGGTCAACAGGATGGAGAAGATGGAGCTAAAGAGGAAGACTGATACCAGATACCAGTACCGCACGTGATAGAGGGGAGGGCCAGAGGGAGAAATCCAAGTATCCTGAGAAACCAGCCCACCACCCGCAGGAACAGGTGGGAGTAGACAGGCCTATTTCTATAGGGAGCGCAGGGCAGAGGAGAGAGAAGGTGGTGATAGCCAAAGGGACCAGAAAGAACTAATCATTGGCCTTGTGTGTATGGGATGCTTTGAGGAAAGATTTCTGGATTAGGGGTGCTAGAAGCAATCTGGGTTGGGTTGGATGGTAGGTGACCAAGAGGGCGGAGTACCTTCTCTAGGCAGTTTAAAGAAGGGCAGAGGGCAGCCTTGGAAGTGATGGAAGGAACTCCCCAGAAGCTGCAGAGAAGGCCCAGAGCCTCAGGGGCAAGGAGACGCGGGAATCCTGGGACACTTCTGGAAGGGAGTGATGAGAAGTGGTGGCAGCAGGGATTCCCCAGAAGCAGCTGACCCCCAGGGGTCTGTTGTGTGAGTGTATGAACAGGTAAGAGGAGAGAATAGCTGGAATGTGAGGAATGAAGGATAGACCTTATAGGTTGAATTGTGTTCCCCCCCGAAAGTTGTGAAGTCCCCCCAATACCTCAGAATTTGACTGTATTTGGAAATAGAATCTTTACAGAGGTAATCAAGTTAAAATGAGGTCATTAGGGTGGACCCCAATCCAATATATCCAGTGTCCTTATAAAAAGGGGAAATTTGGACCCAAAGACAAGTGTGTATAGAGAGAAGATGCTGTGAAGACAGGGAGATGCCATCCACAGGCCAAGGAACGCCTGAGGCTATCAGAAGCTAGGAGAGAGTCCTGGAACAGAGTCTCCCTCTCAGCCCCCAGAAGGAACCAACAATGTTGACACCTTGACTTCTACCTCTAGAATCATTTAACTTCTGCCTCTAGAACCATGAGACAATAAATTTCTATTGTTTAAGCCACTCGGTGTGCAATGCTTTCCTATGGCAGTCCTAGGAAACTAATACAGACATCAAAAAGGACTTGATCATATTTGAGAGAGGAAAGGGAATAAACTGAAAACAGCCTCTCATTTAGTTCCCTCCCTTGTGCCTTCCTTACCCGTCAGTCTATGAAGCATGTTTTTGACCACTGGGTAATCTTCAGGGAGATCGTCCTCTGAGTTAGATGACTTGGGAGTTGGGGCATCAAACCTGGATAGATGAGGGAGAAGGGTCAGGAAATTGGTAGACACCCTCTGCCCTCTGATGTCCCCACCTCTATCCCACTCACACCTCTGGAGCAGAAAAGGGTGAGGCCACACCCACAAAACCTGTCTGTGAGTGGGGACAAAGGTGTGGCTCCTGTAAGAAGATGGACGTGGCAGCTGATAGTGGAAAAGAAAAAACAGTAAACATGGAACTCACCTTCTCCATGTCTTCTTCGTATCCTGGGGTGGGCAGAAAAAAACATGGATGTGAGCTCTGGGCTTCATACTGTGGGGAGCTCTTCCCCCACCTCCTCAGGTAGCTGGGTCTGATTTGGTGAGGTCCCTCCTCGCATCTCCGACTGATCTCACCTCTTTATCCCCTGTGCTCCCTTTTCCTCTCATTCTCCCCCTTCCCTTTTCATGACCTTTCCTTCCTCTCAGTCACCACTTTCTCATCCTCCTAACTCCACCCCTACCGTCCTCCTCCCTTTGCCGTGCCGCAAAGCCTCTCAGTTCCCCTTCCCCAGCCTCATCCAGGCTTTTTTCTTGCCCCCAGAGTCCTCACCGTTCCTTGTTTCCTCCC
Organism: Tursiops truncatus; assembly: GCF_011762595.2. Lineage (NCBI taxonomy): Eukaryota > Metazoa > Chordata > Mammalia > Artiodactyla > Delphinidae > Tursiops > Tursiops truncatus. The sequence continues at coordinate 22,369,893 of NC_047043.1, forward strand.
AGCCCGCCCCCCTTCCCTTTCTCAGTGGCCCCCATCCTTATCCACCTTACTGAGGGTGTATCCCAGATAAACATCCCCCGCCTCCTCCATCACACAGACCAAACACATACTTAGAGTCCTTAGGCTAAGAGTTCATTTATAAAATCCTTATAATAAAGCTGCTTCCCCTCTTGCCATAAAAGCCCAGTGTCGTTTATAGGGCCCTTTGTTCTGTGTCTCTCTACCCTGACCAAGGAAGCAGCTGGACTTGGATGTGTCCCAGAAGGCCCAGCAGATCTGCAGGGTACCATGAGAGCCAGGAGAGGGCGCTGGATGCTCCCCATCCAAAAACTAGGATTCCCTCTTCCGGCTTCGCAGTCTAGTGGGAAAGACTGGGGCAGACCCGTAGGGTGTTGAAGGGGAGAGAGGAAAGGCAATTTGCCTAATTATGCCAATTACACCTAGACTAGGTATATGTAGACTTCAAAGGGTGGAAGCAAGACTCGAGACCAGCTCGGCTGCTGGCGAGAAGCCAGGCGGGAATGCGGGGCGCCTGGGGGTCGGCAAGGGAATGGGGTTGGTTGACGGCCAAAGAGTCAGGGCCCAGGAGGGACGCGGGAGGCTAGGTGGGTGGGTGATCAGGGTGGGATGTGGAGAGGAGCCAGAGGTCCCAACGTCTGTTTTCCCGGACCTTGCCTCCACCCGTGGCCGCCTCTGCCTGGGGCCCTGGGAGGAGCGGAGGATAACAATAACAACACAGCAAGGCCCAGGCCGGAGCCCGGGGACCCACCCCACGACACGGCAGGGGAGTTTGGATCTGCCTCCCTCCCTTCTTCCCAACTTGTGACAGCCGCCTCCTTCCCCGCCCCTCCACTCCAGCTTTTTGTCCATCCTCCCTCCTGCTTCTCCTCCGCTGAGCGACTTCTGATCTCCCTCACCAACCTCCCAGGCACCCAGCACCCTCCCCTCCGCCTGGCCTCCGCCTCCGGGGCGCCTAGCGGCGTCTTTTCCCAGCCTCCCAGTTCCCGCGCTCTTCGCCGGGCCTTAGGGGTCTCCTCCTGTTCTGTCTGGTGCCCCAACCCCTTCCCTCCAGCCCCTTTCCCAAGACTCAGGCATCCGTCCAGCTTCGCTCTGGGCAAAGCGTCAACTCTCTCCCGGCATCTCTCACTTGACAGCTGCCGCCCCCCCGTCCTTTGCTTTTCTTTCCCCAGCTCCATCTTTTGCCTAAACTTCGAGAAGGGCCCCAGCTCGGGAGGTGACATTCCCCGCTTCCCCAGGGAGCCCGCGGATGGCCCCTTCGGCCGACAGCTGCGGACGCGCGAAGCGCACCCCTGCCTCACCTCTCCGTGCGGGGCCAGGCAGCCCATGGTGGGGATGCGGCCCCCTCGGCGTTTCCCAGTTCGGGCCCCGGGCTCGGCCAGCTTCTCCCGCAGCTCGCGGCTGATCCGCACTTCCACCGCCAGCCGCACGTTAGACCTCAGGCTGCGGCGGGGGCACGGCCGGCCGCAGCACGGGCAGGCGGTGGGGGGCGCCTCGGAGCCGGGAGGCGGCGGGGTCCCCCAGCGGCGGTCCAGGCACGCGCGGCAGAAGCTGTGCTCACACGCCAGGAGCACCGGGTCCTCGAAGAGGCTCCCGCACAGCGGGCACGTCGCTAGCTGCTCCAGGCGCTGCACCAGTCCCCGGCCCAGCGACTCGGATGCCTCCATGGGGAGCCAGCGTCCGGGCGCCGTCCCTTCCGCGACCGTCGCGACCACCTTCGGGCTACTCAGGTGGCTGAGCGCCTCTGCTGCTGGTTGCGTCGCTGCCCCTCTCTCCGCCTCCCACATTAACTTTCTGACGCTTTCTGGCGCTCTCCTGGAATCGCCTCTCTCTTCAACCAGTCTGTCTCCGCCAATCTCCTCACTACGTCAGGCTTTATAGGGAGGGAGGAGGCCCCTGCGGGAGGTAAACATCAGGGCTTGCGTAACACCCCATCTGGTTCTCCCGCTTCCCCGTGAGGTTTGGAGGAGGAGGGTGGAAGGGACATCTAGGTCTCGAGCCAAGGAGGTGTTCGCTAGGGGACGCTCTGGGGGCAAGGTATCAAGGTGTGGGGTGGGTAGCCCCCGTCACCGCCCCCCCCGAATTGCTCGAATCTCGCCTCCCCCTTGGCCTGCTGTGTACAGGTGGGCAGGGCGCCCCGGCTCGCTTTTGGCATGTGTGCCCACATCGCCAGGGTATGTCATTCTAGGTGGCTGGCACACCTACATCTGGGGGCCTGGGGCCAGGAAGCAGGGATCCTGGTTTGTGCGGCTTTGGCAGGCCTCTGAGTGTTGGTGTGTGGCTGGCATTCCAGAGGCCTCTCTCCTCTCCATCTTTCTGCCTTACCTATTAAGGGCTTGAGGACACTGAAGCTGTGGGGTAAGTGGTGGAGAGCAGGCACGCACACCCCCACCTCAAGGAGTCAGTGTAGGGCTCTCTCAGCTGTACCTCTGGCTGGCTCCCATGGCCTCCCTTATTTCTTCCTATGTCTCTCTTTCTAGTTGTCTGTCTCTCTTTTCCCTGTGTATGTTTTTATTTCCACTTTTCTCTTTCTCTCCTTCTTTGGCATGTACCCAAAGGTTGTCTATTTTCACTCTTTTGGTCAACTGAGGCCCAGAGACTTGGCACTGTCAAGGTCACACAGTAAGGGAATGACCTGAAGTGGAACCATACCCAGATCTTCTGATTCATGGCCTTGCTGTGATTCCACCCTGCCGCTCTTTAATTTCAGATCCCTAGAACTCCCTTCTACTTTCTGATTTTTTTTTTTTCCGGAGTTTTCCTCATGCCCTCTTCCCTCACCTCCATCTCTCTGTCTCTTTCTTCCTTTCCTCTCCTCTTCCCTCCTTTCCTTCCTTCCTCCTTGCTCCCTCTTCTTCCTAGTTCCTCCACCTCTCTCATGCTAGGCCTTTCTGTCTGGTACCCCTGTGCGGTTGTGAATAAGTAAACATTCAGATGTCTACAACTATGATCATACACACTGTTGTACAAACATGCATGTGCATCCAGCAATGTCTAAATGCCCCAAAATGCACAAATAGGCAGATACTTTCATATAATGCAAAATCACAGATATGCCCAAATAGTCTCATACACACTGAATATCACTGGGACGGACATCCAGAATTATTTAGGGACAGATAGACATACTCAAAGAACACATGCAAAGAGACACTCTGTCATTAGTTTTATTGTCAATTAGAACAGCAATACAACAACAATAAGTCTTTATGAAGCAGCAGCATGTTATTAGGCAACTCCTCCAGGCATCCTTCTTTCCCCTACTTATCAGGGAGACACTCAAACATGACACCCTGATAAACAAGGTACACAAATCAACACACTCATCTTGGAAAAACCTCCCAGCTCCATGCTCATAAAACACACAGCTATCCAAGAAAAAGATTTCAGATATGACCAAAGTCTATTTTGTAAAATGGACATCCATGTAATGATAGGTAGAATAAAGTTCCCCCAGAGATGTCTATGTCCTAATTCCTGGAACCTGTGAACATGTTACCTTACATGGCAAACGGGAATTAAGCTTGCAGATGGAATTAAGGTTGCTAATCAGTTGAGTTTAAAGTAGGGAGATTATTCTAGATTATCCAAGCATCCTTAAAAGTGGAGGACAGGGACTTCCCTGGCGATCCAGCAGTTAAGACTCCACACTTTCGCTGCAGGGGGGTGCTGGTTGGATCCCTGGTCGGGGAACTAAGATCCCACATGCTGCGTGGTGAGCCAAAGAAAAAAAAAGAAAAAAGTGGAGGACAGAAGCGGAAGAAGACAACCAGAGAGATAGAAGCTTATCTCTCAGCCTGACGTTGCTGGCTTTGAAGACTGAGGATGGGGGGTCATGAGCAAAGGAAGTGGGTGGCCACTAGAAGCTGGAGAAGGCTAGGAGATGGATTACAGATGGAATCCAGCCCCGCCGGCAGGGCTTAATTTTAGCCCTGTAAATCCTATTTTAGACTTCTGAACTACAGAACTATAAGATAACAAATGTGTGTTGTTTCTCAGATTTCAAACAAAAGTTTGTGATAATTTGTTACAGTAGCAAATAGGAAACTAATACACATGCTTTCCCTTTCTCCCTCAGTCTCTGGCCCTTTGGGACTGTATGCACTTGTTTTTGCCCCTTCCAGTTTGTCACGTTTTTCAGATTTCTCTGCCTCTCTGGGCTTTCTTATCTGTCCTCTTCTGTCTCTCTGTCTCTGTCTCTCTCTCTCTTTTTTTTTTTTTTTGGACTGCTTCATTTTCTTGGCTCTATCCCCACCCCAAGGCCTCTTGGACATTGGGTTCTTTCTGGATCTGGGCCTGGAATATCAGAGAAATGCCTCTGAGTCTCATCAGGAACCTTGTATCGTCACCAGTTCAAGAGCCTTTCTATGACCTTCAAGTGCTAGTCGATGGTTCACATCCTTAGTTGCACATTAAAGTCACTGGGGGAACTTTTAAACTCCTGATGCCCAGGAGACACCTCAGATAATTAAACAGAATCTCTGGGGATGGGTCCCAGGAATCAGGAGTTTTAAAAGCTCTCCAGGTGATTCCAATGTTTAACCAAGGGGGGACCTACTGTCTTACATGTTGAGGTTACAAGTGGACCTTCCCCTCCCCATTTTGCTCCTTATGCTTTACCTGCAGTGCCTTATATTTTCTGTTCCTTGAGCATAACAAGACTGACATTACCGCCAGGCCTTTGCACTCATGTTCCTTCCTCTAGCAATATCCGTGGCTGTCTCCACCTTCTCATTCAGGTCTCAACTCAAAGGTAGCATATTCAGAGAGACTTCTTTCACCACTGTATCTCAAGTAGTTTTCCTCCAAAGTGCTCACTGTCTCTTTACCCAGATATATTGATTCATGGTATTTATCACTATCTGAAATGATCTATTTATCTGGTTTGATCTGTTTCTATCCAACAGAAGGTAGCTTTATAGGAACAGGAACCTAGCCTGGTCACTGCTGTTTTCCCTGAACCTGGAACCGTGCCTGGCACACAGACGGTCTCCATAAATATATAGCCAGTCATTGAACTGCCCATCACCAATAGGGCAACGCGAAAGGATCTTTTGACTGACTCTGCTTAGATCTTCTAAATGCCAGATACAGATATTCTTTTTATTGTTTTTAGATTTTTGAGTTTTATTTTATTTGTTTTTTATACAGCAGGTTCTCATTAGTTATCTATTTTATACATATTAGTGTATATATGTCAATCCCAATCTCCCAATTCATCCACCCCCCACCTCTTTCCCCCCTTGGTGTCCATTACAGACACAGATATTCTTATCCTTCTCAATCAACAGTCATTCTTCACTGGCAGACGCCAGGCCCAGTGCTGGGGGATGCTCATATGAAGTGAGACATGGTGTTCAGTCTGGCTCAAGAAGTTCATGATCCAGCTGAAACTTGCGTTCTACAACCAGATGATGAGGATTTCTGCTAAAAATGCTTTAGCTCAGCTTTTAAGCAGTAGTTGCTGTGAGTTCACACTTAATGATTTTAGGACATGTAGTGCAGGGAAAAGGCATTTGGAAACAGACGTTGCCAGGAAATGTCTCACTTCTCATGACTGTCTCCCTCCCTCACCAGAATCTCCATCAACTCTGCACTTGATCCTCTAACTCCCCCTTGGGTTTATTCTGTCTCCGGAGAGCTGGGAGGGTGGAGGTGATTGTTAGTGTGTGTTGGCTTGGCTTGGCTTGGCTTGCTCTAGTTGACCGTGACTGGATCCTGCCTCTCTGTTAGCACCACATCTTCTTAATGTAGGTGTCTCCCACATAACTGTTCGCACCTCTTTCCAGCTCTCTCCAGGATGTCTGCTTGTGGTGTTGTGGAATGTTGCAACTAAACACCCATGCACGGCACTGGAGATGCTAGAGGTGCGAAGGCCTTACCTAATCCCCTCATTTCTTTTCCATCTCTTCCTTTTTTTCTCTCTTTTTGTTTATTCTTCAGTTTATCTCTCCCCCATATCAGTCACATCCCCATCTTTTTAAACAGCCTACAAGTCTTGGGACTTCCTGGTGGTCCAGTGGGTAAGCCTCCGTGCTCCCAATGCAGGGGGCCTGGGTTCTATCCCTGGCCAGGAAACTAGATCCCGCATGCCGCAACTAAGACCCGGCGCAGCCAAATAAATAAATATTTTAAAAAGTAATAATAAAGAGCCTACAAGTCTTTGGGAGACTTGGAGAGGGAGAGGGAGATATGAAAAGGTGTTTGGGAGACTGATGACAAGCCAGCCAAGGTCCCTGCCCTTAGGAAGGCAGGTAAAATATATCCATCATCATCCAAAATCTGCCATTACTGAATCAGGGAGTGTGATGAGGCAAACAAGGTATATCTATCATCAACCAAGATATGTCATTACCAAATTGTAAAGGTGTGCTGAGGGGAGAAGAGTGAGTGGAGGATTATGTTTACAGATCAGAGAATGAGTGAAAACGATTTCAGGAAGACTTCCTGGAGGAGGTGGCTTATAAATGAAGGATGGGTTGGGTTGAGCAGGAGACAAATGAAAAAGCCTGAACAAAGAATGTGAAGCATCTTTGGGGAAAAAACTGGAAGTGGGAAAAGAGGCCCAGGGGTAAGAAGCACAAATGAAGGAGACCATTACTCTTTCTCAATTCCCACTTACTCTTCCCCTTCCCAAAGATTTTCTTCGAATTCGATTGCTTCCAGAAAGACTCTTCTTTTTTTTTTTTTAAGACTCTTTTTTTTAAAAGACTGCTGTTTACAATGTGCTTTAACAGAACTGAAAGTCCTAATAGAGCACGGCTCTATTAGGAATAGGAATAGGAATATTTCCTATTCAAGGGCTCCAGGAACTCTGGGTAAAACACCCCCTGATTCAGGAAGGGTGAACTTAAGATAGAGATAGACGACAAGGATTTGACCAGATTAACCAAACAATCCTGATACTCAAAAATGTGACCAAGGTTATATAGGACTGTCATCTTTATTGCCTGGTCTCTTGTTTAACCTTTTAACAGCTGCAGGGTTGAGAGTCCAGCCATTTTACAGTGAGGAGTCAGATTCCAGCACGGTAAGGGATTTGCCTGGGCTCAAACAGCTGGTTAGAGGCAGAGCCAGGACTGAAATGCAGATCTACTGCCTCCAAATTCTGTACTCTTTCCCTTAAAAATTACTTCGTCTCTTCTGAGACTTTATTTTCGCTCCTGTAAGCCTCCTTTGTCCCTCTCCCTTTAAATCCCTGCTTAAGGCTAACAGTTTCTCCAGGATGTTGCCCCTCCTCAAGTTCATTCTGGATACTCATTTATTCTCCTTCCTTCTGACAACCCCCCATCAATGTCACTGACATTACTTTATCTATCCTTTAAATTCCCCCTTAAACATTTGCTAATCATTCTTCTCTTCTCAGTGCTCCCTAAGCCTTCTTATTCCCCCATCCTTTAGCAGTGTTCCTTTAAGAGCCATGCATTTATTCATCCATTCATTTAATCATTCAAGAGCTATTTACTAAGCACCTACTGTATGTCAAACACTGTTCTAGGAGTTAGGATACAGTGGTGAACAAGCCAGCCATGGTCCCTTTCCTCTGGCAATTTTATTTATTTATTTAGGCTTCGTTGGGTCTTCATTGCTGCGTGCGGGCTTTCACTAGTTACAGCGAGCGGGGGCAACTCTTCCTTGTGGTGTGCAGGCTTCTCATTGCGGTGGCTTCTCTTGTTGTGGAGCACGGGCTGTAGGTGCGCGGGCTTCAGTAGTTGCGGCACCTGGGCTCAGTAGTTATAGCTCCTGGGCTCTAGAGTGCAGGCTCAGTAGTTGTGGTGCATGGACTCAGCTGCTCTGTGGCATGTGGCATCTTCCTGGACCAGGGATCGAACCGATGTACCCTGCATTGGCAGGTGGATTCTTAACCACTGCCACCAGGGAAGTCCCCCTCTGGCAATTTAGATCCTATTGAGAAAGACTAACTAATAAGCAAGTAAACAAATAAATTAACAAGATAATTATAGATGTGATAAGTGCTTTGGAGAATATAAAGTGGGTAATATACAAGGAATTAACTGTAGGACATGCACACTTCTTTTAAAAGGGTGTTCGAAAAAGCTTCTCTGAGGAGGTGACATTTGAGCTGAGCCCTGACTGATAAGAGGGAGCCAGCAGTAAAAAGAGTTGGGGGAGAGCTTTCCAGGCAATGGGAACAGCAGGTGCAAAGGCCCTGAAGTAGGAAAGATCTGGATGAAGATCACATGCTATGAGGTGTGATGAGAATAGTTTAAAATGAGATTGGAGAGGTACTAAGAGCCAGGCTGTGCAGGACCTTAGGGACCAGGATAAGAAGTTGAGTTTTGTTCTACAAAGTGCAATGCCACTGAAGGGCTTTAAGAGGGGAATTTACATGGTCCAATTTATGTATTTAAGACATTCACTTTGTCCTAGTCATCTTTTCTTTCCATTTCCTTTTCTAACTCTCATCCTGTTTCACGTATTCAAGATGAGCATCTCATTTCCTGCCCATTTCCCCATCGGGGAGAATGAGTCTTCCAAACAAACAGTGTATTAACCTGTACAGTGCACCAAGTGTAGCTAATTTGACTCTGATTCCTGCCTATATTACAGAGTTCAAAGAATCAGAGATTTGTAGAATATTAGAGTTGAAAGGGGCTTTAACCCTTATATTGAAGATAAGAAAATTGAGGCCTAGAGGGGGTGTCCTAACTTGTCCAAGATAACTGGTAAGTGGGGAAGCCTTTGTGGACCTCGTCCTTCAAGAGCGCAAGAGCAAATTGCTTCCTGTTTCTTAGACACTCATTTCAATTAAAAAGGTATTAACTGACTACTCAGTATATGCCCAGAGTTGGGGCCCAGCTTGACAAGGAATAGGAAGAGCAAATGACAAGGTCCATTCACAGCCACACTGGCGTGTGATGGTGGGCATAACAACAACTGCCCTCAGGCAGCTTAGAGTCTGAGGGTGAGAGATACTGAATAATCACACAATGTATACCAACAGTGATACGAAGGAAGGTACAGGGTGATGAGAACTGTACCAGGAAGGCCTCAGTACAGGAAGCAGAAATCACTCTAGGTACTTTAAGTAGCAAGAGATTTAACACAGGGAAGTAATTGACAAGAAAATCATTGAAAGGCCTGGAGAATTAAAAGTCATTAGGTCCTAACTGAACTCTTGGCTTCAAGGTCAATCACCATAGGCGAGAAATGCTGCAGCTACTGATAGCATAGCAGCCACTGCCCCAAGTGACCTACTCCCATGCACCTCTCATGTTTATTGGAGATTGTCCACCTGACCATCTGCTATAGGAAAATGGCTTCCACTTCACTTCTGCCTTTCAAATCTCATACAAACACATCTGGGACTTCCCCAGTGGTGCAGTGGTTAAGAATCCACCTACCAGTGCAGGGGGCATGGGTTCGATCCCTGGTCTAGGAAGATCCCACATGCTGCGGAGCAACTAAGCCTGTGCACCACAACGACTGAGCCTGCTCTCTAGAGCCCGTGAGCCACAACTACTGAGCCCAAGTGCTTCAACTACTGAAGCCTGTATGCCGAGAGCCCGTGCTCTGCAACAACAGAAGCCACCTCAATGAGAAGCCCGCGCACCACAATGAAGAGTAGCCCCCACTGGCTGCAACTAGAGAAAGCCCGCGCACAACGATGAAAACCCAATGCAGCCAAAAAATAAATAATTAAAATTAGGAAAAAAGAAAACAAACACATCTAATTGGCCGAACTTAATTCTTGTCCAGAACCCTAGCTGCAAAAATCTCTGAGAAATAGTTTTTTACTGTCCAACCAGATAGAATGGGAATAAAGTCAATCCACGTATCTAGAGTTGCCAGGTAAAATACAAGCAAATTTGAATTTCAGGTAAATAATTAATTTTAAAAAAATATAAATATCTTCCAAATATGTTTGGGGGCATACTTATACTAAAAAAAAAGATTCATTATTTATCTGAAATTCAGATTTCAAGTAGGTGTCTTGTATTTGTACCTGCTAAATCTGGCAACTTTATAAACATCCAGCACAGAGACTGACAGCAGGGGGCTCTAATTTAGATGAGGGGCTGAGGAAGGCCTCTCTGAGGAGGTGACATTTAAGCGGAGACCTGAGAGATGAATAAGAGTTCATCAGGCACAGAGAGGAGGGAAGGGCGCTCCAGGCAGAGGAAACAGCTTTGCAAAGACTCTAAGGCAAGAACAATTTGGGCTAATTTAAACAAAGCTGGGGGAATTCCCTGGCAGTCTAGTGGTTAGGTCTCAGCGCTTTCACCGTCAAGGGCATGGGTTCAATCCCTGGTTGGAGAGCTAAGATCCCACAAGCTGTGAAGCACGGCCAAACAAACAAACAAAAGTTGGTGCATGGGGAGCTGGGGGGTAAAGATGGTATAAGGTGGATAAAAACTTAGGCAGAGACCAGATATGCAGGGTCTTAAGTTTTTTTTTGTTATTTATTTATTTATTTATTTATTTATTTTTGGCTGTGTTGGGTCTTCGTTGCTGTGCGCGGGCTTTCTCTAGTTGCGGCCAGTGGGGGCTACTCTTCTCTGCGGTGTGTGGGGTTCTCATTGCGGTGGCTTCTCTCGTTGCGGAGCACGGGCTCTAGGCGCGCAGGCTTCAGTAGTTGTGGCTCGTGGGCTCTAGAGCGCAGGCTCAGTAGTTGTGGTGCACGGGATTAGTTGCTCCACGGCATGTGGGATCTTCCCGGACTGGGGCACGAACCCGTGTCCCCTGCATTGGCAGGCGGACTCTCAACCACTGCGCCACCAGGGAAGCCCCATTTTTGTTTTTCAAATGCATTCTTTTCCTTAATGGTTAAAGCAGATGCATGCTTGACAGGCTGTAAGACAGGCTGTTCTAGTTAACATATGATCAAGCAAATCATGTATTAGCCAGAGTGACTTCCCCATACCTCAACATGTGAACCTTTCTTCCATCAAGCCCTAGGTAAGCGTATGACATTATGAGCAGTGACAGAACCAAAAAGAATAGTTCATGTTTATATAGAAATTTATAATCTTTAAAGCTTCTTATTATTTTTAAAATTTCACTAACCGCTCCAGGGGAATTACAGGGACGAAACCAGGGCCCAGGCTTGCTTGCCCAAGGTCAAGGCTGCCGAGGTGCACAGTCAAGACTGGGATTCAAGGGCTTCTTCTCCCAACCCAGTGTTAGAACCCTGATTCCTGACTCCCAGGGACAGAGACACAGAGACACAATGAGAGTCAGAGACATGGATTATGAGTCACAGAGACCAAGTCAGAAACATGAAAGCAAGCGTGAGGCAGAGTAGGGGCGCCCTTGAGGGAGACAGCAACACAGGGAGTGACCTAGAAAAGCCTAATGAGCTGGAGAGCTGTTGAGAGAGCCTCACGTGCCTCTCAGGTCTTGACCCACATGATGGACTGTCCCTCCCTCCCTTCCTCTTCCCAGGTGACCTGTCGCCAAAACATCACTGGCATGCTGCTGGCATCCAGCCTGCCAATTAGTTCAGGAGCCTCTCCCTCTGACTTCCTCCAGAGCCTCAGATGTACTCCTTTTTCCTCCCCCTCCCTCAACACTCCCCTGCTGCACAGTCCCGCCCTGCCCTGCCCTGCGTCCCTGGGAGGAAAACTGACTTCAGGATCTGGGGACTCTGCGGCTTCCCTCATCAAACCCGTCCCTGTGTAGAGCGTGGCATCTCGCACCCTTTTATCTCCCATCTCTGAGCACCTTTGCGAGCGTCTTGAAACCAGTGCTTGGTAGAGGCATCCACCGGCCACGCCCGGCGGCCCCCCGACTGCCCCCCACCAGGGGTGGTGTGTGTGGCAGGAAGGACAGGGAGGGGCTTCCAGGAGGTGGAGGAAAATGACCCCACCAAAGTTCATGGGATGGCTCCGAGGAAGCTGTAAAGATTCATTTACACGTAAGAGGAGAAAGGCAAAGGCTGCAGAGAAGTCACAGGAGGAATTAGTGGAGAACAGGGCCCATCAACTTAGATGAAGGGGACTGGAGAGTGAAACAATAGCACCAGGAATGAATGGGGAACAGAGATGGAGGGGAGAGAGATGTTCTCACAGAAGTGACTGGACCTGGGGAGAAGATTTGTCAGAACTAAGTTGGAAATGAGATGAGTTTGGAGAAGGGACAATAATAATACTTGTTACTTTTTAGAGCACTTTTTATATATTTTAATTTATTTCATCCTCATGAAGTAGATATCTTTACCCCCATTTTACAGATGAAGAAACTGAGGCTCAGAGAGGTCATGTGACTTGCCCCAAATCACACAGCTAAGACTCTGAACGGTCTCCTTTATCCTTTATACTAAAAGTGCTGCTGCTTCTGTATGTGGCATATTATATAGAAAAGAGAGATTAGACTTTCAGGAAGTTGAAGGTTTTTATCCAACAAATATTTATGGGGACTTTTTTATGTGCCAGGCAATGTGCTAAGCCCTGAAGATGCTAAGACAGTCTGCCTTCAAAAGGCTGAGCTAGGGACTTCCCTGGTGGCACAGTGGTTAAGAATCTGACTGACAATGTAGGGGACACGGGTTGGAGCCCTGGTCCGGGAAGATCCCACATGCTGTGGAGCAACTAAGCCAGTGTGCCACAACTACTGAGCCTGCGCTCTAGAGCCCACAAGCCACAACTACGGAAGCCAGAGAGCCTAGAGCCGGTGCTCCACAGCAAGAGAAGCCACCGCAATGAGAAGCCTGCGCACTGCAACGAAGACCCAACGCAGCCAAAAATAAATAAATAAATATATTTTTTTTAAAGGCTGAGCTAATTGAGGAGTAATGTGAGCAGTACAAATGGGACAGGAAGGCAGCCCAGATGACTGAGGGCTCTTCTCTGGGGGAGAGCAGCTTTCACAGGGGAAGTGATACAGTCTGGTCTTGAAAGAAGGGAAATATTTCCCCAGTGGATGGAGGGAGGGCGGGTGGGAGAGGGCCTTTGAGGCATAGGCAAGCCAACACAGTGTCTGGGAGAGCTCCAAGTAGTTGAGTGGGTTGAAAGAGAACAAAGGAGGGATATGAGGGGAATTGGATGGACATCAGTAACTTTTAATTCACAATCTATTTAAAACCATTGCATAAACAAAGAGAAGCCACCTCAATGAGACGCCTGCACATGAGAAGCCCGCACACCACAACAAAGAGTAACCCCTGCTCACCGCAACTAGAGAAAGCCTGCGTGCAGCAACGAAGACCCAACACAGCCAAAAGTAAATAAATAAAATAAATTTAAAAAGAAAAACAAAAAAGACAAGGGAATTCCCTGGTGGTCCAGTGGTTAGGACTCTGTGCTTCCACTGCAGGGGAGCCAGGTTCGATCCCTGGTGGGGGAATTAAGATCCTGCAAGCCACAGGGTGAGGCAAAAAAAAAAAAAAAGGGCAAGAGATAAGTGATGGGAAAGATGTGGAGAAAAGAGAACTCTGTTGGTGGGAATGTAATCTGGTACAGCCACTATGGAAAATATTATGGAGGTTCCTCAAAAAATTGAAAATAGAACTATCATACAATCTAGCAATCCCCTTTCTGGTTATATATCCAGAGGAAAGGAAATCCATATCTTGAAGAGATAGCTTCATCACATTCAACACTATTCACAATAGCTAAGATATGGATACAACCTAAGTGTCTGTCAATAGATGAATGGATAAAGAATATATGTTGTTCATCCTTAAAAAAGAAGAAAATCATGCCATTTGTGACAACAGAAATGAAGCTAGAGGACATTATGATAAGTAAAATAAACCAGGTACTGAAAGACAAAAATAAAAACCACTGCATAGCTCTTGTCAGGGTTGATGAGGGATCTCACAACTATACAGTTAAGGGAAAGTGAGAGTGCTCCATTATGCTGGAGTAATAGGAACTTAAGTGAAGTAAAGAAACATTCATTGAGAATTTCTATGTGCCAGATAGCAAGCAAAGCAGTTTCACATACATTATCTAATGCAATTCATGTAGCTATTAAAAAGGATGTGGAAGACCTCTTTGGAGTGACTTGTGAAGATCTCTAAGACCCATAGCTTAAAAGTGCAAGACAAGGGACTTCCCTGGCGGTCTTGTGGTTAAGACTCCATGCTTCCACTGCAGGGGGCATGGGTTCAATCTCTAGTTTGGGAACTAAGATCCCACATTCCATGTGGTGTGGCCAGAAAAATAAAATAATAAAATAAAATACAAGTGCAAGGTAAAATAGAGCTACCATATGATCCAGCAATCCCACTCTTGGGCATATATCCGGAGAAAAGCATAATTTGAAAAGATACATGCACCCCAATATTTATTGCAGCATTATTTGCAATAGCCAGGACATGGAAGCAACTTAAATGTCCATTGATGGAAGAATGGATAAAGAAGATGTGGTACAAATATACAATAAAATATTACTCAGCCATTAAAAAAAGTGAAATAATGACATCTGCAGCAACATGGATGGACCTAGAGATTGTCATACTGTATGAAGTTATACAGAGAAAGACAAATATATGATATCGCTTATATGTGGAATCTAAAAGAAAATGGTACAAATGAACTTATTTACAAATCAGAAATAGAGTTACAGATATAGAAAACAAACTTCTGGTTATCAGGGAGAAAAAGGGTGGAGGAATAAATTGGGTGACTGGGAATGACATATACACACTACTATATAGAAAATAGATAACTAATAAAGACCTACTGCTTAGCACAGGGAACTCTACTCAATACTCTGCAATGGCCTATATGGGGATGGAATCTAAAATAGAGTGGATATATGTACATGTATTACTGATTCACTCTGCTGTACAGCAGAAACTAACACAACACAGTAACTCAACTATACTCCAATAAAAATTAATTTAAAAAATTTAAAATATAGAAGTGCAAGATGAGTTATGATCCATACTAAAGACACACAGGGAAGTTTTGGTCAGAGGGAAAAGGGAGTACAGAGCCAGGGAAGCCCAAGAGAACAAGGTGTGTCTGGAGAAAGGTAGGTAGTTAACCTTGATGTTGTGTATGGTACCGATGTTTTCGTGCCTGGGGCTGGAGCTGAGAGGGACATGGAGCTTGCCATGCAAAAGGCTTAATATTAACCCTGCTCTCCTAGGTGAGTCTCAGAGACATTTTTTCTTTATTTTTTAAAAAATTGAGATAGAGTTGATGTACAATATTATATAAATTAAGGGTGTACAACACTGTGATTCACAATGTTTAAAGGTTATACTCCATTTATAGTTATTATAAAATATTGGCTACAATCCCTGTACAATGTATCCTTGTAGCTTATTTATTTTACACATAACAGTTTGTACCTCTGAATCTCCTACCCCTATCTTGTCCTTCCCTCTTCCCTACTCCCCACTGGTAACCACTAGTTTGTTTTCAGAGAATTTTTAAGTGGGGAGAAACACACCCTGATGAAGCACGTTACAGAGGCGGTTCTGGCTGCAGGTGGAGAATGGACCAGAGCGGGGAGGGAGACCACGAGGGCTGTACAAGGCTGGAGCGTGGGAATGGAGAGGAGGAGGAAGAAGGAAGTGTGTGAACTGGTCTGAGGGAAAAAAAACAAGGAACACAGAACACAGGTTATTTTGGGGGAGTGTGATCGAAGTTATACCTGCACGTGAAAAGGCAAACAATGAGTTAATGAGAAAAACTCACAGCCCCACCCATATCCACCACTTTCAACTCTTTTAGCTGATTTGCTTTTTGGTATTTGTCTCCATATCTGTAAACAAGATTATATTATTACTGCATGCTTTTTCCATTTTAGGCATGATCTTTTGATTTGCTTTTACAAAGACACAACTTTTTTTTTTTTTTTTTTTTTTTTTTGCAGTACACGGGCCTCTCACTGTTGTGGCCTCTCCCACTGCGGAGCACAGGCTCCGGACGCGCAGGCTCAGCGGCCATGGCTTACGGGCCCAGCCGCTCCGCGGCATGTGGGATCTTCCCGGACCGGGGCATGAACCCGTGTCCCCTGCATCAGCAGGCGGACTCTCAACCACTGCACCACCTGGGAAGCCCGACACAGCTTTTTTTTAACCATCAACCTCATTTGGTCCACAAACAGATATCCTCACCATCCCCACCATCCTCACTTTATACCTGTTTTAAAAATATATACACACACATTCACATTTACATACATAAATATGTATGTAAATGCACAGAAAAATGTCCTGAAGGACCACATCTAACTAGGATCTAGGGGGACACTGACTAAAGGAGACTTTCATTCTACCGGTCTGGTTTAAACTCTTTACAAGTGAATGTATACATTAATTACATGTGTAGTTAAAAAAAAAAAAAACTAAATCACACAACAATAGTAAGAGGTAATTATCATTACCCACAGTTTACAGACGCAAAAACTGAATCCCAGAGATTTAATTAATCTGTTCAGTCTTACAGCAAGCAAGCACAACTGGTAAAAACCAGAACTGAGCCTGAAGGAAGAGAAGGAACAAGCATCAGAGCAGGACAAAGGGAAGTGAAAGCGAAAGCCGGGAACATTTAACGGGAGAGGTGCCATCTTTGGCAGAAAGGCGTCAAGAAGGCAGGAGGCGGGAGGCAGCAGCATCGTAGCTGTTGTTTGGAAGGAGATGTTAAGGGCTCTGTGGGGGAAGAGGACTCACTAACAGACAGGAGCAGTGGACCGAAGGAGGCAAGGTCACAGCCTCATGCCCGCCTGTCCTTAGAGAGTATCCCCAGAGAACTCAGGTACCAGGCATCTGCAGTGAGTCACTGGATACCAGAAACTGATGGCATGAGTGAGATCATCAAAAGGCAGGGAGCAGAGACAACAAGGCCCTTGGGGTCCAGGGAGTTCAACCTGTCTGGTCAGAGGCCCCTGTCACAAAACCAACAAAAAGTTCATGTCTGATAAGTTTTCCTCAGGGCTCAAATGAATAGGTAGGGGAGTAACTGTGAGGCTGTGATACCAGGCGGGATGACAAGCAAAAACAGCCAGGCCAAGGAAACAAGCTGCAGAGTCTCTGTCCTGGGAGAATGAAGGATGTCGGGAGAGGTCGCAGCCCAGGCCAGACAAAGCAGCCGGCCCCTCCCTAACAGGACTCAGCTTCACCAGTGCCAGCGGTTACCAGTCCCCTCCCATGGCCAGGGGACTGATGACCGTAAGGGCTGAATGTGTCAGCCCTGTGACGTGGGATCATATGGCTGAGTTGGGGGCTGGACACTGGAGATAAACTCAAGCCTCGCTCTATTTGAAAAGTTTCTTGCATTGAACTGGATTCTGCAAAGATAAACACACATGCCCCAGCCCCACTAATTCATCCTTTGCCCAATTCCCCACCTAAACATGGAGAATGAACAAAAGAGCCGCCACTGACGTTTAGAAGCTGGCTTGACACTCACAGGCAAACCATGTTATTCTTCTTTTAGGCATAAACTATCTTACAAAACAATGACCTCAGACAAGTTCACTCTGAAATCATATGAGACAAAGCAAGCCCAGCTCGTAATTCTATCTGAGCACAGATGAAAAAACAGTCATTATGCCACCCACAAAATACCAAACACACCTTCCCTTGGCCAAAAAAAAAAAAAAAAAAAATGCTGCTACTTCTTTACCCTCATTCTGGTCTCCCCTCCCTGTAGAGAGGATTGACTGAGATAGTCACAGAATCTACCCTGCTTTCTGACAGCATTCTATCTGGAGCAAATCCCTACTTCCTCAGACTCTCCCCCAAATCACCTAACCAAAGCCCAAATCCTATCATAGGTTTTCGTTCTAACACTCTCTTACTGAGATGTTCTACAGTTCCCTATGGTGTGCATTTTTTTTTTTTTTTTTTTTTTGGTATGTGGGCCTCTCACTGTTGTGGCCTCTCCCGTTGTGGAACACAGGCTCCGGACGCGCAGGCTCAGCAGCCATGGCTCACGGGCCTAGCCGCTCCGCGGCATGTGGGATCCTCCCAGACCGGGGCATGAACCCGGGTCCACTGCATCGGCAGGCGGACTCTCAACCACTGCGCCACCAGGGAAGCCCTGCATTCTCTTTTGATGCCAAGAGTAATAAACCCAACTTGTTCAACTACAGGTGTGTTTCTGGGGGTCTTTGGCTGGAGGACATTGATAACATCCAGTGTTTCTTTTCTTCATTCTTAGCCTCTGAGATCTACCTTGAGGATCTGGACCCAGGCTGTGTGAGAGAAGATGGGACAAAGGCAGGAGGTGCTGTCAGAAGGGACAAAACAAAACATGCATTCACTCAACAAATATTTATTGGGGACCCACCCACATATGCCACACACCTATCAAGGTGCCAAGGACAATAGGCAAATAAAGCAGGATCCATGATTTTTCAGGAAGCTTTCATTTGGGGGCAGAGGTGAGAAGGACACATAAACAGATCATTATGATTTATAGAGCTAAGTGCAGTGATTGAGGGAGGGATGCCCTGGGGACTGTTGACTGCTCAAGAAGAGGTGCATCTATACTAATGTGGTAAAAGGCAGGTGGGGTATCAGGAAAGGCTTTCTGGGAAAGGGGATACTTGAGGTCCTGGAGGCTGAGGTCAATCTCATAAGAAGGGACAAGAAGAGCAGGGCAGGGAGGTGACAAACTAGATGGTGAGTGGGGAATTTTTTGATCTCACTGGAGTGAAAAGTAGGAAGCACATTGCAAGAGGAATTAGGCTGCAGGCACTTGCAATCATGATACCGAGTTGCGTTTGGGCTTTACCTTTAACAAATGGTGCATCATGGAAAGTCCATTGAAAGTTCTGCAAGTCCTGACGTGATGAGATTATGTTTTTAAACATCATTTGAATGTCTGCAACTTACTTGAAAATGCATAAAATTATAAAATGGACTGATGGATGGATAAAGGGACGGATAGATGGAAAAAGCACTTGATAAAGTGATTATAGTAAAATGCTAATGATAGAATCTAAGTGGTGGGTATTTGGGTGGCCCCTGTAAAATATTCCAACTCTTCTGTTTGAAAATGTTTGTAATAAAATTTGGGGAGGGGGGGGAATCATGTTGGCCTCCATCATGGAGAATGGATTGAGCAGCGTAAGTCTAGAGGAGGGAGACTGGATTGATGCTTGTAGAAAGCCAAGGAAGGACAAGGATTGCCAGCGAACACAGGAATTTGAAGGGGGCAAGGAAGGTTCTTCCTTAGACCCTTCTGAGAGAGCATGGCCCTGTTGACACCTTGATCTCAGACATTCAGTTTCCAGAACTGCGAGAGGAAAGTTTTTCTTGTTTTAATCCACCTAGTTTGAGGCAATTTGTTATAGCAGACCAAAGAAAATAATACAGGAGTTGAGGGTGTCAAGGTAGAAGGCAATACCATGGAAAGGTTATTATTTGTTATACCACACTATCATATATTTTATAGTATTTTATCTTTTCAAGATGGCTTTTGTATGTGCTTTGGGTTAACAGACCTGAGTCTGAGCATCAGTGTGCCGTATCTGGAATATGGGGAGGTAATGAAACCTAATTCAAGAGGTTTTGAGGAACAAATGGAGTAATGTGTATAAAACTATTTGGTAAACTGTTAAACTCTGTAAACAAGTTGTTGTTAGTACTGTTATCAGCGCGTAGAGGAGCAGAAAACACCTTGAATTAGAGAATGGAAATCTAGGCCCTCGACCTCAGTGACCACTTGGCTTCCCAGCCGTATCACTGTGTGAGTGGCCAGCACCCTCTTCAGGTTAGTCAGCTTCTGAAAGATTCAACAGTGCTCCTCTCGGAAAGGGACAGAAGAGGGAGTGGTCGCAGTTCAAGGTCAGGGATCGTTGGGAAGACCTCCCCAGATTTAAACCGTGTCACACAGTGTCCCTTCATTCACTAAGAACTGTGCAGGAAGGGTGGGAGGGTGAAACCAGAATGAGTAAGAGGCTGCTTCTGCCCTCAAGTTCACAGTCTCCTGAGGTCAGTGCTACCACTTTGGGAGTGTGCACCTTCCTAACAGAAGGAGCCGGGAACCGGACTGGGGAAGGCATCCTGGAGGAGGTGAGGTGAAGCTGGTCCACGACAACTGAGTGGGATTGCCAAGACGTCCTTTGTGGGAAAGAGGAATTAGAGGATGGTTTCAATTTAGTAAATGTTATCAACTACCTCACTGAGGATCTGCGCTAAGCGTCAGGGGTTAGGGGAGGGAGAAAGAAAGTATGAAATCAACATACGTCAATCCGGGAAGCTCCCCTGTTCTAGTAAGGAAACTAAATCTGCATACAATTAAAGGAAACTACGAGATAGTGTGACGTCAACGACTCGGGCTTTGAATACCGGATATAGCGCATGTGGACTGTGTCAGGGATGATTCTGAATTAATGTTGGGGGCGTGGAGGGTTGTGCGTCCTGGTCCCCGTGTCCCCAGTCGTCACCTAACAGGCAGATGACGGCTGTTTATATAATCGACGGCGCCTCGCAGGCGACCGGGGGAACAGGATGGGGGAGCCGGCCGGGGCTGAGTGCGCGCTCCTGGAATGACAAAGAGTTGACAAAAATCACCTCTTTTTGTCATTAGGCTACATCCCACTGGGGATATACAGCTAAATTACTGCATTTTAAAGTCACCTAAAATAACTCCTCTCTAAGGAGTAACCAACTTCCGAGAGTTTAAGCTACCAACTACACACACAGTTAGTTTCATTTTGTCTTAACTTAATTTTGTTTTATAGTGATGTAAAACATTTACATGATTCCAAAGCCAAACATACAAAACAAAGTACATTTAGAAATGACTAATTTCCATCTCTTCCACCTGGTTTTCCTTTCCTCCCCACAGGTAACTGTTTTTGTTAGGTTTTGGTTTATCCTTCCACTTAAAAAATAAATATAAGCCCCCCAAAATGTATATTTACATCTCCCCTTTCCTTAGGTAAAATGTAGCATGCGGTGTGCACTGTTCTCCACCTTGTTTTTTTCACTTAATATATCCTGGAGGTCATCATAAAATAATACACAGATAGTCCTCATTTGCAAAATGGATAGAAGGCGAGGGGGCAGACCTGACTGAGTCGCCTGGGGAGACAACATCCAGCGGTCCAGCGCCATGTTTTTCAGATCCCCAGAAAGGATGAGGTCAGATGGGTCAAGCCCGCGTGGGCACCCAGGGGCTTCGGGGAATGAGTTGGAGGAGGAGAAAGCCGCAGCCCAAAGTCAGTTGTCTGGTCCCCTGTATCTGGTTCTCAACCAACTTTCTCATTGCAGAGTTTTCAAATATCACCTATCGATTTACAGTGCGACAATAAATAGCCTTGTGTGGAGTCTTTTCGTGGATTTGAAGCTTTCTTTTCGACCGAGGTGTACTGGGGCATCAGGCCTGGATCAAGAAGCCCGAAGAGTGTAACCTTCCCAAATTGCTCCTGGAAGTCTAGCTTCAACCCTACCTGCCAGCTGCAGCATATCCCAAAGAGAGGAAGGAACGGGGAGGAGACGGAGAGAAAGGCAAAGGAACAACTCTAGGGACTCAAGGTGATCTGTGCCGGGAAACAAGAGCCGGAAGAAGGGGAAGACCTGCCCTGGAAAGGAGGCCTGGAAGGTGTAGATGTGGTTGCTGGTAGTGGCGTCGTAGAAGACTACCTCCCCGCATTCGTGATGCACGCGGACGCCCACTTTCCTGGGACAGACCGAGAGATCCTCCCGGGTGCCGGCCTTGGTGAGCGCCTGGCACTCGGAGCCTGCGATGCGTAGTGTCCAGAAGCCGGTTAAGGGTTCCAACGCCAGCATGCCCCTCCGTGGTACTGGCTCTGAGGCCACGCCCACCACGCAGCCCCCGCCCCCGGGCCCTTGGAGTTCCACCTCCCAGGCCTGGCAGCCGGAGGAGAAGCCTGGCAAGCCCAAGGACACAGCGGAACGGATGGAAGCGCTCAGGGTCGGTGGGCTCAGTCCAGACGCTTTGAGAAACCTGGTCCAGCGTCACTGTCTTCAGATCCTGGGAAATGATGAGATCCGCGTGAGCCGAGGCCGCATCTAGGGTCACTGAGGCTGCGGGAAGATAAGGAGGAGAAAGAGGGGCAGCCCCAGGTCAAGTCGTCCAGCCCCCTTTAGGATAGCTTTCTCTTCATAGTCACAGTCCTCTTTGTCCCCAGAGAAGTCCTATCCCTCCCTCCCCCTCTTCGAAGTTAATTCCTAAATTTCACCATATGCTGCTCTGAGGGTGCTCTCCATTGGTGGTGAGGGGGTGTCATTTCAACACTCAGCTGAGACTATCTCCTCTTCCTTCCCCATTTCCTGTGGTCCTCATATCTAGAAGAAGATTTGAGCCTTGTATAAGAGATGTCGAAGCTCAGGCTATCTGAGCTCGAGTAATTTTCTAAAGTGCAGCCCCTCAAAAACAGGCATAAATGGAGGGGTGGAATGCAGAAGGAGGGATAGTCAGCCCCAGTCTCACCACAGAAGCACACTTTTTTTTTTTTTTAATTTAATTCATTTACTTATTTTTGGCTGTGTTGGGTCTTCATTGCAGTGTGCGGGCTTCTCATTGCGGTGGCTTCTCTTGTTGCAGAGCACGGGCTCTAGGCGCGCGAGCTTCAGTAGTTGTGGCACGTGGGCTCAGTAGTTGTGGCTCGCGGGCTCTAGAGCGCAGGCTCAGTAGTTGTGGCACATGGCCTTAGTTGCTCCGTGGCATGTGGGATCTTCCCGGACCAGAGCTCGAACCCATGTCTCCTGCATTGGCAGACGGATTCTTAACCACCGCGCCACCAGGGAAGTCCCCATTATTATTATTATTTTTTCTTTTTTATGTCCGCGTGGCCATGGGGGATCTTAGTTCCCCCACCAGGGATCGAATCCACGCTCCCTGCAGTGGAAGCATGGAGTCTTAGCCACTGGACCATCAGGGAGGTCCCAAAACATGCACACTTTTAATTGGATTTGGACATTAAGTTATAGTTTGTCAAGGCTAGAAGGCCCCCATCTGCCCTCTCCAATTGCCTGAGTGGCTGTGGTTCCAGTCTTTGCCAAAGACTTAGGAATGGGGGCCTCATTCTGCCTGTTGTCTAATTTGTTGTCTCATTTGTTGTCTACTTTGTTGTCTGATATGTTGTCTGATTTGTTGTCTGATCTGTTGTCTGATTTGTCGTCTAATCTCACACCCTCTTACTGTAATATTACTTAATTTTTCCTGCTGGATGGGGGGTGGGGAGAGATGGAGGATGTGGGAATGTGGGGAAGAGGAGAAAGAGTGACCAGGTTCATGGGGATGAGTTAGGTGAATTGTGGCCCAGGCAGTCCTTACTGGTCTCTAGAGTCTACCCTGGCTGAACTTATGCCTAGGTAAATAGTTTTAAAAAAAGAAAAAAAAAGGGGACCGGAGCAGTCAACTATAGTGACTTCCTTTATCCACTAGGGGGTACCACAGCCAAAGCAATAAGCAGAAGCCAAGCTGGGGCTTCCAGGTCATCTTCCTCTTTTTGCTTGAGAACCCCCTCTTCCTTCTCCAAAGCGTCAACACTACCCCCACCTCCCTCAGCCCAGCTCCACTCAGGGACACTGTCTCTGAAGTCTTCTCTCTGCTAGGGTCTCGCTTCTGTCTGCCCCTCACTCAACACCTCACCTAATGTCACGCTCTGCTCTTGCTAGCTCCTTTTCATTCTTCTCCCTGCCTCAGTGAGCTTGGAATTTCATAAATTCCCCTATTTTGCTAATTGTATAGCTCCATCCTTTTGTTGAAAATAGGTGTGTCCAACCAAGTACTGATGGTAAGTCAGCCACTTGTACACTTTCCACTCAGGGTGGATTCAGCCCTTTCTGCAACCTCTACAACCAAAGCATCCATACAGGTCCATCTGGCTGTGCTTCTCGGGAGAAGCTGTTCTATAGGACTCAAAATAAGGACTCTATCAACCTGCTGAATGACTAATAGCCTCAGTACATTTCAGGCTGTACTTTCCTCCATGCCATTGGGTAGAATCCAGGAGGTCCCACCAAGAACGTGTTACTTTCATTAGCAGCTCCTAAGGCCTCTGCTGAATTCTCCATGTCTCCTGAGTTTCAAATCTTGAGCTCCTGTTCCCCCCACCCCTACCTCCTTTTTCATAATCGTGGAGCAGATAAAGGTTCAATATTACATTTTGTGTTTTAAAATTCTTGGCTATTTCTGCCACAGGACATCTTTCACTGGCGAACTTTCTTCCTTGGTCCCTGCCTTCTGCTGCTCTGCCGGCTGTCTCTCCTGGGCTGTACCCCTCTTCCTCTTACATAGTTTGAAGGCCCTTTCTCCTTCCTCCCTCCCTCCTCCTGGATCTGCATATTTCAGAGCTAACTTTCCACCGCCAGGTATTCCTTGCTCTGAGGAATGTCAAGGCCAGATTTGAAACTATCATTTTTTAATGAAATGTCCCAGTGCCCTGAGTCGTTCTCCCTCCCAGAGACGTGAAAATAAGGTCCTGTCTTGGGAGACAACGCCACCTACTGCCCACTGAGAGCTGCCAAACACACAGCTGAAGGACACTTTTTATTGCCCGTTCTGGGTAAGGTCGCAAATAATCCAGGTTAGAATAATTTAGAATTGAAGTTGAGGTGGTGATGAGACATTCAAGGATGCACAGGAATTTAAACTTGGTAAGTACATGAAGACCATAGATAAGGATCTGGATGGTCCTGGGGCTCAGGGAGGTTACAGGACCTGCTTAAGGTTAACAGCTGCAAAGTGGTGGAGTGGAGGTCTGAATCTGGCCCATCTACCTTCAAAGTCCATGTAGCTCCACCTCATTGTGCTAGGAGGGAGCAGATCTCTGGTAATGAATGGTAAGAGAGGTGATAGGGAACCCAACAGCCAGCAGAGACGAGAATTTCAAGGAAGGGACTGCTGACGATCTCATGTTTCAGAGTCATCAGTTTGGATGTGGGCTGAGAAAGCATCACTAGGATTTAGTTGGAGACTTGAAAGAGTGGCTTAAGATGCCCAGCATTGGGCAAGGCATCAGAGGGTAAGCAAAGATGGGAAGATATAGTCCCATCCCTCACGGAGCTAAGCATGAGCCAAAGTCAGGGAAGTTGGCAAAAAATGTAATGGTAATAAATTAGGAGGTGGTTCATAAAAGGGAGAGAGGTATATAGACCTGCAAGTCCCTCTGACACCTTTGTGCAAATTAGAATAAGCCCCTCCCCTTCCTCAGGGCCAGTCATGCTCTTGGCTGCAGAGGCCCATGGCTTGGTAAGTAGACTGTGGGCTGGGTCCCAGTTCCGACTCATCCACTCTCCTGGCTGCTCTTGTAACAGTGAACAACCTGCCCACTGTAAGTGGAGGCCCCGGAAGGATGACGACTGAGTAGCTAGGAAAGTTTCATGCAGGAAACTGGGACGTTGAGCTGGACTTAAACTGATGTGAGAATTTAGAGCAGCTGCAAGAAGAGGTAGAAGGGCTTCTCTGCTGGAAAGTGTCGAGCAGAGCCAGGAAAGAAGTGATGAAGGAGAGGGAAAAGATGCAAATCACCGGGCCCCTGGCTCCAATACTTTGAAGTAGGCAAAATCAGGTAAAATCACTCATTCAAAAACTATCGATGGGGCTTCCCTGGTGGCGCAGTGGTTGAGAGTCTGCCTGCCAATGCAGGAGACATGGGTTCGTGCCCCGGTCCGGGAAGATCCCACATGCCGCAGAGCGGCTGGGCCCATGAGCCATGGCCACTGAGCCTGCGCCTCCGGGAGAGGCCCCAACAGTGAGAGGCCCGTGTAATGCAAAAAAAAAAAAAACAAAAACAAAAAACAAAAAACTATCGATGGCCCGCTATATGCAAGGAGCTATCTGAATAGGTTGTGAGGCAGGGGAATAATAATAACCCCTAACAATTGTGCATTGGTTTATAATTTATAAAGAACCTCCATTCCCAGCTGTGACGTTTGATCCCCTTTCCTGGCAAGGAGACTGTGGTCGTGGTTGTCTCAGAACATGAAGCTCTAAATCTCAGAATTAGGATCATAATCCGGATCTTTTGGGTAGTTCAGAATTCCTTTCATTCTAACCACTGATGCTTCTTCTTCTTTAAATGTAAGTAATTGTTTAAATAGATGATACCCTTACTTGGTTCCAAATTTAAAAGGTACAATGGGAACCTCCAACCCCCGTTCTCCAGACAGCCAGACATCTAATTTTAGTGCATTTTAATGTGTGTTTTCTTCATGTGGGAGAGACTGAGCATCTTTTCATATGTTTTAGAGATATTTTTTCCTATGAAGTATCTGTTCATTTCCTGTGTCCAGTTTCATCCTTGGTAGTTAATTTTTTTTTCTTTTGTAAGAGCTCTCTATGCATTAGGGGGATTTACCCTTTGATTTTTTATTTTTTTTAGCCCTTTGATTTGGATGGTAGCTGTTAATATGTTTTCTTTTTACGCTTTCCTTTGGTCATTTGTCTCTTGACATTGTTTTTGTAGATTTTTCCCCCATGCAGATCTTTTAAAATATGATTGAATTTATCTGTCTATCCTTGTATGATTTCTATATTTGAATCATTCTTTTTTTTTTCATTTTGTTTTGTTTTGTTTTCTTGGCCATGCTGCGTGGCTTGTGGGATCTTAGTTTCCCAACCAGGGATTGAATCCGGGGCCCTCAGCAGTGAAAGCGCAGACTCCTAACCACTGGATCACCAGGGAAGTCCCTATATTTGAATCATTCTTAAATTAGTGTTAAGTACAGTGGGTCCTTGCCTTCAACTTGCTCAATAAGAAAGTAGGAAAATCAAGAAAAGTACCTAAATAACTATAAAAGAAATTACCATATGGTCAGTACTCTAAATTTCTTCATCTGTCTATCCAGAATCCAGTTATCAATCTATCTGAAAATTCACCTTTCCATTTATTAAGGCTTTACTTAACTCCTTCTAAGGGCCAGGAAAGGTGTGAACAGATGACATTTTGTGGTGATGAGGCATGTGGGCTAAAATGACAGAGATCCAGATCTGAATCCCAACTCTCTGTTTACCCCTCTGTGGCCTTGGGCAGGTTACTTAATCTCTCCTCATTTTTGTTTCTCATATTATCTCCTAAGATGTGACAAATGAGGAATGTGGAGGGGTCAAGGATTAGAGACTGATGAACAGATGTGTTAGTGAGAAGCTTAGGGAGAGAGATGTAAGATGAGTCCGATGCCTAGATTTGTGATGTCAGGTGGTGAAGTCTGTTCTGACAAGGACAAGACAATGGTCACTAGTGTGGGCAGCAAAAGTAAAGGTCGCTGGATGTGAGCATGTCAATGAGCTGAAAGACCTCAGTGTTGATGGTCATCTACATCGTCCTTGAAATCACCCAGGATGGTGGCAGGATATGGGTGGCTCACAGGGCTCAATGGCTCATCCTCAGCAAATCAAGGGAATTGGCTCTGTGGAGAACAGCAAGGCAGAGGGAGAGCGTGGGCGACCAGAGCTCCACACATAGGGGCTTTTTTCTGGCTCTGGGGACCTCACGCTTAGGAGGTGGTGTATGGAGTGAGGAAGATGCTCACCCCACCCATGACCCTGAGATTCGAGGGAACCATCCCCTTTGATAAAAAGGCCAAGGAACTATGACTTACGGGGAAAGTGACTTTTTAATAGAAACCCTACAGCAGACAGTGGTCAAGTGGGATTAAGGAAGGATAGTATGGAGTGAGATTTGAACAAGAATGTTGGACCTTCTAATACAGCCTCAGCTGGCAACTCTCATTAGTGTTGTCCCCTGTGGGGCCCCAGCATCGGTGCTGAAACCACTGACTGGAGGGAAATTGGAAGACAGTGGCTGGGCACTTGGTTTTCTGGTATCCTGAGCAGATGCCGTGGTTCTCTGACGCCTGGATCCCGAGGTACCTAGGCGGAGGCTCTCTGTGCGTTGACTCTCACTTCATGTCATACTTACATCAGAGGCAACAAGACTTTCCTCCTCCCCATGTGCAAACAAGCCACACCTTTCACCAGCCAAAGTCCATCTCACCTTCCACCTCCCCTAGATCAGTCACCCAGCCAT
Source organism: Tursiops truncatus (assembly GCF_011762595.2). Classification (NCBI taxonomy): domain Eukaryota; kingdom Metazoa; phylum Chordata; class Mammalia; order Artiodactyla; family Delphinidae; genus Tursiops; species Tursiops truncatus. The sequence continues at coordinate 22,397,784 of NC_047043.1, forward strand.
GGGAAGATGGGCCTTGTCACCTCTCCCCCATGTTTACTAACGCGGGAGCATATATAATCGGCACGGTCTAAAAACCATTCACCTGCTGGCCATCTCTCCAGATCTGGAGCATGAGATCATGGCCTGATGTCGTGGCAAGAGAAATTGAAGTAGGATACCAGGGGAGCTTTTCTGGAGGAGGACTAGGCAAGAGGCTTAGGGACTGAGTGTTGAATGCAGTGTTTAAGTGAAGTGGGGATGGGGGAGTACTTTCTTCTTTGGGTCTTCTTTGGAGATGGCTTGAAAGGAAGGGAAAAGGTCTCCAAACTGCTCTATGTCCTGTTCTCCGTCTCTTTCCCTTTCATTGCAGAATCTGTATAACTGTGAGAGGGATGCTGGTTGGGGGAATGAACAGCTGACAGAGATGCTGATGCAAATAGTCGGGTATTAATTGACAGCAGTAGCCAAATTCTTAGAGTGTGACCGCGAGCCTGCAAGTATCACAGTGTGGTACTTGATAAACTCCTGCCAGCTTCTCTCAACTGAGGGCAAATCAGAGAAGACGTTCAACTTTTAAGTTTATGAATCTCTGGCTTCTGACCAGGATACTCTGGCCTTTTAACTTTGAGCTGTAAAAATATGCACAGAAAGCTCTGAAGAGGAAAACTGGTCTTTGAATCACCTGCTTCCTCCAGGTGTGTGAAAAGGAGTGATTTCAAGTTTAGTAAAGACAAGGAAACCAGAGGGTGTGTGTCAAAGTTGATGATTGGTTTCTGAAACTTGTTGCAGAATGGTGGTTTCTGTTGTCCGTGCTACAGTTCTATTGATGAAGAGTGGGCAGCTGCCTGCAGTTGGAGGGCTGAATCAGGTCCTCTGAGCCGCTCCAGGGCCGCCTCCTTCCAGCTGGGCCATCTTACCTGGACTGTCTAGGGTGGCAGGCTGTCCAAAGCTCCAGTGGAGAAGGAGGCCCTATAGATGGGAGGCTGGCAGTGTGAGGTGGAGGCCATGATCCCTCTGCGGGAGGACAGCCGGGAAGAGGGCATCTGCCCCATCTGCCAGGAGTGCCTGAAGGAGGCGGTGCGCACTGACTGCAGACACCTCTTCTGTCGAGCATGCCTGGCCCAGCACCTGGAGAAGGCCTCAGCCTCCGGGGTCCTCAACTGCCCCCTCTGCCGGAAGCCCTGTTCCGAGGGGGTCCTGGGGGCCGGCTATACCTGCGACAGCCACCAGAAGAAGGTGTGCTGGTTCTGTGAGGAGAGCAGATGTCTTCTGTGTGTGGAATGCCGGGTGTCCCCTGAACACAAGTCTCACTGTGAACTGGCCATTGAAAATGCCATCAGCCACTACAAGGTAAGGCGGGGTCATCACAGCCATCCCTCTGCCACCACCTCCCTGAGTTACTCCTTCCTACTCCCTGTCCTTTATGCCTGACGTATCATAGAGGCTCAGTAACTGACACTCTTCTTTGTTTCTTCTGCTTTATTCTGTTTTGGACCCTTGTCTTCACTTTTCTGTGTTTATCTTGCTACTAATGTTAAAGTTTCAATGCATTAATAGGAGTCTAAGAGGAGATACGGTCACACGATGTCAGATTCCCAGGAAGCATGAGCTCCTTGCATTTTGCTCATCTGTAGCGCAAAGGAGTTGGACTAAATAATACAAAACTCTTTTAGTACTAAGACTGTATGGTTCCGCTGTTTGATAGTACTAGAAAATTGGCTAGAAATATAATCAGGTTTTATATATCCTAATGATTAACCTGTAAATACATTGAAACCTGGAAATTAGTACATGATTCTCTCTCTCTCTTCCTTCTTCATCTTTTCTTTCCTTCCTTTCTATAGTGATTATTTTTATCCTATTTTTAAATTTTTTTTATCATAAAACTAGTACATTCAGACAACACTGTAAGGTATAAAGTCAAAACTAAAAATCTTTCTTCCTGCGTTCCCCCATTCTCAGTCCCCGGAGGTAACCACTGTTAGATTTTTGTGTATCATTCTTCCAGAAACTTGTGTGTGTGTGTGTATGAATGCAGTCTCTAAAACACACACACACACACACACACACACACACACACGGATTCTCTATATATTTTTCTGTAACTCGTTTTTATCATCTCAAAATACATCTTGGACATTATCCCATTTTCCCATCAGTACATCTAGATCTTATGAATTCTTTTCAACAACTGCATGGTGTTCAATTCTATGAATGTACTATAAATTGGCAGATATTGAGCTATTTCCAGGTTATTGTTTTGTTTTGAGGTCTCATGGAATATTGTAATGAGTATCCTTCAACATATATTTTGGAGGACTTAGGATATCCAAGCTGTATTTTGGTGAAAGAATAACCTAACTTCCAAGTTTTGATCAATTTTTCCTATCACTATTTACTGAATAATCCATAGTTCCCACACTGATTTGAATGCCGACTTCTTAATCTGCCATGGGTACGTATAGACTTGCACATTTTCTTGACTCTCCATTCCGTTCTATTCTTCTATCCATTCCTGCTTGTGTGTCAAACCATTTTAAGCACTGTACCTTTGCGATGTGTTTTGGAACCCTCACAATATTCTTATTTTTCAGAATTTTTGTGGATATTCAGATATATTTATTTTGCCAGTTAGCTTTAGCATTTTTTTCCGAACTATCCTCTACCCCCATCCCCAATTCAGTTAGTATTTGATTGGATTGACAATTGACATATTTTCACCATGGTGTCTTTCTATCCAATAATGAAGGATGAATTTCCAAGTCTTCTTTTAGATACTTGGCTTTTTGAACATGTTATAATACAGGATGAGAAACTGGGGAGTCCAGATTGAGGGTGACTATGGGAAGGTAGAGAAATAACTCAGAAAGCCAAAGAGGCAAATTTCTCTGGTTCTAACATCATTCCCTTTAAGTGCAGGGCACCACAGGAGGGCAGGGAGAGCTCTCCCACCTGCTGATGGGCCAGTGAATAGATGGAAAAATCTATTCACTCACTCAATGATTTATTCAGGCCTGTGCTTTGTATAGGATGCCATGCTAGGTATTGTAGGAAGTATAAATATGATTCATAATCTTTGTCCTCAAGTTTACCTTTAAATTATGACAGGAAAACTAAAATAAATAAATAACAATATTTGTTCATTTAAGAAAGACTTATGTTCCTGTAGTGTATTAGGAACTACCATACATGCTAGGAGTACAATGATGAACAAGTCAGATGCCATCCCTCCTGCCAGGGTCTTTGCAGTTTAATAAGAAAGACAGACATGAAATCAAACAAACTACAAGTCTCGTATGAGCTAAGAAGAAAACAAACAAGAGTCTGAGATGGAGAGTAATGGGTGACCCCTGTGGTTGGTGAGGGCCTCATGGAGGAGGTGGCACCGGTGCTGAGATCAGGAAAAAGGGAAGGTGGCCAATGTAAAGACTGGGCAGAAGGGAAGCACAGATTTGGGAGCCCCAGATCCAGAAAAGCCTTGTTATATTTGAAGAGTTTATAATTAGAGTGTGAATTGCCAGGATTTACTGACAGATTAAAGTGGGGTGAGGGAATGAAGGGAATCAAAGATGACTTCATGAGTTTCTGATTTGAGAAACTGGATGAATGATGGAACGATAAGGACTGGGGAGAACAGGTTTGAATGAAACATCAAGTTTCATTTAGGACGAGTCAAGTCCAAGTTGAGACACATCAAAGTAGGATCTTAGTTAAGTGGCTGGCTTTGAAATCTGGATCTCCAAAGAGAGTCTGGGTTAGTATTCCCAGAACTTAAGACAGGGTTCCATCAGAATAAGGATAATATTTAAATCCAAGGGAATGGATGCAATATCCTCAGGAGAGAGCCTAGAGAGAAAAGAAGTTCCAGGGCAAGGTCCTTAGAAAGGCCATCATTTAGATGTAAGGTGGAGGGGGACCCAGCAAAGGAGACTGAAAGCAAGCCACTAGCAAGGCAGGAGAAAAGCAAGGGGAGTGGTGTTCTAGATGCTAAGAGAGAAGAATCTGTTAAGAAGTGACAGTAGAAGGACTTCCCTGGTCATCCAGTGGTTAAGAATCTGCCTTCTAATGCAAGGGACGAGGGTTCGATCCCTGGTCAGGGAACTAAGATCCCACATGCTGAGGGACAACTAAGGCCGTGAGCTGCAACTACTGAGCCCACTGCAACGAAAGACACTACATGCCGCAAGGAAGATCCCGCGTGCCGCAACTAAGACCCGATGCAGCCAAATAAATAAATATTAAAAAAAAGAAGAAGAAGAAACAATGGTGGAGTGCATTGAATGATGCTGGGCCATCCAGTAAGATGGGCAGCAGAGAAGTGGATGCTGGGCTGGGAGGAGGCACACTTCTTCCGTTGTAACAGTGGGGAACAAAAGAAGGCCTCTGCAAGGGGAGGGAGTCTTGCAGTTTGGGAGAGGACCCGAGTGTTTGGGTATATTTCCTCAATAATATGTGAGGGAAGGACATCAGCAGTGCGGGTAGAGGTGGAGGTGTGAAAGGTTTGAAAAGAGAAGAGAAGTCGCGGTAGAATTTGGAAAAGCGAACCTACAAGTGAAACAGTGGAATTGGCAGGCAGCATAGAGCACCCGTTTGAGTTTTGAAACGAGGGATTTAGTGAGTTTCATGAGGCTGCCTGAGGACAGCCAAAGTCTGGGGAGTTGAAGGTATTTTCAAAGGACTGATTACAATGGGAGACCCTGAGTGTGTTTGTAGATGTTGACAGCATAGTTTTGAAATAAAGATTTCTTGTGATTTCTCACTATGCCTCTATTCCTTTGAGTTAAATTTTGTAAATTAAATATTTTAAATTGTAAATATTGTAAATTGTGTCCTTTTTAAAGGAATTACGTATTGCCTGACTGCACTCCAGAAGACTGAAAAATTTGCAATGTCTTTTTTGTACATCTGTTTCCCTACTGCCCAACTTATGTTGTTGTCAATCACTTTTTTCAATGTGGTTTGCTGGTTTTCCAAGTGCGTGACAATGATTGAAGTTGTTTTACTATGCTGGCGGTGAGGTTTCTCTCCACGTGGAGACTCACCGTCTACATTTCCCCTTAGAATCAGGGCATAAATTCTACATGAGTGCGTCAGAGTAGTTTATCTTTTGGATAATAAGCTATACTAATTATGTTTAACCTTCATTTTTCCTATTCCGATATTTCTTTTCTTTTTATTTCATTTTTGGGGCAAAAATTTTAAGAATTTGTACTTGAATCAGTTCTATTCTTTTTAAGAAATAAAATCTCCATGTCTTACTCAGAAATTTATCTAGTATGGTGATAGATAGATATTAGGTCTGTATCATTTTTAAAGATTAAGTAATTCCTGGCTTATTTGGAATTTAATATACTGTGTTGTGTGAAGGATGACTCCTTTATCAAACAATACAGTTATTTTTTCTTTATTCTGGTATACAGTTGTCCCTCAAACATTTCTGTGAGTCCTTTTCACATCTATATGTTCTTTTTGGTTTGACATAAATTAAATTCTTATAATAGTGGTATTTTTCTTACTCTAGTCCATTGATTATTTTTTTCTGTTCTAAAGTTATTATATAGTTTTGATACTTATTGCTTTATGGTTTATTTTTAAATTTAGTAGCATCTTTGTCAAATAATAATTTTTTGTAACCTGATGGTCTTGCTGACTGTCTTTTCAGAAGGATTTTCTTTTTTCTAAATTTAATTTAATTTAATTTAATTTAATTTAATTTAATTTATTTGGCTCTGCTGGGTATTACTTGTAGCACGTGGGATCTTTGTTGCTGCATGCAGGATCTTTGTTGTGGCATGTGGGATCTTTACTTGCGGCATGCAGGTTCTTAGTTGCGGCATGCGGAATCTAGTTCCCTGACCAGGGATCGAACCCAGGCCCCCTGCATTGGGGATGAGGAGTTTTAACCACCAGACCACCAGGGAAGTCTCCAGAAGGATTTTCTTATATAATGTTTCTAAGTTTTATGGAGAATCCCTGAAATTTTAATTGGCATTGCATTAAATTTGTTGATTACATTAAGAATTATGACTTTTGGGGCTTCCCTGGTGGCGCAGTGGTTGAGAGTTCGCCTGCCGATGCAGGGGACACGGGTTCGTGCCCCGGTCTGGGAAGATCCCACATGCCGCGGAGTGGCTGGGCCCATGAGCCATGGCCGCTGAGAGTCTTTGCTGAGTTCATATATCCTTTAACTTAATTTCCTGACATTTTCTAGATGCACGATCATGTGGACATTGTCAGGTTTAGTCATCAACACCGTTTTTCCTCATAAAATATAATGGGTGATATCATTCTTATCCATATTTTTGGGCACTTTTTGTTCTGTGAGGAGCATGTATTTTGAAAGTTGCTCTTTTTTTGTGTGTGTGTGACTGTATTGGTGGAAAGATACCTTTTTGCCTGTTAACCACTTTTTCTTTGATGCATTTTGTAAGCCTTTTTAAAATTTTTTAAATTTATTTATTGGCTGCATTAGGTCTTCATTGCTGCGCATGGGCTTTCTCTAGTTGCAGCGAGCGGGAGCTACTCTTCGTTGTGGTGCGCAGGCTTCTCATTACAGTGGCTTCTCTTTGCTGCAGAGCACGGGCTCTAGGTGCAGGTTTCAGTAGTTGCGGCTCGCGGACTCTAGAGTGCAGGCTCAGTAGTTGTGGTGCATGGGCTTAGTTGCTCTGTGGCATGTGGGATCTTCCCCGACCAGGGATCGTACCTGTGTCCCCTGCATTGGCAGGTGGATTCTTAATCACTGCACCACCAGGGAAGTCCTAGTAAGCCATTTGAGAAGGATTTTAAATGTTGCTATGTTCTCATGTTTCCTCACTACTTAATGTCTTTTTCGGTCAATTTTTTTACTGTGAAATCACATTTTATCTGATATCTAATAGGATCACAGACTTTAAAAAATATTTATCAAGACAAAACAGGTCTTGAACTATTCCCTATATTTCAATTTGTCTTTTTTTCCCCCTGAGGAATATTTTAGGAAGATAAAAGTTTGTAGAATTTTGCTTTCTAATTCTAATGAGTACCTTATTTACACAAATATTACCTTAATGCAAAAATGGATGAATAAATATTTTTTGAAAAACGAGGGACTTTACCTTACTCATTTTGAATATTTTAAATGATAGATCTGAATTATTCTCGTTTTTCATGCGTTATCTTTATTGCTGTTCTCTTTGCTTCCTTTTTTCATTTACACAATCTCTGTAGTTGACTTTAAACTCTTCATTAAATTTTAAACTACTCCAGAAGACAGGACTCTGACATTTTGAGCCGGATCTTAAGAACAGACCTGACTTTGACAGGCAGCAATAGACAGCATTCCTGGCAGAAGGAAGTAAAAGAAAAGCCATGAAGAGGCATGGCTGCGTGGGGGTGTGTCCAGGAAACCACAAGCAGCTCTGTTTGGCTAGTGCGGAGAACAGGGAGGGAGTAGAGAGAGGTAACCCAGGAAATGTAAATTGGGTTACAGAGGGCCTTGGATATTGAGTTGAGGAGTTCGGGCTTATCTTTGATAATGAGAAACCCTTTTGAAGACAGTAGTAGCACAGGTAAAAAATAAAATATGACTGAGGTTTCAAGCTGAATGACAGACAGAAGGGTGAGTCCAAGGACAGAAATATGGTGGTCAAGAGTAGTGAATTGTGGAAGAGGGTGGGGAAGAGGAAGATAAGTTTGATTACTCCAAACTGAGTTTGAGCTGTCCGTAGAGCAGTAGGAGATACTTAAGTCTCAGCTGGAAACATGGGATTGACTGTTAGGACAAAGAGTTTTTGGGAATTATGATAAAATCTGAAGCCTGAAATTAAGGACATCATTTAGAGAAAGAGGAGGGTTAAAGAAACAACCTCAGGAAGGTCAAGGAAGACGGGGGTGGGAGGTCGGGAGAGTGGGGTGGGTAGAATCACATCCAAGAAGAGGAGGCCTGAGAAGAAGGCACCTCTGGGTTTCCTTCCTGGGGATCACTGTGACCTTGGAGAGAGCAGTTCCAAAAGAATGATGAGAAGCAAAAGCAGATGCTGAGGAGCAAAGGGGCCACGAGGACGTGAAGACAGCAAGAACCAACTACTTCAAGAAATGTAGTTGTGAGAACAGAGAGAGTAGATGGAAGGGGTAGCAAGGTGAAAGTTGCTTGCTTGTTTGAGCTTTTCGAGACCTGAACTTTCGTGCTCACACAGACAATTCCCCGCCGCACTCCAGCCTCCGCCTTCACCGTTGAGGCCCTTGAGTGAAATCCAAGATGCCCATTTACTTCCTTCCCCTCCTTCTATGACTGTTTTATTCCTTGTCTGCTGGGAAATGCCTGCAGGTAACACCAGTGACATGAAACATTTTATAATAATTTCCTAGTGACATCATTGTCTCCTCTGTTTTCTGTTTGTTTACTTGAATGTCCTCGCTGAAGTCTCACCCACAGCCCCTTGACCTTGGTTTCACCCTCTGAATCTCAGGGCCAGAAAGAACTTTCACAGTCATCTCGTCCACCTCCAGCCTTACCTGTACATCTCCAGTGATGTGGGACTCTTCTTTTCCAAAAGCAATACATTTTAAGAGTTTATAAGAGAAAATGAGGCAAAATGACAAAAAGAAGAAACATTCCCCATAAACAGCCAACAACAACAAAATCCACCCACCCCCCAATTTTTTTTGACCTGAGGTGAGAAGGATTTACTTAATGAAACACACACTCTTCAGTCAATAGCACACTCTTATCTTTAGTCCACACATCCTGTTCATGTTTTGTTTGTTCCATTTAATCATCATTCCTCCCTCTTCCATGGACAACCACTTAAAGTGTTTGTTGTATTTTTATTTGTAGACAGTTTGAAAACACACATTGCTGCACGGTGTGCTTGTATATTGAATTAACAAAATTATATGATGGGCTTCGTGCTATTTCTTGCTTTTCACTCTACCACGTTTTTGAGATCAGTCCATGTTTTGTGGGTCCCATAGTCCATTTTTTCTGACACATGCACTGTGTTCCATAGTGGGCACCTGCCCTATTTTACCCATCCATTTCCCAGGAATGGACTTTATGTGATTCCGATTCTCTGTTACCACAACCAGTGCTGTAGTGGACATGTTCTCTTAGAACCTAGGAATTCTCTGGGGTTTTTACTCAGAAACAGGATCACTGGATCACAGAGGAAAGCACACCTAGGTGGCCGGAACCGTTGCCAGAAGGGCTGTGCCAGTGCACATCTCACCAGCCCACAGTGTGGTCCTTATATCCACACACATCCCACCTCCCCCAGGTGTTATCCAGTTGTCTAATTTTTATTACTCTGATGGGGGTCAAATAACATTTCATTGTATTAGTTTCCATTTCTCTAATCACAGGTGAGTTTGGGCATCCCCTCGTCTGTGAATTAACTGTCCATATTCTTTGCCAGTTTTTCTCTTGGGTTCCTGTCTTCTTATTGATGTCTAGGCTTTCCTTTTATTTATTTATTTTCTTATTTACTTATTTATTTAGGCTGTGCCTTGCAGCTTGAGGGATCTTAGTTCCCCGACCAGGGATTGAAACGGTCCATGGCAGTGAAAACACTGAGTCCTAACCACTGGACCACCGGGGAATTCCCTAGGCTTTCCTTTTATATTCTATATATAAGTCTCTTGTTGGTTTTAGACTTTGCAGATATTATCTCTTAGTCTGTCATTTCTCTGTTAGGTTTGTCCATAGAGTTGTCATTGAACAGAGATATTTAATTTTGAGGTAATCAAATTAAATCATTCTCTCATGGTTTGTGCTTTTGGGGTTTTATCTAAAACATTTTTCCCTACCCCCAGGTCACAAATTTATTCTTTAACATTATTTTCTATTAACTTTGTGGTTTTCCTTTCACACTGTCTTTAATCCAGCTAGAGTCTGCCTTCACATATGGTCCTGGATAGGGATCTGGCTTCATTTTTCCCTGTTGTTGTAGCCAGTTTCCTCAACACCATCTCCTACAGATTTTGTCCCTTCTCTTACTGAACTGTGTATTGCTTTTTATTTTTATTTTATCTTATTTTTCCCAGTTTTATTGAGTTATAATTGACATACAGTAGTATGTAAGTTTAAGGTGTACAGCATAATGATTTGACTTACATACCAAATGAAACGATTATTACAATAAGTTTAATGAACACCCATTGTCTCATATAGATACGAAATTAAACAAATAGAAAAAAATTTTTTATTGTGATGAGAACTCAAGATTTACTCTCTTACCAACTTTCATATATAACATATAGCAGTGGGAATTATATTTATCATGTTGTACGTTACATCCCTAGTACTTATTTATCTTATAACTGGAAGTTTGTATCTTGTGACTGCCTTTATCCAATTCCCCGTCCTCCCACTCCCCACCTCTGGTAACCACAAATCTGATCTCTTTTTCTATGTTTGTTCGTTTGTTTGTTTTGGAAGCATAATTGACCTGCAATATCATGAGAGTTCCTCTTACACAACATAGTGATTCAATATTTCTATACCTTTCAAAATGATCACCACGATAAGTTTACTTACAGTATGTCACGATACAAAGATATTACGCAGTTTTTGACTGTATTCTCCACATTGCACATTTCATACCTGTGACTCATTTCTTTTTACTTTTTTTTTCTTTTAAAATTCTTTTGTAAACATGGGTCTGTCCCTGAGCTCTCTCTTCTTCCATTTTCTATTTGTCCTTGTCCCAGTACCATACTGTTTTATTACTATGGCTTTGTACACCCTTTTATCTGGTACACAAATATATTTTGTAACTAAGGTAACAAGGGTTACAAGAAGAACGTTTCCAGACTCTTTTGCTGACACCCCCCACCCTGCGCCTTTCTTCCATTTTGATTCATTAAAGGCTTATGCTGATATCAGTATCAGCTTTGTTTATATTTGCTTTCTACATAGTTTACCCAAGATCTGAAAGTAAATGTTTTAGAAACTGAAATGATTCATTATACCCTTAGATTCCAGGACACCGTGACCCATCCAGACACTGACTTAAGATTTAGAGAGAGGTTCCATGCCTTCCTGGGCTGTGGGTTTGCTCTAATAGAGAGTTCTTGTCCCTCCCAGCCAGAGTAGGGGAGTGGTACCAGAGGTTTTTCATCTCCTCTGTAAGTCAGGTCTCTCCAGATTGGCTTCACTTGTTGATGAGAAATAGTGAGGGTTGCCAGTGATCAGCACATAACTCTTAGATGTCAGGAGAAAAACACCCTGAAGTCAAGTAGAAAAGGTTCTCTTACTATCTGTTATTTTTATGTAGTTAAGTCTCTTTTAAAAATTACCTATTGCTTTTTGCCATCACTATCCATTAAATAAACTCTTGTGTTCCTTAACCCAAGCATGATGCATAGAAGGCTGCCTCTTTTTAGGCAGAATTTTACGTTAGCCTCATCCTGGGATCAGGACACCCCCTCTCTGCCGTGTGTTCCACGGGCACCACCCTCACCCCCAGTCTGACCAGCAGGGGTGTCTGTCTCTCTAGGAACGACTCAACCGCAGGATCAGGAAGCTCCGAAAGGACATCTGCGAGCTCCAGCGGCTCAGGGCTCAGGAGGAGGAGAGACTGCAGGCTATGCAGGTGGGCTTCGCAGAGTCCCAGGAAGGACTCCGGTCTGATCATCTGTCTGTCTGGAGCAGCCTGCTGTTGGGGGAGGGCCTGGAGGCTGGAAACACAAGTGCTGGGCTCGGCCTTGGGGTTTGCTGGCTGAGTGACCTGGGGCAAGTCAAGCCCTCTGACCTTCATGTGGTTTATATGTTCAGTGAAAGCCAGTCGTGTTCCACCTGGTTCTCGGTGAAGATCAAAGGAGACAAGCAGCCCATCAACTGAAAACTACTCCACAAACCATAGGTCTCTTTCTCTGTCTCTGACCATCTACCTTTCTGTTGCTTGCTCACTTTGATGTGGGGTCTCTCCTCACCCTATGACATGAAGGGGGTTAAAAGTCAGTGGAAGGGCTTCCCTGGTAGCGCAGTGGTTGAGAGTCCGCCTGCCGATGCAGGGGACACGGGTTCGTGCCCCGGTCCGGGAGGATCCCACATGCCTCGGAGTGGCTGGGCCCATGAGCCATGGCCGCTGGGCCTGTGCGTCCGGAGCCTGTGCTCTGCAATGGGAGAGACCGCAGCAGTGAGAGGCCTGCGTACCGCCAAAAAAAAAAAAAAAAAAAGTCAGTGGAAGGATATAGCTGAGTGGGGTGTGTGTGTGTGTGTGTGTGTGTGTGTGTGTGTGTGTGAGACATGGCATCTGTGGATGTTCACAAGGGTGTGAGGTGCGCGGGGAGGTGTCCCTTCATTTTTGAGGAACACGGCTCCCCCTGTAATACCCATAACATGCAGAGGCAATGCCATGAGGGGAGGAGGACTGAGAAATCAGCATTCTCGCTTGGAACGTTCAGAGACTGAAGGTCCAGAGGGAGCCATCTGACATTGAATCTTAGGGAGCCCCTTTTCTGGAATTTCAGGCAGACTGTAGGACCCACAGGCTGGAGGCTGAACTGGAGCGTCAACACCGAGCCAGGAGACAGCTGGATGCCCTCCCTCAGCGGCCAGGCCAGCTGGAGGACATGCCAGCAGAGGTGTCCAGAATCCCTGGCATCTCCAGGGCAATGATTCAACTCAGCAGCCTGGTCACTGAACTGGAGGGGATGGCTAAGAAACTGGATGCCAGCCTGCTGAAGGTGCACACCCTGAGGTGCCTCCCGAAGCCTGGGATTCTCCCCAAATAGTGGGCAGCCTACCTGTAGCATCCCTCTGGGAGGTGTAAGAAGGAGAGTCTTCTCTGTGACACGTGGTGGTGACTTGTCCAAGTCTGCACAATGCTGTTGCAGCAGAGGCGGGTACACAGAAGGGGTGCTACCCTCTCCGGTTCTCAAGGTGACAGCCCAGAGTGCCATCCACTAGTTGGTTGGGGAGGGAATTGGAGGGGACAGGAACCTGAGAACTGGTTGTGACTCTCACTCTCTTTCTCTCTCCTAGGACGCCAGTGACTTATTGAACAGGTATGAGCCGTCCCATCTCCCTTCCCACATGTGCTTACACAGCACAAACCCACACAAACATAGATGTGTGTATGGGCTTTCTCACGGTCAAGGAGCTCCACTGCTCCATTAACTTGCATCTTCAGACTACATGGAAAGTGGAAGATTGAACAGAATATACTGAAGGATTTCTTTGTTTCTAGGAGTGCTCCAGAGCAGTTAGAGGTTATTTATCCCAACTTAGAGAAAAGAATCAATGACTCACTTAACCAGTCATCCTCAGCAGCTCTGACCAGTTCATCCCTGGACCAGCTCCTCTCAGACTCACCTCAGCCTCCTGGCTCTCCTTCCCCCAACCTGTCCAGCCTCCCACTAGGCCTGCCCAGTGCACCCTCAGGCCTGCCACCTCCTGAACATGCCACAGCTGTGATCAGATGCCTGACCCTCTGATACCTGGACAATAGTCACAGCCTCTCTCCTGAACCAGGCTCCCACTGCAGAAGTCAGGATTCAAGACCTCCTTTTTGACTGTGAACTCACGGTAGCACCCATCTCTCACAATCTCATATTAAAATGGGAGTACCTGGATGGCATGAGTTCACAGTGCTGAGGCCACCTCTGCCTATGGAGCTGGCACGTCTGTTGGCAGAAATATTCCTTCTGAGCTCCTGTAGCACCTGTTGTCTGTACAACGCACCTGGAGCTTACATTACTTTTGTGGTGGACAGACTCTACAGGGACCTCCCATGATGCTCCCCTCGTGGTGTTCATGCCTTTGTATGATCCCCTCTCTTTGAGTGTGAGCAGAACCTGTGACTTGCTTCTAATCAATGGAATATGGCAAAGGGGATGGGCTGTCCCTTCTCAGACTGTATTACATGGATGGGATGCCTCCTTGCTAACACGCTCACTCTTGAAACTCTCCTTGCTGGATTCATGACGTGGGTAGTCCTGTGGCCAGCAGGCAGCCTCTAGGAGCTGAGAGCAGACTCCAGCCTTCAGCCAACAAGAAGCAGAGGCCCTCAGTCTTGCAGCTGCAAGAAAATTAATTCTGCCAACTGCCTAAGTGAACTTGGAAATGGACTTTTCCCCAGTCGAGCCTCAAGAGGAGAACCCAGCCCAACTGACATCTTGATTGCAGCCTTGTGAGACCCTAAGCAGAGAGCCCAAATTTCTGACCCACAGAAACTGTGAGGCAATAGATGTCATAGAAGCTATGATATAATAAATCTGTGTGGTTTTAAGACACTAAATTTGTGGAAATTTTTATGGAGCAATGAATAATACCTTTGTATATTAATTATTTGTGCATCACTTCTTTGGGTGAGTAAAGACAGTACACTGTCTTTGTGTCCCCAGGGTTTAGGACAGTGCCGGGCTCATAGTTGGTGTCCAGTGAAATTTATTAAGTGGATGCATGAATAAATTAATAGAAAGTATAAGGACCCTTCTTTTTTCTTTTTTAATAAATTTATTTATTTATGGCTACGTTGGGTCTTCGTTGTTGCGTGCGGGCTTTCTCTAGTTGTGTCAAGTGGGAGCTACTCTTTGTTGTGGTGCGCGGGCTTATTCATTGCGGTGGCTTCTCTTGTTGCAGAGCACGGGCTCTAGGCGCGCGGGCTTTAGTAGTTGTGGCTCTCAGGCTCTAGAGCGCAGGCTCAGTTGTTGTGGCACATAGGCTTAGCTGCTCCGTGGCATGTGGGATCTTCCCAGACCAGGGCTCGAACCCGTGTCCCCTGCATTGGCAGGCAGATTCTTAACCACTGCGCCACCAGAGAAGTCCTAAGGGCCCTTCTTGATGCTCCATGATTAACAAAGGGGACCTTTAACTAGTATTACTGAGCCCTTGCAGAAATGGTCAATAGCATACTTGGCACTGAAGGATACAAAGAATAAAACATGGCTACAAGGAGATGCTGCATTGCGGTGTAAAGAGTAAAAACTCACAAGTCAGACTTGAGTTCAATCCCGGTCCTGACACCTAATACCTCTGTAACCCTGTACAAGTTACTTAGCCTCTCTGCACCTCAGTCCTACCCCCTCTAAAATGAGGATAATGATACTCATGGTCTGGGATTGTTGTAAGAATTAAATGTTATTATATATGCCTGCTGCAGTGCCTAACACGTTGGAAACATTTAAATGTGTTAATTCCATCTTCTTATTCTACGTCTCCAGCCAAAAGCTTATAATCTAGCTATGGAACCAGAATAAACACAGATGGAATGACAAGAGAGTGTGATGGGATATTAAGTGTCCTAGTTGCTAAGGGCAGTGGGGATTCAGAGGAGAGACACGAGTGAGGCTGGGGTTGGCTTCGTGGGGGTGGAATTGGACAGGCAGGAGAGAAAGGTGGAGACCATCCTGGTCAGGACAGCTCCACGGATGAAAGCGCGGAGGTAGGAAAAGGCCTCAGCACGTTTGTAGGAGTACGAAAAGACTGACCCAGTCAGTCTGGAATATTCAGGAATGGGGAAGACCAGAAGTCAAGCAAAGGGTTAGATGAGTGACACTGAAACATAGGCAGTCATCAAAGGGTTTTGAGTCAGGAGTGAAAGGAACAAGTGGTGTTTAAGGAAAACCAGTCTGGACTCTTGTTGCCAGATGGATTGGGGGCAGGAAGTCGGGGGGTTAAGGGAGGGGAAGGAGAAAGTGCCTAGTGTGGATGTTCAGAAAAAGAAGGATATAGCTACTAGGCAGGAAGCTGTATGTTTCAGAGAAACGTGAGACCCCAAATCTAAGAATAAGACATTAGCCAAGGAAAGAGCACCCCTGGATGTGACAGCTAACAATTCCTGTGTCCTAGCTGTGGTTAACGTCAAACAGAGAATTGGTCCAGAAGCATCCTACCAGCACTGGGAGGAGACTGACAAGCTCCGAGGGTCTGTCTCCACTGGAGAGTCAGTTACCCTGCAGGTGCCTGCCAGGCCCTCTGTCCTCTCCTGATGTGACTGCAGATGATCAGGCCGGGTGGGCATCTGACCAGCAGATGGTTGGCCAGTGGAGCCTATAAGGTGGCCTGCCGAGAAAGGTCTTATCAAAGAAAGACAATGATAATTAGGTTCTCTAAGACATTCAAAATGGATCTATGATGAAGGCATCACTGGTTGGCAGGAAGAGCAGCAACATAGGGGATCAGAGCCACACACGTGACTGTGTCCTGAAGCAAGTGTCATTGACCACGTTGCTCAGTGGCCACAGGCTAGTCCAGTCTCTAAGCTGCCTTGGGCCTCAAGTCCCCTTCCCACCGTTCTTGGATGTACAGAGGCAGTATGACTTAATGGTCATGAGCACAGACGTGGGAGCCAAACCGTCTGTCTAATGTCTAGTGTCTAATGTGTATTATCGCTGTGCTATTGACTAGCTGCTCACGTGGGACCAGTTACCCAACCTCCATACATCTCGCTTCTCTGATGTATAAAACGGGGCTGTTAAAAAACAAGACGGGGCTATTAATAATAGTACCTACCTCATAGGGTTGTTGTGAGGATTAAATGAGTTAATATGTAAAATAATATTTACTCCAGTGACTGGCCAGAGTGAACTCTCTATGTGTTGATTATTATTATTAGCATTTTTTAATCTCCAGTTCTTCCTTTGGGAACTACTTGTATCTCCCACCACTCCCACCACCCCACCAGAGCTTCCCACAAGGCTTGAGTCCTAACAGTGGAAAAATCCCATTTTCCTTATTTGCATGTCCAATCTTATAATAAACTTTCTTAATATTTGAACTAACTTGAGTGAGTCTCCATTCCCTGTAGTAGAAGAAGCTGCTACAGCGTAAGTTGTGAAAAAGTCGGCTAAACCTGTGCATGTCCCAACAGGTGTGCACGTTTCCTTTGGAGTCTTGGAGAGGGCGACTGGGAGCTTGGGGTTCTGGACTTCAGCGCTTCCCTGGGGGAGGGAACCCCGAGCTCAGACTCTGTGACAAGCAGAGCATGGAGGCTCACGGAGCTGCCTTATCTTGAGGTCATCATGTTTTAGGATCTATCCACTTCCTCTGCACTGAGTCCACAATCCAAACAAGGGAATTTCAAGTAAAATTACCCTGGGAGGGGAGCAAGTGCTGATAGACCGACATGAATATTTTCACTCACTAGCGGTTTTACTTCTCAGTGTAAGAAATATAACATTTTTTCCTGAATCCAAACCCCTCATGGGAAGTGTGGCCAGCAGTAAAATATTCACACCAAGGCACACATTTCTGAACAGGGCAGCACAGTGGTTAAGAACTCTAAAGTCCGACATGGATCAAAATCCTGGCTGCCTGATCTGGCTGAGGAAGTAACCCAAATTCACCTGGCCTCAGCTTTTTAACTTTAAAATGTGGATAATAATAGGAGCTACCTGGTGGGGTTACCAAGCTTAAGTGACATAATACATGTAAAGACCTCCAACAGGCCAGGATCTTCATACATACATACCCTAGAGGCTAATAGTCATTTGAAAAGACCCAGCTAAAACCTACGAAAAATCAACAGAAAAATACAATCCACTCTTTGTTGGAATCCCAAGTCTGGGGGCTTTGGGTATGTTTTAGCATTACTTAGGGACTTGTGTGTGTCTTTTTTTAAATATACGTTTTATATGAAATACTGAACACTCCCAGGGAAAGCAATTGAACCTCCCTCCGATCCTTGGCTCCTGGTCTCCACGTCTTTTCTACCTGCTAAACTGAGGATGAACAACAGAACTTTTGTGGTGACCTCAAACCCTGGGCCTCAATACATTGTGCTCACCCCCTAGAGGTTGCACCTGGATGGTTTGCTCCTCCCAGGGACCTCAGTGGGGAGATGATAGAACATTTTAGTTTACATCCAAGCAGATTCAACAGACATAGTATTAAAAAGATTGACAGTAAAGGGTATGTTTAAGCAGAATAAATGACACCTCCAATAAGAACTAGAAAATAAAATATGTTAAGACAATGCTTTTATTATGCATAGGATTTTAAATTCCTTGGGACGAGGGAAGTCATTTTACAAATTCTAGGCAGCCACGTGTTAGTGCTTGTTCCTGTCCCAGAATCACACCAGGCAGGGGGATTTCTGGAGTCACGGATAATCAACTTCTTCACACCACCCGTGGCCACAGCTTCTGCAAATGCAACCTGCTCCCCCGCGGCTCACCACCCAAATCCACACATCTACAAATCCCTAATTCTCTCCCTTCTTCTGCCCCATCCCTCAGATGGTACTTCTTGTCCAGCCCTAGAGCAGTCCCAGTGCTTTGGGCTAAAAGTCACAGGTCATGCAGTTCACCCCCTGCCTCCACCTGGGATTCTTTACCCAGCACAGAGCTTACGATGGTGCTATTTCTGCTCCCACAGCTGAGCTATTTGAGACTCAGTCCTTTCCACCATCTCATTCCTTTCGTCTCACTTCTCAACCTCAGATGGTGATCAGGAAGACGCTTTTCCCCAGGGATTGAGTGTGGTCCTTGGCTTGTGGCTTATAGCGATACTTCCCCTGTGCCCTTCCCACCAAGGCCCTGAATTTTCATCTCAGCCAGAAGGAGGCACTGAGTGGTGTCAAGAGTGGGGGTGGCAGCACATCTGTTTGTGAGGACAGTGGAGGTGACCCAGCGTCCCAGGGGTCACAGATCATCCAGCTAGTTCTCTGCTGTCTCTTCTTCCTAAGAGGCTTATTCCCCTCCTTTCATCATTCATTATACTCATCTTTTAGACTCATCCTTTCCAGAAAGCCCTCTCCAACTCACCTCCTGTTACCTCCAAGGTGGGTTATGCCCCTCCTCTTGGCTTCCCTAGTATCCAGGTCAGACCCCTATCACAGCGCCCATCACACTGTGCTGTCATTTCCTCCTTATGTCTCTGTCTCTTCTCTTGAGCTCCTTTAGATACAGGACAAAATTTTTTTCTTTTTCTTTTCATATCACCAGTGGCTACCATACTGCTTGGCTCATAATTAGCACACAATAAATATTTCTTAAGGATATGAGTAAATGAACTCTAATATTTTGGGGGGAGAAAACAAGATGAAGAGTGGTGAGATGCCTAGTTTAAGATCATATAATTCGTTGATTACAAGGCTGGATCTAGAACCCAAGTCTTCTGGCCCCAAATCTGGTATTCCTTCCTCTACACAGCTACTTCTGTGCCTGGTGGGGATGCTGGTGAGGAGGGCTGGCAGTGGTCTGAGTCCCACCCACTGGTCATTGAGGCAAGGGCTTGATCAGCAGACTGAAGGTCATCCCACCTGTCCCTTGCCAAAGTCCCGACTCTATCACATCATCTAAAGCAGTAACTACTGTTCTGAATCTTACAGGTGACCCAGCCAGGGTCAAGTCCTTGGGTCCTCTCTTTGGACCCTGTGCTTAGGGGAGGTTAGCTGCACCCTCTAGGGAGCTCAGGGAGAACTTGGACCCTCGTCCCCAGAGCCCAAAGAAGGGAAAGATCTTCTGGGTGAAGGAGGCAGTGAAGGTGTAGATGGGTTCCTGAGTGACGGCATTGGCAAAGGTCACCCAGCCCACCTCGTAGTCAACAGACACACGCACCTGCTGGGGCTGTTCCTCCAGGGCCAGGCGTGTGGGGAAGGAGCCCAGGGCCGAGACGAAGCCCCAAGCCAGTCTCACCGCCCACACCCCCTCCTCTGGCCGCAGCCGAAGCTCCCCCTTCCGCCGGATGTCCTTACTGACCACACCCAGGGTGCAGCTGCCCCCGGGAGCCAAGTCCACACTCACCACCCACGTGTGTCTCCCCCCAGTGAAGCCACCATGGGCCAGGACACAGGTGGCCCGGTCGAAACGCTGGGGGCTGTCTGGTGACTTCTGCCATTTATAGGAGAAGCGAGCCTGCTGGTGGTCCTCAGACAAGAGGAGCTTCGGGTGGGAAGTCCAGGGGTCTAGAGAGATGTGAGCTGTGGGGAAAACCAAAAGGGCCACAGATGTCAGCAGACATGCTATCACCTTCAGGAAAGGCCTAAATACTCCCCTTGACACCCGCGTTAGCATTACTACCAGCAAAGTATATAGTGCCTACAAAGACCTGCAGTATGGGTATCACCTGGAAACCTGTTAGTAACAGACTCTCAGGTTCCACCCCAAACCACCTGAGATGGAATCTGCATTTTTAGCAAGATCCGCAACTGATTCCTGTGCTTGTTAATGCCTGCTTCAGAGGATGTGTTGGTTAGTTCGTTAGTTCGGACATCCGGGCTCTCATCTGGTTCTGTGTCTTCCCCTGGAAAGCACTTCTTCTCCCTGCAAACTGGCTGACTCCCAAAGCTGTGCATGCCTGCTCTGATCTCCTGCTGCTGACACATCACGTCCTCCCCCTCCTGTATCTCGGAGGGTGGAAATATTCTTCCCTCAGTCCAAACTTCATGATCACTGCCTGGGCACTTATGACTCATTTATACAGTCTCCACTCCACCCAGACTCTCTGGCTCACCCACGGGTTATTCATTCTGTCTCAGTAATTCTAAAATCAGGCAGGGTCTGAGGATCACCTTTTAACAAAAACACTTCTGCGGACCCCTGCATAGTGTTACTTTTAGTATCCATAAATTGGGACAAATTCATAAATTCAGATATGTCCATGAGTTAGGATCCCTGCCAAGAGCTCTGTGACTTCCCAGGCTCTTCGGCTGATAGACTGGGAACAGTGCCCTTGAGTGGGGTCCAGTCTTCATTCCTTTCCTACCTGCAGGCTGCACTCCTATCATCTATGAAATATAATAACACCTGAGAGAGAGTAGGGGTTCCTGACAATTCTAAGAATGCGATTCTAAACCCAGATCAAATTCCACTCATCCAGGAAGCCCTTCCCAATAGACCTTGTCCCATCCTGATTTAATCTTTCTATCCCATCATCACCTGCAGATCAGAACATGAGCTTCCTGCCAGGGATGTGGTATGTGTGTGTGCCTGTCCCTTCTTCATGGTTCTCCCACAAGCGTTACAAAGGCAGTGACACATATCAGTGTCACGTGTGACATTATGTGTATATGTACATTTATATATGTGATATATATGTATTTGACTATTACAGTGCCCAGTGTAGAACCCTGCAAAATTATCTGCCCATTTCAAGATTAGAATCCTCACTCCCTCCCATCCTGACAGAGGCTGCTTACCTGGCTCATAATCCAACTCAAAGCAGAGTTTTTCTGTAAAGAGGAAATAAAACAGGATGCGATGTCATTAGTCTTACCGAACCATAGAACATTTAATGATGAGGAAACTGAGACCCCAAAAGGGAAGAGACAAAGAGAGGAATGGAAGCTGGAATCCTCTAGACCAGTGGTTCTGAACTTGAACTTGCATCAGAGTCCTCAGAACACTTGCTAAAACACACGTTTTTGATTCAGGTGGCCCGGGGTGGAGCTGCGATTCGCATTTCTGGCAAGTTACCAGGGGATGCTGATGCTGCTGGCTGGGAGCCCCACTTTGAGCCGCACTGCCTAGCTCTGAGCGGGCAGCGACCAGTGCCTTGCACAGAGCCTAGGACACAGTAAATGCTCAAGAAACATCGACTTAATGAACAGATAAGTGGGTTAATTTATTTCTCGTTCTGCTTGGAAATGATTTTGGGGATAGTCAAAGGTCAGCCTTTGATTAGAGTAAAATTTCCTTCACTGCCAGGCCATTTACTTGTAGGAAGTGGACTTGGGGGAAAGCTCTTCTAAGGTGACATTTTTGTGGGTGGGTCATTTAGAACTAGGTGGCATCATTCGTGATGTCACGTAGGAGGAGAGGGAAGTGTTGGCGAGGAGCCACATTCCTGACTCTCATTTCAAACCCTCCACACCCTCTCCTACCACCACTCCCTGTCCCGGAAAACAGGGTCATGGTCCCCACAGGGGCAATTCCACTCTGAGGAAGGACCAAACTAACAGGGGCGGGGAAGCCAAGGAAAAGAGGAGGGAGGGAAGTCAGCTACCACAGGGCACAGAGAAAAACCCTTGCTGGTTATTAATTAACAATGTTCATCATCAAAAACTTATCATGTATTACAAATGTGGATTTTTAAAATTACTGATAATGACAGATTGTGGATTTTTATGGATTTTTAAAATGACTGACAATGACAGATTTTGTTCATCGTTATCTTATATATCACTTCATGGCAAGCGGTTAGATCTATTTCATTATTTTTCAAACCAGTTACATTTTTTTCCAGAAATCCTCACCTTTATTATCTCACTTCATTGTCACATCCTGATAAGCAGATTTTATAAAGATCTGCAAATAAGGAAACCAAGGCACTGGGAGAGTGCAAGCCTTGTCAAAGGTCACACAAACGTCGGGCAGCGGGGCATGGAGGCCATTCCTAAATCCAGGCTTCACAGCCACCTGTGCTTCGTGGGGTCCGCTTACCCAGAAACATCTTCATCTCCTTTCGCAGCGGGAGGGCCTGCTGGGGGACGTCCCGAATCCTCTGGCCCAGCTCAGGGGATACAGCCTCTGGTTTCCGGCACCTTCTGGTTTCACACCTAGGGGCACAGAAATGGTGGGGTCTGGGAATTATCCTTCTTAATGATGCCTCCAGACTCAGCTGGTCACCTTCTAATTGTCTTGGAGGTGCCAGTTCCCATGGACAGACATGATTCCTCTGGGATGGATCCACTCCCTCCCCACACTGTCCCCTCTTGGGCAGTGTCATGCGGGGGTGTGTATCTACAGCTGGCTGTACATGGGAATGCATTTGAGTATGTGAAAGTTTACATGTGAGTTATTTTCCTTAATGTGAGAATGTATATTTGTGTGGTAATAACCAGCATGTGGTGCGTGTATGTTTATGTATGTGGGAAAAGAGAAGAGAAAATCTTACCTTATTAGAGTGCTTCTGATATCCTAGGAGAAAGAGAGAGAAAGCAGGGATTCAGTTTCCATTTCTTCCTCCCACAAGAAAAGACAAAATACCGTATTCTCAGCCCTAGATAGAAAAAGGACACCAGATCCATGGAGTCACAGCGTTTTCAGGTTTACGAGGCTTCAGGGATCTTAGAGCCCAACCCCTTCATTTTATAAGATCCAGACAGTGAAGTGACCTGCCCCTTAGAGGCAAAGGCAAGTCCCATCCCAATGTCTCCAGCTTCTCAGTCCCCAACGCGTCCGCCTAAATCATGCTGCCTTTCTGATGCCTAATTGGGACCCCAGTATCTGTCCTCCAGTGTGAGGAAGAGAAACAGAACAAGAAGAACTTCCTGCTGGTGGGCGGTGACACAGAGAATAGTTTGCCTCGGAAATAGCACCTGACATTTGTTCGCATAGTGCTTGATGCTTCTCAGAGTGCTAATTTCACTTGCATTTTACTGTTGGATCCTCACAAATAAAGTATTTTTGAGATAAATAAACAAAGTATCTCCCTATTTGATGGATAGGATGAAGAGACCAAGACCAGAGAGCAAAGCAACCAGGGAGCTCTTGGGGAAGCAAGGACTCTTAGAATTCAGAACTTCTGGTCCTGTGACCCATCTTCCACTTGGGATACAAGGATGTGTGAGTGAAGAAGAGATGGCTTAGACAGGTAAAGATGCAACAAATCATAGGTGAGCACAGGTGGATGGGGGCGGGGCTCAGATCTCACCATCAGGAGCTCCCTTGCTGGCCTCTCCTTCTTCTCCTCCAGTTCTTCAATGAGGGTGCTAAACCGGCAGATTTCCCCAGTGACCAGGACATCAAACTCATCCTGATGCTTTAAGATGTCCCCATCCAGCCTCTCCAACTGGGCTAAGAGGATGCTCTGCTGTTCCTCCAGGAACTGGCTCAGATGTGCAAACTCAGAAATCACTTTTTGTTTCTTGGTGGCCACCTGAGTCTGAGGGGGCAGGAGGAGAGGGCAGGAAGTTATTCCTCCTCTTCCTCCACTTCCTTTTCCTTCTTTTCCCTTAATTCATTCCCGTCTCCCTCCAGATCCACATTCTCCAAGGTTTGGTGGTAAAGTCAGAGCCCCCCACTCCCCAGGTCCCCAGATAGACTTGGAACCATGGCATAGTTTCCTTTACACCTGCCATGCCATTTCCAGGAGGAGGTGTACGGGAGGTGGTGAGGACACCCCACCTCCTGCCATTTACAAAGTGCACACAATGTGCGGGGCACTAAGGTACATTACTGTCCTTACAGCAATTCAGTGAGATAGTGATGATTTTTTTTTTTTTTTTTTTTGCGGTACGCGGGCGTCTCACTGTTGTAGCCTCTCCCGTTGCGGAGCACAGGCTCCGGACGCGCAGGCTCAGCGGCCATGGCTCACGGACTCAGCTGCTCCGCGGCATGTGGGATCTTCCCGGACCGGGGCACGAACCCGTGTCCCCTGCATCGGCAGGCGGACTCTCAACCACTGCACCACCAGGGATGCCCAATAGTGATAATTTTTAATCTCCACTTCACAGAAAAATAAACTGAGCATAGAGAGCTGTTTGAGGTCATAGAGCTAATTCATTTCAGGATTCAAACTCAGAATGGGGCTTCCGTGGTGGCGCAGTGGTTAAGAATCCGCCTGCCAATGCAGGGGGCAAGGGTTCAAGCACTGTTCCGGGAAGATCCATGTGCCACAACTACTGAGCCTGCACTCTAGAGCCCATGAGCCACAACTAGTGAAGCCTAAGTGCCACAGCTGCTGAAGACCATGAGCCTAGAGCCCATGCTCCACAACAAGAGAAACCACCGCAATGAGAAGCCCACGCACCACAACGAAGAGTAGCCCCTGCTCACCACAACTAGAGAAAGCCTGCACGCACAGCAACGAAGACCCAATGCAGCCAAAAATAAATAAATAATAAAACAAAAACGCAGAATGACTTCAGAGCCCTCTATGCTATGTTGCCTTGGTTTCAGAAAGGCACTGGACCCTGAGGAAGGGAAAAGGACCAGGCAAGGGATGATGACTTACCAGGAGGACTTGTATCCTTCGATTTTCTCTTGACTGAATTCCTTGAATCTCCTCTCTCTCCTTTCTTAGACACTCAAGACACTTCTGTATTTGTTCCTGGGAAGAAGGAGCATAAAATATTTAAGATGGGGGCAGGGATAAATTAGTAGTTTGGGATTAGAAGATACAAACTACTATATATAAAATAGATAAACAACAAGGACCTACTGTACAGAACAGGGAACTAAATTCAATATCTTTTTTTTTTTTTTTTTTTTTTTTGCGGTACGCGGGCCTCTCACTGCCGCGGCCTCTCCTGTTGTGGAGCACAGGCTCCGGACGCGCAGGCTCAGCGGCCATGGCTCACGGGCCCAGCCGCTCCGCGGCATGTGGGATCTTCCCAGACTGGGGCACGAACCCGTGTCCCCTGCATCGGCAGGCGGACTCTCAACCACTGCGCCACCAGGGAAGCCCTAAATTCAATATCTTGTAATAAACTATAATGGAAAAGAATCTGAAAAATATGAATCACTTTGCTGTACTCTAGAAACTAACACAACATTGTAAATCAACTATACTTCAATTAATTTTTTAAAAATATTTAAGACGGAAACAATGATTTGTTAAGAGATGTCATCTCTGCCTCCAGGAATGGAATGACCCAAGGGAAGGAGTCGTTCTCTTAGCTGACAAGCCTGGGCCGTTATGGTCCTTGACAGCTTACTCTCTTTGGGTCTTCTTCCTCTTGTTTTGTCCTCCAAGAATTTTGATTAGGGCTTTCCGCTTTTAGCTCTGTGCCATCATAAGCTATGACTCTGTGTTCTCATCTGAGCCTTCCTGTCTTCAGGCTAAACACCCTAACTTCTTTTGCCTTAATGAATGGTATCGAGGATCTGTCCTGAGCTTGATACGCCCTTCTTCGAAATTATCCCAACTTTCTCACATATCCCAAACAGAACACATCCAAACAAGCTCTCTTATAAATGGAATCAACTTTCTGGGTATGATTCCGGAGGGAACAAGAAACTTGGATAACGCAAAAAATAACCAATGAATTGTTTTAAAAATTGCTTGCTCTAGGGGACTTCCCTGATGGTCCAGTGGTTAAGACTTCAAGCTTCCACTGCTGGGGGCACAGGTTCGATCCCTGGTTGGGGAACTAAGATCTTGCATGCCGCAAGGTGTGGCCAACCCCCCACCAAAACAAACAAACAACAACAACAAAAATTGCTTGCTGTAGAATAAAGAACAGGTATACATACATAAATGTCCATATAAGCACATTGCAAAATATATTTAGAACTCTTAACAATACATGCTAATTAACTAATTGACACATATACATAGACTCCCACTTGTAATAAAACACAATGCATAAACAGCTAACACCAGTACACACTCATTTAATGACAGATAAAATTATACACCATATATATTTACCCAATCTGCATATATGTAAACACTAATTTACCTACAAACACGAGCAGTCAGTTACGCATGCACACCCAAGTAGTCAGATCCCCCCAAACACACTGCACACGCTGGTAAACGTGCAAACATTAATACACATACACACTGTGCAATCATTTCCTCAAGTGCAAAGCCAGACATCCTCAGACACACCTGACTGATCCATGGTTCAGACACATACGTTCATGTTTTGGTGACTCATTCATTCAACATGTATTTATTGAGCTATTATTATGTATTGGCCATAAGTAAACAACATAGGGCATACTTAAAACACAAACACATGATCTTCCATGCCTGGGTCTATTGCCTGGGTAATCACAGAAGCAGGGAGATGGAATTAAGTTTCAGCGTGGCCCAAATAATCCACAACTCTACTCTGATTCTTTCAGTCCAGTCCAATCCCAGACCCACCCTGGGAACCTCTCAGTTTCCCCTTTCCTACCCTGTAGGGCCCAGCCGCGTCCTCCAGGAAGCGCACAGTGTGGGCACGGTGCTCCCAGGCCTCCCGGCACACCACACACAGCTGCATCTCATCATCCTCGCAGAAGAAGTAGACTTTCTCCCCGTGCTCGGGGCAGATGTCCTCCTCTTCTATGTCCAGCCGGGACACCAGCTTGAGACGCTCAATGTTCTCCACCACGCTGGCCAGCTGCCAATTGGGCCGGAAGCTCCCTGGGCGGAAAGGCTCCTTGCAGAGTGGGCAGGTTGGGGGCTCCTCGGGGTCCGGGCTGGGGATCTCAAGGTAGCGGGTGAGGCAGATGCGGCAGAAGTTGTGGCCACAGTCAATGGTGACCGGCTCCCAATGGTGACCGGCTCCCCACAGTCAATGGTCCCTTGGCAGATGGGGCAGTTGACCTCATCTGCCAGGCTGGTCACAGAGGCAGCCGAAGCCATAGTGCTGCTGCGCTTGTGGCCTCTTCAAGGTCACCCTCTCTGCTCAGCTTGGGGAGAAGGGCTGGGAGAACAATGAGGACACACACCTCACACTCACACACCTACATGTGCACATGGCCAGACACAGGGGCATCTTACATACCCAGTGACGCCCTCATGGTCACACACACATACGTGTGAGCACAGGGCAAGGTACCCACTTGCATCTCTGGCAGCCAGGGTTCTGCTGTCCCCCTCCCTAAAGAACAGACACACACCCTCCAACAGCAGAGACAGAGAAATAGCAGAGGAGGGGCAGAAGAAGCAGTCACAGCATTCCAGATATGACCTCAGTTACTCTCTGGACTGGTGCCCACGACCTGGGGGTTCCTGCTCTTTCCCGTCCATCCAGAGACACTAGCAGTAGAAGGAAAGTGGTCGTATCTTAACCATCCACAATTGGAAGAGACTGTTCTTCTTTTGGGAGCAGGAGGGAGACTGGGTCACAGAGCAGTAATGCCACCCCAGCCTCCCTGCAGTATGACCAGCTGTCTCCAGGGAGATTGGAGGTATCAGCCAACCCAGGGGAGTGTGGGGACCCAGATAAGGCGCTGTGCCCAGGGCAGGGGTGGTGAGACAGGGCACAAGCAGCTTCACCAACCGGCCTGCCATAGGCTTCCAAAGGGGTTGGAATGTACTCTGTCTGGGGGAGGAGAAAGAAAGATAACGGCGGCCATCATTTATTTACGATGGCCATGTTCCTCACGCTAACATAAGTGATGTAAACATACGATCTTATTTATTCCTCCTGTCTGCTCTGTAACCTTGGTGCTCTTAAGATATTAGCTGGGCTCAGCCAGGTTACTTAGCTTGCTCAAGGCACACAGGTAGGGAGGTGGGAGGCCATAATTTACACTCAGATCTGTGAGTCTCCGAGCCGTGCTGTCCAACAGAAATACAATGTGAGCCACGTGTACAAATAAAAGATTCCCAGTAGCCATATTTTCAAAAGCAAAAAGTGAAATTAACTAATATTTTATTTAGCCCCAAGTAGTATCAATATGTAATCAGAAAAAATTAGTCATGAGACATTTTACACCCTTTTTATTTGGTGTTAAGTCTTTAAGAAGGGACATATTTTACACATACGGGACCAGCCACATCTCAGTGCTCAGCAACCTCGTGCAGTTGGAGGCTCTTGTGCTGGACGGTGCAGCTCCAGGGGCTGCACTCTTTGGGGCAGAGGGGAGGTGATGTACAAAATAGTTGGAGTGGAAAGGGAGCGAAACACGGTGGGGTGCTGATCCTCCAGTGGGAGAACGGAAGGAGATTTCCTTGGTTTTATCCACAGATGAAGGTGAGTGGATGAAGAACCATGGCTGTTTGATCATTGTCTTGGCTGGCAGTTCAGGAAGGGCACGGGCTGGAAGCCAGGAGACTTGGATTGACCCTAGCCTTGCAACTTTCTAGCTCTGTGACCTTGGGGAAGTCACTTTACCTTTCAGTTTACTTTTCCTGTAATCATCTCCTGCCCCCGAGCACTGTTTTCAGATTGGATGTAATAATATGAAAATACTAAGCCTTAGATAAACGTGGTTGAACCTGTTTATCTTTCTGATTAACTGAGTTTTCTAAATTATATCAACATTGTGTTATGCTTTCTCCCCTTCTCCCCGCTGCAGTTGAAAACTAAAATTGAAGTACAATGTTACCCAAACTCCAGTGGGGACACAGGCACTGGGAGGTGGTGGGGGGGGGGGGGGTAGGAGTTTAGGAGAGACCAGCCAGAGTCGAGGAGCTGAGACAAGGAAAGGAGGGCGGAGGAAGGGACCCGGTGAGTGACCATCACACCTGCGGCATCCGAGCAGAGCCCCCGGAAGTCAGCATCTCCCACTCCGTCTGGACTTTGCCGCTGTGTGCACACCTCGAAGCCAGAAGTTTATGGCTCCCACCTGCTCAGCCAGACAGGAAGCAGCGTCTCCTCCCCAATTCCCCCCACCCCACTGTGGCCAAGGGAGGGGTTCCAGGAAACCCCATCTCCCTGTGACCTCATGGCATACTCTGCTCCCCACCCCAGGAGCCGGAAGGACCAGAAGGAGTGGAGAACTGGATGACGGGGCCACTGTTGGGAAATGCTGGGTAATTTGAGATGCCCTGGAGTTTGGACCCACTCAGCTGATAGGTGGTGGCCAGGACTCTGGGAAGCACAAGAGGTGGAGCCAGGTGGCTCCTCTGTCCAGACACTCCTGCCTTCCCCTCGCTCAGCCTCTCATTCCTTTCCCTCTGTGACTCATAAAAGTGACTCCATTTCAGGGAAAGAGGATTCATGTGGACTGAGACAGAAGCCTCAGTAGACGGGCTGGGGAAGGCACCATGATGCCCTCCACCCCCTCCCACAAAGGGGCCGCCTGTTCTGAGTGCAAAGGGCCCCTGGAGGATGCAGTGACCGCCACCTGTGGACACACCTTCTGCTGGCACTCTCTCCCCCCACCCTCCCAGATGGGTGCCCAGCCCTCCGGCAGGGTCCTGCTCTGTCCCCTCTGCAAGGAGAAGAAGCAGACCGAGACCCTCTTGGTCCCCGTGCCCCTGGGCCCTCTGGGGGAGACTTACTGCGAGGAGCATGGTGAGAAGATCTACTTCTTCTGTGAGAACGATGCCAAATTCCTCTGTGTGTTCTGCCGGGAGGGTCCCTCCCACCAGGGCCACGTTGTGGGCCTCCTGGACGACGCCATCCAGCCCTACCGGGTAAGAAAGGTAGGGTCAGCTTGGGACTGTTTGAGGCAGGACAGTACCCCAAGGTGGTGAAGGGAATAGGGCGGGGATCTTCATGAAGGGCACAGCTTCCACATCAGGGGACCCCAAGGCTGTTGGGACCCTGGGGCAGTCTCAGACTGAGGGGGACGTGGTTCCTTCCACTTGGATGCGTGGCCTTTCACGTCTTGGGGAAATTCAGCTCCAGCCCCGAGAAGACCTTGCGGTGATGGAGCACAGAGAATTGTAGCCATGGCTTCACTCTCTAGGGAAGGAAGGAGAGCAGGCTGTCCTGCAGGTCATGGGCAGGGTGGCCTTTGTCTCCCTGGATCCAGACTGGATATGGGGTCTAGCAAGGCCCTGACTGCCGGAGCTCAGAGGGAAGATAGGGATGGGGAAGGCATCCAACGAGCACTGCTCTTCTTTTTGAGAAAGGGAGGTGTGGCAGTACACAGCCCATCTGGTCTTGGGGACATTATGCACTCCTGTCTGCCCCTCAGATCTCTCTCTTGTCACTCAGTCACCAGGTCTGGAAGTGGCCTCCGCAGAAATATCTCTCATCTTTCCCTCTGCATTTGCCCCACTGCTGAATCCAGGCTCTCACCATCTGTCACCCAGAGGCTCCAACAAGGTCCCTGTCTGCATTCTTACCTTTCCCCTCACCCTCCAATCTGCTGCGAGGCAGAGCTTCCCAAAACACAAAGCCCGTAATGTCGCTGCCCTGCTCACAATCATTCCGTGGATCCCTAGTGCCCAAAGAAATCTCAAGTCTTTAGCAAGGCATTCAAGGCCCCTTGGAGTCGGGATCCTGCCTTTATCTGTCAGCCACCCTGCCCGGGCACCATGTGTCCAGACAAACTGACCGTTATGTACCTGCTGTTTGTTGAATTAACACTCTTTCCTGCTTCTAATACTTTTCACATGCAGTTCCTTCCTCCTGGAAAGCTCTCCTCTCTCCTCTTTTTTTTTTTTAGCCATTTTACCAATTTTTAAGTGTACAGTTCAGAAGCATTAAGTACGCTCCTCCCCCTCTCTTACCCAACTGGAAATTTATCTTTCAAGGTCCACTGTAACCGGTTTCTGCTTTCGACAAATTTCCCTTGTCCCTACAGGCAGAATTGTCCCCTCCACTGTGCTCCCATCTCACTGTGTGCACACCTTGATTATTGCATTTGTCCGTTTGTATTTTTTTTTAAAACAAGTTTCTTTTTTTCTTTTTTTAAAAATTTTATTTATTTATTTATTTATGGCTGTGTTGGGTCTTCATTTCTGTGCGAGGGCTTTCTCTAGTTGTGGCGAGCGGGGGCCACTCTTCATCGCGGTGCGCGGGCCTCTCACTCTCGCGGCCTCTCTTGTTGCAGAGCACAAGCTCCAGACGCGCAGGCTCAGTAGTGTGGCTCACGGGCCTAGTTGCTCCACGGCATGTGGGATCCTCCCAGACCAGGGCTCGAACCCGTGTTCCCTGCATTGGCAGGCAGATTCTCAACACTGCGCCACCAGGGAAGCCCTGTCCATTTGTATTTTAATCACTTGTGACCGACTCCATCTCTAGAGGGTGGTCTTTTTTTTTCTAATTTATTTATTTTTATTTATTTATTTTATTTTTTGGCCGTGCTGTGCAGCTTGTGAGATCTTAGTTCCCCGACCAGGGATCGAACCCAGGGCCCGGGCAGTGAGAGCACCATGTCCTAACCACTGGACCGCCAGGGAAGTCCCGATGGTGGTCTTGTAGGGACAGGAACTGGGCTTTTTTCACCTTTGAATTCCTCAACACTTAACGGTGTGCCTGGAACATGGTAGACAATTAATACCTGTGAGTTGAATTATGAATTAAGCCGCCTCTTTCTGCCCACTCTTCTCTCCACAGGACCGTCTCAGGAGTCGGCTGGAAGCCCTGAGAATGGACAGAGATGACATTGAAGACATGAAGAGCCGGGAAGACCGGAAGTTCCAAGTGCTCCTGGTAAAGGCCACATTACTGGCCACCTTCTCCTTTGGGGGTTTTCTTTTTTTTTCTTTTCTTTTTAATTAATTTTCAACTGTTTGATTTCTATTTGGTTGTTTTCCAAATATGCTTTTGCAGTTTTCTTTTTTTTTTTCTCTTTCAAATTAATTATTTTTCCTATTATTCCCATTGTCTTTAAACCTTTTTTAAACATATTTCTAATATCTGAAGTTTAGGTGATGTTTAATTTCTTCTGACCCTTCATCCTGTTAGCTTATTTTCTTGTGAGCTTTCCTTGCGGTTCTTACATTTGGGGATCCCACATCTGGGATGTCTCCAGTCAACACCTTTCTTTCTTTGTTCCAAGCGGGCAGGGTGGATGGTCCAAACAGCAGTGAGGGCCATGTGATCAGCCAGTATCTGGAAGGAACACTGGCTTCTCAGTTTGATCACTCCTCTGGATCCTTCTCTTGTTTACTTCTGGTCCTAAGAAGTTCCCAAATTTTCCCATCAGCTCTGTTGGACGTTTTAAGGATTCCTGTAACTTTTGAGAGTTTTTAGTTGTCTGCATTAAATAACTTTTGGGAATATATATAATTTTATTCTAAAACATCAAAAATCCACCTAGCATCCATGAGTGAAATATTTCACACGGACATTTGTGACAGAACAGTGTCTTGTAAGAAATCCTGATTTTCTTCATTTAGAACACCACTCCCCCCCATATATCATATGATAACGTCGTTATTTGTAGAGTGTAACTATTTTCTTAATTCTTGAAAGTGTTTTGCACAAATTTCTGAAGTGATAATCCTCCACTCTAATGAATAACACATGTACATGGCCAGAATTACTGTTTTTCTTTACTTTCTTGTAAGGGTGCATTTTTCTCCCCCAACTCCAGTTTTATTAAGGTATAATTGAGAAATAAAAATGCATATGCTTAAGGTGTGCAACATGATGTTTTCACATATGTATACATTGTTTCCTGTAACATTAAGGTAGTTTTGGTAGAATTAGGTGAATTTAGTCTTTTGTCTCTAGTTTCAATGCTTCCTCCTTAGCACTTCTTTAACTCTGTAAAAGTAATCTCAGTTTGGATTTTCTGTCTAATGCAGTAGCTATTTAAAATGATCCTAAGTTCAATTTTCATACAGCTAGGTAGTATTTATTGGTTATACATTAACTGATGGTTTTTAAAATTATTATTCCCAGTGCTGAGAAAATATGACCTGTAGGATTTCATAAAGTTAATGGCACATTTTTTAGGCCTAAAACCTTGCAATGTTAAATAATGTTTTCTGAAATATTAAGTGTTAAATAATATTATTTGAAAATAATAATTTAATTTAATAACTTAATTATTATTTGAAAATAATAATTTTCAAATAGTATTTGAAAATTATGTCCATACTCCATTTAGTGCTCAAAAATGCATTTCATAAGTCTACCTGTGTAGTCAAACTTCAGAATAAAGTTATTTGACACTTTGTTTTTAAAATTCACTTTATTTAAACAAAAACAATTTATCCATTTCTCCCACTTGGAAATACCCATCTAGGGGTTTTCTTAACAGACTCTGGGGAAGCCTGTTGTCTAGTATCCGTTGCCGAGCTGGGAAGAACGGGCTGACTGTTCTTATTCACCTCCCTGCCTCGGCAGAAGGGCATTTGGGGTCAAGGTTATGGAATCCCAGAACATGAGAGCGGGAAGTGGTTCTGACATCTTCTAATCCTGGATCCGTCTTGCCAGCCATTATTTTTCAGAGCAGAAAATTGATGTCCAGAAAAGTGCAGCTCCCAAGGTCAGACGGCAAAGCCGTCTCATAATGAAATGGTTAGAACCTGGGTCTCTTGACCCTTAGTCCATTGCTCTTCCCATTACAGTCTGTCCGCCTGAAAGCATTGCCTTCAGATAGGATGCTTGGGGCCAGAAAGTGTATATCAGTGTCTGCATTCCGGTACTGACCACAAGGCTGACCCCGAGGACAGTAGGTTGATGGTGAGGCGATATCTGCCTCCCGCCCATCTCTTCTCTCGTGCTACAAAATTTTCCGGGAGGAAATCCACAGTGTGGGAATTTCTGGTCCCTTGACCAAGGAGACAGAGTTTGGGGACAGGAAGATGTCTCCAGCATCCCTCAACTCCCATCAAAATATGCCCTGTAGATGGCGACCTCGGTGGCTAAGAACAATGCCACACCATGCTCTAATCACAGCTTCCTTTCGCTTCGATTGCTCTCTAAGAGATCATCTCCACCTGACTCTAGGGATGGTATGGAAGGGTTAGGATGGTATTGCAGATGTGGAAGGATGTTTGAAAAGTTCAACATGGCTCTGAGAGTATAATGTGCATTATTATTAGAATCTCTAGGTGAGACAAGAGCATCGCCCTCATCGTTGGTAAGTTTATCGTGACACCTACCTCCTTGTACCACAGTATTATTTGGGAGAATGAATCTTGGAACTAGTTACTCCTTATCCCTTTTAATCAAGTTCATAGATGATCCTCTGGGAACCCAGCTCTGTGAGCTTCTCCCTAACCAGGCCTGTCTTTCTACCCCTCGTAGACTCAGATTGAAAGCAAGAAGCAGCAGGTGGAAGTGGCTTTTGAGAGGTTGCAGCAGGAGCTGGGGGAATATCAGCATCTCCTGCTGACCAGGCTGACGGAGCTGGAGCAGCAGATCTGGAAGGAGAGGGACGAGTATATCTCGAAGCTCTCTGAGGAAGTCGCCCGGCTTGGAGCCCAGGTCAAAGAGCTGGAGGAGAAGTGTCAGCAACCAGCAAGTGAGCTTCTACAAGTGAGAGACAGCCCACCAGCTCATGGGAAAGGAGAGGGAGTCCACAGGAAGGGGACACCATACTGGGGGCTGGAAGATGCTGGAGAAAGACAGGAAAGGGAAGTGGAGATTACTTCTAATGAGAGGGACTGATGGTTATTGGGTTCCTTCGGCCCAGAGAGGTTACGGAGATGTAGTCCCAAAAAGGTTGGATGACTTTCCCATGTCACGCACCATGGTCATGCCAAGGGCTTTGGAGTGAACTTTGTAGTCAAGGGCTTGAGCGTCAGCTCATCTAGCTGTGTGACATTGGCAAATCTTGTAACCTCTCTAAACATGGGGATAATCATAGCACCTCCCTCATAGGGTTGTTGCAAAGACCGTGAAAAAACAAATTCATGCAAAATGTTTAGCGCAGTCTCTGCTTCACTGAAAGGACTCAGTAAACAGTGCCTGTTGTGATTATCATTATATTATCCTGTTTCACATCAGGTCTGGCTGATAACTGAAGGCCTGGTCCCTGCTAACCACCATCTCCTAATTGTTGGAGGCAGAACACACTCCTAGGATGAGGCTGAGACAGAGAAAGCAGCTCAAATGAACTGACAACACAGTCCCACATTAGTACGGAAGCATGATGTAAATTAACAGTCTGATGAGTAGGGAATTAGAAAGATCACCTCTCTGGAGGAGGAGAGTTTTGAGCTGATATGCTAAGGAAGAAAGGATGTACAGAGTCCCTGATGGGGAGGATGTATGGAAACTAAGTGTATCTTTTTCTTTTGTAGGATGTCAGAGTCAACCAGAGCAGGTAGGGCCCACTGCCCAGTCCCACCTGCTTTACACTTGACCTTGAGACTGAAGAGGGAGGGGCACTCACTGACTCCCCCCACCCCGCCTCCACAGGTGGCTACTCAGAAAAGCAAAAGCACTCCGACAGATACACTCTCTCATCCACTCATACATAAACAGCCCCAATTTACTAAGGTTTGTATTCTAAGGTTCCTTTTAAAACTGATTGTTTGGTATTGGGGACGTACTTTTTTCCCTGAGAAGTGAAGTTAAAAATAATAATTACGTTAGGCTGATCCAGGAACATTTTATTTAATCACTGAAATTATTAGAGCTTAAGTCAGTATTTAACACGGTTTAAAATGTCAGTCTAGGGCTTCCCTGGTGGCGCAGTGGTTGGGAGTCCGCCTGCCGATGCAGGGGACACGGGTTCGTGCCCCGGTCCGGGAAGATCCCACATGCCGCGGAGCGGCTGGGCCCGTGAGCCATGGCCGCTGAGCCTGCGCATTCGGAGCCTGTGCTCTGCACGGGAGAGGCCACAACAGTGACAGGCCCGCGTACCGCAAAAAATAAATTAAAAAAAAAAAAAAAAGTCAGTCTAAAAAAAATAATAAATAAAAAAATGGCCTAGGGGAAATATTTTGTATAGAATATGATAAGCACAAAACTTGGGAAGACCAATCTGTTCTTTCAATCATTTTTCCCACTCAACTTTCCAATTTCTTCAAAATTTCAAATGCTACAATAAAAGGACAGCAACCAGCAGCTGAGAGGCATTACTAATAGCAGGGCTCCGTTCCTTTCTAAGCATCAGCAGTCTGCCGTGGGCTGAGCAGAGACACAGCAGCTAGGGAAGACTTCTCATATACTGTGTGCCCATGTATGTGTAGGGGGGCTGAACTCAGCTGTCCATGAATCAGGAAGTTCTCTAAACATACTTTCAAAGAGTGTCAGAGATTTAGATCTAGAAGGGCCTTCAAGGTCTTCTGGTCGGGTGAAGAAACTAAAACCTAGAGGCGAAGTGATTGCTCCAGGTCACACAGAGACTGACAAGCAAAGACTGAGCTGGAACCAGAATTGAGGGCTTTTTCACTGCAGTATAGGATTTCTTTCATCTCCTTTTTTCATCCCTGCACAATCTCTTTCCCTTTGTACTGAACAGCACAACAAATTAGAAAGACTGTGTAAGGCTGTTTTTCAAATGGTACTGTACCGCCCTCTAGAGGCTAATGATCTCTTCCCTTTTGGTCCCCACAGGTCCATTCTCTTAAAGCACCTACCTCTAATTCTTGAGGAGTGGTTACCATTTGCTCCTCTTAGGTCTAACTGAAATGCTCTTGCTTAGTAGCTACACATTTCCAGCAAAGATAAAGGGATGATGCTCAATCTAATTATTCACCACAGATGCCAAGATTCTTTAGTCTGATTTTAGCCTCATTGGGTCTGGATGACCCAAACGTTATTTTTGGAATTAGAACCTAACTGGTTACCAATTTGTCTGCAGGTATGAGATGAAGACTTTTGTGAGTCCAGAGGCCATTTCTCCTGACCTTGTCGAAAAGATCCGCGATCTCCACAGGAAAATACTCACCCTCCCAGAGATGATGAGGGCGTTCTCAGGTAAACAGGAAGGGGCAGCCGCTCTCCCCATTCCCATCAGTTGCCCATCTGCCTTCCATCCAGCTCCATCTTTCCCCACCTTCCAAACCTGGCTCAAGACATCTTCCATCTCTTAGGCCCTCCTTTAGTGATCCCCCTCTGCCCAGGGAGACCATTCCCTCAAGCATCTCCTCTCCCCAAGGACGGGCACTGCACTGAGAGGCAGGAAGGTGAGGACTACATCTCTTTCATAGCAGAAGCCGAGCCTTCTTCTGTCCCTGATGTCACATTGTTCCCAGACCACACCACCCTTTTGGGTGCCTATAAGAAATAATAAGTCACAGATCTTTCTATTTTTGCTTCCCTCAGAAAACTTGGTGCATCATCTGGAAACAGATACAGGTAAACACTTGGGGGCTTCGGGAGCCATTCTTTCCTTTATCCGTTTGTGAATTCATCCTTTCAATCCAAGGCAGCAAACAGAGCAATTAAAGATATGAACTCTGGAGCCTGATTGCTTGGGTTCTCTTTGCTCGTTATGAGACACTAACAAGTCATTAAGCCCCTTTGTCCCAGTTTCTTTATCTATAAAATAGAAAATATAATAGTACCACCCCACAAGTAGCTGAAGATAAATGAATTCATGTATGCAAAAAGCTTAGTATGAAACCTGGCACATAGTAATTAATATTAGTTACTTGTATAGATATTATTTATTCAAAAATATTTATCAAGTGCTTGTTTTTTTTTGTCCAGCATTGTGCTGGACTCTTTATTGACTTGGACAAATACTGAACAATTTTTAAAATAGCATTTACTTTTAAATTGGTGCTTAATTTAGAAACTATTCCCAAAACGTCATCTCATTCTGCTTCTCAAATTAATGTGCAGAAAACTCACCTGGGGATCTTGTTAAAATGTGGATTCTGATTCACTAGGCCTGGAATGGGGCCCAAGATTCTGCATTTCTAATAAGCTCCCAGCAACAGCGGATGCCCCTGGTCCACGGACCTCACTTTGAGAAGCAAAGCCTTATAGCACAGCACCACTTGCGGGTCAGGTAGAGCTGTCATCTTCTGCCTCCTGGAACAAAAGGGGGAACTGAGGTTCTGAGGAGCCGGGACAATGGCAGGCTGCACAAGGCCGGTGCTCCTTCTGCCTCGCACTCACAGCACACGTGCTCTAGGGGCATTTTTTGTGCTGCCAGCTCTGTTGATGGCCACGCCTTCCTCCCAACAGGGGTTGTCACTCTGGACCCTCAGACCGCCAGCCAGAGCCTGGTCCTCTCCGAGGACGGGAAGTCTGTGAAGTACACCCGGCGGAAGCAGAACCTGCCCGACAGCCGCCTGCCCTTCGAGGGTCTCCCGGTGGTGCTGGGCTCCCCCAGCTTCTCGTCGGGGCGCCACCGCTGGCAGGTGGAGGTGCAGCTGGGGGACGGCGGCGGCTGCACGGTGGGGGTGGTCGGGGAGGAGGGGATGGGGAAAGGGAAGCAGGGTCTGAGCGCCGAGGAGGGCGTCTGGGCGGTGATCCTCTCCCACCAGCAGTGCTGGGCCAGCACCTCGCCGGGCACCGACCTGCCGCTGAGCGAGATCCCGCGCCTCGTGGGCGTCTCCCTGGACTACGAGGCGGGGCACTTGGCCCTGCTCAACGCCGAGACCCAGGAGCCCATCTTCACCTTCACCGCCTCCTTCTCCGGCAAAGTCTATCCTTTCTTCGCTGTCTGGAAAAAAGGTTCTTGCCTTACTTTGAAAGGCTGAGGCTCAGCCTCCGAAGTGCGGTGCAGCGCCCGGGGATCCAGCTCCAACCCCTGGGCGAGTCGTCGTGCCCAAGACTGCGGGAGGACACAGGATCTCCGTCCCTGTGGCTTTGTAATTCTTTCACTTTATTTATCTTATGTCCTTCAACTCCCTGACGTTCCTGGTCCCCTCTGCTGACGCTCCCGCCTTCTGTGCGCCTCCGAGTGGAGAACCAGAGGCAGGCGAGGCTGTGCCCAGGACACCAGCAAAGCTGGGGAGCCAGTAGGTTTTTAAGAGGAAAAAAATCTAAAAACTGTTTAAAGCTTCAGAATAACCGTCATGGGAAAAAGCAGAATTTTGTGGAGTTTGCACTCATTTTTTCAGTTGCCTGTTTTTATTGGGGCTTACACATGGAGGTACTTCCACCTTTACAGACCTTAGGGCCTCTTCATCCAGCCCTGGGTGGACCCAGGTCACCTTCCTTTCCGCTCGTTTCTCTTTCTCACAGAGAATGTCCTAATTAAGTGCGCCACCCACCCAGACGCCCGCGTTTCATGTGTCTAATCAGTGCTGATGGGGCTGAAGGAAAGGTTTAAAGCCAGTGGAATCTCTGTGACCCAGACACATCCTGCCGGTTCTTTTACTCAGGACTTGCCTGAGGGCAGTCTAGCCAGATCCCATTCTTCAATAAAACGAGGCTTGTGTTCAGTTCTTAACTAACCTCTTAAATATTTATTATTGTTACTGTTGTTACTATTATTGGACACAGAAACTAACCACACATTAAAATACCTTCACAAAGTATGAATCTCTGTAATGACGATTCTCACACCACCTCCACCCTTTCTGATTCTAGCTCTCTTTCAAGTTTAACACTTACATTCCCACCCTCCCACCGCAAGCTCCGAAAAAATCTACATTCATCCCCAGTCAGGTTCCCTCTAGTATAGATCTACCTGCACGATTACCTTTTGTGTAGTATGAGCCCTGCTCCTGAAGTGTGGGGTCAGATGGCTTAAAGATACTCTAAGCGCAGGTACCATATGTGAATTTCATTACAAAATTGTAATACGAATCACTGGGATGTGAATAATTACCCCTAATTTAACTGAGCAAATAGAAGTCCTTGATACAAATGAAGCCAGAGGTATTAGGGTTTCTTCTGTCACCTTGTGTGACAGGCAGAACCATGCTGTGTTTAACCCAGAAAAAAATCAAATTGTTTGGTAGTCCAACCTAGTAGTAGTAGTAACAGTAGCAGTATTGCCTAATGTTTATTATAAAAGTAGTATATACTGTACTCCTGGTTTTAAAAAGATTCAAACATTTTCAAAGAGTTAAAAGTCCCTCTCTCCAATTCACTTACTCTTATCACATCTTGTAGGTAACCACTGGTAAAACATTTTTGTTTATCCTGCCAGTTTTGTAGACAAGTGTATTTAGCTTTCTTTTTTTTTAACAGATATGAGATTATACCATAAATACTCTTCGCAATCCTCCCCCTCAAAGAAAAACGATATGCAGCACATGCCTCATTGTAACACTTGTCAAACATTACCCAAGTCAAAAGTTATTTTTCAAAAATACACATCTTCCTTTGAACCTTTTAACAAACCTGTGAAATACAGAGGACTTACTTTGTTTTTCTCGTTCTGTGGTTGAGAAAACTGGCACAAGTTAAAGGAACTTGTCTGACAGGTTTCCCAGCTGGTCTTTGTAATCTTCAGGAAGTGGAATCCAAAGGTCCTGGTCCTCAGTGCCTCAGTCCAGTGACCTTACGAAGAAGCTCAGACTTTCCAAACAGACAGGTCATATGGGGCTTTGTTTCATTTTCTCTGCCCTGAGCTAGTGTTTTTGTCAGACAAGACTTTTTGGTTGAGTATGAAAGAGAAAAAACAAATGAACGACTTACACTGTATCTCCAAGCCTCTAGTACTTCTCATTTTAGGGTGGCCCAGGAAACAGGGGCGTGGATATGCACGTTTAGAGGCTCTGGGCCAAAATAAAATTGCCCTGTATAAATAAAAGAGAATTTAGAAGCCTGAGGGGAAGGTTTAGGAGTAGCCAAGACCTGAGAATGAGGACTGAGAGCTGCCTGGAGGAAAATAATCCATTTGGTGGCCCCCCTGGAGAGTCTGAGGATATCTGTGTTGCAGTGTTTGTGCTGTAAATCCGTCCTTGTATCTCCTCTACAGGTTCCTCAGCACAATCTCCGTTGATCTCAATACTTCTGTTAGCACTGCTGTTTTCTGGGAACGTGAGAGTGATGTGTTCTGTCCACTATTGGGCAGGAGGCAAAAAGAGATCCCACATCTTCTTTATCCACTCCTCTGTTGGTGGACATTTAGGTTGCTTCCATGTCCTGGCTATTGTAAATAGTGCTGCAATGAACATTAGGGTGTGTGTATATTTTTGAATTATGCTTTTGAATTGTGTTTTCTCTGGGTGTATGCCCAGGAGTGGGATTGCTGGGTCATACGGTAGTCCTATTTTTAGTTTCTTAGGGAACCTCCATACTGTTCTCCATAGTGGCTGTATCAATTTACGTTCCCACCAACAGTATAAGAGGGTTCCCTTTTCTCCACACCCTCTCCAGCATTTACTGTCTGTAGATTTTTTTTTTTTTTTTTTTGGCTGTGTTGGGTCTTCATTTTTGTGCGTGGGCTTTCTCTAGTTGCGGCGAGTGGGGGCCACTCTTCATCGCGGTGCGCGGGCCTCTCACTGTCGCAGCCTCTCTTGCTGCGGAGCACAGGTTCCAGATGCGCAGGCTCAGTAGTTGTGGCTCACGGGCCTAGTTGCTTCGCGGCTTGTGGGATCTTCCCAGACCAGGGCTCGAACCTGTGTCCCCTGCATTGGCAGGCAGATTCTCAACCACTACACCACCAGGGAAGCCCTACTGTCTGTAGATTTTTTGATGATGGTCATTCTGAAGATGTGGTACATATATACAATGGAATATTACTTGGCCATAAAAAGGAATGAAATTGTATCATTTGCAGAGACATGGATGGACCTAGAGACTGTCATACAGAGAGAGGTAAGTCAGGAAGAGAAAAACAAATATCATATATTAACGCATATATGTGGAATCTAGAAAAATGGTAAAGATGATCTTATTTGCAAAGCAGAAATAAAGACATAGATGTAGAGAACAAATGTATGGATACCAAGGGGGAAAGGGGTGTGTGTGTATGGGGGGGGATGAATTGGGAGATTGGGATGAAAAAAAATGACAGAGAGGGCTTCCCTGGTAGCGCAGTGGTTGAGAGTCCGCCTGCCGATGCAGGGGACACGGGTTTGTGCCCTAGTCCGGGAAGTTCACACATGCTGCGGAGTGGCTGGGCCCGTGAGCCATGGCCACTGAGCCTGCGCGTCCGGAGCCTGTACTCCGCAACGGGAGAGGCCACAACAGTGAGAGGCCAGCGTACCGCAAAAAAAAAAAAAAAAAAAAATGACAGAGAGAGAGAGAGCCCTCATAAGAGCTGCCAGTCTGCTGGATTACATACACTTGAGGTGCCTTAGAGGACCAGAGGGGTGATTATAGGGAACTTGAGGGTCATCTCTCCGAAGCCCAAGAACGGTGATTAAAGCAGGCTGGATGTGATGGGAACCGGAGCCGCGGCAATGCATCATCTCTGGTCCACTTGCTTGGCTCTGCGTGTGGGGCGCATTTTTCAGTCTATGGGCGGGCTTGCTGGCTTTACTCGTGTCCTTTATTTTCCTGCTCATTTCAGTTCTTTCTTTTATTCTGGCTTCCAGTTTAGAGTTAACTCAATAATACTCCTTCATTCTAGGTACATAATCATCAGCCCGTGCAAGGTCTTCTTGTTTTATTTATATTTTCTCATTTATCTCCAATTCTCATTCACATTGTCCTCACCCCTGCAGGCAGCTACTCTAGTGTTTTCCATGTATCCTTGGATACAGAGGGATCTTTGAATATATAAATAGTATGGCACTAGATCTGTTTCTTACTTTTTAAAACCCAGTACCATGATTTTTAAGATCTAGTTGTGTTGCTGTATATACATCTGGTTTATAGCTTCTAATTGCAGAACCGTATTCTGCAATACACATCACCGCATTTTATTATATTTTCTTTTGGCAAAGGGCTTCTGGGTTACCTCCATCTGCCTATGACAACAAGCAATGCTGTGATGGACTTCCCTGGTGGCCCAGTGGTTAAGCCTCTGCGCTTCCACTGCAGGGGGCACGGGTTGGATCCCTGGTCAGGGAACTAAGTTCCCACATGCCTCGCAGTGTGGAGGGGGGAGAAAAAAGCAATGCTGTGATGAACAGCCTAATAGTCTTCCCCGTGTAAGAGCCTAAGATACAGCCCAGGAGAGGATGGCTGGTATTTGCACACTTAATTTCCTTAATTACCACCAAATTGCTCCCCAGAATGGCTA
This sequence comes from Tursiops truncatus, assembly GCF_011762595.2. Classification (NCBI taxonomy): domain Eukaryota; kingdom Metazoa; phylum Chordata; class Mammalia; order Artiodactyla; family Delphinidae; genus Tursiops; species Tursiops truncatus. The sequence continues at coordinate 22,440,918 of NC_047043.1, forward strand.
TATCCATTTACACTTCCGCCAGAGGGGCTCTGAGATTTCTGCTCCCCTGTAACAGGGAAGAGCTAAATCAGACTCCATGTTGGATCTGTTTCTTTGACTTTCACACATAATGGCCGGACTCAGGGAACCCTGCTCCTCTGCCTGGCACTTAAACTAAAGTGCCTTTGTTCAGCTCACAAGGAGACAATCTGACCCTGCCCACCTGTAAATGGCTGAAATTAACACATCCCCTCACCGAGGCTGGCCATTCCAGGACGCGTTTTGCAAGACTGATGGCCCTTTTTACTTTACTTCCTCACTGCCTCTCCCTCTCTATTTTGCCTTTCTGCTTTACTTCCCTCTCTGATTCTATAAAAGAAACTGGCATCCAGACCCCGATAAGATGGTTTTTCAGAGACACTAGTCTGCCATCTTCTCAGTCTGTCGGCTTTCCGAATAGTTGTATTCTTTACCTCAATACCTCGCCTCCTGATTCCTCGGCCTGTAGTGGGGTGGTGAGCGGGAGCTTGGATTCGGTAACACCCCACCCACCTCACCTCAACAATAGGTACTATCAAACTTGCTAATTTCTGGAAACCTGCTGACTGTGAAGTGATCTCTACTGTTTTATTTTTGTTTTTTTCTGACTTCCCGTGAGGGTGCATTATCTTCTGGAATTTTCTATCTTTCATTCATTATTCAGTTTTCAATCTTCCTTTTGTTGACTTCCAGGAATTTCTTGCATATTTAGACATTAACCTGCTCATTTTAGACTTGAAAATACGACTCATTTGTTAACTTTGATAATGGTGTTATTCATTAGGTTAAAATCTCGAATTTTGTAATAAACTTCATAAATTTTCACTTTGTGATTTATGTTTTTAAGGTCTTTTTCACCACCACAAGATCACAACTCTCACCCTTCAGAACCTACCGTAGCTATTCCAACTCCAAATTCCAGAGAAAGGCTTTTGATTGGTTCAGTGCTGATTTTTGTGCCAGATTGCAAGTCACTAGCCAGTGTGTCTGGATGACACTTGATAAGATATCCATCTCAGGGCCAATCGTTGTGGCCAAGGTACCCGGTAAGTTACTTAATGCCTCTGAATCTTAGTCTCCTCAAGTGAAAAAGAGATTTAAAAAAAAAAAAAAAACCTGTTCTATCAGATTATTATGAGTTTTAAATGGATTATCAACGTACTATGGTTCTGGAACCCAATTCCAATGTGGGGCAGCAGCGGGGGGATGGGATGGTTTCCCCACATCACCAGCAATTCTCTGGACACTAGCCGCATGTCCTACAAGTCAGCTCAATTCTGACACTATCTACCTGGAGATAGCATCAGATTCCACAGGTTAGGGATTCAGTCCCACAGGACCATCCTCCACTTCAGAGGCCAGTTGCAAGTCCATGTTGTTACCTGTACATATGACCCACTGGCTATAAATCAGAGGTTCCCACGACCCCATCCTTGGGTTCAATCTACGTTCTAGTGTGGCTCACAGAACTCAGGAAATCTGCTCACTCACTAGATTACTGATTTATTACAAAGGATATTAAAGGGCATGAATCAATATCCAGTTGAAGAGATACATAGGGTGAGGTCTTGGACAAAGGGGCTTCTGTTCTTGTGGAGTTTGGGGCCCAGCACAGTGGCACATGGAAGCATTCTTGTTCCCCACCTGGAAGCTCTCCGAACTCCCTCCCTTTTGGGTTTTTATGGAGGCTTCATCACACAGGCACAATTGATTAACTCACTGGCCATTGGTGATTGATTCAACCTCTAGGCCCTCTCCCCTCCCTGGAAATCAGGGGAAGAGACTGAAAGTTCCACCCCTTTTCCTGGTTGGTTTCCCTGGCAACCAGCCCCAATCCTTAGTTGATTTCCAAAAGTCACCTCATTAACATAAAGTCGCTTGTTATTCATAACAAGCCACCCATTACACCTTTATGGCTCTGAAGCATTTTCAGGAACTGAGGACAAAAGATCAAATATTATAACAAAAGATGCTACCATTGTTTTTATCCTTCAGGAAATTCTGAGGGTTTGGGGAGCTGTGAGCCAGAAACTGTGTACAAAGACCAAACATATATGAGAAATACATCTGAATGACCAAATATATATATATATATATATATATTTGTTTTTAAATAAATTTATTTATTTATTTATTTTTGGCTGTGTTGGGTCTTCGTTGCTGTACGTGGGCTTTCTGTAGTTGTGGAGAGCGGGGGCTACTCTTCATTGCGGTGCACGGGCTTCTCGTTGCGGTGGCTTCTCTTGTTGCAGAGCACAGGCTCTAGGCACGCGGGCTTCAGTAGTTGTGGCATGCAGGCTCAGTAGTTGTGGCTCGTGGGCTCTAGAGCGCAGGCTCAGTAGTTGTGGCACACGGGCTTAATTGCTCCGCGGCATGTGGGATCTTCCCGGGCCAGGGCTCGAACCTGTGTCTCCTGCATTGGCAGGCAGATTCTTAACCACTGTGCCACCAGGGAAGCCCTATATATTTCCTATAAATCACAATATCGCAACATGTAATAGGCCTGGTACAGCGCTTGCCATTTAGTAAGCAGCTAAGGTTGCTCGTGAAGTTGGGGCAAATTCCCTTAGAATGAGACCCTGGAAGGAAGCTCAGTGATTGATGTCTCAGATGACTGGTCTGCAGAGTCAGAATTACACTGGCATAAACCACTCAAATGTGCACCAAACAGAACCTATTTATCAATAGAAGTAAGGAAATCCTCAATTATCCTTTCTTTTTCTCATGTGTGATAAAGAAGTCTGTGGTCAAAGTCCAAAACTTGGGATAAGTCCAGCACTCTAGGACAAACATAACCGAGGTAGCAGAACTAGAACCTCAGACACTCAGAGCCACGGGTGAAGGAAGGAGTGGAGCTAGGAGTGGCCTCTGATCACGGCCAACTTTCCTGCATCTCTAGGGCTGGATGTCCCCTGAATTCATAAAGAAGTGCAGCTTCATTGCCGGGGGTCAGAGTAGGCAATTAAAAAAAAAATAAATGTATTCTAATTCACAGAAGAACAAAAAAATTAAACTAATGAGAACTGCCGTGTAGATTATCTTTAATTGGGGACTACGGGGCTATCACCAGTGAATATTATTTTTGTAAATTCTCTCCCACGTCATTAGAAAGAAGACACAAGAGCTAATCATCCTTATGATCACAATAAAGCCATTGCCACCAGCACCATCCCCTCACAGCAGTCTCTTTGTATAGGGATTCTGAGACTGGGTGAGTGGCTCTAAGAACTATGCAGAAGAAACAGTGAATGCAAACAAGTCAAGGTGCCCCCCTGGAGATGGGAATGCCTACTGTTCTGATCTTGGCTCAGTCAATGACCTTGACCTTGGAAAAATCATCCAATTTTCCCAGGGCCTAAAGAGCAATGGGATCCCTTCTAACTCTGAGACCTCGTGACTTACCTCCTCTCCTCAGGGAGCTGTCCATCTAAGGGAGTGAAGAGTGAGTACTGCTTCTACCCTCTAAGTATCACCTTGTATCTCATAGGAATGGGGACTAATTTCAGATACTTCCTTCTAGGTCTCTTGGGAGAGCAATGACCTCACACCTTTGTGCTCAGTGAAAACCATGGGCTCTAGAAACAGGAAGACCTTGATTCATACCCTGACTCAGGTTTTAGTTGTGTGACCTTTAGTGGTGAGACCTTAATCTCCCTGAGCTTCTAGACTCCTGGTCTGAAAACTGGGAACAAGAACCCACCTTAGGATTGTTATCAGGAATAAATGAGACAATACACGTAAAAGTGCCGAGCACATTGCCTAGTGCAGTGTAAGTATCAACAATGCTGCTGCTGCTGCTAACAATGACTTAAAATCTTGGAGCTGGGAAGAGCCTCAAGGGATGATCAGATCCAGGTTTCTATCTTTAGGCAGAATCTAAGGATGTCCTCTTACAGATAAGGCAAAATACATAAATACAGAAAATTAAAGAAATGAGAAAACGGCTATTTCCTCCAATAAATGAGACCCCGGGGGGGGGGGGTCCTCTTTTTTTTTTCCCCCAAGAAGGTCAAGAGCTATCAGGGGCTATGTTTTCCTCAAAGGCCTCATTCTCTCCTCCTGAAGCATGCACCAGGATCACATCACCTTCCTTGTTATGCTATCTTCTGGGGTAAATTCGTAGAGGCACTGCAGGTTTGCTATGGGAGTTTTTGAAATTTTCATCTTAAATTTATAGCTGATGAGTATAACTCGCCCTGAGCTTCACCATATTGTAAGCTATCATGTTAAAAAACAATTACATTTCTGCCAGTGGCACTATGAGTGGTCAGAATTTTTTTTTTTTTTTTTTCAGTTTCACAAGAAAACGGATGAGTACACTGACCTACTCAAGGAATTTTTTTTTTACTCTTTAAAGCCTGAGTGGCTGTGAGAGTCGAGACTGAGACTGGAATACAGCCAGGTCCCTGTGAGGAATGCATATTCCGAGAAAGGATAAGTTGGGGGAAAACCACCCAGTGGCACAGGAGATAGGAGGGGAGCTTTTCCTGGGAATCCTTCTGAGAAACAGAATCCCTGGCCTAATGTATGGATAATGTTTTCGTTTATGGGTACGAACCCCCAAGCCAAAAAATAAATATAAAATGGTATTAGACCGGTATTACATCTGGGTTCCCTGGCTGAAGCACTGCATAGAATGCTCTCAAAAAGCCCTGCTGAAGAGGAGCTCAAAATAAGTTACTAAAAACACATGAAGGAATGATCCCCTTGCACACCGGAAGACACAAACTGGACGAGTACAACCCCAAGAACTTCAACTATAGAACAATCTAAAAGAGACTAAAAATGGGAATTTTTAAATGATTAAAGAACGAAAAGGAAAGAAAAGAACACGAAAATCTAGTGCTAAGAACCAAGTAGAACTAGACATAAAAATATAAATGAAAATAGTCTTATTGACTTGGTCAAACAATAGATTAAATGCAGATGCAGAGACAGTTTATGAATTGAGGAAATAAATGTAAATGACAGAGAGATAATGAAATGGAAAAGCGGAGAAAAATTAAGACACCTGAAGAATGGAACGTGAAGCTCCAAAATATGACTTACCGGAGTTCCAGGAGAAACGAGAAAATTGAGAGAAGCAGTATTTTAGGAGACACTGAGTCTGAGTTTTCCAGAACTGATAAGAGGTAGCAAGCATAGATTCAAGAAACACAGGTACTGAACAGGATAAATAATGACAAACTTACCCCTAGACACAGAAACTGAACAAAAGAAAGACAGAAAAATCTGAAAAGTAGAAAGGAGAAGACGTCCCAAGGAGCCAGTCAACCGAAAGCAGACTTCTCAACAGCAACAACGTAGGCCATGAAATAGACCCTCGACCTTCTTCTTCTTCTTCTTTTTTTTTTTTTTTTTTTTTTTGCGGTACGCGGGCCTCTCACTGTTGTGGCCTCTCCCGTTGCGGAGCACAGGCTCCGGACGCGCAGGCCCAGCGGCCATGGCTCACGGGCCCAGCCGCTCCGCGGCATGTGGGATCTTCCCGAACCGGGGCACGAACCCGTGTCCCCTGCATCGGCAAGCGGACTCTTGACCACTGCGCCACCAGGGAAGCCCCCCCCCCTTTTTTTTTTTTTACAGTGCAAATGCATTGGATTTTAATCTTTAATATCTAACATTGCTTTAGGACATGTTTTCTCTGAACCAGAAACAGAATGCTAATTGCATAAAAATATACACATAGAAAAAATAGTTCTCCATTTTCCCGGGGAAAGACAGTAACTTCTAGAATACTCAAGTGTTTTAATTATAAAGCCTTGGTCATCTCATTTATTAGCTCTGTAACATGCATATTTAAACATTATTAGACAACCGTTAACAATTTATAAAGGTAAGGTGCCATTACTAAGTAGCTTCTCCTGTGAGTGGATGTGTCCCTTCTGCCACCAACAAGGCAGCAATATGGTTAGTTTAATTTCATGAGTACATGATCCATTGCTGCAAACGCTAATTCTCTTCTCCACCCTGTGCTTATCTGTGCATGTATGTGAGCTGGTTAGATCGCACAGGCAACCTCTCTAACTTCACTAGTAAGATGAGCTGGGCTTGGGCTTTCGATGCAGACTGACCGTGTCTGTCTGCATCAAGTGATCTGACCTATCCTTGGTAGCAAGCACTCTCCGAACTGCTTCCTCAAAGGCCGCTGCGACATTCGTGGCATCTTTTGCACTTGTTGCAAAGAATAGTCGCCGTTGTCCCTGCACCAGGCTGGTGCTTCTTCTGCAGACACCTGCCGCTCTCTGATGTCAACCTTGTTACCCCAAATCACAAAAGGAAAGCTTTCGGGCTCTTTCACATCCGCATATGAATTCTTTTTTCCAGTTACTCAAGTTCTGGAAGCTTTGAGAATCATCAACGCAGGCAACAGTCAGACCCTCTGTAAAATGGCGTCCTTAGGCTTCTGAATCGCTCTTGACCGGACGTGTCCCAAATCTGCATGGTAACAAAATGTCCAACCACCTCCAAATCTTTACTTAAAAATTCCACACCTATTGTATGGAAGAGCTGGGTATCAAACTTATTAGTCACATATCTGTTCATTCGAGAACTCTTCCAACTCCACCATCTCCAAGGAGAATTACTTTAAAAAGCGATGATTTTCCTGCCATTATTAATCTCAAGATCTCTGATTTCAGACCCTTTAATTGTTCAGTTCAAACATCATCATTGTCTCTAGGACTGTCTGGAAGATTCACCTGGACACGGACAACAGGGAAAGCGGTTCACCACTGTGCCGGGCTCATTATAGGAGTGCAGGGAGTTTCTCGCGGCCACACGGTGGAAGCCTTGGGAGCTCCTGTCTGGTCAAGGACCCGGCAGGCAGGACGCGTCGGTGGCACTGCTGACCCTCGAACTTCTGAAAGAATTGCCATTAAACTAAATTTCCGTTCTCAGTTAAATTCTAGCTCCAGAATGAGGAGGAAATGAAATTCACAGAGAAAAAAAGGTAGTTTACCACAAACCTTTGCTGAGAGATCTCCTCACATTTCCCTCTCAGGAAGAGGGAAGTTAAACCCAGGAGGAAGTCGGGGGGCGGTGCGGGGACGCAAGAGGCAGCCATAAGAAGGGGCACTGATGAACGTGTGAGAAGCAGAAGGAAGCATTAAGTCCGTAGAACAACGATAATAGTGACTAATTGGAGGTATATTAAGACAAGGCGTGTACAAGATTGTTTTCAGACATCAAAATATGAAGGGACTTCCCTGGTGGCCCAGTGGTTAAGAATCCGCCTGCCAACGCAGGGCACACGGGTTCGAGCCCTGGTCTGGGAAGATCCCACATGCCGCAGAGCAACTAAGCCCGTGTGCCACAACTACTGAGCCTGTGCTCTAGAGCCTGTGAGCCACAACTACCGAAGCCCACGCGCCTAGAGCCCGTGCTCCACAAGAGAAGTCACCACAATGAGAAGTACATGAGCCGCAACCAAAGAGTAGCCACCGCTCGCTGCAACTAGTGAAAGCCCGCGCAGCAACCAAGACCCAACGCAGCCAAAAATAAATAAATTTTTTAAAAAAAAGAAAAAAAATTTAAATATGAAGGAAAACCTGTATGAGAAGTAAAATTAATCATGGTTTACCTCATGGTGTAAGTAGCTTGGACATACACATGGTAATGAACATATTCAAGTACTGCGTTGGCTGGCCAAAAAGTTCGTTCAGTTAATGAATACGTTGTTCAAGGAAGTTCTTGGCGGGGTGGGATAGGGAGGGTGGGAGGGAGGGAGACGCAAGAGGGAAGACATATGGGAACATGTGTTTATGTATGACTGATTCACTTTGTTATAAAGCAGAAACTAACACACCATTATAAAGCAATTATACCCCAATAAAGATGTTAAAAAAAAAAAAAGTTCTTGGTGAAAATGAAAAATGTGTCTTATTTTTACTTAAAACTGAACGAACTTTTTGACCAACCCTATACTTACCTGATGTTAGGCCTACACTGAAGGGATGGGAATGCGTGGGGAGTGTGTGTGTGTGTGTGCGGTGGGAAACAGGGAGAACAGAGCTAAATCTTCCTTCTCCACAGTGTAAAATTAGAGGATAATGCCCCAAACTCATGTTATTTACAAAAAATGAAGGTGAACACCAAAATAGTCTGCTAAAAAGGATGAACTGGGCGACTGGGGAGAGGAATAGGGCAGGGCACTGTTCTTTTTTCCTCTGTAATAAGCACTGTAGATGTTTGACCATATGTGCAGGTGTAGCTCATAAAAAACAACTTAAAAATATGAATATAAAAATTTTTTAAAATCTGTTGAATAAATTTTGCTAGCAACTTTCTGTACTAGGATGGCATCATACATTTTTATTATTACACATTTTTATTATTTTGCAAGGGTCTTCTATGCTGACACTTTATCTTCTACAGCTTATTGTAGAAGTATGACACTCATAAAACTCATCAAAGCAACAATGACCTGAATGCATTAATACTTTGTTCAAATGGAAATGTTCCCATTTTAATAACTATTAGCTTTTAATTATACAATAATCACCTAAAAGTTTCAAAAACCCCTCACGGTTGTATAAAAACTCTTTCCAAGAAAGAGTAAAAGGCATTTTGAGAATATGAAATTCTTTCATAAATAAAGGGTTAGTAGTGTATAATTTTAGGGGACAGTTCACATCAACCAACAAAATAAATTTAAATTTTCAAGAATATGCTAGTAATCAGATGCAGAAAAACAAACATTATATGATATCACTTATCTGTGGAATAAAATGATACAAACGAACTTATTTACAAAACAGAAACAGACTCACAGACTTAGAAAAGAAACTTATGGTTATCGAAGGGGAAAGAGGCGGGGAGGGATAAATTAGGAGTTTGGGATTAATGTATATACACTACTATATACAAAATAGATAAGCAACAAGGACCTACTGTAGAGCACAGGAAACCTTACTCAATATTCTGTAATAACCTATACAGGAAAAGAATCTGAAAAAGAATGGATATATGTATATGTATGACTGAATCACTTTGCTGTACACCTGAGACTAACACAACACTGTGAATCAACTATACTCCAACATAAAATAAAAAATTTAAAACAGATTATGCTAATAAATATTGTCTCTCAAGATTCAAAAGTAAATTAAGACTTTATTATAATTATGCATGTCATTTCTAATAACTGACACATTTTACATATATGTATTTAGAAAGAAAAAATAAATTTAAGAGGGAAAACATTAATGAGTCCACAAATGAGAGCTCAGGGAGGAAATATGCTCTTTGCCATTAGTATAATCTTAGAGGTACTTCCTGTAATCCTCCCTCTTCTACCTTTCAGATGGCAATTTTTTTTTTTTTTTGCGGTACACGGGCCTCTCACTGCTGTGGCCTCTCCTGTTGCGGAGCACAGGCTCCGGACGCGCAGGCTCAGCGGCCATGGCTCACGGGCTCAGCCGCTCCGCGGCATGTGGAATCTTCCCGAACCTGGGCACGAACCCGCGTCCCCTGGCATCGGCAGGTGGACTCTCAACCACTGCGCCACCAGGGAAGCCCTCAGATGGCAATTTTTAAAAAATCAAAAAACACAGACAAAAAATGGTGAGATGATTGAATGTTAGGAGGCAGAATTGAATCTCCGTAGGTTATACTTCCTTTGGGGTACTGCTTATTTTCCAGGGAAGGACTGTGGGTGTGCCGTGCTGGACATTACCCTTCTTGCAGGAGCCCCATGCTCCCTAAGTGCTGGATCTCAGCGCAGGGCCACCACTGCAGGAGGGGAAGAGCAAGGTGGAACCTTGGCGTTGGCTGATCTGTGTCCCATGAGGAGCTCTTCTTTGGGGACTTCTACAAATGACAGCATGTGTGCAAGCAGAGTTGCAGAGTTCTAAAGGACCCAGAAGGGGCACAGTAGAAAAGCCCTGGGCTACTGCTATCGACGGAACCTCTCTGTAGCCATAGACTGTGAAGGTCAGTAATATTTGAGTTACAATAAAATATATACGAATCCGGGCTGTTCATTCACCAAGTTTTTATTGAGCACCTACTCTGTGCCCAGCACTGCACTAGGTGCCATGGAGAATACAAGAGAAGTATAAGATACAGTGTCTGCCCTCAAGGAGCTTACAAAACTAGAGGCAGAAATCAGATGTACATGTGACTCAGGCAGCATGTGATATATACAAAGAGTACAACTACAGATAATGTAGTGGCTAAGAGACGCCCGAGATCCACAGCGGCTGGGAAGAGTCTCTTAGAGCAGGGGAGAAGTTAAAACTGGCTAAGCGGGGGGACTGGCAGAGTGCCTGGAATGGGCAAGGACAAAGGCTGAGAGGTAATCTAGCTGGAGCAGGAGCTTGTGCTCAACTGTGGGCACTAGCGGAGCCTGGACAGAGGCTGGGACTTGGGTTGGGCCCGTGGGCGATGAGGATACACTTTGATCCCTCTCTTGATATGAAGACCTGGTGGCTTGCTGGGGACCCCTGCTGCCCTCCTCTCCTCTCCCGGCACAGCCCTGTCTTGCCCTCCCCAGCCCCTCTCCTAGGAAAATGGAAGCTGGATGTTGAGTAGAGCCAGTGACACAAGTTTCATACATACCCTGCTGCAAAAACTGATCAGGGCTTCCAAGGCAGGGGAGTTTTTGCTTGGCTGGATATTTGCCCTGGTGCTTTCATATGAACTGACCAAGAGGTGGGTATCTGGGATTCTTTTAAAAACTCTCCTCGAGAGGACCAACCCAGAGATAATTCAATGATCACCAATCACAACTGTTACCCCAAAGCCACATCTATCTAGATCCTTCCCCTCAGACCACAGATGGCTTCAGGGAGTCCCACCTCCTGGCAATGGAAACCTCACATGCACAGCCCTGGTCTCAGAGAAGCATGGACTCCGCTCTGGACCTTGTGAAGAGATGCTTTCCACTCGCACTCCAGGCGGCTTAAGTGGCCTGGGAAGCCTCAGTGGATTTTCATTCAGTTCATTTCCAACATTTTCATGTATGTTTAACTCTGCGTTGGGGTGGCAGTAGGCATGTTTAAAGTGCCAGGGGAGGTAGGCAGCAGAGTGGATTTGGGCAAAGGAGAAGCCATGGGATTGGAAGGCAGTAAAATGGCCTTGGGTGCAATAGTCAACTGGTCTCTCCCAAGAGCAGCTGGCATGGGATGCCACACAGGGCAAGAAGGTGCTGCCTCGCCTCTTACTCAACAAGGACGGCAGAGCTGGGTCAAAGGCAGTGGGCAGGAGGGAGGGAGAAGCCCTGTGGACTTCAGGGTCAGAAGTCAGCACGGGAACCCCAGGGGGCGGGAGAGGAGCCCGAGAGCATGATGGGTGGAACAGCACTGAGCGAGGCCCCAAGGGGGCCACAGCCACAAGGAGGGAGCGGCAGCGACACGGGGTCCCTCCCCTTGCCTGCTCCAGGTGCTCCAGCCAGGCCCCTCCCCTCCCATCACAGAGCCCAGGAATCCCAGAGCAGTGAAGCATCGGTGGGTGTGGGGCTCAGGGTCTCAGCAGGAGGCGTGTTCCTGGCCACTTGAGCCACAGGAAGGGGAGCAGGCGCCGGGTGAAGGTGGCAGTGAAGGTGTAGATGAGTTCTTGCGACTCCGCGTTGGTGAAAGTCACGGTGCCCCCTTCGTAATCCAGGGCGATGCCCACTCTCCGGGGCCGCAATGCTGGGAAGAGCTCGGCCTCGGGGCTGGTGTTGGCCCAGATGCCCGCGGACGAGAGGCGCAGCGCCCACACGCCGTCCTCCGGCCGCAGGGAGAGGTCGCCCTTCCTCTTCACCGAGTCTCTGGCCACCCCCACCATGCAGCTTTCCAGAACTTCCTCCTCCTCCGCCGCCTCCTCTTCTTCCTCTTCATCCCCCAGCGATTCCTCGTCCTCATCCGCTTCCCAGTCATCATATCCGTCCCCGTAGCCGGCCTCCTCTTCCTCCTCCTCCTCTTCCCCCTCTTCCTCCTCGTCCCCCTCCTCTTCATCCTCGGACCAGCCCTCCCTCTCCACCTCCACCTCCCAGTACACCTTGCCCCAGGTGAAGCCCTTACTGCCCAGCACCCCTGGCTCACAGTCAAACTGCTGGGGATGCAAGTACGCTCTCTGGTACAGGCCGCTGTAGGTCACGCACTTCCAGTCCTCCGACAGCTGCAGGTACCCACTGGCCGACTGTGGGTCTAGGGTGACACTCACTGCGGGGACAAAGGAAGAAGCAGCGGTGTCGCCAGCGGACCAGGAGGGGACCCCCCAGTCCCACAGCAGGGCTGCCACACCGCACGATCCAAGGGGTGCGCTCCACATCTGTGGCAGCGTGAACAAGCCCCTCAGGGGTATGTGACCGCGGCCTGACTGCAGGGCCAGAGGCAGTACAGCAGCGGGGCCTGGGGCAGAGAGTTCGCTCCGAATACAGGAGCCACATGACAGGGCAGATGAGAAGGAACTCAGTCACAGGGGAAAGGACTGGCAGCAGGACCTCTGAGGACAGAATGACCAAACATGGGCAGGAAGGGTCAGAGGCTCCAGTGGAGGGCTCTACTGCAGACGAAGGGTAGCAGAATAGTCAGAAAATGCAAGGTGGGGACTTCAGAAGTGCAGCTGGGAAACTCTCCCTGCTGTACAAGAGGACGGGCTACCTGGGGGCAGAAGGATTCTGTGGGGAGAGTATTCTTTATTTGAGGCAAATCTAGGAACAACCCTTTGGATACTCACCTGTCTTATATTCTAAGTCTCTCAGCAGCTTCCCTGGGGAGAAAAAAAGGACAGCAATGACCCTCAAGCCCAGCAAACCTATGAACCTGTTTCTCACTTGGACAGTATTAATTTCGTGACAAGGCTCCATCCCTGAGATCCCAAGAAGGGAAAAACCACCAGGAGACCTCGGAGGAATGAGAATCCGAAACGAAGGAGCCAGGTACCCTCTTCTCAAAGCGGCACCCCAGCTCCTGACTCCCACCTCAAGGCCCTCCCCAACCCCTACCTTGGAATTCTCTCAGGCCCCGCTGCAGAGACAGAAGTCTATCTGAGAATTCTCCTGTCCTTTTTTTAACCACACGAGCAATGGGTTTCCCAATCCAGAACTTCTTCCGTGGATACCTGAGAAGATGACAGACAAACCTGCTACTTAGCTCTTCCTACATTTCTCTCAATCCTCATGACAATTTATGAAGAGGGAGGGAAAGGTATGATTATCCCCAGGTAATGGAAAAACAGGGCCTCAGAGGTACTAAGTGAACTGCCCAAGGCTGAGCCAAGACTTACAACCACCAGCAGACTCAACATTCAGATCCCTTTTGTCTACCAACATGTGTTCTCACACCATCCTGTCCCGTCTCAGACAAGGATAGCGGACACCGGAGTGGGGATTATACAGAGAACTTGCTCCGGTGCAGAGCAAGTCTCCACCAGTTCTCAAGGACGTGTTCTTGCTTCCCAGGAGAGAAGGTTATCAGGATGAACCATGCAATGCGGGAACCTCTGGCCTCATATCACACAGCCATTAATTCAGATGGATCATGGTCAAGGCACAGGGGAGGGGACAAAGGCACAGGGGAATGAGGTGCACCATGGAAAGGAAACTCTTTTACCTGTTTAAGAAGTCTCTGGTGTCCTGGAAGGGAAGAGAGTACAAGTCAATGTGAATCAAAGAAGACTTCATTCACATGTACCAACACTATTAGAGACCGGGACACATCAGTGAACAAAACAAATGCGGTTCTTCCTTATGGAAATGACATTCTAGTGGCAGCAATGGATAAAACAAAAAGAAAACAAACAAAATAATCACAATGACAGAGCAAATGGAGGGGGCGGTAGAAGGGGATGACAGGCCAGCTTCTCTGAGAGGATGACACCTGTGCTGAGATTTGAAGAACTCAGTACTGGCCAGGTGAAGAATGGGAGGAAAGCAAGGTGGGAAAGGGCTTGGCAAAGGGGGCAGGGGCCACATCATGCAGGGCTGGACAGGTATATAGCAAGGAGTTCAAATTTTGTTCTATGTTCAGTAGAAAGCCACCAAAGTGTTTCAAGTAGGGGAGTGATGTATGTGATCTGCTTTTCAAGTGGCTGAGACTGCTAAGTGTCCTCCAGGATCTATTTTCCCCTTCTTCCTTTTAGTAATAGAACCTGTGGAGTAATAGCTGGGCAGAGGGCCACCCAACAGAAAACTACACTTCCCAGATCCCCTTGTAACCAGGTTCGGTCATGTGACTAAGCTCCAGCCAATGGGATGCAAAAGGAAGCAATGACTATAATTTTGGGGTCACATCCTTTAAAAAAAGAAATTCCATTCTACTTCCTCTTTTTCCTTGGCTCAGTTTTGGATATGATGGTGAGCCCAACTTTGACAAAACAGCTGAGGACAACATCCCTTGAGGTTAGTGAAACAACCAGATGGAAGTAACCAGCTTTCTGGATGACCTCATGGACAGCTGCCCTGACAGCTCTAGACCCCTCATGTCTGAACTGTTTCTGGGAGGGAAATAGCTTGTTTGATATAGTCGCTAGCCAAAATCCCAAGTGATCAATCACTTGGGCATCCTGTACAGAATGGATTAAGAGAGGCAACGCCAACATCAGGGGGCAGTCTGGAGGCCGTTTATGGACCTGGCAAGAGATAATGATGCCCTGGCTAGGGCAGTACAGTGGAGCCAGGGAAGCAGCACATTCTAGGTATGTTTGAGACAGACTGGGCATACTGGTGAGAGATAATCAAGGACAGCCCACGGCTTGCACAGGAGGGAGGATGGTGCTATCTGAGTGATAGGAGGGGGTAGAACGGGGAAGAGGTTCTTGCGAGATACTGGTTATTTCCCTTTTATAAGTCTAAATCCTCCATAATACTCTATAGTAATTTTTGCCTTCCTTTTACTCATGCCACAAATTTTAAGTGCTTCTTATGTGTCAGACACCACTCTAGAAGCCTGAGATAGAGCAGGAAAAAAAAAAGAGAGAGAGAGACACACACACACACAAATCCCTAGCAGCGGGAAGCAGAGAGCAAAGAATCAACATAACAAATCTATTATATGATGCTATTAAGTGATAGGTGCTATAGGAAGAAGACAGTAGTGTGGAGGGGGACTGGGTAAGGGTGGGGGCAGTGACCTCTTTGAGAGAGTGGGATTTTTGGGAAACAAATGGAATCGCCAAACTGTGGCTGCTGCGGACTGTTTCAGCAAGTCTCAGGAACAACTTGGGGTTTTGCTCGAGGGGAGGCCATCCAAGAGGTCAGAGCTACACCTCGCCCCCACCATGAAGCAACTGACCAGAGACTGGTTGTGAGTTGCTGGCAAATCCTTCTACTCTGTCCCTCAAAACTAGTAAGTCCAAGCCAGCTTCAGAGAACGGGGGGACAAATCTTGAGACAGTGTATGCCACAGCTCTGCTGGGATACGTGACATAAAAAGGCAAATAAATGGGCAGTAGGTGGGTGCGGTTAGGGAGCCAAGAGGGCATATTCTGTGACACAGGAGCTGCTAGAACAGAGACAGAGTGAGGCCCATCTAAGGGCTGAAGGTTGTGCGTGGCCCAGAGAGGGTGGGACCCGGAGCACAAGTGCAGGAACCCTTCTCTCAAAGGACGCAGAATGGGAGACTGGGGAGTACCGAGGCAACCTGCAGCCCCACACACTGGGCCTTCCAGAGGGACGCCACCTGCCCAAGGCGCCTGGAGGGTCTCTCACCCCCCAGACTCCTGGGGCTGTGGTGAAAGAGGCAGTCAGAGAAGAGAGGCTGCGGCAGGAATCACAGCAATGCTGGGTATTAAGAACGCTAAGGTTCTTCATGGGTGTGGATGGTGACCGACAGTGGAACAGGCAGAGGTACGACCTGCCACCAGACCCTGCAAGGCCTGCCCAGGGCTGAACCAGGGGGGCTTCATAATTCCCTCCAGAGGGGCTCTCCTATCCCCTAGTTCCCTTTATTGTCTTCCTGATAGTCCCAGTCCAGAGATCTTCCCTTTTCTATTGCCTTTGTCAAAAGGCCTCTGTTTCTTTTTTTTTTTTTCCCGCACCACGTGTCTTGTGGGATTTTTAGGTCCCCAACCAGGGATTGAACCCGGGCCCTAGGCAGTGAGAGCGCCAAGTCCCAACCACTGGACCACCAGGGAATTCCCTGTTTTTATCTCTCGTCCTGTCGCTTCTCTCTCTCACGTGTATTTCTCTACCAGACTTTTAGATCAGGGCCCCTATCTTAGTAGGGCCTCATCTTTACTCTCCATTGACAATCAACTAATCTCTGGTAAAATACTAATGACAGTTTAGGAGTGAGCAGTCCAGTTCCCTTGCGGCAAAAGCAAACCCAAACAAAACACACAGACAAAACCCACCAGCACCAACCTTTCCTTTACTGACTTTCAGCAGACACCCACCTTGTCTCCTTTCCCTCCTCCCACCTGGCCCCAGGGATGTCTTCAATCTGAGTGGTCTCAGAGGCACTGAAGGCTGGGCCTCTGCTGGCCCACAAAGCTCTTCTGGGCAGACCGTGGAGAGGCTCCCCTCCAGGCAGACACGGCTGGATCTCAGCCCCCCCAGTACCCCAGCTATGTCCCCGCTCTGTTCCACAGCAAGTACACATCCACGTGGTGGCAGCGGCTGTGGGGAAAGGAAGGATGCGCGCTCCTGGAGAGGGGGGAGGGGGTGGAGAGGCAGCAAGTGACCCAGTCAGAGTCTGAGAGAGAAATTCTAGGGAACTGAATGACTTCTGGAGGAAAGGAAGGAACCAGAGAGACATTCTGGACAAAGTGAGAGAAAAGAAGAGCAAGAGGCCAGAGGCCTGTGAGTCAGGACACACGAGCTGGAGCTCTGACGTGATTCCTGACCTGCCCCACGGCCTGGGACAAACTCTTCCTCTCTCTGGTCGTCAGGGACTTCATCAGCAGGGGCTCGACCGGAAGAGTTCTAAGTCCCCGCCAGTCCCGAGGCATGAGTCGGAATCCTCAATGATAGAGAGGCAGGCAGAGGCTACCTGTGCCGGCCCGTGTACCCGGCGGACTCGCCATCTCTCCCCAGCATCCCATCTCTGACTCGCCCTGCCACTGGCCAGGGACAGCACTTCCCTAGAGAAGGTCCTGGGCGGTTCCGCTGCCGGCCAGCAGCCCCACCATGCAAGTGGAGGAGCTCATCACACAGGC
Organism: Tursiops truncatus; assembly: GCF_011762595.2. NCBI lineage: Eukaryota > Metazoa > Chordata > Mammalia > Artiodactyla > Delphinidae > Tursiops > Tursiops truncatus. The sequence continues at coordinate 22,458,015 of NC_047043.1, forward strand.
CTTCTCCTGGCCTGCAAGGGCAGAAAGATCGAGCATGCTCCCTCCAAAGGCCGCTGAGCCCTGTTTAAGGCAGTGTGACTCCTCTGAGAGGCTTGGGGTGGAAGGAGCTGTGGTGTCATTTCAACGTGGCAGCCTTTTCTCCAATCCATGACCCTCCCTTTCTCAGGGCCAAAGCTGCCTCTTCCGGGAGGTGTTCCAGAGGTCCCCTGCCTGCTTTCCACCTTATTCTCTGAGGCTGATTCCACAGTCCCAGAGAAAACCTCTGCCTTCGAGAAGTCTCCCTTCCCCAGCTACCCATCTCCTCCAGACCCTCTGGGTTCTTGACAGAACCCACGCTCAGCCCTCCCTCAGTGACCCCTGATCCCTCAGGCTTCTTCATCTCCAGAACCATAAACAGCTTCCCCTGGACCAGTGTCTGCCAATGACTTGTTAGAAGACAGGCTCGTGACGGTAGTGATAAGCATGGAGGACAGTAACAAAAATACTAATAACCTTCTCTTCCATTTCTACAACACTTTTCAAAATTTTAAACTCTTTCATGTAGAAAATTTACTTTTTGAAGTGACAACATGCCAGTTATTTTATGCTCATGCAATCATTGCAATAAGTGGTGGGGATAAAGATTATCATCTCCATGCTTTAGATCAGAAAACTGAGGCCCCGAGAAGAAGTGACTCTCCAAAGGTCCTGTAAGTGAGTGGCAGGGCCAAGACCTGCTGTCCTGGTCTCCCGGTTCCCTGCCCCAGGGAGGTCTCTCACCTGCATGAGCTCTGCAGCCGGCTGCTGTGCCTTGCCCTCCAGCTCGGAGATGACCAGCGCCAGCCGGGCAAGCTCCCCGACGCCCCTGGTCTTGTACTTCTCCCTGCCCTCTGTGAGCTCCTGCTCCAGCTTCGCCAGCTGGTCCAGCAGGCGCTGTTCCCGCTCCCTCAGGAACTGGTGGCCCTGCTCAAACTCAGCCACGATGCACTGCCTCTGGTCCTGGAGCTTCTTCTGCAGGGGTGGGAAGGGGGAGAAGGGGGTGACACCTCCGCCCCGGGGTAGAAGATCCCTCCAGGATCTGGTGTAGGGGTGCACAGGCTGGCTCTTTGCCTCTCGTGCCCCTCGCTGACCCCATTCATGAATTCTACAGTGTTTGGGCTGGAAGGGGCTTTAGAGCTCTCCTGTGGCAACCTCCTTTCCTCAAAGAAGACACGGTAAGTCAGGTCAGTTCCCTCAGACACCACAGGATTGGAACCCCGACTGCCTGCCATTATCTGTTCTAGGTAAACCAGTATGTTCTGGGGCCCTTTGAGGAACATTATGAGCAAACACATTTTCCCCTCCTGGACACCAATTGCCGTGTGCTGCCTCTTCCAGGAAGTTTTCCTTGATTAATTTTATCCAAGCCTGACCAATCCTCTCTTCAGCATCCTCCCCATTATGTGTAAAATATCTGCGTGTATCCCATCCCTGCCATGTAGGACTATATCCTCTTCCCTCAGTGAAACTGTGGAACGTCTATGCTCAGGGACCATGTCCTTTCTTGCCCCCAAGTCTCCCTGCCGAGTCCAGGCTGGGATCTGGTCAGCATCCTCGCATGCTGAGCACCTGGAGGCACTCCTTGGATTGGGCCGTCTCCTGCTTCACTCTGTCCCTCTCCCAGGGCCTAACTGCTCACCACCGGGACTGGCCCCAGCATCCCTCCACCCTCCAATGCCCACTTCCCGAACAGACGTTCCCCCAGAAAACTGGGACCTCTTATCAGTTTTTTCCCTCTGATCCCATCTCTCATCAAGCACACAACGCGCTGCCTGTTTCCAAACTACTGGCAACCACAGGCGCAGGACTCGCTAGACACAGCGTCTTCAGAGCTGGTCGGGCCTTGCCGAGCCCACCCCTCTCACTTCTCGTCCTGGAGCCAGCTCCCTCCTTCCAAGCCCCCTGCTCCCCTCACTCTCAGGAACCATGTCTTTCTCCCTCTCTTTGAAAGGAAGAACGAAGCCAGGCCTTCCTCAGTTCCCTACACTCTGGCTCTGCTGAGCAGACACACCCTGCAGCTGCGGTGAGTCACAGAACGAGAAGGACCTTAGCTGACATCCAGGCAACCCAGTCACTTGTGAGACGAGGAAGCAGGCCAGAGCCATAGAGCTCCGACCGGCAGGGCCTGGGCTAAAGCCCAGGCTTCCCGGCCGTCAGTCCAGTTGGGGCTCCCTCTCCCAGGGAGCCAGCTGCCTGCCTCAGAGCTTTCCCTCAACAGCCTCACTTACCAGCACAGCCAGGATATCAGCTTCTCCCTTGGCCTGAAAGCCCTGAATTTTGTCTCTGTCTCTCCTTAGGGTACTCAGGTGGTTCAGGATTTTTTCCTGTAGAAAGACAAGCAGTGGGGATGCTCTGGGCTGAGGCAGGAGGGTGGACTCGGGCTGAGTCCTCGGCCAGCGAGAAGCCTTCTGAGGGGTCTGCGCCAGGCCTCGCCTCCGGGTGGGTGCCAAGCAGAGCATCCCTCCCTGCGGGGGTGAGGAGGGCTTACCCTGTGGGGCTGGGCTGCCTTCTCCACGAGGACGGCCGAGTGGGGCCTGTGCTCCCGGGACTCCCGGCACATGACACACAGCAGCTTGCCATCGTCCTCGCAGTAGTAGTGCAGCTTCTCCTGGTGCCGCTCGCACAGCCTCGTGTCCTGCTGCTCCCGGGCCGCTTCCCCCGGCTGCCGGCCCTTGTCCACCTTCAGCCGCTCGATGTTCTCCACCAGGCTGGCCAGCTGCCACACTGGCCTGATATTCTCCTTCTTAAAAGGCTTCTTACACAGGGGGCAGACAGGGCGGCCCCCTGATGAGGGGCGGACGTCGGTGGTACAGCTGCGGCAGAAGACGTGGCCACAGTCAATGGTCACCGGGTCCCGCAGGTAATCGAGGCAGATGGAGCAGGTCACCTCCTCTTCCAGGCTCCGCAGTGGTGCCACCGCAGCCATGGTGTCCTGAGCTCAGAGGGGTCCCTGTTCCCTGGTGGGGACTCCTCCTCCTTGGAGACCAGACACGGAGTCAAGAGCAGGCACAGCAGAGGGGCAGAAATGGCAGCCTTGCACAAAGCTGCCAGCCCCAGCGATCGATCAGTCAATCAATAGATACTTAGCAGCTCCTACGAGGCTCACACAGAATCAGAGCGAAAGGACCTTACCGATCCTCAAGTCCAACGCCCTCATTTTACAGATGAGGAAACTGAGGCCCAGAGAGGGTAGCTTGGTAGAAGGGAGAGCAGAGCTGCCACCAGCCCATGCCACGCTGTTGGGAAAGCACTCCTACCTCAAGACCCTTTCCTTCCATCTGTTGGGAAATTGCTCTAATGTACCAATTATGATAGAACAAGGCACCAGATAACTACCTGCTGAAAAACTGTCATAACATACAAATCTACAATGTCTATTATGTGCACAGTGCTGCCTCACTTCTGCAGTGCATGGGCTGCACAACTGTTCATGGGGGGCCCTGACAGAGTCAAGAGACTCCTTTGTCTTCCCTGTAGATCTCAGGTGCCAAGGACTAAGCGCATTAAGGTTCTTTACCAAGACTCAAGAAGCGTCAAGAGTCTGAGTTCTGGTGTTCTCCTTTATAGATGTTTCCTTGGGCTGTGCTGAAGTTTTGGCTTGGTTCACTTCCCCCAGAAAGCAGGTCTCTACCCAGACTCAGCCTGCCGGCAGAGCACGACCTGACCACACTGGACTCGTTCTCAGCTGTGCCCCCCTGTGCAGCTGGCCTGGCTGCTCTACTGCTAACAAGGGCGACTGAGACCAACGTGGGAGGAAGCCTCAGGTGGCTTGCGACCGTGATGTGCTGATGAGGGCTTGGCCGTAAGAGGGAACACAGAAGCTGAGCACAGAGAGGACTTTTGTCCTGTTTACCTCTGCAGCCCTGGCCCACTTCCTGTCTGAGGTTAGGAGCCTTAGCACACTTAACCCAACAGCTTCCTCCTGCCCCTGACACTGTGTGACAAGATAGAACTCATTTAAGTACTCTGAGCCTCAGTTTATCCATCTGTAAAATGGGGAGAGTGATACTTACCTTCAAGGGTTTCTAAGTGGGTTGAGTAAAAGAATTATGTTGAAGATACTAAGCATAAGTGCGGTATAGAGGGGGAATCTAGGAGAGAACCCAGAACCCACGGTCCCCAAATCCAGTGAGTGTTCAAAGCACAAGTAGAGCAAGAGTGGAAATTTAAAGTGAGGATGAACCGCCATAATGACACACGAGCTCCAGAGTTAAAGCAAACGAGAGACTCGTGGGGCAAACTGGGGAACCTGCTCTGCCGCAGACCCACAGAAGGACCCACGGGAGGCAATAAGCAGTCGCTGGGAAGACAGCCAGCAGACAGGGCACGCAGGTAACTGCGAGGCTGGAATGAAGCCCTTGGAACCGCAGGCAAATCAATCCGATTACTGGCTATGTACGTGAAAGTCCATTACATTAGAGTTCAGTGGCCTTCAAGGTCTTTCACTGTAGTGACATGAATGAGCTAGAAATAAAGCCCCAAAGAGAAAACGACACAGGAATACAAAGTCTACTTCTTGAGGATCTAATGCAGCAATATATAAAACGTGCTTTATAAAGTGAAAGTACTGTACAAATGTAAGGGATTATCTTTCTGCTGACAACGAACTCCAACTGGAAGCTCCAATGGATTTAGAGATGTGTGACTTTAAGAGTGTGGAAAAAACCTGTACCTACAAAGCTCAAATGAAAGAATCAAGGAATTTAACTGGTAAATGAAGGTAATAAAGTTTTTAGAATGTTAATAAGGGTAGTAAAAATCCTAGGAATTGCCTGGTCAACTCCCTGGTTTGTCTGTTGAGGAAGGGAGCCTGACCCAGCCACTTGGAGGTGTAACACAGGAAAGGGTCCTGGTGCTGGTGATTCCTATGGGTGCTGGAGCCCTTCACCAACTCACTTTGCTGAGGGGCTTGGAAGTTCAAAGGCTAAGGTTATTTGTTTCTTTTATTGTTGTAGGGGGATGGCATGTGTTTATCTTTGGGGCTGGGAATTTAATTCTGTTGCAAATGACCAGATGAATAAAAGGACTAGGAAGAGCTCAGCTACAGCTCCCCATCCACACAAAACCTGACACAATCAGGCGCCCTCATCACTTGGAGCAGGAGTTCTTAACCCAGGCTCCATGCTGGACTTCCACAGATCTTTAAACCCCCAACACTGTATGAAAATGGTCACTAATGTACTAGATGAAAAGCCTGTCCAGGGATTACAGAAGAATGCTGGTAAGTAAGTGTAGGAGGGATGATAGAACTAGAAAAACACCATCTTGCAAGCTCCATTGTATAAGACAAGGATCATCATTAGATACTAAAACCAGGAGGTACTAGGGGACAGGACAGTCCCATGGTGCTAAGTACCGCCCAGTGGGTTACTCCCTAATGTACCTTGATAAGGGAGAGATCTGGTGATGGCCTTAGTCAGTGACCAAATCCAGCATCGCTAATAGAGGGACAGGTGTTTCTGGCATATGGTTCCCAATGTGGCGCCATATGAATTGCACAATGTCACCTTTGAAGTAGTCGTGCCAAAAATGTTTGAGGTGGGACTTCCCCGGTGGCGCAGTGGTTAAGAATCTGCCTGCCAGTGCAGGGGACACAGGTTCGATCCCTGGTCCGGGAAGATCCCACATGCCGCGGAGCAACTAAGCCCATGCGCCACAACTACTGAGCCCGTGCGCCACAACTATTGAAGCCTGTGCACCCCAGAGCCTGCGCACTGCAACTACTGAGCCCACGTGCCACAACTACTGATGCCTAGAGCCCGTGCTCTGCAACGAGAAGCCACCACAATGAGAAGCCCGCGCACTGCAACGAACAGTAGCCCCTGCTCACCGCAACTAGAGAAAGCCCATGTGTAGCAACGAAGACCCAACGCAGCCAAAAATAAAAAATAAAAAAAAGTTTGATGTGAATGAATCCAATCACCTCTTTCAACCTACCTTCCAGTTTATAGAAAATATGAGGGTTAGAAGAATGAGTTAAAGCCCATCATCAGGAGACAGATAAATCCAGAATAGGAGACATTCCACAAGACAACTGGCCTGGACTTTTAAAAAGTCAGTCATAAAAAATAAAACAGGATTGTTCTTGAGTTAAAAAGACTAAAGAGAAATAACAATCAAACGCAAATACTTTGATTGGATCCTGGTTTTTTAAAAAAAGCTATTAAAAACAGTTTGGGGACAATTAGAGGAAATTAGACAAAAGACAAGGTATTGCATCATATTAAGAAATTATTATTGATTTTTTAATAGCATTTATTGAAGTTATGTATGTATGTACATATTTTCAGGCAACACATGCTGCAGTATTTAGGACTGTATGACTACAACTTACTTTTAAATGATTCAACAAAACAAAATAAAAAGTCAGAAAATCTCTTAACAGAGAGATGATCATGCCCAACACTTGTAGAAGCTCAATACATAGGTGCTGAACAAATGAATGGATTCAGAGGAAGGAAGGCAATATTAATTGCATATGCATTTGTTTGAGAGTCTGCTGAAACTAACAAATGAAACACAGTACAGTTCTATGTTCAATCCCATTGCTTGGTTATATAGGCTCCATCCTGAATATACAACAAATATTGAAGATGGCTTACTCTGGCATTGCTGACTATGTATAAGACTCGAGGTGTAAATCTGTGGGTTGAAACCAGGTTCAAGTCAGGGCTCTAACCCAATAGCCCAGCGACTAACAACTTCTTGGTGACAGCATTTCTGTAGGACCCACCTTACCGGCCATTTACACATCTTATGTTATTTAATGCTCAGGATACTTTTCTGAGGAAACTGAGGCTCAGGGAGGGAAGCAACTTGCCCAAGAGCACGTGGCTAGGAAGCAGTGTCTGGTGCCGATGCCTCAGCCCAATCCATTACACTCTCTTCTCTGCCCAGGCAAACTGTAAAACAGGGCCTAATACCAGCTCCTTTGTCAGGAAGCTCGCATGAGGTCATCTCAATGGAAGGGCTTTGTAAACTGGAGAGTGCTGACAAAAGTAAAGGGGCATGTATTACTGCTGACGCTGAGCGAAAGCACCCTTGCCTTAGATTCGACAGGCAGCAGGGCTCCTGTATGAGACGTGGGCAGACCTGGGCTCACACCGCACAGCCAACCCTTTCGAGCCGACGCAAGACTGACCCTCTCCAAAACCCCTCCCCAACTTACCACGCTCCCCTGTGATTCTGCTTTTCTAGCATTTGTGCCTTTAGCACATTCTGATGTTCTCGACAGGTTTTCACAATGAGGGGTAAAACTATCATACTCCTCTCCATTCCTGGCTCTCGGGTAGACAGAAACCATAGAAAGCCAGAGCCAGAAAGTCTTCACAACGACATGGTCCACCCTACGTCCTTTACCCAAATGAGAATTCTGAAACCTGAGCAAGTCGTTTCATGGATTACCTTCTACCAGAAGCCACTCACCCCCGCTCTGGGGTGGACAGGTCTTCTGTCCTTTCAATAAACCAGAAGCTGGTTTCAATTCCACAGAACCAGGCAGAACTGGAGACACTCCTGACCTTTTTGAGTCCCCCTTGCCCCGCCAACCACCTGTCCCCTACAGCTCTCCGCATCTCCTAAATACCTACTCTGCATATGTCAACAGACTGGCTGAGGTGACACCACGTAATTTCTGGCACACATTTCAGGATGTAGATGCCATGCACAAGTGTTGGCTGCAAGAACCACTGTGAGTTGTAAAAACTAGCTGAGGTTTCTCTTTTCATGGTTAGAATTCTGGTAGATAGACTTTATCAAGTTATGAAAAGAAACTTCTATTCCTACTATTTAGAGAATTCTATATATATATTATACATACATGTATATATATATATATATATCACTTGATACATGATTTTTTCTTCTTTATATAGTCACGTGTTTTTCTTTAATTCATTAATGTGATGAATTGTGTTAAAATATTTTCTTATAAGTCATCTTTATTTAGGAATAAACCCTACTTGATTATGATGTAGTATGTGTAATTTTAATAAACAGTTTGATTCAGGTAAAAAAAAAAAAAAAAACTAGCTGAGGGAAGCAACGCCGCAAATGCCCACACCTTGTAAGGGGCAGGTACTTACACTCCTCACCCATCCCAGAGGGAGAGGATCTAACTCGAGACCCCTGTTTCTTAACAGTTGCCAACTTCTACTCTAGCAGGTTCTAAACCTTCCCTCAACTTCCCATGGCTTTTGATGCCCCACACCTTCGTCCCTCCTTCCTGCTGCCTTGGGCTCCTACATGCCACAGCAAGGGACCCTAGAAGACACCGAATCCCAGATGTGGACTCCAAGGCCCAGGAAGGTGAATGGAGGGGGCTGGATTTGCACCCTGGTCTCCAGGCTGCTTCTCAAGTCCACGCATGGGGCTCCAAACAAGAGCCCCTTCTTCCTTGTGATCCTAAAGTGCTTAGCCTAGGGCTCCGTGCCCTGTGGGAAGGCATTTAAGGGCTCTTGGGGCTCCAGATTAAGCCTCATTTCTTAATCTGAAATAACCAAATTCTCTTAGAAGTAAACTTCTGTGAGACACCTCAAACAAAGCAGGAAAGGACAAAATTCAGGGCAAAAAGTAAGTGATCTGGATCTGGACACTAGAAGGAGTGGCCATGACCCTGTTGCCGACACCTGGACTCCCAATATCTTTACAGGCCTGGCTGTGGGCTGGGCACCAGGCAATCTCAGGGGATGCCAGTTTGGTGGGCGGTGCATTGCTGAGGTCACACGTGGGTTACTTTTCCCCCACAGGTCAAGCATCACTGGTGCTCTGAGGCACAGTGCAGGCCATGCACACCCCCAGGGCCAGGCCAAGACGACATGCTCTGAACAGTGGAAATCCCCACAGGGCCCAGGGTGGGGCATGGAAGCAGCAGCCACTGGGAGTTGGATGGGACAAGGCTTTGAAGTGCTGCTGAGGCTTTTAAGTAGGAGGGTGTCAAAATTCATTCAACAGGTAATAGGTATTTACTAAGCGCCAGGCACTGAGGATACAACAGAGAACAAAAATGGGAAAGTCCCTGCCCTCCCAGAGCTTACATCTAGTTACATAACTGAGTGATCCTTTGGAAGTTGCAATCAGAGCTAACTGTGGGGATTATACAATCCTCAAGGCTTTCCCGATTTACTTAAACCTCCTCTCTTCATTGCCTAGTGTTCCAGGCACCGCAGCCTTCCTTTCGTCCCTCAAACATACCCTGCCACGTGTTAAAACACAGGTTCGCTCATGTAACCACCCTGGTTAATTCCCAGGCTCCAGGGATAAAGTGAAAACTCCTTCCCACGCTCTGTGAGGCCGCTGATAATCTAGGCCCAGGCCTTGTCTCCAGGCTCATTTCCTGTCATTGCCCACTTCAAACTCGATCCCACAGACAAACCAAACCCCTCTCTAAGCCTCCAAAAGTGCCATGCTCTTTCCTGCCTGAACCCTTTGAAAATGGTCTTCCCTCTGAATAGAACACCATTCCTTTCCTTCTTAGTAGACTCCTTTTCCAGCTTGAAGTCTCAGCTGAAAGCCACCTCCTCTTTCCTGACCTGTCACACTGAGGCCACATGCTCTCTCCCTTATACAGCCCCCCAGCACTCCACACTGCACTGGATACTTCTATGCAATCGTTGAGTCCCTACTTATTATTATAATTACTTATTTAACACCAGCTTTTCCCGCTGCATTGGACAGAGACTGTGTCCGCCTTATCCCCAGAATCTAGCACAATGCCTGACAGAGGAAACATGAAAAACTGGCTGAGGAAGTGAATAAAGCACAGGCACAGAGCGTCTGATGCCCACAAAATGCTTCCTAAGTATCTGCTGAACGAGTGCAAAAAATCTCAGCCACTTGTCCTTGCCCTCCAGCAAGATGAGAAAGTACTAGACAGAAGTGATTTCTTCAGATTCCCTGCAGAACAGTGGGCTGCAATCACCAGCACACCCCCAGTCATGGTATCCAAGGTTTGGCTCCAGGAACGTACAGAAACCAGGAGAGAAGAAAAAGCTGTGTCCCGGGAAATGGTTGTGATTATAATGGTGATAATCGCTCCTTCCCTCTTCTTTCATTTTACACTAGGTATGCATCCATGAACAAAACAGTTTATTTATCCTGGTTTTGAGCGTTTCAAATGAATGGAATCGTACTGCATTTGGGGGGGGAGGGGTGGGCGGGGGGGAGACTATCTACGTCAAGTCTGTGAGGTTCACTCACACGATTATGAGACGATTTTGTTCATTTTCATTGCTTCATGACTGAATAATTTTACTTCTAATGTAGCCAATTTTGTTTTTCGGCCACGCCATGCCGCTTGCAGGATCTTAGTTCCCCAACCAGGGATCGAACTCCGGCCCTCGGCAGTGGAAGTGCTGAGTCCTCACCACTGGACTGCCAGGGAACTCCCTGATGTAGTCTACTTCTTATGGCCCCTGAGTTGTTTCCAGTTTGGGACAATTACAAACACTGCTCTGTGAACATCTCTGCTCACATGCCCTCGTACACCCAGGCAAGCAGGATGCATCCCCAACTTACCTAGATCAGGCCAAACTGTTTCCAAAGTGGTTGTACCATCGCGTGTCCCCACTAGCAGGCTCCGAGCGCCCATGCTGCTCCAGCCTCACCAATACCTGATATTTTCATCTTTTATATTTCTGCCAAGGTGACTATATGTAATAATACTGAATTGCATATTTGAAAGTAGCTAGGAGAGTAGATCTTAAAAGCTCTTAACACAAGAAGAAAAAACTTTGTAACTATACATGGTGACAGATGTTAACAGGACTATTGTGATCATTTTGCAATATATACAAATATCAAATCATTATGTTGTACACCTGAAACTAATGTAATGTTATATGTTGATTATACCTCAATTTAAAAAAAAAACAATTAAATACGCAATAGATTATTCACACTCTAAAAAAAAAAAAAATTGCCAATCTGGTGAACGGGAAATAGAATCCCATTGTGTGTATGTATGTTTAATGCTTTAAACAAATAATAAAAAGAAACAGCATGAAGAAAGGCCCAGTAACAGGCCAGGGAATCAGCCCTAAAGCAGCAGATCAGATTGTCCCTTGATCCAACTAGTAAGTACTGTAAATGTTTATCTTTTGCAGGAAGGGGTCCACCAGCTTCCATTCTTCCTTCCTCTGCTAACTTTACCCAGGTCCTTTCTGGGGATCACGTGCTTGGGGCAGAGCTCTCCTCCCAGCTCAAAGGTGGAACAAGAGAAAGAGTCGTAAGCCCCCCTGGCCACAGTGCTTGCTTCAGGGTTGAGAACATGACTCTATTGCAGCCAGACACAAGGAGACCTAGTTGAGTCACGGGGGAAAAAAGATTCTTGAGAACTTTTTCTCTAGAACTTGCAAGAAGTGAGGTCCAACAGTTTGGAGCTGCTAGAGCAGCTAGCCAGAGGGTTAGCCTGTTTGAGAATGAAGCCAACCCAGGGATGAAGTGAAAGAAACCAGGTCCTGATGGCATCCGGTGAAACCGGTATCGAGCTGTGCCTGAAGCTAGCCTAACCTTGAACTTTTCTGTCACTGGAGGCAATAAATGCCCTTTCTGCCCAGCCAGCTTGGACTTGTCTATCATCTGCCCTCCCCCATCCCCACCCCAAATTCCTGCCAGATACAGCAGAGGAAGTTATTGATGGTTACTGGGCTGAAATATACAAAGAGCTCATGCAGAAAAATCAGCCTCTTCATCTAGACAAAGCATTGGGCAAAAGTAGATACTAAGTGGCAATTCTGTTCTCTCTGGGCCCCACAGGTAGAATACAACCTGCCAGGACATAACAGATCTCCAACCTGCTCCATTGTGAGTGAGGAGCAGGCAGATCTTCTTCCACCCCAGCTGTCATTCTAACCAAAGCCTAAAGTGAAGAGTCCTGGGTTAGGATGAAAACCCAGATTATCACCCAGCCTCAGCTACTCTGCTGTGCAGCCCAGGGCTAGATTCTTGACCTTTCTGGGTCTCAATATCACCATGAAGTAATAGGGGTAGGAGGTAACATCCAGGCAATTCACAGGACAAATTGAAATAAAGGTTTGGCAAGCATACCAGAATATTTACTGCGCAACATAAAGTCACTGCTGTGACCAAGAGCCACCAAAGCAGAATAAACATAGATGATATCTTTGGATCAGGTATCCCAGTTTTATTGTTTTGTTTGTTTGTTTTGACAATTGGTTATCCGGCAGGAAAAAACCAGTTTATCAAATTTAGTTTCTTCAAGATCATAAATGGAGTCAGTGAACTCAAAATCTATGGGTTAGTGAGATGGAGACAGTCTAACCATTCATTCCCCAGAGGAAGGAGGGCCCTAAACCACCAGCTAGGAAGTTACTACTTTAATCAAATTTGAGACACCCATGTCATTACATGTTTGCATCTCTGCAATGTGATAAATGGCATGCCATGATTTAACTGGCAAGATATTTTTTCTGTGTGGAAATAAAATAATTGATGACATCTTAGATGTGGTGAAATGTAGCATATCTCGTACAAAGTGCTGCTGGGGTCCTCTAACACATGGAACTCATCCCGTCACCCTCCTGCTTCGAAGCTCCTGAGGTCCAAGCTGCACAGCAGGGCACACAGGCCCCCTATAATCTGCCCCCCACTTACCCATCCAGCCTTGAATCCTAACGCTAGAGACACTGAACTGGAAAGACAGCCCCTTCTTCACCAGCCCCTCTCCCCACCCCTTGCTCTTGTACATGAGCTTCTCAGTCCCAGCTCAACCTTGAAAGCCTGAATCAGAGATGCCCCCTTATCTGTGAGGTCCTTCCTGTGCCCATCCCACCTCTGAGCTGAATGAATTCCCTCCCTTGGGAAGCTCCTGCAGATACTACATTTCTATTATAGCACTATCATACCACTTCCTAATTGATATTTTTACCCATCTTTCTTCCAACCAGGATGTGAACCCAAGGGTCACGTCAAACCTATCTTTTCGTATCTCCAGTATCGGGCACAAAGTCTGTAAATGTTTGTGAGGCTAAATGTTATCCCATGATTCCAGAGCCCCATATCTTCTTCATTCTCCCCCTCACCACACTCCCCTTCCCACTTTGCAATCTCGCTTCAGCAGGAGGCTCCAAGGGCTCCCCTCAGATTAGACATTCTTGGCCACAAACATTACCCAGATCTCCTCCCTCTGCACATATAGTTTGGGGGGAAAGGTCACTGCATTTTACCAAGTTGGCAAGTTTTAATTCATCCTGGATGCCAGCTAAATTAAACCTTTGTTTTCCAAAACCAATTTCTTCCCATTCTCCATGTCGTTTCCTATTCTGATCCTGGGGGGTATAAGTCTGAAGTCACCCCAAGAAGCCTCAATTCCAACTACGGGCTCTCCTCTGCAGCTCGCAGTGTCTTCTGCAGTGGTCACCCCAGTCCGAGCCCAGCCTATCACTCCCTTTGGGGGAAGTGACATCTAAGAAGTCACCTACTGCCCCTGGGCCTCAGTTTCCTTACTGCTTTACAAGGTAAGAATAACGTCTTGTCAAGTTCACCAGGCAGTTTTGAATTTCAATCGAGGTCACGTAAGTGAAAGTGTTTTCAACAGCAAAAAACTCTATAAAAATACATGCTAGAAAAGAGCACAGGAGCCAACTTTAAAAGAACTCGCAATGGCTAAAGTTGTAACAAAACAAAGTAGTACTGAATTATAACCCTAAGTATAAAATAAATATCCATGAGTCCATACTGATACAAATAAATGATTGAATAACTGATTAAATAAGGCAAAAGAGACAAATCTCCCACACAGAAGAATTCCAGATAATATATGTATGGCGTTGCCCTTAAGGAGGCAGGAGATAATCCCATTCCTTAGGTCAGGGCTGCGCACAGTTTGACTACTTTCCAAAGAGTACAGTATGGAAGGGGGTGGGGGTGGGGCTCGGGGCGGGGAGGGGAGGAAGAGTAACTTTACAGTGGAGAAGCCTGACTTCTCAGCCAGGTAATCAAGATCAGCATCAAGTTATAAAGCATGTTCCCTTGATGTGAAGTGATGAAAACGGCAATCTACCTCTGTGGTTTTCCTCCCAATAACCCATAAGCCCAGATTCAGGAGAAAAACAACAGACAAATTCCAATAGAGGGGCATCCTATAATACACATGGGGGGGTATTCCTCAAAACTCTCAAGATCATCAAAAACAAAGTCTGAGGGGCTTCCCTGGTGGCGCAGTGGTTGAGAGTCCGCCTGCTAATGCAGGCGACACGGGTTCGTGCCCCGGTCCGGGAAGATCCCACATGCCGCGGAGCGGCTGGGCCCGTGAGCCATGGTCGCTGGGCCTGCGCGTCCGGAGCCTGTGCTCCGCAACGGGAGAGGCCACAGCAGTGAGAGGCCCGCGTACTACAAAAAAAACAAAACAGAACAAAACAAAAAACAAAGTCTGACAAACTGCCACAGCCACGGGGAGCATAATGAGAGCTAACTGGAATATGGTAACCTGGGTGGGATAATGAAACAGAAAAAGTACTTAGGTAAAAACTAAGGAAATCTGAATACATTATGGATGCAGGCCAATAATAATGTATCGATACAAGTTCATTAATTGTTAACAAATGTTCCATATTAATGTAAGGTGTTAATAAATGAATGGGGACAAGGTTTGGGGTATATGGAACTCTGTACTAGCTTCACGATTTTTCTATAAATCTAAAACTGTTCTAAAAAATAGTCTTTTTTCAAAAATACGGAATTGCAGTTTGAGGACTATATAAAATAAAGTCTATTTTTTAAAAAAGCTGATTCTTTTAAGCTTGGGGGGTGAGTAACTCTAGGGATTGATTTTTAGCCCAGGCACGGTCCCTGACACTGATATTTGTTGCATGCACGAACGAATATCATTCTCTGGAAGTGCACACAAAGCGGCGTGGTGTCAAAATCTGGAATGTACTGGGAATTTGAGTGTTTGCCTCTCATAAGCTCCACAAAGGCAAATTTACACACTTTTCTAAGGCCATACAGGGTGAAAAGCAGCAGGGAAAATGCTGATGTGCTAATGGGCTGGAGGAGGAAGTGAATGCACAGCTCCAAGTATACGTGGCTAAACCGGTTTATTCTGACCAATTAAAAAACAAAAAACAACAACAAAACACCATGGCTCTGGTCCTGGAGCCTGACTGGCACTCTACGCGGCTCCAATCGACGAGACCGTCATCTGGGCCCCGCTTACTTCTGGCTCTGGAGACAAGAATGGATGGGTGCCTGAGCTGGACATGGGAAAGCGAGGAAGACCCAAGAGGAGGGAGCGAATGGTGGCCCAAGCAAGCAGGAGGATTAGGCCGGGAGGGAGGACGCCGCGAACTTCACCCTTCTCCCAAGCCGGCCCGGCGGCTCGGCCTCGTTCCGCTCGTGCGGCCGCGTTCGGTTGCCCGGACCCCAGGGCGCGTGTGTGACTGCTGCTTTGCTGCATTTCTCACCGGGCGCCCCCTACTCACCGGTCCCCAGCTCCGAGCCGCGAATCCCGGGCTGGTGTCGCTTCTTTCCCGCGGCGGTCAGTTCCGGGTCGCTCTCCTCCGCCAGCACCCAGCGCGACGGCGCGTCCCCTCCCGGTAATCTCCGGGTTCTTTGGAGCCCTCCACCGAGATTTCCCCCGGACCAGCGCCCGGATTGGCCCCTGCCGAACGCCGCCTCCCAATGGGAGCCTTAGTTCCCTCTTCGTCACTGATCACTGGGCAAATCCCTGGGCCGCAGCGGTGGGTGGGGCAGCAGGGGCTGAGAAAGGGAAACTGAAATCTTGCGGAGCTGAGGCTTAGCGGCTGCCGCAGCCGGAGTTTGGTGCGTGGTGCGCGCTCCCGCTCTACGGAGTGGAAGGGAGTCGAAATTTGAGGCCTAATGAGACATCTCCGTAGGACTCTGGGACCCCAGAATCCCTCCTCTCCCAATTCCAGCCCCGGTCTGGACGAGGGTCGGAGGGCACTAGGCGGCGAAGCGAGTTTGCCAGGTGCTCAACATTAAATATGACTCTGCCCGCAACGTGGCCTAAATTTGCTTCCTGGACCAGGCAGAATCTTACCAAGCAGATAGTCTCAGGGGGCTATTTGCAGAAATTAACTACAATTTCCGAGGCGCTTACTATGAGGCGCTTTACATAAAATATCTTTAAACCAGTCAGGCATTTTTGTCCCCATTCGACAGAGATCCCAAGAGTTTAGGGGCCTGGGCTGTTTCCCTCTTCGGCGTTGGATTCAGAAACCACACAGCCCGAAAAGTGGACGGACACTCGGGTTCCCAGGATCCTCGGTGGGGAGATTTCCTTGAGGCTTCCGAGCGTCCACGCCACCCGGGGCCCGGGAAGCTGACGACGCCAAGCGTCCCTGGCCGCTCGCTCGACTCCTGTGTAGTCGTGTCCCAGGCACCGCCGCGTGAAAATCGCCCAGTCTCCCTGGGCCAGCGGGAGAGTCACCGCGTTCAGCACATAGGCCCTCCAGCTACCTACTCTTTTAGTTGGTGTTTTGGAGGAAATGTTTTAAATGCTCCTTAAATGATTTCGTGCTACTAATTTGTCCTCTCCTTGTCTCTAGGAGGTACTTGCCCCACCCACAGGCCATTCGTGCATCCTCCAGCCACAGAGGTACTTTCCCCTGCTTGAAATTCTCTGATAACTTCCCAGCCCACTTAGAGAGACAGGAAGGCCTCTGCAGGGCCTGCGGGGCTGACATAACCGCCCTGATTATCACTCTGACTTCCCTCTTGCCACTTCTCCCTAAGTCCCTGTGCTTCAACCCCTCTGGTCTTGAAACTCCCTGCCCTAGCCCCTGGCATGGCTGCCCCCTTCTTGTCAGTCATGTCTCTGCTCCCTTGACATCTCAGAAAGGCCTTCCTCCACCATCCAGTCTGTTTCACTTTTGTCATACATTTTCCATCATTCCAAAGCATCTTGTTCACTTCTTTGTCAATGTGTTTATACTCCCCACTCGCCACCCACCCCTGAGCAATGTAAGCCCCATGAGGGTGGAGACATCACCTGTCTCCCCTGCACATGACTGTCATTCAATAAATGTATATTGAATGAATGGGCTCTGCTTGGGCATTTCTAGAAGCTTTCTAAAGCCCTATGGCCCTGCTTGGCTGCAGTGTCAGTTATGCACTCCCCTCTCCCACCACACTACACCTTGGTTGATGCGGCTTCTCAAGCCCAAATAAGGGCAATGGTGACTCCAAGGCTTGCTTTGTACAGTCAAAGGCAGTTTTGTAGTCGCACACAGTGGTATCCGCCCCTATAGCTACTGGGTGCTCAGACTCACTGCCCCAAGTTTCTGAGGGCAGAGCCAAAATTCCTTCCTCCAGCCCTCCAGCCCAGTGTTCATACCAGCTGGAGACCAGAGCATCATATGGGGCTGGTTAGTTTAGCTTTCAAGTCAAGTCTCTGCTTGGCTCTGCATGGGCTGGGATCCTCCTCTCTGCCACTTTCTTTGTGATTCTGCAGAGTTGCTCAGCCTCTATGTGCCACAGGTTCTTTCTCTGAAAAATAGAGATAATAATTATATCCACTTCATAGAATCATTGTGAGGCTTAAATGAGATAATACATGTAAAACCTTTGAAACTGTCTATAAGTATTGACTAGCCCAAAGGATATAATTACTTGCATTTGAAATGAGAATCTTAAATCAAGCAAGAAAATTTAGTAGGTATGTTCCTACTATTTACCATATTTATTGAGTTAAAATATGGCTTTCAGAAATCTCAAGGTCTGAAGAATGTTAGAGTGCTTGGAAAGAGGCCTCTGAACAAAAATACTTAAAAATATGAAGCTCCCACTGGTAAAGAGGCAAAGAATTTGTTTGCATCTTTCATATGAAGGATACCTTGTTATCAGGGCCAGAATAAATGACTATCTCTAAAGGAAAAGCTAAAAGTTACATGAGCTAAACTGGTTTTAAGCCTATATGTCTGTTTTCTAGCAAAGGTTTAACAGAGAAATAAATGTATGCTACTAAGAACCGACTGCTTTTGTGCTAAGACCTGGCTATGGGCTAAAAAAATAACAGGCTTCACGGTCCCTTTCAAAAGGAAAAAGAAAGGCATTTTGAATGCTAACAGCATTGACTGCCGAGTTTTAAACAGAAAGAAGGCATAGGCTGAGCCAATCTCTTATACGACTTGAGTTGTTCTTTAAAATACTTTATATTCCAACTTTAGGGATGTTTATATAAACGTCTTTTTGTTCAAAAGTTAGTGAAAATATGCTGTATAGTAAACAATGAGAAATTCAACTTTTAACTTTAAAACTAAGAATTCTAAACCTTATGTGGTGAAGGTGCAGTTACCCCAGAGTGTGAAGCAGAAAACTATCATTACATTTTTTAAAATTATTATGGAATTTTTCAAACCTACACAAAAGTAGAGAAAATATCGTGAACCACTTGTCCTCAACAGTTATTAACATGTTGTTTTGTTTCATCTATTCCCTCCTCCCACTTTCTTTTTTAACTGGGGTATTTTAAAGCAAATCACAGACATGTTTTACTTTACTTGTAAATACTTCCACATGCTTTTCTAACAGATAGGGACTTTGCTTACATAACCAAAAAGCCATTATTGCACCAAGCAAAATTATTCATTTAATTATTCAATATTTTCATAATATCATTTAGTACCCAGACCATATTCAAATTCCCTGATTTTCTTAAAGATGTCTTTTTGCATTTGAGTTGTATGAATCCAGATGCAAACAAAGTCCATACTATTAAGAAAAAGAAAATTCCAAACTTGGGCATAGACAAAATGATGACTGTGTGTCCTTTCTGTGTAACACTGGAGCATTTTCCAACAGGCCCATGAAAGAATTATCTCATTCTCTAGGGAGGTTTTACTTTGACTTATTATTTTAGGGTATTTAGCATATTCTTTAAGGGTAGATGTGAATTTATAGAAAAATAATATAGATACAAATGATTCTTGGTCAATAACAATGTACATGAATATTAGTCGGTAGAGATATAAAAGATGTATGTCCAGTGCCCATGTATATTAAGTTTTTTTTAATCTCTTTGAAATAGTTCTTTTTTACTGGTCCCCTTGTTAATACTTCCTTGATAAATGCTCTTTATATTTGTCTAAGACCACTGTTTTTAAGTTTTTGAAAATTATACTTTGACAATACATTGCATTTTATTATTATGTCTTTTAATCCTTTTCTTATCTATAGCAATCCACCCTCCCTTTAGTTTTATACTATTAATATGTTGGAGAAAACTGTTCATTTATCCTGTAAAATGTTCTACATTTTGGATTTGCCTGGTTTCCTCATAGTGTCAATTAACTTGTTTCTCTATCCCCTGTATTTCTTGTAACTGGTAGTTAGATCTAGAGGCTTTATCAGATTTGGGTGCCATATTTATTTATTTATTTATTTGGCTGCGTTCCGTCTTAGTTGCGGCACGTGGGATCTTTCGTTGCGGCGCGCGGTCTTCTCTCTAGTTGTGGCTCACGGGCCTGGGCTCAGTAGTAGCGGCACCCAGGCTTAGTTGCCGTGTAGCATGTGGGATCTTAGTTCCCCAACCAGGGATCGAACCCGAGTCCCCTGCATTGGCAGGCAGATTCTTAACCACTGGACCACCAGTGAAGTCCCTCGAGTCCCATTTTTTAAGGCAAGAAATATTCCATAAGTGCTGCTGTGTACCTATTGCATCACACGAAGAAATATATGATCTCCACCCCACTTTGAGTGATGGGAAGTTTGATGGAAGGTTCAGATATTGTCATCCTGATTACTCTTTCCCCATGGGATTGGTTATGTATTTATTGTTTCTCAGCTCCGAAATGCACCTGAGCCATTTAAATATTTTTCCTTTGCCAGCAGGCACTGATCTTTGTCACTAGAGGGCACTAGAGAGTCATTACAGGGAAAACGATTTTTGCTTCCTGGTTCTGGTATGCTCCTTGCCAGGCTCCTAAAGCTAGCGCCCGGCTTTTCCAGCACCAGCTCCTGAAGCACAGGAAATCTCCCTACCATCCAGCTTCTGCCATGCATGGTGGTCATCAACAAACAGCGCCAGCAGCAACCCCTCGGGAGATCTTATATTGTTCACCCTGGTGTGAACAGCTTTCTCCTGCACCCAAGAGGGTGGATTTCTGGGAAGTTCCAGAGGGCAGATTTCCAGGAAACTCTAGACATCATATTTCCAGCAAGTTCTACTGTGGCAGAACCACCTTGACTTCCCTCCTGTCCAGTGAGCCTCGTTGGCACCTTCACTAACAAGGCCAGATCCCATCCCTTCTGTTTTCTCGAAGACTATGCCTCTGTGATGTCCCACGTCCTGTATCATCACTTTTTACCTTTTCACTGACTTAGTCTCATAAGCATACACACATATTATAATATCCCTCACTTAAAAAAAAATTCCTTGATAAGTTTTTCAAGGATTTTTGCTTAGCCAACCCCTCCCTCCATTTCTCTGCTCCCATGACTGGAAATCTTGTTTGTACTTGATTGCTTCGTTTCTTTTCCTTCCTCCCAAAGACTGTGAAATATATCAAAATATATCATCTGTTAGAAGGAGTACATATAATGCATGTATATGTTTTAAAATAAGAAGAAGATAATAAAGTAGACATTTGCACTCATCTCTCATTCTAGGAAATCAGATTTCCATCATCTTTCACTGTGTGCCCCTAACGGATGTATCACTCCCTCTCTCCTCTAGAGGTAAGCTTCAATGTGCTTTTCTGTGATAGTCATTAGCTTTTCTTTGTAATTGTTTTACACATGTAGATATCCCTAAACAGTACATTACCTAGTTTTGCCAGTTTTCGGACGTTATATACATGGAATCACACTGTATGTGTTCTGTGACTCATTGTCTTTGTTTTTGAGATCCACCATCTTGATGCATTTAGCTTTGGCTCATTCATTTTCACTGCTGTGTAGTATTTCAAATATGAACAGTCTACATTTTTTTCTTCTCCACTCTACTGTTCCTGGAATTTGGTTTGTCTCCATCTTTTTGCTATTATGGGTAATGCTGCTATAAACATTCTCATACATGTATCCTGGCACACACCTGCAAGACTTTTTAGGGTATGTGACCAAGAGTAGAATTTCTGAGTCTTAGAATGTGCATATATGTTGTGTTACTCAGTGAGGCAAGACTATCCCCCAGGGGTTGTATTTCTTACTGTTCCTCCACTGGCAGATGTAGTTGCAATTGAACCACATCCTCAGCATCACTTGGTATTGTCAGACTTTCAACTCTTTGCCAATCTGATGTGTGTGAAATGTTATCTCATTTTAGTTTTAGTTTCCATTTGCCTAATTATTAATGAGGATGAGAATTTTTCATTTTTCCTTCTTCTTTTTTTTTGCTATTTGTATGTCTCCTTCTGTATAATGCCTCTTACGTCTTTTATCCATTTTTCTATTGGGCTGTTTTTAAATTTATCTTGTGGATTTATGGGAGATATTTGTTTTTTCATATATTCTGGGGACTAATTCTTTGTTGATTGTATGTGTTACACATATCTTCTCAGAGTTTCTGGCTTGTCTTGATGGTGTCTTTTGATGAAGAGAAGTTCTTCATTCTAAAGTAGCCGAATTTATCATTCTTTATGTTGTGGACTCTGGGTCTAGTTTAATAAATTCTGCCTGTCCCGAGATCACATAGTTAATCTCCAGTATTATTTTATAAACACTTAAAAGTCTTGTGTTTCAAATTTAAGCCTTTAGTATACCTGGATTAATTCATTTTTATGTTTGGAGCCAGATATGGATTTGTTTCTCTTTTCTTGATGGTTATCTGATTATCCCAGGATCATCTATTGCATATGCTCTTTATCCATTTATTCATCCTCCAATACTTATTGAGCACCTACTTTGTGCTAAGTACTTTTATAGATGCTGGGGCTCCAGCAGAACAAGAGAGACAAAAATTTCAGGGGGGCTTACATTCTACTGGGGGAAGACAAATAATGGACAAAATAAATAAATTAAATATTTGTTATGTTACATGTTGATAAAGGATCCCTATGGACAGTTCACACAGAAAGGGAAACAAAATAGCCTTCAACATGAAAAAATGCTCAACCTCACTCATAATAAAGAAGGAGCAAATAACTACACAGGGATTTTATTTTGCACCTGTCAGAATAGCAAAAATCCAAAAGTTTGGCATACACTTGATTGGCAAGACTGTGAAGAAACAGGCCCTTTCATTTATTGCTTGTAGAATCCAACTTAGGACAAACCTTTTGACACACAATTGGCAATGTGTGTCAAAATTGTAGGTGTATATACTCTTAAACCCTGCAATTCCACAATTCCATTTGTTGGCATTCATCCTACAGATATGCTTATACACATGCAAAAAAATTGTACTATTTTGTTCATTGCAGTTTGTCTTTAACAAAAGATTGGGAATAATCCATGCATCCATCAATTTTGGACTGGCTAAAATTTTATACACACACACACACACACACACACACACAGGAATACTATGCAATGAAAAACTAATCACAATGCAGGAATTCTCTGTGTACTTTTGGTAAGATCTCCAAGATATATTGCAAGTGGAAAGAGCAAGGTGAAAAACATTGTGTATAATAGGCTAGTTTTGTGTTTAAAAAAAAAAAGAGGAGGGAACCAAGAATCACTTGATATTTTCATAAACTGGAAGGTACACAAGAAACTAAAGAAGGTGGTTCCCTGTTTGGGGATGAGGCTTGAACTAGGCAGATGGTGGGCGGGATTGGGAGCAAGAGCCTTCACTGTCTCTACTGTGGCAATGAGCGCTTCTTCAGACAAATGGATAAATGAGGAAATGGTGTCAGCATAATGTGGAAGCTGCATTGTGTCGCATGCAACTGTCCCAGTATGTGAATGTTTTGCTCTGAGTAGCAGCAGCTGAATGCAAAGTAGCAAATGTAATTGAGCAGAGCAAGCTGCGGGAATATGATGCTATAGACAATGCCATTCACCCCACCTCCTTCCTCTCCACTCAGTATGGACACATTCTCTGTCTTGAAGTACTTGTTAAATAATTATCCCGATCTTCATGAATTTTTTTTTTTTTTTTTTTTTGCGGTACACGGGCCTCTCACTGTTGTGGCCTCTCCCGTTGCGGGGCACAGGCTCCGGACGTGCAGGCTCAGCGGCCATGGCTCACAGGCCCAGCCGCTCTGTGGCATGTGGAATCTTCCCAGACCAGGACACGAACCCATGTCCCCTGCATCGGCAGGCGGACTCCCAACCACTGCACCACCAGGGAAGCCCTCATGAATTTTTTAAAAAATATTTCCTTATTTATTTGGCTGTGCCAGGTCTTAGCTGCAGCATACAGGATCTTCATTGCGGCATGTGGGATTTTCGTTGCTGCATGCGAGATGCAGTTCCCTGACCAGGATGGAACCCGGGCCCCCTGCATTGGCAGCGTGGAGTCTTAACCGCTGGACCACCAAGGAAGTCCCTTCATGAATGTTTTGAGGACGAGACTAGTAAATGCTGCTGCAGTACGATTCTACACAGGAATGGCAACAAATTTTTTTGCTGATGCACCCCTCAGAAGTGTGGAAGAAAAATGTCATTAGGCTGCCCTACAAGAGCTTTCCTAGGTGTCTTCTGCTTTAAGTAGAAATGAGACCCATTTGCAGTGATAGAAAATGATGATTTTGGTGCAGTCTTTGCTCC
Source organism: Tursiops truncatus (assembly GCF_011762595.2). Taxonomy (NCBI): domain Eukaryota; kingdom Metazoa; phylum Chordata; class Mammalia; order Artiodactyla; family Delphinidae; genus Tursiops; species Tursiops truncatus. The sequence goes on from NC_047043.1 coordinate 22,481,664, forward strand.
GTGGCACAAGGTTGTATTTGGAACTCTGTAAGCTGCTTCTCAATAAAAGAAAGAAGATAGCAAGACAACCAAACAAGTCCAGTGCAAAAGAAACAAACACAAAACAATGAGCCAAAGCCACCCATCATCAACACCTACTTTTGTGCAAAGTCTCAACTGCTTATTCTGCAACTTCTGTTGGTGATGACCCCCTGCCTTGTTTCCATAAACCACCAGCTTCCATCTTTCCTTACCCTCTCAACATATCTTTACCTTTTTTTTTTCAATAACAGTAAAGTCCTTTACCTCATATCATAATCTTTATCTATTAGCTATTTAACAAGTCTTTTAAAAACAATGCTAGTGTTTTTATTTGGATTGTTATTGATTGTTTTGTTAGTGTTAAGTTTACAAAGAAGTATAGATTCTGAGTTGTCTCCCAAAACCCTATTTTCCCCATAAACCCTGTTATTTTTGTGGTTATATATTTATACTCTTTGATTATGTGAATCATGTGAGTCCCTTACTATTCAAAAAGTTTTAAACAAAGAAAATTAATAAACCAAGGAAGATTAAAAAACAGAAAAATTATCTATACTCCCACCACAGTAGACCCCATAGCAGAATGAGGATGCCTAGTTGGAGAGTGACAACTTTCCCTTTGACCAGAGGATCAGCCTTCCTTCTGGACCAGGAACAGCTGGCAGCTGCTGTGCCAAGGGCTGTCCTGCTCCACAGGGAGAAAGTTCATAAAGTCCAAAGCCCAGGGGCTGGCAGGTGCTGGAAGAATCTTGTGCCAGAGACGCTGGGGAGCATGGTCACAGACACCCATTGCTCTGTGAGGCCTGAAAAGGCAGGGAGACCAACGGCAGGGGGCCTTGAAACCAAATGGAATTTTCCCTGCTGCTTTTAACATTGCTTCAGACCAGTGACTCCTTTCTTCCTTCCACTTTTTCCCTTTTGGAATAGGAAACACAGCTGTTTCATATACCTGTCCCAGCACTGAATTTTGAGAGAAGGATAACTTGTTTTCTAGATTCACAGGTCCATGGTTGGAGTAGAATTTTGTCCCAGGATGAATCATACCCAGAGATCACTGATACCTGGTTTAATGATTTAGATGATGAGATTTGGGTCTTCTGAATTGATGATATATACATGAGATTTTGAATTTGAGTTCATGCTGTAATGGGCTGAGACTTTCAGTATGGCTGAGATGGGGTGAATATATCTTGCACTGGGGATGGACATGAATTTTGGGGTGCCAGAGGGTGCAGTGTGGGTAGGTTGAATAATGGGCTTCAAAGATACTCATACTCTAATCCCGAGAACCTGTGAATATTTTCTTATATGACAAATGGAAGTTTGTAGATGTGATTAAGTTAAGAATCTTGAGATGATGAGATTATCCTGGATTATCCAGGTGGGCCTTAAATGTGCTCGCAAGTGTTCTTATAAGAGGGAGGCAGAATGAAATTAGACTACAAAAAAGAAGAAATAAAAAACTTGAGTGATGTACTTCGAAAACAGGGGAAGGAACCACAAGCCAAGGAATCTGACCATCCGAATCTGAAAAAGGCGAGGACAATGGATCCTCCCCTCAGAGCCTCCAGAAGAAAGCAGCTCTACTGACATCTTGCTTTTCGTCCCATAAGACTCATCGTTATGACTGTTAAATTAACATCTGTTAAGTAGAGCACAGAGTGCTAGATGGTGAGCATGGCTCAACAACAGGTGCTGGAGGAGGTACGTAGCATGCCTCAAGGGGCCACAGAGGAAGTTTAAGAGAGAGTGCAGACAGAGAGAGAAGCAGGACCTGGGGCACCTGCCTTATCTAAGGTGTGCACGGGGAATGGTTCTGGGAGTAAAGGGAGACTGTTAGGGAAGTCATATCAGGAACTTACATTTGCTTGTGATTCTGTGGGCTGTTTTCTAGGGCATGTGGTTGTGGTTGTGTGGAGTGGGGGTAGGGTTAGTTTAAGGCCCCTGCAGGCTGCTTTGTGGTAATTTGTTACAGCACCAGTAGGAAATGAATACAGTTGGCCACCGGTTTAATGCACGTATTGCTTCCTTTGGGATATCACCCTAACCTCCTAGGGGGTCATCTTCCAGTTGGTGCTGTAAGTGAGCCTCAAAGTACGTCATTGCGGAATTTTATGAAGCCAGCTTCTTCTAGGTGATGGGACATGTGTTAAGATCAGTGAAGTCCACGGGCATAAGTCCATTTCCACATTTCCTTTGCTGCAAAATATGTCACTTGTCAGATGTGATGCTGTATAGAATACCATGGTGATGGACAAGGCATTCTGCAAGGGTACAGTTGTAAAGCTGGGAGAAGTGAACCAGTCACAAAAGGCAAATCCATATTGGAGTAAGTATCTGTGATGGAAAGGTTAACTCAGCAGGCCTGAGTTGCTCAAACCCTGCACATTCCCAAGAAGGGCCTGTTTCCATGACTGACCTTTGGCCAACTCCTGGGAATTGAGCTCTTAGAATGTTGTGACTGATAAAAATGTTTTGCATGATGTGGTATAAGGCTTAAAATTATGTAATTAATATTATAAAATTATAATGAGCTTAATATTATATGCTGCCTTGACATTGGGTAAAATTGGGGGAGCCCTGAATGGCCTAACTGCAAGTTCCCGTCCCCACTCTGTTCTTGTGGATAAGGGCCCTAGCCAAACAACCCTCCTTATCAGAGGGACCAGGCACAGTTCCTGCTTAACCCTGAGTGGTGAGTGGTGTCAGGTTCCTGACAGCCTGAAGAATTATTGAAACAAGCCAATCACATCCTCCTCTAAGAACCGGGGGTCACTCAGCTTCTTGATACTACAAAGCTGGCCTCCCACAGAACCTAGTTGTTGAAAGTGTTACCAGGTGCAACCCCTTGGTGCCCCTGCGTGGTGTACCGTGGGGTACTTTGCCTTTGCACACAATCTTTGAAAGCAAGACTTTAACTGCATCTACGCTTCTCCAGAAGAACAGGTATGATATTACACTGATGACACCATCCTCTGAGAAGATTCATTTGACACACTCATTCAGGACATAGAAACAAAGGAGCTCACAAAAAAGGGATGGCCCCACACGTAGTACAAGACCCTGCCAGCCACCTCTGTTCAATTCCTAAAAATTATTCAGCAGCTCAAGGGCTGCTCCATCCCCTACACACTGTTAAGAAATCTTTGACCCTCTTGCCATCCACAATGTTAATAAAAGATCAACCTTTTGATCTTTTGGGGGGATTCTGTAGACAACTTATTCCTAATTTACAAATTTTACTTAATCTCACTTTTGCTGTTACCTGCAAATCAACCCACCGTGAATTTTCCCGTCTCCATCCAAAGATGGAGCATCTTGTAGCATCCAAAGTGCTACAAGAGGCACTCTTATTGGTTTCTCCAGAGACTCCTTCACTGTAGAGGATTTAGCAATCTCCTCTCATACCTCCTGGAGTCTCTGGACTACCCATGTTTGCCAAAAGTTGTTCATTGGTTTCTGAAGCAAAAAGTTGCCTTCCTTGGTTCTGTGCTATATATCATTAGAGGAGCGGCTGCTAGCTGCTTATTGTGTGCTTCTGGAAACAGAAACTTTCACAGGCCCTGTATCTGTGACCCTTTGTACCCAGCTGCCCATTCTGCCTTGGATCATGAAAGCACCCCACAGCCCGGCATAGCTACCCAGGCCTCCTTGCTATAGGATGGAGCCAAACCTGGACGCTTTGGCATACTTACCTGCAGGAGGGGATGGCCTCCCCTGTCCCCAGTCCCTTGCCAGATTTCTTGGTGCTAGAGGAAGTCCTCTCTCCCAGACCTCTTGGCTACCTGGGATGCCCCTTGGGATCAACCAAGTGAACAGCAATGGGAGTTGATACAATTTGCAGATGGTATCATCACCATAATACATAAAGGAGCTCAGTGGAACATTTTTGATTTTCATCCCTTAACCAGGATGTCCCTAATAAAGGAGAGGACCCAGAGGTCAGAACAACTGGCCACACTTCTGGCAGTCATCTTAGCACTGAATGCCTGGCCAGCAAGTGGCCACATCTGTACTTTTTTACAAACTCTTGGGCCATTGCCTAAGAGTTGCCCCCTTTGGGGTAAAGAATTCTGGGAATATCTTGCCTCACAGATACCCAAATTATAAACTGAGGTAACAGATGTCTCTATATATACTAAGGCCCCAATACAAGTTTCCCTCCCAACTCTGCTCCTGCAAATAAAGTCCTCTAGTCAAACAGACTTTCTTATCAAAAGAGTCTGGGCATAGTTCCTGCTTATCCCTGAACAGTGTGTTTCAGTTCCTTGCCAGCCTGCAGAATTTTTCAAACAAGCCAATCACATTCTCCCACAAAAACCAGGGGGCACCTCACCCTCTTGATACTACATAGTCTGCCTCCCACAGCCACTGGTTGGTCACCGTTCCCAAATGCACCCTCCGTATGTGGCTCTGCGTGGTGTGCAGTGTTCTCTTTCCCTGGGGTGTGAGTAAATGTGACTATGAAACTGCTGTCGAACTCGTTTGACTCTTGTTGGTACACCCTGGCCAGATCCTTCAGCTCTTTGAGGATAAATATCTTTCCTCCCTTAACAGGTCCACAATTCTCCAACTCAGTATTTTTTGACAGCCATAGTTATTGATCTAATGGTCAGGAGGAGAGGTTAGCCCTTGGTCCTGAGAGGAGTACATATTATGTCGCAAGGCAGAGGTCACTGTGTCATCTTTTAGTAAGGGGGCATGTATTAGTTTCTGAGGGCTGCGGTAACCAAACTAGGTAGCTTAAAACAACAAATGTCTTCTCTCATAGTTCTGAAGGCCAAAATCAGAACAAAATCAATGTACCGGCAGAGGTCACTCTCCCCAGAGGCTCTAGGAGAGATTCTGTTCCTTGTCTATTCCAGCTTCCATTGACTCTAGGCATTCCTTGAATTGTGACTGTATTACTTTAAGTTCTGCCTCTGTCTTCACAATTGCCTCTTCCTTTTCTCTGTGTGTCTCTTATAAGGACATTTGGATTGAATTTAGGGTCCACCCTGGTAGTCCAGGATGGTCTCATCTCAAGATACTTAGTTACAACTGCAAAGACCCTTTTTCCAAATAAGTTAATCTTCACAGATTCTGGGGATTCAAGAGTACACATATCTTTTGGGGGGGCACCATTCAACCCACCACTGGGGAGGACAGCCCATAACAGGAAGGAGTGGGCCACTTCTCTAGGCCAAGAAAATGCAGAGGAATCTGAGTAGTCAAGTCTTTATCTGGCTTTGGTGTCAGGGTAATGCTGGCCTCATAGACCTAATAACCTGTACGGCCTAGAAGCAGTTAAGATATAAATTCCATGCAAAAATGTTTTTTCACAACTACTATGATCTTTTTCATCTTTTGTGCTCCTATTCATTTTGGGGATTCAGATTTGTTCCCACTGATTGTTTAGTTATATGTGACATTGCACTTTGCCAACATACATGCCTAGTCTGAGGTAAAAAATAATGGGTGTCTGGCATCACACAAAGAGTTGGTAAGGCCTTACACATCCCTCTAGGGAAAATATAGACGAATTCTGGGATACCAGTGGATATGGCTGTCCAGATCGGTGGAACTCCAATGGTCCACGACCTCTCCAAAAGGCTAGGGTGTGGGGTGGGGTGGAGCACTTGGGAGTTTCAAAAGGGCAAAAGCAAATGAATACTGAAAATGGCAGAAGCACCTGACTCTGGATGGGTGAACCCCCCAGTACAAAGGGTAAAACCTCCACCTGTAGGTCCAGGAAACTAGGCGCCAGCCTGGGAGCATGGGTGCCCCGCGTTGCCAAGCAACCGTAGGGCTCGCCCCCGGGGCCACAGGGACTTGGGCTAAGTGAGGGCAGCCATCTTGGCCAGTTGGTCTCTGCTGTGTTGCCTTCCTTGCTCTGATTTGTAAAATGGGCCTACCAGCGCCTTTGTGCCCTGACGCACAGGCTTGTTGAGGATCACAACGTGGCACAAATTATTTTAAAAGCTTTCGTAGCTGGTGAATCCCCCTGGTGCCACTGGGCCTTCCTTTTCCCTGCCAACCTGGGTGCGGGTCCCTGAGCAACGGCTACAGTCCTTGCGCTGCCTGGTGGAGGCCTTTCCTGAGGGTCCAAGACGCGGGTCTGAGGGGCAGGGGTCCCGGAGGCACAGGCAGGGCTGGGGTTGCCCAGAAGGGCCCGGCAGTTGTTGCAGAGGCTCCAGCAGAGCCCAGTGACTGAGACCTTGTCTGCGATTAGGCGGCAGGTGGCCCAAGTGAGTCCGGGGCTGGGCTGGAGAGGCCACGGAAGGGTGGGCCAGGTGCTGTGATGCTGGATGCACTGCAAAGGAGACAGAAACAAGAGGCTCAAAGCAGGGGTCCCTGTGAGGCTCAGGATGGCAGCTAAAAGTGAAATATTAGCTCCCATTTCTTGGTGTGGAAATAACAACCAACATTCTATAGCGCATTTTGCTTTGCAGAGTGAGTTTCATTTATTTACCTGATCTCACTGAATCCTTTCTGCAGTCCTCTGGGATGTGGGGGTTATTATTATTATCTCCCTTTTATGGGAGATAATGGGGGTGATGGTGGTGTTGGAAGGAGCTTCATCGCTGGGTTAAGGCCAACTGATGCCCTAAGAACAGCTCTACAGTGGTGCCTCCTTGGCCTTTCCATGGTTTAACATAACATCTAAAGAATACTGAGTCCTTCAAGCCATTAATATATTTCACCATTTATTTAGATCTTTGATTTCTTCCATTTTTTTTTTTAGCTTACAGCATAGATATCTTACAGATATTTTGTAAGATTTATACCTAAGTACTTCACATTTTATGGTATTGTTGTAAATGATACTGTTTTAAATTTCAATCTTCAGTAGTTTATTTATTTATGTGTATTAACAAACAATTTTTAAAATATTGACCTTGTATCCTGTGGCTTTGTTAAACTCATTTATTAGTTCTGCTCCTGTTTGTAGAATCTTTGGCATTTCTTTTTTTTCCCCCAAACTCTATTGAGATATAATTGATACATAATGTTGTGTAAGTTTAAAATGTACAACATGTTGATTTGAAACACATATACTATGTTATGATTACCACCACTGTGTTAGCTAACACCTCCATCGCATCACATAATTACCATTTATTTTTTGTGGTGAGAACATTTAAGATCTACTCTCTTAGCAGTTTTCAATTATACAATACAGTACTGTTAACTATAAAAACAATGCAATGCATTAGGTTCGCAGAAATTGTTCACCTAATAACTGGAAGCTCGTACTCTTTGACCAATATCTTCCCAATTCCCCCATTCTCCTAGCCCCTGGTAACCACAATTCTACTCTCTATTTCTGTGAGTTGTTTTTCTTTTAGATTCCATGTAAGTGATATCATATAGTATTTCTCTTTCTCTGTCTGATTTATGTTTACTTAGCACTATGCCTCAAGGTCCATCCAGGTTGTCACAAATGGCAGAATTTCCTTCTTTCTCATGGCTGAATAATATTCCATTATATAGATATAGATATATCATATCTTCTTTATCCATTCATTCATAGATGGACTTGTAAGTCGTTTCCATATCTTGGCTATTGTGAATAATGCTGCAATGAACACGGGAGTGCAGGTATCTCTCTGATATCCTGTTTTTATTTCCTTTGAATATATACCCAAAAATGGGATTGCTGGATAATATGGTAGTGCTATTTTTAATTGTTTGAGAAATCTAATAAAAACCAAACTCATAGATATGAAGAACAGATTGGTGGTTTCCAGAGGCAGGGTGGGCAAGATGGGTGAAGGTGGTCAAAAGGTACAAACTTCCAGTTACAAGACAAATAAGTTCTAGAGTTGTATTATACAGCATGGTGACAAAAACGTGTATTCTGCTGCTGTTGGATGTCTGTTAGTTCCATTTAGACTAAAGTATGGTTCAAGTCGAACGTTTTCTTGTTGATTTTCTCTCTGGATGATCTGTCCATTGCTTGAAGTGGAGTATTGAAGTTCCCTGCTGTTATTGTTTTGCTGTCTATTTCTCCCTTCAGATCTGTTAGTGTTTGCTTAATATATTTAGGTGCTCTGGTGTTGGGTGCATATATATATATATTTTTTTTAAATATATTTTTATTTATTTATTTTGGCTGTGCTGGGTCTTAGTTGCGGTATGCAGGATCTTTTTTAGTTGCAGCATGTGGGCTCATAGTTGGGGCATGTGGACTTCTTAGTTGCGGCATGTGGACTCTTAGTTGCGGCATGCACGTGAGATCTAGTTCCCCGACCAGGGATCGAACCCGGGCCCCCTGCATTGGGAGCATGGAGTCTTACACACTGGGTCACGAGGGAAGTCCCTGGTGCATATATATTTATAATTGTTATATCTTCTTGATGACTTGATCCCTTTATTATTATATAATGACCTTCTTTGTCTATTGTTATTGTTTTTAGCTTAAAGTCTATATTATCTGATATAAGTAAAGCTACCTTTGCTCTCCTGTTTTCCACTTGCATGGAATATCTTTCTCCATCCCTTCACTTTAAGCCTATGAGTGTCCTTAAAGCTGAAAGTGAGTATCTTGTAGGCAGCTTATAGTCGGATCTTTTTTTCTAGCCACTCTGTGACTTTTGCCTGAAGAATTCAATACATTTACATTTAGAGTAATCATTGATATGTAAAGACTTACTAACTAATACCATCTTATTGATTTCTGTCTGGCTGTTTTGTAGTTCTCTTTGTTTCCTGTCTTGCTGCCTTCCTTTGTGAATTGGTGATTTTCTGTGGTGGTATGCTCTGATTTTCTTCTCTTTGTCTTTTGTGAATCTACTGTAAGTTTTTTTTGCTTTTTAGTTACCATGAGGCTTACATAAAACCTCTTATTAGATGTATCAGCATGCAAAAACTTAATTTCACTAGCATGCAAAAACTCTGCCCTTTTACTTCTCACCCATTTATACTTCTAATGCCAAAATTTACCTCTTTTTATATTGTATATTCATTAAAAATTATAGTAGCTATAGTTATTTTTAGTACTCTTGTCCTTTAACCTTTACACTATAGTTAAGTGGTTAACACACCATCATATTACAGTAATAGAGTTTTCTGAATTTGACTGTATACTTACCTTTACCTGTGTGTTGTATATATATGTATGTTTTCATGTTACTAATTAGCATCTTTTCATTTCAACTTGAAGAACTCCTTTCAGCATTTCTTGTAAGGCAGATCTAGTGGTGATGAACTCCCTCAATTTTTGTTTGTCTGTTAAAGTCTTTATTTCTCCTTAATAAAGGACAACTGTGTCAGGTAGAGAATTCTTGGTTGGCAATTTTTTTCTTTCAGCACTTTGAATATATCATCCCACTCTTTCCTGGCCTGTAGGATTTCTGCTAAGAAATCCACTGATAGCCTAATAGGGGTGCCTTTGTAGTTTACAATCTTCTTTCTTGCTTATTTTAGATTCTATCTTTATCTTATATTCTTGGCAGTTTTATTATAATGCGTCTAAGAGAAGATCATTTTAGACTGAAATAATGGAGTGATCTAATAGTTTCACGAACTTGAATATTCAAATTTCTCGCAGGTTTGGGAAAATTTCAGCCATTATTTCTTTTAAATAGTTTTTCAGTCCCTGTCTCCCTTTCTTCTCCTTCTGGAACACCAGTGATTCAGATTTTGTTTCTCTGGATGGTATCCCATAGATCACATAGGCTTTCTTCACTCATTTTTATTTATTTCTCTTTTTTAAAGTTTTAAATAGTTTTTATTTTTAAATAGTTTAAGATTTACAAAAAGTTATGAAAATAGCTCAGAGGACCTCTGTGTACCCTTTTCCCCATCATCTGCCAGTGATAACATCTTAGGAGACAAAGAAATTGACATTGATACAATACTATTCACCATGGCTTATGTAAAAGTGCATTGTTTAATCCCCAAATGTTTGGAGATTTTATAAATATTTTTCTTTTCTCTATTTCTAGTTTAATTCCATTATGGTTAAAGAACATATTTTGTATAATTTCAATTCTTTTAAATTGTTAAGGTTTGTTTTACAGCCCAGAATATGTTCCTTTATACGAATATTTCATATGCACTTGAAAAGAATGTATATTCTGCTTTTGTTGGGCAGAGTGTTTTGTCATTGCCATTAGGTCCAGCTAGTTGATATGTTGTTCAGGTTTTCTTTATCCTTACTGATTTTCTGTCTAATTTTTCTCAGTTTTGGAGAAAGGAGTGTTGAAGTCTCCGACACAATTTTGGGCTTGTCTATTTCTCATATCAGTTCCATCAGTCTTTGCTTCATGTGTTTTGCAGCTCTGTTGTTGCACACACATTTGTGATTAGCATGTTTTCTTGGAGAATTGACCCCTTTATCATTAAGTAATAGCCCTATCTATCCCTTGTAACATACCATGTTCTGAAGTCTACTTTATCTAAATATAGCTACTTCAGCTTTATTTTGGTTAGTGTTTGAATGGTACATCTTTTTCAATTCTTTTACTTTTAGTATACTTTACTTTTACTTTTAGTATATTATTATACTGATATTTAGTGTGGGTTTTTTTGGAGATAAAATATAGTTTGGTCTTTTTTTAAACCAATTTGACAATCTCTTTTAATGGGTGTGTTTAGACTATTCACATTTAATGTAATTATTAACATTGTTGAACTTGGGTCCACCATTTTATCATCTCTGTTTTGTACCCTTTGTTTTTTACTCTTCTATTTCACTTTTCCTGCCTTCTCTTCTTTTATTCTAATATTTTTAATATTCCACATCAACTTACCTATTGGCTTTTGGCTATATCTCTTCATATTACCTTTTTGGTAGTGGTCTCTGGGTTACAATATACATACCTTAGAGTTAAAAATCTACTTCGAGTTAAAAGTTTGCAACTTCAAGTAAAATGTAGAAGCCTTACAACCATATAGGTTGCTTTCCCTATTGTCATATGTATTACATCTACACACATTATCTCACTAACAATGTTACAATTTTTGCTTCCAACAGTCCTACATATTTTGAAGAATGTGTGAGGTATAAAATAGACAACTGTATTTATCCAAATATTTACCATTTCTGTTGCTCTTTCTTCTGTTCTGTTGCTATTGCTGAAGTTCCAAATGTCCCTTTGGAATTTCACATCAGCCTGAAGAACTTCCATTAACAATTCTTTTAGGGCAGGTTTGCTGGTGACACATTCTCTCAGTTTACCTTCATCTAAAAATATTTATATTTTGCTTTCATTTCTGAAGCACATTTCACTGGGCTGACAGGTTTTTTTCCTCCAGGACTTTACAGATGTTTGCCCCACTGTCTGTTGGCCTCTATGGTTTCTAATGAGAAATCTGTTCGGATTCAAATCTGAACGATTTGAATCGTTCTTCCCCTCATTGTGATATGTTATTTTCTTCTGATTGCTTTCAAGATTTTTTCTTCATCTTTGGTTTGCAGAAGTTAGATTATGATGTATCTGGGGCGGTTTTCCTTAAAGTCATTCTGTTTGGCATTTGCTGGGCTTCTTGAATCTATAAATCTATGTCTTTTGCCATATTTGAAAAGTTTTCAGCCATTTTTTCTCTAAACATTTTTTTCCTTTACCAATTTCTCTCCCTTCTCTGGGACTCTAATGACATGAATGTTAGACCTTTTAATATTTCATAGGTCACTGAATTTCTCCTTTTTTAAAAAAAAATCTTTTTTTTTCTCTTTTATTAAGACTTGATAATTTTTATTGCACTATCTTCAAGGTCACTGGCTCTTTCTTCTATTATCTGCATTCTGTTGTTAAGGCCATGCAGTGAAATTTTTATTTCAGACATTGTATTATTTAATTCAGTGACCAGATATCGGAGGTAGTAGTGAAAGAGAATGAGCTGTCTAAAATCACACCTAGCTTCTGGCTTGGGTCATGGAGTGGTTGTTGGTACCTTTTACTGAGGAGTAGGAACAATGAGGAAGATAATGCATTTGGAGGTGTGAATTTGAGGTGCAAGTGGTATATTCAAGTGGTGATACAGTAGGCTTCTGTAGCTCCCTAGAGTTTGCATTTCTGGGTAGAGGTCAGGGTTAGTGATAAAGTTGTTGTGGTTTAAATCAATGTTTTTCAAAGTGTAGACTGCAATACCTTGTATCATGGCATCAATTTTGTGGGTTATAACGGCATTTTAAAAAATGGACCATAGGGACTTTCCTGTGGTAAAGAATCTGCCTTACAATGCGGGTCACATGGGTTCTATCCCTGGTCAGGGAACTAAGATCCCGCACGCCGTGGGGCAGCTAAGCCCGCGTGCCACAACTAGAGAGAAGCCCACGTGCTGCAACGAAAGATCCCACATACCGCAACTAAGACCCAGTGCGCCAACTAATGAACCCATGCACTCTGGAGCCCGAGCGCCACAACTAGAGAGAAGCCTGCGCACCACAACGAAAGATCCTGCATGTGGCAACTAAGACCCAATGCAGCCAATAAATAAATAAATAAAATATTAAAAAATAAAAATAAATTGCTTTAAATGATTCAACAGTAGAGAATAAGAATTACAAAAATTTAGGGCTATATTTTAAAACTCATTTGAGAGTATGAGAGTTAGATTATTAGAAACCACTATGTTCAATCATAGGTCTGTTATTCATACTCTGCCTGGAAAAGCTCATCATCATGGTTTAAACTAAGGGTTTTCAAACATTTTTTTGAAACATCACAGTAAGAAATTAATTCACAATCCAGTCTAATATACATGCATACGCATACACACACGCATACACACACACTAAAACACAAGTTTTGTTAAATACCATTTACTCTTTATTATATGTAATATACTGATTTTTAAAATTGCAGTCCAATTTTTTAAAGATTTATTATGTATTTATTTAATTTATTTATTTTTGGCTGCGTTGGGTCTTCGTTGCGGCACGTGGGATCTTTGTTGAGGCATGTGGGCTCTTTCACTGTGGTGCGCGAGCTTCTCTCTAGTTGTGGCGTGCAGGTTTTCTCTCTCTAGTTGTGGTGCGCGGGCTCCAGGGCCCGTGGGCTCTGTAGTTGTGGTGCGTGGGTTCCAGAGTGCGTGGGCTCAGTAGTTTTGCGGCACGCAGGCTCTCTAGTTAGGGGCGCACGAGCTCAGTAGCTGGCCATAGACATATCCATCACCTCCCAAAGTTTCCTCCCACCCGCTTTATTATTATTATTATGTTATTGTGTGTATGTGTGTGTGTGTGTGAGATAAGAACACTTAGCATAAGATCTATCCTGTTAGCAAATTTTAATTATATAACACAGCATTGTTATCTATAAGCACTATGCTGTAGAGTAGATCTTCAGAACTTATTTATCTTGCATAACTGAAACCATTACCCTTTGACCAAACTATTACCCTTTTCCTTCACCTCCAGCTGTTGGCAACCACCATTCTATGGTCTGCTTCTATGAGTTTGACTATTTTTAGATTTCTCATATAAGTGAGATTCTACTGTATTTGTAGAATTTCTGTGTCTGGCTTATTTCACTTTGCATAATGTCCTCCAGGTCCACCTGTGTTGTTGCAAATGCAGGATTTCCTTCTTTTTTAAGGCCAAGTAATATTCTATTGTATGTATATACCACATTGTCTTTATCCATTCATCCATTGGACATTAGGTTGTTTCCATATCTTGGCTATTGAGGATAATGCTGCAATGAACATGGGAGGGTAGATATCTCTTCGAGATCCTGATTTCAATTCCTTCAGATAAATATCTAGAAGTGGGATTGCTGGATCATATAGTAGTTCTATTTTTAATTTTTTTGAGAAACATCCATTGGGTTTTCCATGACTGTGCCAGTTTCCATTCCCATCAGTAGTGTACCAGGGTTTCCTTTTCATCACATCTTCACCAATACTTATCTTTTGTTTTTTAAATAATAGCCATTGTAACAGGTGTAGGTGAAGGTTCAAATTCTGTAGCATGGAAAGTTCTTGGCAACATGTTATCCTTTGCATTTGGATAATAAACTGGTTTGTTTTCGTATCTTTTATAATAGCAAGTCTGTCCCATTGCCTTGATGTTTTAGTTTCTGAGGCAATCAATCAAGTCTCAACCAGCAGTACAGAATACCAGCGCTCTTGATAGCCCTCTGGATACGTAGCTTCGAATTGTGTGTTTCTAGCACATTATTGTTGTAAAAATATTTTTGAGAATATTTGAGAATATATCTTGTATAAGTTTTCTTTCAGAATTTAATCTCAGGGAAACTATTGTTTTTTCTGACATACTAGTATTTTTTCTCCTGTCAGCTAAATAATTAATGTGATTCAGTATTTCCCTTTTCTGCTTGGTTGATGGGACTCTTCAAACCAGTTTAGTCATTCTCTTAATGGTTTGGAGTTAGTACATATACTTTCCTTCACTTTTTGTGTTGATTTTCTTTTTTACTTCCATGTTATCAATTAATTTTAATATAAATTGTCTATATTTGTGGTGGAAAGAGTAAGTATAAATAAATACTACACTATAAGTCTTAGTACTTGCAATGATAATAAATCATTATTTTATCTCACTTAATTTCTTCCAGTTTTATTGAGATGTAATTGACATACGGTACAGTATAAGTTTAATATTCATTTTATCTCACTTCTGAGAAACTGCTCTAAGTTAACATAGCACTCACTTTGTTTCTTCTTCATTAAGTAGGATAGAAACTATTCCATCCTAGTTACCTTATTATACTACATAAGGTCAAACACTATCTGATTTCACTCTGGAATCATTTTGCAGATCTCTTTTCTTATTGAGGGCATTTTCATCTTCATCTTAATATTACCCATGTTTATTTCCATAGGGTAAAATTCTAAACCATCTGAAGATTCTGAAGGGAGACAGGGACAGGATTCGGAATTTTTAGTCTACGGGACAAGATGAGATTCAGGCCCTGCTGGTAAGAGAAGTCTCAAGTGAATGTTCTGTGTACCTCTGTTGGGTGGGAGAGTGTGTGTGTGTGTGTCAGGGGGAGGGGGTATATTGAAGGATGGGGAGAAGGAGGGTGTGATGAAAGGGATTCTTGTTCTGAACTCATTTCCAGATCTCACAAATGTTCTGGTGTTTCCTAGCCTCTCAGAAGAAATCCTCTTCCCCTTTCTGCCTTTACTGCAGGCAAAATTCCAGAACCACAAGCAAGACATAGCATCAGTGTTTGAGCAGGGCCATCAGTTCCTGAGAGAAAGGGAGCAGTACCTGTTGAAGTGGCTGGATGGGATGGAGCAAGAGCTCACTGAAGGGAGGAACAGCCATGTCACCAAGGGCTCTGAGGAGGTCATCCAGCTTGAGACCCTGATTTCTGAGTTAGAGAAGAAGGCTCGGCAGCCAGCACTTGAACTTTTGCAGGTGAGTGACCAACTAAACTGTACCTGGGTCCCCTTGCTCCAGGATGCAGTGTAGCCCTCCATTAGCATGAGATTTGGACAAGGAGTCAGGAGAGACAAGGTTTTGTTCTCATTTGTTGAGTTCTTTAATAAGTTAATCAGCAAAGTAATAGGTTTTAAGTCCCAAATTGCGGTGGGCAAGGGACTGTAATAGACCCAGATCTTACAATGAGATAGTAAGATCTATACATTTATAATTATAAGAAATAATCAAGTGTTAAATCTTGTGGTCAGACAGGAAGCCCCAGGAATTCTGGAAAAGACTAGGTTTAGTCAGGGAAGTCTTCAAGGAAGAAGCAGCTCTTAATGGCAGCCTTGAAGAAAATGTAAAGATTTGGATTAGCAGGAAGGAGGAGTTGAACATTCCATTTGGTGGAGGTGCAGTGGTTAGAATGAAATAAGTGAATGTGATAATAAACTTAATGAGTGTGATAATAAAAGGGTGGGTGTGGGTGCTGAGGAAGATAGTTTGGAAGGTAGAAAGGGTACATAGAGTGAACGGAGCTACCTTTCTGGAGGAGTCAGCTTAAGTGAGGAAGAAGTTAGAGGGAAGATGAGACAGGTAAGATGGGGTCAAATGAGTAGAGGCCTTCCAAGGCAGGCTGAGATTTCAGTCTTAACCTGGTAGACAATAGGATTCTTGACAGATCAAGGAAGGTTTCTTGGAGGGGATAGTCTAGCACTCAAATAGAGAAAAGGATGGGGAAACATATGTCCACATAAACTGATACTACAGTGGAGAACAGAACAGGTCCAGGCTCATCAGAAAATTCTCTGTACAGTCCTGTTGTGTACCCGTTCCCCAGCAAGCCCATCGTAGGGAATGGTGTCAGATCCTGGGAACCTTATTTCCATGACAGTCTGTCTTCTCTTCCTTTCTAGGACCCAAGCAATATAATAAGCGGGTAAGTGCTGCTTGCTTTTTTTTTTTTTTTTTTTTAACCACTTAGGTGTTCCTTTGTTTTTTCTTTCTGTCACCATAACTTATTGAAATGTGGCAAGGGCTGGAAAGGGGTTGTTTGGAGGAAGAGAGGTTCTTCTAGAAAGGGTAAGTTGAAAGGTGTTCCATAGAATGGGGGAGGGAGTCCTAGAAAAATTATTGGCATGGAACTTATGTTAGGATGGTAATGGGATAGGGAGAAATGAAATGGGAGGAGATTATGGGAGAGTATTAGAGAAAATTTAGAATACACATTTGTTTCTAAAACCCGATTTCCTCTTGTTCTTTCTGTACTTGATTCCCAGCTGCTTCTCCTGGCCACAGCTTCCCTCATATTCTGTAGAGCACATTTCATCGTCAGATTGCCCTCTATGCTTGCTAGTGATGGTTTCCTGCTCTCTGCCTGACCATAAGAAGAGGGACATTTATATGAGTCATAGAGATAATGGGTTCTTGAACAGTGCGTCTGAGGGAATGTGTGTTAGGCATTTAACATTGGCAGTTTTCAAAAATTATACCCACACGATACTCAGAAGCTTTGAACAGAGATAAAAGGGAGGTATTTTGATAATACACTGTTCATCCCAGAGACATCCAGGACTATTGGCATATACTGAATGTTTACTGTGGACCAGTTACTGGGTAGAAAGGGGTGTAATGAGATAGGTTACCAGATTCTGTCTGGGGAGACTAGACAGAGACAATTAGAAATGAGCAATTATATAAGAAATGAGAGTGATACAGAATGGGTAAGACTTCTTGCCTGAAAGCATTTTGTCTGATATTAGTAGAGGTATTCTAGTTTTTTTTTGATTAGTGTTTGCATGCTATTTAACTTTTTATCCTTTAACTCTCAACCTTTCTCGGTTGTTATTTTTATGTACCTCTTATAAAAACATAAATTTTTTTTTCTTTTTAAATAAATTCATTCTGACACTTTTTAATTGGAATATTTAGTATTTATAGCTCCTGGAATATCACAATTTTCATTTATATTTTCAAAAATAGTTGCATAATTTGCCAAATAATGTCCTTAAATTTAATTTTTTTATGTCAATGTATTTGTTTGTTTTGTGTATTTCTACTTTTGACTCCTCTACTTGCCTCTCCCTTTTTTCCATTTTTAATATTTTTTTATTTTTGTGTGTGTATATCTATGAGCCCTGCTTTTGTCATAGGCCAAAATTTCTAGTATTTGGTATTTTTATTGTTTTCTAGCTATTTTGAAATTTTAAATTTGATTTGCTATTTAACATAAGATTTAAGAAAAAGGATATCTGTCAGTGGTGCTGGGTTCTTTTTCTAGTAGTTTCAGGCTTCATAGTTTTAAATCTTGTGATCACACGAGTTGGTTGCCATTTCTACCATTTTGGACTTTATTGAGGCTTTCTGTATTGTATGTTGTAGATTTTTGTACAGTTCTAAACACTTAAAAAGAAAGTACATTCTCTGGGTTCTTAGAATAGGATTTGATATAGCTCCATGAGGTTTTCCTTAGTAATTTTGTTATTTAGGTATTTTGTATTGATACTTATTTTTTTACTTCTTGATATGTCATGGACTAAAAGAAATCACTCAAAGATTCCTATTAGCAATGAATTTTTGCCAATTTTTCTTGTATTCTTATAGTTTTTGCTTTTTATATTTTGATGTTTTCTTTTTTTTTAAAGAGAGTTATATCTTAATTGTGGATTATAATCTTCTTAGTAACATAAAATACCCTCTGTTGTCTTATTTAATATTTTTTTGCCTTGAATTTAATCCTGTTTGATAATATCAAGACCTCAGATTTCTTTCATATTGTATTTAGCTTATATATGTCTGCCCAGCTATACCTTAATTTTAAATTTAAAGCTTTTTAAAAATGTATATTTAAAGCTTAATTTTGGGGCTTCCCTGGTGGTCCAGTGGTTAAGACTCCACACTTCCATAGCAGGGGGCCCGGGTTTGATCCCAGGTGAGGGAACTGAGATCACACATGCTGCACAGTGCGGCTAAAAAAAAACAAACAAAAAAGGCTTCATTTTAATTTTATTTATCTAGTTTATATCCTCAGGTAATTTCTTTAGAGGTTGTAGTATTAGTAGCCTGTTTCAAAGACTTTCAAAGGCAGAAAATGGCTTCCTTTCTTTTTTTAACATTGTCTATAAATGACATATTGGTGGGTAGAGAATCCTTGGATCATGGCCCATTCTTCAGAACTCTATATATCTACTCTTTGAGTCTGATGTTGAAACTGAGCACTTGGAAATGAAGCTTTTACTCTCCGCCCCTTTGGTCTATTGTTGGTGTTTGTGCACATGCACGTGCTGACGATGGGAAATCATGCCTCTCTCTCAGGAGTTCTAACTGTGACTTCATTTTCTCTAGATATCCCCGGAAGAAGTTCTGGATTGAAAAGTCTACCAGTCCTCCAATCAAAAAGCAGACAGAAGAATTTTCAGATAAACTTCTTTCTTTAGAGAAAGGACTCAAAGGATTCCATGGTAAAGGAAGGGGTTTGAGCCTAGAAAAACTTCTTACTTTCTCTATAATGTTTCCTTAGGTTTTGATTGTGGCGGTGGCTTCTCAGAGTTCCTTGCTCTTGTGCACCTCACTTACACCATGCAGGGACATCGGGGAGGGAATCTAAGCAAGTCCAAACCAGAGAGGATTCCACATGAGAGTCTAACAATGTTACCTAGACTAAAGTAGAATCATAGTCAATAGGTCTGAGTTGGTAAAAAGATACCTCACCTTTAACAGTGAGGTAAAAGAAAATTGGAAGGCTATGGAAAACAGTGTGGCATTTCCTCAAACAATTAAAAATATAATTACCATATGATCCAGCATTTCCACTTTCCAAAGAATTAAAAGCAGGATCTCGAAGAGGTATTTGCACACTCATGTTCATAGCAGCATTATTCACTATAGCCAGGTGGTAGAAGCAACCCAAATGTCCATCAGTGCATGAATGGATGAACAAAATGTGGCATGTGGAATGTGTAGACAATGGAACATTATTCAGCTTAAGAAAGGAAGGAAATTCTGACACATGCTACAAGATGGATGAATCTTGAGGACATTATATTAAGTGAAGTGAGCCAGTCACAAAGGGATAAGTACTGTATGATTCCTTTTTGAGGTCTTTAAAGTAGTCAAATCCATAGGAACAGAAAGTAGATTAGTGGTTGGAAGGACGGGGAAATGAGGAGCTGTTGTTTAATGGGTATAGAGTTGGAGTTTTGAAGAATGGAAAAGTTCTGGGGCTTCCCTGGTGGCACAGTGGTTAAGAATCTCCCTGCCAATGCAGGGGACACGGGTTCCAGCCCTGGTCTGGGAAGATCCCACATGCCGCGGAGCAACTAAGCCCGTGCGCCACAACTACTGGGCCTGCGCTCTAGAGCCTGTGAGCCACAACTACTGAAGTCCATGCTCCTAGAGTCCGTGCTCCGCAACAAGAGAAGCCACTGCAGTGAGAAGCCTGTGCACCGCAACGAAGAGTAGCCTCCGTTTGCCACAACTAGAGAAAGCCCGCACTCAGCAGTGAAGACCCAACGCAGACAAAAATAAATAAATAAATTTATTTATTTAAAGTGAGAGAGTGGCATGGACCTATATACACTGCCAAATGTAAAATAACTAGTGGGAAGCAGTCGCATAGCACAGGGAGATCAGCTCGGTGCTTTGTGACCGCCTAGAGGGGTGGGATAGGGAGGGTGGGAAGGAGACGAAAGAGGGAGGAGATATGGGGATCTATGAATATGTATAGCTGATTCACTCTGTTATAAAGCAGAAACTAACACACCATTGTAAAGCAACTATACTCCAATAAAGATGTAATAATTAATTAATTAATTAAAATACCAAAAAACCCAAATGGAAAAGTTCTGGAAAATGGTTGTACAGCAATTTAAATATACTTAATATTAATGAACTGTACACTTAAAAATGGTAAAGATGGTAAACATTATGTGTTTTTACCACAATTAAAAATTTAAGAATACTGGGAGAATTAATCTAAAAGAGTATCTTTGAGAGTAGAGAAAAATAGTGTGGTTCAGGACTAGAAGTTTAGGGCTTACTTTAAAAACAGGGAACATGCCCAAAGGTACTCTTTAATGAAGCAGCAGGTGGGTTCAGCGGATGTAGGCATGCATATTTACATGGGTGTCTCCTGAATTGATTTCTCTGTTTCGCTTGAGCTTTCATGGTGCCCTGTCATCTTTTAAAGTTATATTAGCCAACAGTAAGAGAATTTAACCTAGAAGATGAGGTGTCAGAATTGCTTACTGTCCTTTGGTACTTTTATTCCAGGAAAATTGTTGAGGGATCTGGAATATAAAACAAGTGAGCATCTGGAGGGGATAGTGGCTGAAGTTTGCTAATTGCAGCTTTCCTATGAAGCTCCATTACTTATGGGTCAGCTCTTTCGTTTTAAAGAGGAAGGTCTTCGTGTGACTAATGTATCCAAATTCTTTATCCCGAGAATTCAGATTTCAAACCCACAAACCTTTCCCCAGATTTGTGCAGCTGCAGTGATCTCAGTCCTTACCGTTTTGCCCTCTCAAGTCTCATCACACTGCCTGTGCCCTTGAATTTTCTGTGTTCTCTTCATTTTCCAGATATGGTTGCTAATAGTATGAGCACAAGGTCACAAGCAGTTTCTGGCCTGCTCCCCGGAGGAGTCTACCCCCATTGTCATAAAGGCCCCATAACCTATGGGATAAATCTCATTTGCTGTCTTTTGTGATGCCACACCTTTGTCCCCTTGTCCCCACAGTGAGGATCATCCTGAATTCCCAGACAGCCAATGGCTACCTCTCAGTGTTTCCAAATGGGAAGAGCATGATATTCACTGGCTTGTGGATGAACACATAGCAACATGGTCAGCGATTTGATCCGGAGCCTGGTGTGCTGGGCAGTAAGGGCTTCACGCCCTTTGATTTGGTTCTTCACCTGCCACTGAGATAAAGGTATGAGAACGAGTGACGATATCATAGGACTGCAGCCCCTGCCACGAATAGGAATTGATTACAACATCCATATCCATTTCTAGAGCACCTTTTCTGTCACATAATTTCTCCTGTCATCCTTCTAAGCAGCTGAGGAAACAGTAAATGTTTTGCAACTCATACCTGCTTACCATTGATACATTATGAGACTTGAGCTATCTGGAGTGGGAATTGGTTTATTTCTTCCTGCTATGCTCTGACAATTTTTTCAAAAAGAAGGGGAGAGTGCAAGCCATGTGAAGTTCAGGTGTATATGAGTTTTTGGAGGTCACTTGGACCTGAAGTTCAGTCTTATGTCAGCTGTGTTTTGAGGTGGTAGAAATAGATACTTAGCTTAATATTAAATTAGTAGTCTTAAGTATAGGCAGAAGAAAACAAACTTGGCTAATTTTAGAAAAAGGAAATTTATTAAATGTTACTGGGGCTGTAGAGTGTAAAGAGGGAGGGGTATGTGTGCTTGCAAATACTGCCCCAAGAGAGCTGGGAGTCAGTGTCGGCACTGCAGTGAGAGGGAGGAGCAGCTGGGGGGGTCGCAGGGGTTGAGAGGATGGTTGGAGTTGGCAGCACCTAAACAGAACATCCCACGCATGAGGACAAGCTAGTGGAGAGGGGGTGTGATCTGGTGGGGAGCAGAGGAGGAAGAAGTAATGAACACACACAGGGGTCGAGCCAGAGCTGGGTTTGGCAGCAGCTATCTTGGTGGATTCATAGACCCAGCTGATGGGTATAGTTCTCCTGGACATAGAGATGAGAATGAAGAGTTGAGGAGGGAATGGTCTCAGGAAATTAGTGGATAGAACAGGCCGTAGTTCTTCATGTAAGTAACTCCTAAAGAAAAATCTGGCATAAGTGCACCAGATTGCCAGAGAATAGGATGCCTGCCTTTGCCTCAGCAACATTAAAGGTTAGGAAAGCATGCTTTTGGCTTCTGTAACGAGAGGTGGTCTCATCAAGACTCATGTCGTTTAGCATTCTCAAGACATGGGAGCAGATGCTAGTTGCCTAAGAAGAACGTCCCTTATTTAAATTGCTGGGTTCAAGAGATGTGGGTATACTTGCTCTGATAGCTCAGTTGTATAAGAATGTTTTGTCAAAAAAATATGACCAAACAACAGAAGATTCCTATACCCTATAGCTGTATCTATCAATAAAAGCAAGTACAAGTCGAGTGCTGACGTTGTATATTCAGATCCTCATTATAGAAGGGACAAAGCAACGTGCAAACAGATTTTTTCTATATGGTGAGTGGCCAAAGGTTTTAACTATTATATTCAATGACGGTGCAGTCCATGTTTCACTTACAGGACTGAAGGGAACAGATTTTATAGGTTAAGGATGTAGATACAGGATGTTGCAGTGCTTTTGGTTAGAAGTAATTATGAGATGAAATGTAAGTAATTACTAAAGAACAGGGTCAGAATTTAGCAAGACAATGTTGAAACTGTTCCTCCTTAGAATGTTTCTTAAGTCAAAGATTAATGTTAATAAGATACTTAATAGACAGATAAATAGAAAAAAAGTCAGAAAAAAGAAGCCAAGAAAAGAAATTATGTCTGATAGTAGAACCACAGGAAGAGTCCTCTGGGGATTCCAGATTCTGTGCCAAGAGAGTGACTCTGAGGTCCCGCCCTTCTCTCAGGACAACTAAGGCATCCAGTCTCTCCAGGTATGGAGGGGAAGACAATCCCCGAAGTAACTGATTAGCAGTTCCCTTTGACCCCGGCGGCAGCAATGGGCACTATACTCTGGGCGACTTTCTCTCTCTCAGGCCTTGCTCTCTGCCTCACCCTCAATCTGTCTGGAGGTCTGACTCCAGCTTTTCTGAGTTACTCGGCCCCCACACAGGTCAGGACCAGAAGTGGTGTTCTCCAACCCAGAAACCTGGAGCCTCTTATTCTGAGTTCTCTCAACCTGAACTTACAGCTATCCAAGGAACAGGAGATTATCCCAGACCCCACGTCCAGGCTGGTGTCTTTCTCCCCCCCAACTCAACTGTCCTGTCTGTTCCCAGGATGGTCACATGTGTGCTGCTGGAGTGTCCCATGACGGTTGCAAAATGTCTGAATTTTCTGATTCATCCCGTCAGATTCTCTCAAAGACACATGCAACCCATCACTCTATCTCTGACCGTGAAGTCACCCTAAGATGCTGGGCTCTGGGCTTCTACCTTGTGGAATAACACTGGTCTGGCAGCATGACGGGGAGAACCCAACTCATGGCACAGAGCTTCTAGATAGAGAAAAATATACCATGCTAACACTAGTCTAATGAAAGCAAGAGTAGCTATATTAATTTCAGACACAGCAGACTTCAACACATGGAAGGTTATCAGAAATAGCAAGAAAGGCGTCACATACTGATAAAAGAGTGAATTCTCCAAAAAGACATAACAATCTTTACTGTGAATGCACCTAACAACAGAGGGTCAAACGATGTGAGGCAAAAACTGATAGAATTGATAAGAGAAATAGATGAATCCACTCTTTTAGTTGGAGACCTCAACATCCCTCTCTCAGAAATGGACAGAGCAAGCAGGCAGAAAATCAGTAAGGACATAATTGAACTCAAAACACTATCAATCAACTGGATGTAATCAATATCTATAGACTACTTCAGCCAACAACAGCAGAATACACAGTCTTCTCAAGCTCACATTAAACATTCACAAAGATAGACCACATTCTGGGCCATAAAACACATGTTAACAAATTTTTTTTAATAAATTTATTTATTTTATTTCTGGCTGTGTTGGGTCTTCCTTGCTGTGCATGGGCTTTCTCTAGTTGCAGCAAGCGGAGGGTACACTTCATTGTGGTGCACGGGCTTCTCATTGTGGTGGCTTCTCTTGTTGCAGAGCACGGGCTCCAGGCATACGAGCTTCAATAGTTGTGGCTCACGTGCTCTAGAGCGCAGGCTCAGTAGTTGTGGCGCACGGGCTTACATGCTTCTCGGCATATGGGATCTTTCCAGACCAGGGATCAAACCCGTGTCCCCTGCATTGGCAGGCGGATTCTTAACCACAGCTCCACCACGGAAGTTCCCACTTAACAAATTTGGAAGATGAGAAGTCATACAGAGCCTGAACCAAGATGGAGGAGTAGAAGGACGTGCTCTCACTCCCTCTTTGAGAATACCAGAATCACAACTAGCTGCTGGACAATCACTAACAGGAAGACACTGGAACTCACCAAAACAGATATCCCACATCCAAAGACAAAGGAGAAGCCACAATAAGATGGTAGGAGGGGCACAATCACAGCAAAATCAAATCCCATAACCGCTGGGTAGGTGACTCACAGACTGGAGAACACTTATACCACAGAAGTCCACTCACTGGAGTGAAGGTTCTGAGCCCCACATCAGGCTTCCCAACCTGGGGTTCTGGCAACGGGAGGAGGAATTCCTAGAGAAACAGACTTTGAAGGCTAGCAGGATTTGATTGCAGGACTTTGACAGGACTGGGGGAAACAGAGACTCCACTCCTGCAGGGCACACACAAAGTGATGTGTGCATCAGGACCTGGGGGAAGGAGCAATGACCCCATAAGATACTGAACCAGACCTACCTGCTAGTGTTGGAGGGTCTCCTGCAGAGGCGGAGGATGGCTGTGGCTCACTGTGGGGACAAGAACACTGGCAGCAGAAGTTCTGGCAAGTATTCCTTGCCATGAGCCCTCCCAGAGTCTGCCATTAGCCCTACCAAAGAGCCCAGGTAGGCTCCAGTGTTGGGTTGCCTCAGGCCAAACAACCAACAGGGAGGGAACCCAGCCCCATCCATCAGCAGTCAAGGGGACTAAAGATTTACTGAGCTCTGCCCACCAGAGCAACACCCAGCTCTACCCACCACCACTCCCTCCCATCAGGAAACCTGCACAAGCCTCTTAGACAGACCCATCCACCAGAGGGCAGACAGCAGAAACAAGAAGAACTACAATCCTGAAGCCTGTGGAACAAAAACAACATTCACAGAAAGATAGACAAGATGAAAAGGCAGAGGGCTATGTACCAGATGAAGGAACAAGATAAAACCCCAGAAAAACAACTAAATGAAGTGGAGATAGGCAACCTTCCAGAAAAAGAATTCAGAATAATGATAGTGAAGATGACCCAGGACCTTGGAAAAAGAATGGAGGCAAAGATCGAGAAGATGCAAGAAATGTTTAACAAAGACATAGAAGAATTAAAGAACAACAAACAGAGATGAAAAATACAATAACGGAAATGAAAACTACACTAGAAGGAATCAATAGCAGAATAACTGAGACAGAAGAACGGATAAGTGACCTGGAAGACAGAATGGTGGAATTCACTGCTGCAAAACAGAGTAAAGAAAAAAGAATGAAAAGAAATGAAGACAGCCTAAAAGACCTCTGGGACAATATTAAACGCAACAACATTCGCATTATAGCGGTCCCAGAAGGAGAAGAGAGAGAGAAAGGCCCTGAGAAAATATTTGAAGAGATTATAGTCAAAAACTTCCCTAACATGGGAAACGAAATAGCCACCGAAGTCCAGGAAGTGCTGTGAGTCTTCTGTAGGAGAAACACAAGGAGAAACATGCCAAGACACATAGTCATCAAATGGGCAAAAATTAAAGACAAAGAAAAATTATTGAAAGCAGCAAGGAAAAAATGACAAATAACATACAAGGTAACTCCTATAAGGTTAAGAGTTGATTTCTCAGCAGAAACTCTGCAAGTCAGAAGGGAGTGGCATGATATACATAAAGTGATGAAAGGGAAGAGCCTACAACCAAGATTACACTACCCGGCAAGGATCTCATTCAGATTCAATGGAGAAATCAAAAGCTTTACAGACAAGCAAAACCTAAGAGAATTCAGCACCACCAAACCAGCTCTACAACAAATGCTAAAGGAACTTCTCTAAGTGGGAAACACAAGAGAAGAAAAGGACCAACAAAAACAAACCCCAAAAATAAAGAAAATCGCCATAGGAACATACAAATCAATAATTGCCTTAAACGTGAATGGATTAAATGCTCCAACCAAAAGACACAGGCTTGCTGAATGGATACAAAAACAAGAACACATATATGCTGTCTACAAGAGACCCACTTCAGACCTAGGGACACATACAGACTGAAAGCGAGGGGATGGAAAAAAGATATTCCATGCAAATAGAAATCAAAAGAAAGCTGGAGTAACAATATTCATATCAGATAAAATAGACTTTAAAATAAAGAATGTTACAAGAGACAAGGAAGGACACTACATCATGATCAAGGGACCAATCCAAGAAGAAGATATAACAATTATAAATATATATGCACCCAACATAAGAGCACCTCAATAAATAAGGCAACTGCTAACAGCTGTAAGAGAGGAAGTCAACAGTAACACAATAATAGTGGGGGACTTTAACACCTCATTTACACCAATGGACATATCATCCAAAATGAAAATAAATAAGGAAACAAAAGCTTTAAATTACACAGTAGACCAGTTAGATTTAATTGATATTTATAGGACATTCCATGCAAAAACTGCAGATTACACTTTCTTCTCAAGTGCTCACGGAACATTCTCCAGGATAGATCACATCTTGGGTCACAAATCAAGCCTCAGTAAATTTAAGAAAATTGAAAGCATATCAAGCATCTTTTCTGACCACAACGCTATGAGATTAGAAATGAATTACAGGGGAAAAAATGTAAGAGACACAAACACATGGAGGCTAAACACTACATCGCTAAATAACCAAGAGATCACTGAAGAAATCAAAGAGGACATCAAAAAATACCTAGAGAAAAATGACAACGAAAACATGACAATCCAAAACCTATGGGATGCAGCAAAAGCAGTTCTAAGAGGGAAGTTTATAGCTATACAAGCCAAACTCAAGAAACAATAAAAATCTCAAATAAATAATCTAAACTTACACCTAAAGGAACGAGAGAAAGAAGAACAAACAAAACCCAAAGTTAGCAGAAGGAAAGAATCATAAAGATCAGAGCAGAAATAAATGAAATAGAAAAAAATAAAAGAATAGCAAAGATCAATAAAACTAAAAGCTGGTTCTTTGAGAAGATAAACAAAATTGATAAACCATTAGCCAGACTCATCAAGAAAAAGAGGGAGAGGACTCACACCAATAAAATTAGAAATGAAAAAGGGGACGTTACAACAGACACTGCAGAAATACAAAGCATCCTAGGAGAGTACTACATCAACTCTATGCCAATAAAATGGACAACCTGGAAGAAATGGACAAATTCTTAGAAAGTTATAACCTTGCAAGACTGAACTAGGAAGAAATAGAAAATATGAACAGACCAATCACAAGTAAGGAAATTGAAACTGTGATTAAAAAATCTTCCAACAAACAAAAGCCCAGGACCAGATGGCTTCCCAGGTGAATTCTATCAAAAATTTAGAGAAGAGCTAACACTCATCCTTCTCAAACTCTTCCAAAAAATTGTGGAGGAAGATGCACTTCCACACTCATTCTGTGAGGCCACCATCACCCTAATAGCAAAACTAGACAAAGATACTACAAAAAAAAAATATTACAGACCAATATCACTGATGAATATAGATGTAAAAATCCTCAACAAAATACTAGCAAACAGAATCCAACAACACATTAAAAGGATCATACACCATGATCAAGTGGGATTTATCCCAGGGATGCAAGGATTCTTCAATACATGAAATCAATCAATGTGACACACCATATCAACAAATTGAAGAATAAGAACCATACGATCATCTCAATAGATACAGAATAAGCTTTTGACAAAATTCAACACAACACCCATTTATGATAAAAACTCTCCAGAAAGTGGGCATAGAGGGAACCTACCTCAACATAATAAAGACCATATACAACAAACCCACAGGAAACATCATTCTCAATGGTGAAAAACTGAAAGCATTTCCTCTAAGATCAGGAACAAGACAAGGATGTCCACTCTCACTGCTATTATTCAACATAGTTTTGGAAGTCCTAGCCCCGGCAATCAGAGAAGAAAAAGGAATACAAATTGGAAAAGAAGAAGTAAAACTGTCACTGTTTGCAGATGACAGGATAATATACATAGAGAATCCTAAAGATGCCACCAGAAAACTACTAGAGCTAATCAATGAATTTGGTAAAGTTACAGGATACAAAGTTAATACACAGAAATCTCTTGCATTCCTATACAATACTGATGAAAAATCTGAAAGAGAAATTAAGGAAACACTCCCATTTACCATTGCAACAAAAAGAATAAAATACCTAGGAATATACCTACCTAGGGAGACAAAAGACCTGTATGCAGAAAACTATAAGACACTGATGAAAGAAATTAAAGATGATAGCAACAGATGGAGAGAAATACCATGTTCTTGAATTGGAAGAATCAATATTGTGAAAATGACTATACTACCCAAAGCAATCTACAGATTCAATGCAATCCCTATCAAATTACCAGTGGCATTTTTTACAGAACTAGAACAAAACATCTTAAAATTTGTATGGAGACACAAAAGACCCCCAATAGCCAAAGCAGACTTGAGGGGAAAAAACGGAGCTGGAGGAATCAGACCCCCTGACTTCAGACTATACTACAAAGCTACAGTAATCAAGACAATATGGTACTGGCACAAACACAGAAACACAGATCAACGGAACAAGACAGAAAGCCCAGAGGTAAGCTCGAGGGAGGAGATATGGGGATATATGTATACATATAGCTGATTCACTTTGGTATACTGCAGAAACTAACACACCACTGTAAAGCAATTATACTCCAATAAAGATGTTAAAACGAAAAATGGGGCTGGGACAACTGGACGTGCACATGCGGAAAAAAAAAAAACAGACTCTAGATGTAGACCTTACACACTTCACAAAATTTAAATCAAAATGGACCACAGACCTGAAGGTAAAAAGCAAAAGTGTAAAACACCTAGAAGTAACATAGGAGGAAACCTAGTTACATTGAGTATGGCAGTGACCTTTTAGATAAAACACCAAAGGCACAATCCATAAAAGAAACAAGTGATAAGCTGGACTTCATTGAAATGAAAAATATCTGCTCACAGAAAGGCAATGTCAAGAGAATGAGAAGACAAGACACTTGTCCTACTGTGGTCTCCAGGCTCCACTCCATGTCCTGTCCTCTGCTCTCCTGTCCTCTGCTCTCCACCTCCACCAGCTGGGCAGGTCTTTTTCCAAAGGTCTTTAGCCAGTCTTTTTGGCACAGTGGTCACCGCTGTCTTAGCTCACAGGGAGACGATGTCCAGGTAGCCCCGGGCTGTGAGCTGGGATGGACTCTCCCTTCCTTGAGTCTCTCTGCTGCCCCCCAGCACCATGTGTGTGTGGGGTGGAGTGAGGACTGGGGGTGAGATTATTTCTCTGGAAGAGAGGAATTCCTTTAACCACCTCCCCTCTCTCCTTTTCTCTTTTCTCTTTCTTCCAGGTGTATTTGAGTTATACCATACCTGTAAGGACAGGAAAACACCGAAAACTTAAGCATAGTTTACCAGCAAAATAGAGAGCTGACACCTGTGTACTTATCATCCAGGTGAAAAACAGAGCCTCTACCAGCGCCCAGGCCAGAAGCCCCTGTGCCTCTCCCCACACAGACCCCACCCTCCCTGCACACGTGTCCACTGAATGAGCCGCCCTGCCCCTCTGCTCTCTCGTTCCTCCCCCTCCACTCCTGTTGGCCTCCATCCCCTAATGTCACTGTTTCCTTCCTCTCCTCACTTCTCCAGGAGCCTCCCCATCTTCATAGGCAGATATCTTAGGGGATCTCCTCCCCCTCCCCCTCCCCCTTCCCCTCCCCCTCCCCTCCCCCTCCCCCCCTTCTACCCCATTCTAGGGATGGAGGTTCCAGAGTTGATTCCCTAGAGGAAGAGTCTATAACCCTGTCAGCAGCTGCAAGAAGTGACAAGGACTTGGGGTTCAAGGTCCCACCGTGGAGACTGAGGACACCCAGTATGTTTGTGGGGTCCACCCTGGACTTGGGAACCAGCTGTTAATGGCCTTGAAATCTGATCCTCCCTGAGGCCTTAGTCCTTCGTAGTTTGATGGGGAGAAAAAGGTCCGTGTCAGCATGTATTCTGAGTAACAGTTCAGACTTTGAACTTGACACTGGATGAACTCCAACTTCTGTGCGCAGCACTCACCCACTGCTAGGAGCCCAGGGAAACCCTGGGCAGGTCTTTTGTAAGGGGGTCAAAGGGGAGCTCAGGTCTCCTGTCATCAGCAACTGTGGCCACACGGGGGCGCCACCACTCCGCCCTCTCCTATTCAGCACAGGGAAGGGAGAGGATGGGCTGTGGCCTGAGTCCGACAGAGATGGCTGCCCTGGAGGCTGGTCAGCAATCAGGGGATGAAGATGCTGCCTGAGCAGCTCTGGGGTAGGGCTCAGGGATGCGGCAGGGATTAGAGGGGAGGAGAGCCCTGGAGCGCTGCCTTGTGTCTGAGGTTTCCATCTTTCCTCTCCACAACCCATCTCTCCAGCTCATTGATGAAAACACTCTGGAAAACTCAGTCGATTCTTATTTCACTCCCTGTTCGTTTCTGGCAGATATTCTTTTTTTTTTTTTTTTTCATTTTAGTGTAGTTTGAGATTCACAAAAACAGTAGCAGAGTTAGTAGAGAGTTCCTGTAACTCCCACGGTCAGTCTCCCTGTGGTAATATCTTGTATCACCATCATACATTTGTCACAGCTAATGAAGCAATATTGATACATTATTACTAAACTCCAGAATTTATTTGGACTTCATTAGTTTTTCCTTTTCCTGATCTACGATCCTATCAAAGACACATTGTGCTAAGTCCCAATCATGTCTCCTTCAGGCTCCTGTGGCTGTGACAGTCTCTCAGAGGTCCCTTATGTTTGATGACCTTGATGTTCTTGAGTATTCCTCAGGGATACTGTAGAATGTCCCTCTATTCCAGTTGGTTGACTGGGGCAAAGTATTTTGGGGAAGAAGACCACAGAGATGAAGTGACATTCTCCACACAACAAGGGCGTATACTCTCCACTTGATAATCAGTAATAAGTTCACCTTATCACCCAGCTAAGGTACATTTCCCAGGTTTTGCCTTGTGAACTTCTATTTTTACTTCCCTACTTTCCATACTGTAGCCTTTAGAAGGAAGTCACTACGTGCAGCCCACACTTGAGGGGCGCTCTGCTATAAACTTTGGTGTGCCGGGGTTTGTGCATATATAAGTTTTCAGATGAGTTGCATGAGGACTAGAGCGCTCAGTAGACTGGATGGAGGGTCTATGTGCAGCTTTATAAGAAACTGCTGACCATCATTTCTAGGGGCTGTGCTGCTTCGTATTCCTGCCCCAGTGAGTGAGGGTTTCCGTCGCTCCACATCCTGGACAGCACTTGGTATCACCAGTTCTTGGATTCTAGCTAGTCTAATAGGTGTGATGATACATCATTTTTTAAAATTTACATTTCCTAATAATATATCATGTTGAGCATCTTTTCATATGCAGTTCCATGGATAGATCTTCTTGAAGAGGTGTGTGTTCAGACTTTCCTTCATTTTTAAATTGTTTTCATATTACTGAGTTTAAGCATTCTATGTATATTCTAAAACAAGTCCTCCATCAGATATGTGAATTTGCAAATAATTTCTCCCAGTCTGTGGCCTGAGCTCTTTTACTGACATAACAGTATTCATTAATGTAGAGATATGTTTGGGGAGAAGGAAAATGAGAAATTGCCAACTGCAGTGGTTGCCAAGTAGAGGATTTGGGCAAATGGGGGACGAGAGGGAGAACATAAATTATTTATTTTGTATACCCTTGAGTACCGTTTCAGTCCCCTTCTGTGTAGGTAAATATGCTTTCAAAAATTACATTAAAATCCCTTGCACTTGTAAAACACCTGACACATCCTCTTCAGATCGTGCATTAGGACACACATTCTCTACTTTGGCACCCAAAGTCTTTTAACTGAGCTATTCTGCCACAGAAATTCCATTACTGGAAAAGATGGGCTGGATTGTAAGGAGAATTCTGCTCACTGAAAATAGCTGAAAATGCCATGTAAAATATAAAAACTATCTTAAAAGCATCAAAGAGGTGACAAGGTCCTAATAAGTGACCACACTGAAAAAAGAAGGGAAAAATCCTGCTTGGTCTCCAAAGAAAACACGGTCCTGAGAAAAGGAGAAAAGGCTGTGTGAGTTCACTGCCCAGAGCTCAGGCACGGAGCCCGGCACGTCCAGCTCTGTGCCCACAGCTCTTCACTTTTTCTGCCCACTTGCCTTCCTTTTAAAAATTTAAGCAAAGCTTTTGAATTCTTATCATGATGTATATGTGTAACGTATAATATAGGATATAATGTATGTTCACTGTAAGGCAAGTAATAAAGTGTCGAAAGTGATAAATGACAAAGGAAAAAGAATGTAATCCTCACATTTGCAGATATTTTGTTGCATTTTTCTTTCGTTTCTTATACATCCTCCTGTTGTTGCCCAAGAGCTGGAAATTTCTCTAAGCTGAACAGCCCAGACCTCAGTGGCCCCCACCCTGCACTCTGCAGACGCCATTTCCCAGTCAGCTCACCCTCACACCCCTGAGAGGGCGATTTCTCATTTCCTCCTTTCCCCTCAGACCCCTCCACTCATCCCCACTCCCTGTTCTTAATGATGAGCATTTTTTTTTCACTCAGAAAAAAAAGAGCACTCGGGTGAGAGTTACATCCTCCTCCTCCTCCACTATTCCCACAACTGCACCTGTATCTCACTTTCCCACCAGTGATGATGGATGGTCCCCTCCTGTCTACGCCTGCCCCTCAGCGTGGGTACAGGATCCGACTCCATCCTCCCCTGTGTCATCAGTTTCCCACTCTCTACTGCTCCTTCATCCCTGCCTACAAACATGCTGCAATTCCTCCCATTAAAATTAATCAAACAAAAATAAATAAATCAAAACAAAATTCTCCCATAAACATCCACCACTCTGTGTACAGTTTCCTTCCAACTACTGCTCCATTTCTATGACTCTTCTTAACAGAACAATTCCTAAGGCCAAAGGCCATTCTCTCATCTACTAGGTTGTCTTTTTATTTTTAGCTAATGGATATGTGCACATAGTTTTAAAAAGTAAAATACTTCTATAAGACTTGATATCTGGACCGATGTCCCCAATCTTCCATGTCCCCCGTCTCTTGAATCTCAGAGAGAAGCTCTTTTAGTTCTTAAGCTGGTTCTCTAATTGTTTCTTCTATGTCTCTAAAATGCATGCCTTTAATACTCCTTTGCTTTCAGTTTTATGTATCATCTTTAGTTAATTGGTTTTTCTTTCACACACCCCTGTCTTCCTAAAATAGTTATAATTATACATCTATCAGTTTTGTAAGTTTGATTAGCTCGCTGTGCAATATTTGCCTTATGATGACGGAAATGCTAGTCACAAGTGAGCATTTAGTAGACTATGATCACTTTTCTTGAATGGATATTTAAGATTTCGCTGGAATAAATAATGTCTTACTTTGGTTGTACTGATTTTTTTTTTTTTTTTTTTTTTAGTTTATTTGCCTGCTTTGGGTCTTCATTGCTGCATGCGGGCTTTCTCTAGTTGCAGTGAGCGGGGCTACTCTTTGTTGCTGTGCGCGGGCTTATTGGGGTGGCTTCTCTTGTTGCGGAGCATGGCTCTAGGTGCGAGGGCTTCAGTGGTTGCAGCAGGCGGGCTCAGTAGTTGTGGCTCACGGTCTTAGTTGCTCCGCAGCACGTGGGATCTTCCCGGACCAGGGCTCAAACCTTTGTCCCCTGCACTGGCAGGCGGATTCTTAACCACTTCGCCACCAGGGAAGCCCCATATTGTACTCATTTTAAATCATTCTAAAACTCTGCGCAGAATCTAAGCCTTTCTGAATACATTCAAGCACATCGAATATTCCACCAACTTCACCTCTTTGCACAGACTCTCCCACAGCCCTCCGTGCTGCCACACGGAGACTGGTTCCCTGCACACCTGGGGCAGGGCTAACGTCCCGGAACTCCTTCTCCTCATTCTGGGCAGCCCTCTGCCTCTCTCTCCTACTGTATAATTTTACAAGGCTTCCCTGTTGCCTGGATCCCATGTTTCCCTGTTGTTGGTTTTCTCCATCATTTCCCCCGCACTTTGTCTAACAGTATCCTGAAGAAGGGAACATGGAAAGGAAAACATTTTAACTCTGATATGTCTTAGGCTACCCTAGGACTTACTCTCATCTTGACTCAATATAGAACTCTGTGTTGGAAATACTGATTTTTTTCCTTAGAATTCGGAAGGCATTGCTTCACTGTCTTCTAGCCTCCAGGCCCATGTTTTTTGCCTCTTGAAGTTTTCAAGGTCTCTCTTCTTTTCCATCCTTTCTGCAATTTCACTGTGATGTTTCTTAGCGTCTGTCTGTTTTCATCTACTGCAGTTAAGAGTTTGCTTAGGCCATTTCAGATGTAAATTTTTGTCTGTAAATTCCGAGAGGTTTTCCTGAAACATTTTTTTTATTATTTCCTACTCTCCCTTATTTTTGAAACTTGTATTGCTTACTCGCTGGAATCTCTTGATTGACAGAGGAATATTCTTACAGGTCTTCTCTCCTCCTTGCCATTACTTTTCTATTCCTATTACTTACTGTGAGTATGACTGTAATTTTTCAATTCATCTACTGAATTATACACTTCTATGACATTATTTTTAATTTCAAAGAGCCCTTTTTGGTTCTTTGATTTTATATAATTGTATAGAATTCTGTTTTGTTTTATATACCATATATCTTTTACATCTTTCAAATATTATTGCTAACAGTGGTAGGGGAGCTGTCAGGTCTCTTGGTTATCTACTTTCATAATATCATGAACTTCTTCCTCACAGCACTTAGCTCAGTAGTGATTTACATTTATCTTTGTCATTTCTGTCCATCTCCCTCACCACAGTGCCTGTCGCACATCACCCAGGTCCTAACTGTTGTTCTTCATTTTTTCTCCAGTGTCTCCATATCCTGATTGAAGGTGGCCTTGAAATATACACTCCTTAACCTCTCTGAGTCTCCACTTCTGTGTCTCCTCTCTCTGAGTCTCTCTCTCTGTGTCTATACAAAGGCATCACATGTTGGGTGCCTCATGGGTTTGCTTTTTGTTTTAATTAATTAATTAATTAATTTATTGGCTGCACCAGGTCTTCATTGTGGCATGCGGGATCTAGTTCCCTGACCAGGGTTCGAACCCGGGCCCCTGCATTGGGAGCTTGGAGTCTTAGCCTCTGGACCACCAGGGAAGTCCCCTCGTGGGTTTGCTTTGAGGAATAAATTTGACCCACTATGTAAATCACATGGCATTATTGCTTTAAGTCTTATTTAGTGTTCCTCTATTCATAGTTACCATCATTACAATGACTATAGCATTTAGATTTTTTCCATTCTTTGCTTTTTTAAACCACAATTCAAGAACATCCTTGAATATATATTTTTGAGAACATGTGTGATTATCTTCGCAGGATAAATTTCTGATAGAGAAATTTCTGTCATAATGTAGACATATTGAAGGCAACCCTCCTACACTGTTGGTGGGAATGTAAATCGGTACATCCACTAGGGAGAACAGTATGGAGGTTGATTAAAAAAGTAAACATACAAGTACCATGTGACCCAGCAATCCCAATCCTGGGCCTAGATCCGGAGAAAACCGTAGTTTTAAAAGACACGGGCACCCCAACGATCATGGCAGCACTATGTACAATAGCCAAGACATGGAAGCAACCTTAGTGTATAAGGACAGATGAATGCATAATGAAGATAGGATACATATACACAATGGAATATTACTCAGCCATAAAAAGGATGAAATAATGCCATTTGCAGCCACAAGGAAGGAAGCGAAACTGGAAAAGACAAGTATCCTATGATATCACTTACAGGTGGAATCTAAAAATGGATACAAATGAACTTCTTTACAAAAGAGAAACAGCCTCACAAACTTAGAAAAGAAACTTATGGTTACCAAAAGGGAAAGGTGGTGGGCAGGGAAAAATGAGCAGGTTGAGACGAACATATACACACTACTATTTATAAAATAATCATCAAGGACCCACTGTATAGCATAAGGAACCCTACTCAACACTCTATAATAACCTATATGGGAAGAGAACCCAAAAAAGGACATATATACATCTATGCATAAGTGAGTCAAGTTGCTGTACACCTAAGAAAACAAAACACCCCGCAACATTGTAAATTACCTATACACCAATACAAAATTAAAAAATTTTTAAATTTAAATATACTGAAATTGAGACATTCTGCATAGCGACCTTTAAAATTTTTGTACCAGTTTTCAATCCCATCAATCTTTATGACAGTATATTCTCCATAAATTCCTGTCAATACTCTCCTCTTACTATTATCTTTGACAAGATGATAGATTTTAACTTATTCCCATTTCTTATTCCAGATTTGCATTTTTCTTTACATTTATTTGTTATATATTTGTTTGACATTTGCATTTCTTATTGTGCCGAATTGTTTTCTAATACACTTTAATTATGTTTTAGTTTGGGATTTAGTTATTTTAAACACTGAATTCAGGAAGGACAAAGCAGCCTCCAACATCAGAAGCTGGTCTGACGTTTACCTTAGGCCTCAGCGTAGCCAGAAGCAGGGCTGGTGCTCACCACGCAGCCGTGTTCTTCTCCTGTTGGACATATGTCACCTCACAGAACATCAACATCAGACAAGGACACCTGAGACCATGATACAGTGAGACAAAACAAGACCACAACATCATTTTCTCCAAGCACACACCAAACAAGGCAGCACTATGCACCTCACAATGTATCAAACCTCTCCCTGTGCTGATACCAGCGACCACGGCTTCT
The DNA here is from genome assembly GCF_011762595.2 of Tursiops truncatus. NCBI lineage: Eukaryota > Metazoa > Chordata > Mammalia > Artiodactyla > Delphinidae > Tursiops > Tursiops truncatus. The sequence goes on from NC_047043.1 coordinate 22,518,807, forward strand.
TTCTAATCACAGCTGCATCCTCACTCTAGTCTTTCCTCCTTACAGGGAAGATTCACCGACATGCCCAGTCATAGAATTGTCCCCACTTCCTGACAACACCCAATCTAGAGTGAGCCCCTCCTCCATACACCCTCCTCAAAATCACCCAACCAGAGCCCACTTCCTGTATATGTTGTAACACCTCACACTAAGACACCATGGTCCCCGATGGTGTGTCATCTCCCTCGCTGCATCCAGTAATAAATCCAACTTGTTTGCCCACAGATTTCCTCCTGGTGGTCTTTGGCTGAAAAACATTGCTACCTGTTTGTCAATGTTTTTGTCTTTGAGTTTGATAAGGGCATGTGTTAGTATCTTTGTGAATGTCTGGTTGACATAGAGAAAATTTATGATTTTTTTAGTGGTTTTTCTACCTTTGGGTCATACAACTCTTCATTCCCCAAATGTAAAAAATTCAAGTATTTTTTTGTTTAGGAGAGAGAGGTCCAAGGGTGAAGGGAAACAGAACTGATTGAATTTGGGGGGAACGAATAGCAGGAGCAGTCAGTAAAGAATTCTAAGCTGGTGGATTCTAAGGTTTACATCTCCTGCTTTATCATTTCACAAGTATGTACAGGTCCTGCAAGGTATTTGATATCTGCTGTGTTCAGTGAATACTTTCTCTTGGGCTAAGTGAAGACTTCAGTGTCTGCTTATATTTACCAGGTTAATGAAAAGAACAGCAAGAGCTCAAGGTTATAAAGACAAGAATTAGCTCCAACGATGGGCAGTTTTGAACACATATGACCTTAAGGTGATAAACCAGTGTCCTTAATGTCTGAACACTCTAGTTGTTAAAATACATGTTAATGAAACTTTCTGCACATGCTGCATTTTAAGGATATATCTAAGACCCACATAGGACAAATCCATGATTTCCATATGAAGGTTATTTTAATATGCATCAACTTATGAGTCACACAGTATCTTTTTGGGGGAAGAGACTGGAAATTAAGAACATTATAGATATGCAATGCCCAATAGGCTAGCTACTAGCCACACATTTAATGTTATTTAAACTAAATAACATTAAGGTGCTTAGCACAGTAGCCACTTCTGAGGTGCTAAAGAGCGACCTGTAGCTAGTGGCTACCTGATTTTGACAGTACAGATATAGAACAATTCCTTCACAACAGAACATTCTATTGGACAGGACTGCTCTTCATGTTTCCTGGGCCTCAAGTCAGATATACTGGACTCATGAAAGGGCCAATATTATTTCTCTTAGAGACGATGTCAGATTTCTGTCTGGGATATGAATACATACTTAGCTGGTGTGTAAAAAACCAAACTAGGTTATGAGTGGGTATGGTACCTTCAGGCACAAACTGTTTCCAGGTCCAAACGGGAAACACCTGTCCCCCTACCTTCCTTCCCGGACTGATGACACTCTCTGGGATCAATTCCAAGGGGTAAGTTCTCTCCTAGAGGAGCCCCGGGGGCAGGGCCCTCAGCTAAGTGTGGGGAGGCAGGGAGTCCAGCTCAGGGAGAGGGATTCTCCAAAACGAAGAGGAGGCAAAGGCAAGGGTCAGTTAGGAGATTTTCCCAGGTTTATTCGAACAGCAGTTCTCAGAGTGTGATCTGTGGAACCCTTGAAGTCACTGAGACCCTTTCATGAGATCCATGAGGTGAAACCTACTTTCATAGCATTACTAAGATATTATTTGACTTTCCATTATGTTGACATTTGCTTTGAGGTATAACTTAGCAGCGATGGAGACTACTGTAGCAAACTGCAATATAATTATTTTCACCACAACTTACTTGCAGAAAAAAAAAAGCAGGTTTGCTTTAAAACCTTCTGGTTGATGCATTACAAATTTTTATCTTTCCTTAATAAGCTATAATGGAAAAGAAAATGAAAAAGAATGTATATACACATGTATAGCTGAATCTCTTTGCTGTATAACAGAAATTAACACAACATTGTAACCAACTATACCTCATTAAAATAAACTTTAAAAAATACATTAAAATTCTTTTGTTTCCCTAAATTATCCTTAGATCCACTTTTTCTTTTTTTGGGGCCACGCCCCACAGCATGTGGGATCTTAGTTCCCTGAACAGGGATTGAACCCTTGAACCCAGGCCATGGCAGTGACAGCTCTGAGTCCTAACCACTGGACGGCCAGGGAACTCCCTTAAATCCACATTTTAAAAGTACCTTCTAAGATGACATGAGAAGTACCCATCAAGCCCTTCTGCTACATTCCTAAGTACTATGTCCCAAGGAAAATAATTTGTGTGACCTGAACTACCCTCTTCTTCAAGGAATACAATGTTTACTTGAAAGAATGAATAACACTGGAAGATCTATATAACTTAGTGAAACAACGTATTACTTCTTTAAAATCTTACCTTAGTCCAAGAGACATTCAATGTGCAAAATAGGGTTATGGAGTTTAACGTAACAGAATAGGAAATAGTTAATAATATTGTTTCAGGTCCACTTTGAAAATAACCTTTGAGAAACTACCACTTGTGTAGTTTTCGTTTTGTATCAAAGACTAACATCCATGACTGTCTGAAAAGGTTTTTGAAAATACTACTCCTACATGTGTGTGGGCCTGTTTATTTTCATAGACTTCAATCAAAAGAACGGATTCATTGAAGAAGCAAACATGAACATCCAGGGGTCTTCTAATGAGACAGACAAGAAACAGAGAGACTTGCAAAAATATAAAAATCTGAAAAGCTCCACTTTTCCCACTACCGTGTGTATTTTGGGAAGTAGTTATTTTTCATATTAAATCATGGGTTATTAATAGTATTCTAAATAAATTAATTTAAAATTTTAAACTTTATTATTTCTACTTTGGAAAGTACCGATAGAAGTATCCACGTAAAATTATCTGGGGGGGTCGTCACTAGTTTGTAAGACTGTATAAATATTCTGACCACAATGTTGTGAAAATCGCTGACTACACAGTCCCTGGGCCAGGACTCAGGGAGACACTGTGACAAAGAGCTCTCGGTGCAGGAGGGGAGGGATCAGGCAGAGTCCCAGGTCCCGGGAGGGGCAGGCTCTCAGGCTCTCAGGGTGTCAGGCGGTCTCTGGGGCGGGGACGCTCCGTGGTGGGGATTCCCAGTCTCCCGGAGTTTCACTTTCTCTCTCACAACCTGTGTCGGGCCCTCCTGCCTGGATACTCGTGACGCGACCCCACTTCTCACTCCCATTGCGTGTGCGATTTCTGGAGAAGCCAATCAGCGTCCCCGCGGTTCCCGGTTATAAAGTCTCCACAGACCCGCCGCACGCAGTTTCTCCTCAGACGCCGATGTTGTGGGTCATGGCGGCGCGAACCCTCCTTCTGCTCCTCACGGGGGCCATGACCCTGACCGAGACCTGGGCGGGTGAGTGCGGGGTCGGGAGTGAACGGCCCTCTGCGGGGAGGAGCGAGGAGACCCCGGGGGTCGGGGGTCGGGAGTCCCAGGGAAGGAGCTACGCCTCCGCCCCCCCACCCCGGTCCAGACCCGCCCCCCTCACCCCGGTCCCCGCCTGTCCCTCCCTTGCTTCCCGCCCCCTGTTCTCTCCCCACGGGGTGCCGGCCCTTCTCCGACCTCCACACCTTTTCCGTCTCACGAGCCCCTCGCCCCCTCCCCCCTGCCGGCCCCGTCACCTCGGACCCGGGGACCCGCGCCGGGAGGAGGGTCGGACCGGGTCTCACCCCTCCCCGCCCCCAGGCTCCCACTCCCTGAGGTATTTCTACACCGGGGTGTCCCGGCCCGGCCGCGGGGAGCCGCGCTTCATCGTCGTCGGCTACGTGGACGACACGCAGTTCGTGCGGTTCGACAGCGACGCCCCGAATCCGAGGATGGAGCCGCGGGCGCCGTGGGTGGAGCAGGAGGGGCCGGAGTACTGGGATCGGGAGACGCGGGGCTGCAAGGGCGCCGCACAGACTTACCGAAGGAACCTGAACACCGCGCTCGAATACTACAACCAGAGCAAGGCCGGTAAGCGACGCGGGCCCGGGTCCAGGTCACGACCCCCATCCCCAGGGACGGGACGGCGTCGCCCCGAGTCTCCGGGTCCGAGGGTCACCCCAACATTGCGGGACCCGCCCGGCCCCGCGACTCGGGAGGAAACGGCGGGACTTTACCCGGTTTCATTTTCAGTTTGGGTTTAATCGCTGCGGCTGGTCGGGGCGGGGTCAGGGTCTCACACCTTCCAGGAGATGTACGGCTGCGACGTGGGGCCGGACGGTCGCCTCCTCCGCGGGTACAGACAGTTAGCCTACGACGGCGCCGATTACATCGCCCTGAACGAGGACCTGCGCTCCTGGACCGCGGCCGACGCGGCGGCTCAGATCACCAAGCGCAAGTGGGAGGCGGCCGGTGAAGCGGAGCAACGCAGGAACTACCTGGAGGGCACCTGCGTGGAGTGGCTCCTCAGATACCTGGAGAACGGGAAGGACACGCTGCAGCGCGCAGGTACGAGGGGCCGCGGAGCCTCCCTGGTGTCCCCTCGGGCTGGAGCTGGCTTCCCACAAGGGGAGGAAATGGGGTCCCTGTGGGAACACCGCCCCAACTTCTTGTCGGGAGAGGGAGGAATCCGCCCAGGTTTTCATATTCGGTACAAGACAGTGACTCGCCGGTGGCCTCACTTCTCTGAAAGACAGTGAAGGAATCCAGTCTCTTTGGGGAAGAAGCAGGAAGCCATCCCTGAAATAACTGACCAGCGGCGCCCTTTGACCCTGACCCCCATCTTGTGAACCATGACTTTCTCTCTCAAGCCTGTTCTTAGCCTGAGAACATTTTAGGAGGCCTGACTCCAGCTTTTCTGAGTTATTCAGCCTCCACCAAAGTCAGGTCAATTGCTCTGTATTCTCCCCTTTACATGGAGCCTCCTACCTTGGCTTTCATCCTTATTCTAGAACTTTCCAAGGACTGGGAGATCTTCCCAGACCCCGGAGTCCAGGCTGGTGTCTGGTGTTTTTGCTGCTGCTTTTCAAACCTGTTGTGCTGTTCGTTCTCAGGATGGTCACATGATGCTGCTTCAGTGGCCCATGAAGGTAACACTAAGTGTGAATTTTCTGATTCTTCCTCCTCAGACCCTCCAAAGACACACGTGACCCACCACCCCATCTCTGATCGTGAGGTCACCCTGAGGTGCTGGGCCCTGGGCTTCTACCCTAAGGAGATCTCACTGACCTGGCAGCGTGATGGGGAGGATCAGACCCAGGACATGGAACTTGTGGAGACCAGGCCTTCAGGACACAGAACCTTCCAGAAGTGGGCGGCCCTGGTGGTGCCTTCTGGAGAGGAGCAGAGATACACGTGCCATGTGCAGCACGAGGGGCTTCAGGAGCCCCTCACCCTGAGATGGGGTAAGGAGGGACGTGTGGGGTGGAGCTTCCTCTCAGATAAAGCAGGAGCCCCTCTCGACATGTTCAGCAAGGTCGGGATTCAGGTCTGAGGTCAGGGCCCCTTCCCTTTCCTCCACAGAACCTCCTCAGTCCACCGTCCCCATCATGGTCCTCATTGTTGGCCTGGTTCTCTTGGTGGTCACTGGAGCCGTGGTGGCTGGAGCTGTGATCTGGAGGAAGAAGCACTCAGGTAGGGAAGTGGGGGAGGGATCTGAGTTTTCTTGTGTCACAGGGGGGTTCAAGCCCAGGTGGAAGCTTGCCTGCATGTGTATTGGGCAGCACCACTCAGAGACATTGCTTGTCAGTCTGTAGACTGGCACTTACCCTTTTGTAAAGCATGTGTGGAAATGAATGAGGTTTTTTCACCTTCATAATTCCAGTTGGGGACCAGGTTACCAGCACTTGAAGGTCAGAGAGGGAATGTTCCTGCTGACAGACCCCCAGGAGGGAAGAAGTTGATCCAGTCCCCGCACATCTCCTTTCTTTGTGTTCCTGATCCTATCATGGGTTTTGGTCAACAGTTCTGGAAAGTTCTCTGTGGTCCAGGACTAGGGGGTTCCTCTAGGATCTCACAACTCAGTCTTCTCCCTGGCCTCTCACGTGACGTTTTCTTCTTACAGGTGAAAAAGGGGGGAGCTACGCTCAGGCTGCAAGTAAGTGTGCAGGGGCTGTGATTCCTGAGACCCTTGTGAGGGTGCAGACAGGAGGCCATGGGGGACTCACCCTCCTAAAGTTCCTTCTCTAGTTTCTCTCCTGTGGGTTCTGACCACGTCCTGGTTTTGTTCTCCCCCAGACAGTGACAGTGCCCAGGGCTCTGATGTGTCTCTCACGGATCCTAAAGGTGAGACCCTGGAGGGCCTAGATTGGGAGAGATGTTGGGGTGGAGGAGATGCCCCGGGTGGTGGGGATCCTTGAATGGGACATTTGAGCATGTGGGGGGCTGTTGGGAAGGTCAGCACTTACATGACTGACCTGAATTTGTTCATGATTATTTTCTTTCACAGTGTGAGATAGCAGCCTCGTGGGACTGGGTGATGCACGGTCCCACTTTGTGGCTTCAGATCCCGTGACTCCTCTTTCTGCGGCTGCATCTGAATGTGTCTGTGTTCCTCGTAGCATAATGTGAGGAGGTGGGGAGACTGGCCCACCCCTGCCCACCACGAACCCTCCCCACTCTGACCTGTGTTCTCTTCCCTGATCCACTTGCCTGTTCCAGCAGAGGCAGGGCTGGGCCACCTCCATCCCTGTCTTAACTTCGTGGTGCACTGAGTAATAATGTCTTATCTTGCCTGTTGGAAATAAAATCTGTATATGAATTTTGTTCTTTCTAATTCCTGCCATGAGGCGTTGATGGGATAATAAAGGAAAGGATTCTTAAAGTTTGAGAGAGAAAATAAATGGAAGCGCTGAGAACCTTCCAGAATCTGTGTGCTTTCTGTGCTCTGTCTGATGTAGGTGGGACGGGAGGAGGCGGTGAGGAGCTGAGTGTGGACGTGGCCTGTGCCCACTCCGTGCTCACTGCATCGTGGGCTTTGATGGGGTCACTGCTCTGCCAGGACATCTGCTCTGTTCCTTTGTCCTCGTCACTTCAGTAGAACCTTGTCCCACCAGGACCTGTGATCTCAGAGGCTCAGAAATCAGCTGGGCCTCGTACTGTCTCCAGGACTGTGGGCAGCAAGGGCTTCCTGTAACCAGGTAGCCTTGGCTCGGGCCTTGCTCCCATCCTCGGACCCTGTCTTTATTGTGCGTGTTTATATTTTGCTTATTTAGTTGTTGTCGTTGGAATAATGACTGTTGTTTTTCATGTGCAGAGTTTGGTCTCATTCTTCTCTGTGTGTCCGCATCTCTGACAGCAGCTGGAGTCATTTTGCCTGTCTTGTCCCCACAAGTCCAAGGGGGCCCTGCACACAGGATTCTCAGTAGTATCTAGAGAGCAATTTTCAGCCTCATCCAGCTCTTGCCCTCCTTCTAGAGATGTCAGCTGGATTCTTCTTTCCAACTTTTCCCCATCTTTTAAAAGGAACCAGATTCTGGAATTAGCAAACAGAAGGGACCCAATAGTCTCTCATCTTGACTTAATTCTTGCTGGATTTCTCTCTTCTCTGCAGCCTGGCCCCTCTTCTGCCCTTAGATCTTCTAAGCCTAGTGCTGACTCCAGTCCAAACTGATGGATTTAGAAAGCAGAGTCTAATAGAGTCAGGGTATGTTGGAATATAGGACGCATAAGTGCAGGATATTCTTTTCTGAAGCGAGAAGGAGCATGGTGTGTGGTGTGCAGACTGATTGGTGTGGGAGGGAGGGGAGATCAGCCCTTCTGAGGAAAGTACAGGCGGCATTGATGTCGTTGCAAATGGATGTTGTGCTGTAGCTGCCACAAGACAGCATGTGGCCTGAGGTCACGTTAATAAAGACACTGTCTCTAGAATAGGGAGGTGCTCTACACTGATCATTCAATTGATATTTTTGTGTGCCAGGTACATGACACACTATTTTTGCATCTAGGAAACCTCAGGGAACTAAGAACAGACAAAACTTGTCAGCCGTGTGGAGTATATGCTCTAGGGGACAGGGCAGAGTGTGCACTATGAGACTAGTAAGTGAGGGCAGTGTTTACATTGGAAGTTGGTAAGTGCTTTGAGGAAGGTGACCCAGCGTGTAAGTGTGTGGGGACAGGGATGATGTCTTTTACTAGGGTGGACAGTGTCGGCCTGATTGAGAAGGTGACCTTTGAGTAGAGATGTGAAGGACATGAAGGTATGTCCACGAGGATGTCTGGGGCAAGTTCTCTCCAGGCGGGGGAGCCTCCAGTGCCAGTGCACTAGGGCAGGAGAGTGCCTGTGTGTTCAAGGAAGAGTGAGGAGGCCATCGTAGCTGGAGGAGAGAGGAACTGAGATGAGATGCAGTGTCCGGACAGATCATATAGACCTAGACAATATTAGAAGGGTTTTGATTTTGTCTGAGTAATGTGCGGAGTCTACAAGATGGTTTTTTGGGGGTTTTTTTTTTTGCCGTACGCGGGCCTTTCTCACTGTTGTGGCCTCTCCCGTTGTGGAGCAGAGGCTCTGGACGCACAGGCTCAGCGGCCATGGCTCACGGGCCCAGCCGCTCCGCGGCATGTGGGATCTTCCCGGACCGGAGCACGAACCCGTGTCCCCTGCATCGGCAGGTGGACTCTCAACACTGCGCAACCAGGGAAACCCCTACAAGATGGTTTGAACAGAAGATTGACCTGGTGTGACTACTCTCTAGAAACATCTGGCTGCTGGGCAGAATCAGGCGGTGAAGGGCAAGAGATTCCATAGAGGAAACTGTAGGAAATGGTGCAGTGTCCAGGCTGGAGATACTGGTGATTGTCTGGGGTGTGAGCAGGGAAAGTAATAGTAACTGATTGGATTCTGGATATATTCTGAAAGTGGCGTTTTATAGCAATTCCTAATGGATGAAATTTGGGTTATAAGAAAGCAGAATGAAGGAAGACCGCAAATTTTGAGATTTGCAAGTAGACATGTGGGGCACCTTCCGCAGAAATGGGGAGACTCTGGAAGCAGCATATTTGAAGAGGCCACAGGACTGGCATTCGCTTTAGGAAAGTGCAAACTGAGTCTGGGGTTCAGGTGAGATGACCTGGCTGGAGAAATAGTTGGAGGGGGTGACACCCTATAAATGAGGTTTAAAGCTTTGAGAACAGATGAGGTCACCAGGGGAGAATTGGCTACAGATGAGGAAGGACAAGGACTGAACCCTGGACCCCCCAGCGCTATGCGATCTGATCAGCCCACACACCCAAGCAGACCGCACGGTTCTGAACACCGAGTCTAGACGGCAAAGAGACCAGGGGGTCCCGATCTTCCTGTGCACCACCTGCACACCTCAGGTGGAAGGGAGCGTGAGAATCTGCATTTTAAACAAGTTTGGTGCTGATGTTGCTGGGCTTCAGATCACACATTGAGTAGCAACGATGTAGACCAGGATTCCCACGTGGCTGTGCATCAGCCTCACCTGTAGGGCTTGTTCATAAGGGATTCCTGGACCTCATGCCCACATTATGAGATGGCGGGTCGGGGAAGAGGCTGAGTACTTTGTCAGAATCCCTACAAGCAGTCCTGAGGCTCAGGCAGATTGGGATCCACTGAGGTCAGGGATCAGAGAGTAATCAGGGTGGGGAGGGGTTTTAAATCCACACTGAAATGTTTCTTCCCTGGGAAGAAAAAGGCAGGACATTTTCTGGGAGATACATGTTTTCTCTACCATGCAGTATAGCCAGGTGGAAAATTTAAGAAGCAGTTATCCACTCAGCATAAAGAAAATCTTTTGAGTTCTAAGAGGGTAGACCTAAATTTTCTCCACACACACGAAAAAGGTGATTATGGGGCATGATACAGTTGGAAGCTAATGCTACAGTGGTAATTATTTTGCAATATAAAGTATATCAAGTCAACAAGTTGCATACCATAAACTTACTTAATATTGTAGATCAATCATATCTCAATAAAGCAGCGGGGAAGAGTCTCTGAATCCCTGCTGTCTCAGAGTTTCGCTACATGGTATTCTCATGCAATTCTTTATGGGCAAAAAAGGGTTTCAAATTGTTCTAAATGGAACGAGAGAGAGAGAGAGAGAGAGAGAGAGAGAGAGAGAGAGAGAGAGAGAGAGAGAGAGGGCGGGAAAGAGAGATTGATTGTAGTTTTGTTTTATTTCAGGAAAAAGCCACAGAACAGCCCTGAGACTACACAGCCAGGAACAGAATCCACAATCCCACCCAGGTCGGGTCCCACAGAGGAACCCCTGCCCCTGCAGGTGGGCACAGATGCCACTTTTCACAGCACTGTCAGCCCTGATGCTGGACAGCGCGCCCTACGGCTCGTCCTGCTGTCTCTGCTGCTCCTGACAACTGGATGACACTACTGCTGCTTCTGCCACATGTGCCAAAGCGTTCAGCACAGTTCCCGCCTCTCTGTGTCACCACGTCCTGAGTCAGAGTCCAGCATGGGGTCACCTGCCTGGTGGAGCCTCAGGCTGTTTCAACCTGCCAGAATGTTTGGAAGCAGGTTTTCCTCTCCTATGGAAGGAGGTGGTCTCTACCTCCTACCAAGATCTTCAAGTTCGAAATTCCCCTAACTTGGGAAGAGGGTACAGATTCTAGGGGTGGAGGTTGAAGGTGAGGAAGGGAAAAAGAATGACAAATTTCAATTTTTGCAGCAGTGATCTAGACGAGCACTTGACCTGGTACATTGTAAGCAATCAGGTTGGATGGATTAATAAGTAATAAATGACATCTTTCAACTTCTTCTGTGATGTTCTGTTATGGGGTCTAGCTTCTGTCTACTCCAGTTTATACTCAGATAAGCAGAGTGCATTTTTCAATAATGAAATGATTACTCAAAATGTCCTCTCCCTACCTTTGTCTCTTTCTAAGCTTAAAAAAACAAGATCTATAAGTCTTCATGGGATCCATACATAAACACTGACATTTTATACTGTTTCATATTTCTTTGTACATGCACATCTTTCTGGGGAAAGTATCCATATCACTTATCAGTTTACATGTGATCCCCACAAAAGTCTTTAAAAAGTATCAGTAGTAGTTTAGACACCAAGTTACTCAATCTCTGGTCCATGAGGAACTAATGATCCAACTGTCTTAGTAGATCCAATGACATGATATACATGCTCATCTTTTTCTTGGCAATTACCAGTCTGGGAAAAGATAAAGGTAGAAGTTTACTTGCTTACACTCACTTTCAATGTCTGTATTGAGCTGAGAGCAAACATTTCACAAAGCAGCACTGGCTCACACAAGTGATAAAGAATCATTGGTTTGGGTGGACTTGTATTCTTGCACCTACCATGGTGCCAGATAAATAGCAGGAGTGAAAAAATAGATCATGGAGACTCCATTCCCAGTACCGCGATAGAACTTGTTTTAAGGCTGCCTCTTCCAGTGAAAACAAATAATAAAGTATAAAAAGCTTCCATAAGTACAGTATCAAGAGAATAACTGTTTAGGCCAAAATATAAACGTGGGTAATAACCCAGAGGGAAAAGTTGTTTTTATCCTTAGGGCATCATCCAAATCTGGAAAAATCTTACCTTTGGTTTTCTCAAGTTTATGAGCTGTAATTGGAAATGTCACCCAGAGAGCTCATATTGTTGTTTTTGTTTGTTTCTTTTGTGGTATGCGGGCCTCTCACCGCTGTTGCCTTTCTCGTTGCGGAGCACAGGCTCCAGACGCGCAGGCCCAGCGGCCACGGCTCACGGGCCCAGCCGCTCCGCGGCACGTGGGATCCTCCCGGACTGGGGCACGAACCCATGTCCCCTGCATCGGCAGGCAGACTCTCAACCACTGCGCCACCAGGGAAGCCCCTCATATTGTTTTTTTTAATCTGTGAAGTAAAAGCTTTTAGTCAGAAAGGCTTAGTGGAATCCCCTGAAAAAGCCTCCCAAGCTCAGCCACGACAGAACATTAAAGACAATATCGTGTCTTGGGATAATGAAGGAAGTTAACGTCATCCTCACAGACTTAAAGGATGCAGGGGTGGTGGTCACATCACGTACCAGTTAACTCACCACTGTGGTTCTTGCGGAAACTGGAAGCATCGTTGTCAATGACAGTGAGACAGCGCTAACGCTCAGCGCTGCTACCTGGCTTTTCATTTCCTACGTTTATGTTTCTACCTACAAAGTTTTCTCTTTTAAAAATCCCCAATTACCTGGAAGATCGGGCCAGTTTTTGGGGAATATAATTTTGATCTGGATTCCTGTGAAGTGAGCCCCAAAACCTTTGACTTGAACTCCTTATTTATTCTGGTCTCTGCATTGCTACCCTCAGCCGTGTGACAGGCCATGTAGTCGGATGGTCCCAAAGTCATCCTGTGGTCGGCAGACTCTAAGTTGGTCCCCGATGCTCCCTCCTCTGGTATCTATGCCCCTGTCTAATACTTTTGGAACATAAGCTGGACCTAGTGACTCATTGGTAACAAATGCAATAGGGGGAGTGATGAATGTATATTTGGGGATCACCAGGGAAAAAGATATGAGGGACCTGGGGTCTGCAGTCTCAGGGCTGGCTGTCCAGGCCTGGCTGGGGAAGCAGAGATTCCCGATGGAACCGAATGACAACCGATGCTGCATTCTCTCCCTACCTGAGGAGTTTCTCCTCTAGATGTCAGCCTCCACAGTCACTGCCATCAGACAGGAGGAGGAGGAGGAAAAGACCACAGGCAGGGATTCTCATCCTGGCTGGAATGTCAAGAGAACTGTCTGTGAAAAGGACAAGAAGGGAAGTGAAGAAACGAAGGCTCCCAAATCTCTAACACCTGGTGACCCGAACGCTCCCCTATCAGACCCCATGGCTAGAAAGATGAGGAGGGTAACCGTCTCCCTGTGCTGCGCCCCCAGCCCTGGCCCAGCTCTCCCTTTCTCCATTTACAATAATGTCCCAGGAGCCCAAGTGGTGACACTGTAAATATACCTCTGCTCATCTTAGAACAGACCACCACAGCCCCACACTCCTGGGAAACCTTTTCTCCCGATATGTATTCAGTATGTGCAGCAGAACCCAAATAACAGTGGTCTCACAGGATGGAAGCTTGTGTGTGGCTCCCATGACAGTGAGGCAGGCAGTTCCAGGGCTGCTAGGGTGGCTCTGCACCACGAGGATGTCCAGGCGTCCAGGTCTCCTTGACCTTCCTTCTCTGCTGTCCCTGGGATGTTACCATTGTTGGCATGACCCAAGGTACCTAAGACCATGTTCATGGTCCATGAGCAACCAGGGAAAGCAGGGAAGGAAAAAACATTTCTTCCCTTTAAGATCAAAATTTTAAAGTTCACATCTGCTTCATCATATTGGCCAGAACTTAAGCAAAAGGGTACAAGTAGTGGAGATTGAATGGTATTTTTTTTTACTTTAATTAAATTATTTATTTATTTATTTTGGCTGCATTGAGTCTTCGTTGCTGGGCTTTCTCTAGTTCCGCTTAGCTGCATTGCAGGGGCTTCTCATTGCAGTGGCTTCTCTTGTTGCGAGAATGGGCTCTAGGCGCACAGGCTTCAGTAGTTGTGGTGCATGGGCTTATTTGCTCCGCGGCATGTGGGATCTTCGCCGACCAGGGATCGGGATCTTCGCCGACCAGGGATCGAACCCGTGTCCCTTGCATTGGCAGGCAGATTCTAAACCACTGCGCCACGAGGGAAGTCCCGAATGTGTTTTTATTCTAGGTGACTTTGTCCAGAAAAAGAACTCTATTACTATGGAAGGGAGATGATTTTTGCTATACTTAATTTTTTTTTTTTTTTTTTTTTTTTTTGCAGTACGCAGGCCTCTCACTGTTCTGGCCTCTCCCATTGCGGAGCACAGGCTCCAGACACGCAGGCCCAGCGGCCATGGCTCACAGGCCCAGCCGCTCCGCGGCATGTGGGATCTTCCAGGACCGGGGCACGAACCCGTGTCCCCTGCATCAGCAGGCGGACTCTCAACCACTGCGCCACCAGGGAAGCCCTATACTTAAATTTTTTTTAATCAGCAGTGGAGAACTGTTATTATCAATATCTTAAGCTGAGCCAGATTTATAGTTTAAAAATAGAATAATCTTACAATATATTGCTAACTGATAACAAAATTGCAGATAGAATATGTGATAAATGCCACCTGATAAAATGAAATCGCTCTCTATAATGCTGTCGAAACTGGTAACAGTTACTGTGTCCAGGGAGGGAATTTGGAAGGGTTTTGGATGGGATGGAGGAGGAAATTTACATTTCACTGTATGTCTTCTATGTCCTATGAATTTTTTTAACTTTATGCATGTATTAGTAAGTTGAAATAAATGTTGAATGACCAAAGAAAACCCCACACTCATTTAGTAATCATTTACTAGGTGGTTACTAGATGTCAGGCCCTGTGCTGGGCCTCCGTGAGTGACACATCAAGGAACTCACGATGGAGTGAAATGACCTGGTAAATGCAACATAGTCTATAATTAGTTGTTGGGGAAACAGCTTCCAGGAGGGAGGGAGCTGATTGAGAGCATACTGTGTGCCGGGTGTGGTGCTCCCTGCCGGGGACATGAAGAAAGCTAAGGTCTATGCCTTGGTGACCTAAATGTCTCACCCCGATGAGGGTCTGTGCCAGTCCATGACTTCCCAGGAGCCCCACTCTTATTCTGTCCCTGTGTGGGACGTGAGCTGAGGAATGGAGAGATGACCTTGGCCCATTTGGTCCAAAAATTAGTGGAAAGGGTTAGTTAGAGAACACAATTTCTTAATGAAACTGAGTAATCAACACGAGAGAAAATCACTAAGAAATAATCTGGATGAAGGGGAGGAAACCAACAAACTAGAATCACAAGGAGTGACTCTGGGATCCTGTATGAAAGTAAGATGTGAGGAATAGTGGGAGCCCAGGGTTTGCTGGCAGGATGACACAGGGAAGAAAATGTGGGTGACTTTAGTGACAGCACTTTCCTAGAGGTGTAGGAGGTTTGAAAAGTAAGGGGGCAAATATTCAGAGCGGACCCTCTCAGATTCCCACAGAACTGGAGAGAAACCTTTCCGATGAAAACATTGATTCTTGTATCCAGGTCGGTGCCCAGATAAACACAAGTCAGTTCTGCAGATCATCCTGCCTGCGGCGGACCCACAGTGACAATGACTGTTCAGTGACTGTGCAATCCGTGTGTGAACACGGCCAGGGCAGAGTCCTCACTACCTCGTGCTCCTGCTTCTCTGACCTGGAATGTCCCAGTGCAGACAGACTCTGAGAAGCTACCCAAGGATCCCTGCCTCCTGGGGTTCACACCTTGTGGCTCTCCGCCCCTGAGTGTGGGTGGGACCTGTGACTTGCTTCTGACCAATAGAATATGACAACGGGGATGTCACTCCTGAGATTAGATCATAGAAGAGCAAGACCCCATCTTGCTGGCTGACTTTCTACTGTCTTCACTGCTTGCAAGCTCTGAGAAAGGAAGCAGCCGCGTTGGCAAGTCCTACATGGCAGGAAATTAAGGTCAGCCTCCTGTCGACATGCAGCAGAAGTCTGAGGCTGCCAGTGTAACAGCCCACAAGAAACTACTCAGTCTTCTTCCCTAAGGCAACGCTTTCCTTCCCTTGGTGACAGACATTCTGCTTTCTCTTTACCAGCGTAATGTCAGCTTCTCTGTCTATCCTAGTTGCTGTCCTCTCAGTTCATCCAGGAGGCCCCAGAAGGGAGCAGCAGGCAGGGTGGGAGGAAGTGCTGGTGAGCAGGGGTGTGGCCAGACCCCTCCTCATGTGTCACCTTGGACAGCAGATGTTCCCAGGAAGTCAGCTGGCAGAAGAGCAGTCGGGGCAGCAGGGATGGGAAGGAGATGCGTGAGCACCCCTGTGACTCTCAGGCCCACGAGGGGCCGTGGTTTCAGGCTGTGGAATAACACAGTGATGAGTAAACTCTGCATGGGCCCTGCTGGTCGTCACCCTTCAGCATCTGGAAAGCCCAGCTCACACCCAGATGCAAACACCACTGAGGCCCTCCAGCCCAGATGTGACCCTCACTTCCCCCCACCTCCGGCAAACACACTCCAACAGCCAATGGAGAACCAACTCTCCTGTCACTTCAGACCTAATGGACACACCTATAGGGAGTGTGAGAAACGCAATAGACTCCCAGCCAGTCTCAGAGCCAAGAGCGGACAGGGAAGCTGTCAGAGCCCCCAGAGGAGGTGACCCTTAGTGAGGCTGGTGAACAGTGTATGGGAGTCAACACAGCAGAGTGAGTACAGACCTGGGCACAGCGGTCAGACCGCTTCCTTAGAGTCATGGCTCAGCCAACTGAGAGCCAGCCAAGCTCTCTGAGGCCTCAGTTTCCTTGTCTGTAAAATGGGGTTGATAGCTGTCCCGATCTCAGAGGACTCTGATGAGATTTAAATGATTTGATTCATGTAAGTCCCTTAAAATGGTATCTGACACATTTATTAAGGCAAAATCCTGGGGAGGAAGAGAGTCCATGCATGCAGCTCCTGTTTCTTTCTTCCGAGAGGACGAGGACCACTTCTCCCCAACACTCATCACCTCAGCCTCTTCTTACTCATGTGCAGATGGAGAGCTGTCCTGTCTCTTATATCCCCTGAGGTGGGAGGGGCACCTGGAGAAGGCCAGGGTGGGGGCCAGGATGAGGACGCATCAGAGCAATGCACACCCGCACACCACGAAAACACACATACACATACAGAGGCCCACACATGCTTGTGTACACTCACCCACACACATATACACAGACATCCACACACATTTCTATCCGCATGTGAACACACACAGACAGACACACATGCAGGTTACACTCTCCCTTCAGATATGCCAGTTCATTGTAGAACTGGGCTTAATACTACTTCATCTTTGTAAAAACATTTAGGATCCTGCTGGAGACCAACCTGAGAATTTTTGTCCCACTAGAAAGAGACCCATTCCCCAGGCAATGTGGTACTTTCTGGGCCTCATGTGGCCCTGCTGCTGGAACCCTCATAGAGGAGAAGGGGAGCTGAACTTAGATCAAGGTTCTGGAGTCCAAAGGCAGCCACGTACACTGGCCGGACCTGGAACTGGGGCTCGGGGGATCCAGCAGGTCCCCAGCCTCCCAGCTCACCTGCACTTCCTCAGCTGGCCTCCCACCAGCCAGGGTCCCTCCAGGCTTTGCTGCGCAACAGGATGTCTGCACATTGGCTGCAGAAGTCACGAGGACAGGAGCTGCAGTTCAAGCCCCGAGGCGAGAGACCCTTGGGTCAGAACCATGAAACCCAGAATCCCTTCCTAAGCTGAGCTCTTGTTGTTCTAGAGCACAGTTCTTGCAGGCAAAGTTCGACCCACCTAAACTCCTGCAAACACAACCCCACTGACAGCAGCTGCAAGCAGAACCTGGCCAGCAAATGCTCCCTTGACGGGGATGTTGGGCTGGGAAGACGGCTTTGAGGAGGAAAGGAGAGGGAGGGGCCCTGACCTCACACCTGAGCCCTGACCCTGCTGAAAGTCCCCAGAAGGGCTCCTACTTCCCTGAGAAGGTTCCCCCTCAGATCCCTCCACACCGGACCTCAGGAAGAGGGGTTCAGGCAGCCCCTGGTGCTGCACGTGGCACGTGTGTCTCTGCTCGTCTCCAGATGGCAACACCAGGGCCGCCCACTTCTGGAACGTTCTGTCCTCTGAAGGCCTGGTCTCTACAGGCTCCATGGCCTGGGTCTGGTCCTCCTCACCACGCTGCCAGGTTAGGGTGACCTCTGAGGGTACAAGCCCAGGGCCCAAGATCTCAGGGTGCCCTCTCCGTCAGGGCTGGGATGGTGTGTCACCTGTGCTCTGGAGGCTCTGTGGTAGACAAAGCAGGCAGGGCTCAGGCAGGGGCTTGCTGAGTAGCATCGACTCCAAAGATCAAGACATCATAACTCCTGATGGTTTGGCTGCCAACCAGCACGAGGCAGAGACCGTCTTATAGGCAGCGGGTGAAGGGAACTTTATTGCACTTTATTGAGGCTTTCTGTATTGTACATTGTAAACTTTTGGACAGTTCCAAACATTTGAAAAGAAGGTACATTCTCTGTGTTCTTGGAATAGGATTTGCTATATCTCCATGAAGTTTTCTTAGTAGTTTTGTTATTTAGGTATTTTGTATTGACACTTATTTTTTGACTTCTTGATATGTTATGGACTAGAAGAAATCACTCAAAGATTCCTATTAGCAATGAGTTTTTGCCCATTTTACTTGTATTCTTATAGTTTTTGCTTTTTATATTTTGATACTTTTTTCTGTATGACCTTTAAGGAGAGTTATATCTTAATTGTGGATTATAATTTTCTTAGTAACATAAAACACCCTCTGTAGTCTCACTTAATAATTTTTTGCTTTGAATACAATCCTGTTCGAAAATAAGATCAAGACCTCAGATTTCTTTCATTTCGTATTTAGCTTATATATCTCTGCCCAGCACTTCCTTAATTTTAACTTTAAAGCTTTAAAAAATGTATATTTAGGGGCTTCCCTGGTAGCGAAGTGGTTCAGAGTCTGCCTGCCGGTCCGGGAGAATCCCACGTGTCGCGGAGAGGCTGCGCCCGTGAGCCACGGCCGCTGAGCCTGCGCATCCGGAGCCTGTGCTCCGCAACAGGAGAGGCCACAACAGTAAGAGGCCCACGTACCAAAAAAAAAAAAAAAAATTTAAAGAGTACTGGGAGAATGAATCTAAAAGAGGTATCTTTGAGAGTGGAGAGAAATAGTATTGTCTAGGACTAGAAGTTTAGGGCTTAGTTTAAAAACAGGGAATATGCCCGAAGGTACTCTTTAATGAAGCACCAGGTGGGTTCAGCAGATGTTGGCCGGGATACTTACATGAACCACTTTAGACTGGACAGCTCTGGGTGTCTCCTGAATTGATTTCTCTATTTCACTTGAGTTTTCACGGTGCTTTGTCACCTTCTAAAATTATATTAGCCAACAGTAAGAGAATTTAACCTAGAAGATGTGGTGTCAGAATTGCTTACTGTCCTTTGGTACTTTTATTCCAGGAAAATTGATGAGGGATCTGGAATATAAAACAAGTGAGCATCTGGAGGGGATAGTGGCTGAAGTTTGCTAATTGCAGCTTTCCTATGAAGCTCCATTACTTATGGGTCAGCTCTTTCGTTTTAAAGAGGAAGGTCTTCGTGTGACTAATGTATCCAAATTCTTTATCCCGAGAATTCAGATTTCAAACCCACAAACCTTTCCCCAGATTTGTGCAGCTGCAGTGATCTCAGTCCTTACCGTTTTGCCCTCTCAAGTCTCATCACACTGCCTGTGCCCTTGAATTTTCTGTGTTCTCTTCATTTTCCAGATGTGGTTGCTAATAGTATGAGCACAAGGTCACAAGCAGTTTCTGACCTGCTCCCCTGAGGAGTCTACCCCCATTGTCATAAAGGCCCCAGAACCTATGGGATAAATCTCATTTGCTGTCTTTTGTGATGCCACACATTCGTCTCCTTGTCCCCACAGTGAGGATCATCCTGAATTCCCAGACAGCCAATGGCTACCTCTCAGTGTTTCCAAATGGGAAGAGCATGATATTCACTGGCTTGTGGATGAACACAAAGCAGCATGGTCAGCGATTTGATCCGGAGCCTGGTGTGCTGGGCAGTAAGGGCTTCACGCGGGGCAAAGTGTATCAGGAAGTGACAGTGGACAGGATCTGGTGGGGAGCAGAGGAGGAAGAAGAAGCAGTGAAATACGGGGGTGGAAGCAGAGGTGTGTTTGGCAGTAGCTATCTTGGTGGATTTCTAGGCATCCCTGATGGGTCTAGCTCTCCTGGATATAGAGGTGAGAAGGAGCAGTCGGAGGGGAATGGTCGCAGGACTTTGGAGTGTGGCCAGAATTCTGCCTGTTGAGGGTGGCAGGAGAGTCAGTGTTGAGAAGAGGGTTTCTCAGCTTCACCCCCGAGGAGGGGTTCTGGACTCTGCAGCTGTCTTCAGCTGGGGTCTATATATGCACCGGCCCTGAGCCTTGCCAGATCCTGTCCTACTGTCCAAGGCTGACTGGAGCTGCTCTGGATTATGATGGTGGGAAGGTAACCTTTACCAATGCCAGAACTCAAGAGTTTCCCTATAAATTCTCATCTTCCTTCACTGGGAGAATTTCCCCTTTCCTGTGGCTTGACTGCATGAGATCCAGACTTACGCTGAGACCCTGAGAGGAGACCTCCTGGGCACAGCCCTGGCTGTTTGCATTGATTCTCTGCTCCTTTACATCATTCCCAACTCGCTGCCTCAGCTAGGTGGTCCTGCTGGGTTTCTGAATGCGCTTAGATGACTGGAGCCTTACGGTAGTCAGAACTCTCTTGTCCTCACCGCTTTGTCTCTAAAATGGGAGTAGTAACGCTTGATCTGCTTTCTCTACAAGGGAATGGGTGAAATGTCTTTAAAGTACTTATTAAAATGCGTGTTAATTATTAATTTTTCTCTTCAGTTGACTTTGATTTGGTTCTTCACCTGCCACGGAGATAAAGGTATGAGAACGAGTGACTATATCATAGGACTGCAGCCCCTGCCACGAATAGGAATTGATTACAACAACCATATCCATTTCTAGAGCACCTTTTCTGTCACATAATTTCTCCTGCCATCCTTCTAAGCAGCTGAGGAAACAGTAAATGTTTTGCAACTCATACCTGCTTACCATTGATACATTATGAGACTTGAGCTATCTGGAGTGGGAATTGGTTTATTTCTTTCTGCTATGCTCTGATAATTTTTGCATTAATAAGGGGGGAGTGGAAGCCATGTGAGGTTCAGGTGTATATGAGTTTTTGGAAGTCACTTGGACCTGAAGTTCAGTCTTATGTCAGCTGTGTTTTGAGGTGGTAGAAATAGATACTTAGCTTAATATTAAATTAGTAGTCTTAAGTATAAGCAGCAGAAAACAAATTTGGCTAATTTTAGAGAAAGGGAAACTTATTAAACGTTACTGGGGCTTGTAGAGTGTAAAGATGAAGGGATATGTGTGCCTACCTGCTTGCAAATTCTGCCCCAAGAGAGCTGGGAGTCAGTGTCGGCGCTGCAGTGAGAGGGAGGAGCAGTTGGGGGGGTCGCAGGGGTTGAGAGGATGGTTGGGGTTGGCGGAACCTAAACAGAACATACCACACATGAGGACAAGCTAGTGGAGAGCGGGTGTGATCTGGTGGGGAGCAGAGGAGGAAGAAGTAATGAACACACACAGGGGTCGAGCCAGAGCTGGGTTTGGCAGCAGCTCTCTTGGTGGATTCTTAGACCCAGCTGATGGGTATAGTTCTCCTGGACATAGAGATGAGAATGAAGAGTTGAGGAGGGAATGGTCTCAGGAAATTAGTGGATAGAACAGGCCGTAGTTCTTCATGTAAGTAACTCCTAAAGAAAAATTTGGCATAAGTGCACCAGATTGCCAGAGAATAGGATGCCTGCCTTTGCCTCAGCAACATTAAAGGTTAGGAAAGCGTGCTTTTGGCTTCTGTAATGAGAGGTGGTCTCATCAAGACTCATGTCGTTTAGCATTCTCAAGACATGGGAGCAGATGCTAGTTGCCTAAGAAGAACGTCCCTTATTTAAATTGCTGGGTTCAAGAGATGTGGGTATACTTGCTCTGATAGCTCAGTTGTATAAGAATGTTTTGTCAAAAAAATATGACCAAACAACAGAAGATTCCTATAACTGTATCTAACAATACAAGCAAGTACAAGTCGAGTGCTGACGTTGTATGTTCAGATCCTCACTATAGAAGGAACAAAGCAACGTGCAAACAGATTTTTTCTATATGGTGAGTGGCCAAAGGTTTTAACTATTATATTCAATGACAGTGCAGTCCATGTTTCACTTACAGGACTGAAGGGAACAGATTTTATAGGTTAAGGATGTAGATAGAGGATGTTGCAGTGCTTTTGGTTAGAAGTAATTATGAGATGAAATGTGAGTAATTACTAAAGAACAGGGTCAGAATTTAGCAAGACAGTGTTGAAACTGTTCCTCTTTAGAATGTTTCTTAAGTCAACGATTAATGTTAATAAGATACTTATTAGACAGATAAATAGAAAAAAAGTCAGAAAAAAGAAGCCAAGAAAAGAAATTATGTCTGATACTAGAACCACAGGAAGAGTCCTCTGGGGATTCCAGATTCTGTGCCAAGAGAGTGACTCTGAGGGCCCGCCCTCTCTCAGGACAACTAAGGCATCCAGTCTCTCCAGGTATGGAGGGGAAGACAATCCCCGAAGTAACTGATTAGCAGTTCCCTTTGACCCCGGCGGCAGCAATGGGCACTATACTCTGGGCGACTTTCTCTCTCTCAGGCCTTGCTCTCTGCCTCACCCTCAATCTGTCTGGAGGTCTGACTCCAGCTTTTCTGAGTTACTCGGCCCCCACACAGGTCAGGACCAGAAGTGGTGTTCTCCAACCCAGAAACCTGGAGCCTCTTACTCTGAGTTGTCTCAACCTGAACTTACAGCTATCCAAGGAACAGGAGATTATCCCAGACCCCACGTCCAGGCTGGTGTCTTTCTCCCCCCCAACTCAACTGTCCTGTCTGTTCCCAGGATGGTCACATGTGTGCTGCTGGAGTGTCCAATGACGGTTGCAAAATGTCTGAATTTTCTGATTCATCCTCTCAGATTCTCCCAAAGACACATGCAACCCATCACTCTATCTCTGACCGTGAGGTCACCCTAAGATGCTGGGCCCTGGGCTCCTACCTTGTGGAATAACACTGGTCTGGCAGCATGACGGGGAGAACCCAACTCATGGCACAGAGCTTCTAGATAGAGAAAAATATACCATGCTAACACTAGTCTAATGAAAGCAAGAGTAGCTATATTAATTTCAGACACAGCAGACTTCAACACATGGAAGGTTATCAGAAATAGCAAGAAAGGCATCACATAATGATAAAAGAGTCAATTCTCCAAAAAGACATAACAATCTTTACTGTGAATGCACCTAACAACAGAGGGTCAAACGATGTGAGGCAAAAACTGATAGAATTGATAAGAGAAATAGATGAATCCACTCTTTTAGTTGGAGACTTCAACATCCCTCTCTCAGAAATGGACAGAGCAAGCAGGCAGAAAATCAGTAAGGACATAATTGAACTCAAAACACTATCAATCAACTGGATATAATCAATATCTATAGACTACTTCAGCCAACAACAGCAGAATACACAGTCTTCTCAAGCTCACATTAAACATTCACAAAGATACACCACATTCTGGGCCATAATTCACACCTCAACAAAATTTTTTTTAAATAAATTTATTTATGTTATTTCTGGCTGCGTTGGGTCTTCCTTGCTGTGCACGGGCTTTCTCTAGTTGCAGCAAGAGGAGGGCACACTTCATTGTGGTGCACAGGCTTCTCATTGTGGTGGCTTCTCTTGTTGCAGAGCACGGGCTCTAGGCACACAAGCTTCAATAGTTCTGGCTCACGGGCTCGAGAGTGCAGGCTCAGTAGTTGTGGCGCACGGACTTACTTCCTTCTCGGCATGTGGGATGTTCCCAGACCAGGGATCGAACGCGTGTCCCCTGCAGTGGCAGGCGGATTCTTAACCACTGCACCACCAGGGAAGTCCCCACTTAACAAATTTGGAAGATTAGAAGTCATACAGAGCCTGAACCAAGATGGAGGAGTAGAAGGACATGCTCTCACTCCCTCTTTGAGAATACCAGAATCACAACTGGCTGCTGGACAATCACTGACAGGAAGACACTGGAACTCACCAAAACAGATATCCCACATCCAAAGACAAAGGAGAAGCCACAATAAGATGGTAGGAGGGACACAATCACAGCAAAATCAAATCCCATAACCACTGGGTGGGTGACTCACAGACTGGAGAACACTTGTATCACAGAAGTCCACCCACTGGATTGAAGGTTCTGAGCCCCACATCAGGCTTCTCGACCTGGGGTTCTGGCAACGGGAGGAGGAATTCCCAGAGAAACAGACTTTGAAGTCTAGTGAGATTTGATTGCAGGACTTTGACAGGACTGGGGGAAACAGAGACTCCACTCCTGCAGGGCACACACAAAGTGATGTGTGCATCAGGACCTGGGGGAAGGAGCAATGACCCCATAAGAGGGGGTGACCCGACCTACCTGCTAGTGTTGGAGGGTCTCCTGCAGAGGCGGGGGATGGCTGTGGCTCACTGTGGGGACAAGAACACTGGCAGCAGAAGTTCTGGCAAGTATTCCTTGCCATGAGCCCTCCCAGAGTCTGCCATTAGCCCTACCAAAGAGCCCAGGTAGGCTCCAGTGTTGGGTTGCCTCAGGCCAAACAACCAACAGGGAGGGAACCCAGCCCCATCCATCAGCAGTCAAGGGGACTAAAGATTTACTGAGCTCTGCCCACCAGAGCAACACCCAGCTCTACCCACCACCACTCCCTCCCATCAGGAAACCTGCACAAGCCTCTTAGACAGACTCATCCACCAGAGAGCAGACAGCAGAAACAAGAAGAACTACAATCCTGAAGCCTGTGGAACAAAAACAACATTCACAGAAAGATAGACAAGACGAAAAGGCAGAGGGCTATGTACCAGATGAAGGAACAAGATAAAACCCCAGAAAAACAACTAAATGAAGTGGAGATAGGCAACCTTCCAGAAAAAGAATTCAGAATAATGATAGTGAAGATGATCCAGGACCTCGGAAAAAGAATGGAGGCAAAGATCGAGAAGATGCAAGAAATGTTTAACAAAGACATAGAAGAATTAAAGAACAACAAACAGAGATGAAAAATACAACAACAGAAATGAAAACTACACTAGAAGGAATCAATAGCAGAATAACTGAGGCAGAAGAACGGTTAAGTGACGTGGAAGACAGAATGGTGGAATTCACTGCTGCAAAACTGAATAAAGAAAAAAGAATGAAAAGAAATGAAGACAGCCTAAGAGACCTCTGGGACAATATTAAATGCAACAACATTCGCATTATAGGAGTCCCAGAAGGAGAAGAGAGAGAGAAAGGCCCCGAGAAAATATTTGAAGAGATTATAGTCAAAAACTTCCCTAACACGGGAAAGGAAATAGCCACCCAAGTCCAGGAAGCGCTGTGAGTCTTCTGTAGGATAAACACAAGGAGAAACATGCCAAGACACATAGTAATCAAACGGGTGAAAGTTAAAGACAAAGAAAAATTATTGAAAGCAGCAAGGGAAAAATGACAAATAACATACAAGGGAACTCCCATAAGGTTAACAGCTGATTTCTCAGCAGAAACTCTGCAAGTCAGAAGGGAGTGCCATGATATATGTAAAGTGATGAAAGGGAAGAGCCTACAACCAAGATTACACTACCCGGCAAGGATCTCATTCAGATTCAATGGAGAAATCAAAAGCTTTACAGACAAGCAAAACCTAAGAGAATTCAGCACCACCAAACCAGCTCTACAACAAATGCTAAAGGAACTTCTCTAAGTGGGAAACACAAGAGAAGAAAAGGACCAACAAAAACAAACCCCAAAAAATTAAGAAAATCGCCATAGGAACATACAAGTCAATAATTGCCTTAAACGTGAATGGATTAAATGCTCCAACCAAAAGACACAGGCTTGCTGAATGGATACAAAAACAAGAACACATATATGCTGTCTACAAGAGACCCACTTCAGACCTAGGGACACATACAGACTGAAAGCGAGGGGATGGAAAAAAGATATTCCATGCAAATGGAAATCAAAAGAAAGCTGGAGTAACAATATTCATATCAGATAAAATAGACTTTAAAATAAAGAATGTTACAAGAGACAAGGAAGGACACTACATCATGATCAAGGGACCAATCCAAGAAGAAGATATAACAATTATAAATATATATGCACCCAACATAAGAGCACCTCAATAAATAAGGCAACTGCTAACAGCTGTAAGAGAGGAAGTCAACAGTAACACAATAATAGTGGGGGACTTTAACACCTCATTTACACCAATGGACATATCATCCAAAATGAAAATAAATAAGGAAACAAAAGCTTTAAATTACACAGTAGACCAGTTAGATTTAATTGATATTTATAGGACATTCCATGCAAAAACTGCAGATTACACTTTCTTCTCAAGTGCTCACGGAACATTCTCCAGGATAGATCACATCTTGGGTCACAAATCAAGCCTCAGTAAATTTAAGAAAATTGAAAGCATATCAAGCATCTTTTCTGACCACAACACTATGAGATTAGAAATGAATTACAGGGGAAAAAATGTAAAAGACACAAACACATGGAGGCTAAACACTACATTGCTAAATAACCAAGAGATCACTGAAGAAATCAAAGAGGACATCAAAAAATACCTAGAGATAGGCCCCCACGGGGGCGTAAGGCCCTGGCCGGCGTCGTGGGCCGACTGCCAGTCCCGCGCGTGGGAGGGGCGCCCCGCAGGAAGCAGGGCATCAGGTTTTTCTACATGAGTGGAGAAGGTAGATGTTGCAAGTAGAAGAGATACAACATTTTTTTAGGATGTCTGAAGATGAAGAAAAAGTGAAATTACGCCGTCTTGAACCAGCTATTCAGAAATTTACTAAGATAGTAATCCCAACAGACCTGGAGAGGTTAAGAAAGCACCAGATAAATATTGAGAAGTATCAGAGGTGCAGAATCTGGGACAAGTTGCATGAAGAGCATATCAATGCAGGACATACAGTTCAGCAACTCCGCTCCAATATCCGAGAAATGGAGAAGCTTTGTTTGAAAGTCCAAAAGGATGACCTTGGACTTCTGAAGAGAATGATAGATCCTGTTAAAGAAGCATCAGCAGCAACAGCAGAATTTCTTCAACTCCATCTGGAATTTGTAGAAGAACTTAAGAAACAATTTAATGATGAAGAAACTTTATTACAGCCTTCTTTGACCAGATCCATGACTGTTGGTGGAACATTTCACACTACTGAAGATGAAGCTGATCCTCAGAGTATGACTCAGATATATGTGTTGCCTGAAATTCCTCGAGATCAAAATGCTGCAGAATCATGGGAAACCTTAGAAGCGGACTTAATTGAACTTAGCCAACTGGTCACTGATTTCTCTCTCCTAGTGAATTCTCAGCAGGAGAAGATTGACAACGTTGAAGACCATGTCAACAGTGCTGCTGTGAACGTTGAAGAGGGAACCAAAAACTTGGGGAAGGCTGCAAAATACAAGCTGGCAGCTCTGCCTGTGGTAGGTGCACTCATCGGAGGAGTGGTGGGGGGTCCGATTGGCCTCCTTGCAGGCTTCAAAGTGGCAGGAATTGCAGCTGCACTTGGTGGTGGGGTGTTGGGCTTCACAGGTGGAAAATTGTTACAAAGAAAGAAACAGAAAATGATGGAGAAGCTCACTTCCAGCTGTCCAAATCTTCCCAGCCAAACTGACAAAAAATGCAGTTAAAAACCAAACTTCAGTATTACTGGCGCCAACATGTCTATCCTTTGCTGCTGTTGGACACTCAGTCAGCTTTTGGAACATGATTATATCAAAATAGTGGCTACAGATGCTCAAGTGGGATTGAACTGTGATAAGTGGATATATTTTGTTGTTTACTGGGGTGTTAATGGGGATGTTAGAGATTGAGGAGCCTGGACTGAGAGTGTACAGTGTTTGTCAGGTAAAGTTTAAGGACTGCCAGGGAGCAGATTTTTTACCTGGAAATGTGAAAACCCAACCATAACTTTGATAAGGATTTGTGATGTGTGAACATGTTGGGTTATGGAAGGATAGTTTTCAGAATAGTTTCTTCCATAACCCTGACTTGGAGACTCCAAGGCTAAGCATATTGTAAATATGCTTCTTTATCTCCTAAATATAGTTTTTTTAGGCATTTTAGCAGAGAAAAGAATAGAAGTTCAGCAGCTTTTCATATCAAATAGGGAAATCAGGACCTAGCAAGGTGCATGAGTAAACTGCATAACGGAGTCCATTTGGTGAGCCCTATTGCAATTTGGTCTAACAGTATTTTCAAGTGAAGGAAACAAATAGTGTAAGAAAATGGAAAGAGAGGCCCAACTTCTCTTTCAGATATCTTAATTTATGACCCTGGCTTCTGCTCTGAACTCTTTTTTCTGCCTCTCTGTAAATAAAGAACACAGAGTCTCAAGTGGTAGACTTACAAAGCCAGTCACTAAGCTTGCTCTGTCAGCCTGTCTCTTAACACCTCAAATATCTAGTCCCCTCTGCCTTCCCTCCCTTGTAATTTTGAAAAGTTCTTTGACTTATGGGGTGAATTCTACCCATGTGTAATGCAGACTTCTCTCATAATCTGTTTTGGCTTTTTTTTTTTTTAACATCTTTGTTGGAGTATAATTGCTTTACAAAAAAAAAAAAAATACCTAGAGACAAATGACAATTAAAACACGACAATCCAAAACCTATGGGATGCAGCAAAAGCAGTTCTAAGAGGGAAGTTTATAGCTATACAAGCCTAACTCAAGAAACAATAAAAATCTCAAATAAATAATCTAACCTTACACCTAAAGGAACTAGAGAAAGAAGAACAAACAAAACCCAAAGTTAGCAGAAGGAAAGAAATCATAAAGATCAGAGCAGAAATAAATGAAATAGAAAAAAATAAAAGAATAGCAAAGATCAATAAAACTAAAAGCTTCTTCTTTGAGAAGATAAACAAAATCGATAAACCATTAGCCAGACTCATCAAGAAAAAGAGGGAGAGGACTCACACCAATAACATTAGAAATGAAAAAGGAGAAGCTACAACAGACACTGCAGAAATATAAAGCATCCTAGGAGACTACTACAAGCAACTCTATGCCAATAAAATGGACAACCTGGAAGGAATGGACAAATTCTTAGAAAGGTATAACCTTCCAAGACTGAACTAGGAAGAAATAGAAAATATGAACAGACCAATCACAAGTAAGGAAATTGAAACTGTGATTAAAAAATCTTCCAACAAACAAAAGCCCAGGACCAGATGGCTTCCCAGGTGAATTCTATCAAAAATTTAGAGAAGAGCTAACACTCATCCTTCTCAAACTCTTCCAAAAAATTGTGGAGGAAGATGCACTTCCACACTCATTCTGTGAGGCCACCATCACCCTGATAGCAAAACTAGACAAAGATACTACAAAAAAAGAATATTACAGGCCAATATCACTGATGAATATAGATGCAAAAATCCTCAACAAAATACTAGCAAACAGAATCCAACAACACATTAAAAGGATCATACACCATGATCAAGTGGGATTTATCCCAGGGATGCAAGGATTCTTCAATGCATGAAATCAATCAATGTGACACACCATAATAAACAAATTGAAGAATAATAACCATACGATCATCTCAATAGATGCAGAAAAAGCTTTTGACAAAATTCAACACAACACCCATTTATGATAAAAACTCTCCAGAAAGTGGGCATAGAGGGAACCTACCTCAACATAATAAAGACCATATACAACAAACCCACAGGAAACATCATTCTCAATGGTGAAAACCTGAGAGCATTTCCTCTAAGATCAGGAAAAAGACAAGGATGTCCACTCTCACCGCTATTATTCAACATAGTTTTGGAAGTCCTAGCCCCGGCAATCAGAGAAGAAAAAGGAATACAAATTGGAAAAGAAGAAGTAAAACTGTCACTGTTTGCCGATGACAGGATACTATACATAGAGAATCCTAAAGATGCCACCAGAAAACTACTAGAGCTAATCAATGAATTTGGTAAAGTTACAGGATACAAAATTAATACACAGAAATCTCTTGCATTCCTATACAATACTGATGAAAAATCTGAAAGAGAAATTAAGGAAACACTCCCATTTACCATTGCAACAAAAAGAATAAAATACCTAGGAATATACCTACCTAGGGAGACAAGAGACCTGTATGCAGAAAACTATAAGACACTGATGAAAGAAATTAAAGATGATGGCAACAGATGGAGAGAAATACCATGTTCTTGAATTGGAAGAATCAATATTGTGAAAATGACTATACTACCCAAAGCAATCTACAGATTCACTGCAATCCCTATCAAATTACCAGTGGCATTTTTTACAGAACTAGAACAAAACATCTTAAAATTTGTATGGAGACACAAAAGACCCCCAATAGCCAAAGCAGACTTGAGGGGAAAAAACGGAGCTGGAGGAATCAGACCCCCTGACTTCAGACTATACTACAAAGCTACAGTAATCAAGACAATATGGTACTGGCACAAACACAGAAACACAGATCAACGGAACAAGACAGAAAGCCCAGAGGTAAGCTCGAGGGAGGAGATATGGGGATATATGTATACATAGAGCTGATTCACTTTGGTATACTGCAGAAACTAACACACCACTGTAAAGCAATTATACTCCAATAAAGATGTTAAAACGAAAAATGGGGCTGGGACAACTGGACATGCACATGCGAAAAAAAAAAACAGAATCTAGATGTAGACCTTACACCCTTCACAAAATTTAAATCAAAATGGACCACAGACATAAAGGTAAAATGCAAAAGTGTAAAACACCTAGAAGTAACATAGGAAGAAACCTAGATTACCTAGAGTATGGCAGTGACTTTTTAGATAAAACACCAAAGGCACAATCCATAAAAGAAACATGTGATAAGCTGGACTTCATTGAAATGAAAAATATCTGCTCACAGAAAGGCAATGTCAAGAGAATGAGAAGACAAGACACAGACTGGGAGAAAAATTTGCAAAAGACGCATCAGTTAAAGAACTCTTATTCAAAATAGGCAAAGAACACTTACACCTCAACAATAAGAAAACAG
The DNA here is from genome assembly GCF_011762595.2 of Tursiops truncatus. Classification (NCBI taxonomy): domain Eukaryota; kingdom Metazoa; phylum Chordata; class Mammalia; order Artiodactyla; family Delphinidae; genus Tursiops; species Tursiops truncatus. Next base: position 22,549,429 of record NC_047043.1, read on the forward strand.
TCTCATTTAAAAATGGGCCAAAGGGACTTCCCTGGTGGCACAGTGGTTAAGAATCCGCCTGCCAATGAAGAGAACACGGGTTCAATCCCTGGGCCGGGAAGATTCCACATGCCATGGAGCAACTAAGCCCGTGCGCCACATCTACTGAGCCTGCACTCTAGAGCCCGTGAGCCACAACTACTGAGCCCAGGTGCTGCAACTACTGAAGCCCGTGTGCCTAGAGCCCGTGCTCCACAACAAGAGAAACCACCGCAATGAGGAGCCCACGCACTGCAACAAAGAGTAGCCCCCGCTCGCCACAACTAGAGGAAAGCTTGCGTGCAGCTATGAAGACCCAAATGCAGCCAAAAAACAAAAAAAGTACCAAAGACCTTAATAGACACCTTACCAAAGAAGATATACGCATGGCACATAAGCATATGAAAAGATGTTCCCATTTTATGTCATCATGGAAATGCATATTAAAACAATGAGATACTACTACGCACGCATTGGAATGGCCAAAATCCAGAACACTAAGAAGACCAAATGCTGGAGAGGATGTGGAATAACAAGAACTCTCATTCATTGCTGGTGGGAAGGCAAAATGGTACAGCTACTTTGGAAGACGGTTTGGCAGTTTTTTACAAAACTAAATAAATATACTCTTAGCAGACAATCCAGCAGACAATCCAGCGGTTGTGTTCCTCGGTATTTACCTAAAGGAGTTAAAAACCTGTCTACACAAAAATCTGCATATGAATATTTATAGCACTTTTATTCATAATTGTCAAAACTCGGAAGCAACTCAGACATCCATCAGTAGGTGAAGGGATAAATAAACTGTGGTACATCCAGACAATGGGATATTATGGAGTGTCAAAAAGAAACGAACTAGCAAGACTTGTAAAGACTTGGAGGAACCTTAAATGCATACTACCGTGTGAAAGAAGCCAATCTGAGAAGTCTATATACTGTATGATTCCAAGCATATGACATTGTGGAAAAGGCAAAACTCTGGAGACAGTAAAAAGATGTGTTGCCAAGGGTTGGGGAGTGAGGGGAGGAATAAGTAGGCAGAAAATAGAGGATTTTTAGGGTAGTGAAACACTCTGTCTGACACTATAATAATGGACACATGTTCCTATACATTTGTCCAAACCCACAGAATGTAGAGTTCCAAGAGTGAATCATAATATAAACTACGGACTGTGGGTGATGATGATGTGTCAATGTAGGTCCATCAGTGGTAACAAACGCACCACTCTTCAGGGGACATTGATAATGGGGCATGCTATGCATGTATGGGGGCAGGGAGTATATGGGAAATCTCTGTATATCCCCCTCAATCTTGCTGTGCACTTAAAACTACTCTACAAAAATAAAGTCTTAATAATATGTGAACGAGTGTTACCTAAATATCCAGCATCACAGAAAAGTCTGCCTTCTTGTGAGAGGACTCTTTCAGTTGCGAGTTAACAAAACTGGAATGAATCTAGCTTTGGCAAAAGAGGTTTAACATGTTGATTTACCGGGGAAGGCCAGGGGTGAGACCAGTTAGATACATGATTGGACCCGGAGACTCAAACTTGTCATCAGACCTCAATTTCTCTTCTCTTTCACTGTTCCTGGGGAAGACAGACAATATGATCTCTAAACCCCTCACATTACCCACTTTCACAACTTTAGCAGAAAGATAAACATCTTTCTCACATTGAGCATACATAAAGTACTGGAGAGGAAAGACTACCCTTGAACCAGTCCCTGTTGCTAGGTGGATGTGGTACAACGTGGTAACCTGACTTGTCAGGCCTGAGTCATGTGATTTCCTCATCCCTCGGTTCATTATATTTCCTAAGTTATTTAAGGTCATGCTGATTATTAAACCATGTAACTATTAAACAAAATGACTTTTGCAAACTCTCAGAACCATAAAAAAATAAGTGAGAACATTAACTATTAGAACTGCTGGTGTCCTTTTATTTCCTCTCCTTTATATTTCTACCTAGCCTTTTGCCTCTTCCATTCCCCAAATTACCTAGAAGACTGGGCTACCTTTCTGGCATCATAATTTTGTCCTGTATTCCTGTGGGATGAATACAAAATCCCTTGGACCTCAGCTCTGATCTCTGCACTCCTGGCCACAGCCCTGTGAGATGCCACACTTTCAGGTGGTTACCAGAGTCCCCCTTGTGGTACGCACACTTCTAAGATGTGATTCCCATCTCCTGGTGTTCATGCACTTGTGTAATTCCCACCTTTGGAGTATAGCTGGACCTAGTGACTCATTTGTAGTAAAGAGAATACAGTGAAGTGATAGAATTTTATGATCACCAGGGCACAGGGAATGAGGTCAGCTGTTCAAACCAGTTGGGGGAAGCACACACTCCTCACGGAATCTGAGGCAGAATGACCCTGCACTCCTTTTCTACCTGAGGGGTTAATCCTCTAGATTTCCACCTCCACAGTCCCTGTCATCAGACAGGGTGATGAGGAGGGGACCAGCAGTGATTCTGGTCCTAGGTAGGATGAGCAGGAGGTCTGGTCTGCAAGGAGGACAGGAAGTGAAGAAACAAGGACTGCCAAATCTAACACCCGGTGACCCAAACACTTCCCTAGGCCAGACCCCATGGCTAGAAAGATGAGGAGGGTAACAATCTCCAATCTCCCTGTGCTGCCCCCTCTGGCCCAGTTCTCCCTTTCTCTAACTCACAGTAATGTCCCAAGAGCCCACAGAGGTGACACGAAATATATCTCTACTCATCTCCAGAACAGACCACCATGGCCACACACTCCTGGGAAGTCCTACTCTCTCGATATGTATTAATTCAGTATGTGCAGCAGAAACCCAAATAACAGTGGTCTCACAGGATGGAAGCTAGTGTGTGGCTCCCATGACAGTGAGGCAGGCAGTTCCAGGGCTGCTAGGGTGGCTCTGCACCACGAGGATGTCCAAGCATCCAGGTCTCCTTGACCTTTGTTTTCTGCTGTGCCTGGGATGTTGCCCTTATCAGCATGACCCAACATACCTAAGACCATGTCATTGGTCCATGAGCAACCAGGGAAAGCAGGAGAGAAGGGAAAGTCTCATTGTGTATCTCCATCAGAGCTCTTGGGGGACCAAGTGCATCATCAATGAGCAGTAATATTTTGAAAGGAATCTTTTTCTGAGCAGTAAGTTTCAATAGTGGGCTGAAAACATTTAGTCCACCATGTTGTAAACAGATGTACTCTCATCTAGGCTTTGTTGTTCTATTTACAGATCACAGGCAGAGTAGATTTAGCATAAACCTTAAAGGGCCTGGGATTTGAGGAATGGAAAATAAGCACTGGCTTCAAGTTTAAGTCACCATCTGCATTAGCCCCTAACAAGAGAGTCAGCCTGGCCTTTGAAGTTTTGAAGCCAAGCATTGACTTCTCCTCTCTAGCTATGGAAGTCCTAGATGGCATCTTCTTCCAATAGAAGGCTGTTTCATCTATACAGAAAATTTGTTATTTAGTGTGGCCACCTTAATAATGGTCTTAGCTAGACCTTCTGGATAACTTGCTGCAGCTTCTACGTCAGCAGTGCTGCTTCACCTCGCATTTCCATGTTACAGAGACGGCTTCTTTCCTTAAACCTCATGAACCAACCTCTGCTAGCTTTAAACTTTTCTTCTGCAGCTCCTCACCTTCTCGGCCTTCATAGAATTGAAGAGAGTTAGGGCCTTGCTGTGGTTTGGAATTTGGCTGAAGAGAATGCTGTGGGTGGTTTGATCTTCTATTCAGAACACTAAAACTTTCTCCATATCAGCGATAAGGCTGTTTTGCATTCTCACCATTCGTGTGCTCACTGGAGTAGCACTATTTATTTTCTTCAAGAACTGCTCATTTGCTTTCACAACTTGCCTAACTGTTTGGTGCAAGAGGCCTAGCGTTCAGCCTATCTAGGCTTTTGACATGCCTTCCTCAAAATCATTTCTAGCTTTTGATTTAAAGCGAAACATGTGCTACTCTCCTTTCACTTGATCATTTAGAAGCCATTGCACGGTTTTTAATTGGCTTAATTTCCATGTTGTTGTGTCTCAGGGAATCTGGCGGCCTGAGGAGAGGGAGAGAGATGAGGGAACGTCTGGTCGGTGGAGCAGTCAGAACACACACAGATTTATCCATAAGTTTGTTGTCTTCTATGGGAGTGGTTCCTGGTGCCCTCAAACAATTACAATAATAACATCAAAGATCACTGATCACAGACCAGCATAATAAATATAATAATAATGAAAAGTTTGAAATATTGTGAGAATTACCAAACTCTGATACAGTGTATGGTCAGGCCACTCAGGATGGCTGTTCTCTTGTTCTCTTGTACATCCCCTGTCCCACCAAGGCCTGCTTCACCTACACAAGACTGACCTGCTACATACTTGCCCCCAGCCCTAGCTAGTGATTGTTCTTATCAGGGAGGATGTGAGGGGTGTGCCCTCTACTGGTTTCCCTGGTAACTAATGAGCCCACCTGATGTCAATTCCCCTATAACTGGTAATATACCCCCTGGCCCCCCCCACACGGCGGGGTGCCGCTCCAGGATCTTGCTTCAGATGTGTAAGCTTCCCCATCCATTACACCACTGATGCCTCTGTTGCTGACTCCGAGCCTTTCTTCTGTCTTGAAGCTGGGCAAGCACAGGCCTTGTAGGCCTGCGGGGTGCAGCCCAACACACAGAGACATGAAGTGAGCAAATGCTGTTGGAAAAGTGGCGCTGGTGACTTGCTCACTGCAGGGTTGGCACAAACCTTCAATTAGTAAAAAATGCAGTATCTTCAAAATGCAATAAGATGCGGTACACCTGCACAGGTCCACACCAATTACTTAGTTGAAGCTTTGTCTAAAACTCTAGGAAGAGAGGGGTGAAATCAAACAGTGTCTATTTCAGCTCCTTGGGGGAAGGTGTAACATGACAGTGGGTAAAACTATTGTTTCCTTCTCTTTTCTGGAGCTCTCTCATCTCTCCCAGGCTGGCCATTCTGTGTAGCAGGAGACAGATGATCGCAGGCAAAACCCAGGCTTTTTCTCCCACCCTCCCATCCTTCTTTCTTTGCCATTAATATTGCGATCATCAGATTACAATATTCCCATGTTTGGATTTCCCCTGCGACCCCATTCACTCAACTCTGACTCTACCGCGGGCACCGTCAGACCCCACAGGTTAGTGCTCAGTCCTGCACACCCGCCCCCTCCTTAAGATGCCAGTCTCGAGTCCAGGTTGTCACCTGTGTTTCTGACCGACTGGCTACAGATTGGATGTTCTAATGATCCCCCACTCGGGTTTGATTAATTTGCTAGAGCGGCTCACGGAACTCACAGGAACACTTTCCTTACTAGACTACTGGATGTAACTCTGGAACAGCCAGACGGAGGAGACACAAAGGGCAAGTGTGTTGGAAGGGTGTGGAGCTTCCGTGTCCTCTCCGATTGGGACACTCTCCCCAAATCTCTGTGTATTCACCAGTGTGGAGGCTCTCTGAACCTCATCATTTTGGGGTGTTATGGAGGCTTCATTAAACAGGCACGATTGATTACATCATGGGCCACTGCAGTAGGTGAAACCTCCGGCCCCTCTCAGACCCCAGGACGTGGGGGATGCGGTGGTACCGGAAATTCCAACTGCCTATTAACATGGTTGCTTCTCCGGGTAACCAGCCCCCATCCTTAGGTTCAGTCCAAAAGCCAACCTTTAACATAACAAAACACACATCTGTGGCTATCATCACTTAGGAGATTCGAAGGATTTTAAGAGTTCTGTGCCAGAAATATAAAATTAGGAAAATGAATGAATTTGTTTTCTTCCAAGTGTACAGGTTTATTGAGGGCATGGGGGTCTACAGGACAGCCCCCAGGTGCCTGTGGAGAAGGCCCACCATCGGCCTAGAGGGCCGCGGCCCCGGGGGCAGCCGGGGATGGGGTCTCCAAAACCTGGGTTTACTTGAAAGTGTGACTCTCCGCTCCACCGCGCCCAAAGCCTCTGGGTCCGAACATGGCCCAGTAGCAGGGTTGGTTGCAGTAGGGCTTGCCTTCATGCTCAGTGTGTCCCCTCCCCCTGAGGTCAGCGTCTTTCCACATTTCTCACACTTCAGGCAAGGCCATGCCAGTCCTTCCCCAGGACGTCACCCGCTCAGCCAAGTACACCTCCCTGTCACATTTGGGGCTTGGGCACGGTGGCGCCGGGTCCGGGGCGGGTGGCTGGGCGGGAGCACACCGGAGCGCGGGACTCGGAAAACGAATACGTTTAAATTCAATTTATAATAGCATCAGGATAAAATATTTAGGTATCAATTTAAAGAAAGTGCGCCACATAAGTACACTGAAATTATATAGTTTTGCTTAGAGTTTCAGTCTCTTTGGTAAAGTATTCCTTCTGTTTGTTCATAGTATTCCTGAGCTCGTTATACTGCCTTTCTGAATTGTCTTGTAGCTTGTGGCGTTTCCTCATGAGCTGTTTTGAAATCTCTATCAGTTATGTCACAGTATTCCATGACCTTAAGTTTGGTTTCTGGAGAACTGTCCTTTACTTTTCGTGATGCAGTGTTACTGTGGTTCTTCGTGTGCTTGCTGTGCTGTTCCTCTGCCAGCACTGATGAAGTGGGGAGCACTTTTCTGCTTCATTCTAACCATTCAACAAATTAGAGAGCAGAGGCTTTTCGCTTCTCTTCCAGGAGGTGGCGCTAGAGCACAGGTCTGGGGTTCTACTACCTGTGTTACCTGCTTGGGAGAGTTGGCACTATCCACCCCCATCATGGGTGTGGTCCCGTGCCCTCTTATTGCTTCTTGTGCCTCCAGGGATTTTGCTGCCTTGTTGCTGCCTGTGCCACTGGCATCACTGCCTGTGACCTGGGATAGTGGGCTCTTCCCTCATGTCTGGGATCCCCTGAACCACGGGGGAAGAGGGGGGCGTGGGTAGCTGGGGTGGTGCAGGCACCTCTGCCATGTCCCGTGCTGTAAGGTTCTCCGGCTCTGCTGCTGCCAGTGGGTGGCTGGAGGGGCCAAAGTCATGGGCGTCTCAGGGGCTGGTGGCTGGGGCCCCAGGACCCACTTCTGCTGCTGCCTAGTTACCTGGGGCCCTGGGCACTGCTGAGGCTGGAAGGCTGGATTCCTGTGTCCTGTTGCGGCTGCTACTGGGTGTTCTGGGGCTTCCAGCTCAGTGGCCGCAGGTGGAGAACAGGATCGCAGGCTCTGCCTCTGCTCTTCCCTCGGTTCTGCCTCGTCTCTGTGTCCCAGCCCACCCACCTTTCCATGCACACTGGGTGGCATTCTCCGGAGTCCTGGTGTGTTGGGCAGAGTCACCTGTGGTGTGTCGTGGATGTTTCCTGGTTGTGGATGGAAGGGGGGAGAGACAAAGGCAGCTTTTCACTCCTCCGTGTGGCTGATGTGCCTCCTCCAGGTCGCAGTTTTATGTCCAGAATCTGCCGATCCTGTTCAGCTGGAAGCCTGGCTCAGCTGCAGCCTGTGGGGCCCTGGGGAGCCTCCTCTGACCCCTGACCCCGAAGTCCTGGGTCAACATCAGCGCCAGAAATTAGATCTGAGTCCAGGACCACAGGGCCTTTAAGTTCAGGTTGGGAAGTGGCTGGAGGGATCCAGACAGCAGGTCCCTGTCTATTATTAGGTCCACGGAGGGGAAGAAGAGGCAGGACACTGGGGTGTCCTGGGCTCTGGGGACTGGGGAGGAGCGGAGAGGACCCTTGAGGCTTCAAACGGTGGCGGATTTCATGCCTGGACAGGAGGGGCCATGCTTGGTGTCCTTGGGTACGGTGTTGGGACGCCTGGGTCCTGTAGGTCTGGGGATGGGGGAGGTCGTTTTCGTGTCTCAGGGAAATGTTAGGGGGACCCCCGGGCCCAGACTCATGGCTGATCTCCTTGTCCCACTGTGGTCTCCAGGGTCCACTCCATGTCCTGTCCTCTGCTCTCCTGTCCTCTGCTCTCCACCTCCACCAGCTGGGCCCGTCTTTTTCCTAAGGTCTTTAGCCAGTCTTTTTGGCACAGTGGTCACCGCTGTCTTAGCTCACAGGGAGACGATGTCCAGGTAGCCCCGGGCTGTGAGCTGGGATGCACTCTCCCTTCCTTGAGTTTCCCTGCTGCCCCCAGCACCATGTGTGTGTGGGGTGGAGTGAGGACTGGGGGTGAGGCTATTTCTCTGGAAGAGAGGAATTCCTTTAACCACCTCCCCTCTCCTTTTCTCTTTTCTCTTTCTTCCAGGTGTATTTGAGTTATACCATACCTGTAAGGACAGGAAAACACCGAAAACTTAAGCATAGTTCACCAGCAAAATAGAGAGCTGACACCTGTGTACTTATCATCCAGGTGAAAAACAGAGCCTCTACCAGCGCCCAGGCCAGAAGCCCTTGAGCCTCTCCCCACACAGACCCCACCCTCCCCGCATACGTGTCCACTGAGTGAGCCGCCCTGCCCCTCTCCTTTCTCGTTCCTCCCCCTCCACTCCTGTTGGCCTCCATCCCCTAATGTCACTGTTTCCTTCCTCTCCTCACTTCTCCAGGAGCCTCCCCATCTTCATAGGCAGATATCTTAGGGGATCTCCTCACCCTCCCCCTCCTCCCCTTCTACCCCATTCTAGGGATGGAGGTTCCAGAGTTGATTCCCTAGAGGAAGAGTCTATAACCCTGTCAGCAGCTGCAAGAAGTGACAAGGACTTGGGGTTCAAGGTCCCACCCGTGGAGACTGAGGACACCCAGTCTGTTTGTGGGGTCCACCCTGGACTTGGGAACCAGCTGTTAAAGGCCTTGAAATCTGATCCTCCCTGAGGCCTTAGTCCTTGGTGGTTTGATGGGGAGAAAAAGGTCCGTGTCAGCATGTATTCTGAGTAACAGTTCAGACTTTGAACTTGACACTGGATGAACTCCAACTTCTGTGCGCAGCACTGACCCACTGCTAGGAGCCCAAGGAAACCCTGGGCAGGTGTTTTATAAGGGGGTCAAAGGGGAGCTCAGGTCTCCTGTCATCAGCGACTGTGGCCACACGGGGGCGCCACCACTCCGCCCTCTCCTATTCAGCACAGGGAAGGGAGAGGAGGGGCTGTGGTCTGAGTCCGACAGAGATGGCTGCCCTGGAGGCTGGTCAGCAATGGGGGGATGAAGATGCTGCCTGAGCAGCTCTGGGGTCGGGCTCGGGGATGCGGCGGGGATTAGAGGGGAGGAGAGCCCTGGAGCCCTGCCTTGTGTCTGAGGTTTCCATCTTTCCTCTCCACAACCCATCTCTCCAGCTCATTGATAAAAACACTCTGGAAAACTCAAAGTCGATTCTTATTTCACTCCCTGTTCGTTTCTGGCAGATATTCTTTTTTTTTTTTTTCATTTCAGTGTAGTTTGAGATTCACAAAAACAGTAGCAGAGTTAGTAGAGAGTTCCTGTAAATCCCACGCTCAGTCTCCCTGTGGTAATATCTTATATCACCATCATACATTTGTCACAGCTAATGAAGCAATATTGATACATTATTACTAAACTCCAGAATTTATTTGGACTTCATTAGTTTTTCCTTTTCCTGATCTACGATCCTATCAAAGACACATTGTGTTAAGTCCCAATCATGTCTCCTTCAGGCTCCTGTGGCTGTGACAGTCTCTCAGAGGTCCCTTGTGTTTGATGACCTTGATGTTTTCGAGTATTGCTCAGGGATACTGTAGAATGTCCCTCTATTCCAGTTGGTTGACTGGGGCAAAGTATTTTGGGGAAGAAGACCACAGAGATGAAGTGACATTCTCCACACAACAAGGGTGTATACTCTCCCCTTGATAATCAGTAATAAGTTCACCTTATCACCCAGCTAAGGTACATTTCCCAGGTTTTTCCATGTGAACTTTTATTTTTACTTCCCTACTTTCCGTACTGTAGCCTTTAGAAGGAAGTCACTACGTGCAGCCCACACTTGAGGGGCGCTCTGCTATAACCTTTGGTGTGCCGGGGTTTGTGCATATATACGTTTTCAGATGAGTTGCATGAGGACTAGAGCGCTCAGTAGACTGGATGGAGGGTCTATGTGCAGCTTTATAAGAAACTGTTGACCATCATTTCTAGGGGCTGTGCTGCTTCGTATTCCTGCCCCAGTGAGTGAGGGTTTCTGTCGCTCCACATCCTGGACAGCACTTGGTATCACCAGTTCTTGGATTCTAGCTATTCTAATAGGTGTGATGATACATCATTTTTTAAAATTTACATTTCCTAATAATATATGATGTTGAGCATCTTTTCATATGCAGTTCCATGGATAGATCTTCTTGAAGAGCTGTCTGTTCAGACTTTCCTTCATTTTTAAATTGTTTTCATATTATTGAGTTTAAGCATTCTATGTATATTCTAAAACAAGTCCTCCATCAGATATGTGAATTTGCAAATAATTTGTCCCATTCTGTGGCCTGAGCTCTTTCACTGACATAAGAGTATTCATAAATGCAGAGATATATTTGGGGAGAAGGAAAATGAGAATTTGCCAACCGCAGTGGTTTCCAAGTAGAGGACTTGGGCAAATGGGGGACGAGAGGGAGAACATGAATTATTTATTTTGTATACCCTTGAGTACCTTTTCAGTCCCCTTCTGTGTAGGTAAATATGCTTTCAAAAATTACATTAAAATCCCTTGCACTTGTAAAACACCTGACACATCCTCTTCAGATCGTGCATTAGGACACACATTCTCTACTTTGGCACCCAAAGTCTTTTAACTGAGCTATTCTGCCATAGAAATTCCATTACTGGAGAAGATGGGCTGGATTGTAGGGAGAATTCTGCTACTGAAAATAGCTGAAAATGCCATGTAAAATATAAAAACTATCTTAGAAGCATCAAAGAGGTGACAAGGTCCTAATAAGTGACCACACTGAAAAAAGAAGGGAAAAATCCTGCTTGGCCTCCAAAGAAAACACGGTCCTGAGAAAAGGAGAAAAGGCTGTGTGAGTTCACTGCCCAGAGCTCAGGCACGGAGCCCGGCACGTCCAGCTCTGTGCCCACAGCTCTTCACTTTTTCTGCCCACTTGCCTTCCTTTTAAAAATTTAAACAAAGCTTTTGAATTCTTATTATGATGTATATGTGTAACGTATAATATAGGATATAATGTATGTTCACTGTAAAGCAAGTAATAAAGTGTCGAAAGTGATAAATGACAAAGGAAAAAGAATGTAATCCTCACATTTGCAGATATTTTGTTGCATTTTTCTTTCGTTTCTTATGCATCCTTCTGTTGTTGCCCAAGAGCTGGAAATTTCTCTAAGCTGAACAGCCCAGACCTCAGTGGCCCCCACCCTGCACTCTGCAGACGCCATTTCCCAGTCAGCTCACTCTCACACCCCTGAGAGGGTGATTTCTCATTTCTTCCTTTCCCCTCAGACCCCTCCACTCATCCCTCACTCCCTGTTGGTAATGATGAGCTTTTCTTTTTTCACTCAGAAAAAAAAAAGCACTCGGGTGAGAATTACATCCTCCTCCTCCACTACTCCCACATCTGCACCTGTATCTCACCTTCCCACCAGTGATGATGGATGGTCCCCTCCTGTCTAAGGGTGCCCCTCAGCGTGGGTACAGGATCCGACTCCATCCTCCCCTGTGTCATCAGTTTCCCACTCTCTACTGCTCCTTCATCCCTGCCTACAAACATGCTGCAATTCCTCCCATTAAAATTAATCAAACAGGGCTTCCCTGGTGGCACAGTGGTTGAGAGTCCACTTGCCGATGCAGGTGACACGGGTTCGTGCCCCAGTCCGGGAAGATCCCACATGCCACTGAGCAGCTAGGCCCATAAGCCATGGCCGCTGAGCCAGCACGTCCAGAGCCTGTGCTCCGCAACGAGAGAGGCCACAACAGTGAGAGGCCCACATAACGCAAAAAAAAAAAAAAAAAAAAAAAAAAAATTAATCAAACAAAAATAAATAAATCAAAACCAAATTCTCCCATAAACATCCACCACTCTGTGTACAGTTTCCTCCCAACTACTGCTCCATTTCTATGACTCTTCTTAACAGAACAATTCCTAAGGCCAAAGGCCATTGTCTCATCTACTAGGTTGTCTTTTTATTTTTAGCTAATGGATATGTGCACATAGTTTTAAAAAGTAAAATACTTCTATAAGACTTGATATCTGGACCGATGTCCCCAATCTTCCATGTCCCCCGTCTCTTGAATCTCAGAGAGAAGCTCTTTTAGTTCTTAAGCTGGTTCTCTAATTGTTTCTTCTATGTCTCTAAAATGCTTGCCTTTAATACTCCTTTGCTTTCAGTTTTATGTATCATCTTTAGTTAATTGGTTTTTCTTTCACACACCCCTGTCTTCCCAAAATAGTTATAATTATACATGTATCAGTTTTGTAAGTTTGATTAGCTCACTGTGCAATATTTGCCTTATGATGATGAAGGAAATGCTAGTCACAAGTGAGCATTTAGTAGACTGTGATTACTTTTCTTGAATGGATATTTAAGATTTCGCTGGAATAAATAATGTCTTACTTTGGTTGTACTGATTTTTTTTTTTTTTTAGTTTATTTTCTTGCTTTGGGTCTTCATTGCTGCCTGCGGGCTTTCTCTAGTTGCAGCGAGTGGGGCTACTCTTCGTTGCGGTGCGCGGGCTTATTGTGGTGGCTTCTCTTGTTGCGGAGCATGGGCTCTAGGTGCGCGGGCTTCAGTGGTTGCAGCAGGCGAGCTCAGTAGTTGCGGCTCACGAGCTCTAGAGCGCAGGCTCAGTAGTAGTGCCACACGGGCTTAGTTGCTCCACAGCATGTGGGATCTTCCCGGACCAGGGCTCAAACCCTTGTACCCTGAACTGGCAGGTGGATTCTTAACCACCTCACCACCAGGGAAGCCCCATATTGTACTCATTTTAAATCATTCTAAAACTCTGTGCAGAATCTAAGTCTTTCTGAATACATTCAAGCACATCGGATATTCCACCAACTTCACCTCTTTGCACAGACTCTCCCACAGCCCTCCGTGCTGCCACACGGAGACTGGTTCCCTGCACCCCTGGGGCAGGGCTGACGTCCCGGATCTCCTTCTCCTCATTCTGGGCAGCCCTCTGCCTCTCTCTCCTACTGTATAATTTTACAAGGCTTCCCTGTTGCCTGGATCCCATGTTTCCCTGCTGCTGGTTTTCTCCATCATTTCCCCTGCACTTTGTCTAACAGTAACCTGAAGAAGGGAACATGGAAGGGAAAACATTGTAACTCTGAAATGTCTTAGGCTACCCTAGGACTTACTCTCATCTTGACTCAATATAGAACTCTGTGTTGGAAATACTGATTTTTTTCCTTAGAATTCGGAAGGCGTTGCTTCACTGTCTTCTAGCCTCCAGGCCCATGTTTTTTGCCTCTTGAAGTTTTCAAGGTCTCTCTTCTTTTCCATCCTTTCTGCAATTTCACTGTGATGTTTCTTAGTGTCGGTCTGTTTTCATCTACTGCAGTAAGAGTTTGCTTAGGCCATTCCAGATGTAAATTTTTGTCTGTAAACTCTGAGAGGTTTCCTTGAAAATAATTTTTTATTATTTCCGACTCTCCCTTATTTTTGAAACTTGTATTGCTTACTCGCTGGAATCTCTTGATTGATAGAGGAATATTCTTCTCTCCTCCTTGCCATTACTTTTCTATTCCTATTACTTACTGTGAGTATGACTGTAATTTTTCAATTCATCTACTGAATTATACACTTCTATGACATTATTTTTAATTTCAAAGAGCCCTTTTTGGTTCTATGATTTTATATAATTGTATAGAATTCTGGTTTTGTTTAATATACCATATATCTTTCACATCTTTCAAATATTATTGCTAACAGTGGTAGGGGAGCTGTCAGGTCTCTTGGTTATCTACCTTCATGATATCATGAACTTCTTCCTCACAGCACTTAGCTCAGTAGTGATTTACATTTATCTTTGTCATTTCTGTCCATCTCCCTCACCACAGTGCCTGTCCCACATCACCCAGGTCCTAACTGTTGTTCTTCATTTTTTTTCCAGTGTCTCCAGATCCTGATTGAAGGTGGCCTTGAGATATACACTCCTTAACCTCTTTGAGTCTCCACTTCTGTGTCTCCTCTCTCTGAGTCTCTCTCTCTGTGTCTGTACAAAGGGATCACATGTTGGGTGCCTCATGGGTTTGCTTTTTTTAAAAATAATTAATTTATTTATTTATTGGCTGCACCAGGTCTTCATTGTGGCACGCGGGATCTAGTTCCCTGACCAAGGATCGAACCCGGGCCCCCTGCATTGGGAGCTCGGAGTCTTAGCCTCTGGACCACCAGGGAAGTCCCCTCGTGGGTTTGCTTTGAGGAATAAATTTGACCCACTATGTAAATCACATGGCATTATTGCTTTAATTTTTATTAAGTGTTCCTCTATTCATAGTTACCATCATTACAATGACTATAGCATTTAGCTTGTTTCCATTCTTTGCTTTTATAAACCACAATTCAAGAACATCCTTGAATATATATTTTTGAGAACATGTGTGATTATCTTCGCAGGATAAATTTCTGAAAGAGAAACTTCTATGTCATAATGTAAGCATATTGAAGGCAACCCTCCTACACTGTTGGTGGGAATGTAAATCGGTACATCCACTAGGGAGAACAGTATGGAGGTTGATTAAAAAAGTAAACATACAAGTACCATGTGACCCAGCAATCCCAATCCTGGGCCTAGATCCGGAGAAAACCATAGTTTTAAGAGACACGGGCACCCCAACGATCATGGCAGCACTATGTACAATAGCCAAGACATGGAAGCAACCTAAGTGTATAAGGACAGATGAATGCATAATGAAGATAGGATACATATACACAATGGAATATTACTCAGCCATAAAAAGGATGAAATAATGCCATTTCCAGCCACAAGGAAGGAAGCGAAACTGGAAAAGACAAGTATCCTATGATATCACTTACAGGTGGAATCTAAAAATGGATACAAATGAACTTCTTTACAAAAGAGAAACAGCCTCACAGACCTAGAAAAGAAACTTACGGTTACCAAAAGGGAAAGGTGGTGGGCAGGGAAAAATGAGCAGGTTGAGATGAACATATACACACTATTATTTATAAAATAATCAACAAGGACCCACTGTATAGCACAAGGAACCCTACTTAACACTCTACAATAACCTATATGGGAAGAGAACCCAAAAAAGGACATATATACGTCTATGCATAAGTGAGTCAAGTTGCTGTACACCTAAGAAAACAAAACACCCCGCAACATTGTAAATTACCTATACACCAATACAAAATAAATAAATTTTTTTAATGTAAATATAATGAAATTGAGACGTTTTGCATACTGACCTTTAAAATTTTTGTACCAGTTTTCAATCCCATCAATCTTTATGACAGTATATTCTCCCTAAATTCCTGTCAATACTCTCCTCATACTATTATCTTTGACAAGATGATAGATTTTAACTTATTCCCATTTCTTATTCCAAACTTGCATTTTCCTTTACATTTATTTGTTATATATTTGTTTGACATTTGCATTTCTTATTTTGCGAATTGTTTTCTAATACACTTTAGTTATGTTTTGTTTGGGATTTAGTTATTTTAAACACTGAATTCAGGAAGGACAAAGCAGTCTCCAACATCAGAAGCTGGTCTGACGTTTACCTTAGGCCTCAGCGTTGCGAGAAGCTGGGCTGGTGCTCACCACGCAGCCGTGTTCTTCTCCTGTTGGACATATATCACCCCACAGAACATCAACATCAGACAAGGACACCTGAGACCATGACACAGTGAGACAAAACAAGACCACAACATCATTTTCTCCAAGCACAGACCAAACAAGGCAGCACTATGCACCTCACAATGTATCAAACCTCTCCCTGTGCTGATACCAGCAACCACGGCTTCTTTCCAATCACAGCTGCATCCTCACTCTAGTCTTCCCTCCTTACAGGGAAGATTCACCGACATGCCCGGTCATAGAATTGCCCCCACTTCCTGACAACACTCAATGTAGAGTGAGCCCCTCCTCCATACACCCTCGTCCGAATCACCCAACCAGAGCCCACTTCCTCTATATGTTCTATCTAGATAGGTGTTCTATCTAGCACCTCACACTAAGACACCGTGGTCCCCGATGGTGTGTCATCTCCCTCACTGCATCCAGTAATAAATCCGACTTGTTTGCCCACAGATTTTCTCCTGGTGGTCTTTGGCTGAAAAACATTGCTACCTGTTTGTCAATGTTTTTGTCTTTGAGTTTGATAGGGGCATGTGTTAGTATCTTTGTGAAAGTCTGGTTGACATAGAGAAAATTTATGATTTTTTAGTGGTTTTTCTTCTTTGGGTCATACAACTCTTCATTCCCCAAATGTAAAAAATTCAAGTACTTTTTTGTCTAGGAGAGAGAGGTCCAAGGGTGAAGGGAAACAGAACTGATTGAATTTGGGGGGAACGAATAGCAGGAGCAGTCAGTAAAGAATTCTAAGCTGGTGGATTCTAAGGTTTACATCTCCTGCTTTATCATTTCACAAGTATGTACAGGTCCTGCAAGGTATTTGATATCTGCTGTGTTCAGTGAATACTTTCTCTTGGGCTAAGTGAAGACTTCAGTGTCTGCTTATATTTACCAGGTTAATGAAAAGAACAGCAAGAGCTCAAGGTTATAAAGACAAGAATTGGCTCCAGCGATGGGCAGTCTTGAACACATATGACCTTAAGGTGATAAACCACGGTGTCCTTAATGTCTGAACACTCTAGTTGTTAAAATACATGTTAATGAAACTTTCTGCGCATACTGCATTTTAAGGATATATCTAAGACCCACATAGACAAATCCATGATTTCCATATGTAGCTTATTTTAATATGCATCAATTTATGAGTCACACAGTATCTTTTTGGGGGAAGAGACTGGAAATTAAGAACATTATAGATATGCAATGCCCAATAGGCTAGCTACTAGCCACATATTTAATGTTATTTAAACTAAATAACATTAAGGTGTTTAGCACAGTAGCCACTTCTGAGGTGCTAAATAGCGACCTGTAGCTAGTGGCTACCTGATTTTGACAGTACAGATATAGAACAATTCCTTCACCACAGAACATTCTATTGGACAGGACTGCTCTTTATGTTTTCTGGGCCTCAAGTCAGATATACTGGACTCATGAAAGGGCCAATATTATTTCTCTTAGAGACGATGTCAGATTTCTGTCTGGGATATGAATACATATTTAGCTGGTGTGTAAAAAACCAAACTAGGTTATGAGTGGGTATGGTACCTTCAGGCACAAACTGTTTCCAGGTCCAAAGGGGAAACACCTGTCCCCCTACTTCCCTTCCCGGACTGAGGACACTCTCTGGGATCAATTCCAAGGGGTAAGTTCTCTCCTAGAGGAGCCCCGGGGGCAGGGCCCTCAGCTAAGTGTGGGGAGGCAGGGAGTCCAGCTTAGGGAGAGGGATTCTCCAAATCGAAGAGGAGGCAAAGGCAAGGGTCAGTTAGGAGATTTTCCCAGGTTTATTCGAACAGCAATTCTCAGAGTGTGATCTGTGGAACCCTTGAAGTCACTGAGACCCTTTCATGAGATCCATGAGGTGAAACCTACTTTCATAGCATTACTAAGATATTATTTGACTTTCCATTATGTTGACATTTGCTTTGAGGTATAACTCAGCAGCGATGGAGACTACTGTAGCAAACTGCAATATAATTATTTTCACCACAACTTACTTGCAGAAAAAAAAAGCAGGTTTGTTTTAAAACATTCTGGTTGATACATTACAAATTTTTATCTTCCCTTAATAAGCTATAATGGAAAAGAAAATGAAAAAGAATGTATATACACATATATAGCTGAATCTCTTTGCTGTATAACAGAAATTAACACAACATTGTAAACCAACTATACCTCATTAAAAAAAAACTTTAAAAAATACATAAAAATTCTTTTGTTTCCTAAATTATCCTTAGATCCACTTTTTCCTTTTTTGGGGCCACGCCCCACAGCATGTGGGATCTTAGTTCCCTGAACAGGGATTGAACCCTTGAACCCAGGCCATGGCAGTGACAGCTCTGAGTCCTAACCACTGGACTGCCAGGGAACTCCCTTAAATCCACATTTTAAAAGTACCTTCTAAGATGACATGGGAAGTACCCATCAAGCCCTTCTGCTACATTCCAAAGTACTATGTCCCAAGGAAAATAACTTGTGTGACCTGAACTACCCTCTTCTTCATGGAATACAATGTTTACTTGAAAGAATGAATGACACTGGAAGATCTATATAACTTAGTGAAGCAACGTATTAGTTTTTTAAAATCTTACCTTAGTCCAAGAGACATTCAATGTGCAAAATAGGGTTAAGGAGTTTAACGTAACAGAATAGGAAATAGTTAATAATATTGTCAGGTCCACTTTGCAAATAACCTTTGAGAAGCTACCACTTGTGTAGTTTTCGTTTTGTATCAAAGACTAACATCCATGACTGTCTGAAAAGGTTTTTGAAAATACTACTCCTACATCTGTGTGGGCCTGTTTATTTTCATAGACTTCAATCAAAAGAACGGATTCATTGAAGAAGCAAACATGAACATCCAGGGGTCTTCTAATGAGACAGACAAGAAACAGAGAGACTTGCAAAAATATAAAAATCTGAAAAGCTCCACTTTTCCCACTACCGTGTTTATTTTGGGAAGTAGTTATTTTTCATATTAAATCATGGGTTATTAATATTATTCTAAATAAATTAATTTAAAAGTTTTAAACTCTATTATTTCTACTTTGGAAAGTACCGATAGAAGTATCCACATAAAATTATCTGGGGGGTCGTCACTAGTTTGTAAGACTGTATAAATATTCTGACCACAATGCTGTGAAAATCGCTGACTACACAGTCCCTGGGCCAGGACTCAGGGAGACACTGTGACAAAGAGCTCTCGGTGCAGGAGGGGAGGGATCAGGCAGAGTCCCAGGTCCCGGGAGGGGCAGGCTCTCAGGCTCTCAGGGTGTCAGGCGGTCTCTGGGGCGGGGACGCTCCGTGGTGGGGATTCCCAGTCTCCCGGAGTTTCACTTTCTCTCTCACAACCTGTGTCGGGCCCTCCTGCCTGGACACTCGTGACGCGACCCCACTTCTCACTCCCATTGCGTGTCCGGTTTCTAGAAGCCAATCAGCGTCCCCGCGGTTCCCGGTTATAAAGTCTCCACCGACTCGCCGCACGCAGTTTCTCCTCAGACGCCGAGGTTGTGGGTCATGGCGTCGCGAACCCTCCTTCTGCTCCTCACGGGGGCTTTGGCTCTGACCGAGACATGGGCGGGTGAGTGCGGGGTCGGGAGGGAACGGCCTCTGCGGGGAGGAGCGAGGAGACCCCGGGGGTCGGGGGTCAGGACTCCCAGGGAAGGAGCCACGCCGCCGCCCCCGGTCCAGACCCGCCCCCTCACCCCGGTCCCCGCCAGTCCCTCCCTTGCTTCCCGCCCCCTCTTCTCTCCCCGCGAGGTGCCGGCCCTTCTCCGACCTCCACACCTTTTCCGTCTCACGAGCCCCTCGCCCCCTCCCCCCTGCCGGCCCCGTCACCTCGGACCCGGGGACCCGCGGCGGGAGGAGGGTCGGACCGGATCTCACCCCTCCCCGCCCCCAGGCTCCCACTCCCTGAGGTATTTCTACACCGCGGTGTCCCGGCCCGGCCGCGGGGAGCCCCGCTTCATCGCCGTCGGCTACGTGGACGACACGCAGTTCGTGCGGTTCGACAGCGACGCCCCGAATCCGAGGATGGAGCCGCGGGCGCCGTGGATGGAGCAGGAGGGGCCGGCGTACTGGGATCGGGAGACGCGGAACTGCAAGCACGCCGCACAGATTTTCCGAGGGAACCTGAACACCGCGCTCGAATACTACAACCAGAGCAAGGCCGGTGAGCGACGCGGGCCCGGGTCCAGGTCACGACCCCCATCCCCAGGGACGGGCCGGCGTCGCCCCGAGTCTCCGGGTCCGAGGGTCACCCCAACATTGCGGGACCCGCCCGGCCCCGCGACTCGGGAGGAAACGGCGGGACTTTACCCGGTTTCATTTTCGGTTTGGGTTTAATCGCTGCGGCTGGTCGGGGCGGGGTCAGGGTCTCACACCGTCCAGCGGATGTACGGCTGCGACGTGGGGCCGGACGGTCGCCTCCTCCGCGGGTACAGCCAGTACGCCTACGACGGCGCCGATTACATCGCCCTGAACGAGGACCTGAGCTCCTGGACCGCGGCCGACGCGGCGGCTCAGATCACCAAGCGCAAGTGTGAGGCGGCCGGTGTTGCGGAGCGCTACAGGAACTACGTGGAGGTCTTGTGTGTGGAGGGGCTCCTCAAATACCTGGAGAACGGGAAGGACACGCTGCAGCGCGCAGGTACGAGGGGCCGCGGGGCCTCCCTGGTGTCCCCTCGGGCTGGAGCTGGCTTCCCACAAGGGGAGGAAATGGGGTCCCTGTGGGAACCCCGCCCCAACTTCTTGTCGGGAGAGGGAGGAATCCGCCCAGGTTTTCGTATTCTGTACAAGACAGTGACTCGCCGGTGGCCTCACTTCTCTGAAAGACAGTGAAGGAATCCAGTCTCTTTGGGGGAAGAAACAGGAAACCAACCCTGAAATAACTGACCAGCGGCGCCCTTTGACCCTGACCCCCATCTTGTGAACCATGACTTTCTCTCTCAAGCCTGTTCTCAGCCTAAGAACATCTTAGGAGGCCTGACTCTAGCTTTTCTGAGTCATTCAGCCTCCACCAAAGTCAGGACCATTACTCTGTATTCTCCCCTTTACATGGAGCCTCCTACCTTGGCTTTCATCCTTATTCTAGAACTTTCCAAGGACTGGGAGATCTTCCCAGACCCTGGAGTCCAGGCTGGTGTCTGGTGTTTTTGCTGCTTCTTTTCAAACCTGTTGTGCTGTTCATTCTCAGGATGGTCACATGATGCTGCTTCAGTGGCCCATGAAGGTAACACTAAGTGTGAATTTTCTGATTCTTCCTCCTCAGACCCTCCAAAGACACACGTGACCCACCACCCCAAATCTGACCGTGAGGTCACCCTGAGGTGCTGGGCCCTGGGCTTCTACCCTGAGGAGATCTCACTGACCTGGCAGCGTGATGGGGAGGATCAGACCCAGGACATGGAGCTTGTGGAGACCAGGCCTTCAGGGGACGGAACCTTCCAGAAGTGGGCGGCCCTGGTGGTGCCTTCTGGAGAGGAGCAGAGATACACGTGCCACGTGCAGCATGAGGGGCTTCAGGAGCCCCTCACCCTGAGATGGGGTAAGGAGGGACGTGTAGGGTGGAGCTTCCTCTCAGATAAAGCAGGAGCCCTTCTGGACACGTTCAGCAAGGTCAGGATTCGTGCCTGAGGTCAGGGCCCCTTCCCTTTCCTCCACAGAACCTCCTCAGCCCACCATCGCCATCATAGGCCTCATTGTTGGCCTGGTTCTCTTGGTGGTCACTGGAGCCATGGTGGCTGGAGCTGTGATCTGGAGGAAGAAGCACTCAGGTAGGGAAGGGGGGAGGGATCTGAGTTTTCTTGTGTCACAGGGGGGTTCAAGCCCAGGTGGAAGCTTGCCTGCGTGTGTATTGGGCAGCACCATTCAGAGACATTGCTTGTCAGTCTGCAGACTGGCAGTTATCCTTTTGTAAAGCACGTGTGGAAATGAAAGACAGGTTTTTTCACCTTCATAATTCCAGTTGGGGACCAGGTTACCAGCACTTGAAGGTCAGAGAGGGAAGGTTCCTGCTGAGGACGGACCCCCAGGAGGGAAGAAGTTGATCCAGTCCCCGCACATCTCCTTTCTTCATGTTCCTGATCCTATCATGGGTTTTGGTCAACAGTTCTGGAAAGTTCTCTGTGGTCCAGGACTAGGGGGTTCCTCTAGGATCTCACAACTCAGTCTTCTCCCTGGCCTCTCACGTGATGTTTTCTTCTTACAGGTGAAAAAGGGGGGAGCTACACTCAGGCTGCAAGTAAGTGTGCAGGGGCTGTGATGCCTGAGACCCTTGTGAGGGTGCAGACAAGAGGCCATGGCGGGGGGCTCAACCTCCTAAAGTTCCTTCTCTAGTTTCTCTCCTGTGGGTTCTGACCACATCCTGGTTTTGTTCTCCCCCAGACAGTGACAGTGCTCAGGGCTCTGATGTGTCTCTCACGGATCCTAAAGGTGAGACCCTGTAGGGCCTAGATTGGGAGAGATGTTGGGGTGGAGGAGATGCCCCGGGTGGTGGGGATCCTTGAATGGGACATTTGAGCATGTGGGGGGCTGTTGGGAAGGTCAGCACTTATATGACTGACCTGAATTTGTTCATGATTATTTTCTTTCACAGTGTGAGACAGCAGCCTCGTGGGACTGAGTGATGCACGGTCCCACTTCTGTGGCTTCAGATCCCGTGACTCCTCTTTCTGCAGCTGCATCTGAATGTGTCTGTGTTTCTCGTAGCATAATGTGAGGAGATGGGGAGACTGGCCCTCCCCTGCCCACCACGACCCCTCCCCACCCTGACCTGTGTTCTCTTCCCTGATCCACTTGCCTGTTCCAGCAGAGGCAGGGCTGGGCCACCTCCATCCCTGTCTTAACTTCGTGGTGCACTGAGTAATAATGTCTTATCTTGCCTGTTGGAAATAAAATCTGTATATGAATTTTGTTTTTTCTAATTCCTGCTATGAGGCATTGATGGGATAATAAAAGAAAGGATTCTTAAAGTTTGAGAGAGAAAATAAATGGAAGCGCTGAGAACCTTCCAGAATCTGTGTGCTTGCTGTGCTCTGTCTGATGCAGGTGGGACAGGAGGAGGCGGTGAGGAGTTGAGTGTGGACGCGGCCTGTGCCCACTCCGTGCTCACTGCATCGTGGGCTTTGATGGGGTCACTGCTCTGCCAGGTCATCTGCTCTGTTCCTTTGTCCTCGTCACTTCAGTAGAACCTTGCCCCACCAGGACCTGTGATCTCAGAGGCTCAGAAATCAGCTGGGCCTCGTACTGTCTCCAGGACTGTGGGCAGCAAGGGCTTCCTGTAACCAGGTAGCCTTGGCTCGGGCCTTGCTCCCATCCTCGGACCCTGTCTTTATCGTGCGTGTTTATATTTTGCTTATTTAGTTGTTGTTGTCGTTGGAATAATGACTGTTGTTTTTCATGTGCAGAGTTTGGTCTCATTCTTCTCTGGGTGTCCCCATCTCTGACAGCAGCCGGAGTCATTTTGCCTGTCTTGTCCCCACAAGTCCAAGGGGGCCCTGCACACAGGATTCTCAGTAGTATCAAGAGAGCAATTTTCAGCCTCATCCAGCTCTTGCCCTCCTTCTAGAGATGTCTGCTGGATTCTTCTTTCCAACTTTTCCTCATGTTTTAAAAGGACCCAGATTCTGGAATTAGCAAACAGAAGGGACCCAATAGTCTCTCATCTTGACTTAATTCTTGCTGGATTTCTCTCTTCTCTGCAGCCTGGCCCCTCTTCTGCCCTTAGATCTTCTAAGCCTAGTGCTGACTCCAATCCAAACTGATGGATTTAGAAAGCAGAGTCTAACAGAGTCAGGGTATGTTGGAATATAGGACGCATAAGTGCAGGATATTCTTTTCTGAAGCGAGAAGGAGCATGGTGTGTGGTGTGCAGACTGATTGGTGTGGGAGGGAGGGGAGATCAGCCCTTCTGAGAAAAGTACAGGCGGCATTGATGTCGTTGCAAATGGATGTTGTGCTGTAGCTGCCACAAGACAGCATGTGGCCTGAGGTCACGTTAATAAAGACACTGTCTCTAGAATAGGGAGGTGCTCTACACTGATCATTCAATTGATATTTTTGTGTGCCAGATACATGACACACTATTTTTGCATCTAGGAAACCTCAGGGAACTAACAACAGACAAAACTTGTCAGCCATGTGGAGTATATGCTCTAGGGGAAAGGGCAGAGTGCACTATGAGACTAGTAAGTGAGGGCAGTGTTTACATTGGAAGTTGGTAAGTGCTTTGAGGAAGGTGACCCAGCGTGTAGGTGTGTGGGGACAGGGATGATGTCTTTTACTAGGGTGGTCAGTGTGGGCCTGATTGAGAAGGTGACCTTTGAGTAGAGATGTGAAGGACATGAAGGTATGTCCACGAGGATGTCTGGGGCAAGTTCTCTCCAAGCAGGGGAGCCTCCAGTGCCAGTGCACTAGGGCAGGAGAGTGTCTGCGTGTTCAAGGAAGAGTGAGGAGGCCATCGTGGCTGGAGGAGAGAGGAACTGAGATGAGATGCAGTGTCCGGACAGATCATATAGACCTAGACAATATTAGAAGGGTTTTGATTTTGTCTGAGTAAGGTGCGGAGTCTACAAGATGTTTTTTTTGGTTGTTTTTTTTTTGCGGTACGCAGGCCTTTCTCACTGTTGTGGCCTCTCCCGTTGTGGAGCACAGGCTCCGGATGCGCAGGCTCCGCGGCCATGGCTCACGGGCCCAGCCACTCCGCGGCACGTGGGATCTTCCCGGACCGGGGCACGAACCCGTGTCCCCTGCATCGGCAGGCAGACTCTCAACCACTGCGCCACCAGGGAAGCCCCTACAAGATGGTTTGAACAGAAGATTGACCTGGTGTGACTACTCTCTAGAAACATCTGATTGCTGGGCAGAATCAGGAGGTGAAGGGCAAGAGATTCCATAGAGGAAACTGTAGGAAATGGTGCAGTGTCCAGGCTGGAGATACTGGTGATTGTCTGGGGTGTGAGCAGGGAAAGTAATAGTAACTGATTGGATTCTGGATATATTCTGAAAGTGGCGTTTTACAGCAATTCCTAATGGATGAAATTTGGGTTATAAGAAAGCAGAATGAAGGAAGACCCCAAATTTTGAGATTTGCAAGTAGACATGTCGGGCACCTTCCGCAGAAATTGGGAGACTCTGGAAGCAGCATATTTGAGGAGGCGGCAGCACTGGCATTCACTTTAGGAAAGTACAAACTGAGTCTGGGGTTCAGGTGAGATGACCTGGCTGGGGAAATAGTTGGAGGAAGTGACATCCTATAAATGAGGTTTAAAGCTTTGCAAACAGATGAGGTCACCAGGGGAGAATTGGCTACAGAAGAGGAAGGACAAGGACTGAACCCTGGACCCCCCAGCGCTATGCGATCTGATCAGCCCACACACCCAAGCAGACCGCACGGTTCTGAACACCGAGTCTAGACGGCAAAGAGACCAGGGGGTCCCGATCTTCCTGTGCACCACCTGCACACCTCAGGTGGAAGGGAGCGTGAGAATCTGCATTTTAAACAAGTTTGGTGCTGATGTTGCTGGTCTTCAGATCACACATTGAGTAGCAACGATGTAGACCAGGATTCCCACGTGGCTGTGCATCAGCCTCACCTGTAGGGCTTGTTCATAAGAGATTCCTGGACCTCATGCCCACATTCAGAGATGGCGGGTCGGGGAAGAGGCTGAGTACTTTGTCAGAATCCCTACAAGCAGTCCAGAGGCTCAGGCAGATTGGGATCCACTGAGGTCAGGGATCAGAGAGTAATCAGGGTGGGGCGGGGTTTTAAATCCACACTGAAATCTTTCTTCCCTGGGAAGAAAAACGCAGGACATTTTCTGGGAGATACGTGTTTTCTCTACCATGCAGTATAGCCAGGTGGAAAATTTAAGAAGCAGTTATCCACTCAGCATAAAGAAAAGCTTTTGAGTTCTAAGAGGGTAGACCTAAATTTTCTCCACACACACGAAAAAGGTGATAACGTGGCATGATACAGTTGGAAGCTAATGCTACAGTGGTAATTATTTTGCAATATAAAGTGTATCAAGTCAACAAGTTGTATACCATAAACTTACTTAATATTGTAGATCAATCATATCTCAATAAAGCAGCGGGGAAGAGTCTCTGAATCCCTGCTCTCTCAGAGTTTCGCTACATGGTATTCTCATGCAATTCTTTATGGGCAAAAAAGGGTTTCAAATTGTTCTAAATGGAACGGGGGGGGGGGGATGGTGCGCGGGGAAGAGAGATTGTAGTTTTGTTTTATTTCAGGAAAAAGCCACAGAACAGCCCTGAGACTACACAGCCAGGAACAGAATCCACAATCCCACCCAGGTCGGGTCCCACAGAGGAACCGCTGCCCCTGCAGGTGGGCACAGATGCCACTTTTCACAGCACTGTCAGCCCTGATGCTGGACAGCGCGCCCTGCGGCTCGTCCTGCTGTCTCTGCTGCTCCTGACAACTGGATGACACTACTGCCGCCTCTGCCACATGTGCCAAAGCGTTCAGCACAGTTCCCGCCTCTCTGTGTCACCACGTCCTGAGTCAGAGTCCAGCATGGGGTCACCTGCCTGGTGGAGCCTCAGGCTGTTTCAACCTGCCAGAATGTTCGGAAGCAGGTTTTTCTCTCCTGTGGAAGGAGGTGGTCTCTACCTCCTACCAAGATCTTCAAGTTTGAAATTCCCCTAACTTGGGAAGAGGGTACAGATTCTAGGGGTGGAGGTTGAAGGTGAGGAAGGGAAAAAGAATGACAAATTTCAATTTTTGCAGCAGTGATCTAGACGAGAACTTGACCTGGTACATTGTAAGCAGTCAGGTTGGATGGATGAATAAGTAATAAATGACATCTTTCAACTTCTTCTGTGATGTTCTGTTATGGGGTCTAGCTTCTGTCTACTCCAGTTTATACTCAGATAAGCAGAGTGCATTTTTCAATAATGAAATGATTACTCAAAATGTCCTCTCCCTACCTTTGTCTCTTTCTAAGCTTCAAAAAACAAGATCTATAAGTCTTCATGGGATCCATACATAAACACTGACATTTTATACTGTTTCATATTTCTTTGTACATGCACATCTTTCTGGGGAAAGTATCCATATCACTTATCAGTTTACATGTGATCCCCACAAAAGTCTTTAAAAAGTATCAGTACTAGTTTAGACACCAAGTTACTCAATCTCTGGTGCATGAGGAACTAATGATCCAACTGTCTTAGATCTAATGACATGATATACATACATGCTCATCTTTTTCTTGGCAATTACCAGTCTGGGACAAGATAAAGGTAGAAGTTTACTTGCTTACACTCACTTTCAATGTCTGTATTGAGCTGAGAGCAAACATTTCACAAAGCAGCACTGGCTCACACAAGTGATAAAGAATCATTGCTTTGGGTGGACTTGTATTCTCGCACCTACCATGGTGCCAGATAAATAGCAGGAGTGAAAAAATAGGTCATGGAGACTCCATTCCCAGTACCGCGACAGAACTTGTTTTAAGGCTGCCTCTTCCAGTGAAAACAAATAATAAAGTATAAAAGGCTTCCATAGGTACAGTACCAAGAGAATAACTGTTTAGGCCAAAATATAAACGTGGGTAATAACCCAGAGGGAAAAGTTGTTTTTATCCTTAGGGCATCATCCAAATCTGGAAAAATCTTACCTTTGGTTTTCTCAAGCTTATGAGCTGTAATTGGAAATGTCACCCAGAGAGCTCATATTGTTGTATTTTTGTTTGTTTGTTTGTTTGTTTTGCGGTACGCAGGGCTCTCACCGATGTTGCCTCTCTCGTTGCGGAGCACAGGCTCCAGACGCGCAGGCCCAGCAGCCACGGCTCACGGGCCCAGCCGCTCCGCGGCACGTGGGATCCTCCCGGACTGGGGCACGAACCCATGTCCCCTGCATCGGCAGGCGGACTCTCAACCACTGCGCCACCAGGGAAGCCCCTCATATTGTTTTTTTTAATCTGTGAAGTAAAAGCTTTTACTAAGAAAGGCTTAGTGGAATCCCCTGAAAAAGCCTCCCAAGCTCAGCCACGACAGAACATTAAAGACAATATCATGTCTTGGGACAATGAAGGAAGTTAACGTCATCCTCACAGACTTAAAGGATGCAGGGGTGGTGGTCACATCACGTACCAGTTAACTCACCACTGTGGTTCTTGCGGAAACAGGAAGGATCGTTGTCAATGACAGTGAGACAGCGCTAACTCTCAGCGCTGCTACCTGGCTTTTCATTTCCTACGTTTATGTTTCTACCTACAAAGTTCTCTCTTTAAAAAATCCCCAATTACCTGTAAGATCGGGCCAGTTTTTGGGGAATATAATTTTGATCTGGATTCCTGTGAAGTGAGCCCCAAAACCTTTGACTTGAACTCCTTATTTATTCTGGTCTCTGCATTGCTACCCTCAGCCGTGTGACAGGCCATGTAGTCGGATGGTCCCAAAGTCATCCTGTGGTCGGCAGACTCTAAGTTGGTCCCCGATGTTCCCTTCTCTGGTATCTATGCCCCTGTCTAATACTTTTGGAACATAAGCTGGACCTAGTGACTCATTGGTAACAAATGGAATAGGGGAAGTGATGAATGTATATTTGGGGATCACCAGGGAAAAAATATGAGGGACCCGGGGTCCGCTGTCTCAGGGCTGGCTGTCCAGGCCTGGCTGGGGAAGCAGAGATTCCCGATGGAACCCAATGACAACTGATGCTGCATTCTCTCCCTACCTGAGGAGTTTCTCCTCTAGATGTCAGCCTCTACAGTCACTGCCATCAGACAGGAGGAGGAGGAGGAAAAGACCACAGGCAGGGATTCTCATCCTGGCTGGAATGTCAAGAGAACTGTCTGTGAAAAGGACAAGAAGGGAAGTGAAGAAACGAAGGCTCCCAAATCTCTAACACCTGGTGACCCAAACGCTCCCCTATCAGACCCCATGGCTAGAAAGATGAGGAGGGTAACAGTCTCCCTGTGCTGCGCCCCCAGCCATGGCCCAGCTCTTCCTTTCTCCATTTACAATAATGTCCCAGGAGCCGAAATGGTGACACTGTAAATATATCTCTGCTCATCTTAGAACAGACCACCACAGCCCCACACTCCTGGGAAGTCCTTTTCTCCCGATATGTATTCAGTATGTGCAGCAGAACCCAAATAACAGTGGTCTCACAGGATGGAAGCTTGTATGTGGCTCCCATGCCAGTGAGGCAGGCAGTTCCAGGGCTGCTAGGGTGGCTCTGAACCACGAGGATGTCCAGGCGTCCAGGTCTCCTTGACCTTCCTTCTCTGCTGTCCCTGGGATGTTACCATTGTTGGCATGACCCAAGGTACCTAAGACCATGTTCATGGTCCATGAGCAAAAGGGAAAGCAGGGAAGGAAAAAAGGTTTCTTCCCTTTAAGAGCAAAATTTTAAAGTTCACATCTGCTTCATCATATTGGCCAGAACTTAATCAAAAGGGTACAAGTAGTGGAGATTGAATGGTATTTTTTTTACTTTAATTAATTAATTAATTAATTAATTTAGGCTGCATTGAGTCTTCGTTGCTGGGCTTTCTCTAGTTCCGCTTAGCTGCATTGCAGGGGCTTCTCATTGCGGTGTCTTCTCTTGTTGCGAGAACGGGCTCTAGGCGCACAGGCTTCAGTAGTTGTGGTGCACGGGCTTATTTGCTCCGCGGCATGTGGGATCTTCGCCGACCAGGGATCGAACCCGTGTCCCCTGCATTGGCAGGCAGATTCTAAACCACTGCGCCATGAGGAAAGTCTCGAATGTGTTTTTATTCTAGGTGACTTTGTCCAGAAAAAGAACTCTATTACAATGGAAGAGAGATGATTTTTGCGATACTTCTTTTTTTTTTTTTTTTTTTTTTTACGGTACGCGGGCCTCTCACTGTTGTGGCCTCTCCCATTGCGGAGCACAGGCTCCGGACACGCAGGCCCAGCGGCCATGGCTCATGGGCCCAGCCGCTCCGCGGCATGTGGGATCTTCCATGACCGGGGCACGAACCCGTATCCCCTGCATCGGCAGGCGGACTCTCAACCACTGCGCCACCAGGGAAGCCCTATACTTAAATTTTTTTAAATCAGCAGTGGAGAATTGTTATTATCAATATCTTAAGCTGAGCCAGATTTGTAGTTTAAAAATAGAATAATCTTACAATATATTGCTAATTGATAACAAAATTGCAGATAGAATATGTGATAAATACCACCTGATAAAATGAAATCGCTCTCTATAACACTGTCGAAACTGGTAACAGTTACTGTGTCCAGGGAGGGAATTTGGAAGGGTTTTGGATGGGATGGAGGAGGAAATTTACATTTCACTGTATGTCTTCTATGTCATATGAATTTTTTTAACTTTATGCATGTATTAGTAAGTTGAAATAAATGTTGAATGACCAAAGAAAACCCCACACTCATTTAGTAATCATTTACTAGGCGATTACTAGATGTCAGGCCCTGTGCTGGGCCTCAGTGAGTGACACATCAAGGAACTCACGATGGAGTGAAATGACCTGGCAAATGCAACATAGTCTATAATTAGTTGTTGGGGAAACAGCTTCCAGGAGGGAGGGAGCTGATTGAGAGCATACTGTGTGCCGGGTGTGGTGCTCCCTGCCGGGGACATGAAGAAAGCTAAGGTCTATGCCTTGGTGACCTAAATGTCTCACCCCGATGAGGGTCTGTGCCAGTCCATGACTTCCCAGGAGCCCCACTCTTATCCTGTCCCTGTGTGGGACGTGAGCTGAGGAATGGAGAGACGACCTTGGCCCATTTGGTCCAAAAATTAGTGGAAAGGGTTAGTTAGAGAACACAATTTCTTAATGAAACTGAGTAATCAACATGAGAGAAAATCGCTAAGAAATAATCTGGATGAAGGGGAGGAAACCAAGAAACTAGAATCACAAGGAGTGACTCTGGGATCCTGTATGAAAGTAAGATGTGAGGAATAGTGGGAGCCCAGGGTTTGCTGGCAGGATGACACAGGGAAGAAAATGTGGGTGACTTTAGTGACAGCACTTTCCTAGAGGTGTAGGAGGTTTGAAAAGTAAGGGGGAAAATATTCAGAGGGGACCCTCTCAGATTCCCACAGACCTGGAGAGAAACCTTTCCCATGAAAACATTGATTCTTGTATCCAGGTCGGTGCCGTGATGAACACAAGTCAGTTCTGCAGATCATCCTGCCTGAGGCGGACCCACAGTGACAATGACTGTTCAGTGACTGTACAATCCGTGTGTGAACACGGCCAGGGCAGAGTCCTCACTACCTCGTGCTCCTGCTTCTCTGACCTGGAATGTCGCAGTGCAGACAGACTCTGAGATGCTACCCAAGGATCCCTGCCTCCTGGGGTTCACACCTTGTGGCTCTCTGCCCCTGAGTGTGAGTGGGATCTGTGACTTGCTTCTGACCAATAGAATATGACAACGGGGATGTCACTCCTGAGATTAGATCACAGAAGAGCAAGACCCCATCTTGCTGGCTGACTTTCTACTGTCTTCACTGCTTGCAAACTCTGAGGAAGGAAGCAGCTGCGTTGGCAGGTCCTACATGGCAAGAAATTAAGGTCAGGCTCCTGTCAACATGCAGAAGTCTGAGGCTGCCAGTGTAACAGCCCACAAGAAACTACTCAGTCTTCTTCCCTAAGGCAACGCTTTCCTTCCCTTGGTGACAGACATTCTGCTTTCTCTTTAGCAGCGTAATGTCAGTTTCTCTGTCTATCCTAGTTGCTGTCCTCTCAGTTCATCCAGGAGGCCCCAGAAGGGAGCAGCAGGCAGGGTGGGAGGAAGTGCTGGTGAGCAGGGCTGTGGCCAGACCCCTCCTCATGTGTCACCTTGGACAGCAGATGTTCCCAATAAGTCAGCTGGCAGAAGAGCAGTCGGGGCAGCAGGGATGGGAAGGAGATGCGTGAGCACCCCTGTGACTCTCAGGCCCACGAGGGGCCGTGGTTTCAGGCTGTGGAATAACACAGTGATGAGTAAACTCTGCATGGGCCCTGCTGGTCGTCACCCTTCAGCATCTGGAAAGCCCAGCTCACACCCAGATGCAAACACCACTGAGGCCCTCCAGCCCAGATGTGACCCTCACTTTCCCCCACCTCCGGCAAACACAGTCCAGCAGCCAATGGAGACCCAACTCTCCTGTCACTACAGACCCCATGGACACACCTATAGGGAGTGTGAGAAACGCAATAGACTCCCAGCCAGTCTCAGAGCCCAGAGCGGACAGGGAAGCTGTCAGAGCCCCCAGAGGAGGTGACCCTTAGTGAGGCTGGTGAACAGTGTATGGGAGTCAACACAGCAGAGTGAGTACAGACCTGGGCACAGCGGTCAGACCGCTTCCTTAGAGTCATGGCTCAGCCAACTGAGAGCCAGCCAAGCTCTCTGAGGCCTCAGTTTCCTTGTCTGTAAAATGGGGTTGATAGCTGTCCCTATCTCAGAGGACTCTGATGAGATTTAAATGATTTGCTTCATGTAAGTCCCTTAAAATTGTATCTGACACATTTATTAAGGCAAAATCCTGGGAAGGAAGAGAGTCCACGCATGCAGCTCCTGTTTCTTTCTTCCGAGAGGATGAGGACCACTTCTCCCCAACACTCATCACCTCAGCCTCTTCTTACTCATGTGCAGATGGAGAGCTGTCCTGTCTCTTATATCCCCTGAGGTGGGAGGGGCACCTGGAGAAGGCCAGGGTGGGGGCCAGGATGAGGACGCATCAGAGCAATGCCCACCCGCACACCACAAAAACACACATACACATGCAGAGGCCCACACATGCTTGTGTACACTCACCCACACACATATACACAGACATCCACACACATACACATACAAAGGCCCACACATGGTTGTGTACACTCACCCACACACATATACACAGACATCCACACACATTTCTATCTGCATGTGAACACACACAGACAGACACACAGGCAGGTTACACTCTCCCTTCAGATATGCCAGTTCATTGTAGAACTGGGCTTAATACTACTTCATCTTTGTAAAAACATTTAGGATCCTGCTGGAGACCAACCTGAGAATTTTTGTCCCACTAGAAAGAGACCCATTCCCCAGGCAATGTGGTACTTTCTGGGCCTCATGTGGCCCTGCTCCTGGAACCCTCACAGAGGAGAAGGGGAGCTGAACTTAGATCAAGGTCCAGGAGTCCAAAGGCAGCCACGTACACTGGCCGGACCTGGAACAGGGGCTCGGGGGATCCAGCAGGTCCCCAGACTCCCAGCTCACCTGCACTTCCTCAGCTGGCCTCCCACCAG
Source organism: Tursiops truncatus (assembly GCF_011762595.2). NCBI lineage: Eukaryota > Metazoa > Chordata > Mammalia > Artiodactyla > Delphinidae > Tursiops > Tursiops truncatus. Next base: position 22,582,344 of record NC_047043.1, read on the forward strand.
CCAGGGTCCCTCCAGGCTTTGCTGCGCAACAGGATGTCTGCACGTTGGCTGCAGAAGTCACGAGGACAGGAGCTGCAGTTCAAGCCCTGAGGCGAGAGACCCTTGGGTCAGAACCATGAATCCCAGAATCCCTTCCTAAGCTGAGCTCTTGTTGGTCTAGAGCACAGTTCTCGCAGGCAAAGTTCGACCCATTTAAACTCCTGCAAACACAACCCCACTGACAGCAGCTGCAAGGAGAACCTGGCCAGCAAATGCTCCCTTGACGGGGATGTTGGGCTGGGAAGACGGCTTTGAAGAGGAAAGGAGAGGGAGGGGCCCTGACCTCACACCTGAGCCCTGACCCTGCTGAACGTTCCCAGAAGGGCTCCTACTTCCCTGAGAAGGTTCCCCCTCAGATCCCTCCACACCGGACCTCAGGAAGAGGGGTTCAGGCAGCCCCTGGTGCTGCACGTGGCACGTGTGTCTCTGCTCGTCTCCAGAAGGCAATACCAGGGCCGCCCACTTCTGGAACGTTCTGTCCTCTGAAGGCCTGGTCTCTACAGGCTCCACGGCCTGGGTCTGGTCCTCCTCACCACACTGCCAGGTTAG